>NC_064897.1:18899000-20110000 GCF_929443795.1 Astur gentilis
GCCCTCTTGTTCACTTTGGGGTAGGATCTAGTAAAAAGAGATAGTCCCTTCCCTGTTTGTCTAACCTCTTAAAAATGAAGGAGATTACATAACGTTCTAAGAAAACCATCTCAATGGTTTCCCTAATTCTACAGTTGCAATTTAAGATGATTTTTCTTTTCCTGTTCCTAATGGGCATGGACAGTAATGGATCATCATCTTGCTTTATAATTTTACAAACCCACTTCCTTCAACCTTTCTTTGTAGGATGTGCCTTCAAGAGTCTTACTCTTTAGGTGCCATTTGGGGCCTCTCCAATTTTTCTACCTTTTTCTTATGCTCTAAATTGGACATTGTACTCCATTGAAGACCTTTCAGAACTAAATCAACTTGGGAGACTATCTGGCCTTGAAATAGAAAAGTCAAGGCCCAATTTTTTTTTTTTTTTTTTTTTTTTTTTTTTTTTTTTAAGATCAGTAAGCACAGTGGCATCCAGCCATTAATCAAAGCCCCGTATATTCCATTTCCATGTCGTATTAAAGCTTTGTAATATTAAAGGCATTTTTTAAGGTAAACTGAGAAGCTCACACAATTTATTAATTGAAGGGACAGTGCTTAGCAGATAGTTGCCAGACTGAAATCCCTTAAATTCACTGTTGAGGAGTTACTGAGGGTGATAATCAACTCACAAAAGGAGTAAAGGTTGCTGAAAATAGTAGGCTGAGGCAAGGATCACTGGATACATCTGTTTATTCTACGGAAGCTATGCAAGGATATCTTTATCTTTTGTTTGGGGACAAGGAAATTAATGTTTTAGTAAAATACTAGACCTTGTGGCTTTTTCTGGCTCTCACACAGGACAAATAGTCTCTCTCTCTTATTTTTTAATTCTCCCCCCAACCCCACGTGGAAAACTGTAGTATTTTCTTGCAGTTCCTATGGCACCTCCGGTTTCCCTCTTGTTGCTCTCCTCTAGACAGAAGGGATTCACGTTAAATATTATGGACTGGATGATAGGTGAGAACAGAGGATAGGAGGACAGAGAAGGAAATGTATTTAAGTAAATGGTTCTAACTCTCCCCATACAGAGCCAGAGTAATCGAAAATTAAGAAAGAATCGGCCCCTCCGTATATGGTCATTAAAGAAATATTTCTGTTCTCAAGCTGAATTGCTTTCAGTTTACTAATGTTGTTCATGCAGCAGCATTGCTATTGAGCTGTGTGTTGATTTCCAAATCATGGTTGCTCCCTCAAATAGGTTCATACCAGTTATGAGCTGTGTCACAAACCCTGCAGGAAACCAATTATTTATCTTAGCATTCAGGCCACGACCCAAGAAAAGCTGGTCAAAATAACAAGGGAATTTATGATTAGACAGTTTAGAAACACCATTGTATTGCAAGGACTATACTGCTCAAATTCTTGTAATGCTAAAACAGGTTTCAACAGGATTATTTTAAATGATAAGGAACACTCTACCTGTCCTTGTGAAACTAAGGCAATCTGTTTTCTTGTGGTTTTGGATGCTTAATTCCCTAACCTCTTTCAGAACATTCCCAGCTCCCACCCATGTCATTTGTTACCCCACGGGATCGCTGAACTTCTTCTAGCAACCTCCAACTCTTGTGAGCGGCAGCATGGCCTCCAGCCGCTTTGAGCTACAGATGTGAAGACTGACCGGCTGCCTGGTGGGACGGATGATGATCTGGCTTGTCACAGCCTTTGCTTTAGTGGGGTGTTCATATGGGTTTTAATTTTCTACCCTGATGCCAATTCTCACAAAACCAACAGGATTGCAAAAAGCCTGTCTGTACGACTGAGTTGAATTTAGCCACTGGGCTCAGAAGTCACTGGATGGGGGTAAAACGTTAACAGATCTCAGCTGTAAAAACCTCATTTTCTAGAAATCAGGCTTTAAAAAGCAAGCAAGCAAGCAAACAAACCTTGAAACACCATCTACATGCTATTATTTGTGGTAACAAAATGAATAAACTATGCATGTGATATATTAATTTCTATTCATTGTCGTCTTTTCCTCACCTGGTTTGACTGGTAATATGAAAAACCATAGGGAGTTCTTAGTGCAGAATCATTTTCAGTAATCCCCATGTTATAGACACGCTCTGGAACACTGGATGCACGGTGCAAACTGCCTATAACCAAACATCAGCAAGATTTTAACGAAACATGATATTGTTATAAAGGACGAGTTACAGTACTAGGAAAATGTCCCAGTCTACACTGCCACTAATACATATAACTGAAAATAAGACAGGGAAATGATGGAAATACATTTGCATTCGGTGTATCACATTCAAAACATTGCTAAGCAAAGCTTTCTGAGGATACAAGCCAGTTTTTCAGTTTCCTACTTACGACATGTTTTTAACTTTTAGAAGTCTTGTTGTTCATGCAGCTATTTAATGAAAAATGTTTTAACAAAGCAAGCTGATATTTTAAATATCCCAGATAATGACAGATGATTAAGTACTGAGAAATGGTATCACTGAGCAGTGCCTAAGAACACTTATTTTCCACTGTAACCACTCTGAATATATATGCGTGGTTTATGTTAGAGGCCGACTATAACATGCACAGCACACAAGAAATTCAAATATTGCAGCTGTAGATTGTAGATGAGAATCATGGGTTGCTGTGTATACCCCTGTTACTCTGCACCCTAGAGAGGCAATTTTCACAATGTACCACTGTAAACAAATAGCATACGCTGAGTATAGACTGTTTATTTCACAGTCATCTACCTCAACTGCTGACGTTTCTTCTCCCTTAGGTGCTAGTATAAAGACGAGATACTGGAGCAAGTAGTGCTTCACTAACCTTCTCAGTGCTTCACCTGAAGAGCACAAAGTATCTACAAACAAATTCTATGGCTTATGGAGGCACGTTGCATATGATGCTGTAAAGTAGGGTTGCTTAATGACACTATAAATCTGCACCTGAGAGGTTCACTAATCCTACAAATAATGTAGAAGATGATCCACAGTGTATCATCAGCTCCGATCCTTTTTTTCCGTGACCCAGCTTTGAAAATAGAACAGTGCATTATGATTATTTCTTTCACTAAAACTGCATTCTTCTTCTAATTAAAAACAAACAAACCAACCAAGCAAAAACTTCAGGCTGTTTCTTTTTCACTGGTACAATGCATAGTCAAAGAAAAAGTGCTTCTATTAATTTTTTTTAAAGCAACAGATATCCGTGATAGTCCCATGTTACTATGAGAATCAACATACAGGAATATGAATAACACAGATGGGTTTAAAGAGGTGAAGCAGAAGTTGAAAGCATGATACACCTCAAATCGGTCGTAATGGGGCCAGTGGGTGCTGCAGAAGTTTAGGCTGAAGAGATAACAGTGGTCAATAAAGAAGTTAATCGGCCATGAATTTTCAAAATAGCAGATACTACCTAAGATAGTAGAGAAATCTAAAGAACCAATCACGAACTTGGTCAAACTGCTGAAGTCTCCACTTCTAAAAATAGTAGGAGTCATATGCCCATGGGAATTCAGGTGCCAAAACCACGCAGGCGAGTGCCTGTTGGGATCTCTGAAAGCAGCTGGTGTACGTGTGCCAAAGAGGTGAGGTTTTCAGTTTGTGCCGTTAGACTCTGGGCTTCATTAGGTGCACACGGGTATCCCTAGGAACTTCAGTACACCCCTATCTTTGATCCTTAGCGTCCATAGCTAGTAAAGGGCTTGACAAGGATGAAAATAAACAAGAGACTCATGTAACAAGAATAATTTATGAATGATTCTCACTAGCACATAGCTACCTGGTTAAGTCCAGATTTGTGCATAGTATAATATATTATTGTGTTATACTATATTATATACAATATAATAGCAGTCATGCAATAATTTGAGGCCTAATTCAATCATACTTTGCAGTTATTTTGCTTTAATCATACTTTCCAATTCTTTCATTTTGGCCATGAGAGACAGATTTAAACATGTATTAGGTGATTTGTTAAGACACATTGACGGTAACTTTGCGTCATGAGAGTGGAATGATGCAGCTTGGTCAAACTCATGATGTGGATTGTAATAATTCCTTTGTGACATTACAAGGTTACCATAGCCCAAGGGTTATCCAAGTACATGAGAAAGCAGTAAGAGCAAACTGTTGTTTTATACTGCAAAAAAATCCTGCCAGCGTACACTGACATCCAAAATCTACAAATTCATATAAATCTCTCATTTGTGTGATATTATTCCCATATCAATGTACTATTTCAGGTGCCCAATAAGACTCCATCTTAGCCTATCACCTGTGCCTGCTTTTTAAAGATTCACTTTATGCATTGCTGCATATTAAAGTACTTTCATATAAGTCTTTAAATACAAATACACAGACATTTCTGTTTCTCTATGGTTAGTATTTTTTGTCCATTTTACTTTACTAAGTGAGAAATTACTCTCAGTTATTTTTCTACTTAGGTCATAAAGATCATTTGAGCAAGTAATTTGTGCATGTTTTAGGTAACTCTAAACGCCCTGTCTTTACTAAACAAATAATAATAAAAAAAGGATAAATTAAAAATAACAAGGCTGTCCATGAACTAACTGAGGATAAATTGCATATCTAACAGTCCCTCTTTGCAAAAGCAACATACAGTCAAGCAGAAATTGTAAGTCAGTTATCTCCAAGTAGTCCTCGTTTTTTTTTTTAATGTCTTTAAGAGATAAACACAGTATACGTTAGCTTATGGAATTTCACTTGCATTTACAGTATCTCTTGCTTGCTCTTACCACATCAGTAAATTATTTTGCTAGCAGTTTACCTGTAGATTTATTAGGTAGACATAAAATGTATGTCTTTTTATTGCATGCTGTTTACTTCTGCCAAAAGCCAGTGTGTTAAAGGAAAAAGTAGTAACTGAAATGCTGTGTCTTTCCATTAGTTATGAGATGCAGAATAGGTGATCTGATCAAAACTTGCCTCTGCCAGCAAGGCTTCCTTCAGCTTATTTTCACTATACTACAAAAACCTATATGTCTTTCCCACCTCTCAGATTTGCTCAGTATTGCATATATTCAGAAATCATTAGGCAGTCCCTATACACTCAGTGCAATGGTTTAAAAAAAAAAAAAGAAAAAAAAAGAAAAAAGACATGAATGATTTAAAAAAAAAATAATTATGGGTTCATTTATTGTTAGGATCAAAATTTTCTAACTGTGAGACTCAGTGTTTTAAGTCTCACAAAAACTCTCTCTTGAGTAAATATGCACACGATCCAGTTACTCATCCGAAAGGGACAAATGCTATTTGAGAGGCCATAGGATACCACACTCGATTTCTAGCAGCCAGTCAAAAAAAAGGATGGGTTTCCTACAGGCCCTGCATCATGTCTGTCAACCCAGGAGGATATTTTGGAAAACTCAGGCATCTCAGACAGCAGCAGACACCCATGTGTGGGCAACTGAGTGGAACCGTTTATCACAGTCTCCCCTCTCCCCTGTCAGCATGAACCAAAGCAGCCCAGGAACGCTTCGGATGCGGTCGGTGGAGGAGGAAAACTAAACCCTTTCGCTCTTCTCCATGCCTAAAATAAAAGCTGTGTAAAAATCACTTGATTTTGCAACAGTTATGACAAAATTTTGAGTCCTGAAAAAATAATTACACTATCAGGCGGGAGACTGTACCGATGACCGAGCAAAACCCCCATCCGTCTTCACAGAGGCTCTTCTCAAGGCCCCTTTGTTCCCTGGGACGTGACAGGTCCAACATCTCCAAAGACCTTGGAAGGTCCTCCCCAGCAATCACTGCCTATGGCTGCAGACAGATCAATCACCTGTTTGCTTGGCTTTCAAAAGCAAGAATGACAAGAGGCATCTCTAAGATATACGATATACGAGAAAGACAATCATTCTCCATTAGGAGTTAGCTGTATCAAATTCCCCTTAAGTCATGTACGGTGTTAACTCTCAGTTGTCAGTTTTTTTCAACGCTTTTGTATTTGAATGGTTACCATGAAAGCCAAATTTTGGCTTTAAACCCCCCACTGCAGGCGTCAGTGCAGCTGTACCCTGTACACAGAAGTCTATTAAGGACCACGATATTTTCATGGATCCTGAGTGCCCACCTGCTGAGTACCCACTGTCCGCTCTTGCTCAGAGCAGGTGGGTGATTACATCCCCAACAGAGACTCCCAAGTGTTCCCGGACTATCATCTTTTAATCCTTTCTTACACTCCACCACTCACAGTGGACTGAGATGGTGACATTTAAGAATGGCATATCAAAAACTTCACTGAATCACTTCACCTAGAGATCAAAGAGCCTTCTTTTTGATCATGTGCCGTCATCACTCTGCCAGCACATGCCTGGTCCCAAAGGAGTTTTTCTATCATTTTTTTACTTTGTGCTGGTCAGTACATTTACACAAGTACTCAAGCTTAAGAAAAAGATTTCTTCTGGCTCTGGAAGCAGAGGTGAGGCATTTAATGAAACCAATAAAAAGTGGAAGTCACCAACAAGGAATTTTTTTCTACTTCCTTTTCCCACAAAGATATAAACAGAAAATCACTATGAAGCAGTTAACACAGTCAGAATTCTGCAAAACAGAAGGCTAAGGATAGAACACTCCCCCAAACCCCTAAAAGCAAGTTTAACAAAAAATACTACTAAGAATTTTAGAAATGAAGAAACACAAAGAATAAATAAGGCTCTGATTGTAACAGTCTTGTATCTGATGCTGTTGGTTTGGACATCACGTTGTTAGAATTCTGTTTTTTATAAACACACTGTGTTTATAAAACTCTGTGCTATACACAGACAGCAGTTCATCAGACTTGTTTTTATGATACTGTACTCAATTCCGCCCTCAATTTTTACGATGGAACTGATAAGGATGTACAGGATGTAGAGAAAAGTAGACTTTAGTCCAGGGTTTATACTAAAGAAACAGAAATACCACAAGTTAATTTAAAAAGCCAATCAAAATCCAAATTGAACAAGATCAGAAGCAAGTGGACTCATAAAGAGAATAAAGTTTAACAGACTCCTAAATTGCACATAAAATAATCAATAGTGTTGCATCATATGTGAGCTGAAAAACACCAGTTATTAAGGTATATGATTCTGAATGACATTTGTCTTTGATAAGGCTGAACCATCTATCATTCCATTTCCATTTCCATCCTTAAAAAGTATTCAGACATTTCATACAGCTTCTTTAGGTGTTCATAATTTTTAAGGGCAGCATAATCTTTAATTTATAAAGGTTCAGCATCAGATGAACTGGAAAAGTTGCAGCTGTTGTTAAACTACTGCTTGAAAAACTACTAAGAATGTTCGACTACGTCTTGAAAAGTCACGGCAGCATGTGACTTCAATCATTTGGCAGCCAGTGGAATCCTCAAATCTGAGAACAACCTGAATTTCTATCATAAAAAAGAAGAAATACACCCTCCAAAAGGTGAGGAAAGGGCATGAAACAGCAAACAATATGGGGGTAGGAAGCAAAAGGATGTTCTTCCATTTAAAGGTAATGCTCAAGGCTAAGCAGACACCTTTAATTTGAAACTCTAAGGAGAAATTATGCTGCCTGACAGAGTACTTCTTGCAGCTTCAAAGCTTCAAGTACAGTCAGTGGAAAATAGGTGTGCACAGACGATACTAGGCAGGACCTTTACTACCACTGATTTTTCATACCCAGTGGTTATGTACTTGGCTAATTTTAGGCATGTATGTGAATACGCTGGTTAGGTATGTGCTAAGTACCTTGCTGAACAGAGTCTGAAATACTCCTACAGATAGGACAGTTATCTTACAGAGGCCTGCTCCTGCTCCTTCTAAATCTTTGCATCATCTTCGCTGCAACTGCAAACAATATGGGACCCTTAGTAAATGTATCTAGAAAACTGTTATAATTCAGAGAAAGTGAGTTTTTTGCATGTAAAAGACTGCACATTTTTAAAAAGTACCCCACATACAAGAATCCAAATGTTCTCAAAGCACAGTCAAATTTTGAGCAAGTCTATATAGGAAGCACATTGGGATACACATGCATATATACGTACATTTTTCAAGAATGTCAACATGTTAAATGCATGATAGGCATTTGATTCACATTATATATATTTAAGATATTGATAGATATACATATACATTATACATATATATATATAAAAATACGTGGAATACATTCCAGGTCCATTTGTTTTTTCTGAGCTTTGCAGTGGGACTAAAAAAACGTATGGCGAGTTGGGCACAGGAATACATTCGAAAGAAGAAAAGTTCATTTTATGCATGAACAATACGTGTAACAGACATGTCATTTGCCACTCCTGATCCTGAAGCTTAAAAGTTTTGCTATCTCAGAAATGCAGAGGGATCAAATACTTGACCTTTAGAAAAACAAAGCAAACCAAGACAACTATCCCCAAATCCATCAGGTCTGTTAACATATTCCAGATAAGTTGAGTTAGGAGGAGGGGAACTTTGTCTTAATAGTGTTTTATGCATGGTTTAGAGACATGGTCTCACGTTCATGACACCATATAATTTATTAACTATTCTTAAAAAGCTTTTCCCAGGCTCTTTGTTGAGAGAAAAAGAAATTAAGTTACTCTAAAAGTGTTTAGAAATCTTATTTAAATGAGAGCAGCTGAGCTAAGGACTCACATGCGTAGCTGCACATTGCACAGCTGTGTGTACCTGTTTATGGATTTGTGTACCTGATTTTTCTGAGCAGAGTATGTCCGTTTCTGCATTGTATGCATTTTTCGCCATGAGGCATGTTTTAGATAGAAGCCAGATGAAGGACAAGGAAACATTCCTCTGTCTGACAAGATAGGCGAGTGAAGTATAGTTATAAATTTAAAGACCTTTGGC
This sequence comes from Astur gentilis, assembly GCF_929443795.1. Taxonomy (NCBI): domain Eukaryota; kingdom Metazoa; phylum Chordata; class Aves; order Accipitriformes; family Accipitridae; genus Astur; species Astur gentilis. The sequence goes on from NC_064897.1 coordinate 18,907,837, forward strand.
TCACAGCTTTTTGCAAATGAAAGGGGGCAACTTCTTTAATGACAACCGAGCAACAGGGTATGTAGCCTGTAAGTCAGTCGTGTCTTCCTATTTAAAACCAGGATTAAAGTTTTCACGGTAAGGGCTGCTTTTTTCCAATCTACTTTGAAAACAACACATCTCTTGGTCATTAATAGTTAAGACTAAGCCCCTCGAGCAGCTTGCTTTTAACCCTCCGCACCTGACAAAGTCACTCTGTGGGTGCCAGACCCCGGTTGGGCCAAAAGGCACGACTGTGCGGACCTGGCTGACGCATCTGGCCTTTGGGCTACAAGGTCTTGGAAGCAAGGATTGACTGATGTCAGGTTGTGACATGCACGTCAAAGAACAGGGCAAATAATGTCTGGTCGCGATATTGTCCCATGTTTCCCATTCACGTCTTTCCTAGAGTTACTTTTCCAAACCTCCTTTTGTTTTGGTGGTGGTTTTTTTGGGTTTTTTTTTTGGTTTTTTTTTTTTTTTTTGGGGGGGGGGGGAAGGGGGGGAGGTTGGTTTGGGGTTTTTTTGTTTGTTTTTTTTGTTTTTTTTTCGGTTGTTTTTTTTTTTTTAATTATTTTGAGGTGAAACAAGGAAAAACATTTCCTACGTTTCTTCCCGGTTTATTCTACAAACAGGGCCAGTGGGGAAGGCAAAGGTATTCAAATAAGCGCAGTGAGCGGTTGCTGGGTGAGGAAAATTTCGGCTCGATCCTTGCCCGGGGCAGCCCCCGCCGCTCACCCACGGCCCGGCCGTCGGGAGGGAGAAACTTCTGACTCCCTTGGGTGGGGAAACACGGAAAAGGGAAGAGGCGACAGGGCCACGCTTTTCAGTCCGAGCCCGTAAAGACCGACCAGCTACGGTAGTACCGGCGGCTGCCCCGAGCGGCTCGGGTCTCCCGCCCCCGGGGCCGCCGCCCCCGGGGCCCCTTCCCGTGCTCCCGCCGCCGCCGCCAGCGCCGGACGGCACCGAGGGGGCCGGGGCCGGGCACTCACCGTTACGCAGCGAGCCCCGGCTCTTCCTGGCCAGCGTCTGCTGGACCTGCCGGTGGATCCGCAGCGCCTTCTCCTCCCCGGCCCGGCTTCCCGAGAGCTTGAGCCTGGCCTCGGAGGGCAGCGCCAGGCTGGAGCTGTCCAATTCCCCCAGGATCTGCTGGCCCAGCACCGTACGGATGTAGCCCTGCTCGGCCACGGGGCCGCGGCCGGCCATGGGCACAGCCGGGCGCCGCTCCCCTCCGCTCCGATAACCTGTTGCGCCGCCGCCCGCCGCCTGCCCCAGCGCCGGGGCTGAGCCGCCGAGGCCCGGGCCGGGCTCTGCCCCGCACCCAGCGCCGCCCCGGGCTCTGCCCCGCCCGCCGCGCAGGTGCCAGGCACGGCCCCCGCCCCGCCCCGCCCCGCCCCGCCCCGCCCCGCCCCACCCGCCGCGGCCACCCGGGGCGGGGCAGGGGCGGGGCGCCCCCTCCCGTTCCCTTCCCTTCCCGCTGGGGGGGGAAGGATCCGGCCCCGGGGCAGCGGGAGCAGATACACGCGTGTTTCTGTCCTCGTGCTTTTTTCCCTTATAGCTCCTTTGCGTTGCCTTACCATGCTTATAGGTTTTTGCAGGTAGCTGCGTTTTGTGCGTACGTATGGGAGTTTCAACCTAAAACGTCAGACGCGAAACCGCTTTAAGTATAGCGGGCCCGGTGAAGATTCAACTTTCAGGCGGGTTTGTGTCGGGGGGTGGGTGTAGGGCTGCGGGTCTGGGAGGTTTGCCCGCTCTTGGTTTTTGGTTTTGGGGTGGTTTTTTTTTCAGGCTGTCCTGAGGATTTGCAGAGAGATGGATCGAAGCCGCCTTCTCTCCGTTTCGTTGTAAAGAGGTGCTGAGGTTGAAAAATCTCAGCCTGGCTCTGTCCCTGCAAAGGTCCGTGCCTGGCTTCTCACACGGTGAAAGACGGCGGGTGTGAGCAGGGGAAGGCTGAAGTTCTCACACTATCTCAGGACACAGCTTGGAGTTACTGTTTAAACAAACGCTCCGCTCACCGTGGGTTGAAAGGAGGAGGAAAGAGGGACCATAGCATGGCCTGGGGAAAGGAAAGGGCAGTCTTAGAAAAAAGAAGTAGGTGATCCAGAGTTGCACGATTAAAAAAAAAAAAAAAAAAAATCCTTAGCAAACGAAATGTAGGTGTTTTAACAGAAAAGCTAATGTTTCTTAAAAGCAAATGAAAATTAACGTGGCTTTTAACTTCATGTGTTGCTATTTCAGAGGCACTCTGGGACTCAAAATGAGCTGGTGCAGCTTGTTTGTTACCAGAATTTCAGACAGCAGTGAGGGTACAGGGTGACTGGGGAGAAACTGGGGCCATCCTTCTCTTAGGGTATACTGTAACATAAGAAACTGGGGCACCTCCTTTATTCTCGGAAAACTCAGGATGAGGGGAGGCACCGGCTCCAGCTGAGGAGTCCAGAATCCTTTTGCCCCTGATTTACTCTTTGTCTCTCTTCCATTTTTTTTCTTTTTTTTCTTTAAGAGGGGGAGGGAGCTCTGGCCTTTCTTGTCACTTGGTCTCGCTAATGTCATCCCCTTTTGTTCTAATTTGGCATATCAGAGGAGAGGTCACGTTGACGATACGTGAGAATAGTTTCACTGGTAAAGAGAAATGGAGTGACAGACTCCTTCCTTATAAACAGGGAAAGGTGATGTGTGGGAGCATAAGGGGTGGAGGTAAGCTGTGGGGGTACCGGCTGGGAAAGAGGAGCAGGAATTTATGGAGAGGAGGAAGGTAGAGGTATGTGGTGGAACTGCGACAAGCAGGGAAAAAATGTAACAGAAAAGTCGAAGGATAAAAAAAATGAAAGAATGGGCAGTAGAAGGCAGGAAAAACAATGGGGAAGACACATCACAGCTGGGAAGGAATGTGAACTATGTTAGACCCTTTTGCTTGCCACACAGTCACAAAAGCATTTCCAGTAAACAGAAGATACTACATTCTCCACACATATGAGTAAGAACTACTGAGGAGATTACAAAATAGTTTTAAAAATGTGAAACATTTCCTCCCCTCCTCCTTTTCCCTGTCCTCTTCTCTGTTCCCAAACTTTAGCACAAACATGAATTCTGGATAGTTGGTATAGTTGAAGCCAGTTCGGTTTCATACAGAAAATACACCTGAAACGGATTCAGGATTTAGAAAATACTCTTGCAGTGTGTGTCCTCAGATGCCTCGGACACCATATGTAGGTTTACAAGCTCTTGGTACATTGGCATTGCCTCTGTTGAAAGAAATGTTAAATTTTTATTAACTTTATTTTGCAAGTATGTACATTTATTTGTGCTTCCGAGATCCATGGCAAAAGAAATGGCAGTTTTCTCTGGGCTTTAAAATCTTTAATGAGATTTCTGAGACAGATTTCTCTCCTTGTAACTAGGAATGCTGACTGGAAAGTTTGGGGGTTGGGAGGAGGGGAGGGAGAAAGAATTTTGCCTGCACAGCAGTTCAGACAATGCTTAGCCAAGATCTGAAACAGAAGTGAATTAAGGCTTTTTCTTACCTGAAGAAAATAAGAAAATACCATGTAACTGATTGTCCCATCGATAGCAATTCCTTCAAGCTGACTGACTTTGGGTTAACACCTCTTCTCGACTGAATTGCAACAAAAACCCCTGAGTCTTTTGAGAGGGAAATACTTTATCAGTGCCATTTGCAGATGCAAAGCAACATAGCTGGGATTATCCCTGAAAGGATTGCAATTTGTGATGGATAATTTCTCATTAGTTTTTTGAAAACTAGATTTAATGATGATGCATATAGTGACTAGGGATGAGGAGTCACGTACAAAAACATTTGCTTTCTGTCCAGTGTCTGACGGAGTCAAGCAGATCAGAAAACCAGAAATTTCTTTATAAGACTTATTTCTATTCTGACCAGGTGTGCTCGGCCTAAACCATGTAACCTTTCTCAATCAGAAGTCCCCCACAAATAATATTTATATTAAAGTTGTGGCAGTTGGTCCTTTCACTCTTGTTCCGCCCCACTGTTAGGACTGAACGGAACAAAGTGGATTTGTACCCTGGAAACAGATTATTTTCAGCTGCAGGAACCTTAGAGGAAACGGGTGTAAGTATGAGCATTGAAGTGTTCAGTTTAAATGTGAAACAGCTTGACAACAAGGGCTTCATTTTAAATACAGACACTATTCCTACGTGTATCTCTAGGACCACACGGAAAATGAAGTGCAGTTTGCTCAGGGTTTTTTTTTTCCCCTTCATCTTTTATTTTCATCCCCAGGTTGCAGGTGTTACATGCAAGTGCAGGACCACACGGAAGATGAAGTGCAGTTTGCTCAGGTTTTTTCGTTGTTTTTTTTTTTTTTTTTTTTTTCCCCTTCATCTTTTATTTTCCTCCCCAGGTTGCAGGTGTTACATGCAAGTGCAGGTTAGTCAGGACTAGCCGGGCCGTTCCTACCTCTGTCCTCTTCCTTCTGGTTTCATGTGAGCCCCCCGGGAGGGCCAGAACCGACTCTTCCTCCCCCGTGAGGAAGACCCTGCGAGGAGCGAGCGGCCACACCGCCACCGCGTGTCCCCTTGCTGGAACGGCACCGCCAAACCTGCTCCCTGCCGCTGCTCCTGGGAAAGTAAAACTTGCAAAGCAGGCTTGGAGAGTACCCAGGAAAGAGTTAACTCCGTGCTTAAAGATCCGAGATCGGCATTTTATTGCAATTTTGTTTGCCGTAGGAGATACAACTGAAGTTCTGTCTTTTGCACCAGGCTCTGGTATCCTGAATTTTCTCACAGTAACTTACACATTCCTTTTATCCTAGCAGCATTTTTGGCAGCAGAGAAACAGAAGATCATCTATTTTGTCCTGTAGGATAATTTAAAGTCAGGACTTTTTTCAGACCCACATCAGGGAAAAATGCTGCTTTTGCAGTGGTAAAATGAGTGTGACAGCAGTTCTCTGCTTGACAGAGATGCAGCAATAAAAGCAGTACGAGCTGTGATTGAGGCTCTCTACCTGACCCAGACAGAGTTCAAGGGAGCAGCAAATTGCCTGAGGAAAGAAAACACACACACACACACACGCTGACGATGATCCTCACTAGAACATCAAAAACCTTCATTCACTTTGATGAGGTGAGTGTGCAACTGGTGGTTTTGGAAATCCAGGCCATAGCCTAGAGCTGACTAAACATCCAGACTTGAGAAATGTCATGTCACAACTGCCATATGGCCATGAGCCTTGCTTTATGTCTCAAGAGAGTCAAGGGCTGCAGGAATTCAGGATGGTCCTGAAGCTGCAGATACCAGTGGCTCCTCAGGCTTACGGCTTTTTTGTCGTGTAGTAGGGCAGGACTAACTTGCATCCCGCCCTGGGTGCTAAAGCAACGTTCATTTCATCAGTCTTGCCTCAATTTGTTTCCTCCTGCAGCTGGAGGTGTTGGTTACCTGCCCACCATACCAGGGTGGCGCCTGATGTTGGCCGATGCTGGAGCCCTCAGGTGAAATCTCTGCTTGAGCCACAGACTGTTGAGCAGTTTGGCGTGCTGTCGCTACCACGCGGAGCTTGGTCTGATGGGAATGGGATGCTATTGCTAGAGATCTGCTAGAGGTCTGTCTACATGGGGTTGCAGTCAACCCGGGGATATTTTTGGATGCTATGCTCAGCACGAGTTGTGGGGTTAGAACATACTCTGATACGTGAAATAGAGCAGTTTCCAAGAGAAAGGGGGGGGGGGGGGGGGGTGCGTGCCTGCCGTTGGGTATGATGATATCTGTCCTTTGTAATGGTTTTGATGCAGTGGAGGAGACAGCAAGAACAGAGAGAGCTGAGAGAAGGTTTTTAACAGGCCTGACTCTGAATCACCTCTGTGGAGATTCCCCAGCGGGTTCCAGGTCTGTTTTACGTGTTACTGGGCTCCTCTTCGCACTGCAGGTAGGAAGGAGCCTGGCTGCACAGTTCCATTGGGAAAATATTGTTCAGTGAGCAAGAGCAGAGGAGACAGGGTTAGTCTAGATTTTCCGTCTCCCTCGGATCGTTTGCGTTGCGCAGGGCCAGCTGCACGCTGTGAACTGGAGCGGGGGGAGCAAGGTCTGGAGGAAGGTGGTGAAGCCCGTTCTGCCCTAGCCAGTCAACATCTCCCGGATAACACTCCCTCGACTGCTCACTTCTTACACAGTTTATCACAGCTGGCTCAAGGCTTGCTAGCAAAGCAGGCAAAGTTGGTAATGCTGCATTTAGGCACTGATAAAGAAACTGCATGGCTTGTCCCTGTGTCGGACTGTTTGCCGCCCCAGTAGCTGCTGCCCTAGGCAATTGCCTATGCCTAAGGCTTACTCTCTTGGCCTCATTTCTTTTCTTTCCAGGTCCCTGTGCCATTTTATCCTGCTATTCCGAGTCTCTCTCTTTAGTAATCGAGTGTAATACTTTAAAAGTGTGATTTTCCCCCCTTTCTTCTTCTTCTTCCGCTCAGAGACGCACACAACCAGTTACTGGAACAAAGGTTGTGCTCTGCATCTGTCAGTTCTCCAGTCATCTGGGCACTGGGGAGACAGCCAGGAAAGATCTGGGAAAACATATTCAAATGGTCTTATCAGATGCTACGCTAAAAAGAGCAACAATGTAATGTGACTTGTTTGCAAGGTTTGGAATGAAAGGAATGAGGCAGAGCTAATTTCAGTAAGATGCTTATTCAGTTGTCTCAGGCGCGGTTGTTTTTCCCTGCATTAGCATTTTGGTCACCAGTAAAAGAAAGTGGTGTATATGTAGGTGGAGGTACAACTACTCTTGAACTGTTGACACAGGAGCACAACACCAGTGTTTATTTGAGTTGTTATTGCAGGCAGTATCATCTAGAGGCTGTGAATTTTATCAGGGCCCTCTTTTGTTAGGGCCTGCATGTGAGAGATTTTTGTCTTCACCTTATGGTACGAGGAAACAATACATCCAAATGACTGATGTTTCATCTTTATATACAAGTCAGGGATGGAGGAATTAAATACTATTCCTGAAGAAATGTGGTAACCCAGAAATTGAAAACCATTTTTTATTTTTTGGCTCCTAATTTTGAGATGTATGAGACGTGGTTATTGAGGGCAATGGTGGAGCAACATTTTAAACCACTCTTTTTTCTAGTGCTAGCGGAAAGGTTCTTATTGATCATATTTCCCCCATCAAAGCATCTTTTGAGATAAAAACTAACTTTTTGCGGATTTTTTTTTTTAAATAAGAGCTGTCAACACCCCTCCTCCATGCAGAAATAAAATTACTAATTTCATTTAAATATTCTAATTTATTTCCTATTGTATTTAGTGAAGTTGTAGAAAACAGAGGTAAAGGGACTTGAGGAGGGCATCTACTCCTTTCCTGCTGTAAAGTAGGATTAATGGTATCTAAAATATCACAGATATCTATCTAATCTGCTTTTAATATGTTATTTAATGCATGATGGGAGGCTACTTCTAAATCGTACTGTTTTTCCACAACCTGAGGATGCACACATGAAAGATCCGTTATCATAGAGACTCATCTGCATAATGCCAAATTAATGCGTCCAAACCAGTCACCATAAGAAAATGACAGAATGCACTAAAACATAATGGAGATTAAGTTGGAAGAAAACCAAAGTGTACATGCATATTAATTTGGGGTTGGATCCTTAACTCTTCTTTAGCGGCTTTGTGCACAAAGCAGTCACAAAGCTGGCTGGCCTGTTCCTTGGGAAAGGAAAATCTCAGATAACCTCCAGTTGCCAGAATAGTTTAGAAGCAATCTGTGTTTAAAAGCAGCGGGTCCAGCTGGCCAGCAAGAACTCCTGTCGAGAGCTGCTCTATGAACACAATGATTTCCCAGTGGTCTTTTCTTCTCCTTTTCCTTTTCTCTTCTTTCTTTTTTTGGGGTAAGTCAGACTGATTAGCTTCTTACAGGCACATTTTTGGTAGTAATTTGCCATGGGTAAGCCAGGTCAGGAAAAGTACAGTCCCATCTGATCCTGGCTCACAATAAATGCAACCAGTTCTGCAGTATAAATAATTGCCTTGTTTCCTATACTTTTTGATTTTTATCTCTCTCTCTCTTTTTTAGGTATTGTTGTTAGCATAGACAGCACTGGGTATAATACAATGAAAAAGTTCATATACTAGGCATTTCCAGCAGTTTAGGGAGTGACATAAGAACAGAAAAATGTCTGTCCTGGATCAGACCAAAGATCTAGGTCGCCTACCATGCTGTCACGGTGACCAACAGTGGATGCCTGGTTTAAAAACAGCACAAAGGTGAAATAGTACTCCCTTAGTATACTTCTGCAGCTTACAGCAATGTGCAGCTCAGGGATATCTTTAGTGTGAGGTAGTACCTTTGTGTTTAATTGTCTTTAATGATTTTTCCCCATGAATTTGAATAACATCTTTTTGCATCACTATTGCCCTTTTGTAATGGGTTATATAGCTTAATTATAGGGTATGAGAAGATATATTCCCTTTTGTGTTTTTTGAATATGCTAGATGATAATTTCACTTGATGTGATCTATTTTTGGTATTATGAAAAAAAAGTGAATAAGAGTTTCTTATTCATCCTCTCTGTGCTACTGATGATACAGTGCACTATTATGTTCCTCTGCAGTTGGTTTTCCAGGCTGAAAAGTTTTAACCTTTTAATTGCTCTTTGCACGCAAATTGCTTCAGTCTGTAGATCGTCTTTATCAGCCTTCACTTTTCTACCGCAGCTCTACCATTTTTAAAATGGGACAGCAGAACTGCATACAGTATTTGAGGTTCTGAGACACCTTGGATTTATACAGTGATATATTTATTATTTCCTGTTTTCTTCCTTATTCTGCATCTCACAATTCCTTTATGTTCAGTTAGTTTTTTTACTACTTCTAAGGTGACATTTTGAAGTCAAACACTAATGCAGAGGATTCTTCTTTGGCCTTCACGCTTGCTGCAAGGATGTTGAATATAAACACATTTTAGTTACTATTACAGAGTTAGTCCTTGATAGGAACATTGTGACACAAGCCAGAAATACCACTGGGAAGAGAATCAAAACAGGGCTCTCCCCTTTGAGTTGCCTGACTGGCTTATCCATGAAACATTCATGTACAGTGTCTAAAAATACCCCAGTGTGACATTTAAATCTACGTGAGAGTCATTACAATATAATATTATGGTATTTCCAGTCCTTGCAGACTCTCTGAATCTGATTTTTCCCTAGCTTGTCACTATTGTTAACAGTCCTTATCTTGACCTGACTGGCGGTAATGTATATACTTTGCCTTGAGAGTTGTTTTTAAATATTTTGCCTGACACTTCTGTATGAGAGCTGAGATTTGCAATTGGACATCCAACCACTGTTCTAGTTTTGGTGGCCTCACAAGGTGTCCATGGTGCTGTAGAATACACGTCAGCTTTAACGAGGAAGGTCAAGTGTGTAAACACACAGACAAACACATAGTATTTTTGTCAAAAAGAGCCACAGGTCAAAAGGAACTAAACCAAAATATTCAAGAGAAACATAGTCCTTACCTGTAGAGAGTAAACAATGGAAGAAATCTAAAGTTGAATTGCTTGCTTTGTTCCAAAGGCTGTAAAATGTTTTACACGTATTCATGAACTAAACTTGACAACGTCACCAAAACAGAATATTTGGCAACTAGTTCTGTTTTGCAGCCATCTGCAAAATGAAATTAAACTTTGGGGATTTTTCTACAAACACGCTCTAGCTGTGGCTTGATCAATATGCTCAAGCACTTTTACATCCTCCCTACTCTTGCTCCTTTGTTGCATAATAAATTCATGTATATTTATCAGTATCACAGCATCTGCCATCTGTTAATCCAGGTGCTGGGTCTAAACAGTAGAAGTTCTCTGTGCCAGTGGACTGTTCCTTGCTATGTGCTGTGTCTCTGAAGTTAAGTATCATTTTAATATTAACAGGAGATAGGATGTTGTTGCTTCCTTTGCCAGTTTGTGGAATCTTTTAGATAAATTACAGAAATGTATGCAGTCCCATTTTGGTCTCTGTTGTATCCTGTTTCATTTTGAGCTTGATGAAAATTGTAACTATAGGAATTTCCTTCTCTTGTACACTTTAGATTACTCTGACATACTGTGCCAGCAGCCAGTGGATTTCACTCCTCTTTGTCAACTCCAGACAATAACTCGGAATGGGATATGGGAGCTTTGTAAAGCACTTCCTGAAAATCTGAAGTAATCCAGCCAAATATCTCCCTGATGGGAAGCCACAGTCAGTAATGGAGATACAGCAAGTATGAATACTGCCTCGGTGTCCACTAAATCTATTTCATTTAGTTTTGGCAGTACGCTTATGAGTTTGTTTTAAATGAATCAGTCAGTCTCGTCGTAATCTGAATCCAGGCTGGCTATTCTTATTCCAGTTGTACTTTTTCTGACATTGATGGAACTTAATTGATCCCTAGACATGCTGTTGATGATAACTTATTTCCTGCTGCTGCAAAAAGCCCATATCTCAATAGGCAATTTAAACTGGAATATTCAGCTGAAGAGCAGTCCAAGCAGACAAGGACATTTTTTGTCTGGATCTTAGCTGGAAGAAGGGACTGCACAAAGTTAAGTGGTGCCTGCCAGTTCCTGGGAATGCAGTGGCCAGTAATTTAACTGGAAAGATCACCGTGGGAGTCTTCTGTTACCGACAGGCCTCCTTCCAGCCCTTTCCAAAAGCCCCGCTGAAAGATTTCCTCACTAGACCTGGAATCATGGGCGGCTAAGGATTGGAATTTCTTCCCCAAAATCTGGTTTTTAACATAGAAAGGACACCAAAGGCTTCCAGTTATTAAATCAATGTTTTGTTTAGAATATAAAAGAATAAATCAGGGCATGACAGTTATTTAAGATGTTTTTATGTTTAAAACAGGTGAAATATAATAAATGTCCTCCCTCGCCCCATCTGATTCTTGCAGGTCTGGTTGTTTCCCCTTGTCCATCAAGTGTCATTGAACAAACCCATGCAACCTCTTCTGGATTGCTAAGGAAGCGTCTGTCCCAGGGTACCGTTTCATGCCACCTCTCACATGGGTTGCCACTGAAATGATAGTTCCCACTTCTTCCCTCGCGCTTTCAATTAGATGCTTCTGCTTTTTCCTTTGTGCTGGGTGCAGGAGTTTGGCCACAGGGTGAGAGGACTTACCTTGGTGCTGCCGAAAAACTAGAAATTTCTTTTTTGTTGGGTTAGTTTTCTGTGAGATTGGCAGATGAGGGAGCAGGATCAAATCTTCTGGCAGCAGCAGACAGGTGACTTGAACGGCACAGCTCTGGGTCTGCTCCCTCCTGCAGGCTGCCCCTCGCTTCTCTTGGAGTCTCTGAGTCCCTGTTGCCCCTTTGTGCCTTTTTCTCCTTTCTCCCTCTCTCCAGAGAGTTCCGTGTAACTCAGAGTGCAGTAGCCTAGATGAGACAGACCATACTGTCTTGCAAACATAAGAGAATGCACAAGAGTATTGGAAGAAAATTAAATAGTTTCATCAAAAATATATAGGCACACATTTATGTAAAATGCATACACGTAATTGTATGCAGTTTAGATGAAAAAGATGAAAATTAGTGTCTGTGTAGAAGCTGCAGACAGTTGGAAAACATGCATGAGTTACTTTCCATTAGCTTTCCTCTCACTACTGGGATCCATCATCAACAGCTTGTTTATTCCTTTCTGCCCTGAGTAATTTAGCTCCTCTTTTCTCCATCATAGGGAAATGTTTGAAAAAAAGGCTCTGTCTTCACAGGATATATACTATATTCCACAGGTCTGAAACAAGATCTTGGCAATATTCCAGTTCAAGAAAGCCGAACACTGTTTATATAGATCTCTGGTGCTATTATCAGCTCTCTAGGATTGTTTTTTTCTCTGCCTTCTCTCCTACCCCGTTGTGCAAGCTGCTCTGAGCTTCTTGAACTACTCTTCAGTGCTGGGCTGTGTTCTGCTATGAGGTATGGCTGTACGTTAGTAATAAGTGATGTGACTTCTTTTTTGTGTATGAGCACACAGAGGTATGCACAGACAAGCGCAGACTAATGCTCTCATTCTTCTGTCCAGGGGAGTTCACCGGAGAGGAAGAAACTGTATTTCCTGTCTGCTCATAGCTATGGAACAGGACTGCAACTAGTTTTCCAGAGACCTCGAGCTTTTAATCAGTTGCAATTCCACATGGACAAAAGACCAAAGAACAAATGATTTATGAGGTGAAGGGCACAGGTTTATGCATTCATTTGTTGCATGTGGGACCAAGGAATGCATGTTTTATCCAAACCAGTGTAGAAGTTTCACCCTTTTTTATTGACATATTCCCCAAACCATAGCAGTATAGAGCTCATTGTTATATCTTCTCATGGATTGCCGTTTGCCCTGGGGGTGGGGGACAAAAATGTCTTGGGTTGCTGCCTGCTGTCCTGGTGTCCTGGTAATTTGATAGGGAATTTGGCCACCGAATAACACGGCTGCACAGTATAATGTTTAGCTTCGTGTGGCCACACTTCCTTCCTCTGAAAGCCAAGGCGTGAGGAGGGGAGTGAGAAGGTGGGGCTACCGTGCGATGGATCCTTTTATGAGCCGGGATTTGGCCAGGGCACTGTCTGTGTCTGCCTCAGAAACACTCTGGAGTCCATCAGTGCAGAAATAGCCACAGTAAGTCAGTCCAGCAGACAGGGCAGTGAAAAGCTGTATGACAACTCCCAGCCTGCCAGTTAGAAAATGGAGAGAATAGAAATCTCTAGGCGATCTTCTACTTCATTTTGCCTAAAGTCATACAGGTCTTGAATCCTGAGCTCCAGTCCAGGACTCTAACCCTTCTTCTGGCAATTTCTTTGTTCTAATTATGAATTTCCTTGATTCTTTGAGCCATTTCTGTTGTATTTATCATCAAATGGCTCCTTATCTTGTAGCAATAATGCTGTTCAGCTATGTAAGAGAAACTTCTATCTTTATTTTTGGCTTCTCCTTTTCCAGAAGGAGAAGTACTTGAGAAGATAAATAGTATCTTCTATTTTATAAAGGCTAATTATATATATTTTACAGGCTTCAGCATGAAATAAATGTGATTAACAAAAAGAAGGAATCTATGCATCAAACACTATTTTGCTTAAACACAACTACAGTTGTCAGGTCTTGTCTTTTTCAAAGACTGGTTTATAATTGCTGACATTATTTCTTGGCGATTACTGTACATGGAAAAAAAGTGTGACTGCACTTCTCAGCCACTTTACCTACACAGTGATATACTTTTTCAGAAATTATGCAACCTTGTAGCCTACTGAGAAGTAAATTAAAATCACTGAGATTTATTCCCTGAATTGAATCTCCAGTTGAAGTTACGATTGCTCAAAGTATTGTTTATTTTCCTTTTACAAACTCAGAAAAAGGCTACTTAGAAAATGGGTAATGACATTTTTTGATGGAGTTAGAAGAAAATGTGCTTATATAATACTTGACTTCAAAATCACATGGAAACATAGCAATTAAGTTCTGCGAGACTCACTATACGCTTTAGTTCATTATGTTTCTTTATATGCAGATTAGAGACCTTATTCTCCTTTCCCACTTATATATAATTCCACTCAGACATTTGGAGCTGCACTGCTACAATACTGTTGCCAAAAGAAACAGCAGCAAAATGTGAGTGGAGACTGAATACCTGGTGAAATTCTGCTGATGACAAAGTAGAGTTCTGCTGGAGGGACACCGGCAGAAACAGTCATCAGACAGGGCAGACCTGGCAGAAAGAGAGGAACTGACTCATGGTCAGCACTCTCTATTCTTTGTATCAACAGCAGCTGGCATGCTCTTGATGAGACAGAAGAGGACCAGACTGAGAAAAGCACAGCTGAGGGTTAAAAGTCATCACTGAAAGATCAGTCAATAGGAATTTATTGCTTTGTTGTGAGGAGTATGTTTCATGACATCTGAAGTCCAGCTGAAGTAAATTGAAGAGGTGTTATAGGGCTACCAGAATAAAAGTAAGAACCGAGGTAAGCGCAAGGGGTAGGTTTCAAGTTACTGGGTGGAATCCACATGGAAATAACCAATTGGAGCAAAGAAAGGTTCTGTATGTTTAGGGATATCTTAGGGGATGCCCACTGAGAACTAAAGACAAGAGCTATTGAGGTAGTCCTCAGAAAGAAAGAAGAAAAAAGATAGCATCATTGGCCCTACCAGTGGTGGTCAGGGTTCAAGGGATATTGGAGTTCCATATGTTCTGGAAGGGGACATTTTTACTTCAATGTCCTCTTCTTGGCTGAGAAGCATGTCAGCTTCTTGACTTCAAACAGGCAGTGTCTGTTAGGCAGCACCAAAGACCAAGAGGAAAGGAGAGGAGGAGCTATGGCTTACCTGGAGCAAAGTGGAATCTGCTTCCAGCACGTAGACAGGGAAAGATTGACATTTTCTGTTCTCATCAAGAGGAAATAAGCTAGGAAAGAAAGAAGAAAGAATAACAAAAAGAGATGGGAAGAGGTGCTAGTTTTTATTCATGCTGAGAATAGAGCCTTCATATGCTGTGTAGTAATAGCAAGAAAATATTTGAACTTGGGTTGAATAGATCTGCTCCAAACTTTAATGAACTTTGAATTGTGCCTCTGTGTTGTTAGTGCTTCTTTAATGGAAAAAAATAAAGATTGGAAATATAGGCAAGTTACATGTTACAATAAGCATAGTAATGAGACTATAAATACACTAAACTGTTGTAATAAACATAAATCTGAAAATGTAAAATAAGTTTCTGAAAGCAGAAATGTGTTGAGATAACATAAAATGTCTCATTAAAAATTTGGATACTTTATTTTCAGATTTCCACTTCCATACTTTTTTAATGAGGCAAATAATAAAGAAAAATGGCAAGTTCTGGTTGGTCACGCAGGCTACTAAAAGTTCCAAGGAAGTTGTTTTATATAAGAAAGAATGAAGGGTGGATTGAAGCTATCACACTATAAACTGAAATGGAAATTCATAAAGTACCAATGAATTTGCATCTTTCGTATCCACTGTACTATATTCTCCAGAAACAGAAGGTTGCATTGTGGGGTCTTCTCTCCTGCTGAGACCAAGTTGATACCGACACAATTTCCGTAAGGAATTGCAGGTTCACCTTTTGCTATACGCTATGGGGTTGAGGCCTGAAGAACATATAGATTGCAGTATCCTTTCACTATAACATGGAAGTAAAAAAAGACATTTACACTCAGAGATATTATAAGGCATCCAGGAGCTTACACCTCTTGAAAGGGATTTCTGCGTAAGTACAACACTTCAGGAGAAATAAGGATAAAATACGATGGTTATTAAGTAATGACTGGGTAGTGTGACCTGGAGGCCACTGAAGGTGGAAAGATTGCTGTATGATTTATTTTGAGCAGCAATACCATCTTTTTTTTTTTGCATTGAAGTAGCAGTGATAAGTCATGGCTGAAATAATGACATTTCTTGCATGTCAGACAAAATGATGGATTGAAAGATGTGAGCTTTAACCATGACCATCAGGAGAGCTTTTAGCTTTACTTTTAGCCTCCATGAGATGCATCTGAGATGAGGGAAGTAACCATGAATGGTTTAAAAATCTCTCACAAAGGTAGATGGCTTCTACTGAGAAAAATGAAAGGGTCACTTTGGTCATTCATCTATCAGAGATGCTTCAGTTCACAGAAATAACCTGTACTGTGTCAGAGGCAAGCTAAATTGAGCTAAGTCAAGACTGAAAGGTACCATCTTGCTTGAAATATTGATGGGTAGTATGGAAAACTCCAATTCAAATAATTGAATGAATCCTTAAAAATAATCCTCAAGTAGGCTTCTATTCGATGCAAGCACTAGACGGTAAAGAAGATATAAGAATATACAGAAATTAGCAACATTATCATTACCAAGTAACTGCTTGTGTTACAGTGCTGGAGGCAAGCTAAACTGAGAGCAAGGTAGAGAGTGGGGGATCAGCCTTCATTCTTTCTTTATATCAGATTAGGTTAGGAGCCACGGAAGTAAAAATGAAACTATAGTCCTTGAAATCAGAGGAACTACTGACTTATTCTCAAGCACATTTAAGGAGAATCAGGCTGAGCCATGGCATAGAGATTTCAAATCCATGCTAGCAGTGTTATACACACAGTTCTTCCGCAGGACTTTCTGCTGCTCTTTGTGCTTCCTGCGCTGCCACACAGTGCCTGCATGACTTTCCGCACGCTTTTGGGTCTTTACAAAACATGGGTTTTCTTCTCTGGCAGTTGTCGACTAGCTAGCGTTTATTAGATTTTACCCCTCTCCAGTCTGTAAAGTCTACGACAGGATGGCATTCCCCTGAACTTCCCAGAAAAGCAACATAAGAAAGCGAGCTCTTGCAGGCTGCTGAGCATTTAATTTTCTGCTTTGTGTGTACAGCGTGGGTCACAAGAACGTCGCATAGTTTGCGTGTGACTCTTCCATCTTTGCAGGTCGGTATTAAACCAAAAGGCTCGGATGCGGTGGTTTTGGTGGTTTTATTTTGTAAAAGGATGACTGGCAGGGATGAGAAGCTCCAAAGGGAGCAGCAGGGCGACTGAGACTATGAGGAACGGCTGGTTGGGCTCATGTGTTGGTGTTTATTAGCCACGCATATGCCATCTGCTGAAAGAAAAAAAGCAACAGGGGACCAGTCACGCTGAGCAGAAAAGATGTGAGACCAGCGCTGTGGCTGGCCTGGATGGCTCAGCGGAAAGGGAAAAAGAGACAAGCAGGGTGGGAGTGCAAAGGGAGAGGGGGAGGAGGCGACCCAGCTCTGTGAACACAAAAATACTTGCCAGCTTCTGGTGTTTGTTTTTTCTGACTTCGTTACTGAGGACTAATTGCTGAAATAAGGCAAGAGTGCTCACGGTATTAGGACTGGAGATGGCGCTCGCTGGATTTTGCTTCTCTCCTTTCTTGAGACTTTTCTGTGAAACTGTCAGAGGAAAGAGGACTTGAAATCACCACTTCTAATCACGGGAGACAGTTAACATCATTGAAAGGTCCTTTGCCTTGGGAATTAGTACCTGGCATAAAAGTTCTCAAATCATCAACAGATGACGTAAATTAGAGTTTGCAGCTTAAATTAAAAGGACTACAGAGCAAGGTTACAAATTCAAGGATTTTGAGTTAAGGAAATGTCAGAACTAAGACACATAGAACATGTCCAGTTCTAGTCTGACTAACACAAAACTGGTAATAAATAACTTAAAGGAAAATTTGCAATGGGAAGGGTCAAAGTAAACAACTAAGGGCAGAGGTACCTTTCAGCCCTAGGAGGCAAGAGAGCAAACAATGGAAGGAGAAACAGCATAGGGCAGTGAATGGCTATTCCAAAATATTGCAGAATGACTCATCTGTTGTTTAAATGCCTGTTGATATGATAAGAACTTTAGATTTTGATCAGTACATACAGCAGAAGGAACCTTGTATGAACCTGACTGCATTAAGCTGAATTTTCAAAAGTACTCAAATGAAGGGTTGTCCAATCTCAGCAATAAACTGCAGCTTCTTTAGGAAGTAAGACTTTAATGCTGTGATATTAATCTTGCAAGTACATTTTTATTCCACAACTAAAAATGGAGAGAAGAAAAGAAACTACAATATGAAGGAATTGGAATTGAAGAATTAAAATGGCTTTGCCAAAAAATGTTGAGAGTGAACATTCTGTGTGTATTTTCCATGTCACTTGGAGGCAACTGAGTGCCCAGGGGGCTGTTCTCAATATCTATCTTGGCCATCAACTGGAAAGTATAAATCACAAATCTGACTTAATTCTTATGGATAACAATTGACCCGTAGTATTTCTTTGTAATCTCACAACATTTTTGGGGAATTAAATATAAAATGGAGACACAATTCTGTTTTCTTACATGTTTGAAATCTTAAAGAAGCTATTTCAAAACTGTGAGTGAAAATCTCAATATTGTACGTAGCATTTGCTAAGAGCAATGCTACAAGGAGTTCATTTTATTATATTCTTTGCGTCCTAATGTGTGCTAGCAGCATTCTTAAAACAACTCTTTAATTTTGCTGTTCTACATAGTTCTGCTTCAGCTGGATAGTAATATTAGCTAAAATAACACTTCCTATCTCTAGCACTCCTGTGTTGTCAGCTATGCTTTCATGTTCTGATTTATAGTGCTTTAGACTATCTTCTGCCTGATGCCTGCTGTAGATGATTTTTCAGTAGTGTAACCCACAGTAACATCAGGAGTGTCTGAAGGAGTGTTAATATTTTTTGCAAATAAAGAGAGAGGGCAGGGTACTTTAATTACTTGGGAACAGAGAAGCCATCAGCATATTTAATTTCTGAAGATTCATAGGTCTTAAAACATTGATTACTTAGGACTTTCGTTTGATATCAAATAAACAATTGCTTGCTTGTTCTTCCAACAAGATGCCCTGTAATTTTGAATGATAGTTGAATCCTATAGGTTTTTAAAGATAGCAAGAGAAATATGTTATCTCTCTTTCCAATTCGTTTTGTTGGTAAAGGCCGAGAAAGATGGCGCTTTGTGGGGAATGAGCTAAAAGATTAAGGGATTGCTGCAGCCCACCTTTTTCTTTTTTTTCTTTCCTTCTTTTTCTTTTAAAAAAAATCTGCTTTGAATACGAACAGTGGCACATATGCTGTCAAGGCTTTTATGCTCTTAAAACAGGGAATGTTTTTTGTCCCAGTGCTGAGTCCCATACTTAAGTGATGAGCATAAAGAAACTTGAGAAGGCAGAAAAACAGGTGTTTTATAAACTTAGGCTCTTTCTACTGTACACTTTTTTTGGTGGAATTAACTCTAAATCTGATTTCCTAGGTTAAATTAGGTCTTTCTTCATATTATTTTTTGTTTTCGTTTCTTGCTCTAGGTATTTCAAACCTACACAGGTTGTACTGTATTAAAAACCAAAGCGTGAAGCTGATTTAAACACCAATTTAATCTCATGCTCAAAGATTATTAAACTATCATCTGACAATCACAGATACACTAATTGCCCTGCAGATGACAAATAAAAAAGCATTTTACAAGTATTATGTGGGATGTACAAGCTAGTATCAATTCGTATGTTGCCTAGTTATAATTTTTAATTGTGTTCAGAATTATTTAATTAACTTCATAATTGTCAAGTAAAAAGAAGTGAAGCATACAATCCAAAATCATGCCAATGAAAAATCTCAATTAGCTGTAACAGACTTTGGCTCACGTGTGTACTGCTATGGCTGTCAACAAAACTGTAGTTAAAAAATAAAAGATTAAAATTAGGAGGAGCTCAAAAGAGGATCCTGGAGGAGCCTGTGGGCAGAGGGAGATGATGTTAAGATTGCCACGTGGGTAACTGATGTCACTAAACTTGCAAATGCTTATGTCAAAAATATAATTGAACATGTGTCATATGGAAGAAAAAACAATGTACTCCTAAGAAAAGGAAAGCAGCTTTCCAGGTGAATACTGGTCTGTATAGTGAACATGGCACAAAAAGTGCTCTGGAAGAAGTGGTATATGGTCATGGGTCATGATCCCTCTGTACAACCCTTTTTAGTCTTCTCTTTTTCCATGAAAGGTTTGAGATCAGTTAAATATTGCCACGTGCTATCCAAGGGTATGGTAAAAAAAAAAAGAAAAGATAAAACACAGTTAGGAAAGGCAATATAGATATTGTTGAGGTTCAAAAGTCAGTCACAGCTCTTCTACCACAGGCTTCCAGAAAAGGACACTACAGAACCTGCATCGTACGTCTCGGGTAGGACAAGGAGATGGCCAAGGCTGAGGAAAGGCCTTTCGCTTCTGTCGTTACAGACGCTGACCCAGGAGCTGGAGAGCTGTTCATTCATGTGTTCTCCAAGCTGTGGTGACTGTCATGAGGCAAGAGAAGGGGGAAATCAAAACTGTCTAGGGCTGACAATTTAAGGAATTTATAATACCAGTTCAAATCCCAGTGCTGGCCTCTCAGGGACTGGAATTTATTGCTCTGTTGCATTCGGCTGTTTGTGTGAGATAAGATGAGGCCATGAGGCCAGTCTTTAAATGACCAGGGTAATTTTCACAAATCATTGTAAGTGACCTTTATTCTCAGCCTCAGCAGAGACCAAAAATGCAACGGACCATCACAGCTTTATTTACACTCTTTTCTTTGGAACCAAAATCCTCTAAACCTTGGTTAAGTCAGATGACAAAATTGTAATGTTGGACTATCTTACACTTCAGTTCCATCTGCCATAACATTTCTGTGATAAAGCAGGGATCCTGATCTTAAAAGCACCTAATCGTGTCACTGTCATGAGTAATTAGAAAAAATCAAAATTTAAAATTTCAGTGATAAAATAAATCCAGCTTCATGTTCCCTCAAAGTATTAACTAATACCAGGAGTGATACATTTTCTCAAATGCACTTATCCTCACCTGAGTAAGAAGAAAAGAGCTGAACAAATCTCTCTGGAATTCAAAAGTACAAGCTGCAAACTGGCCTAGCGCTCACCTGTAAGCAGATGAAGTACTGTCCAGACAGACATTTTCCCTTTCATTTCATCAAGCCTTCCTTTGGTTTGTGCCAAGTCAGTATTAATATAGTCTTTCGGCATATTCCTGAACTACTTCTGTTCTTCACTTCACTATGGATTTTATTTTCCGGGAGTAAACTATTGTTAGAGCCCAAGTAACCACCTGCTCCATCAACAAGACGCAGGCTAATATAAAGTAAGGGAAAAAGGGTCCCTGGGTTGGTCTCCCCTCCAGCTGGGAGAATTGGGAGTGGGACAGCCTCACCCTGCAGTCTTGGAAGTGCTGGTATGAGATGTCCATGGGGCGGCAGAAATACCTGCTTCAGTCCTGGACAGAAGGACAATCCCCCAGCTGAACACATTATAGTAGTGGAAGGTGCTCACAGAGGAATCTGGCTTGCATGGGTGTCTTTACGTGCAGGCGATGCTTCCACGTGTAGCCAAAGCTGAGGAGACTTTACGGTGACGCCAGAGCTCAGGTGAGACAGCAATGCGGCAAAGGCGTGTAGGTGTTGCACACTTTATACTAAAGGAACAGGCTGAGACCGCTCCGAGACATGACCTTTGGCACCAGGAAAGGGACACGGGGGCCAAAATAGCTTTGCATGATGAAGGCTGCTGGGAGGGACTTGGCTTGGACGTCCTTTCTCAACTGGGCAGCAAGGAGTGGAAAATATCTGTGTGGTACCCACCCTGCCTTGAGCACAGCTGAGGGTCTGGAAGCCAAGACACACTGGCAAAGAGCAGCCCCCCTGCTCCAGCCCCAAATGTGGTGAAATCCTTCCCGTCCACTCTGGATGAGTGGGGAAAAGGCGATCCGGTGGGGATCGCAGATCTTGCTGGTTTTCACTGAGTCTGTGCCAAGAGTCTCCGATACAGACGCTGCCACTTTTGTCACTCGGTGGTATCTCGGCGGTATCCAGTGAAAGAGTCCTGTGAGGGTGATTGTCCACTGGAACAGGCCGTGGGGTCCCATCCTCAGGGGTGTGCAAAACCTGGCTCGACACAGCCCCGAGCAACCTGACCTTGCTCTGAGCAGGGGGCTGGACGAGGTGATCTCCCGAGGTGCCTTCTAACCCCGACTATCCTGTGAGTCTGTGATTCTGACAGTCCAGGTATCTGCATGCCCAAATCAAATTCCAAAAGGTAATTGAAATAATATTGTCTAATCTCGAGGTATAATTTGCTTGGAATTTAATTTCTGACCCACCTGTTCAAGGCATGGGCAAATGCGTATAGTAATTATAATGGCAAAAAGTTATGTCTGTAACACAAATCATATCTCACAAACACTCTTATTCCTGCAGAAACTCAATTAAATATACATCTTTTAAGAGAAAATGGCTGAATGTAAGTACCTAATAAGAAAGTGTTACCAGGTCATTTTGAGGGAATGCCATTCTTGATTATGTTTATTAAGATTTGTTTACTAAACTGGTCTACCTATTTTCTTCTCACCTAATTAAAATTAATTACAAAAGAAGTAATTACGCTTGCAGTCAGACCTGCTACACTGAGCAGATTATTTACTTGAGCTCTAATTTTACAGCTGCATTTGATTTTGCAGTACTGGATTTTAATATGTGGATGCTCATCTTCCTTCTTGTATAGTTTCTAAAATGAAATTACTTATGTTGTGTGTAATTACTGAGACTTTCTAGAGACATTTTGATCAAGAGTGAGATAATTTGCTGCTTTACCATGGCGAGATGGAATTTAAGCTGAGGAGCTAGCTGTGTTGTAAATATACACTTAGCTTATGTTACTGTCCTTTCTCTGAATAGTATTAGAATAATCATTTTATAAATATATACATGTACCACTGGCTTATCCAGGGCACATACGGAAACATCTGTTCACCTGACAAATAGGACATTTATCATTTGAACAGGGTACAAGCATATTGAAATCGGTGGGCATGGGTTCAGTATCTTTCGCGTAAGGAAATTGGTCTCTCATACTAATACAACTGGTTTTGTCTATTTATAAAGGCATATTATATGTTTCATTAAAAATCTTAAATGTTTAAAATTATGGTTTAGTTTGCCTAAATAAGACAGGTTCAGCCCTTTATCTGGTAAATAAAAATAGGTGTTTCTATCTTAGTAAAATATAAATGTTCATCTTAGAATCAGAGGCAATATATAGAAATTAAAAGCTCTAAAGAATTATAAAAATATCTGCTAATATACACATCGACCTCAACCTGCAATATGAGACTGATATCAAAGTTGATGTCTAAGTAGATGGAATTGTGTTTTTAAAAATTCTTCTGGTGAAAAGGAAAAGAACGAGGTAAGTGCCGGATCCGCTGATCAGGGGCTGGTGGCACGGCAATGCTCAGGGCAAGAACAGAACCGAGGCTGCCGTTCTCTCCCCATGCTAGTTCTTTCTAGTTCATTCTAGTTAAGGGACAAAATGTACACTATGATTACTTTATTAAGAAGTAATACAATAATTTAAAGAACAAATTGGTCAGTGTCTACGGTGCACCAGTGATGAAATTAATGGAACATAGCCACTGAGAACAGAAACCGAACTTTATTATCCAGGGGGTATTGGCTCTATAAACCAAAACCATCTGAATAGGACTAACCTATTCAGACACAGCAACTGGCCTCAGAATGAAAGCAAATAATCAACTTTCAAAAGTGAGATCCAGTATAGTATATTTATTTCAAATTGTTAAACCAATTCTTTACAAGAGTTCTGTAACTGGAACACCCATTGTCTATAATTATTTATAAACTATACTCCTGCAAGCCTAATAGATATGCCTGCTAAAATTAAAGGAGTGTTTTGCTTATCCTCATTGAGGTAGCTCTTATATATCTAGGATAAAATGCACAGCAATTTGCTCATGTAAGCTGAAATAGGTTGTTAAAAATTGAAACAATATAATGGATGTACCATATTGCTTATTTGGCTTCTTTTGTGTATTTTAATGTCTAGGTAATGTTGCAAAGCAAAATAAAAAATCTAATGAGACTAATCAAAAACTCAGACATATATTTCTCCTTCATTGAATTTTCTGATTATCTTATACAACCAGAACACACTAGGCTCTTTAAAAATGTGATGCACAGCAAGAAATGGAACTTTGGAAATGTAGCAATGATATTACATATATACAATTCATTAAAAAGGACCTAAAAGCAAAATGTAATTAAAAATGCAGAATTGTTTTAAAATTTCTTTAATGGTATTAGATCAACACCATTTTCTTTTCTTCAATGAATGTCCTACTGCCCTAAGAATGCTCCAAGCATTTTTAAAGCATGTGAGGGTAAAAGGAGAAAATTAAGAGAGACACTATGTCAAACAAGCATTTTAATCTATAGAATTTTGATAATAAGGTAAACAAGTCTTTAATATCATGCTTTAGATATATACCTAAGAACTACTACTTATTTAGTATTTAAGTAAGAGACTTGTGTTCCTTTCCTTGAGAAAAAATGGGAAATTATTAACTAAAGTCAGCATCATCCATTTGCAAATCTTTTTTTGCAGATCTCCAAATACACAGTCTATTTGTTTGCCTTTTTTTTTTTTTTTTTTTTTTTTTTTAAACAGGAAAGAAGAACAAAGAGAGGATGACATCAGGGGAACTTTCTGGTTTATTCTTCTTGAGCTATTTGTCTTCATAGCTATTGAATGGTGCCCTTCTTAAATGGGAAATATTCTGAATTGGAAATTCCTGAACCACTCTGCTTTTCCATGTGTTTCTTCATATCTGCTTGACCTTCTCTTAGAAAATTTGAAAACAGCATCCTTTAGTAAGGTTTCTAGACCAATCTTTTCAAATAAAAGGAGAAATTTCAGCTCCATGGAAGTAAATTCAGCAAAGGATTCTGCTGAGATTTCACTGAGAGTTTAATGCCCAGATTTTTTAATCTCAAAGATTTCGATAACAGCTTTTTGTCTAACTGTCCTATTTTCTTGATTGCCTCAAAAAAATGTAACTAATTTATAACTAAATAAAGCATGGCTTACTTCCGTAGGGGATTTTTAACGTGTAAGTGAAAAGTTATGGAGACCTCACATTCCACAGGAGGGAGCCTCTCTCCCGCTGAGCTTGGAGCAGGACATTAATATAGGATCTTTTTCTCTTGAAATCTATATAAAAAACCAGTGCATGTTAGAGCATGTTGGAGTAACTCCTACAAAAAAAAAAGGACACCCCCCCCCCCCCTTTTTAATTATAAATGAAACTTTGGGATAAACAAAACTTATGCCATTGAAATATTTGAGATATTTATAACAGAACACTGAAGTGATCTTCAAATATACCATCAAAATTTTAATCTTCCTGTCAATTTTGCACTGAAAACTGCTTTTGTTTTTCATAAACTAATATTTTGATAGGAAATTGAAATAGGTTTAAAATACACATTTTCAGAAACAAGAAGCTGTTTTGGAACCCTGCAAAATGCAGGGGGCTTGAAAAATCTTCATGCGTGGCTTTTATAGAATAATTTTTAAATGCATCAACCAGCCTTTCTGAAAAGGGTAGATTTTTAGTTACACACATTAAAGTAGTACTGTCTGAGCTAAGCATTATACAAGCACACAGGATGTGTTTATTATACTGGTGGAGATTGTGGGAGCCTTGGAAAGCTCACGTGCATTTGGAAGGATGAGCCTAAATGGACTTCTTGTCCCGCAGGCTGTTCTGAAGCAGGAAATTAAACGTACAAAGGAGGGAACTTAACTAGTTAGGGCACTCGGGAAACAGAGGGAAGATTAAATTAAATCTTAATAAAGACAGGTGGCAGCAGTGTCCCCACCAAACTACGAGCTGTACTCACTTCTTCCCACAGGACAGGACACTGGACTTTCAGGTGGCTCCTTCTGGCAACCCTGACTCAGGCACTTCATTTCCAGTGCAGGGGTGTTTATTTGAACATTCTCCAATGCTTGGCATTTCCTTCACCAAGAAACCTCTAGAGAGGTTTGAATGCAGCAACCATATTTTGGATTAACCCTTGGGGGTGCTTCAGGACACTGACGGACTTGTGGGTTTTTAAGAGCAGATTGAACTGCTGTTGTCTCCAGTCGTTTCTGCTCTTTCTTTGTTACTTATTGCAGGTCCTGGGACCTGCTATCTGCCTGCAGGTGATCTCAACACAGCCACCCGTGCAGCACAGCATGGCAAATAGGATTCATATCCCCACCTGATACCCACCTGGATGAGTCCTTGGCTGTGTAAGAAGGTATTTGTGAAAGAAATAGCAAACTCTGATTGTGCGAGTTTTGGCTTATCACAAATACAAGTTCATGAACACCATCACTGACGACAGTGGCCAAATGCGTGATGCCCACATTTTCTGCAATGCTAGACGTTTAAAGGACAGCCAACAGCTTTCCTTCAGCTGACAGGAACATCGGTGTCATCACACTAATCCAAACAGTGAGGGATGCTACATATTCCCTGCTGTCCTGAGTCACATATCTTACCAGAATAATTATATGGATTACTGGGTGATCTTGCTGGATACTGTGTTTCTGGCAGGTAGCAGTGGCATGATGTGCTGTTGAGCTATCTGCAAAATGTCCTCCCTTAAGGGACTGACTTGGTATTAATATTTCAAATGCAGTCTGGATAAGCACAGCTTGTTGAGTCTTCCTGAAACTCCGAGGAGCCATCAGGGAGCTGATCCACCTAGACCAGGTGTAACAGTATGGAGATCAGCCAGGCCATGCTTTTGTAACCTGTGACAGACACAGACCATGGGCTCAGCTCGAGTGAAGAAAGAGTGGTCTGGAAGCCATCTGTTCCTGTAAAACATGAGGGCTGTGTCTGTCTTATCAATATGCCCAAATCCTTGTGCCAGCATGGCCACAAACATCTTCCTCAGCTGCATGAAATACTGCCTTGCCCACCCCATTTCTTGGCAATCTGGTCTGCTCCTCTGTCTGCTGGGACTTTAACTGATAATACCACCAAAACAAACTGAGACCGATGCCAAAACCATTCCCAAAGGAGTCCTTTGCTAGCTGCTTTTCACACAGTTACGGTCAGTGTCTCTGTGGCTTGGCGTGCCTTAACCCAAGATCCTGTTCTTGCCAGAAACATGTTCCTCAAGAAATTCTTCCAGTCCTTGGTGCAATGCTGTGCAACTCTGTTCCCACCAGAAGCACCGGAGGACTCTAGGTCCCCTCAGATGTTCCCACAGAAAGAAAAAGGCACCTTTCTCAGGGCTTCTTAGCACACGTAGACACTTTGCAAGGCAAAAAAAGTCTACATGACTAAAGATGTCTGCATCTCGAGGTCTCCAGTTGCTTTGATTTAAATGTCATCTAGTACCTTTGTAGATTTATTGTATGTGACGGCTTACAAAGGGCTAATGAAATCTGCTCACTTTTTGCATAATCTGGGTATTCTCCATGCTAAATGAATCTTCATGGTAGTAAAAGTGTTGGCCAAAATGCAAAGGGTTGCTTTTTTCACATGATTGGGCAGCAAAAAACATTTGGGAGCCTAAGTCCTTAGTATTGCTATTGTTACTCCTCCTCCTCCTCTTCCTCTCAATATTAATAATATTATCATTACAGCAACAATTATTATTGTAATAACAACCATAACAAAAACAATAGTAAGACTGTGGAAAACTGTTTCATGCTTCCTTGGAAAGGAAATTTCCCAGGAAAAAATGAATTGAAAAGGAAATGTCTCTCAGAATCTATAAACAGGTTGAAAAATGCTTTTTGTGATGATAATTGCATCATAACTTTAACTCCTGCAGACTCAAAAGACTTACTTTTTTATATTACAGACACAGATACCCTGTATACAAGTATGTTACTTTGGAAACTTTACACACTTACAGATATCTATGGACTTCAACGGGGTCACAGTTCCTTTCCTGTTGAAATGCACTGACACAAAATAATCCTTAAAGGGATTGCTTAAAATATCTCACTGGAGCAGGAAGCCCTAAGGGAGAAAATCTAATACCTGATAAATGATAAGTGAAATGTCACATTACTTTGTGGGCATTTTTAAATATTTTTTTTTTTAATTCCAGTAAACTTTGGGATACACAAACCATTTAAGACAAAGCAGTAAGCAAGCACAAGATCCAAAATAATCTAAATTGTTCCAAATATTTTGGCTGGATGGTATGGTGGAAAGCCTGTTCTATGTGGCAGTACACAACACCTCAAAATGGAAGCTGTGGGACAAAGGTGGAGCCATCACAGGGAAAAAAATGGAGAATATGAAGATGCTTATGAGTTATCTTTAGAAAGGCCTCAGTTAATACATAAATACAGACCTAAGTCCACTGCTGTACTAATGCAGGGAACGCGATTCTTCCCAGAGCTAGCTTGGACATCCTCAGCTCTGAGCATGACTGAGACAGGAGCACCACAGCTTGCCTCTGTCTCACTCTGGCATGATTAGGTCATTTTTATGGAAATCTGTGCTGTGGGTTTGAGCCGAAATACCTGTTGTGTAAGAGCCTGTGAGCTGCTGTGGAACTCACAGCTACTTCCTTGTGTTCCCTACAGAATATGGAGTAGATGCCTTTTGTCCCCAGAGCACTCAGATTTCCCCCAAAATGAAGCAGATCTCCACCTTAACAAGCAACAATCTGGCAAAACTCTGTCTAAGAACCTTGCTCCTCCAGATTTTTAGCATATGTTATCCCTGCATCAGGGATGGGGAGAAACGATTTCGAAGAGGTTAAGTGCCCTGGCAGAGACTGTAAGGTAGATGGATGCTGGAATGTGGATGATCACACACATTCCTGTAAGCTGTTTCAGCCAAAGTCACTATTTCACAAGTCTTTTAAAGATTTAATAATGTCTTTCTGAAGCCATCTAAATATTGAAAGTGAAAGAGAGGCTGCTGCATATTTTATGAGATATTTTTCAAATACAGCGATAAAATTTTAAATGCTATTTCATCTTTTTTTCCTAGAACCACTGACACAATAATAGTTTTACAGCAATCTTAGACTCAGGATCCATTTAATAATGTGGGGAAGAGAATATAACATATGAGGGAGGCAGCAACCGAAAACTGTTTGTTTCTTGTTGGAAATTTCCCAGGAGAGCCATGTGTAAAAGAAGGGTTTTAACTCTATATTTTTGCATGTTCACTCCTGTCAGGAATTTAACAGTATATGCTTAAAACATATATATTAGACAATAATATCTGAGCACAAACTAAGACCTGTTCTTTTTACCATTCCATTGTTTCCTTTGCATTCTTTAAAGATTGGATCAAACTGAAATATTTTAGCCAAGTGCTCCTACCTTCCTCGGTTGAAAGTAATGATGAGAGATACATCAAAACAGCAGTTCTTTTTTTTTCAGGGGAAAACCTAATGGAGAGGGTTTTGCAGAATGCAAATACCTCTGATTAAGTCATCTCTTTCTCTAACTCCATTTATTGTCATCAGCTATTCCTGCTCTCTGCTCCTTACCTCTTCAGTGTCATTCTGCAAAATAACCTCCCACATTTCCTTAAAAGACTGAGAAACCTTTTCCATATCCTTCTGTTCTTACCTAAGCTCAAATTTGTTATATTTATAGCAAACTAAGAATTCAAATGAGACAGTTTGTTTTATAGTCTTACATTTGCTATTAACAGGCCTGTGCCATATATTATCCCTTAATTTGTTTTCTAACATTTTCCGTAACATTAGGAGAGACCCTAAAATGAGTTAATGAGAACAAGTCAGGGGACCAATCAGCAGTGCTCCTGAAAGGGGCAGATTTATTGCAAACAGCAACAGGGTCTGCTTGAAATAAAAATACTTAAGGGCCCAATTTATACCTCAAAACCAAACAATTTCCATTGTATTTCTAACAGATCATTAGGAAAACTGAGATGTTATGCTTTGAAAAATGAAAGATAATGACAGCTATTGAAACAGAAATCATATGTCCTGGTTTCAACTGAAATAA
Organism: Astur gentilis; assembly: GCF_929443795.1. Classification (NCBI taxonomy): domain Eukaryota; kingdom Metazoa; phylum Chordata; class Aves; order Accipitriformes; family Accipitridae; genus Astur; species Astur gentilis. The sequence continues at coordinate 18,937,231 of NC_064897.1, forward strand.
ATTATGTTATTAACAGATTCATGGGCTGACTGCATTCATCAGTCAGTCAGATGAATCGACCACACAAGCTGCTTCTATAATATATCGGTGGTTTTGAAACTGTGGATGGCCAATGTGAGAAAAACCCACGTGGTTATTTAGCGACCTGAAACAAATTTTATTAGTAACTGTGTAAAGAACAACGCATTGAAGCTAGCTAATGTAGGAAACTCTTCTTTCTGTTTCCATGCTGATTTGATTTTTTTAACACAGAGATGTGTTAATAACTGTATAGATCATCTAAATTAGTTTAATTGCAACATAATTGGTTCCAAAATGATAACAAAACCAAAGCAAAAGCACTCCCTCCACAGTTCCCATTTTATTTAATGGAATAATATTTTGCATACTGATTAGTCTGATAAAATTATTAGTCTTACTTTTGAACTAAATGTGTTCACTTGCAGAGGTGTTTGTAAAGCAGAGGCTTAAGCACACACATGTTCTGATTTTGCATCCCATTTTATAACAATAATCATAACTGCAATGTCAGCTTTTCCGCGTGTACTGTATAGCAAACCATAACTAGAAGTAAAACCCTGTATTGTCACCAAATCTGTCTTTCAAAAGCCAAATGAAATGATTAAAGCAAACCCCAAATCTAACACAAACCAGGAGTTATCAAAGAAACATAAACTTGCTGCTCTGAAGGACAAACTTCTCTCTGATTAACAACGTTTTTGTTACTGCTGAGCAGCGCTTATACAGCGTCAAGGCCTTTTCTGCTCCTCACACTGCCCCACCAGTGAGTAGGCACAAGAACTGAGTGGTACTTAGCTGTCTGCTGGGGTTAAACCATGGCAGAGAGCACTGAATTAACTACATAGAAATACAGGGGATGTGCTAGAGGTTTTGAAGCTGATGCCAAAATCTAAAAGCAGTAAAAGGGATAAGTGGCTCATTATAGCCAATTTGATATGGTGTCAGTGGAAAGTAATGGAATGGCCTCATAACAAGTTTAAGCAAAAGTAGTATAATTAAGGTCAATCGATATGAATTTATGAACAACTGATCTCATGTGGCTCAATTAACATTGTATCGTTTATGATGACTTATTTCATAGAAAGAATTGTGGTTTTGTCCTATACCTGAGCTTCTGCAGGGTTGTTTGACCTGGTTAGATCAAGGAACATGAATAATACAAAATCAGTATAGCACATATCAAGTGATTGCCCAAGTCAGAGATACCAAACTGTAATTGTAAATGGAGAATTTTCTCTCATGGGCAGCTCCAGTGAGTCCTTGGAATGATAAGTTCTCGAAGGAAATCTGAAAACATTGTTGCTTTATTCTTTGGCAATTAAAAATTCCAGGGAGTCTTCTAAAAATAAGGCAGGCGGGTCTCCAACACAAAGCAATTTCAGCCACTTCATAATCTGAGTCCATTCAAACGACATGGTCATACATAAGGCCACGTGTTCTGAGGTTAAGGCAATAGGTTACAGAAGTATTAAAGCCTAAAATGCTATCTAGATGCCCAGTTCTCTTGGCCAGCACCCCTTTATTAGAGGAACACTGATCATCTGTTCAATCCAAAACATTTTGGTTTTCTTCGCAGTTTGGCTATGATGAGCACCAACAGCTATGAGATACTTTGCAGTGCTACCTGTGGACCTGGACCTTTCTAGTGTGTATTATGACTACTATGTGAACAGAATGGAGGTTTGTGCTCTAATAATGATTTCTAAAAACAGACTTCTTGGCTCTGTCCCCTTATTTATCTGGCAGTAGGAGAAAGCATTTTGGGATCTCAGATTCTTATTTCAACTTAAATAGAAATAAAATACATGTGGGTGGGTGTGAAGAACCTATAATGTGTAAGCTGCTTACTAGGAATACACTGATTTATGAGGAAGGAAATACTTTAGTAGCTGTGATTTATTTCCCATTTTAGATATTTATATGTCTGGTGCAGAAGTTAACTGGAGCTACTCGATAAACACCTTTGTTTCAAAAGGGCAGCAGCCTAGGGCTGTGTGTCTGGTATTTATGGACCCAGTGACTGCACACACAAAACAGGTATCTCTGCTGAATCTAGATTTAATCTCTTTAACATTTTTCTAACTTGCTTGCTCACTCAGATCCAATCCCTGCAAGGGACCCTATGCAGAATATACTGAAGCTCTCTGGGTTTGTGGTTGCAGGAACTTGCTTAGCTGCAGCAAAAATGTAGGGATGTGGACTAGGGGCAATATCCATGATAAAGCAGTAGGAGTTCTGGACATTTCAAGGTGCCTAAGACTCCTAAAATTATTAGATATCTGCCCAACTCTGACATTTGTGGGTGCCCGCATTTCTGTTTATGACTCTCCTGATATGACAACTTCCTTCGCCAGAGTGGTTGTGATGGGAATCTTTAGTATCTACCATATGAACTGATCCCCAAGGCTGACTTTATGATCACTGGAAAGAAATAGGTACTTCCACGCATTCTCAGGTACATGTCTAAAATGAGGCACTTGAGTCATGGTTTAGACATTCCTGTTTCTCTCTGCTGACTATAAAGGACATCAATAAAAATGAAGACATAAGCCTTGTAGATGGCTGAAGTTAGCAAGATGAAACCTACACTGGGTGGTGATTTCCTAGCAAAGCACAGTCAACATCCAGAAATACGGGATACTCACACTCAAAACTGCTGAAGGCCCAGGCTGCCTGGTATGTTAAAATAGTTGGCTTCTTACAGAGTATGACTGTAGCTGCTTAGAAAACAGTAACAGAAAGAAACAGGCGTCCATGACAGTTAAGAGGCGGACCTGCTACGCTGAAAGAGCTCACAGGTGTGCTCAACCTTAAACAGATGAATAATTAGATTCCTCTTCAGCAGTGTACTGAAGCATACATTTAGCAGTACCATCAGCATTGGCCAATGCACTTTAAGACAATTTGCATGAAGTTAGGTAAGTGGCTTAAGGACTCAGCTAAATCATGGCCGCAGGGCAAGAGACAATTCCCACTTTACATACTGTGCTGCTAATAGCTTTTCTGGTCTCTGTAATGGAGTTCTAAGAGCACAAAAGACAATTAAATAAAAAAAAAATAATAACAAAGCACTTAGTGCTGCAGTATTATGTCTTCCCATGATAGAATTCCTGTAAAAGGGCAGTTAATCAGTTTATCTACTTCCAGGAAGAAAGATCTTTTCAGCACAAAACCAAATCCCAATCCACAGAAAACCCAGTTGACAATTTTGTCTGGTCACTATGTAGAAGTATACGAGTAGCTTACAGTTGGACAAAGTAAGTAATTGTCACACTCACTTTTTAAACGATGGTATAGTTATAGAAGAGGTGTTATTAAAGGGCAAATAAAGCATAAGGATCTAGTTAAACAGATGAGACTCTTTTGTCTCTTGTCCCATTACCACTAGGTTAACCACTCATCATAAGGTGAAGAAGATACATAAACCTTGCTGAAGCCCATGGGCAGATTGCCATTGATTACAACAGTACCACAGCATAAAATTGTATCTCATAAATATTTCTAAGCAAAAAATGACAAGAGGATTAATGACAGACTCTATTAGAGACTGAGTAGATTTCTTTCTGTCTTACTTATTCCACTCAAATACTAGTTTATGTAATGTAAATGTTGTTTGTTAGAAAAGAAAGAGGATAACTTTTAACTAACTGAAAAGGTATATTACTATGTCAATTTTATTATAAAGCTGTTATTTTTGGCCCTTTTAATATTACCATCTGTATTAATATTGAAGGGGTACCATAAACATAAATTTCTTAGTAAGGTCATAAAAGGCGTGTCTGAGCTAAACTGAGTTTTCTCTCGGTGTAAGAAAATACAGTGAACACTATTGAAACCAGGCAATGACAATTCAAATAAAACAAAAACACTGCTCTATACATGATACACTCCAACAAGCCTCTGTAAAATCATTTACAACAAGCCTGATGATGCTTACTGAAGTGTAAAGGTGGGTGTGTTCTTCCTGGTTCTTGACTTAAATATCCAGTTTTAAATTATTTTCAGTGCTGGATATTTTTTTTCCCAGTGACATTGTAAAGCTGGGCAGCAGCCTCAGCACCTCCAGCAGCTCATTCTCCGGAGCAGCCAGGTCAGCTGTCGGTCAGTGAAGCTTTTCTTATCTTTCCTTTTCCTGCAGTCCCCTGTGCCTGGACCCGCTGCAGATACTGAGCCAAATTTTGGCCCCATGCCATTACCAGGGAAAGGAAAATACACATGGTAAGCTAGTAAGAGGTTAAACAACTGCCAAAGCAAAATCCAGATTCAGGCATTTATTTTTCAAGGCTTTTCATTAGGGCTTATATTTGTGTTCAGCAACCAGAAGTCTTTGGAATAACCAAACAATCATTTCCCTGCTGTAACCAGCCCAGATGGGAGAAGATGTGCGTTTGTTCTTCATTTCTCTTTGATCCAACTTGCTCTTCCCTTTAAAAGCCCACCTTAAACAGTCAAGTAACATGAATGGCTTGTTAGCCCTTTTATGATTGTGCCTCTCATCTGTCACTGCTGCTAATACCGTATGACAGCGTCTTGTTAAAATTTAACTAGCCTACATAAGGTTAGTTTCATTATCAGTGAGGAATATAAAACTGGGGATCCCGGAAGGTGGTTATATTATTGCCTCATGTGTTTACTACCTAATGTATGTTTTTCAGTAAAGCTTTTTTGACAGTACTATCACCCATCTTCATAGTAAAGACATCTTTGTTGTTGGTCCTAGTAAAGACATCTTTGTTGTTGGTCCCCCTGCTATAGTTGCACAGGCACCACAGAGCATGAAATAGGTTTTTGCATTGTTTGGGACCTCCCCGGAGGAGCTGTTTTTTCTGTAGTCACTTAATGTCACGTCTCAAAACTGTTCAAAACAGTGCTCTGTGTCTCAATAGAAAGCTGGCCCATCCCCTTTTACAGTAGTGTGAAGATCCTTCTAGCCTTAAAGAGTCTTGTTTGGGTACAGAAGAACTAAACCATACTCAGTCCCATGCCTCAAACGAACATTTGTTTTGGAAAGTTTATCTGGAGGTTAGGTGTTGTTTTGAGGCAATTTCTAAAAGCTGTTCAGGGGCTGCAGTACTAGAAATAGGCCAGATGAAGCTGGATTAATGGGCTGAGTGCAGGTGAGAATTTTAAAATTACAATGTACCAAAAAATCATCATCAGAGCTTTGGTTGTGCATAGAGTAATATGTCGGTACAGGTAATCTGGCTTTCAAGTTCTGTAGATTTAATCTGCAATTCTAGTTTATATTTAAAATGTCAGCTGAATTTTACTGTTCTGCTGGAAACATTTAATCTTACTCTTTTATCACCGAGAACACATTGCGGGTGATTTGGGGCTTAGTTAGCTTCCAAGAATTGCTTTATGTTGCTGAAGATTATTGGCCATATTCAGTCAGCCTAAATTCCACCTCAGCCTCTATGTCTAGTGTTTCTGACAGACTGGATCTTGAAAGCTCCTATTTCAATACCTTTCACGCAGTGAATTGCTTTGCCCACCTACATAGGTGCAATTTAGGCCTTCAAAATATTCCCATTTCTTCTTTCAAGCGAGAAAAAGAGAGAGAAAAATTGTGGTCTCTATAAATAGCTGTTTCTTGCAATCTGTACATCCTCCATGAATAAATGTGTCCGTGTAGTGGTACAAAGGATTCACTTGTAGATCTTCGAAAGAAGTTTCTCCAAGAGGACTGAGAGGGCTAAGACAGATGAAAGCAGAAGAAAAAAAAAAAAAAGGCTTTCTGTTCCAGACCTACAGAGATTACCAAGAAAAGGTGATAACAGTTAGTTTCTCAGAGTCTGGTATGGGGTGAAATGAGTTTCTGCTAATACAGCTCTCCTAAAGCAAAGTTTCTAGGGAATTGTGGCCCATTGCAGCTGAGCAGTAATGTAGATTTGGTTTGGAAGTTGCTACTCAGCAGAGTTTGTGTGCATGAGGGGGACAGAGGCAGCATCAGGCATATTGGATGGCTTGTACTGTGGTGTGGCTTACAAAGACAGGTCCATTCCTGGAAACAGAAGCAGAATTTCACAGGGGTACCAAGATGGCTGAGAATGAAAAGATTTTATTTATGTTAGAAAGCATGGTGTAGACAGGATTTCAGTTTCCCAGATGATTTGCATAGCACCGTGTAAAATAAATTCAGTTGCAAACAAAATTTCTTAGTAGTACTGAAAATCACATGGGCAGCCCCTTACTCCTAATTTTCTAAGGTTTTTCAGATGAGCTTGTGTTAGTAATGGTGGGAGGCTTTTTGTTTGTTTGTTTGTTTTGTTTTGTTTTGTTTTGAGAAAAGTTCGTCTTGCATAGATAAGTCTGGAAAAAACACAACGAGCAGGCTTCTAGTTGTCAGATGAGGAGAAGCAGAAGGTGGCTGAGTCACCTACCAGTTTGTCCTTAGATAACCTCCAAAATGCTTCGAGTTTTTTAAGGAAAGGACTGTGAAGATGCGAATGCTCAGTAAGAGGAAGGTATTTTATATGCCAAACAAAATATTTTGTAACTTCCATCAAAAAGTCTGAAAAACCAAAAAAAGGACATTTTCATTAAAAAATGGCTTTATTCACTTATGATCCTGTTGTAAAATTAGATACCCACTGGCAAAACTTCAGTCAAGGGAAAAAAGTCACCAGCTTAATTACGAGAGCTCTTCCACTGCTCTTTTCTTTCTTTAATTTCTTAGTAGAAAATAAAACCCCTGGAAATATATGAACTAGCACATCAAATTGCAGTATGGAGCAGGGTCAGCAAGTTGTGCTACTGTGTAGGAGACCCGTGTTCAGAAATGACACTGAGAGCTTCAGAACCTTGCTTGAAGGACGTAGTGTCTTTGTCTAAATCATGGCATGGGCAGTGGACCTTGAACCTTCCCCGGGTGTGCGCTTGACCATCCTTCCACTTTCTTTCCATAACCTGGTTTAATTGTCAAGGGAAACCCGGTGGAACTGGAGCTACGTAACTTCTTTGGGCTTCCTTCTTTCCCAGCCAGCTGGGGTACGCTGCAGGAAGAAGGGCAGCAAATTACCTTCCTCTTACTTCATGGGAAACAGTCTAGGTGAGCTTGTGCTAGAAGGAACGCTTCTGGCTAATCGCTTGTGGACTGGGGAGGATGGTAAAAAAGACAGGATTTTGACTGAAGAACATACCAGATCACTGAGAAAATGCACTTTAGCAGGTACTTGGAAAGAAATAAGGATTTTACGGGGAATGTTTCCTGCGTCTGCTTCTTTTTAGCAGCCAGATTACAGAACATCATTTTCTGTTAACTACATTCAGTATAAATGTGTAATTGAAGACCTGGCACTGTAACAAATCTGAGAAATTGAGAAGAATGCACATTTCTTCCTTTTATATCTAGTGAAAGAAGAAACAGAAAGGTGAAGACAAAAATGTAGAAAATGCAGGGAAACATAAGACAAGTTTTAAATAAAAGTAGATTCTGATTTCCAAATCTATGAAGGGAGAATTTGATTCAACAGGTACCTCGGTGTGTGCAACTTTATTATACCGGTATGGTTTAAACCTACATGAATTGATCCAGAACTGAAGGCTTCCAGAGTTAAGTATCACTTTTATAGGGATTTTAATTTGTCCAGTAAGCAGAATTAATGACTGGTTTAGAGCCTGGGAGCCATGTCCGTTGCCGAAGCACTGTGGATAGGACTTGCATGTAAAAGATATTATTCATAGTCACTCCTTCTGCCGGCAGTGAACTGCTTCCACTTTGAATTCCCCTGTTTGACGCTGATCAAACAAAGTGTAATTCAGAAGTCAACATGTACAGTACAAAGGGATTTAATTAATGAGGAGATGGCAAAAGGAACTACCAGGACTGTACATGCTTAAAAAAGTAAGTTCTAGTGTATGCTTAATGCTGAAATGTGCACCAAAAGACTTTAATACCTTCTTCTCACCGAGTATGAGTAATTTCAACCACAGCGTATCAGGGGCCCACTCTCTTCACTGTGAATTATAGAGTGCAATATAACATACTACTCCCTCTTGCTGCCTGCTTGCAATTACCTTTAATTATTTGGGGCCACTGAAGCAATACATTTCATGTGAATCATGGTTGTTCATTTGTTATACCGCAGTGGGATAAACTAGCCCAAATCAAGACCTCTTTTTTTCTGGACAGGCAAAGAAAGCATAGACTTAAAATCCACTGAAGTTGGAGGGATGCTGTCCATTGGTTCCAGCGTGAGCTGAATTAAAAAATTGTGGAAGTTATGCACCCAATTTGGGAGCTTTTGCAGATCTCACTAGGGAATCTGCCTGCATCTTTAAACAAATACTGTTGTAAATGTGATCGTCAGTGAACTGCCCAAGATAACATGGGAAAAACATAGCATACCAATTCTCAGTTCCCTTGTATCGCAGGCTAGTGCTTTAATGACTTCTTCTCCTTTAATACATGCAGATTTGCAGTACATATGTAGTAATATATCCAGGAATTTAAGCTATTTTTAAAATATCTTGATTTAAGCAGTCGTCACTGTAGTTGGACATGAGGTTTGTTAGAGTTTTTTGGTGACTGAAGTGTCGCAATATCATGTAATTTTTCAGGCACGGAAGATTTGCATTGCCTTGGTAACAGGTGGCTCTCAATTCTTTCAGCCAATTAAATGACTTCTTAATTTTTGGTCCATTTCCATTGTTGGGTTGCTGCTGGTAGTACGATTTAAAATCTGCTTTGTGACTACACAGACGAATGTGAAAGTAGTTGATATCACTTGAAAGAAGTCTGCAAAAGGACACCCTATGCATACCTCTGATTAAATAATTTGAGATGGTTTTCTCTTTGGTTGTACTCAGCACAATATGAAATCTGTCACTGGATGGTAAGAAGGAAAGAGATGCTGCTGAATATTCTGTAGAAATGCTTTACGTGCTACGTCTGGAATGCAAGATTGCTTGGAAATGTATCAGGAGGGATCTTGCTCATGTTTTCTTTTCTGTATTTCAACAGTAAACCAAAATGTTATACCTGCTAGTTCTGCATAACTCTGTGAGAAAGAAGAAATAGCCTGTAGCTAACGTGCAACAAAACAGCAAACGTGTGGCTGGCTAGTTTGCCCCCAGTAGGCTTTGCGCTGTCCAAATGATCCTGAGCACCCAGGCAACGAACCTACCCAGAAATCTTCAGTAATAGAGAAGGGGATGAACAAGCTGTGTGCTCAGCTCCGGAGGCTGATGAACGGATAGAGTGGCTGTTCTGCTGTGAACAGGAGACGTTTGCTCCATGTACAGGTGTGGGGCTGTGGAAGTTGGGGTTATAAACCAACCGTTGTAAACTCACCTTGGCTAGCTAGCTTAGTTAAATCAGTTTCCCTACGGTCATACTCTTGCCAGTGGAGTGCTGTATGTCCATGCCATCGAAACGATCCTCTGCGGGGAAACGTGCGCAGCCCCTCGCGGTAAGGTGTCGTGGGTAACCAGGGGTGGTAGGAAAGCAGCGGGCGCACAAACTGTGCATGGGAATGCAACACCCCACACTGTCTGTTTTGAGAGGGCAATTGTCCCAAAACTGTTGACGCTGAGAAGGTGGCAACAATGATGAAGTTTGCCTAAAATGACCGCGTGGCAGGATTAAACAGTGACTAGGGGACGCCTGAGACATTTTTTGAGAAAAGGAGGCAGGCGGAATTGTAACAGGAGCATGAAAACTTGTAACAAGGGGGACAGACCCTGGTGTGAGAAGTGGTACGAAACCACCAGTCCAATCGAAACCAGGTTTGGCACTGCCAGAAGTCACCCCAGCAGCACCGTGACTTCTGTCTGTGCCTGACGGAGCACCCTGCCTGGGGCAGGATGCGGCCAGCCTGCGCCCAGCTGCTGGGCTGGCGGTGCGGGGTGCAGCAGGTATGGATCCGCGCTTGGAGTATGCATATGGGACCTCACGGGGTGTTTTCTGGCTGGAGGGAGGATGAGTGGGTTGTCGGGAGCAGCTTGGGCATGTGGAATACTTGAGCACCCACACTCACAGAAAATGGGATGGGTGTCCATAACAACACATCTTGTGGGGGAGGCTGGGGACTGCATGGGTGCTTAACTCTCTAAATACGTGGGGGAGACATATGGGGCTTTATAACTTTCTGGGGTTAGGAGGTTGTTTAGAAAATTTGAGGTTGTTTAGAAAATTTAAGGTGTTTAGAAAATTTAAAGTTACTGACATTATTGAAGCGTCCAGTATTGTGGTTTATCTCTTGTACTGCTGATGCTGATCTTGCATGTATAGATTACTCACTGCTGGTTATTTTTGTATTATCAATAAGTAAAAATGGTTTCATCAAATCATGTGAGTGGAACAGGTTTTTTTTCCCTGTGACAACTCACCTTCTAAATGTGAAGATTCAGAAATAAAATAGAAAATAGAAATTGGTAAGATGCGTTCAAGCTGAATTCCCGGGAAAACGCCACTAACACCATTCAGTTAACAAAATTCCGTAAGGATAAGGGAAAAAAAACCAAGAAGGAGACCAGGGCATTCTGTACAACAATATTGGAAAATCACAATCTTATTTCATATTTACAACAAACTTAAATGGGAAATACATTAAAGTCCAGTCCTAAACCTGGAACACAGATCTCTCTCCCTTGCCCACTGAATGATTAGTTAGTGAAAAATACAGAACAGAGTCCTAGCTTTAAATGAGAAATTTATGTTTGAATAAGACTATTGACCCCACACTATAAATGTTGTACAATCTGGTTTGCACAAGTTTAAAGCTTACATGTATCTTCAAAATATTTTCTTGGCATTCAAAGAACTTCCTCAGATTTGTTTTAAGACTAATTCCGGTTCCTCTACGATAAAGTAATTAGGGAAAATTTAAATTGTGTTAGATATATCTCAGATTAAATTATCACAGATCCTTGCTAAGTTAATTATTTAGGTACTGTACTTTGTAAATTAATTAAATTAGAAGGCAGTGTATGAGAGGACTTACTACCTTTTTTTATGAAGTGTGGTTTTGGATATACTGTAACTATGTTATTGTGTTAAGAACAATGAAATATACATTGTTTTCTTTAAAAAATGCTTTGTGAGCTGAATTACTTGAAATGGTCATAAAACACGAAGGACAGTAGTAGTAATAGTAGTAAGACTTCTACCTCTATTCACATGAGATCTCACTTCCTAGCACAGAGACACACCTTACACCACCAATATGCCTTAAACATCGGCCTTAGGAAGCTCTATTGCTCTTTATGATTTAGAATTAATTGCCTTAGATCCAGGGGCCATACTTTGAGAGATATTTAGGTATTGGAGTGGGATTCACATCCAGTGGGATTCACAAAAGTGCTTAATTATTTCACTTTCCTAACTTTTCTGTGTATTCTTTAAAAATCCTGATGTACACGTCTCCGCAGGTTTAATGATGTAGATATTAGTAAGTCTATTAGAAAGTTTATTTCTGCAATGTATTTCCACAGTTTAACCTCAGTTGGTCCTATTCAATTTTCTATGCTATAGACTTTTACAGAACAATAAATAAAAGAAGGAATATTTTAGATAACAAGTGACCTAAAATAGGAAGGAATAATTTATTACCTAAATTACCTTAAAACAGACAAATCCATAAAATGACAGTCACATTTTTGTTTTTTAATTTATACACTTTTGCTTGCAGAAATATGTACATACTGCTATCCCAATTTGGCAAAGCACTTAAGCACATGTTTAACCTTCAGGGCACTCTTTGAGATCTAAGTGCATGGATTAATAGTTGGATTAGTGGTTAACACCTTTAGAAGTAAACTTATAGCATAATCAGCTGAATCAGAAATTAAAAGCAAACCAACTTTTAATGATCAGATAGTAGCTCTACTCTCCTAAATCTTTGCCAAGGGCTGCCCCTGTAAAGGTGTTCAGGACAAAAACACCTTATCAGCATCCATATGGTGGGCCACTGAAATGCTTCCAGGGGAGTTTGAGCATATCTACATCAAATTTGGGATGATGCATCCTTGACTTTGTCATTTATCCCTTATGACATACCCGGTAAAGTGCTACTAGCTTGTGTCTTCCCTTCAACTTGTCTGCAGTACTCAAACAAACAATCCAGCCTGGGACACTGTCTGAGATACACTGTATGTTTAGACTGATAAGAAAGGCTTGAGGAGAAGGAAATATAAGCCTAGGGGACTTTGGTGCTCCCTAGAGGCTGTTTTATCCCATCTTGCATTTCGTCTCATCTAATTTGTCCATGTGTGTTTACGGGAACAAGCCAGCAAGGAATGTGTGTGGACAAGACCTGCTGGAAAGGACTAAAGCTCTGAGATGTGACTTGCTGGGACTGATGTCCTGTCATCAGTAATAGCTTGGCACCTGGAGATTGCAGCACCTCCGAAATGGTGCTTTGTTTTTCATAGATGAATAGGAAGAATTTTCAGACTTTCAGTCCTTACACACTAATCCATTTAGCATTCATTTACAATGTCACTTTAGACCTGTTCAGACAGAAGTTGGAGTCTAGAGGGATTGATTTTGTATAGAAGAGGGCATGTCTGGTGGAGTCAAGTCTTGCATGCAGCTCTGCACTTTTTACAAAGAGCAGACATCGAGTTCTGTTTTCTGCTGTGTTCAGACAAAAGAAAACTGTTTACATGCTTACACTTTCAAGCCTTCGCCAACAATTTGGTTCAAAAGCTTTCCATCTCTTATTTTGTTTGTTGTGAGTGCAGCACAGGATTTCTGTTGCCTCTCTGCCGTCTCCATTAGCTGTCACACTGACTGATGGATACAGGGAAATCTCTCTACTCACATAAACTCTTCATGGGTCTCGATTTTGGATTTCGTGTCAGTTAATTAAGCAGGCTCAGCCCTGTGTGAAAAGAGTTATGGTAGAAGCAAAGGGGATTTCAAAAGGAGGAAAGTGAGCAGGAGGGTTAGGAGAAGGGAGGGGATGGTCCGACACCTACAACCATCCTATGCTGACACTTATTTGTCCTGTTTTGAACCGGCTCTGATGTTACCTGGTTCTAGAAAAGGAACTTTTTTTTTTTTTCTTCTTTTTAATACTCAAAAGTAAGATTGGCTGTTACAATTACCACTTCCAGTGCTGTTTCTCTCAAGCTGAAAAGCTACCTCATATTCCATAAACACATCTCTTCATCTTTGTTTTTTCTTTTCCTCTCATCTCTCTTAATCAACCACTCCTTATGTAACATATACTGCAATGAAAATACATGATGCAGGCTGCTGCGAGCAACAGATCACCAACCCTTTCGGCCACTCATCTCGCACTTGCCAGTCAAGAAGCATTCTGCTTAAATAATGTGCATTGTGTTCATTCTCCCTTCAATTAGAGTAGCCAGGTAAGGTAATTGGGCACCTAGCAAATGCGGCAGCTGCAGGCAGTAATCACAGCTCCAGCACCTGCTCCCATGGCAACTGATGTGTTTACATTCACAAAAGTACACAGCATTTTCTTTCTTCTACAGAATAGAGAAAAGAAAGGGTTTAGAGCTACAAGGAAAGAGAGGGACTTACAAGGATAAATGTTTAAGCAAATGGTTGGGAGAAACAGTGTTTGTTCTTTGAAGTGAACTTAGAGGATAATGGGTTGTTAGCAGACAACAATTAAGCATCTTCACCTCCTGAACTCGGCATGCAGTAGGCAGCTCTAAGCAGCAGATCTCATCCCCTTTAAACGAAACTGTCCAAGAGAAAGAGGAGGCAGGAGGGATTCCAGAAGTTAGGGGTCCAGCACTGTTTCTGCAGATGTGGCACCAGCGTGGCTTCAGAGGCATTATGCTTATAGAATGCTTTGCAATGACTATTTTTTTTAGAAATTACAAAATATTCCTTCAAAGATACCATGGAAAAAATGTCATCGCTACCAGCTTTCCCTGAGAAGCTGTATTAGGGTTGAGACATGTCTGCTGCGTCTACTTGTGTGTTGCCAAGTGTCAGAGAGAGGGGTGGGTGGAAGTTTAGGGCCTGAGCTATGTGCATACAGGGGAATTACAGGACTTTTTATCTTTCCTTGCCTTCCCAAGAACTCAGCAACCTCTGCTTCTCCTGCAGTAGATCCAAGGCAGCCAACACATAAGTACTACTTTCTTTTTCCTGCCCACACATACTCTAAATTAAACAGAAGAGTGACCTGACCATGCTGGGAACTTAGGGCAAAGATATGTCTGATCATGTGGGTAGGTTAGGAAAAACAAGTACAAAACAAGCACAGCTGAAATTGCAGCAAAACTGCTCAACTGCAGTAGTGTTGACATTGCTTAAATTCTCAGGTGGAAAATGGGAGCATAAGAGAGCCTTAAGCTCGAGAGATGTTTCTATCAGATTCTTTCAAAAACAATGCTCTGAATGAGCGTTTCATGAAAACATAAGCTCGAGAGATGTTTCTATCAGATTCTTTCAAAAACAATGCTCTGAATGAGCGTTTCATGAAAACATAAATAAGTATTAAGAAATACCAGTCCTGTATTTATTAGACTTCTCCTTCTGGGAGTTGTTCACCCAAATGAACGCTCGCTTCTCTGGACTGTGGCTCTTGGTTGACTCAGAACAGATTCCACTCATTACAGCAACATACCTTGAACAAATAATTTATAAACACTTCCTCATCCACAAATTTCTGGACTGACGAAATAAGCAGTTAAGACGCTTCTGATGTTCTGTAATGAGCTGTGAATCCTCAAAGGCAAAACTGAAACAGTGCAGCTTAAGTTGAATACATCTTCTCCTCACTACCGTGCATTGCTCAAGCTTGGAGAATTGTGCATTTGGCAGTTGGACTAAATTCGGCAGTTCTGAGCCGGAACAGGTGACTGAATTAAAGCTCATGGTCTGTCTATGGCTACAGGTTACCCCAAAATTATAAAAGGAGACCTGCTAGGATTTCAAAGTTCTGCATCCTCACCTGATAAAGGAGGAAGAAATGATATGTCCTCTCCATATATCTACCTGGTAGCAGGATTATGAGGGAAAATGTTAAAATGTCTCTGTTTAAGACCGTGATTTATGATTTAAGCTGTGTTATTGGATGAGATCCCCTCTACGCATATGCAAATTCACTTGGGCCAGTGGGTCTGTGCTGGGGCATTGGGGTCTGACTGCAGAGATTTCATTGCCAGACTGTATTTTAAATTTTCTGATTTGTTTCTTTGGATAAAAAGTTCTATTATAGTCAAGCAGATGGAGTACTTCAATAGGATTAAGCACATCAGGATTTTACTCTACAGAAATCACCCCTTGCTCTGCCACTGGTCTTCTAGGTGACCTGCTGCGGGTTTTTTTTGCTTCTCTTCCTCTTTCTTGATTTCCCCATGTGTGAGATGCTACCAGTCTAGTTAGCTTTGTTTAAGAAACCTGCGTGCACTGTAAAAGCATTTGTCTTTTTTTCCCAAATCGTGTGTAATTTTGAGATTATCATGATAAAAATTGAGCTAATTTTTAGATTTAATTTCTGCTGTCAAAGGTGCTTTGCTGCAACCCTTAGAAGAGCTGTAACAGACTTGGCTTAGTGATTGTTCATAAGACATCAGTTAAATAGAAGTAACATTAAATGAAAATTCTAGATGTGCTACCTCATGTAAAGGTGATAGAAGCTGGTAATATGTCTATCAAAGGATTTCCTTTATGTTTTAATCACTTTGTAAAAAGACTACTCTGGTGCAGTTTTTTAAAGGAAACATTCACTTTGAGCAAATTCAGTTATTTCTGCTCACTTGAAATACACTATTTCAGCACAGTCTCAGTGGGAATAATGTTACTGCACAAAGAGGTATGAAAAGCGTTTTACATTATTAAGGGGGACTGAATCTGTTACCTTATTTAGGCAAAGACTTAAGATGGGCCAAAAAAATATTTCCTACTATTCCCTGATACATGGTGGACATTAGAATAATCTGAAAAAAGGCCCTAGAAACTACATTCTAACAGAATGGTTAGCTCCATCAGAATTTAAACATTTTGCAAGTGGTATGGCCTTACCAGTTTCATTTTGGAAGAGAAAAATTGTGATAATTTAAAAAAGTCTTCTTCCAACATTTTCTAGGTAAAATTTGTATATAATTTCCTTATATTTTTTTTCTAAAGAAAAGTATTCTAAAGCAAATAATCAAAGTTAAAAAAAGTCAAGAATGGAAAATGTTTCTTGAAATACATTTTCTTGTTTTGAATTTCAGTTTTGAATTAATAGTATGTCACATTTTAAAATGTTTTGGAAAAAAACCAACCCTGCCCCAATGATTTATGGCTTATTCTTCAATTTGTTGGCCACTTTAAGTAGTGTAATACAGGCTACAGAAATAAGGGATGGTGGAGCCATTTGCATTTTGGTATCCATTTAGAGACAATTTTTATATAAGCTACCAAAACCTGAAAAAAGTTTTTTGGAAGCAATCAGCCCTCTAAGTGGTATGAGAAGATGATCTTTGTGTACCTGTATTTGAGAAGTAGGGTCTCTGCCAGACCAGGGGTGCAAGCTACTGCTGAAGCACGCTGAACAACACACACTGAAGCTTCCACAAGATGAAGCATGAAGCAGATCAGTGAAAAAGATGTTTCTGTGCAGCTTTTCTATCAGAACTTACTTCATTTATTGAAATTCACACTGGATTTTTGTGACTTTTCAGGATCTCCTTTTTCATGATATGTATCATTTGTAAATCTGTGTCAACATAGAGCACCATTGTGGGAGAGGAACCCCAGAAGAAAAATCAGAGCATAAAGCCAGTAACACTTGCACGAGTGTCGTGCCAACCATATGAACCCAGCCTTTTTCCTCCCAGCCTGAGTTCAGTTACTCTAAGCATATTGAATCAAACAGGACATTTGTGTCATTCCCGCGTCAGATTAGCCATACAGACAGCACAGCGATTGATGCATACCTAATTATGTAGTAACTGAATCATGCATCAATATCCTGTGATATCAGTGCTCAGTATAATCCCAGCCAACATCATTCTCATCATTTAAATGACAAAAGTTTAGCTACTAAGCAAGCAATACAATTTCACTATTGTGACTCTGCTCAATATTCTCACGAACAAGTTTGCACTTTAAACAGATGAAGGAAGGGGCAGAAACTCTGACCTCGTCCAGCACTTGGGTATGGACTTGGACTGTGGGGCTGGCAGCCGTGAAGGCGGCAGGACTGGCTGAACACTCCTGCCTGCAGAGAGCACCCTTGGGTGCAGGAATCCCTCCTGGTACCAGTGTTTTCAGGAAGATGAAAGGATTGTTTTATTTAAGGTAAAGAGGAAAAAAAAAAAAAAAGGAAATTATTCTTTCCCCTTCCTCCAGAAGCTGCAGCCTGAGCATTTATTTATGCTTGTGTGAGATTCAAAGGTCTTATCAATAGTTGAGCAATATTTCTGTAGG
The DNA here is from genome assembly GCF_929443795.1 of Astur gentilis. Lineage (NCBI taxonomy): Eukaryota > Metazoa > Chordata > Aves > Accipitriformes > Accipitridae > Astur > Astur gentilis. The sequence goes on from NC_064897.1 coordinate 18,954,599, forward strand.
CAGGCTAATGGGATCCAAGTTTAAGGACTGTATTTAATCTGGTTTGTTTATTATCACCTCCCCCCCCCCCCCCCCTCCCCCCGCCTAAACCAGCCATCCATCAAACATATTCCTACTGAAAGTGGCATTTGCCCTATGTCTGGAAAAGACAAAGGATTTTGCAGTCCCGAACTGTGGCTTTCTGAGCTGCTGCTGGAAATGACCTTTCCAAAGCCTTGTATCTCTGTTGCATCCTGAAGTTTTCTTCATTTTCTTACCTTTGAAAGGCTGTTCCACCCCAGGATAAGTCAGTGTACATCTCTGCTATGGTCATAAACTTGTGGGCCTATTTTATAGCTCTGCTTTTGACCTTTTCCTGTAAGGTTGCCCTGGAACTGTGTACGGTAAGACCTCTGTAAAGCTCAGGAGACCACAAGTGAGTGAAAAATGATGTTTAAAGGAACAGGGAGAGATGGCCAGAGCACAGCAGCTGTGTTATGTGCCTCCATCTCTGGAGAAGAGCCTCAGCAGACCCTGGGATGCAGCTGGGTTGCTCTGCCATAGCCCTAACGTACGCTGCCTGGGGACCTCCCGCAGCCACAAATAACCCCTCAGGGCACCACTCGTGAGGTCTTTTTGTCGCTCGTCCAGTTATTGGGAATTTGTCCTGGGAACCTACTCTTTGTCATGGCTCTGAACACGAGGTAGGGAATATTGTCACAGCCCATAACTCCCAGTAAGTGCCCCAAACTGGTTGGTGGAGGAGAAGAAGGGGGGGGCGCCTGCACAGCCACTGAGGGCTGATTGTGCCTGGTGGCATCTGAGTGACAGGGCACACAAGTGCCCTCTGAGCATCCAGCTCCGAGGAGCCCCATCACTCAGCAAATTTGGACCTTCGCCATGGTGTCAGGCTGCTGGCTCCTGAGGGCTAGGACACAAAGCCGCATATTTTCCTGCCTGGGGAGGTCGTTTTGCTGCTCAGGCAGCTTCTTGCTCATCGGCATGTAGCTTGGCCTCTGGTTATGATTGTGCATGTAGCAAGAGTGCAGCGTGAGTGCCCTTTCCGATGGGGTACTTAGCTGCCGGCAAAGTCACGAGAAGCCTGGGCACGCTCTGCTGACCAGCTCCCGGAGGGGCTCGTTGTATCCTGGGCTGCAGAAGGTTGGAATAAGGGGCTGAGGCGCACCTTCCCTTATATTGCTTTATGGACTATCTGCCGGTGGAGCTGGGTCACTGGTGCTCGTCCCGGCGAGGACACGACCCCCTCTGGAGCCAGCAGGGGCATGCTGGGCAAATGTAGGAACAGTTCCAGGAGGGCTCGTCTGGTGGTGCTGTAAGTGAAGCTAGTAGTAGTAGCTTACTTTCAGCTGTTTTAGGGAAATGCTGTGAACGTATATACACCCTTCACTTGGCATCTGCAGCAGGTTAAATGCATGTATCTGCGAGGGGATTCCAAACTGATATCTCCATAAAGAATCAACAAATGTTTGCTGCAGAGAAGTCTTGTTCACAGTCCCATATACAACGTTCCTAAGCTCATGGGTATCCTGTGCAGCTCAGTTAATGTTTGGAACCTGCTTTCTGAGGGAAAGTCACCCTACAGGGTAAAGTCAATGTCACTGTCATTTGCTGATGCACAGGGGACCAGCAAGCACAATCGAGGTTAATTAAGCACTCAAGCACTGTGGTCTCTGCTTCACACCACCTGGTAAAAAGATTAAAAAGAGACTGAGATAGTGTCCTGAGCACACAAAGGGAACAGTTCACCTCTCCAGAGGAGGTAAAATTCTCCAGAAATGTGGCAAACAATCTGTGGGCCATAGGTGCTAGGAAGAAGTTTCATTTCTAACAACAGATTAGCGAATGACTTTCAGTCAACTTGGATCAGCGGAGGACAGAATTTTTAATAGACATATTTGAGGAATTCTGAACTTTCTACTAAAAAGGAATGTATATAAGGTACAGAAATGAGAATGGGGTTCAATAAGAATTTCTGATTGATCTAAGGCAGAAAATGTCTGGCAGAGTTACCTGAACTGACATTAAAACCAAAACCACTCAGGCTTTCAGAAAACCCTATACTAGCAGCCAACAAAGGAAAATCAGAGTCCAGCAAAAACAGCAGGCAGAACCACAAACAGTAAAGCACAAACGTAGGAAGAAAACCCCCAAAACCCACCCGCATGTGGAAAAGAAGAAAAAATTTAATCACTTTTCAAGAGTATGCAAGTGCCATCATGTAGCATTCAGTGTTAGGCTGATCATCTTTCTTGAAATCGCAAATGCCCGTGTTTTTAAGGGACCTTTCCAGGAAAGAATTTCTTATATATTTAGCTTAAATGCATCCTTTTATTATCCTCAATGTACAATCCAGTTAGAAAGCTTCAATTTACTTCACTATATATTTCTTTAAAAAAACCTGCTCATGAAATCTTTATTGTGTACAATTGTAATAAATTTTAATTTTAAATTCTGCTTAAACAGAATCAGTATTTACCAAGTTTCTGCAACCTACCAAGTCTATTACATTGCAAACAATATTCTTTCAAATGCTGCTGTTGAGATGGGATCAGACATTACCAATTTCACACTTTGAGAAACGGAGAGAATCAGGATTTTAGGATAGCATGAGACTATTTCTTAATACACAGTTCATCTGACACTATATATTCTTGCTCATACAAACATTCCACATCTGGATTTTTATCTAATTTCAACCTTTGAACGATGCTTACATTCCTGAATAATCAACATATCTTTTGAGACACTGAAAGTTAAGAGTTTAGTGAAATTTCAGGCTAAAGGGGTTTCATGAGTTCAAATAAAAATGTCAGGTCATTTACGAGGTAATGTGCTGGATAATTAAGTTGGTTTTTTTCTGCCTAGGTGGCTATGTGTTTTCTGTGAAAATTAGATTTATGATCAGATAGCAGCCCTTCAGTGAATGCATTGCTATGAGCCTGAGCACACACAAAATGTTTGTTTTAATTTTCTAGCTACTTAAATATATCTTCATAGAGTCCAATGTTATTCAGTTACTCAAAGCATTTTTGCCTTCATCATCGTCACTGTCTATAAAGAACCTAAAAACTACAGCAGGGGAATCCTCAATGTAAGAATAAAAGTAACTTCTAGCAACTAGAGAGCACTTTAAAATACTTACAATGTCAGGGAAAAGAGATAACCCACTTGTGAGGATGCGTCTCCATGTTCCATATATTAATGCTGACAGAAAACAGCATTTCTGGTCATTCTGAACTTCTTGTGGCAAATGAGGAAAAATGATTGCCAATTTCTAAATACAGTCTTCAAGATACAGTGGAAATTCAGCTATGGTTCACTTTGCCTTATGTAGCATATCAGATTGGCAATAACAAGAAGAAAATATTAATTTTCCTTTTTCTTTAAATCACAGGGGTGTTTTTTAAAGTTAACATTTACATTATCAGCTGTAAATGATGCTAGATTGTTGATTTTTAAACCATTTGCACTTTTTCCACTTTCAGACAGCCCTAATGCAGATTAAATCCCATGTTACAGGTAATCAAGCAGATAATGTTTTTTTCTACTTTTAAATGTATAGTTACAAAAAAAATTCTTGGGAACATTCTGAAAATTTTATGCTTTGAAGCATCACAAAGCACAAGAAAGGAAAGAGAGCAAATTAATTTGCTGTCAAAGTGTCCTATATGAAGGTTTATCTGCTATTTTTTTTGCTTCTGTAGAAGCCAATGTATTTTCCATATTTTGACAGTTGTTAGCATTAAACAGTCTTAAGATTTTCATTCCTAGAAGTAATGTTAACATTTGCAATCTAACTTTTGACAATCCACAAGGATTGCAAAACTTTCTTTGCATACGACATCGTCTTATGATAAAAAGATTGCTAACTTTGATGCTCTGGCCAAAATCACTTCTCCTTTTGCTCCAGAAGGTAATGATACTTTGTTTTTTAGGGGAAGCGTCCTGACTTCCTGACTAAATATTACCATTACAGTTACTTTCATATTCATGATCCATACAAGCATAAAATTGAACTGGTACAGCAGGACCTGCCTGGGGGAATAACAAGAACTGCCCAAAATTCTGCCTGGAGGGCTCTGGGAACAAACAAATACTTAATTATGAAGGTGGTTCGGAGTTCAGTCAATCACTTAGTTTTAAGTTGGTCAATTGCCACAAACCAGTCCACTGTCCCATCTATGCAGGTGTCTATCTGGTTGTTCCTAGACCACCCAGGGAACGAACAAATTAAGTGCCCTGGACGTACACACAGGCACAGCCCTAATACCCGGCGACACCACGACTGAATGTCATAACTGCAGCTCACTTCAAACCTGAGTCGCATAGCTCTTGCCACAAAGTCACTGCTGGATTCCTGCCTAGGGGGGGAAATTTCCAAAGCCGGTTCTTTTCTTGAAGTGTATGGTAACTCTTGCTGGCATTACTGGGAGGTAGTAGAAAACACATCGACCTAAGATGTCTTTACTCAAGTCATGGGGATAACTCACACTGTCAAGAAGGAGACTGTACCCTGCCTGAGGTCGGGGTCACTGGGGAAGAAAAATCTCCAACAGGTTAGTTGCTCTTTGAGTCAAATGTTGCCCACTTGCTTAGTGCCAGCATTTTAGAGACAGTTCCAGACAAATGTAAATGACAAAGCTAATGTCCTGCGTGCAGAAGTTTATTTGAACTTTCATCTCTTAATCTATATAAAATGCTTTAAAACTCACTGCAGGCTATTAATACACATGGGGATGTCACTTAAACTACAATAAACCAAAACTGTGCGGCTTAAGGCAACGGTTGTTTTTGCTGAGAAGCCATGGACTATTGACACTGGCTTTTGACACTGATGACATCCTCTGTGGTTAAGAATAATAACTAAAAGGAAGGGCATGTGGATGGGGGAAATGTAGGAGCCTATCTCGGTTTTGCTAGTACTGTACCTATTGAAAGGATGTGGAAAATTATTGACCAGCCATCCTGCATTTACTTATTGTTAGAGAGGTAAAAAGGAGGAGGAACATCCCTTTTTCTGAAGCAGTAGCAGAATATTTGTACTCCATGAGCAAAATGAGAACAGGTGAGAGACCTTCATGATGATATGAACTGACCACTGTTAACCTTGTGCTTCCTTAGCAGTTTACTGTCCCTTTTTCTCCAGCTCTTCTTTGTAGACTTTGGACTTTCGGGGACAGGAATCAGCTTCAATGTGTTAAACTTCTAGTCTCATGAGGCCTGAGCAGGGCTGTAGGTACGCACCACAAACACAGAAAACAGAACTGGTAGTCCACTACTTTCTTCTGAAGTATAACAAAAAGTGCCCCATCTCTGAACCATCTTAATAGCTCACCCGTTCTCCAAGTGAATACAAAGCGAATACAAAGCAAACACAAAGTGAAGACATTTTAAAAGGCGGCCAGGAACCTCCCCCAATTCCTAGGAGGTGTTAATGAGGAGACAGAGGCAGGCTCCTTGCAGCACTGCACAGTGAGAGAATGGAGGAAGCGAGAGGTTCCAGATAGGTATACAGTAAATTTTTTCACTATGGAGATAGTTAACCACTGCAACAGGTTGCCCAGGGAGCTTGTAAGATCTCTGTCCTTGAAGGTTTTCAGGATATCACTGCACAACTGTAGTTGATGGCTACGCTCTTAAGTTCAATGCTGCTTTCTGCAGAAAATTGTTTATATTCAGCTTCACTTTTTTGCATTTCGTCTCCATTTTTTGGGTTCCTGTTCCAGTTTCTGGTTGGAAATCCCAGTCTGGTTGCATTGCTATTACAGAGCTGGATTTTGCCTTGTTTTTATAAGAAAAGTCTATGATATATGCACAATCACAGCCAGATTTATCAGAAATATGAACAAATCTGTCACCAAATCACCTTCTTGGATTCTTTTCAAATGCCTTGAGAAACACTTTATATCGTAACAAGATGAAAGCACTGTGTGAGTGATCGTGTCTTCATGTGTGATACCAGTGAAAAGGCTACAAGATTTCTCGTGACCGTCAGAGTGGAAACACTGGTGCTGTTCAGATCTGCTACAACAATTAAAAATGCTATTGTTGCTCTACTTTATATCAGAAACATGTCCCTGTTACTGGTGCCATGAACAAGATGGGGCATAGAAGGGGCTGTTTGGCACTGACTGGGTATGAAGGCTATCTCAGACTTGCTTTTCTCAGCTCAGAAAGACAATTCTGACTCTAAGTTTCTCATATTAAGCACAACTACTTTCCAGTTGGTCCCTTGGCTTTTATTATCCATTACTTCAGCTCTAATAGTTCTTGCCTTCCTTTTATTTTGAAAGACTGCATTGCTTGGATACTAATACTGTATTTCTTTTGAATTTAATCTGCCAAAATGGAACAAAGCTGATTTCTTGAGTACAATTTCTTTCTCATGGCAAGGACATTAAGCCTTTACGACAAGCTGTATAGGTTACAAACATTTTAGAGATTGTAACTTTGTTATCGGGAAGGGACATAAAACAGTCAGGTTTGAAATATTTACAGCTGAAGGGAGTGCAGAATGGGTAATCAGCTTTCTGCCAGTACTGGGTATAAGATCAAATTATAGAGATGTTAATGGGACCCTTTATGGTGCTAGACAATTTCCTGCCACTTTCCAAAGCAGGACTTTGCCTTTCTTCATGGCAGACTTCTTCCATCTTTGTGTTCTTTCACATTTCCAAAGTGAAATGACTTATGGATGGCCAGATAAATTCTGAGTTAAATTACAACCATTGCTGCACTGAGACATATTACTCAATGCTTTCTATCTGTCACCTTTGAATTTATAGTATTTTTTTCTAACCATTTGGGGGCTGAAACTTTCTGTTCTTGGCATGTTACTTTGACTTTTCTGGAGAGTTTGATCAAAAAAGATTTGTTTGCTTTTAAGAATTAAATGTAAAAGCAGGTTGTTTTTCCCAATTATTGTGAACAGCAGTGGTTCTTCAAGTATTAATATAAGAAATGTGAAGTTTAACAGGGTCAAGCTAAGCAGCTTCTTTCATTCACACTATGCAAATCCATCCAAAGTTGTTGATAATCACCATTTGCATAGAGATAGCACAACTATATTATATGTATTTCTTCATCTTAGTCTATTGAACCATCTCTTAATTCTCTCATCTGAATAATGGCAAAACAGATTTTCCTTTTACAAAGCCTGTTTTTCCTTATCAGAATCATTTTTATCCTAGAGAAGGAGCATTGTGTGGAAGACAAGGAGAAAATGTATTATTCTCACATCATGAATATAACATTTGTATCTGTAATATTTAAATTAAGTCAAAATTTTGCAGAATAAGTGTACATATCCTTACACTTATAGTTGGAGTTCAGGTTGAACCGTATTATTTACTCAAATGCTTCTGGAAACTAAACATACAAATGAGCCAGACTAGGCAGAACTAGTCCTCGAAAACCATACAGACATCCATGTTCTATAATAAGCAAATTTCACAGTTGTTGTGATTATCTATCATAATTATTGTTCCTAATGAAACACCCAGATCTCATTAAGTCTTCAAAGTAGCCATTTAATATAATACTGTATAGCATTTCAGTATTACAAAACTATTCAGACCTTCTGAGACAACGGGTAGAAAATCAGTAGGTATTAGACCAAGAAGAAGATGGCAAATGTTGTTTTGCTTTGGTTTGTTTTTCTGAGTTAATTAATGAATCAAGTTGGATTTTGCATGGACAATAAAGTGGCCTTCACCAATAAAACCCATTTAATATCTCTGTCCCTTCTATGTGTTCCACCTATCTGGCATTGATTTATAGGTAGAGCTTCCAGAGAGCTGTTGCTAGGGGACAGAGCTTTTGTAGGTCACCATTAAAGCAATATTCCCGAAGAAGAAAAGTAATTTACATATTTTGAGTGCTGCCTGCAAAAAAATATTTAATCAAGTCCCAATAAGTTATAAAAGGGAACAAACATAATCATCTACATGAGTTACAACCATTATGCCAAACAGAAAAAAAGGAGCACAGGTCAGACTCTCTGGTCTAGACGTTACTCCTTTGTACCCTGGCAGAATAGCTGAGTGATTTTTTTATTCCATTAAGTTCCTCCCAATTTATACCTCATAACCAAGATCAGAATAGTTGGAATGAATTTGACATAACATATGCATTCTTCTACTTCTAACATATTTCTATTCTGTTAAATAACTTTGATGTTAACCAAACTGCCTAATCTCCAGGGTAAAAGCCGTGGTAGGAAAGAAAACTCTGTCAAAACCACCTCTTCTAGTTCCCCAAGTAATCAAATGCTTTCTGAGTTGTTGCCCTGGAGAGAAGTCTGCCCTAGTGAGAAGAAGAACCCTTGTGATGGGACTGTGCTTTTATAGCTGTTTAGGTCCCCTAGCTCTTCAGTTCCTCTTTTTTCTTTTTCTTTTTTTTTTCCCCTATTTTTCTTTTAAACTGTTCCATGTATATAAATGCATCTGAAACCTTCCTTTTGTATAACTTTCTGGCATATCAATTTCAAAAAAATGTCATAAATGGCTGTGAAAACTCCTCAAATTCTCTTCCCTCCCTATTTCTAAAAGCTTATTATTGCAGGACTTAAAAGTTCATTACTTTCTTTCTTTCTTTCTTAAAACATACATTTCATTGATGAGACTGGTTTTCCATGAATGTTGCTTAGAATTTATGGCTTTTGCCAGAATTAGAACTGCATTGAGAACAACCTGTTCTCTTTGGCTAAATGACCGTCAAATTGATGTGAAAATGCTCCCCTTTGATGGGATGAATGTATATGACCATATAAATCATTCCCTGTTTTCTTAAGTGGTTTGAATGAGTATGTGACCAACATTTGTTATGATTCTTCCTCTCTTATTTTGGTACATAATCAGGACAGATCAGATTAAGCCAGCTCTGGGAAACCATATTTTCAGCTAACAGCTGGACAAAGCAATGCTGGTGACTCTGGGCAGTTCAATGTGGTATTCAGACCCCAGAAAAATAAAAAAACTACTGGCAGAGACTGCGATGAAGTCTGCATTGCATTTATAATACATAACAAAATCTGTCTCGGCAAAGGTTTTGTAGAGGACAAGTGAAATTTATCACGGATTATTTGTTGCCTTCCCTGCATGGTCCTAACTATAAAGCAAACCCAAAAGATAAAAATGGGAAAGTGATTTCTAATAAAACCCACAAAGCAGACCTTTAGCAGAGCTAAAAATTGAACAGAAACTTCCTATATCTTAGTTCAATGCCATAACTATAATCTCCAGAAGAGTGAATGTGCACAATAATTATTGTTAATTTACTTTTGACTTGTTGTCTGGCTGCACTACACAGACATGCCCTGCTGGAATCTACTCTAAAGCATAAAATGTGTCTGTTTGTTCTGGTTAAGGAGGAAAGGAAAAAAAAAAAAGTAATCCTCAAAATGAAACTGAATTCTTGATTTCATCTTTACCTTCTCAGGGGCTTTTTTTGTCTGAGACTTTTGTTCCCCCAAATTCTAAATTATAGGTTTAAAAGACATGCTTTTTTTGCAGACAGTGATCTTATAACAGCTTTGTGGGTTAAAGTAACTTACAGAAGCTGAAAGAAAAGTAAAAATGAAGAAATGTCTTTGGGAAAAGGTTAGATAGACATCAGTTAAAGACTTAATGTTACTTTTCAGAAAGAGCTGAGTATGTCTAAATTTCTCTGTTAAGACATAGTGAGCATGATATCATACATTGTGCATGATTGTTGCCATTTGCCATCAGTCACTTTCGATGTTTGATGCAAATCTTTTCATATCAGTTTCAGAAGTGGTTTGCTGGAAAAAAGGTCCAGTACAACCCCATGTTGTCAATTTATGGATTGGTGGATTTAGATCATTATAGTCATAGTAGAGAGAGGCAAGCTCTTTCTAAGAATTACACTCTGGGAAAGAGGAGGAGAGGCGGTTTCTCCCACTGCAAATCAGACACCAAGCTATTCATCTGAATCAAGATCAGCACTTCCAGCTTTTATAGATCCCACTATTCCAAAATAAAACTAAATGACAAGAATAAAGGTTCAGGTCTGACATCTATGTGTCACCTACCGTCCTTCACCTACTGCCTGAAGGCCTGTTGCCCTTTTACAACCTGAGGGCATAAAGCAGTGCCCGCTGAGGACAGCGGGAAGATGTCAGTGCTGGTTACTGTGACCAGGTCATTCCAGCAAAAGCCAGAATGCCACTGCCATGAGAAAACCCCTGTGGAGATGAAGGAAATGGGAGGTGGAGGGGTGAGGGAGAAGAACAAACCCTCAAAAATCACTACTATGGAAGGTGTCAGAAGGCATATAGCAGGTGCACAATGGCTTAAAAGCATGGAACAAGGAAACCCTACGTGTTGGGCCCCCAGTTCCTATTTCCATCATTTCCACCGCACTGTCAGGGTGCCCTGAAGCCCGCCTTGGTCCACGAGGCTCTCAGGATGTGGAGCAGGACAGGCTTTGCAAATAGCTGTTCAGAGTAGGAGGCTACTCACAGGCTTCTTACCAGCTGCTCCGTTGCCTTGTCATCAGAAGTGGGACTCTCCCCAGCATGGTTCATGGAGCTGCTCAAATAAGCCTTCCTAGCCAGCTGGGTAAGGAAACGCCTGCCATTTAAACTAATAAAGCCAAGCTCGTTCATATATGGGGACAAATACAAAGGAATTACACAGCATATAGGGATAAAATAAGAAAACTTAAACACTAAATGAGTTCCAAGTAGCAAGGGACATGACAAGCAACAAAAGTTTCAGTGAATACATTAGAAATAAGAGGGAAAATGAGAAAAGAGATTGAACAAGGGGTTCTACGGAGAAAACAGAATCATTTGCTTTCATCAGAGAAAGCAGACTTGTTTGCTTTCATCTTCATGGAAAAGTTAGATAGTGCTGGATACTTTAACAAATTAATTTTAACAAGGTGTTTGGAATGCAGGCTGGAGTAGAGAAGAGAACAGTTCAGGGAACATTTATGTAAGATCGGTACATGCAGGTTCTCAGGGTTTGATGAAATTCACCCCGAGAAATGAGGCAAAGTAATCTCTGAATGATTAGTGAATATCTCTGGGAAGCTGCAGATGGGAGAGATCTGAGAAGACTACAGAAAAACAAACCTTCAAAAATATCTTTTTTTAAGAGGAGCTGAGGAATTATAGATCAAGCAGTCTGGTTTCGGTTTCTGGAAACAATATGGAACAAATTATTGAAGTAATTGGAAGTATCTACAAAATGCAAAGGTTGTAAAAACAGCCAACAAGGAACAGTTATGAACAGATCAGATCAAATTTATCTGAATACATTCTTTGAGAATGGTGGCAGCCTGGCATAGAAAGGAAAAGCAGTAGATATAGATGTAAATTAACTCTTATAAAAATTTTTAGATATTTTTCCAACATTAGAAGCTCATAAGTTGAGGAAATATGTCATGCATGTAATTGCCTTCGGATAGCTATATAACGAGTTGAAAACTTGATTATCAATGGATCCACATCAAACATGGAGGACATCCTGAGTAAATTCCCTTAAGAACTTCTGTTTGGTCAAATTCTACTTGGTATCTTCATGAAAAATGTGCATAACAGAATGGAGACTATACCTTTAAATTTATGGCTTGTACAAAGTTGGAAGGAGTTTTAAGTATTTTGGGAAAAAAATGCTACAAAATGCTACCGGCAGTTTGGAGAGTTGGTCAGAAACCCAAAAGGTTGCATTTAAGTATTTATGAACCAAAGTTCTATACCTAAGAAAAAAGAAAGCAAATTGAAATTTGAAACTGGCTATTTTTCCATAAAGAAAGAAAGCAGTACAGTGGAAAAAGACATAGTAGGAAAGTAGTTTTTATTTTAGATTCACGAAGCAGAAGTTTGTACACAACACATCTGGTTACATTCCTCACTTAACTCCAGAGAAGCCTCAGAAGGTATATGGTCTCTATTCTGGGAACTGCATTTTTAAGGTGAAGGCAATATAAAGAGAATCCAGCAGTATGAATGACGGAGGATTTAGAAAGCAGGACCTATGAGGAAACTGGCTTGGTGAGAGGTGGTTGAGGGTGACTTGATTATATGTAGTTACAATATTGATGATCACCAATTGTTTTCCAAGGCCAGAATAAATCAATTTGTTTTTCAGCATAGACAATTTTGGGTGAACAAGCTTAGGAAACTTGGGTAGGATGGTGGAGCACAAGATCGGATAACCTGAAGATACTGAGAAACCGCTTTCACCAGAAATTTTTAAGATCAGCTGTATTAAGATCTGTGAGGGATGGCCTAGGACTATATGATCTTATTTTGGTGGGGGAGATTACTCAAGATGATCTCTGTGATACTCTGTGAGTCTAACAACAACGTAACAATGTCTGAAAAGAAGTTAGAGAGGATTCACTGCTACTCATCTGGTAGAACCGATGCTGGAGAAGAGGGAAAAAATGTCAGTCTGAGGACAAGAATATGAGCTTTTGAGGAGTGGACTCACATTGTTTTATGAAGCAGCACAATGACCTGTTTTTAATGTAAAACACGGCACCGTTCAGAACTTACTGCCGCTTCCTGTCATGTAATTATTTTGTAATCTTTAAAAACTGTTACACAACTAGAGGATATTATGCTTTTATCTTCATTTTTTAAAAGAAAGAATATTTGGGGTACTCCATTAAAAAGCTCTGAAGACAAACCACTCTAGCTTTTTATTGTAATCTTCCACATTAGATTCTGATGTGGTATTTTTCTGGAAGTTGGAATAACTATATTAATTTGTAGGAGTGAAAATTCAGGTTCAGAGGGACTGGGTGAAGGAGAAGAAGGGGGAAGACAATTTATCCTATATTATAACCCCAAATCATAAGCTACTGTTTTGTCTGGTCACATACAAAAAGCAATAATGAGCTGAATGTATTAATTAAATTTATATGATTGAATAATCTTTGGCTGTCAAGTATATGCTTTGTGAAAGTCTGAATGTGGATTGTCAAATTGTCCGGCCAGGAAGAAAAGAGACTTTTACTTACAATGGGCTAATGATCAGTTGACAATTTAATTATACAGCAAGGAAGTTCTGAAGAGGAAATGGGGTACAGAAGCAAGTCTGCTTCTCCATACTGAAGTTTACTGCTTTGAATTAAATATGAGAACACAGTATGTGCACACAGATCAGGTGTCTCACTTCACATGTTCTAAATAGCTTGTTAAATGGATACAGAGAGGGAGACACTGTTAAAATTTGGTCTTAAACTAAATTGAATAGAGCTTCTATACCTGTCACTTGACTCTATAAACCTTTGGGCCTATGTTGTCCATTTTGATTCTTTTTAAAAACCAATGGCTTTTATTTGCTTTAACCTTTTTTCTGCTTTGGCTATGTTAATTTTAAGTTAGTTGGTTAACATCCCACCATTTCATCCGTATGGCATCTTGTTTTTAAACTAGGGTCCTGGACCAGACTTCCAGTGGCTGGAACCTTGCATATCTCTCTAGGGCATCCGAAGAGTAAGAGGCATCTTCCACTGATCCTCAGGATAGCTCAGGAGGTGATAACACAAGAGGTAAGGAAGAATTGTGGTGATCAGCATTGACTAGGTAAGTTGGCCCTAAACATTAGCACAGAGGAAAGAAAACCTTCATCCTGACTCCCAAGAGAACGTGGAACAATGATAATATGGCCTGGGGAAAAGGAGTAAATCACTTTAAATAGGCCATTTAAAATTGTTATCAGTATTTCTCTCAGAGAATGGAAATAAATCATCTCTTCTGTCCTAATATGATTATGAATCACAAATTGAATAAATGCTAGCTAAAATATATGGAGTTTTCTTTCTGAATACAAAGGCATCTGAGGAAAAGAAAAAGGAGGTGGTGAGGCAAATTCATTTTGCTTCTGAGTAAAGATACCCGGTATATTTGCCAGTCACAGAGAAAATACTTGTTGATAGCTGCTTCCCCAGCTCTTCTCACTTCCAGGATCAGCCTTCTCATTTCCAAACCGTTCAGGTATTTTCTCGAATGGCTCAAGGCAAACAGTAATGTCCTTACACCATCTCCAGTTCATAAAGACGTCCCTATTTGGGATACCAGCTAACTGCTTTGTGAAGTGCATTTCAAAACTGGAATCTGAGTTCTAACTTGGATGTGACCGTCCATGCCAAAATTCCCCATGCACGTAAAGGTCAACTTCTGCTTATTCCCTAATATACCTCAGTACCTCAGCAGCTCATTGCCTAGAGCTCATGGCTGTGCCACCCCGGCATACAAGAGAATTGTTCCTCTCCCTGTCCCAAGGTGCTTGAGCCAGGAAACATGCTCAGCATGCCCTCGCTAGCTAAGTTGTGCCCAAACCAAAACCAGAGTAAGATGCGTCTGTTTTACACAGTTAGTATGTCAGCAGTCCTTAGAACAAGGACCAGGAAGTTTCTTCTGAAAAGCGAAAATAACTGGAAAATTATTCATCAAATTAATCACTTCAAAGCTGCCCTTGTTTTTTGCTTCACTGATGAGACTTGTGAAGCGGCGATTGTAATGGAAGATTTTTTTCAACAGGGAATATCACGTTCTCTGCGGCTCTAAGCTCAGCTCAACTCAGTTCATGAAAATTGCTAAACAATTATCAGACATGAAATTCTGCTTTACGCTAACTTGAACTGGATTTAAACTAGTGACCTACAGAGGAAAAACTTGCTAAGCTGCTGTTAGTTTTCCTTTTAGTGTTTTGTTCCTTCTTCACAAAGAGCAAGGAGCTGAAAATGTTTCAAATCAAACATTTAACTCAAAAATCCTTTGACACAAACACATTCCATTGCCTTTAAAATGTACCCACAGCTTTTTGTATGAAGCTCTTCTTTGTTTTACAGTTTGGACAAGGAACGTAGAAACACACTGAACATTAAACCTTCCTCCAAAACACAATGTTTTCTGGTCATAAAGGACAATGCAGAGACTGAAATCCATTTCTGTTAAAACCAGGTACGTCTCCACATGTCTTGTTAGCACTGATAATTTCCAGATGGCACTCTCATAGTCTGGCTAGCTCTGTCTGGGAATCGACAGCACAAGCTGTAGAGAATGCCTATTAGCACCTGTGGTACAGCTGAGAAAGATGCTGGGAACATCAGGAAGAAGGATCAGTTCTACACTGTATTCCGTTGCTTGAGATTTGTGGTTTTGGCACAGAAGTTCAGATTGGGTTCAGGCATCCTAATGTGTTGTCAAAGGATGAAAACCTTCTTTAAATCAGTTTGGCTAACATGCATAATAAAAATTAAAAAGTGCCCAGTGCTACTGTGTGATCTGAAAAGCCAGGATCTTTGTTTCAACTTTTTAATTTGACTGCTTCTTCAAATAAAATAACCATAAAGAAGATATGTAGCACTGACTGATAGGTCAGATTTTCTAGAGAATGCTGTCAGAGGATTCCATGCTGCCTATTCTCTTTGGGTTTCTTCATGAGATGTATCAGATTAATATTTGTGTTTCCTCTGTCATCCTATTCTTCTTACTGACTCTACCCGTATTGTAGATATTATTAACATTAGAAAAAAGTTGTGTGCTTCCTTTAGATACAGAAGGAGGAATTTTCTTCATAGAACTTCTGAAAGTTATTTATATAATTTTTTTTCCATATGATTTGTTCCAAGAAGCTGATATGAGGAAATCTCACTTGAAAACTAAATCAAAATTCCACATTTCACAGTTGGTTTTAGTGAGTCGGCACATCTGCCTAGCTCTTTCCTTTGAACGCATAGTACTTTTTGAAGATGAAAAATCTCGAGTATTTTAATGCCTCAGGCCTTATTATTAGTTACAGCCTGAAGAAGGGTGTACCATGTACATAGGAAAGAAATTTTTGCCAGCCGAATGGAAAGGACTTACAGCTATGTGAAATCACTGTTTTTGAAGGGACTAGCAATGCCATTGGAAAGGTTACAGAGATGGTCAGCAGTAATTACTACTCTAAATCTTAGAAGAATTTCTGAGAGCAACCGAAGTGTTGCTTCCTTTAGGGTAGTCATGTATTAATGAACAGAGTGAAGGCAGACTTAAAAGTGAAAAGGTGGTAGGGATATTTCTCTGCAATTAGGATATGGGTTCCTAAGGGGGAAGAGTTAAGTTAGGAGCTCGTTATCCACTATACTTCTTGCCTACCTTGCTACTGGTGATAAAAGAGACCTCTGCAACATCAGCCCACTGAAAAAGGGAATGTTTCAGATGGCAGAGGCCTCACAGCACACTCCTCCATTACCACTGGGGAGAGGGAATAGTTGATAACTGGACATCAGACTCACCCTTGGATTGAGGAGGTGTTAGTACCAAAGAGCAGTCTGTGGAATGGAGCCTGTGCAGTAGAAGCAGCACCAAAAGCAATCATTGTCCAAACAGGGGCTATGTGCAGTACCTAAAAATATATCCAACCTCCATTTGATACTTGTCTTACTTATAACCAATGGGTTTACCTTTCATCCTGCCCAATTTAAGCAAGAACATCAAGTATTTACATGAACCTTGTTCCTGAAGGCTCTAACATTACCCTTGACTGCACATACATGCTTTGGCTGCATCCTGATATGAGGAGTGAAAGTCCAGATTCCAGAAAATACCGGACGAAGTCACTGGGTAGATGTCAAGGTTTGAAATAATGTCTGAGAGCTCAGTGCCCTAATTGTCTTTGTGGCCCTTCACTGGACTCTCTTCAATATGTCCGTGTCTTGTACTGGGGAGCCCAGGACTGGACACAGTACTCAGCCTCACCAGTGCTGAGTAGAGGGGAAGGATCACTCCCTTGACCTGCTGGCAACACTCCTCGTAATGCAGCTCAGAATACTGCTAGCTGCCTTTGCCACACGGGCACATTGCTGGCTCACGGTCAACTTGGCGTCCACCAGGACCTGCAGGTCCTTTCCTACAAAGCTGCTTTTCAGCTGGTCAGCCCCCAGCATATATTGGTGCATGGGGTTGTTCCTCCCCAGGTTGCAGGACTTTGCACTCCCATTGCTGAACTTCATGAGGTTCCTGTCAGCCTATTTCTGCTGGCCTGTCAAGGTTCTTCTGGACGGCAACATGACCCTCTGACGTATCAGCCACTCCTCTCACTTTTGTGTCCTGAGCCAACTTGCTGAGGGTACACTCTGCACCACCATCCAGACCATTAATGAAGATGTTAAATAGGATGTGTTTATTAATGAAGCAAATAACAATGTGTTTTTCCTAATCAAGCTGTACCTAGGCAAGCAAAGGGTATATATAACCAGGTTATGAGGGTACTACTGTAGGTCTGCTAGTAGAAAATGATAACTTCAGTGTATTTCTTTTTAGTATTCATGAGACAGAATGATGGAGCAGATAAGACATTTTGCTTTTAATTGAGCCCCCCTCTCTCCCAAACCAATTTCAGATCACACAGAAGGTTTGTTGCTGTATAAAGCTGAAGCTTGGGAAAACTTGGGAATCAAAGATATTTTGAAATAAATCTAATTATATAACTTTTTTTTTTTTTTAATGAGGAATTGGTCGCTCTTGGGTTAGATGGCAGGCATTTTGTCTTGACATAGACCTTGTTCATACATTTCATGAACAGTTTTATCTTGCTGGACATGGTGTGGTAAAAACTCTGATCCATTATAAAGCATGTTTTTTCTGGAAATTCCTAGCTCTAGCCTTTGTATAAGCAGAAAAGAACAAGGTTGGAATAATAATTGGTAGTTAAACAGCTCTTTCTCTCATTTCTTTGGATCTGTTAATGTGAATTACAGTCTAGATCACAATCTAGGACTCACCCATACTGGATTAACCACAACTAAGTGTCATAGCAAATATACTCAGATTTTTTGCTAATAACTGTTATGAGGATATAACTGATTTTATTTAAGTCTTTCTTACTTTTTCTGATTTAAAAATTAATTTACTATATTAACTTCAATGATTTCAGAACTGATCTGTTTTCTTCCAGTAAAGAAGTGCAAAATTCAACTACACTGTATTGAAATAAATAGACACAAAGTTTAAGGAACAGATTTTTTTTTTTTTTTTTCCAACTGCCAGCTCCAAACTGAGAATCAAATGTTGCTTCCTCAAGACAATCTTAAAAGCTAGTTTGCTCACTTTTCTTTCAACAGGAAAAAAGAGAATATGTCTAAACATGCATATTTATCTTCAGATAGCTACATAAACGTTCATATCCCTTTTTCCCTTTTCATGGGTTAGACACAATTTCACTCAAAAGGTCTTTCTGCCATTCAATGTTTCAGTTTAAGACTTAAAAAAACCCCCAAAACATTGTAATGAAAACCCAGAAAATAAAAAAATTGATTGTAAAGGCAAAGTGTATTTCTTTTATTCTGTCAGTTTAGTTCCACAAGACCAAGCCTTCTACATTGTGTCTGCTATGTTTTTAAAGATAATTTTTTAACAATTTCTAGTTAATAACCAACTGGTGGTGTTTTTTGTTGTTTTTTTTTTTTTTTTACAGCCTCCCATAAAGAACCATTTTCTAATGTTGAGGAATTTATATAAAAATCTTCTGCTTTTTATCTAGGAATGTTTGGGGTTTTTTTCCCAATAAACAGAATGAAATCAGTAAAAAGAATGATTCCCTCTAAACTGATCTGATTTCTTTTTGGTTGGTGAGCAGTCTAGTCAAACAAGGAGAGTTAGGTAAAGTAGTAGCATTTGCAGTAGCATTTGTGGTACAGCATTTATGTGACATTATGTAGGCCAATGATTCTGAAGTTAAAATGCTTACTCAAATGGTCTGAATTTGTCAACATAAACTACTGAACTTGTAACTGCATTTTAACAGCAATAGTACAGAACAGAAAAGTCATGATATATTAAAAAAATGTTGGACAGGTTGTACAAATAAATTTGTGAAATTAATATTATATAGCCTTGATTAAAAAACAGGATTTTTCCTCCATTAAACTGATTAATTTACTCACAATTTTCTTCTGGTGTTATTCTGACTTGACTAATGAAAATATTTATCTCTGAAGACCCAGCTGTAAACAATCCAAACTCATATTAGAATTGGAAATCTTGTTTTTTACCAAAGAGATTTAGATATTAATCTTATTTAAGGGGATTAGAGAATTTTTAAGTGAACTTGAACAATTAACCGTCTGCATTATGAGGTCATTTAGCATATGAATGTGGCTTGAGGTGGCAG
Source organism: Astur gentilis (assembly GCF_929443795.1). Taxonomy (NCBI): domain Eukaryota; kingdom Metazoa; phylum Chordata; class Aves; order Accipitriformes; family Accipitridae; genus Astur; species Astur gentilis. The sequence goes on from NC_064897.1 coordinate 18,973,735, forward strand.
ATTTGGCAGCAAGCAACATTAAGTCAGTTATTAAAGAAAGTAGCGGGTCAGATTCTCAGCAAAAGTAAACCGATACAGTAAAACTTGCGCACTAAAATACAAAAATACTTTCAAGGTTGAATATAATGTTGTGGATGGTTGCTGTTCGTAAACACAAGTGTCCTCTTTCTAACCACAGTGCAAGCAGAACAAGAAAATAACGGAGAGAAACCCAGCTGTACAGGAAAATGTGGAGACAATAGAAAGAGTAGAGTCATTACACAGAGCAAGGGCTACAAATACATAACTGACCAGGAGATATAGTTTGACAGTTAATTAATTGATCTTATAAAAACAAATGGATAACAAGAACACAGGTACAATTTAGAAATGAAACTTATGAACTGTAGTTGGATTAGACCAAACTGCCTGGGTGATTTAGCCAGGTCAGCTAAAGGGCTTCTTGGAAATATTGGCTTTTCCTTCTGCGATATGGGGAAAAAAGAAAGATATTCTTGACAAAAATCTTTCTTGGCAAGTTCCTACTATACCCTTCTTTTTCCCAGACATGTTCTTAGGATCTCAGTTCTCTTGCTGCTTTTCCCATTGTACTTCAGCATGGGCAATTCTCATGTAGCTGTGTTCTTTGAGTAACGAGAGAAATCAGCTGAGTTGAAATTAGTGTGCTTCACCATTCGATCAATGGCATGTAATTTGCAACTGTAAATTCCATGACATTTTAAAATATTTTCTGCAGCATTTAATCATAGCATTATATGAAATACATTCGAAAAAATTTTGTTGAAGCAACTCTACCTGATAAAAAGTTCAACATTTCACTGAAAAATACACTTTTTTTGGACATAATATTGTACAGCATGAACTTGCAGATGCCCACGAGAAGACTTAATTAGCAAAGGAAATAGAAGATAAATCTAGAACTGCAGACTCACAGGAAATACAAAGCATCTCTGAAGTCTGCAGTAATGGCTGTGGAAGCAAGCTATCTTTTCCTATTAAATCAGAGAGCCGTGAAACTCACCAGATCTGCTCCATGAGAACTTTCCACACTAAGCAGCCCCATCTCGGACTACAAACTACCTTTTACTTAAGAACTCAGAGCCTTGACAGAAGCAGCAATGAATGAGGCCGTACAATCCACATTTTCCCTTGGTAACACTGGAATAGTGATGGGTGCGAAGCCATATCAGCAAGCCTTGTACTCCACACCAACAATAACTTTCTAGTTAGCCTTTACAGCATCCCCAGATTGCTCACGTCGCAGCTGGTTAGCTATTTACCAGTAGCAACTGTATGTGATAAAGTCTTGGTTGTAATCTTCTTTTGATTGATGAAAATGGACTTTAAATAAATTAAATAAATTATTCATTAAAATAGCCTGCAGATAGTAAACTGTCATTACAGCTTAGATGAGCTCTGTGCAAGTGTCCATACAGAGTAGTTTTTTGTATTCAAAACTCGTATTGCTGTAGTTAGTCTTCCCAGGTGTGCTGGCTGGGAGTGATATGTACATGTCAAAAGGAAAAGAATCATAGGGTGGGAAGAGGCAAGCAAAGGGAATTTGTGAATTCAGCTTCTTTCCCAGAATCTGATGTGTGCCTGATGGACTGATAATGCCCATCCCATCATGCACCACAGGAAAGTGCGCAGTCCAGCAGGCTCCATTGGAGTATCAAGCTGAGTCTTAAAACCTTTCCAAAATGCCAAATGCTTAATGTGGGGAGAAAGATACCACTGTGTTAAAATAATAATAATTTGGATTGCAGTAGGATACAGCCAGTCTATAGAGACAATGCAATCAAGAATTGTTAAATCTGTAATGATTAGTTCATTCAAACACAGTGAAAAGTGAATCTCCTTTGTAAGCAAGACCCATCAACCTCTATTTTCGTAGCAGACAAAATAAAAGTTGAGTATGTTGAAAGTCTTCTGGAATTTACTGGAATAATCTATCTGCTAGCAAACATCTGGAAAACTCTCAGTATGTGACACGTTGTGTAGTGAGTTTTATCTGTGCATTTTGTTTTGTAAGTTGTGCTGTCACAACAATTTCAAAGCACACAGCTGATCTGTCAACTCCAAAAGGCTGCTTGCTAGCAGGGATGTAAAATTCTGCTTGTGTATTAAAACTTTTATTTGGTTCTCAAAAGTTTACTTATTCACTTATGCTACTGGAATGGATATTTAACATCTGGCTGTTGAGTGAGTTAATGATACAAAAAGTAGCTGTTGACATTTAAGTAGGATAATATGCTCTTATTACCAAGCAGAGAGCCAGAAATGTTTATGTTTTGTTAATTACGTGGAACTTCCTTGACAATTTTTAAAACACTAATCTCCCTTTAGAAAGGTTCTATAATATTTCTTAGTTTATACCCCATTTGTGAGCTGTTTAGCTGAGTTGTGCTATTGAGTGTCTTGGAATATCAAGAGCACTATCACATTCGTGAACCTTGTTATTAAAAATTTTTAGATGTTTTGTAAATTATCTTGATCTACCATATTGGTGCAAACTAGACTCCAACGATCATCTCCATCCCTCCAGGCTTGGATCTTTTCCAGAATTACTAAATAAGCCTGAGAAGCCCCATGCAGTCAAAATAGCTGTTCCACTGGTAGATTAACCTTCATGTTGTCTGTTGCATTATCAGCACAGTAATATGAGATGTCCATCGATAAGATGGCAAGCCATCCAGTGTGCCACAGCACTGGCAGATCGCAGGCCAGGTAAAACTCCATGAATTACCATGAACCACTTGGTTTGGCTTCTTTGGAGCTGCGGTTCTCCAGGGCTAATCTTTATCATTTTCCCATTTTCTTAGAATTGTGAGAAGGTCCCTCCATCGTTTCTTGAGCTTCTTCTGAGACATTTCCCAGTGGCAGACAATTTAAGCAAGAATAATGAGCATAGTTGTTTGAATATAGAGAAAAAATGTAACAACTTTGCCTTAAAAAGATTTCTGCTTGTTAAAAAATGGCAGACCCTAAGAATGTGAGCCTCTGGTTATTTTGAAGATGATACCAAGACTTAGAACTCAAGCCAAGCTTGAAGGAGAGCGGTGGTAAGATTTCTCAGGTGCAGACTGCCCTCACATTAGAATGCAAACTAAACATTTGCATACCCAAATGTTAATTTTACAGATGTATTCTTTATAACAGTGATAAAACAAGCTGTGATGAGACACACTTTAAAGTAATAATGCACTTAAGTGTATAGCTTGACATTATCAGATGCTGAAACTGTATTCTGCAGTTTTGTTTGTACTACTGTTAACACAGAATTGTAGAACTATTTGTAATTTCTTTTCCTCATACTACTGATTACTGAGACTGGACTTACAATACATGATCGTGCAAAACACTGGACTGAACACAGAAGCACTTGCATTTCTCGAAGCCTCGAATCTTCATTCGTTGTTTAATCAGACACTCTCAAACTCTGAAAATGAGATTGGCTTGTAATATTATCATGCCTTAAAAATACAGCAGTTCATTACAGAAGAGACCACTGTCAGGGAATATGGAAATCTAACTTCTCTACTAATCCTCCCATCTCCTCCTTCCTCCTTATCATTCTTGTCCGTTTTGAATGTGATGAGTAACTGAATTGCTGCATGCTCTTGGACTACATTCCTCTACATCACTCCATAAACTGCTGGTCTGCTACACATCAGTCTGCCTCTACTTGCCTTCATCTCTTCCTCCAATGCTAGAAGTTTTGTGTGTTTAATGTTCTTCCCCTCTCATTGAGCTGTTCCTCCCATTCCCTTTCGGGATACTCATTTTCCCCATGGCAGACTGGCCTCTAAATTCAATATAACTCTGAGAAGTGCGGTTCATGCAGGTTTTCTCCTGTGCAATGCCCTCACTCTCTGTGTCCAGATCTGCCTGTGTGTCTTCACTTTCCCAATCCTATCATAAAATATTCCTTTCCCATTCTCTGTAGTTAATTGAAGTTATTTGGGATGTCTGTAGTTTTAAATTTTAATAGGAAGTGAAGATGGACTGAGCAGGCACAGGAGTTTTGTTTTACCCTAGAAGTTCATGAACTGCACTCCACTACTTCTTTGGTCAGAAATTAGAGAGGAAGGTGAAACTAGCAGCTTTTTCATTGCTTTGCTTGCCCTATTTCTCTCTTTAATGTTTGCAAGTGTCACAAAAAAAATCAGAGTTCTACTTGGTGATGCTATGAAAACACTATGAAATTTCAGAATGGGTCAGCTGCAGCATTCAGCATTTATCATGGTACAAAGAAATGCCAGACAGTTGAATGTGAAACATTACCCCAGTCAGCCAAAAGGATGGACGTTGCTTTGTCCTCTGAAAGTCTTCCATTAAGGTAATTTGTCTTTGGCTAGCCTTACTCTAGGGGAATATTAAAAACACACTTCATGTCTGCAAAGACTGATTGCTCTGTATGTAGATGACATATATATTTGTGAAAAATCTAGAGTCACCTTCCCCATAACGTTTATAGTTCTCCTAAATGAATGTAAGTTAATTTCAAGAGAAATGATTAATGATAACAAAATGCAAGTCATGTGTTGATAAAAGTCACACCCAGTTTGACCTATGTTTGTTAAATCTGTAATTCAAATGAACATTCCAAATTTGCTTTGTCTATTTATTAAAAAAATTAGAGGATAAATGATGAGTACAAGGTAAATGAGACTTAAAGATTTAATGGATTTATTGATTCTAAATCTTAGCTAAAGGAGTTTCTGTAGGTTACTAAAATGACATCTACTTATTTAATTAAATACCTGTCACAAATGACTCCTTTACAGTTAGCTTTGAATGTGTACTGTATACATACAGACCATTTTGGTTGTGAAATCTACAAATTGCAAGAAGAAACATAAAAAATGTTCAAACTTGCTATTTCCTCGAATAGTTGTAACACAACCATTTAATATAACTCTTTGAGTATCATTTCTTTTTCTGTTTCTCTATTAATGATATGTTACTGATCATAAAAAATGTGGTCAAGGGATGCTAGAATTAGTAATTTCATTGCAATAGCTGTGAAAACTAAATGTGGTATTAATGAGCTGAAAGCAACTCCATTTGCTAAAGCAAATGGTAGATTTGCCCCTCACTGCAGGAAAGACATTGAGGTGCTGGATCATGTCCAGAGTAGGGAAACCAAGCTGGTGAGGGGCCTGGAGCACAAGTCTCCTGAGGAGCAGCTGAGGGAGCTGGGGCTGTTTAGCCTGGAGAAGAGGAGGCTGAGGGGAGACCTGATCGCTCTCTACAGCTGCCTGAAAGGAGGTTGGAGCGAGGTGGGTGCTGGTCTCTTCTGTCAGGTGGCTGGAGATAGGATGAGAGGAGATGGCCTCAAGTTGCGGCAGGGGAGGTTTAGACGGGATATTAGGAAAAAATTCTTTACTGACAGGGTTGGCTGGTATTGAACAGACTGCCCAGGGAAGTGGTGGAGTCACCATCCCTGGCGGTATTCGAAAAGCACATAGACAAGGCACTTCAGGACATGGTTTAGTGGGCATGGTTGATGGTTGGACTCAATGATCTTGAAGGTCTTTTCCAACCTAAATGATTCTATGATTTTGTTTGCAACAGCTGAAAAATTGTCTTCATATCTCAAAGAACAACAAGCCATGTACCAGGTTAGCTGAACTATTAAAGGTTACTGGTTCAACATTTTTTCACTTTTGCATTTTTGTCTTGAATATAGGCCTTTTAGTTTTGTGCATTTTTTCTCAACTTCGCTTACTTCTTCCACAATAAAAACATGTAATAGAAACAATTCCTGTATAGACTGTTTCTGGGACTATAACATACACTTTCTGATCACACTTCTGTCAATAGATTTTTAAGTTTATTCAGGTTTTCCACAACTTGGCTAAATTTGTCATACTTTATTAAACATTTAGTAAAGAAAAATTTAGGAGTACCCACTGCTGGACAATACTAAGAAGTAAAGTGTTGTTTACATTATGTTAATAGTCTGCATAGGTTTATATTAATTTTAAATAATATGTTTGGCTAAAATATTTGCTTCGTAATAGAATTTTTAGTCTTTATCAGAGTGTTTCCCAAATTTACCATTTCTTTTGGAAAAAAAAAAAATAAGAAAAAGAATTCTTGTGGTTTTGTTAATATCAAGTAACTTTGTCATGATTAACCCTTTCTAGCAATGTCTGTTCAATGTTAGATAATATCTGTTGTGTTTAAGCTACTTTTAATAACCCAAACACTTTTATTTACTTATTGGAATTAAGCTGGAGCAGGATGCTTCCTAACGTGGAAGATGTGCTCTTTAGTATCTGCATTCTTCTAGACTTTCCCAAGAAGTTTTGCAAAACACTTTTAATAAAAATTCTTAGCAAATATTCAGCTGAGCCACGCCAACCTAGCAAATGATCCTTGGGAAGTTATGTAACAGCAAAAAGAAAGCTGGAATGGCAGTGATCTCATTTCCATCTGTTTCCAAAGAGTAATATCTCAGTACTCTATTTTAGGCAGAACTTAATATACTGACAACACACACAGTTAGTTGGTTACTTTTTCAATGGCATCAGTGGGATTACTCATAAGTGACCTGTTGAGAGCAAGAACTCCGTAACATCATCTTTAGGTACCAGAAACTGATGTGGTATCAATTTTTTTCTAAATTTGTTGTGTGGGATACACAAGATAGGCTTCAGGTGGGCTGTGCGGCTGCACTGAGGTTCTTTGAGGCACAGTCTGTTACAAGTGAATAGTTACCTGAGGCAGCTGAGTATCATCCAGCATTTGAAACCTGTCTGATGCGTAAGATTTTCCTCCAGTAATTTTATAACCTCATCTACTAAAGCAACAGCAAAATCTCACTTGAATCAATACAGCACTACATCCAGATAATGTCATCCGTGTATTTGATTTGTTTAATGTCAAAGTAAGTATCTTTCTAACAGCTGAACATCTGTTGGCATGCTGCCTTATTATATGTCTGTCGCGGTTTGGAAGTTACTAGCAAGATGCAAAGCCTTTCTATTGCTTTTCCTCATTTCAGAAGATCAGACTGACAGTACCACGGGGTGAGAGTAATTATTTACCTGCTATGATTGTAGTGAATTTCTCGCTAGCCATTAAAATATAGCCTGTGTCTCAGTATTTTGAAGAACTAAGCATTATATAAGGAGCTATTTCTACCAAGAATCTCTTCTGGCTCTATACAAGGCAAGTTCTAGGGAGAGGTTACAAATTTTAATTCCTTTTGCTACAGGCTGTTAAATAATTACAAAGCCCCCCTTCCAGAATTTGTACTAGTGGAGAGTCCATTGTCAATCGGATTTTGGAGCCCATTTATTTGGTTTTATTCATCACTCAGGCTGATCCAGTGGCACAGCAAAATGTTACATTTCTTCCCCCAGTTGACGGATGTTTATACTACTACTTGGAAAAGGACAGAACAAAAATAACTCAGTTAGTTTTCTAGTACTGTTTTTATTCATCCCAGTTTCTTAATTTGGCTGATTATGTATCTTTGACATTGATAATTTAAGACCCATTTTATGTGTCCCAGTCTTTTTATGCTACGAAAAGATTTTGAAATAGAGGATTCTGTTTTGCAACAGAACAGTCAGTATTTCAATCTACTTGCTTATGCTTAGCAAATTTTCTTATGAAAATGTAGTTGCTGTGAATCTTGGAGATTGTTTATAAACCTGGTTTCAATTATATATGTATAAAAGAAAAGGCTCCGGAGACAACTTATTGTGGCCTTTCAATCTATAAAGGGGGCTTATAAGAAAGATGGAGGGAGACTTTTTGTCAAGGTCTGTAGTGATCGGACAAGGGACAATGGTTTTAAACTGAAAGAAGGTAGATTTAGATTGGATATAAGGAGGATATTTTTTACAATAAGCATGGTTGATCAGAGAAGTTGTGGCTGCCCCATCCCTGGCAGTGTTCAAGGCCAGGTTGGATGGGGCTTTGAGCAACCTGGTCTAGTGGAAGGTGTCCCTGCCCGTGGCAGGGGGGTTGGAACCAGGTGGTCTTTAAAGTTCACTTCCCACCCAAACCATTCTATGATTCTATGATAAAAATACTCAGTTTGGAGAGCTTCTACTTTGCTTAGTTAAAAAGAAACTAAGTTTCTGGAATTTCAAAAGGATTATCAGAGGTTACACTGGGAAGCTGGAGGGGAAAATAACAACTTGGAAGCAAGCATTAAATTTTAATGGTAATGTATTGTAAGCTAATATAAAAATCACTCAGAGGAAGAGAAATTTGATCAAGAATTCACAAATGAGATAACGATATAATCTAGGAGAGAAGGTATTTCTAGTCCATGATCTGTTATTTATAAGGAGAAAACATGGTCAGTGTGCAGTCCTTAGTAGGAATTCCTAGTAGAAACTACAGTTTCCTCGTTACATATTAAGGACTAAATTGTGTATTTTCTTCAAGCTCTGAACAGGGACCAGCATGTACCTTTCTGTTCTAAGAATAAACCCAGAAACTATGTTTTGGGGTTCCTCCTTTTTCTCAACTTGCTTTTTAAAGCACTGTTCAGAGACTACCTTAGCTTGATATCTTGTAGAAAAGAAAGCGACTCGCTGTGGTATAGTGAGTGAGACTGAAAGGAGAGCAGATGTGCTATTGTCTCTGTAACCCCAAATCCTCCAAAATGGACCAAATCCTGCCTGGAGGTGTATCCAACTTCTCCAGGAGGGACAGGATTCAAAAGGATAAATGAGCTTCTTTCTCACAAGTCTTTTGGAGTGAGACAACGCAATGTTATCGGGGGAAGCATTTTGTTATATACAAGGCATTTCTTCTCCCTAAAATAATTTGTATTGCATTAGTTACAAGCACCACAACATCTCAAAGGCCATTTAGAGGAGTATTTTATATTAGTCTCATATCAGTGGTAGTCTACCTCTTCTTGTCAGAAACTGCAAGTTGATGAGTTCAGACATCTTTGCCATGTGTAACTCCTGTCCAGATCTGCTTAACTTCCTATTTTAAAGAGACACAAAAATTCAAGACTATAATAAAGACTTGAAAGCCTATTTCCAGATCGACTGTCAATGAGCACTGAGGCAACAATATTGGAATATTTCTTATAGGGAATTTGGTATGGTGGATGCTTCTGGGATGCAAAATTAGATGTCATATAACAGATGCTAATGCTGAAAGGAAAATTAGAATATGATTAGTGCAAGTTCAAAAGTAGAAAAATTGAAATTTATGTGGAAACACCTCCCTCTTCAACAAATGCAAAGAAAAAATCTTCGTAAGGAAATTTTAGATAACTTAACAGAGAATGTCTTATTTTCCAAAAGTTTATGCTTTCAGCTTTTTTAATGTGTTATGACCTATAGGAAGAAAACAGTAAGAAAGAATAATTTTCTCACTTTTGACATTGTTATTACAGCAAAAAACAGAAGATGTTCAGCTTTCCTTCAGTGCAACTACACAAAAACAGCCCTGACAAAAAAGCTTGCATTAAGTTAAGAGTATGAAAACATAAAAGAAGGTGGTATGAGTTAAATAACTCTAATGTATCTAAACTACAATTTTTTAAAACTTCATTTTAATTCCTGTTATAGTTGGAGCTGTTTATATCCAGCACAGTTCCCCCCCTCCCTTTTTTCTAAAGAAATGGGGTTTTAAAAACCATACACATACTTTAAGCTCAGTTTGACGCTGAAGAAGAGCACAGATGTGATTAAAAAATCCTTTCTCCTAGAAACAGCAAATGATGCATCTATTAGATTTTATAGCAAGTGTAACCCTCCACCTAACATTTAACAACATTTTTTTCTATTTACATAATTTCTTTGCTTACTTACACACTAAATTCTTGTTTTCTTTTCTTCTTCTGCCCTTCCCTCATCTTTCTAAAATCATCATATTCTTTTCAATTCTCTCTAATCCTTTATAATTCTTTAATTTGATTTAACGGAATTTTCTTTCTCTTATTTATTGGATTACTTCTACCTTTCTCCTCCAGTGATCCCCTTTCTCTGCTTCAGTTCTGTATATAAAGATAATTTTTCTAGGCAAAGTAAAATAACATTAATGAAGGAGTGACAGGACAATAGTTCCACGCACTAACTTGGTGCTTTTGGAGAACTGAAGTTGGAAGAAATGGTGGAAAAGAGTGGTATATAATATATATAAAAAGTTGCTTATTGGGAAGGTACAAATAGCATAGCAAAGTCAATTCTAAGGGTATGTCATAATTATAGGTTTATTAAAGTGACTTTCCTTTGGGTCTAAGGCCATTGTTTCAAACATTGCCATAGGAAGGAAGGCATGTTTCCACTGTTAGAACATCTCTTGAAAACTCTATTTTTGCTTTACCAACTGCAGGGACAAGTCACAATAAAGACTTGGAAACACTAAGACTTGAGATTAGAAAATAATGCTAAAATCGCCTCTAACTTGGTCTGCCAAAGGAAATAACAGATCCCGTTATCTCACTGCCTAGTAAGTGGTAGGTAGTGCTGGAAGGATGCAGCAAGGCTGGCAGCTAGTAGGTGGACCAGAATTTGGTTGTAATTACCAGAGAGGAAGGCAGTAGTCCAAAGGAAATTTACTGTAGCAAAATTGAGTCAGAGAGCAAAGGCAAGATCACAGTTTTTGTTAGTTTTCCCAGATGTTTATTTGGAATAGTTCAAGGAGCTGGGGGTAAGGTGAGGAAGCAATACCAAAGAAAAGGAGTCCATCCTTTATTTTAACAGAGTAAAAATGAGTGCCTACTAAAAAGCAGAAATTATTAGATACTATGGAAAAGGTACAGTGGATAATCAACACAACCAGTAAGCGTTGAAGATTGCTAGATGAATAGGGGCATCATGTTGGCAGATGGGGTGTTGCATCTTTGATCACAGAAATTAAAGGTGTGCCGGAGCCAGTGTAATCAAGAATTAAAGCAGTATTGAAAATTCTTTTGGACACTCTGGTCTCAAATGCAGAATGCTAGTGTTGTGATCTCAGTTATCAGCTGCCATACATCAGAACAAGAGGAAAGAAGACAATCCTAAATTCAGAGTTTAATTGCAAAGAGTCTGCAGCCTTTCTAAAGAGGTAGATTAGGAATTAGAGCATTCTTATAATTATACTTTAATTAATTAAAGCATTAATATGTTATAGCAACAGCGTTCTGTTTAAAAAGAAAGGACATTTTGTCTGTGGGGATTAAGCCAGCAGTGTATTTTTGTTTTGCAGTAGGTCTGGGTGGCTTCTTTTTGCTAAACATTGAGAACAAGATGGTAAGAGAAAGTCCCGTTTATTGAGTTTATAATCTAAATAGATGTGTGGATGAGACAATGACAAGACTATTATCCTTCTTTAGCAGATGGGACAAACTCATCAACTGGCTAGTTCACAATTAATAGACAGTCTGTGGTAGAGCTTTACCACAGATTGTTTTTCTTCTCTGAGTATTAGGAGAGTGAGTCTGTAAAGAAACTGCAGGCAAACATGGCTGCCCTGTGGGGGAGAACATCTTGGTGTGGAAAAAGAAAATTCATAGGCCTAGTAAAGCATTGGATAGAAAATAACTTTACATTTTCTTTTTAGACCGACCCCAACATCAGCCTTTGATCAAATGTAATGATTAACTACAGTGTATATTCACAGAGAAACATTCAGAGCTGGTGCAGTGTGTTCCCAGACAGTCTTCCTGGGAAGAAATATTGAATACATGTGCTTTTGAGTGCAGAAAAGTGCAAAAGTAATGCAAACATATGTATTGGGATGAAAGGACCTAAATGCAGAAGTCCTAAATGCAGTGGGTTTTGACCTTCCAGTGACAACAGGAAAAAAGAAAGAAAAAACGAATGAAATATGGAACAGATATCAGCTTTTTATGAACTGTGCTCAAAAGGGAAGATAGAACAACATGAAAGAGACTTGGATTTTAGAATATAAGGAATCAAAATCTTGGAAGAACAATCCTAAGTGATATGGCATGGGAACAGTAAGTGAGAGAACAAAAGGAAGAAATATAGAAAACTGGTCTGCAGAAAAAGATCATGAAGGTTATTGTGGTGGTCACTCTGAGACTTTTTATAAATGTACTATGACAAGAAGGTAAGGTCTGTTTATGCAGGAGCACATCATGCAGAAGAAAACATATTGCCTGTCTTTGCAGGTTTGTTGAGAATTCAGGCTGGAATAGTATTATTCTTAGTACTTGAAATAACAAAGTTATATGAAGTCTGAGGAAAAGAACAAAAGCTATTAACATGATGGCAGGATGAATAACCAAATAACTGCAACCTTGCTTAGCTAAGTGACTATCATGACGCCTATAATGTTATAATTGTTCAAAGACATTGTGAAGGCTGAAACCCTAGATAAACAGGAGGAATTGCAGAGGATGGAACCAGAGATGTAAAAGAAAGTAATGGGAAAATTATAGAGCGTGTTTAGACTGAGTTTCCAACTGGAAGATGTTAGGCCAATCAATGGATTCTCAGGCCAGAGGAAATTAAAAAAAAATTACAAATAGACTTAATGGAACAGATTCTGGTTTTACAGGGGAGTACTCAATTTTTATTTCTCCTCTGGCTTCATTTTAATTATGTGCAAAGTTTCAGGAAAGGTAAATCCTAATAAATACCATCCTACACTATATCTTAATATATACACTTTCTTTCCTTCACACAAGCTACAGACTGATCTGTATTTCCAGCCAGATTCTTAGTATTTTCAAGCTCTCCCAAGAATGCACACATCAGCTAATGTTTCATGATCAGTTTTTGCATACGTTATCTTACATCTGTACTTCATCCATAACATCCTGCTTCTGCATATTATGTCTTGTCCTGTCACATGTTCAAAACCAATTCAAGTGTTTCCAGTTTGTTCAGCACACTCCTGCATCTACAAGTAGATGTTTGGCAACAGCTCTTTTGTGGCAAGAAAGCTTTCTGCAATTTCACTCAGCCAGTTGTACTGTGATTTTGTACATCTTCAGTCGGTGATCAGTTTTCTGTTGTATTTATGATTACTTTTCCAATCCTAACTAACTCTCTCCAGTTATCTAAGGCTTCTCGTGATGCACAGTTAGCCTCCGCTCAGGAAAAGCTTAAATCTTCTGTAGATTTACTCTTCTCAAACACAAGTTGGTAATTGAATGCAAATATGTTTGATTGCAACATTTTCATGTCAGCCCTACTTCTAGAATTCATGAGCTCCTGCAGTGTATTACTCCATACTCTAGATCTACACTTTATTCTCTCCATACTGGTCCTGTTTCTGCTCCATTAGGTGGATTCTGAGAGTGTCTGAGTACTCTCTAGTGCTGGAATAGATTAGCTCTCCTATAGGACTCATTCCGGAGATGAAAGAAACTCTCTACCTTTTTATCAAATTAATTATTTTTGATACAATAAGTTTATTTTCAACTCAAAAAGTGAAACACAAGCCCTCCACTCAGATAAGCTCCTCATGCCAGGTAGGTTGGCCAGTTATTCATTTAGGTCGTTAGCAGCATGGGTGCAAGTTCAGTAAGCTATTTTGTTGGCTTTGCCATTACTGCAGATTGTTGCATAGCCAGGTACAAAATGCTCAGATTTATGACAGATATTTTGTCAGCCCCACCATTTTGTGATATTTTATTATACAGTACAGTTTTGGCAAGGAGCCCGTAGTAGTTGAAGATGTCATGGGCTGCTGACAGATCTACAAACTGAGAATCATAGCAGACATGTTTATGCAATAGTTCTTGCTAGAGTCTGTACACCCTGCTAAACATCTACCATAACAAAATCTGCCAACAGATAAATTTAAGCTATTGCTTGTTCGGGATAGGGAAAGTACATGCAGTTGATCTTACCATAAGTGTAGAAAGTAGCATATTTCAAATGATTGAGACTGTGAATTGTGAAATTTTACAAATGAAGGAACAGTTTTGCTTTGTAAGCTATAACCATATATTGCCCTTCTGTAGAATGAGAAAACACTGCCTTGTGATGCACTAAGTAGTTAATCATTGCTTCCAATCAATCTTCATAGCATTTCTCTAATGCTTTGAATCTCAGATCTTATCTTCCTTTTGCATGCTCTGCATGCCAACGTGCTGGTGATTTATAAACAAATACAGCTCCTTTGAAGGAGAAGTCAATAGAAGATCACTCCCTAACTGCCCTACTATGGCAGTACGGAAAGTCAGATTTAATTCCTTTGAATAAACTATTGCTAGAAAAATCCAATGCTGCTTGTAATGCCAGACACAGCTGTAACAGAGTTTGGGCGAGAGAGATGAACATTGATCTTTCAGAAGATTCGCTGACTGCCCTTGTTTTAACCTTACGTGTAGCCTGCTGTGCTACACTGAGAAATTCAATGCCAGCTAAGATATTTCTTTCCTGTTGTTACCTGTGGAGTGAAAACAACAGGACTCACAGGGAAAGTTTAGATGCCTGTTCTACAATAAACAGCTGTTCTGTGCCAGTTGGCCACAGGACTGATTGGCAGGGCAAGAAAATGAGAAAGCAAGAAGCTGTTACCTTCATCCCCATGTTTCTGTTGTCCAGAGCACTGAAGGGAGAGCGTATGGGCTCTGCACTGGAGAAAAGGTCCAAAAAGTAGTCTGACTTGCTCATACATAACAATATGCTCCATGTAACATGGAGGCATCAACGATAGAGTCTACACTGCAGTTCTCTCATGTAGCGTATCTGTTGACCATAAAGATTATCTCTGACTACATTAATGGAATCTTATGGACCAGGGTGTAAGATTTCTAGAGTGAATTCCTGCCTTCCCAAAGACAAGGAATGCAATGCTGCAGTGACTGTAAGCGTGTGAATTCCACAGAGGAAACATCTGGATCTAGATAACAAAGAACACTTGACTTAGTCCTACTGGTGAGACTTGGGGAAAAAACATCCGTATTCATTTTCTTGTTGGTGACAACTCAGCATGAGGTTCAGCGACGCCACCTTAGGAACTAATATAGATTCCTTATTCGTTTGGTTACTGTCATCTATCAAGATAGACACTCTCTTCACTGTTTACTTTCTGAAACTGCTGAAAGAAGAAAATACTGAAGGCCATATCAAAATGGGAGTAGATAATGCATAAAGACAACTTTTTAGAAGAACTTCACTTTCACTTCAAATAACTGGGGGTAGTTCTTCATGCTGTAGCAAATTAAAATGAAGAGCTGGGTTTTGAGATGGCAAAAATGAGCATCATAAATTCAGACTCTTGAGGTACAGTATGGGAGAAAAATGAGATTTGGATTAAAACTTGCACAAGTTTATGATTTTACAAAAATAAGACCTCACTAATGAGAGGCTACATAGCCTAAGTCAAAAGCCATCTGATTGTAATTTTTCTCAATCAAGCATCATGACTGCCATGTATATATTCTGTGTCCTTGGACAATTTAGAGTTTCCATGTTTAATTTTTTTCTTTTTTAGTTAGTGGAAAAGACCAATGTAATTCATTTTGGACAGATTTTTGAAGGAAAACTGCAACATAGATTAATTCTTTCTAGACATGGTCTTTGTAAAATGGATATTATGAAATGAGGTATACAGTTGTCATCCAGAAAGTGGAACAAAGTGGAAAATCATACTGAATTCAGTCTTAGATTATTGAAATTCCTCCTCAGACCTACCTTTAAGTACTGTAAATTCCTGCTTGGTAACAAAAATTTAATTCAGACTTGGTTAGGTCTGGAAAAATCTGCGTACTGCATTAAGTATAACATGGAGCAATGTAAATAAGCCTCCTTTTTTTGCTAATCTTATATTCTGAGTTGTATTCAGACCATATAAATAATTGATTTTTATAGAGGAACTAAGGTTTGCTCTTGTGAAACCCAGCAGCAAAAAGGTTTTGAATTGGAAACATTTCCTGCTATCATTTTAACACTAATAAGGAAATAGCAAGACCCCATTAATATACATTGTTACAGAGAAATTACAAATAGGTTATGTGTGATGGTGAATTTCAATCAACAGTTTCATCAATGTGATGGATATTCTATTAACAGTCTCATTTTCGTCTCACTAGTTTTCCAACAGAAAGAATTTACTGACCCTGCATGCACTTGGTTGTAATGAGGCTTCATTTATATTTTTGCCACCAAAATACCAGCATGATTAAATTTTGAAATGGAAGGGGAATCAGGTAATTTCTATCACTAAAGAAAACCTCCAAAAAAGAAATCATTTGATGCAGCAAAAGAGACTACAAAGATCTTCCTTCCTTCCTTCTTCCCTTCCTCTTTTTCTTTCTTTTTTCTTCCTTCCTCTTTTTTTCTTTTTTTCTTTCTGTCTTCCTTCCTTCCTCTTTTTTTTCTTTCTTTTCTTTCTTTCTCTCTCTCTTTCTTTCTTTCTCCTTCCTTCCTTCCTTCCTTCTTTTCTTTTTCTTTCTTTCTTCCTTTTTTCTTTCTTCCTTCCTTTCTTTCTTTCTCTCTTACTTTCTTTCACTCTCTTTCTTTCCCTTCTTCCTTCCTTCCTTCCTTCCTTCCTTTCTTTCTTTTTCTTCCTTCTTTCCTACCCTCCTTCCTTCCTCCTTTCTTTCTTTCTAAATAGTTCAGAATTCATATGAAATAAGAGATGAATGCTCATTAGTCTATGCAACTGAAAACGCAGTAACCTCTTTAAACTTGCAATGCAATGCTGTTCAAAGCAAGGAAATAAATACTGAAGCAATGTGATAACATTTTGGGAGATAAGAGTCATCTCTATTTATCTGTATAAAATCCAGTCTGGACAGTTCTTGTGTTTCTGTTGAACTTTTTCTAGACAGTTGAACAATTTACATTAGCAATGTGTAGACTGCAAGCTTACAATGGGAAGAGGTTTGTTTTGTTTATGGTAAAAGGCTCACTAACAACAAACATGTCTAGAGTGGAGAATAGGGCTTCACGTATGTGATTTTATTACGTATGTTTGTAGGTGAACGTAACAATTGAGAATACTGGTTGATCACATGTCATTTGCATTATGTTCCTGTGCAGCCTTCAACACTAATAACCTGTACGCGTGTGCATACATATATCGTAGGAAGACAACCCATGCGCATGAATGACAGCATTAGTCTGCCTAGGAAAGGTGGCAATCTGCCACAAAGGGGTTAAAATTTCTAGAAACTAGGTCTATTACCAAATTACATGAACTCACAGATGGACAGAAGAAATGATCTGCTAACCGTTGACAATGCCAGTGCACTGTGTGTATACTGTGCACACAGAGATGTCTTTTGCATTAACCATAGTCTCTTGAAGTGAGATTCTCATTAGGTTTATAACCTATTTACAAAACCATGGCATTGTTTGTGCAATTGTTGGAGGTATTCAAGCAAATGGACACAGGACAGCAAACACACAGAAGAAGCAGAAAAAGCAATAGGCTTAGGGAGAAGGAGGAGTGAGAGAAAGTTAGTTACTGGAGGTTTCCCAAAATAGAGTACATCTTTTCAAGTTTACCTCAAAAAAACCTGCTACCTGGCAGAACTGTGTAATGAGCTGGCATGTTCAGCACATTTATTTGATTATTTATTTTTTTTTCTCTCTGCTGCATGGAGCATAGCTGAACTCTGTGGATGATTCTCCAAGTACGGAAAAAAGCAATTACATTTTCAAAGTGCTGCCTCCATAGGATATCCAGGCAATCATACACTTAAGGGTAAAGCAAAGTTGAAAAATAATATTCAGGACATAAGAAATAATGCCGAGACTCCCCAGAAGCTGGTTTAAAGTTAACTTGATCAACTCCAATTGTCCTCCATTTATTTCCATATGGAGGGTCTTCTTTTGTAATGTGTATTTGTTATTGTAAATATATGAACATACTTACAGAAATATATAATGTATATAAATTTATAGAAATGTGTATAATTTACATAAATATATAAATATATTTCTATTAAACACTATATTTATATAATATGCTACACTAATATCATAGAAATACAAATATATGCATATATTTACAAATTGTAATATAATATTTACAAACAGTAACATGAGTTTAATTGGTACCAGCTGGCCTATCAGATGGTAAAACATAATGCTCAATATAATCCACTTAAGGGTCTTGCATTCATGATCTGGTCAACTTAATCACATTTTGATATGATACATTTACCAAGCAATCTAATCCAAGTCTTTGTTTTACTGTGTAATGATGGGGAATGCATATATTCATGAGGTTTTGTCCATTCACTTCTTTCTGTTGAAAAGACTGTTAACACTTCAAAAGCAGTGGCGGACAGTGATACAGCGATTTTTGAGTAGATTCAAGTGAAACATTAGCAATAATGACATACCTTAGAACTCTAGGCATTTTGCCTAATTTTACTCTATTTCTTAATGGATTAAAATTGCTATCAGTTTGTCCAACAGTTTGCATTCTGGCAAAGGAATATGTGTCTGTTGCTCAGGTACATTGGTTCACAGCCTGGTGCACTAATACAGACAGAGTCACGGACAACTCCTTTTGTCACGATTGATACCAGATCATTAACTTCTAGCAAAGGGCAGGAGACATAACTGGAGGGTGTGACATCTTAAATTGCCCAAGTAAGATTTAGGAGATGACATCTGTCAGCCTTATATAACTTTTACGATTATTTACTATTTCTGAAGAACAAATGTCCTGCAGCAATAAGGTGCTATTGTTGTCCCTAATTGACTGAAAGTTAAAGTCAAGGAGGAAAAAAAGAGATTTAAAGATGGGTGTGTGAATATTTTTAGCACAAGCCTTTACAGAAACATGTTTTTCCAAAATCTAATTTAAAAGAAACAGTGCATTTGATAGAAGTCCTCTTTAATAAGATAATTTTGTACCAGATAAAACGTGAGTAAACCAACATCACCATGAAGATCTAGTTGTTTTGTTGTGAAAACGGCTAACTTTTCTGCTTGCAAAAACACCTGCTACAAAACCTTCCCTCTAATAGAGACTACTTTTCTGCATTGGTTTCAGTAAGAATATTAGACGTGATGTCTGATTTTCAGTCTCCAGAATTTAACATTTTAGTTCTGGAAGTCCAAAAGAAATACCCATGAGCTCCGTCCCTAGCTAGGGTGGTGGACTTTGTCAAACCCGTGCTGGCTGATGCAGAGTTAAGCTGTTGTGGCTCAAACCTTTCTCCTGCATATAGTGCTTAGACTTATAATGCGGGGCCTTAAAAGGGAAAAGCAAAGACGAGTTGGTGGCAGACCATGTTCCGATGCTCAGTCTCCACAGAAGACAGGAATCTCTCAGACCACCTCATGGAACTACTCTGATTTTTGCATAGTATTTTGTGTGTAGGAATAACCTTAACCTCTGACTTGTCTGCAGGACCTGCCCACGGAAGAGAGTTTAATTTGAGTTTGTGCTGACTTCTGCTTCATTTTGTTAGGGACTGCAGGAAGCATGGACCTTTGTGGATCCAGATGGAGGGCTCCATCCGCAAGATGTAACCCCATGTACAAGAACAGAATCTGAGCGTAAAGTCCTGTTATGCACTTAGCAAATATCTAGGGTGTCTGCTGCCCAGAGTCTTCTATGTCAGAGCAGAATTTGATTATAAAATGTTCTCTTTCCAAATAATATGATTATTTAAAATGGTAACAGCTGTTGGTAACAGCTTCTTCAGTCCCTTTGGAAGAAAGAAAAGCTAAAAGCGTTCGTTTTCTCTGTAGCAAAATTGCTGGCACATAAATACTGTCAAAGCAAAACATGGTGTGAAGTTGTGCATCTTGTCATAACAAAGCATCCCCTGCATAGCTCTAGTTTTGTGTTTGGCCAGACTGAGGCCAAAGCACGTGGCTGAATGAGGGGGAAGAACAGGCACGATAAGCAGTAAAAATAGTTGCAAGACACATCAACGTCCTTGTTGTCTGCAGTGGGGGAGCTTTGATCTGCAAGCAAACACCACTGAATGTTCGCCTGCCTTCATAGGATCCTGTGTGCCATTTTGGGTTCATAAGAATTCTGCAGGCTTGTCTTGTTCGTGATGCATACTTCAACATTTCCACCGCTATCAGGAGAGGATAAGCTCCACTCGAGTCAGAACAGCAATTTTGCATAAAGTAGGGTCTTTCCCCCTTCAGCTGCTTACTCTGGGCTGCTGTCTCCTAGTATGGCACAAAGCTTCCAATCAAGAGTATTGTCTCTAATGAGCACCTAGAGAGATCCTAAAAATGAAAAGCACTGATAGTCCTTTTCAAAGCAGGACATGTTGGACAAAAAATTAACCTTTTATCAATTGTATGTAATATTGTTATTCCAGGTCTGGCCCAATCCAAATTCCTTTTTCAATGAGTTGGCTTCTGTAGAATGAAACTATTAAAAAGGGCAACAGCAGATGTTTTGCTAGACATTAATTAGTATGGAACAGATCTAAATTTCTTAGGATATATCTATATATTAAAAAAAAATGGCTATCAGGTGAAGTAATAACTTCTTTGGAAAAAGACTTTTTTGGTTTAAAAATGTTTGTTCCTATCAGTGATGACATAACTGATGAGTGTCAAACTTACAAAGAGATCAAAGTTTCCATGTTGTAAGTAGAACTACTTTTCCAGCTCTGATTCCCTTTTGTCTTCTTTTTTTTTTTGTGTTATTATTTATGTGGTTTTCATAGAGGAAGGTTAGGTAAAGTTTTAAATATTGTAAGAATACCATCTTTTATCTCCTTTTCCTTGAACCTTTCTATCTGCTTATAAAAGGAATATAAAATATGCTATTTTCTTTACAGCTATGGTATTATTCTTTCTGGGATGTCACATCTCCCAGGTTTGCCAGCTGTGTGCACCTACCTCAGATACTCAAGGATGATTTCAGTGGTACTATGTTTAAGCAACTGAATGCAGCCCTAGGATTATTCATGAGTGTAATCAAACCAACATTAAACAGAAACCTACATCCAGAAATGTCTGGGAAACAAGTGACGCCAAATCAAAACTACAGGGAAGATTTGACAATCTCTTGATGATGGAGGATGTTTCATGCCAATTCTGAACAAAAGTTGTTCCCAAGTACGGGGAAAACAAAGACAGCTTTGTTTTAAGTAACCAGAAAAGAAAATAATAGTCTATATGTCACAACAGAGAGAGAGAAGCAGAGAATTAGGAAACTTGTGCTTGTCACTAAAGTCCTCATTAAAGAAATGGAGAAAGCCAAAACCAAGACAAAGAAATAATTTGTGCCTGAGGTCAAATATTTGCAGGTAACTGATGGGGTTACTATAAGGATTTATACAATCACTATCTGTATGTTGGTCCTCAAAAACGTCAGCAGAACAGTGAGTGAACAACAGAGGAAAATTAGCTCACGTTAAGAAGCAGTTGAAAACTTACTAAAAACTCTGAAATTGGTAAAAGTGGCAATAGGAAACAACACACTCGAGGATGGCCAAAAAAAAAAAAAAAAAAAAAGAAAAGGTAGCTGTCTACATATTTCATAAAAGCACTTCATAAAATACCACTTTCCAGGCTTTTCTAAAAGTGTCCACCAGCAACTGGGAAGGTCACCAAGTCTTTGTGCTCTATCTTATAAAAATCCCAATGCCTAAAACCCTCATGTTTTGTATTGCAAAAGCTATCACACCATCAAACTAATTAATAACCTAATTAATCACACACTGCTAAATGAGCTGAAGTCTCAGAATCATTACTTGCAGAAGAGCAAACAAGTTTCAGGATTAGATGAAGCACAAGTGACAGAGCTGAAAACTGAAGCAGTAAGTGAAAAGCATATAAAGCAGGAAACAGTCTACAAAGGCTTTGGGTTTACACAGTGACTAATGTACATGGCCAAGGCATCGTCTTGCCTAGCTGAAATTGAACTGAAGCCTTACGGACAAGTTGTCCCATAGACAGAAAATGTCTCTTTAAGAGTCTGGACATGTTTTGTTCTAAACAAAACAGGACCTGGCTAGGTTTTCATCTCCTTTAGTTTCTTTTCCAGCAGGAGCTGGCACTGTTTGCAGTTTGCCTCTTGCTCTCTTCCCAGTGATTGCAGTCACATCTTTCCAGAGAATGTCTCCAGGCAATCCTCTCTACTGGCTTCCCAGCCACTCAGCCAGCGACCTTACCAGCCATGACTTTAAATGAGGAGCTATGCTGAGACCCTCCTGCACAGCTTTCCAAAAACCAGGCTTTAACTCCTGTGTGCTTTCTTAAGACTGCACATCCAAGACAGAAAGATGCTATCTCATATAGCAATGACAGTGGGAAGGATAATGCCACCTTATTCATCAGTTTGGTCCTTTTTCTAGAAAATCAACTTGTGAAGAACCTTTTCTCTCCTTCCTAGAAAAGTGGCCTCACCATTGCTCCTGTGCTAGTCTGCACTGCTTGGGGCTCCACTCTCCTTCTTGCCTGGCCAATCCCTCAGCATCAGCCAATATCAGAGATTCCTAGTAAAAATGCCCAACCCCCTTCCTGATGCCCCATTTCATGTTTCTTACAAGGGAACTGAATTAACAGGAACAACAATTCTGAAAGGGGTTTGGTAGAGCAGCTATTGGAGTGAAGAGGAGTCAGCTGAGGCACGGCAATTTGGGATATGTATTGATAACGAGCAGTTCAGGTGATACTGAGACTTGATGATCCCAAACATGAGCAAGGTTATACTGAAGATGTGAACCAGCCAGCTTGGATATCCAGACTTTTTTGCAGCTATGATGCAGAAGGGTTATGGTTTGGAGACTTGCCAGAGGTGACTACTGCATTAGTAACAAACACTCGTGTGCATTAAGTGGCACAGAATTGGCAAAATTTTGTATTGCATGATGCATTTTCTGTTAATGAACAGGTATAAGACAATGTTTGTAGGTCCCAATAAATATTTCTTGATAACAGGAACATATGAAGGCCATGAGGACTCTATGGAAACCACCTTGCAATGTACTCTAAAATGTCAGCATGAGTGCTGACTCTTGAATTCATATTTAGGGGGAAGGTTAATGCCTATTACACTAGTGTGAGATACTGGGAAATGTCAAACTTTTGCAAGTCCCCTGTGAGATGACAGTAGGAGGTAGTATGCATGGAAATGTCAGAAAGTCTACCAGACTCTGCTCCAGATAGCAGCTTTCTGAAGAAGATATCCGGTTTCATGGAAAAAGGAGAGAAGAACTAAGAGGAACATGCTGGGGACAGTCACCCACCTACACCTTGTGCACTACAGCATGTTCAGATCTGTGTACAAAAGCTTTGAACCAGGCAACAGAAATGGCAATATGGCTCCATTTTGAGCTCTTTATTTGTAAGATTTTATGGGTTTTCTCTTTGAGAGGTAATACATTTTCCAAAGGAAGAGCTACCTGAACACTTGTTTAAGGGTGCTGTCCGCTTAGAATCTGACAAATGTCAGCAAGCAAAAAAGCAAAGATGTTAACAGAAGTACCAGGTTCTCAGATACCCTCAGAAGCTCAGCTTAAATACCATTTATACTTTTAAATCAAATATCCCTGAGGTTAGTGCAAGTGCAAAGACTATATTCTGTAGTAAGGTGAGTGCGGAGGACGTGTTCATCACATTTCACTGTACAAAACAGAAGAGCTACTTTACTCAACAGCGTCATCTCCTGAGGAGTGTTATGGCAAGGTTGAGAGAGGCTTTTATCCCCTACAGCACTGGTCCGAAGATGACATTCTCCACCTAGATCCAACAATGGGAAATGCTTGCGTCCCTCCTGCCACCTCCAGTAGGTACAGTAACATGCCCACAAAAATTCTGTGACAGTCATAGCCAAGAGGAGGCAATGTCACATGGCCCCTGGAGAAGATTATAAATGACTTCATTAACAAAGGTGAGCAACTGTTCAACCCTTTGTCCTCCTTTAAAGACAGAGCTTATTCAATAGGCAGGGAAAGGTCCTTGTAAACTGCTGGACCAAAAAGTGTTGCTTGCTGGAGCCAGTGGGTTGTCTGAACTTCAGTCTGTCTTGAAATCCTAAGCAGGACTGTGTTTAGCCAAAACCCTAACTGGCAAAGAAAAAACATATGTTAACAAGTTTAAGCTAAAGCTTAAAGTGAGAAGTAAAGACCTCATGCAGCCCTCATGAAGTATGACTGTGGGAATATTTTCAATTAACTTTGTCTGGAGTTAGCCATGACCATCTGCTTTTTAAAATAAATGCTATTAGCTGGACTATTGCAAGGATTAAGAAACAAGACAGTATTCATACTGCCTAAGCACCTAACATGGTATTTGAAACATGACTAACCATTGTGCATAGCAGAAAACTGTCATTGAAAGAATAATAATAAAACTCGGGCTGTCCTCTGCAGTTAAAGGAGACTAGGAAGAGACAAGTAAGAAAAGAAAACTCAAAATTTGAAAAAGCCATCATTAAGAAATACAATAATGGCAAGTACAAAAAAACCTTCATGGAGAAGGATCATGAGATTGTCTCATTAGAGAAGGGATAGTTTCCCTAAATATAAAATAACAAAGGGAAACAAATTCACAGATACTTTCTGACATTCTTATGGCTCTGAAGAATTAGAATAAATTCTATAACTTATTGTCATCCAGCTCCACAAGACTTCCATACTTCTTAGCATACTTCTCATTCCCACTTACCCTGAGCTTAATGGTTTATGCTAAGCAGAAGAGACCCTGAATTGTCCTGAGATGAAGAAGAACACAATGAAACATTGAAAAGATGAAGTCCTCACATAGTGAAGCAAGATTAAAGCTCTGTGATAAGACTAAAAACATTGACCTGTCCTTAAGTATGGGAATGAATTTTGAAGAAATTAATTTCCTCTTCAGCTGCTAGTGAAATGGAGATTAAAATGTTTCAATCAAACTTTTTATTCTAATTTTTCCAAAACTACTCAGCCTTTCTCTGTACCAGAGCAGAAGACCAAGCTAATCAGTATACAAACTTGTAGTAGCTGCATCAGATTCTGCCAAAAGAGAGTCAGTGGAACTTAATCACAACCAGTCACAATCGAGGGGCAGGACTTCTTGTTGGACTCATGGTAACTACGTGGCCTTGAATAATCAGTTATGCAGGAAGAAGAGTGAAGTGGGGTGGAGGAAGGAATGAGAGTGGAGGCAGTAATTTATTGGAGCATCTGGCCTTACCCTAGGCAAAATGCTTTTCTCAGAGATGGTCTTGGATTGATCTTGATGTTGCCAAGGTAACAACTTCTGAGGTGATAACAGAAAAAATATTGTCTCATGCTCAAACAAGGATCCAGCAACAAGAATGGGCAGTGCCGTATCTATAGAATGGAGGGCAGTGCGGGAAAAAGAAAGATAATGATATTGTACGTAATCAGCCACAGTTGAATGAGTGATCTCATTTAGATATCTCATAGTAACCACCAGAACAGGTGGAAAACCTGTAGCAGAAATCAAAACAGGAATTACCCTCGTGACTTCAACATTTGCAAAAAATGACAGGCTTTGAAGAGTTAAGACCATGTGCCGTGAGAAGAAATTATTTCAGGTACTGCTTTTACAGTGAAATAATTTGTGAAATAGGAGAGAAACATAAATACTGCAGCTTTATAAAAATACTCAATGTCCTCAGATTATGCATGTAATGGCTGATATTTGACCTCTCAAAAATCTGGACTTGTTGACAAACAGAGAAAATTTATATGTATTATTCTTAATAAATTCAGATAGTTATCCTATGAAGCGAAAGGTGCAGCAACATACTTCTGAATAAACTGCTCAATAAACTACATAATGTTTTCCTTGAGTACTTGATTCTATCAATATTATCATGAACAAGATCAGAGAAAAATAAGACGCTCGTTCATAACTTGAATTATACATGTCATAAAGAAAAACTAACCATAATGCTCTTTTGCAGTACTTAGGTCATAATGTACTTTTGTAAAACAGAACTAAATGGCAAGGAAAACATCACCATAAAAACAGGGCTGAAAACGAGTGTCAGGAAATACACTTTATGTTTGACTGAATCTGAAAACTAGAAGATGTACATGTGACATCTAATCCACATTAAACAATTTGATTTACAGTATGATTTGGAGACTAAATGATTTTTCACTACTGTTAGAATACAATCTATCAAGAAAATAGAAAAAAGGGTTTTGCTTTGTAGATCTGCCAGGATAATTAATGTTAAGTGCTCTATTTCTTAAGTGTAATTAGTATGGAGTGGAGTTTTACACAATAGTAAATGGTAATATAATTACAGATGCAAGCTGTCTCCTAACACAGAATTAAGTCAAATTTCCTATGCAGAAGAGCTTGTATTACGGTTGATACATATTCATAAGCAGACACACATTATGTCATTTCTCTGCTAAAAACTAAAGAAAAACTAACTGTGCATATCCTTTACAATTACTTAAATTTGCCATGAACTCAAATTGCATATTTGTAGTCTTTTTTTCCTGACTAATATAACTGTGTCCCCTTCAATTCTGTGAATTAAAAGACATCCCTCCATTTTTAAGCAATTTAAGGTCATTATACGTTACAACATAAACAAGTTTAAAAGGATTTGTTTTATGAGGAACATTACAAGTGGAGATACATTAAAGGAGAGACTGGATAAGCACTTGGAAGATCCATTGCAGGGTAGAATAAGTAGATAAAATGCATTAGGGTCAAGAAGTCCCTGGAACTGTTACTTAGCAGCTGGGAGAGTATTCGGGCCAGTATCAAATATGCTTGCACTGCTCTCCAGGTATTGGCTAATGGGGGCTCTTCCCACTGGTTGTGTCCCTGCTGTCTGTTACTAACAAAAAAAAGTAATCTCATTCTGCCTCGCTTTCTTCTTCAAAAAGAAAAGAAAAGGGACAAAGAAAAAAAACAAGTCAGCTGAGAGATAACTGATGAAAAAAGGGAGACGTGTAAGAGGCTAATGAATACTAACAACAACAACAACAACAACAATAAAGTATGGACTGAGAACTGGAGGGGGACAGTGAGAATCGCCCTCCTGACAGTACCCACTGCTCCCTGAAGGCATCCAAGCAGCCTGTGGATTTTGCCCGCTGTGCCCTGCCTGGTAACATGATAGGTGAAGGAACAGAAGTATGACCCACGGCTGCCAGGACTGTCCCCAGTATTCACCAGCCAAGCTTCCTCCTACTAGTGGTATTTAAGACTTACCTTGGGCAGGCAAAGTGGAGTTTGACACAAGAGCTACCATGACCCAGTGAGACCTTGGATGGGAATGGTGTAAGCGAAAATGAAAAGATGAGAAGAGTGCAGGCAGAACCTCAGGAAGAGGATCTGGAGGGGCTAAAGGAGAAGCAGCCTGGTACCCTCAGTGCCTGAGCATGCAAAGGTCTCCTTCTCACCACAAAAAACCTCACAAGCCTGGTGAAGCCCGCTGTGCAAATACACGTGCCGCCGCCCTGTGTGTGCCTTTATTAGAGGCAGGTCACTGGGCTCAGTGGCTCCTTGGTTTGAACCAGTGTGCCTGTGCCTGTAGGTGAGAAATCCTTGGCCTTGGAATGGGTAGGGATATAAGGTCACCTATGGAAGGGTAACCACAGGTTTTTCTACCAGTCTAGCAGTTTTTAGAACATTACACAAACATACCGTGTAGGCTGGTTCAGGGGGTGGTGGTGAAAAGGAGCATAACTGAGTCCCTATTGTGTAACTGGGAGAGCATGGTACAACTGGGAGCTACCCTGGCTCTGTTGGTAAATTTATCCTTGGGCTTTTTGGAGTACATACACAATCAATGCGTATGGCCGATGTATGACAGACACATTTATATTACAGTAGGAACAGATGGAAACCTTGGTTATACAGATGACTAAAAAAATGTCTTCTCATGTGGACAAATCCAATATGTTGAGTCCTTTTGCAGTTTGGGAAGTCTAACCCTGAAAACAGCAGCTTGGAGGTGGACGATTTTCTGCATTTTAATTCACGCAGCACTTCAAAAATAAAGGGAATGCTTAGATTTGTAGGACTCTTTTGTTCATACTCCCCACACACCTTGGCCAGACTCATTTTATTTTGTGGGCATTTGTGAGGCTGAATTCCACTACAGCAAACATTTGAAGAATCCTGATTTTGAAGCAGAACAGGTGAAGCAATAACAGGCACTGGATTTACATCTGATTGGCTATCCAGATGAAAAATGCTTCTGCAATCATCCAGTTAAAGAAGAAAAGCATTAGCAGAAAATGTATCTGCCAACCGCAGTTATTCAGCACTGAGTCAGATCTGTCAAATGCTGGATCAGATCTGGAAACTTTATTCTTTGAATTGTTCTTCTTTAGTTTTTAAGACTATGGATAATCTCATTACACCACTTACTTTGATTGTATGTGCTCCCTATGGCAGGCTGATTTATAAGCTATTTCAAGGAGAGGTGAATAATGCATTGGCCAGTGAGTCTAAGCCCAAGAGCAGGTTCTCAGGCTAGGACACAGATGGAGATCCTTTTCAAAAACAATTTATGTTTTCTTAGTGAAATCACGGTAGGTAAAATTTAGAAGCAAAATGAAACTTCAGAGAAGATACCCTAAAACGGGTAAAAGACTTAAAACCAGTGAAAGTATTAAAAGGGATCTTCACAGATCTCACAGAGAAGGTTGTGAAAATATAGCCATGAAAAGAAGTAAAATCAAACACAAATAATTGACCTTACTAAAATTAGTACCACTAACATGGTCAGAAGCTTTAAAATGGGATCTTCTATTCTTATTTCTGTTATGTCAAATGTAGCTGTTTCAGCGCGTGCTCATCTCCCGATCTGTTCATCAGCAGCTCTGCTTTTGGGACAGATACTTCTTCATGGTTACACCAGCGTTATAGCTCAGCACTGCGTGGCTTGATGCATACCCTGCTTGTGACCCATGCCACAAAGTCTTTTAGCTGGCACCTGGCACACACATAAGGTTATAAGAGCCCCAAGAGCTCCTATGACCCCCTCAAATCTTGCTCTAGACATGTGTTACTTCTTATCAGCTGCGTGAGCACAAGCTTGTAGGACAGCATTAATTAAAAGTACATTAGAAACATGTTGTTTCAAACTAGATAAAATTTAAGTCCAAATTAATCCTGCTTTCTATTTATAGATATGACAAACGAAGGTAAAATTGTTTCAGGACAATGCTCAGCTACAGTTACCATAGCGGACTATACCTGTCTGCTGGTTTAGGTGCACCGCTGTCTCCTTTTTGCTCAGAAAGCTGCAAATGACTATAGACCTTACTGCCCTTTATTGTTTGTACCATCACAAGTGTGGTGCCCACGACCAAAACATGAGTTGTGTTACAAAAATAAAAGGAAAGTAAACATAGTAGTTGACACAGTAGTAAACCTAAAAATAAATGCGATGTGTTGATCATGCGTTAGTAGGAGAGTTGTGGAGGAAAGTTTTGTCTCATAAGTCTGTTAGAGTTCTTTGAAGAGGTCCGAAAGCACAGGGTATAAAAGAGGTCCAGGGGAAAGAAGGTAGTCAAAACTCTGAAACAGTTTGGAGGACATCCAAGAAAGTATTTTAAACAACCTAAACTATAGAGGGATACGAGGGAGCTCTTTCTCATAGACAGTATGAATTATCAACAGTTAAAGGTAGGAAGCAAAAGCTAGAAATAAGTGTTCTGTTCTCACAATAGAGAGGAATTACCATAGGGAGAATTGCTCTTATACTGCTGTTTTTCAGCATCCTCATGAAAAATCTGGAAAGTGGGGAGATGCATAAGATAACAAGGTTTGCTAATGATATAAAATTATTCAAACTTCTCAAAATTAAATTGACTGCAAAGAGATGCAGAAGACTTTTGTGATATTGAGTGATTGGGACATGAAGCAGCTGATGAAATTTCTATTCAATAAATGCGAAGTCATGCACATGGGGAAAACACAGTCCTAGCTTTATACACAAACAGATGATGATAAGCTTGAAATGAGATATTGCTAGTTAGGAGTCACTGTAGATAATTCTCTGAAAACAGAGTAAACAAATACAGAAAAACTAGTAGAGCCCTTCTGCTGGATGTTAGGGGAAAGGGCCATGCTTCAAGAATTAAAAAATGCACCTGCTAACAGTCTGTGCTAACCAGGAGTTACAAAATCCACTTGTACATTCACTTTAATTGATGATAACCTTAGTAAAGAATCATCTGGAATGTTCATGTTCTGGGTAAATGCTTGAGTAGTTTAAATTCTTGTCTGTGCTGCTTGGGAAATTCAGGATAAGTATCAAGAAAAAATTTTTTTTCAGTCTAGCCTGATGAGGTGAAGCAATGTAAACCCTGAGGAGCTTTGGTTCAAAAAACCCAGTGGGATTTGAGAGAGCTCCATGCTGGGACATATGGTAGGGCAAAAACTGATGGAAGCTTACTTGACTTTGTGCCTCTGACAAGGGATGTCAGCCAAGGATGTATCTTAAAGTCTGTCCTATCAATTCTGTCACCCAGAGGAGCATGAATCTAAATATATGGCCACTAATAATTCACTTTAGAAAAAGGAGGGCTGTTTTTTCACAGGGCCTCCCCTTTAGAGGTTTGTGCTCCCCCTATGTTACAAGCACATCAGACACAACTGCTTGCGTTTTGAATGCTTTACTGCAGTGACCCCTTCTCCCACATGCTAGATTCAGGTATTGATGCCTTCTTGGAGATATCCGATAGGACTCAATGTGATTTGTTTTGCACAACGTAGGCGACGTAGGTATTATTGCTATTATGGCTGAGAAAGACTGTTGAACACGAACCCAGCTGTATTATTGGGTAAATGTAGAGATGTGGACTAGCAGCAGCGTCATGGGAACTTTCACTCCAGTAGAAGAACTGAGCAAACCGTGTTCACAGGACGCTCAGGCAGAGTGGGGAGGGAGCTGGAGGAAGCCCAAGGAGTTACATACACAGTGTGACCTGTATGTCAAGTGCAAGGGTATAATAGCGGTTGGGCAATTCTCTGGGTGTCTGGCTATGTTTCTAAGACTGTATGCCTACCTGTGGTTGAATCAAGAATATTAAAGCAATATTCTCAGTTTCCTACTAGCACACCTGCTGTCCCCCTGACTGAGCAAAACAGTCTGAGGGTAAATCCGGGGCTTTCTGGTTGTCGTGTGCCACTTGAAAGTGGGCTGTTGATTGGGCAACATAGGAGTTACTCCAGTTCACCTGAGACGGCAGGCAACTTGCAGTTGTCACAAATAAGTGAGCAATAAGTAACCTAACTGGAACACTTTTCCTCCTCCAAAAAAAGAAAATTAGAAGATGTGTGTGATTTAAAACTTTAAGGAAAACAGAAGTAGTTAGGAAAACCTTAAGAATATGTCTTCGCAAAGATGCAGCGAGGAAGGTAAGAGTAAAAGGAGGAAAAGCTGGAATAAGTTGAGTAGTACCAGCCTCAAACTGTGAAACGTGGTCAGAACAAAGAGCCAATGAATCTGTAAAAACTTTGAATTGAAAGAGCTGGAGATGCAACTGCCATCTCCGTATTCCCAAGACTCCTAGCGCATCTGGCCACCAGATTGGAGAGCTCTCGGTAACGGGCAGTATGTACTGGGGGCACAGCTACATGTACATCCAGCAAGGTCAGTTTGTATGACGATGGGTCAGAGGCTGACCTGACAGCTTGGTTACATTCTAGCACGGGTATCATTTTGGCAAAAAGGAGTCTGCAGCAGGGAAAAAAGCAGCAGGTACTCCTCTACAACATTTTTTGGGGAGATACTAAACTATGGTCAGCAGTCAGGGAATCGTCTGGAGATAGACACCAAAATAACATCCCAGGAGGATCCATTAATGCAGCAAGTGAGTTTTCTGTGCATTGTGTCCATTGCCTTCCTTGCAACCAGCCACAAAACCCCATGGACAGCAGTGCCTTGCTGCCTGCTTCCCTTGCCTCCACCAAGTGGACCTTACGTTGCAGCCTTCACCCGAACCAGGTCTTGAAGCTTCCCATTAGCTAGATGGGCAAGTGGGGAGGATGGGGATGCTATCCGAGTTGAGGGAGATTAAGGAATGTTGAAAAACTGGCTTTTGCTGGAGTTGACCAATATTTCTGAAAAAGGCAGAGGCAGCTGAATGTTGGGCTCAAGCACTTATAGGCATAAGTAGCTACAGGCACGGATAGGTACCTGCATTATTAAATGAATCATCATTTATTAAGTTTTGCTTACCATAAATCAGCAGTCAGCAGGCAAGCCAAAAAGCATCAGTCCAAATACCACTTGGAATAAGCTAGAGGCTAAACCAGGCTATCCACTCCAAATATTAATAGAAATGTTATGTCTTGGCTTTACCTTCAGGCAGAAGAGAAAGCATACATACAAATTCTTGATAAACCGTGACAGCCTGACCCTATCAAAGCCAGGCAACACATGCAGCAATTGTACTGCAGTCAGAGCTTCTAGGTGTATTGAAACATGTGTTCAAACCACGGGCCATTACATGCCAAAGGTTTCTTCTGATTGTGCATCACAAAGTTTTATTGTCAGATTATAACTTTTGCATCCTAGCAGCAGTATTTTACAACAGTTTTTGCCACACTTTAAATTTTATTGTCAGAATCTGCAGAGGAATCAGAAGAGACAAAATTGTATTTTTAGTAATACCCATTTTGTTGTTTAAATTGCAGGTATTTGGAAACCACTAGTTGAATAACATAGTCTGCAAATGTTATGAATTATGGCAAATCCATCCAGCTCTGGGGCCTCCAGCACAAGAAAGACATGGACCTTTTATAGCTGGTCCAGAGGGGGGTCATGAAAATGATCAGAGGGATGGAACACCTGTCCTGTGAAGAAAGGCTGAGACAGTCGGGGTCGGTTAGCCTGGAAAAGGTTTTGGGGAGAACTTATTGTGGCCCTTCAATACTTAAAGGGGGCTTATAAGAAAGGTGGAGAGAGGCTTTTTACCAGGGCCTGTAGAGGTAGGACAAGGGATAACAGTTTTAAACTGAAAAAGGGTAGATTTAGATTGGATATAAGGAAGACATTTTTTACTATGAAGGTGGTGAGGCCCAGGAACAGGTTGCCCAAAGAAGTTGTGGATGGCCCATCCTCGGAAGTCTTCAAAGTCAGGTTGCACACGGCTTTAAGCAACCTGATCTAGTGAAAGATGCTCCTGCCAGTGGCTGGCAGGTTGGACTAGATGATCTTTAAAGGTTCCTTCCCACCCAAATCATTCTATGATTCTGTCTATGAGTGTATGATTCTAAAACATTCCCTTGAAGGGAAAAAGATGTGTGGTTTTGGGGGAGATCCAGCAGATGGTAGTAAAACAGCAAGCTTTTCAAGTTCTGTTCTTCATTTTTGGGCAAAGATAACTCTCAGATGTCAGCTGGGTCTTGTAAGTTTACGTGCAATGTATTTTCCAAGCATTTTTAATAATAAAGCTATAATACTTTTGTGACATATTTGAACCCAGTCCTCACCTCTCTGTCCTTAAGTGCTGCTTTGCTCCAGGAGGCCAAAGTTTTTTTGCTAGCAAATCATTGTGTGATCAAAATTTTCCAAAGAAAACTTTTCCTGTGAAAATAAAGCATGCCTATTGGGAGAGACATTGACTCTATTCAGTACCTAGCCTTTCAGCAAATTCTCATTAGAGTTTGCCTTCTACCCTAGACTGCTTCCCATGAATTGGTTCTGGCATATCAGACATCCCCACCACCACTGAGTTGCTCAGCAGAGCTAACAAATACAGAAACCGTGCAAGCCCTATTGGACACTGCACCTCTCCCTGCAAGAAGTTCATCAGGATGGGAACACACTGAAAAATGTGATAGAATATGGCTTTAAAGTGTTATACCTCTTTCCAACATGATTATTCCTTACTGAACCCTAATAGTGGCTTTGTGTTCCTTCTCTGCAATACCCATCTACAATACCTAAACCCACCTCTCTCACATTTAAAAAAACCCCATCATATTGAAAAATTAAGGTAATTCACAGCATCATAAGCTTTTGCTCTTATGACTTTCAGTGTACAAATCTTTCAGTTACTAGAGTTCTCCAAACTGCAGCCATTTTTTTTAAAGAAAAACCCCAACCATTTCTTTTTAATCAATGTCGTTAGAACATTTAAAGTCACTGCTCAGTTTAAATTGTATAATTTTGCATTTTCAGTGCTTAAAAATTATCACCTTGTGGATTTTTTTTGTGCAAAACCACTTTCCAGTTTCCCAAAGAAATAACACAAGAACTTTATAGTCTAAATAAAAAGCACTTCAAGAGCTCTTTAAATGCATATGTAAACTGCTTTATGGACCTGACGCTAAATACACTGTCAAATTTACATGGGAATAAATGATAATTTAAGAACACTAGATAGAAGCAATAGTGTTTAACTACTTCAAATGAACCATGAATATTGTATATGTATTTTTCTCTTGCTGTCAGGCAAGATGGAAACTCACTGAAGCCAATTTTGTATTGGTGTTCACAGCCCTATTTTATCTGATTACAAGAACTGCTCAAGGGCCATAAAATAATTTGATAGGGAAAAAACCCTCATTCTCCTCACACAAGCTTCCGATGAGTAATAGCAATAGCAAGAACATTGTCAGCAGACCAAGGGAGGTGATCCTTCCCCTCTGCTGGTGTGACCACATCTGGAGAGCTGGGTCCAGCACTGGGGTCCTCAGTACAAGAGGGTTGTGGGCATAATGGAGCAAGGCTTACCAAGGGCCATGGAGGTGATTTGGGGATTGGAGCATCTCTCATACAAGGAGAGGCTGAGAAAGCTGGGACCATGTAACCTGGAGAAGGCTCAAGGGGGATCTTACCCGTGTGTGTAAATACCTGATCAGGGAGAGTAAAGAAGACAGAGCCAGAGACTTCTCAGTGGTGCCCAAGGAAATGGGAAAAGTCTGAAATACAGAAAACTCCATTTAAACATGAGAAAAAATGTTTTGAATGTGAGGTTGGCCAAACACTGGAGCAGGTTTTCCAAAGAGATTGTGGAATGTCCATCCTTGAAGATATTCAAAACCTGACTGCACATGGCCTTGAACAATGTGGTCTAGCTGACCTTGATTTAAGCAGGGGGGGTGGACTAGAGGATCTCCAGAGATCCCTGGCAACCCCACCAATTCTGCAGCAATACAAGCAACTCAGGCATGGCTTGAACCTCAGTTCACTAAAAGTAGGATATCGCCCTTTCAAAGGGTAAGCATTCACTGTTATGTTGAATTCAGGAAAATTAACAAGATATTGATGGGGGGTGGGAACTGCACTACCCATCAAAACTGTAGATCAGAAGATATTCAGATTCTGAATTACAGTTGTACAGGTTACTGGACAGGCTGTGTTTTCTCCCTGTATAAACAGGGACTAGATACATATAGAACCCATTACTAACAGGGAATTCCAAAAGGGAATTAAATACAAATAAATGCATTTATCTCAGACCACAGATTCCAGGATTTTTTGTTTGTTTAAAAAATAGTAAAATTTCTGTGAATCACAGTGAGAAGGGAGGAGGTGAGAACAGAAAGCTGTAAAAAAAATCCCCAACCCCCAAACAAAACCCAAGACACTGAAAATTCTGAAATTACTCCGGAAGTGTTCCCCTGCCCCACAGAAGGGAGTGTTTCAATTGAATTTTCCTTTTATTTCTGAAACTCCTAGATGTGACAAAGAATACTTTTGAAACTAAGAGTATTGCCTTCACCTCCTCAAGGGGAAATAGAAAGTGATGTGCTGCCCAGGGACATGCTTACTCCAGTTGGTTTGACACAAATTTACTGTGCACTAGTGTGGTAATGCTGAATATAACCCTCAGTTGCTAAAGCTTGCTAATATTTCCTGGAAGCATTTCTCTCAGCAGTTTGTTTTTACAGCTATAAAGAGCTCTCCACTCTACCACTCAGAGGCTGCTCTCAAGCTTCCCTCCCATACCCAAAGTCACCAGCGTGCAAATGAAATCCTGTCATCCTATGGTCCACCATGGTCATATGTCTCGACATGGCAGGAGAGTGTTGAAGGCAACTACTTGCCTCCAAAGCACAGTAATCACAGGTGTTTAAGGGGTGCTCCTGTCTCAAGTACTACAACACTGCTGTACTAACCAGATTAAAATACTGAATGATCTTCTTCCTTTCATGGTTCATGGTGATTACTTCTGAATGGTGGTGATAGTTCTTCTGGAGAGTGGCTGATTAGAACTAATAGTTGAATTCATCCACTAAAAGCAGCCTGGTAATATTCAGCCTGCAAACAGAAGGAATTTAAGTAACAATTTATGCCTTTATGTGCTAGAAAAAGCTAAGCCTGGCCCTACTTCCACCAAGCACCAGTGGCACTCTCTTCCCACTATCATTCAATATGCTTCGGCCCTGCAGCTGCCTTTATCTCTCTGTCCACTCAGACCAAACCCAGTTCCTTGATATTACTTAAAATGGGAACAACTTTTGTTTTGGACCACTGAGCAGAGCTGAGGTCCTATAATTTGTCAGCAATACTGATGCCAACCTATGCAAAATTTCCCATTTTATTTCTGTGATTAGATGAGTCAGTTTTAGAGCTGGTACAATTAGCAGGTGTGATCTACCCTGAGCTGGGACTGGCTTTTTAGCACCACATGCCCACCTTCAGTTCCTAATTAGGTGCACACAATGCTCAGCTTTGTGACTGCTGATGTCTCTGAGCCTAGCACCGAGTCTGGGTCCTGACACTGTATTAGTGCAAGTGCCATTACTGGCATGAACCACTGTCATCTGCTGGTGTCAGTGTGGTTCCTAGCAATGCTCGGAAACTCATGGGCTCAAATATGACATCGATGTGGAGCTGGATGACACATGACAATAGTGAGAGGAGAGTACTTTCATTGACATGCACACATTTCCATGGTTCACATCCCTTTTCCAGGATAGGGCTGTCTTTCAGGTGCTCAGAGATTTGAGAATGACCATTGCCATGCCTTAGGAGCAGTGAATATAAAGGTAAAGCCATAATAATATATGTACACTGTAGTGCACTGCTCCATGGAAACTGACAGTAGGTTTCCAAGGCAGCCAAATCAAAAAAAGAACAAGGCTAAAAAAGAGCGAAGTACAAAGAACATCAACTAACAGCTTGATGTGTTAAGGGGTAAATTTTGGAAAGCGCTTAAGCCCCACTGGAAGTCGATGGCAGTTGTGCTCTTAAATCACTGAGGACCTTTCGAAAAGCCCAGCCAGGAGCACCATTGCTTGATGTGCGTGACTGATTATTCATTGTACGCAGCTCTCCTGTAGCTGCACTTTCATGCTACGCTGTGCTCTGCTCCGGGGCTGCTCCCCTCTCTTCTCTCTCCACAGGTGCTGTGCTTCAGGGGACTGTTTTTCTTCCTCCTCCTCTTCCTCTCCCCAGACTCCACGTAGCTGTATATCCACCCAACAGCCAAATATTTGTGTGGCCTTTCTAATAACCAGGAGTGTGATGGCAAAGTAGCCCCTGTCTGCTCCCAGGGGCAGTGACCAAAGAAGGTTTGGGCTGGCAGGGAACAGCAGGGGTGGTCCATTCCTATCCCTCAGGAAAGGCAGATATTTCTGCATAACAGCCTGAGTTGGCACGAAAGAGGAGGAAGACCCATGCACTGCAATAAGCATAGCTAATGCGGTCCCCAAGAAGAGCTCTGAGGAAGAGCAGATTTTTTTTTTAAAAGAAACAGTTCAAGAGTAGTTGGTTGTTTCTTTGGAAGCTGGTCCTACCAAGCTGAACTGACCCACCTTGAGCACAGCATTGGTTTCCAAGCTTTCCTCCTTTCCATTTACATTAGAAGAAAACAAAACACTGCAGCAATTTTTGCCTCAGTGCACCAGGGTACATGACATCTACGCTGCAAGCAACCTACAAGCTCTGGTATTTCTTAGCAAAACAAATGGAAAATGCCAAAACAATAAGGAGTCTTCTTGGAAAAAGTACAAATAGGGATGTAGGTTTAATATGCAGTTAAATCATTATTTTTGTAATAAAAACATGCACTAGGGGAGATCAATGAGATTATTAACCTCTAAAACCAGCAAACAATCCCCAAAATACAACAGGCTTTTTTTCATTCATATATCCAGAGGACTGTAACCTACTCTATAGGAGAGTCTACTCTTCAAGGCTTTGGTAATAAAATACAAACAGTAAAGCTAAGCCAGTATATAATCAGTTTTATGAAGTCTTTTTTATCCCCTTTCTATGTTTGAAAATTTCCAGGTAGTGAACGCTCCTCAGAGATCAAAATGTAATAACTATTCTATGGCAGCTGCCAAAGAAAAGTGCAAACCCAATATATTAACTGAAAGTATTTTGGGCATGGATAGAGAAGTTTCCCCTTACACTTTGAACAGAACAGAACAGAAACTTGGTTTTCAGTGGATTTACCACTCTAGATGTAGTCTGAAAAAAATGAAAATAACCATTTTAAAACTAAACGCTCTCAGTATCTATTAAGGAAATAAACATGTCAAGTATTCCTTTGATTTAGAGTATAACTGAGATTTAAAACTAGTGATTTATGTAGTTGATTTACAGTCAAGTCTTCTAGCTATGAAAAGGGAAGATTTTTTTTCTTTACTGTGGAAGATAAATCTGTATTTGCCTCCTGTGCTTCAGCTGAAAATTGAACTCTCTCTTCACAAAGTTCATGTGAACCCTCGTTCAGGACACTGACCCAGTGAGATCCCCAAGAGACAGGCCTTAGCGACAGCGACATCATGCAGATTATCTTTCTGTTCTCAGATAACAAAGATTTAAGCATTTAAGCAGGAGTAATGCAAAAAGTAGATAAAATCAGGAGGCTTGACTGGGGCACTGGGAATCAGTGAGTGATGGTAGCTTCTCTTGTTGCTTTTAATAGTGAGATTTGTCACCCCAAGCTCTCAATTCTCCTAAACGATTCAACTTATTTTCAGAGCAATATTTTCTGAACTTTTTTTTTGGGGGGAGGGCTGTTGCACACATTTATTTCACTGTTTTTGAGAGATTTCAGAGGTAAGTTTTTAGAAAAAAAGAAAAAAATCAACAGATACTACTTGGATATTTTTTACTTTAACAATAATAAAGAAACAACCAGCAGTTTAACAACCTGTAGTTAACCCCCAGATCTTTAACCCAGGATGTTTATGGCAATGGCTTGTGCATCTTGACAACTTACTGCACTTGCACGTGAAGATTATGTCCACAGACTGTGGCTTCGGTCTGATCTGACAAGCAGATCCACAGCACCATTGTCCGAAATCCAGCATGCTTGAAAACTCCCTAGACTACACAGGATCAATGAAATAAACATTGCTTGTGTCGTAAACCCAGATCAGTCTAAGTTTTCACAAGGCAGAAACTCTCAGAAGCCGTTTGGCCACAACAGCTTTTATTGCATGGGTGACAGATTTTCTGGAGAGAGGAGGAGGAGGGGACCAAGGGAGTCTTCTTGTCCCAAATTATAGATCTGCAACATCACACTCCTGTGTGATCCAGCCAGCACTGAATGGGAAAAATGGCCCTGGGACCACAATGATGACTTTTCTCCGAAGACGTTGAATGAGATCAGTCAGTTTACATGACGATTGACAGACGGGCACCAAAGCAAAAGAGCCGAGACCACCAGAAAGGCCAGGCTCTGGATCACCATCACAGGGGGCCAGTCAAGTGAGACGAAGGAGACAGAGTCATGAAGGAGAGGGCCAAAGGAGCCTAATAAAATGCAGCCTCCTTTATCACTACCCAGCCACTCTGGAACAGGCTGCACTTTTCGTACCTATATGTTTCTTTTGGTGTTTGACTAATCACATCCTGAAGTTCTTATCATATGAATAATCCCCAATCTGGCTTTCTGTGAAGGTCACACTCCCTGTTTTCACACTTTACCCTTGAAGTCTGATAAACTGCAGTGATGAAGTAGAACTTATTTATAAACCTACTTGTTATTTACAGTTATAAGTCTCAGCAGGCTTTTCGTTCACTTTTTTCAATTCCTTGCCCATCCTCAGATATTATCTTTGAGTTGTGATGAATTTGCCTGGCAAAGAAAATAGTTTTGTCTAAATTTTTAATATGTTTATTTTGACCTTTTTCTTCAAGCACAGATAAGGCATTTACAGTAATCTCTGTCATACATTATCATATTTTCAGAGAAATAGTTTTGAGAAGTCAAGTCAGTCATGGTCTTTGATGTCACTCCAGTACTTCTTTCCTGGGTTTCTCTCTTTAGTTTTTACAGCAGAATGGGATGAAGTTGTGGCGAATGTTTTAGTTTGCATTTTCCTTTAAATTATTCAGTACGAGGTGAGGAAATTAAGCACAGTATAAAAGCAGATTGAACTAAGTCTGTAGAAGCATCATACAGAAAACAAAAATTTGGAAAGGAAAGCCTATCAGCCATTACAAAAGTTAGAGTCACAAATGTCAGGAAAAATTGTTGATTTCCGATGTTTCATTTATTTCAGGTCCCTGGCACTGTAGGATCATTTTCTATAGAATTTATGTTCTTTAATGGTTTGGTTTGTTTTTTTTTTTTCTATATAGTTTAAAAAGACATAAGCAGGGAGGATTTTATAGTTTCCTTGAGAACATAATTCTACCTCTTTATCTTCTGAAACTATTTCAACTATTTCTCATCTGACTTTTTTCCACAGATATTGAATTAATTTTTTTCACTGCTTCTAGTACATCTGAGAGTCCTGCATCATGTTTGTTCTCGTTCGCTAAATTTCTCCAAGTTTTGTTTGTTCCTCACTCTTTTCACCCTCACTTGTGATCAAAGAAATCTCTACATTTGAAAAAAAATACCCGCCACAATAAAGTGTCTGATTTTTTCCTAACACACAACATTTTCATGTGCTTCTCTCCCTCTTTGGAAGCACTCAAAGCAGACTGAATGCATGCAAGAGAGAAGAAATAGGAATAACGCACCCATAAGAAAGGAAAGGGAAATCAGGGAGACAGTTAAATTTACATTGGTTATGGTGGCAAAGAATGAACCACATTTGAAATATACACTGAATAATGAGGCAAAACCTGTTTAGTTGGTGTAATTCAAAACCATGTTGTGACACTGTATTAGGAGTAACTTGGAGCAGGGCGCTGTTCCCGTAGTGCTCAGGGGTCTTCTACGAGGTCTCTGCTCCTGCCTGCCCACCTGATCTGACCCCCCTTATTCTATGGACCTTCACCCCCAACAATGTGTCTGCAAGCAGGATGCTGTGAAAAATTCATTAACTGCTGAGAGAATCTCAGCTCTGGAAACAAGACAGGTATAATTCACTTGGAAAACAGCCAGACTGCTAATACGGGGTTCAGGTCCTTGCTCAGGCAGGGCGGGATCTCAGTTTCGTTACTTACCCATGCATTACAAAGTGGATACGAGACTTTTTGGCAAAGGAATGTATTGGAAAGCTAAAAATAAAAAGCCTTCTTTTTCTGGAAATACTGCATACAGTTAATCTGTCTTGAAAATTGAAATGGGCAACAGAATGTATTTTCTAATTTCAGAGGTATTTGGTATGTCAGTGTGCAGATATGTATGTTGGGCAATGCAACACAAAAATGGATGCTTAAACATACTCATGGATTTTTCTAAAGATTACATATATTATTAAAAAAAAAATCAAATCTTTCAGTTGTTTAATTTAAAGTTGGATTATTTAGATCCTCAGAGGAATAATTCATTTGAGAAATACTTAAATATTGCACCAGCAAATGAAGGCTAGTATTTTCCATAATTGTCACAATGACAGCTGGCTTGAAGTGTTTTATTGATTTCCCTATAAATAACTTTGAGCTGTAGAAGAAATACACTGCATGTAATGTAACTTGGCTTATAAAATAATTACATAATATTGGAATGATGACTCAATCTGCTGGAACAGCTTGCAAAATAAAATGACCAAATAATGTCTGAATAAGGATCTGGCTGATAAAGTGAACTGATTCAAATTTATACAAATGTTTGGAAAGCAATAGTCTACAGTAAGAAAAAAGAAATGACTGTACAGTAGAATTGCTCTCATACTGTACTGAGTTGAGCCACTGGATGAGGACTTTTGCCTTAACCTACATTATTCCAGTGCCATCTGAGGGGTAGCAGGCACCAGTATAATTTAAGAATGTGAAAGGGAACAAATCTCTCTTTGAACTTTTGGTGTGCAAAGTCTTCTTTGGGTCATAAAACCTCACTATATCCTTTGGATAAATCCCCATGACCTTCAGGGTACCGCCTAACTCAAGGGTTATCTTGCGTCATGACTCAAGCATTATTCTCAGCCAGGCAGAATCTGATTGATCCATTTCAGCACCAGATCTCTCCCAAGACAACTCTTGACCTTTCTCGCAGAAGCTGCCGTGTCAAGTGTGCTGTACATATTGGGGAGCACGGGAAGAATAAAAGTTATTGGTACACAGTCAACAAGCTGCAGTGTCCACAGCTGCATCACAAGCAGACATCTCGTATCTTGCAGAGCGCAGCGCCCTGGCCAGGTGCTCCCACTCACAACAGGGCACAGGTAACCTGGCCTGCGAAGGCACCCATTAGTTAAGGTCTTTCATGATGAGAAAGACCAGATGAGCCACAAGAACTGAAGGCTCAGCAGGGATGGACCCAGATCACTGACACCTCTGTGGGCTTCCTGAGGGAAGCACAGCTTCCTCCGTGAAACCACAGCAACAACTGCGTGGTCGACAACTACTGCAGCCCAGGCATACCATCGGCATGCTTAGATGCAGCTACTAATCTTGGTATTTTCCACTATTATTACAAAACGTTTTGTGCCATAATTGTCACGCATGGCACCAAGTCAGAGCAGGAGATGGGCCCAGGATGGGCAGTCTGCAGTAACTGGAAGGCACTCAGGAGAAACTCCAGATTCTCGAGAGAACTTAATATAAATTGTCTTAATGTTTAAAACAGGTATTTCAGCTAGTGCCCTCAAGCCTCTCCAGGAAACAGGCTTGTCAAAAATTTCCATTTGCTACTTGGTTATTGCAGCCTGCTGACTGGACACAGCTATAGACCCTCAACTACCACACTGTAAAAGGAAAAGCAAGAAACCCTGGAAAAGGCATCACTGTCATGAGCAGCTGCTATTCTGCATGCATTTTTCTCCCTCTACGTGCTGAATGTTATAAGAAAAACAATAAAAATGTGACTCATAAAAATGAGTCACAAACGTGTGACACGGTGTGTACGTAATGGCTACAGTGGCCCAGGAAAGACAGGCCTGCTGGCCTGCCCCTACACTGAACCCTGATCCACCAAGTCCTAGGAATTCTGACTCTGAAACACATTAGTACACTGAGGCATCAAGATGTGTTCAAAAATATATTTATTATTTTTTTTACTTCAGAGAGAAATGTCAAGAGGGAAAAGAATGCTACTGAGTAACCGAAGGAAGACAGTCAAGAGCCAGGCTGTGCTGAAAAGCAGTATTGTATTCATGTAATATTTTGCTGAAATTCCAGTCCTGACTTCATTTATTGCTTTTCTAAAATGAAGTAGATTTACAAGATCTTTTTGTTTGCTGTGTGAATTATCAGTTTTCCATATCTTCTGATTCTATTCATTAAAATATTTCTCTCCTCCCCATCAGTCATACACCACTTTTTCCTGTCTTGTACAGATCTATCCTTACCTTCCTATCCACCTTTTTTTCCCCCCTGCTTGTGTTTAGGAAGGAAGGAAATATTAGCTCTGAGTATAAGAAGTCTTGGCAAAAGTAGGTAAGGTGACCAGCAAACCATAAAATTAGATTATTGTGCTTAGTAAAACAACCATCCTCCACTCATATTCCTGTCTCCATTACTGCAATATAGTGCCATGAACACAGATCAACTGAATCTCAGAATATTTTTCTTCTGGAGCTCATGGAACAATTCATTCTGAATTTTTATGGACTGACTCAGCATAGAGCTCAGCAAAGTAAGGATGAATACCTGTGCTGTTGATTCCATGCAACAAGACAATTACATTAAAAAGAAGGTGCAGACTGTTATTCCAGTGGCCTAGAGATAGCAGGTGTTTTTTTTTAAAAAAAACCCCCACCTGCTGTGGTCAATGATGCTGCTGCATTTACCAGCAGATGTTTGGTCTACCCAAGTAATATTCTAGCAGATTTTAGTTCACTCACCTGTTTCAAATTTGCATTAGTGCCACTTACCCAACACTGAATCACTTGCTGCCACTCAGTCACAGTTAGAGGATGTAAATATAGACCACAAGTTAAAGAGGAAAGGGCATAGATTACGTTGGCCCAAGGGTAGCTATGCAGAGCAGTAGCCATGCAAATGGAGAAAGCAATCTGCTGTTTATGTCCATGCATAAAAAGGTACATTTTTTCCACAGATACTTGAAGCAGTTGAAGATTTTCATATAGACTTTTGTTGTCCAAATACAAAAGATTTTGGTTCATTCCCTCTGGGTTTCACCCCCATCATTGCTAGGAATGCTATCTTGTTATGTGTTAACGAGAATTTCTATTAGCCTTGAAAAGCTGAGCTTGGCAGCACTGCCTGTCTGTCACTTGCATTGTTCTTGCTCAGATACCCACAGTGCCTGGAACTTACACCTGTCTGATCTCATTAGTTCAACCCAGCAGCCACCCAATTTGGAGTTACACCTTTTAATGCAATCAGCTTAGAACAGCTTTGCATCTGGGTGGCAGGGTTTGCCTCGTTACATGTTAATTGAATCTCATTTGCTGAAACATATGATCTAACAGTTATAGGAAATCTTAAACCTTAACAAACACAGTCTTGATTAATGAATACAGAGTAAACTAAATTGCTTCTTTTGTCTTTAATCACCATCAGGAAGTTTTTGGTCCTGTGATCTAAAGGCAGCTTCCCTGTTAACTCTGGCTCCCGATTGCTTGTGAAGTACCTCATCCTTCTACTTACACTTACCAATTATGAAAGCTTTTATGCACTTCTTTGCCCCCCTGCAGAGTAACTAGAAATTACTTTGAACTTGAGCATACTCCTGTAGGAAGCACAGCAAAGAGCGGTCATCTTTCTCCTCCCAGGAACTTTTGTGGTACATCTACTCTTTCCCCCAACACCTCATGTTTGCACAACACTCAGAGGTCAGGTTGAAGAAAGGCTTAGAATGAAACTCAGTTCTCA
Organism: Astur gentilis; assembly: GCF_929443795.1. Taxonomy (NCBI): domain Eukaryota; kingdom Metazoa; phylum Chordata; class Aves; order Accipitriformes; family Accipitridae; genus Astur; species Astur gentilis. The sequence goes on from NC_064897.1 coordinate 19,018,657, forward strand.
AGCGGCAAATGGTTTCTCACAATGCCAAAGCCTCTACTATCAATTAGCAATTTCAAGAACCTGCCTTTCACCCTGCCCCAAGTTATAACTGTAAAAACAGAGGGCTTGAGTTTAATTATATTCCTGCAGCTTTGTTAGCAAATTGCAAAGATTTCCATTTACTTTTGTCCTGACAGTTTTGAAAACAGGAAAATCTTTTGCATAATACACTCAAATAAAAGCATAAGCTATATTTTTCTGCTGTTTTCAAACATTCAGAATGACAGAACATCCTGTCCAACTTTAAATGTGTTTGTGTTCTAGTTTGCACTCCTCCTCCCTCTTTGTCTCTCATGCATACCTGGATGAGGAAGAATTCACTGAGTTAACCTTTTGTAGGCTGGGGTAAACCCTGGATCTGGGTTGTAGGAGAGATTTGGAAAGAAGACAGATTTTAAAAGCCTTTCAGTATCAACAGAGAATATTTTTAGTTTCAGACCATACACCAGGGGGATTCATTTCATTTTGTGCTATGATAGTTTCAGCAGAATCTTAGCAGTGTGGTGCACCAGGTGCTGATATTAAATCTATAAAATCTATAGTGAGCCAGTGAAAGCCATTTCAAGCTGATAAATATTTACAGCCACTTAGTCAAAAATGAAGTAAGAGAAATTATATTGTATTCAACTTCAATTTCAAAGATCTGGTCTGGTTAAGAACACTCCCTGTGTGTACTCTTCCTTTCAAAAGTAAGTGAAGTGTTACATGCAAAAAGCTCCAAAATGAATGATGGTATAAAATCACTGGGAAAAATGAATATCTGTCGAAGAATAGTATTAAAAAAAACCCAGACAGACTGGACTAGGAGCTATCTGTGGTGATAAGGAGAATGAAGGGGGTTTCCTCCATCACTGAGAACCTCACCCAGGATGCTGCTGCTTCTCCTGACGGTCCTCCCAGAGAATCCTGCAGGAACATGTGAACAAGTGGCTACCGCTGAGGCAGCACATCTACTCAGTTTAGCAGAATGTCGGACAAGGAGTATCATTTAGTAGCCTTGGCACACACATGTGAAGTTGAGGCAAAAAGACATGCAGATACTTTCCATCTTTCCAGAGGAAAGGGTAGGTGGAGGTGAATGATGTTATTCTATTTCTTGTTTGGGCAATATCCTACCTCACTTAAAACTCCCTGTAAGTGGTGTCAAATTGGCCATATAAGAAACAAACAGTAAAAAAACAGTTCTCTGGTATGACCATACTCCCCCTCCAGTAGGAATTCAAGTGCCATCTGTCAGCTTCTGTTTCCACAAAGTTGGACAAGTCCAAGGTACGTGAACAGGAGAAAGAAAACAGAAACTAGAACACCACCTCCTACATCCGTGACTGCACAGCCTGAAGTGTCAGCAATGGTCACTGTACTTTCAAAGGGAAGAGGGAACAAGAGGGAACTCAAGAGAGATTAAAGGGTCAAATGATCAGCTTTAAAAAGTGAATGAAACAATCCTCGGTTTATTGAAAGAGTATGAATTTCAATGTTGCAGGCCATGTACAATATTTTAAATGAAAGAAGTGAAAATTTTGCAAGTACACTTGTCCTTGGCTGTTTTCCAAGACATCTTAGCTGTTCCAGTGAATTTAAAATGTGAAATGAATCAAGTATATGAGGATGGGTCTTTCATAAGTTATGATTTTCTTAGTTAAACAATGAAAAAAACCTCTCATTTATCCCAGAAAAATATCCTTTTTTCCCATACAAATTTAGAAGCTGTTTCACATTCATACATGTGCACTTACACGAAGCTACCAGAAGAAATATAAACTGTAGCTGACTTTTCCAAATCTCTGTTGTGTGGCATCAGTTTTCATGTTAGCACCATGTATATAGTACCTGTAAAGATAAAAAATTGTATTTTCCTTCCCATCCTGCAGTACTAAGACAAGCCGCCATTTACTCCCTAAACCTAGAGCTGTCCTGCACTCATCTGTAACATTAGTGACGACTTTAAAGTTAGCTGCATGTTAAATACATCCCAAATTACCACAGACTGTAAGGTACAATCTTGCCTAGGCCATAGTATTGTCCTGAGGTTTTGAGTCCCAACTGTACTCAAGACAGTGGAATAACTCCACCTTTCCAAAGGCACAGAAAGGTCCTTGTGTTTTTCAGATGAGGTTTTACTGAGGACTGTTCCCTGAAGCTAGAGTCCACCCTGTGTAGGTGTCCTGGTTTCAGCTGGGATAGAGTTAACTGTCTTCCTAGTAGCTGGTACAGTGCTATGTTTTGAGTTCAGCATGTGAAGAATGTTGATAACACACCGATGTTTTCAGTTGTTGCTCAGTAGTGTTTAGACTATAGTCAAGGATTTTTCAGCTTCTCATGCTCAGCCAGCGAGAAAGCTGGAGGGGCACAAGAAGCTGGCACAGGACACAACCAGGGCACCTGACCCAAACTGGCCAACGGTGTATTCCATACCATGGGACGTCCCATCTAGTATAGGAACTGGGAAGTGGGGGCGGGGAATCGCCGCTCGGGGACTGGCTGGGTGTCGGTCGGCGGGTGGTGAGCAATTGCCCTGCGCATCATTTGTACATTCCAATCCTTTTATTACTACTGCTGTCATTTTATTAGTGTTATCATTATCATTATAGTTTCTTCTTTTCTGTTCTATTAAACCGTTCTTATCTCAACCCAGGAGTTTTACTACTTTTCCCGATTCTCTCCCCCATCCCACTGGATGGGGGAAGTGAGTGAGCGGCTGCGTGGTACTTAGTTGCTGGCTGGGGTTAAACCACGACAGTAGGGTCTGACCAATGCAGAACAAATAACTTGGTTTTTTTTCACAGCACAATAGCTTCCAGGTTCCCAGATTCAGGTACTCAGTTTTAATTTACAGATATCTGGACTATACATATTTTGTACGTATAGGTGTAAAAGGAACAATATAGGAAGGCTTGAGAAAAGTGAGGCACCTGAACAAGCTACCCTCATTTGGGGGCCTGTCTGAGATATCATCTGCTTTAGGGATTGACTGCTGCTCTTTTCTGTGAGCAGCAGATAGGAGAAGAAATAGGGACCCACCTAATAATCAGCCTAAAAGAAATGGTCTGGTGAGATTACCTAGTCCTGACAAGAGAAATTGTCAAGAAGTTCTTAGTGGTGCTTTGACAGACCAAACCAGACTGATCAGCCAAAGAAGAAAATAAGCTGACAAATTAAGTTTACTGTTACACTGATGGAGGATGAAATACATCTTAAGTATTTCTTTAGAATTGTTAGAACAGTAAATGTGTACCTCACTAGCTCTTGAGGAACATAGAAATAGGTTTATAATCCTATTGCTGCTCTTTTCTGCAGTGGTTCCAGTGATTGCATTTTAAAAAGGGAGCAACATAAAATGTTTATAACTAAGGCACCACACTGGTGATGTTACATGGTTGTAAAAAAGGCATTTCTATGCCTCTTATACTCCTGCCTTCAGTACAGATGCTTTCTAGCATGTGGGTAAAAGGGACGCTGTATTCACACTTTTTTTCAAGTTTCTGGAAGCCACAGCCACTGGTGTCCACATAAATTATGTGTTGGGAAAAGTAGCTACATAAATTAGGATCTTTTATTTATGAAGTGTATAATAAAGTGAACAAAGTGGAGCCAAGTAGATGTTGTGGCCATGCCAACATTAATTCTGTTTCACCTCTATTAGAAGAAATGTGCATACACCAAACCAAAGCACTTGGTTTAACTTTTGAGCAATCTTCAAACATGTCAGGGTTACAGGCCCTACACAAACACTCCTGCTTTTGCTTGCATTTCAGTCAGAGTTATTGCTAGTGTGGAGCTCTGTGAGCATAATAGCCTGACCCTTTATGGTAGCTGTGGGCTGGTGCTCCTAAACTTATATAGTTGCGTATTGTTTTGATTTTGTATAAACTAATGACGTCCAAAGTGAAATTATTTAGTTTATTTATTCTTTTCATCCCAGGGTTTCCAAAGGATGAAGTGGGTGCCTCGATGCTCAAGAAACACTTTCCATCATGGTAAACTCAGGCAACACCTGGTATGGAACAGCACAAGCTAAATCAGAAGAGGATATGGTGAAAAAAAAAGGATTATATATGTATTGCCAGGGAAATGCTCTCCAAATAAGATAACACAGAATAAAAAACCGTGCTGAATGGCATGATTCCTTCTTACAGGGCCATATACTTAGTTTCTAATATGTCCAGGATTCAGACTATGTACATTGTCCAGCATGAAAGTTTATTGAAAAAAAATCTTGTTTAAGTCAGGGAAACGCTCTGAAACTTCTGTGTGAAGGAATGATAAAAATTGTGCATATCTTGTACCTCAGGGGCAGTTTCAAATTTCATCCACAGCTTTTGTTGTAGAAAATGTCCTTTCTGCTTTACTAACCTAATCTCAACAAGCCCAAAAGGTATTTAGATGTGAGGTCACGAGAGCTGGAAGCTTCAGTCATTGGTAATGTTTGGGAACCAGTTCCTAAATTCCAGAATGCAAGTCTTCTGAATTACAGTTTTAGTTTATAATTATTCAGAATTGATGGCTCTGGGTATTCACTGAAATGATGCTCAGGCCTGATGTTAACACAGGCAGACCTCTTGTTAGGACAGTCCCGCAGTGTTTAATAAGTTGGGTAGACTGAGGAGGAATAAATGAGACCTGTGTTTGTTTTCTCTTACACATGAGCAGAAGTTGAAGCTAAGCAAATACTATGGGTTTTTGGCTTCTTGGTGATTACTCTTAAAATAGTCATTATAGTCAGGAGAGTGAAAACATTTCTTACTCGGAAAATGTTAAGACTGTTGTTGGAAATTCAGTGATCTGTGTGAAGAAAGATTAAATTAAAAGATGCCTCCTGTTCACAAAGTAGAAACTTGGTGCTGAGAAATCTCCAAGATTCAGTGTCACAGACTAACAGGAAAACAGGGGTGAAATGGGCACCCAGTTACTGAGTCAGGAGACAAGTTTCCTTGCCAGTGGAATTTGCTTCACATTGTCTGACAGTTTACCTTGTAATATATAAATTCCTTACAGGAAGGACTCTGTAATTGCGGTGGTCACAGATGCCACTGGCTTAAAAAGCTTTTTCAAAGTTAAGAAAATGTGAAAGTCTCACTTGGAGAAAGGAAACATTAATGCTGAGATCTCAGAAAATGTTCAGCTTCAATATGAGTTGTCACAAAGTTCTTTCTGAGCTTCAGTTCCTCTCTTTGCATCGCTCCTTGGGCTGCGCTGCCATTAACAGCCTCTGATCTGAACTGATCCATATCAATTTAAATGGACGACTTGCTTCACTTGATAAAAAGCAAAACAAAACAACAACCACCTCATTCCAACATGTCTTCCCTGCACATCTTGTCTTTAATGCTGGTATGCAATACTGACAGAGGATAGTAGATAAACAATGTTTGGAAGCATGTCTGACATAGTGAAGAAAACAACCGCTGAGAAGTGACATTCTGTTTTTTTCTTTTTTCTTTCTTTCTTTTTTTTTTTTTTAAATTGCAGATAGGAAAGAAAAAGACATTAACTTAAGCAGCTTCCTGCTTTTCACAGTCAATAGGGAGAGGCTGAGGAGATGTCATGTTTTAAAGAGAAAACACAATTTGCATAATATTTTAAAAATTAAACCTTGCTTATATTCTTTTCTACAGAGAATATACATATATATTAATTGCCCTGTTGAGGTCCCTGTAAAACTTAACTCTGTGGGACCAGAAGTTTTCAGATTCTTAGCAGGAAATCACATGATAGACAGGCTAAGGCCAACTGTATGAGATTCAACAAGGCGCAGTGCCGGGTCCTGCACTTGGGTCACAACAATCTCATGCAGCGCCACGGGCTTGGGGAAGAATGGCTGGAAAGCTGCCCGGCAGAAAAAGACCTCGGGGTGCTGGTCGACAGCCGGATGAGTATCAGGTGGCCAAGAAGGCCAACGGCACCCTGGCCTGTATCAGAAACTTTGTGGCCAACAGGAGCAGGGAAGTGATCGTCCCCCTGTACTGGGCACTGGTGGGGCCGCACCTCGAGTCCTGTGTTCAGTTTTGGGCCCCTCACTCCAGGAAAGACATGGAGGTGCTGGAGCATGTCCAGAGAAGGGCAACGAAGCTGGGGAGGGGTCTGGAGCACAAGTCTTATGCAGAGCAGCTGAGGGAAGTGGGGTTTTTTAGCCTGGAGAAGAGGAGGCTGAGGGGAGACCTGATCGCTCTCTACAGCTGCCTGAAAGGAGGTTGGAGCGATGTGGGTGTCAGTTTCTTGTCCCAAATAATGAGCAGTAGGACAAGACAAAACTGCCTCAAGTTGCCCCAGGGGAGGTTTAGATTGGATATTAGGAACAATTTCTTCGCTGAAAGGGTTGTCCACCACTGGAACAGGCTGCCCAGGGAAGTGGTTGAGTCACCATCCCTGGAGGGTTTTAGAAGATGTGTAGACGTGGTGCTTAGGGACATGATTTAGTGGTGGTCTTGGCAGTGTTAGGTTTGTGGCTGGACTCGATGATCTTAAGGGTCTTTTCCTACCTAAATGATCCTATCTTTCTATGATTTTTGCACAGGATAGGCAGAATGAAAACAAATGGATTTTCTCTTTGCTGACTTTTTCTGGGGAAGCACTAGGTATTTTATTCTTCAAGGAAGTCCTACTTAGCATTCCAGCTCAGGCTTGGAAATCTGCAGAATCACACACCAGCTTTTCCCAGAATGGTATCTAGATATAGAAGAAACTTTTGGAGAGGCCAAAGATTTTGGATTGCCTGCCCCTTCCTGGTTTTGTGTATCTTGGAGATCCATCAGGTCTGAAGTTACCTTCAAGTTTGGTGAATGGAAGTCACCTTTGCAGGGGTGACTGCTGGTCTACTGTCTTCCCTCACAAGGACAAAGAAAATCATCACTCTGGCTGGCAGCACTCTCTGAACTCTTTCTTTGGAGACAATTGTCCCTGAATACAAGGGATGCCAAAACCATTCGGAGCTTGCCATGGCTGAAAGTCTCTAGTGGAGAAAAGTCAGCTGGATTTTCTATGTGCCAAGGAATGAGTTTCCTCATTTGACATCATAGCACATGCCTATTTAGCTGAGTTCTCTGCTAAAAATGCCAGCTTTCTTAGCACAAGAGATCCTTTTTCCATATCCTTCACCATTCATTGAAGCAGACTTGTGTCACACTTGCTGATGGAGGTTTAGTCTCTATTACTAGCTGCTGTATTAGACAGGATTATTTCAGCAGCCTGTCCCTGTTAAAAGCTGTACATGCCTAATTGTGACATCATATCATGACTGCACACATCACCCTTCCCGAAAGGTGCTCTTGGTTTCCAACTACCAGGCAGAACTATAAAATGCAGGGAGAAAGGCAGAAGAAGATGATGTTAAATGATTGGGTTAAGTTTAAGTAAATAATAATAATAATAAAAATAAAAAAAACTTTAGAGTTTCTTAAGAAATTAAATTTTACAGTGTTAAAAATATGTAATTTTTGTGGAACCAAGAAAAGCCTAATTCCAAGATAAATGGTGTTCTAAAACCCCATTTAATAGCCTTGCTCTTATATTTATTAAAACAGAGGGCATCCCCTTTTTATATATATACACACAAAATACTGAACACTAATAGGAATTTAACTGATCACAGTAATATTCCTACTCACTTGTATCTTGGCCAAACTATTTTTCTCTTTCATTGCTTCAGCATCTCTACATGGTTGCTGCAGTAACAAAGCAATTTTCTGATAAATTCATCAGGAAAAGTGCACTATAGAGAACACATATAACTCTAAACCTGTCAGACCATCACAATTTTAAGGCAATTATTCTCCTAGGGAAAAAAGGAAAATTACATAATGTAATTGTACAGAGAGAAAGATAAGTTATCATAATTTTATGCTACCAAACCTAACTTTCTTAAATGTGCTCAGCATAGGAAGATGCTCCCTTGTGGGAAAACAATATATATCTTCTCAAGCTGTATCAACCACAGTGTCAACTGGGCTGGCATATAGCGTAAAACAAGATTGCTGGCACACTTGAAACACTAAAAATTATGGCTGAAAGAAAGGTTTTACAATAACATTCATCTTCCAAGCTGTGGTGAACATTTTACTAAGCAAAATGAAATACTACAGTCTCCTTGAGCCAATTATTTAAAGGGTACTCAAAATCTATATCATAATTGAAAGTGTAATCACTGTAGTTAAGCTTAAAATTTATTCTGTAAAACATAAAACCTACAACACCTGAAACCAACAGCAAATCCTGGATAATGGGAATAAGAAACTGCATTTTAAGCAATTTACAAGAACACTCTGCCACCTGCTAAAGGAAATTCAGAACATCACCAAGAATGCTGAAAATGCTGATTTCTGAACAGCCTTCTGTTGCCTCTCCTTCCGCTGATCCCATGAGAGAAGCCTAAAAGGTCTTTTGGAGTAAATATAGAATAAGTAGTTTTGGATGATTTCCTAAACTAAGAGTTATCTACAGGATCTCATCTTTTCTGTGAGTCCTTTACTGACTCACACTGAAATGAGCAGCATTACTCCTTATTAAGGCATTCTACACAGCTTATCTGTGTATAAATCTTGTGTCAACTCTTTGTAAGTTTTTGACATGTGACTGTTTGCTTTAGAATTTTTAATTATGATCCAAAACTTTTAAAACAAATTATGTGTTTAGGATCTCCTGTTCCCCAGTAGAAAAACTTGGTGTTGATATAAAGGGGTAATGCCTGCTCAACACAACAGCTTCACTATTTTCTAAGAAAGGATCTCTCCACTCTTTGAATGATGTTAATATTGGAAGGTATCATCTCCTCACATCCACAATCTGACACTGTATTCTCCTGATATCAGGATCAAAGATTTTTATAAAAGAAATTCCAGAATTCCAATACTCTCAGTTGATAAATGATGACTTATTTGATTCAAGAATACATATATCAAAACTAGGGTAGAATCAGAGGAGTCTTTAACCACCCCATCCCCCCCTGCCCCAACCCCAACCAAACAAAACCCGTGTTTTTTATTGAAATGTATGGTACCTAAGCTATAAGTTTAGTAGCAGTGAAAGCAAGCATATTTTGGCATAAGGAAAATAAGATAGGGTACCCTTGGAATCAAATACTTGCTAGCATTCAGTTTTAAATGGCTGGAGGTAATATTTCAAAACACAGTACATCTGAGGCAGATTTGCTAAATTCCCAGAGGAGCACCACAGTCATTAAAAACGGAGAAATGCCAGTGCCTGATTTCAGGGCAGCCACCTCCTGAAGGTCTCACAGACATATGTCTGATCTGGACTCTGACATCACCTAGAGTCCATGGCCCAAAAGAAGATATTGTTCGGATGTTCTTCATGGTTGCAATTCCACACTGCATGGCTCCATGACACATGCTTGTGTGCTATCAGATAAAGCTTTCACTAAGGAAATTCCATTATGCCAAACAAAACTCTTTTTCATGAGCTAATGATGGCAACAAAGCTGTCTTTGATATACTATAAATGTCAGAATGCTTGCGTTACCTTTCAGACTTATCTTGATGTAGTACGGAACATCCTCAAATTCACTATCTGCCTATGTACAAGATAAAGGTGATTTTGTTTGTGGTGGAGATGTACTATACTCTTAGTTTGAAAAATGCACATATTATCTCTGGAGTTTGTGGCAAATTATTTTTCTAAGACAAGTGACATGTTCAGATGAGGCAAACGCACAATGCAGCAAATGTCAAAGTTAATACACTCAACATTATCACCTAGATCTCTGTGAGAAGATAGCAAAAAGAAGTAAAAATTCAGGACTAAGCATACAAGATGTATACAGTGAATTCAAGAGGGGTTCAGACAACAAAGGTGCCCCATTTTGTAGCCATGACACCAATGAGATGGAGCATACACAACACTACAGAAAACACACTTGTTTTGAATTCTACTTCTCTGAGACCAATATTGTAGATGGCACTAGCTGCCACTCTCAAGGCCTAGGCCACTACAGACCTTGATTAAAAAAGGAAAAAAAGACCTTCAGTGTAGTTCAAGAGAGCAACTATTTCTCTCTCAACAGAGATGATGGATGTAAAGGCTGAAAAGGCTGAGAATCAACTGAAATACTGAAAATAGATATTTGCATAGTATAATTTTTTTCTGCCAAAAGGAGAAGGTGGCATAAGACATGAGTGTATCGTAATACTAAATGGATACTGATTTCATAATGTGAAAAACAAACACAAAGAGAGAGATTGAGATGTCTGTAGTCAGTTCAGAAGAACTCCTCTCCCAAGAGTAAAAGGACCTTTCTGGGAGTCATTCTTGGGAGACTGAAAGTTTGTAATGAATCTGCATGTACAGAGGATTGGCACCATATCTGAGCTGATGAACCAGCTTTTGACATGGTCTTTAACACAATCATAGAATCATAGGATCATTTAGGTAGGAAAAGACCTTTAAGATCATCAAGTCCAGCCACAAACCTAACACTGCCAAGACCACCACTAAATCATGTCCCTAAGCACCACGTCTACACATCTTCTAAAACCCTCCAGGGATGGTGACTCAACCACTTCCCTGGGCAGCCTGTTCCAGTGGTGGACAACCCTTTCAGCGAAGAAATTGTTCCTAATATCCAATCTAAACCTCCCCTGGGGCAACTTGAGGCAGTTTTGTCTTGTCCTATTGCTTGTTATTTGGAAGAAGAAACTGACACCCACCTCGCTCCAACCTCCTTTCAGGGAGCTGTAGGGAGTGATAAGGTCTCCCCTCAGCCTCCTTTTCTCCAGACCAAACAATCACAGTTCCTTCAGCCACTCCACATAAGACTTGTGCTCCAGGCCCTTCACCAACTCAGTTGCCCTTCTCTGGACACGCTCCAGCACCTCCATGTCTTTCCTGGAGTGAGGGGCCCAAAACTGAACACAGGACTCGAGGTGTGACCTTCACCAGTGCCGAGTACAGGGGGACAATCACTTCCCCAGTCCTGCTGGCCACACTGGCTACAATACAATGGAAAGTGACTTAAATAACAAAAGCCATTAGTTGCCTTGTATATTTGTTCAACAGGAATGGAATTTTCCAGTCAGAGGAAAAAAAGAATGGCTGTCCCAAATGCTTAACCTGATTTGATCATTTCAGAAAGTCCAGCGCAGTGTGATGTGATCTAGCCAACAGTTTGAAACCTAACAGGGTGGTGTTTCAGCTTTTCTTACTGTTCTTCTAATAATATTTCATACTGGTTTTGTGTTTATCCCCAAAGGCATATTTTTCCATACAAACTCAGACAGAAAGCTTGTCAACACTGCACGTCTAAGTAGAAAAGCAAATATTAAAATTTCTGGCATGAGTTCCTTTATGCCAGTGTCACATTGATTCTAGACTTCTGCTCTCTGTGAATTGGTTTGTATAGTTTGGACTAATTATTACTTGGAGGAACACAATCGTTTTGGTTTTAATTCTTGCCTCAGAAAGCCAGAGAGGGACTTTTTACAAGGGCATGTAGTGATAGAACAAAGGGTAATGTCTTTAAACTGAAAGAGGGTAGATTTAGGTTAGAGGTAAGGAAGAAGTTCTTCACTGTGAGGATGGTGAGGCACTAGAACAGGTTGCCCAGAGAAGTTGTGGCTGCCCCATCCCTGGAAGTGTTCAAGGCCAGGTTGGATGGGGCTTTGAGCAACCTGGTCTAGTGGAAGGTGTCCCTGCCCATGGCAGGGGGGTTGGACTAGGTGATCTTTAACATCCCTTCCAACCCAAACCATTCCATGATTCTATGTTACTGCATTTTTACTACCTCATTAAACAAAGGTGTCAAATGATCACAAGTAAGATATGAATGTATATGTACATGTTCCTGAAGTCCCAAACATATGGTTAATTCACATCGCTTATTTCAGCTTGTTTTAGAAAGTATTATGCTGCAATGTTAGCCACTGAATCGAGACTGAAGCAAAGTACTGGTCACTAGCTAATGTAGATCTGGAATTTCCAGTAGGGTAAGAACTGGTGGGACTTCTGTCTTGAATTAATTGAATCTCCAGGATTTGAATTCTGGCCAAGATTTTGCTTTGGAAGATGTTCAATGCAGCTGCACATTCAAGTGTGGGTGCGTTATATCCATATATATGTGGACATGCTTTCATGGACAAATGAAGTGAAGCACTGTTGTAATAAATTGGTCTTTGTTCCAAGGGTATATTGTCACTAGGCAGTTAACTCGATGCTAACCTTTCTCATAATAATCCTCAAATATTAGTTGCAAGCATTCATACTAGGAATATGTCTGTTTTTATGTATGGAATATCTTGCAGTCGATGTGTTAGCTTTAATATCACCTGATCACTTCACTTTAGATGCTCTCCATTAGAAGTAACATTCCTGAAAGAAGATAAAGGAGAATGAGTCATAGAATAGTAACTTTGAGAAATACACACCTGTCAGTATTTGAGGAAGATTTTGAATGCACGTATGAATATTTGACTTGCAATTTGGATTTTCAAGACTGATGCATTAACAGTTCCTGCATATTCTGATGTATTATTTTGACACTTGTACTGAGCTCTTCAAAAGCCTTTCACCTCTTCCATCAGTGTCTATGAAACACAATGTTCCAAATGTATCTCAGAAATAAAGAATCATCTCAGTGCTGCTCACATTTGCAAGTTATTATATGCTTTTGGAGCTCCTAAACTTAGAGGTAGCAACTTCTCACCTGCATAAAAGTTCAGCAAGAGATGAATACCAGCTATGTCCTGCTCCTTCAATTTAAGGAAGGGGAAAGGAGGGAATGCAATCACGAACTTCCCCTCTTGCAACTCCTGCCTAAATACCAGACAGACATGGCCTTGAACTCCAGGAGCAGAAAGGGCTAGGGTGTCCCTCCACCAGGAAACAGGAGCAGGTAGTGCTGGTATTACCCTTCCTCACTACTGAGCAAATGAGCTCAGAGAGGTTTTAGGAGCGTAAAATATCTAAAAATCAGTATTGACATTGTAGTCAATGGGGGACAGCTAATTGCAGAAATAATTTATTTCCCTTCTGTGACATTTTTGGCCCTAGTATGTGCACTACAAGAGTACTTCTCTAGAACTGTGTTGCAGATAGCCCTGTCTTCAAGCCTTCTTCAAAAATTCACAGTGAACTCTCAGTGTTGGATGCTTCTTACTAGTGTGCTCTAAAGATCATAGTTTAATCCAGTTAAAACCTCAAAACCTGAAATCTGGCAAAAGGCTTCGGCAATAGATGTATAGCCAGAATAAAAAATGACCCATGACCAACACAGAGCAAGAGGAGCGAGTGTGAGTTCAGAGGATTTATATATACATACATGGAATTTTATTACTAAGCCAGCTCTGAGTAACAGTTGAATGTAGAAGAAGTCAGGCTAAGAAATCTCTCATTACTAGAGTTCAGTTAGAAAACAGAAGGTGCCACTTGGGCATGAAGTAGACTAGATTTAATTCAGCCTTGGAGTGGACTAGCCGTTTTGCAAGTCACATCTTTTCAACCTCTAAAATTAGGAGAATTGATTTTCAGCGGAAAGTCTCTAGGTATTATGTTTGTGGAGTAAAGTTCAAAACTGTGAAGCAAAAATGTCCTAAAGGGTCACAAATCAAAGGCAGTTTAGCTCAATAAATAGCTTTTTCACTGCCTGAAATTAGCAATACATGGTCAGAAACTAATGATAAAAGATACTGGCTAAATGATTAGGGAGCACTTCTCTATGAGAAACCACATTTTTTTTTTTCAGTCAGTCCTGTTTCTTGTCATATCTCCTGGTTTGTATTAATGTCATTTTGAGAAACACCATTTCCAGCGAGACTATTTCTGTGATTGATTATTGTGTATGGAAGATATCAAATACCTGACAGTCTTTAGGTCATTCTTGGAAATATAACTGTTCTGTAAGGGCTGCTGCACTCCAGAGGTGAACAAAATGAGTCCTGTCTTATGAAAGCAATAATTATCCAAATATGGCAAGGAAGGGCTGGATGGTAATGACCTCTGGAGATCTCTTACAAGCTACATGACTATGATTCTGAGATATGCTCTATCTTTTTGTTATTAGAGGTAGGGTTCATCCAAGTACCTCTCTTCAGATGACAGTGACATGTGCAATGTAAACCTATGTTCAAAATAGGCAGTAAGAGAAATGCAAGCATCCTTTTCCAATACCCACAAGTTCTGTTAATACTTCTGCCAGCTTATTTCATAAACACAACTTCTTATTCTCTGTTATTGACTCGGTAGGAACCACAGTGAATGGTCCCTGAAAATAACTCTGGGTAGTGTATCAGTTTTTGTATATGCTTGAATAGAAACTTCACTTATTTTGTATTATAAACTGTCATAAACTGCACTCAATTTAGCTAAACTGAAAGCACAAGTTTACTGTCCAAATTTAGAAAAATGAAGGTTAAGGTTAAGAAGGTTAATGAAGTTAGCAAGTTGGCAAAATAGAAATGCGTAGAGAATTCATGTTTTGACCTGTTTCACATCCCCTGTTAAGTCTGACTTCAGACAAATGTTACTACATCTGTATAGAAGGATATTGAGTGATACCACTAAAAGTTAGTAATGCTAAGGGGTTTTGGCAACGTTAAGTTTTCATCCATCAGCTATGATTCAGCTTGGCCACTTCTGTCACATAAGTGATTCTGTATTTAGTTCAGATTTCGTTCTGATCTGTCATGATAACTTTATCCAAGATGTAAGCAGAAGTAAATCTAAAACTATGTTCTGGAAACCCCAACAAATAGGATAAACTGTATCATACCAGGCCTTTCCATGATAAGCAGAAGTATTGGGGGATGAATGTCTGAAAGAATGGAGAAAGGAAAATGTGAATAGCAACATGGTTATTTCAGCACTCCTAACAGATTAAAACAGATTGAGAAGAAACCATTAAAACCAAAATTACCGTAGCACATCTTGCAACCTATTTTGCTGTCTGTGTGCATGGTCATGCAGAGCACTGGCTCATTGTGGTAGAGACCTATCTAATATGTCTTCAAAATGCCAAACTGTTCTACTAATATTGTGTAAAAAGGACATTTCCTCCCTTTTTCTTTGACTCCCCTCCCCTTGGATGGTTTAAGAAGCAAAAGTGTTACTAAGCAGAGTCTGGAAAATTAAAGTTTCGGCAGGAAGTGTGTTGAAAACTATAATGATACATTTTTTTCAAAGCCTGAATATTCACAAGCTCAGGTTTCTAACATATGGCTATTTCTGCACAACTCCTTTTGTGATGGGAAAGTCCCGTGTACTTAAAAAATAAACCTACAAACAAACAGGTGTAACACATTGCAGTATGATACATAACAGCTACAAATAAAGATTGGGATATACACATTGCAGCTACAGAGCAGGAGTAAGGGGGAGGGAAAGGAATAAGCATTTTATGTGTTGTCTCTGCTTTTTCTTAAGATTTATTACTATTACAGTTGTACGTTTTCCACTGATTTAATCCAAGTTCATTCTCCCTCTGCAACCACATTCATGCTACTTCATATCTACTTAATAAACCCTATGAATGAAATAGACAGCTTCTGTAGTACTGTAAGGTATATTTTATCAAATCTCTTAATTTGGACTATCAAGATAAATAGTCTTGGCTCCAGTACTTTTTTTTTTTTTTTAAAGTCTTATCTTCTACCCTCTATTCTAGGTGATTATACCTCTGGGAGGTTCAGGGGATGAGACACATGCAGGGCATTAATTCTATTTACCTTCTCCTGTAAGTTAAGGAAAAACGTTTAGATCATTTTTAATCCTTGAAACTGACATTACCATAAAAGCCAATTCATAGAAATCTCAGCAACCAAATTTACTAATTACAGCTATAAGACAGTCCACATTTTGAAGAACATAACTGAAAGCCAGGAGAATAAGGCAGTTTGGGTTTTGTTTTAAACAAACTAAACAACTACCTCTCAAACTCAGTTGTCTCTAAGGTTTCAGAGAATCAGAGCAGAAAACTAGTAGCATGCCGAATTTGTTTCCTAGGTGACTAATTAACATTCAGCCTGAGAAGTAGCTTGGATTTGGAAGACAGCTATTCTTTAGGAATTAAGACAATAAAGTACGGAGAAGAATCTCAAGAGAAAGCTGAGAAAATATTACTCCCCACTGCCAAGCAATAAAATCCAATGTGTGTTATGCTCCTTTTTGGAGTTGGAAGTGATATGTCAAAAGACAGAATCTTTCCTCTCAAAGAAAGGCTTCCTTCATGTTTCCCGAGTTTGTTGATTTATTCTCACTTCAAATTAAATTACTAACTTTGTACCTCCAACACAAGAGATTGAATGTTAAACAGCTATGAGACTATGAGCCTGAAAAGTCTTTCTTCTAAAGCTACTCTAGAATATCAAAACAAATACTATGAATAATATCTAGAACACATTTTAGTTTGATTGCAGTTAACTTTTGGCCTTCTGATGCTTAAAAGAAATTTAGCAAAAAACACAGAATCCACTATAAAGTGTAACAAAGCTACCAATAAGCCTAGTTTCCCCTTCTAGTCCTTCCCCTACACTCAGGAAAAGAAGTAGAAATCTAACATTCTGCATGTATCTCTCTGCATATGCTCCATTGCTGGTTTGATTTACCTGCTTCAGGCTTCTCAGGCGAGGACGGTCAGCCCATACATTGAGGTCTGGAATAAGCCATTTTGGTTTCGAAAGCCACAGTACACACTTATTACGAGAACCTTAACACACATCCAAAAAAGATCACTGGATGCATTTAACATTACATTTTTGTTCAGATGTTTTACAGTACATTTCCCAGATGTCTCCAGTTACCATACTTCTGATTGCATCATGGAGCAGTTATACAGCGGGAGAACTTTTGGATGACACTAATCCAGTAGATGTGCTCGAAGGTTGCATTTTTTTGCAATTATTGACAGGCATTCAGCACCTGGAACCAGATGAGAGCTAATCTGAAGTAATGCCCCTGAGAACATGCAGTGTGGACACCGGGTCCTCCGCTTCAGATTCTCTCCCTTTGCACCATGCTAGTTGTTAGCAGACACGTGGCCACCGGGGCACTCTTGCTCTGTTGCCACCTTGCTTCTGCAGAAGTCCGTAATCACACTGTGATCCCTCCCTGGGCACCCAAAAGTTCTCTGCCTGCTCAGCAGGGCTGGTAAGAGCTCCAGTGGAGGACACTGGTTGTGGCACCACCTTCCTTTCTTAACAAACTGAACTAATTAGAAGCAGTCCAGAGATGACAGTGATAGTGGGGAAAGGTCAGCATATAATATGACCTGTAAAGAAAGATTGAAAGAAGTGTGTTGCTGTGCCTAGAGCAAAGAAAAGCTAAACAGGGAAATTATGGCAGTCTTAAATACCTGAAAAGGAGACTGCTGAGAAGAGTGGAATAATGTTTTCTCTGTGTCCATATTGAATTAGACAAAAAGAATGTGCCAATTTCTGGAAAGGGAGATTTAGGTTAAACGTTAGAATGACTTTATAATTGTAAGCATAGTGAAGCTTTGGAGAAAATTGCTTGAGGATGTAATGAAATGCTGCCCCAGAGACTTTTGAAACAGGTTAGGCAAATGTCTGACAGTATAGTTAGTCATGTTGTGGGGAAAGGTGATAGACAAGGCAGCCTCTGAAGTTGCTGTCATCCTGTCTGACGTAAGTTCAGAAGGGTTTCATTTTTATAACTGAGTAACTTGGTACCCAGTGAGATTTCTGAGGTCATATAGAATTAGAAAATGGATACTGAGTGCATAAAGTGTTGCCATTAATGTGAGAAATCTTCAGGAACTGCCTTTTCTTATGGTGAAGTCAATACGAGGCTTACCCGTTAATGAGAGCAAGAAGGGCTTTTTGATTCTGTAAGAGTTTATACGTGTGAATGCTCAAGACCTGCTGAAACTGGTGAGTCCTAAAAGCAGTGACTGAAGAGGGAGAGGTACAAGTATTAATGCCGACATTGTATTCTGGGGAAATGAGAAGCTAAAGGCAAAGTGCCTGGTGACCCAAAGGAACACACGGCAGGATCAGAGCATGGGCTTGGTTTTGGTGTGTTCAATCTGCCAGATTATGCTACATTTCTACTTTACAGTTTTAATTTTTCTGATGCCTTCCTATTATATAACTGCACTTTATGCATCCAAGACCTGCAGTTAATAACTCTTAAACAATGTCTACATGAACATTGCTGGGTATTTATTAATTGTGGTGTTGCTAGTCCCCTGTAGTGGCAGGAACTACTCTAGTGCATAAGGGAGGGGATATTCCAAGTAGCAGGTGGTGGAAACAGGAAAAGAGGCTGCGTTTATGAATGAATTAAGCACTTTAAATCATTTACTTGAATATATGACCTGAGTTGCTTCATCATGCTATTCATGACTAGCTGTATTTATTGCCATGTTGGCTGTGACCGGCGTCTGAATCTTCACAGCTAAAACCATGAACTTTTGCAACTTAAGAAGAAAAAGCCTGAAATGAACAGCTGAGGACAAGCAATTTCCATGGATCGGAGGCAGAACACATAATGGCATAACTGATGTGTAACTGGAACTGAGTAAATGATGGATCTCTCAGTGTCTCAACCAAAAACCAGAGGGAACCTATACTGACTTTATTAGCAGAATGAAACCTTGCCTAAAATTTCATTTTGCAAGAATGTGAATAACTTCTTTTTTCTTTAATCTTAAACAGAATATTTTGCTTTATTTTAGCTGTTCAATGATTTTTCTTGGTTTTTGTTTGTTGTTTGTTTGGTTGTTTTTTTTTAATACAACATTGGTTAATTGTAGCAGCTTGTTTTAAAACTAAATAGTAAGTTTAATTGTGATAATGTCAGAATGGCAAAAACTAAATTTAAATGGTTTTCTATTTTCAGAACTCCACCAATTATTTTTCAGGAGAAAATAATTTCTGGTCTAATTTTAAATCAGAAACAGACGATGTGCCTGATTAATCATTCTTCTCCCCCCCTCCCCCCTGAAATTAAATATTTTTAAAAGAATTACTATAATTCTATGAATTACACATAATGAAAACTGCTTTATCTGTTTTTCTTATACTATACAGTGATTCAAACCATCCTATCTAACATAAAATTGCACAACATTTATCATTGCCTAAAATGCCTAATCATCTGCTTCTTTCATTCTTTATCTAGTCTTTAATGTTATACATTCTATCATTTATTGCTTCCTTGTTTATTTTATAGCTTGGAGAAGCAGGGTAATATGGCCGAAGTCAGATTGTCTCCAGTCCTTACAGACCATTATACCATTCTGTGTAGAAGACATCACACACTGCTTTAGCTTACCTAAAGACTAAGGAACATACTGTTCACTCAAAGATGATCACAGCGATGGAAAGTGAACTAACACGTTGCGGACTTTTCTCACAGTGTGCATATAGCAAGAACTAAAAAGGAACTAGAGGAAAGTAAAACAGTCTGGAGGAGCTTTGAAAATATCCCAGGTAGCCCGTCATCAGAGGAGCACAGAACATGGTAGCAGAAGAGTTGTACACTGTGTTTTCAGTAACTATATTTGCTCTGTGTGTGTCTTGTGAACTGTACTCAGTGGTTGTGTTCTGTCTGTGCAATGATATGTTTCTCCTCTTTCTGTGGCTGAAACTCATTACCACAATTACTTCCAAGTAGACTTTTTTTTTTTTTTTTTCCCAATGGTAACTGGCAGCTTGGATATCCAAACTGAGAAACCATGAGGACAGAAGAATGGCACCAAAGACCCCCAGCGTCTAACAATGGAACCACTCAGTAGGGAAATTATGAGGGACAGCAAGCAGAAAATTAGTCTGGTATGTCTGGAGGAGCTTGTTTAGCAATTAGATACTGTGATTAGTGGCTAGTGGTCAGAGTTTGAGCTTTGTGATGTAGCTCCACTAATGGTCCTTTGATATCAAGTAAATATATAATCTTAATTGTCTCTCAAAAGATCTATAAGTATTAATACAGAACACCTTGGCTAAAGCAATTAGGCACCAGATCAGCTGTCCTCTTTTTACAGTGACTCTTTTCTTATTAGCAGTTTTCCCTGGTTTCCTATAGATCTCAGTGCACTTTGGGGTGTTGGCTACTAGAGAAGACAGCATACGTTTTAGTTGCTTGTACATACATGCATAAGAAAGTGCTCACATGCAGATCAAGCAAAAAAAAAAAAACAAAAAAAAAGGTACATATTTATTCCAGAAATAATTGGATAATAAACTAAAAAAATATGTGCCATTCAGGAAACATAGGGAAATTACAAATACTCTAGAAATTGTAGCTATTAGAGTGTTATATTAAAACTGTTAAAATTTTTAGCACTTACCAAGAGGCAATGGAAGAATATGCAGCCACATTATAGGAAAAGTTAGTGTCTGCAGTAAAATCACTTATCTGTATATGTATATGGATTGCAAACACAAAGACGATGAAAAGCCTTTAAAATTTTTTATTGTTAAGCAAGAAGGCAGGCAAAATAAAACATTTTTTTAGCGGGTATTAGAATAAAGCAGTGAAATATGCTAGTTCTGCCCATGTAATATCAGCAGGTGACTTGCAAAGACATATTTCGAGTTACTCAGGAACTTGTCCTGAGGTTCCAGTGCAGACCACTGATGCTACTGGGCAGTCATGTCTCACCTCAGAGCTCTGAATCCTGTAAGAAAATGGGCAACAGAAATGTTAAATGCACATGTGTAGGGGCTACTGGCTGTGGCCATGTGGTCTACTCAGCTCCGGGTGCGAACATCTACCTTCCTCGATGGCACAAAGAATGAATGGCTACCATCTCCGCGGGGCCACCCACGCCAGGCTCCTGCTGATCACTTCAGTGGTCTTGGGAAGGTCACACGTGGTGCTAAATTCATAATAGAGCATTGATCTCCAGGTAAATGTGAGCACAATTGTCTCAGAAGAGCAGGTGGGGCTATCAGATGGGACCAGGCAGGTGGGAGAAAAATGCTTATGCCAGAGCTCTGGTCTGCTACTAATTAGCTTTCTGACAATCATCGAGAGACTCTTGGCATGATAAATCAATAACCATCACAAAATGCTCTACCTTTTCAGCTGCGCATATGTATATATAAATACATATTTATTTACATATATACAGATCTATACTTATTGATACGTATAATTCCCGTAGCTGTTGAGACGTTTCATCCATCATATGCAGGGCCCAGCTCAACAAAGCGCAAGATGCAGTGTCAGAGGCATGCAGCTTGCCTTGTTCCCACTGAGTAGGTTATCGTATAAATGCAAATATATTTTCCTCCAGTGCGAAGGCAAGGGATACCCCTGGGTGGGGGGTCTCATGCTATTTCTCATTGACTACATGCTACAGACCACCTTTATGGACTTGGGACTTCTCTTACCTGGCTTACTGAAGTGAAGATTCAATCCTTACCAACAGGTTTTTTTCAGGGCACATGAATATAAAATGTCCTGCTGAGAGGAGGAAAGTTATATTTCAAAGTCTGTTCTTTAAAAACTGCTGATTAGTACTAAAGAAATCAATTTAACACAAGAAAACTTCATAAAAGTCTATTCACTCTGCAGAAAATAAATCTCTAATTCCACGGGGAAGTAAAAGAGAAAGAAGAAAGTATCTATGCAGTCAGCTTCTACAAGATTTTTCTTCCCTAAAGGGTCCTTCTGTCTGTAAATTAAACCACTGTACTTGAAAGTGGTTGACTTGAGGAGCGAGTTCTTTGTTTTAAAAGCTGACTCGCTAGTATGTGTATACCTCCGGGTCTTCTGTTTTAAAGGTATATTTTATTTTATATAAGATGTATATAATATTTATTTTATTTATTATACAAATAGCCAAGAAACCTACTGTAATATTGCTGTCTTACTTTTTTAAAAAAAAAGTTACAGATCTCTTGGGGAAAGCCTGCAACTTTAAATGGAAAACAACAGCGAACAGTACTGATGAATCTGCTATGAACACCAAAACCCCATATATAATAAATAAACAAACAAGCAAATGTATAAAAAAATTATATATGTCTTTATATATATATTCTTTTTAGGGAAATACTTTGTAAACCTCTAAACACCTGCACACATAGATTTTTTGCTTTTAATTTTGTTTGCTTGTGTGATTTCATTCTTATATTTCATCATGTTTTGCTTCTGTCTTTAAAAAGCTGCTGATTTGTCCAAGGAAAAATATAGATGCCTTGTGACATCAGATATCCACTTTCCCTTGATTTTCAGTTCTTTGGAAAACATAAGGAATCAAGAACAGTTCCATTGCTGCCAGTAACTTTTTGTTGGTGTCACCCTGCATAGTGTCACTGACTTCAGGTAGGTTTGCCTATTTGTTCTGCCAGGGAATCTGGTCAAATTGTTCCCAAATGTTGTACCAAGAAAGTGATATTAGAATCCACAATTGCATTAGAGGTAAAACAACAATCCGGACCTAAAATCACTGTAGAATGAACTTTGGACTTTGGTGTTAAGGTCACTGTTTTTCAAAATTTCTATCCCTAATGCTAGAAAAGTACAAGAGCAACTCAGGATGTATTTGTTATAAACTATATCCAACACTTTAAGAAAATGGGTTTTCAAAATGAAATTTCTGCCACGTTGCAATCATAATTTGAAAAGAAAGTAGAACTGAAACCAAAGCAGTGGAAGAAAGTTCATATCTGGCAATTTAAATTTCACCACCCATGTATTCATGTTTTGAAGGTTTCAACTTCGGGTTGTCTTGGGGTAAACTCCAGTGTATGGTATGTCACTATGTTTTTCAGTGCCTAGTCTCTAGGCAAGCTTTTTGGTTTAGTGATTGACATCCTAGTAAACTACTTTAAAACATCACAGAACTGTGATTTTTACATGTATTCCTTTAAGGTTCAGATTCTCCTTAGGCTTTGCAGAGGAAGCAGCAGGCATTCTGGGATGAAGCTGGGGCCTTCGTTTGTCTTCACACAAAGACTGGATAAATTTTTATTTTCTATACTTAAATGAGTCCAGAAATTGACTTTAAAGACATAAATAAGGGAGCAAAGTGCCCAGGAAGGAAAGAGTGGCTGATGCCTGAGCTCTGCCCCATTTCTCTTCCCCTTGTCCTAGGTACTGAGAGAGCTGAAGCCTCTACCACAGGCATGGCCAAATCATGCCTTGAGCAAGAGTTGGCCTAGGTCACATCCAAAGGTCCCTTCCAATTTTTTTTTTTTCCCCTGTAATTATAGTGACTGTAACTTCTTTGAATTTCAAGTGCACAGAAAGTTGCGCACTGGAGCTGGAGTATTCTGTTTTATGTTTCTGCTGGACCTGACTTGCTACAGCAATGGAAAAAACAGTGTTTCTGATGGTCTGCAGAAGAAAGGCTGTGACTGTGCCTTGAGCAGCCACTTTCTTGAGCTGACCCAACCTAAATCTCATCCTCACATCCTTAAGTCAACAGGGAGACGGATATCAAGCTGGATATGAACCTGAGCACCAGGATCTAACTTCAAAGCTGGATCTGACTTCAAAGTTGGCCCTCCTGTGTGAGGGGTTTTGGACCAGAAGACCTCTAGGATTTCCTTCTGGACTAATTACTCTACAATTCCCCAGTATGGTTAGAGCTGTGGTTTTAAGTTGCTAAGGCAGGTGATTCTCAAGGGCAGCTGGAATGTAAAAAGGAGGTAAGAAACTTGCTTAAACTTTCTGTGCAGAGATGTACATCTCCAGTGGAAACCTTTTAGGGTCTGCATCCTGGAACTAGTAACTGAGAGGACATTTAGTTAGAAGTGACTAACTCTAAAAAGGAAAAAAAGTTAATGAAGTCCATGTCTGGTAGTGACTGTTTGTGTGATTGTAATGGTTAGCACTCCCAAGCTGTGGATAGGTAAGTACCTTTTCCTTAGACTTTTCTGCCCATCCTTCTCAGTCACTCATCAGTTTCTAGTCCTGTCAGTTCTGTGTTTTCTTACAGAGGGTTATGGAAATTCACATCAATTAAAGCTATGTCTTGTTGGAAATTATCCATTATTTATAATGCACACTAACTGCTAATTATGCAGTTAATTTCCAGATCAGTTGTTTACTAACTGTATTGTTTGACCTCTAGCAAGAAAGTTTCTGCAGGAGCTGTCAAATAAAAACATTTTAGCTAAGATACATGGCATGTGATCTTCATCTTTGTGGGTTAAATTCTGCTGTGACTTGTGGCCAACTGCTCACTCTAGTCAGTGGATTTGAGTGGGCTATGGAATAGAGCTTGGTTTCATGATGCTATTTATAAAAGAAAATGAAAGTGAAAAGCTCAAGCCCCAGACCCAGGATTATTTTTAGGCTCACAACAAACAAAGCGTAAAACTGACAACACAGAAACCAGTAGAAACTGACATCATAAAACTGGTGCTGAGTTTTTATTTTTGCATTACCATTGCCATTTGATTTTAAAGCAAAATGGTAATAAACAACACAAAAGGAATCTACAGCAGGGAAGGATGTTAAAATGTTCCTCATCAATCTGCCAGAGGAGCAAGACTGGACTGAAACCGTTACAACTCAAAATGTTACTGAAACATTTATTGCTGGAATTTTTCCCTAGAGAAGGGGAGAACCAGAAGTAACTTAGATGCTACATGTAGAACAACACTGACATCAAATCATAATTTTAGGAAGGGTCATCCTGAAGGTGATCTGTTGTCAATGATAAGCCTAAGTTGCTCATAAGCCCCTCTCCTCATTGCAATTTGTTTTGGAAAGTTATCCATTTTCTTTTTTAAACCACTCAGATTACTGGTGAACTTTGGCCTGTGTTGTAGAGTCCTGTGAGTGGAGAGGACTCTCCTGTGTCAGGGCTCCCTGAGCTCCTGCAGGGACACAGCTGCTGAGGAGAGGTACAAAGGACTTCTTTCGATGAGGGAATTAGGTTAATCGGATTCAAGCACTTCTTTCACATGGTGAAAGCCTTCCTATACAATGTAGTTGCATTTTGCCTATCCATTCTTCTAGGCTTTTTATTTTCTGCCTACTCCTAGTGTTGTTTCATATAATTTTTCCTTGCTGTTTTCTTGATCTCTTCATTCCTCATTTATTAACGTAACTGTTCTGCTCATTCCGTCAAGGTTATACCATGTTTTCATGGTACACAAAAGACATTCAGGTATAGGTAGACTTTTTATTTATAAGAACAGAAACAAACCTAGGAAAAAAATCAAACACTTCTTCCACTTGGAGAAGGATCAGGCAACATCTAGCACAGTTTCTTCATGCTAAGATAATTGCTTACAGTGGAGATGGGGAAGATAGACAGGATCTCGTTATTAACATATGCCCTTTGTACCATTCAGATATAGCAAAATGCCCGTCTTAGCTTAGCAGACAACTGCCTTAATAAGAGAGGACCTTATTGTAGATACGACATTTTAGGTGCTTGCCAGTCACTCACCATCTTCCACATGGAATACTTTTCATGGAGGAAGGTGCTCAAGAAGTGGCCAAAGGTTGCAAGAAAATCATGCCTCAACTGTTCCCATGCTTTTGGCTGCTGTAACACCACTGTGGAGTAAACAAAAATGAAGAGAATTGACTCCCAGAATTTTACACTTGAGCGGCACTTGGATACAATGAAGGATTTTCTTTGACACATCTGGCAACCAGTCCTTCAAAACTCACGCAGTGTTGGCTTAGTGGACCACTGACTCACTGATGCAGTGCCTGGCTTTTTCTGAGACATGGGTCTTCATGTAAACAGAAAACTTCAATTCTACATAGATCAGCCTTCTGCAGAACGTTAAAAAAAATTATATTAATGCAAGCTCATTTCTTCTTACCTCTTCCCTTGGATTATAGTCAAGGCTATTGTTTGGCTGTGTGAACAGTTATTAGCTGAAGCTTATTCTTCATTCTTCTACATGTGGCAATCATCTTTTTGAAAGTACACAATAGGAAACTTCCCAAGATGACACTCGAACAAACAAAAGTGCCAAATGTGAAGTTCCTCTAATGAGTCACACCTCCAATGTTGAAGGCATGGGGCTCACACTTTGCGTTTTCTTAGCACAACTTACTGATGTCAGAAGCAGAAGTAACCGTCTTTTATTCGGATTGACATGTGTTAATTTACAACACAAAATGCATCAGGACAATCACACCGCAATAACTTTTCTCTCTTCCTTGATTTTAGCCTTTGGCATTTTTTTTGCTCATATTAACCCAGCATTTTATCTTTGGGATTCAGGAGCACAAGAGAGACTCAACAGAAATCCAGTCTAGTTGATTATTAGTGGATAAGAAACATATCTTATAACCTCTTTTTTGAAGCTTTTTTTAAAAAATTTTTTTTTGTTTGTTTTAGATCTTTTGCCATTTCGCATTAAAAGAAAGATTCTGGGTGAAATTGAAAGCGTTTAAAATGTGAGACTTCTGGGAGGGGTGAAGGCTTCATGTGTTTACCTTTGCTGTGCAGCTGTATGGCCATAGCTGTTTTGAACAACCTGAACGTGCCAGCCTCACTGGCCACTGCTCATGTGGTTTGCAGGGGATGGCTACTGAAAGGTAAGTGATGACAAGAGCCATTTCCCACTGTGCTTCCCCTCACCTGCCTGCTACATAGCATTATGTAGTTCCTTTGCTGTTGTGGATTTTGTCTGCTAGCGTACAGTTAAGCTGTTGGCTAGCTGAAGGCAACGCAAGTAGTGCCTGAGGCAAGATGTGCACTATCAATCTATCAGCGTGCAGCGTATGAGAAAGACACACAGACTTCAAAAAAGAAACACTTTAGAAGATATCTACGAGCACTTCAGCAAAATTATAGATGGAATTTACAATGATCCAGAGTACAGACTGTGTCAGACAGCGATGACTTTGTGTGTGTGCGTGTGTGTGTGTATGTGGTGGGGATGGCACATGAGCTGGGGAAGGGTAGGCATTTGTACAGCAAGGCTGCAGTCACTTTGTCCTTTTCATACAGATAAGCAAAGGATATAGAGATCCTTGGACTGTCAAGGTAGATCTCAGATGAAAAATCTTGGATTCAAAACCACTGCTTTTGTATTTCAGTGTAATGAACGTTAGACGCCATACATAAAAAAGTGCACTGAAAAGTAACCCTTGAACTGTAGAATACCATTGGAATGACATAAAAAAAAAATAAAATAGAAACCTTCAGACTGCGGTATTTTATTTCAGAGTGCTGTGAAAGGTCTGTCTCAGTCATTGCACACTGCACACCATTTTACATGTACAGATGTATTTTTAATAGGAAACACTGGGGTTTCCATCTTGCGTGTGCTTTCAGCCATGCTAATTGTCTTGCTATTTTCTCTTTCAGTGAACTACATGAAGGATAGTGTATTCTAATTTTCTGTAAAATACATAAGAAAAATACATAAGAATCCCTGTACCATTAAAAAACCCCAAACATTTCTGAATGCAGAAAAAATATAGAATATAAGCCTTGAAGGTTCAGAATCATAGACAAATAAAAAAGACACAAACACAGATGACAACAACCTCATGTACATGTGTTGGCCTAATAAAATGTATTATCTTTTCTATATCCCTCCATCTCCTTTAAAAAAGAACAGGATATTTAAGGTGCTGTCACAATTTTTAAATAGTCTGTTTGGTTATGGTGGGTTTGACTGAAGGGAAAGGATTGTTTTTCAGAGTTTATTGCAGAAGAATTACACTGTTGCTCATCTGAAGTCAGCTGGAATACAACTCCATACATTCCTTATCGTTATGTCTGCCAACTGACGGGTATACAGGCTCAGTGGCAAGTCACAGTCTTCTCTCCTCTCCATTTCTTGTTGGTTTTTTACAATAGTGTTATTCCAAGATGCTTTTGCAGGCATGAAGGGGCCATGTCTGTAATGATATATGATTTTTATAATCTTTTCCCAAGACCTTTCATTTACTTACATTTAAGACCAGGGGTATAACTTCAGTCTGTGTTTTTCCATGTTAATAACCAAAGCTGAGGTCTCTATTTCAGTATTATGAGGAGACTAGAATTTTATCATTATAGCAATGTGACTAAATAAAAGCTACAGAATGATCTTGATCTGTTCTGAGAAGAAAGTTTAAGAAATTGCAGGTGTCAGTTGTACCAGTGGGTGAAGCATTACAGCAACACAATGTTTTTTAAATTTTCCATGCACACAAAACAGTAACACTCCTCACAATACACAGTTTCAAGGTTCAAGTGATTTTTGCTTTGCTGTTGAGTTGTAACAAACTATTTTGTAATCTTTCTTAAATTTTATCTGGATGCTCAGGAAATCTTCAGTGAAATTGGAAGCCTGGTACCTTTTCAAATGTCATAAAGATATGGTACATATAACAAATTCTCCAAAAGAACAGTGTTAATAGCAACTAAACACTGATTCCAATACTTAAAGGGTGGCTATAAAGAGGACAGAGGCTCTCTCTTCACAAGGAGCTACAAGGAGAAGACAAGGGGCAATGGGTACAAGTTGCACTGGGAGAGGTTTCATCTCAACGTAAGAAAAATTTTTTTACAGCAAGAACAATCAATTACTGGAACAACCTCCCCAGGGATGTGGTAGAGTCCCCATTGCTGGAGGTTTTCAAGATGCAGTTGGACAGTGTGCTGGATAATCTCATCTGGACTCCCTTTCCCATGAAAGGCTAGACCAGATGATCTTTCAAGGTCCCTTCCAACCCAGGCTATTCTATGATTCTGTGATTCAATCAAAGCTTACTTTGAGTTTTACATTGAATATTGAAATTCCACACAAGGCTACACTGTGCATTAGAGAGGGTATGAGCAACAACTGAGAGGATTCAGTCTGGCTGCAGAGATGCTAATGCTCTTAAGAAACAAGGTCCAAAGATCCTTCTTATCTCAACATAGAAACAGAGTGAAATGAAGAAAATTATGCAACTTAAAATAATACTTTTCTTCTGGATAAATATTAAGGGCCTTCTTGGCCTCTGTATGCTTGAACTAGACAGAGGAGGTGTCAATTCTATGTTCACATTACATCTGAGACAGCTGGCCTCCAAAGCAATTTGAACACGCAGCATATTCTGGATAGCTGGCATCTCATGTCCATATTGACCTTACAGGCAACTGATGCTCAGTTTGAATTTCGGAAAACTACAGATCCCAGCTATCTTTTCAGTCCTCACCATTGGTCTTTTCTAGCAGGAAGGCATGCCAGACTGTCTTGTCCTTCTGGAGTGGGTTACAGGGCAGCAGCATACAGAGAGTTTAGATGGAGGCTGTTGGGCCAGACAAAGAGCAAAAAACAGGTTGGGTATTTTGCACATGGATAGTGTTTTCATGGGGACCACAAGGGTACTCCTGGAGGGTAGATAAAGTAGATAAGGAACTTGGCTTTGATCCTGGTAGTTTTCTAACGTAGAGATGTAGAAGTAGGCCATGATTCTTACCTTAAGCTGAGGTTGAACTTCCTATTTTTATCTGGAGGAGTAAGGGAGCTAGGGAAGAGAGGAAAGGCTGGTTTTCAAAGGTAAAGTAGGATTTCTCTTAAAGCAAAACTAATTTTAAAATAGCAGAAGTGCATTGTTTGGAGTTAAAACTGTTATGCTGAGCATCTAAAATTACAAAAGCTAAATCTTTCTAACTGATCAGTCTATATTTATAAATATTTGTAAATATTTATAAATAGGAATTTTTTTGATGACTCCACCCTACCACTATTTTACATTTGCCCTTACCCTTCCGCGATCCACCTTCCTGGTCTAGTGTCTGTTGTATTTCTTGATGGCACTTGAACAGCCAGCCATTCAGTTGACTTCCATCCCTCCCCATTTGCAAAGTAGTTCTTAAGGCCTTCACACAGGGGGATGGGAGGTATCTCATCTTCAGGTGGGCAGATTAAACACTACCTCTGTCAGTGTAAATATTCCCTTTTATGTCAGTGGCATTTGTACAACTCCATAGGATGGACATACCAACAATGCTCATGGAAGTTGAGCTTATTTTCAATGGCTTCTAATTTCTTTCCTTTTCCTGAAGACTATGTTACTCACCTATGTTTATACACGTATTTAGAAGACCACATATGTAGCTTTATAAGCTGTAAATGTTCTTTCTTCTCTTCTTCACTTTTTTTTTTTTCTTACTTAGCAATTGCAAGCACACTGCAAGAAGACAGACTAAGGCATGAAAGATGAGGAAGGAAAAGATGTTTGCTGTGATCCAGCTGACAGTCGTGCAATTAAACTGCCAGGAAAAAAAATACATGCTTTAGTTGTCTAAAGAATGGTTTCAAGCCAAGCACATTTTGTACTGCACATTCAAGGAAGTAATTAGCATATCTGGCATTGTAATAGCTTAGGTGATGGGCAACAAGATATTAGTCACTGCAAATAGCTGCAGTAGGGGACTAAAGTACATTACATGGATGGTTGTTTGACACCATTTATCTGAGGAGAAGGAACATATAGATGTATCTAAATAAATTAGAATGCAAAATTATGTTTCTCCCTTCCTTTTGAAAACAGGATTAAATTTATTGAAATAATTTTTACATGCTTGCCTCACATTGCCTTGTTTATTTTTTTGGAATAAATGGGCTGAGGACAGTGGGTAGTCACAGATCTCCTAGCCTGTGCATTAGCCCATCCTCTCTAGGGGAGCAGCAGAGATGGGGATTACTGTATCTGAGTCCATGCTTTGCAGTGGTGATATAGACAGATCTAGCCTATCCAAAATATCATTTTGTTTGTGTAGGACCCCATGTTCCTTAGATAAGAAACAATTCATCTGAAGCAGTTAACCATGAAAAAACAGGTGTAATACAAGGTCCAGTGTGGAGTAATGTCAAGGTAAGGAAATTGTTGCAAGGAACTACGCTCAGGTCCCAAGTCTCAGTGGCAGCCAGGAGGCAAGTCAGCCTCTGTACTCACACTGGACAGCCTGAGATCAAGGACAACCACATTATTTTTGTCTGGTAGGAACAAAACAAAACACAACAGAAGTCAAACTGTCAAAAGGAAATTCTTGCCTGGGGTCCTGTCTGCTTTCCAAGTATTGCCCTCCATAAATTTTCCACAGAGGGTAATTATTTGAGTCTTCAAAAACTCTGTGTCCCTCTGTGTACTCAAGGATATCACATGCTCAGCTAACACAATATCAATGGCAGATCTGATACATAGCACTAAGTAGGTGTCAGCTCAGATGTGGCAGCAAGTTCGGAATTAAATTATCCATCAGCACTCACTAGATGGGTCTCTGTAAAAGTAAGGTCACAACTGGGTAGCAGTCCTTTGTGCATTGCAGATACTGACAAAAGCTCATTGCTAAAATAGCACTGTTGATATAGAGGCCTTGATGTTGGCCCATGGCTGTAAAATGTGCATATCACCTTTTACAAGATGCTAATCTTGGATAAAACTTGCCATAGACTAAGTGGTAGAAAGGACCTGTCAAACACTTCTATATCCAGGAATGCAGAGAATTTTTTTTTCAGCTACAAAAAAACCCCCATCTGATTTTATGCACACAGTAAAATGTCAACTGTGATTATCAAGATTACTACCGTAAGCAAGTATCCAAAGGCTAATTGTAGAAAATGGTTAAAGCAGCATATTACCTACATCTGTTATTGATTATGTGAAGAAACCCTGTGTATATACGGGGGTCTGAAGAAGGCATCCAAGGGGCATATGTTTACTTTTCCTAAGTCTCTCAAAAGGCATCAAATCAGTTTAGCTGTTTGTCAGAGCACTCGTTTTTATATTATAGAACAAATCAGACTAGATCAAATTGAACGTCAGTAGTCTTAGATACAGTGTTCTTGGACTAGTCATCTATTGGGAATCTATCTGTATTGTTAACTAGTAGTTGTTGGCACAAATGGTAGTATTTTTTGTGGAGAAACACAGACATAGAACTGAAGACTTGCAGGTGGAATTACAGTTTATATGTAAGGAGGAACCACAGGGGAAATTTAATCCTCTTCAGGGGAAAAATTCTCTTCAGAAAGGATTGCATTCTTTTTTATTTCTCAAGAACTTCTCTCCTCCTGCTGTTTTTATTTTGATTCTTTTTTGGCTCTCTGCTACAGTTTATGCTTTATAAATTGGCAGTGGGAATACTGCATGCTTCCAGATTCTCACTACTGCAAATGTTCTCATTGTTCATTCAAGAATTAATCCTGCATCTGGAATACAGTTATACTCCTATTCCTAGCCCAGGTAGCCACTGTGGACTGAACTATTCAGCTTTTCACTAATGACGCGTACAAAAGTATTATGACTTGCTCTGAGTATTAGGACATGTTCAAATATAGACAGTCCTTGTGTCTGGGGTCTCTCCTGGAAGAGCGTGGCATGACTGAAAGATGTGGGGTGCTCTCCTGAAATAATTGATTTGGGTGCTGTCACTGGGGTCTGTTCATATTAAAGGTGATTGTCCTACTGCTTTGTCCCAGGCCCTCTCTGGGACATCCTCTCTGGGATGACACAAAATCCTTTCTACTGTAGTCAGAGATAAATGGGCATTTTGTACATATATAAATGTCTGTACAAACTGTAACACGAGAGAGGCAGGCTGAAGGAGATTTTTTGCTTGCTCTATTTTTTATGAGCCTATAGAATGACTTTTGAACTTTTTCAACTAATACATGGGTAAATCTCAAATAATTATTTGCTGTTATGATGCCACATTACCAAATCATATGTTACCCATGGCTAGTATTAAATTCTGCTGGTTTAAGGTTTTTGGGTTTGTTGTGGGGTACTTTTGCGGTTGTGGTTTTTTTTCTGGTTGAGCTGCCTAAAATTATCATCTGATAATTTGTAATCTACACTGTTTCCACATATAGTTGCTTTGGTGCAATTTAGCAGGTGAAATTGGTCACTGCTGTTTGAGTTGGTGGAGGCACCACCAGGTATGCTAGCTGGCAACTAGTTCCATACTATGTGCTATGCCCAGGAGCTTATTTTTAAGCTAAACTTAAATTCAATCTTTTTGCAGGATTCTTTTACAGTGAAAAAATTAGTGAAAAGTAAAAAAAGTGTAAGAAGAAAAGCAATAACAAAAAGTATTCAAAATGTCTTCAATGACTGAAGTACACATGTGAATATAGGAGTTAGCATAAGTTAAGCCTATCTGACGACAGTGTCAGCGTAAGTAGACAAGGTTTAGTTAGCCCCTTAGAATCAGGGAGTAGCTTAGTCATAAGAGAGAGGAGTAACTTAAGCATAAACAATCTGTTATTCACTGTGAATGCTGCAAAGGTGTCAAGACCCTGTGAGACAAGCAGATCATGAGGATCTTTGGTGGTAGCAGCCAGTTGTGGGGTCCAAGTGTAAGAATGAGTCAGCTAAGGATGAAGTATTCCCTATGCCATCCTGTAACACTTGATGCCTGGAGTCACCGGGGAAGACACTAGTAGAAAGGCAGAAGAAAGGCAATGTCTGTAATAGTCAGGTCTACAATTCTCATGTCCAATCTTCTGAGATTTACTGTATAGGAAGCTTCAGAATCATTTTAATGGAAACAAACAGATTGTTCTAAGCATGTATGTGTGAAATGAAGAAAACATGGTTATTTGTTAGTAACAAGCAGTTTGTCATTATGTTAAATGAGATGGAAAAAAGGAGTTTGAAAGAGTTTGTTCAGCTGTGGCTTTTGTTCAGTTTCGACAAAATAAACGATTCTTTAAACAGCAAGAGGTCACAAAGAACATGGGATGTAAGTATCACACATTTAGAAATCAACATGCACTGCTCAACGTTGTCAGAGTGTGGGGAGAAGTAGAGGAAAACCCAGTCACTAGTTATGGTGATGGTTTGATTTTACACATATATTCTCAGAAAATGAAGGAATGATTTCTGCATCCTAATTACAGCATGACACAAGTTACCTTCATCTACATGTGCCTATTAGGTGACTGTAGTGCATGAGGAAATGTACGGGACAGCTAGCCTTGTCCTGGTAATGTTCTGAAGTTTGGATACAAGGGAAGATGGAGCAAAGGGAAAAGGAAAATTTTCCTTTTTCTGTGACAAAAGGGGAAGAAGCTACTTTTATATTTGTTAAATAAGTGCTCAGCAGGTTGAGGAATATGAAGTTGATGCAGCTGAGAGAGGCAATGGAGGACTGAGGGGCTTCAGAGGCTACCACTGTGAGAAATAGTTTCAGACCCTCAGGGATAAGCAGAACAGGAACTATTTGTCCATGAGGTGGGTAGGACAGGGAATGAATAAGATAACCTTGGCTCTGCTCACACTCTCTACAGCTCAGGAAGCTTAATACTGCCTTTCATAAAAAAGGAGCTATCCTGCAAACTCTTGCACGTGATCTCTCTAATAACCCAGCCAGCAAATCCTAAGCTTTGGTTGCCATATTTCTTCAAAAGTGAAGGAAACTTCAGAATTTTCAGGAGTGTAAATGCAGTACTCCCAATCCAAATAGTTACAAATTCACAGGACTACTTAAAACTGTACGTGGTATGTACTTGTGGGTGGTGAGTGTAAACATTTACACGTATCTGAATTAGTAGTCTTCCAGGTATGCTTCAGTTGCACTTTCAAATTTATGGCACAATAATAATGATAACATTTGCTTTAATAAAAGCCTAAAAGCTAGCACGTTCTTGTGGGGCCAAAGGCTGAGGTTTTGGGAAACAAAACCCTCAGAACAAATACCGTAGGATTCCTAAGAAACCTGACATATCTAGCAACTCCCAGTTCAAAAGGACCAGGTCTGTGTTTTCATTTATACCTTGTACAGACAAAAGCCCTATACCGAGGTTAAAAGAAAGGCTATGGTAATCTTGATAGACAATAATTAAATCTATCAGTTTGAAAATCCTTTGCAGATTGTACACAACAGCCAGTGCTCTGTGTCAGTGCACCAGTGCTCCTCAGAAGCAAGGACTGAACAATGCTGGCTTGGCCTTGCTCATCACAGAGCGCAACGGGATTGTTTTGGAACCAGTCAGGACTGCGAACTGTAATGAATCCACCTGCATATTCAGAAACTCTCCTTTGGATGCAGGGAACAAGAGCACTCCTCTTCCAGGGGAAAATACACCCTTTTTCATCACCATGGAGAGATGTTATATCTTTTTGTATAGCTCATTTGTTTCTCTGGAAGGCATAGTTATATTAGAATCAAAATGCTTGCAATTTGAACGTATGGTCCAAAATAAGAAGTTTCATTGGTTTATTAAATCTAAATAATACAAAGTGACAAAATGACACTAAACTCTCAAAGTAATTTGTCTGACTGCTGTCACCAAGCATTGCTACTGAAGATGTGTCCTGGTTTCAGCTGGAATAAAGTTAATTTTCTTCCTAGTGGCTGGTATATTGCTGTGCTTTGGATTTAGGATGAGAATACTGTTGATAACCCACTGATGTTTTAGTTGTTGCTAAGCAGCGTTTATACTAAGTAAAGGACTTTTCAGCTTTTCATACTGCCTTGCCAGTGGACGCTGGGAGTGCACAAGAACCTGGGAAGGGACACAGCAAGGACAGCTGACCCAAATGAACCAAAGGGGTATTCCAGACCATATGACATCATGCTGACTATATAAGTGAGAGCAAGCAGCTGTGTGGTGCTTAGTTGCCAGCTGGGGTTAAACCCTGACAAGATGGACGATAAAACTCATTGAGTTTTTCTGTTTCCTAGGTAAACAGCTGAAGGAAATGTGTCTCTGTTCCTCTATTCTAGCCCCAGGGCATTTTGATTAATATTGACATCATCAAGCCTTGTGCCAGTGGACCAAAAGAAGAATAACATATTCTGGTGACTAATCCAATACTGACAGCAGCAGGCAGCCTGTATTCAGCATAGAAAAATATTTTTAGTGGATTTCTCCTGAGTCTAGGACTGAAGCCAGCACTTGGCAAGAGTCATCACTCACCAGACAATCAGCTGTAACTCTGAAAGCTTTTGAAGATATGAAACAATATATTCTTACTCTTCAGCATCTCACCTTGCACAATCAGTTTTAAAGATAGCTGCATTTTTTAATTCAACTTCTTTGGACAAAACAATTCTTTAGAAATCTGCCAGTCTGCAGTGTTGAGCACACGAAGTTGTATGAACAAAACCAAGCAACACCAGCTGTGGTACACTTACAGAATCAAACCTGCATGACTTTCACTAGAACTTAGTGTGTTCCAGTTCCTTCCCTTTCCCTTCCCTTCCCCTTTTTTGCTGACTCCTTGTCATTCTTGTTAGGTCAGAAGTGTCGTTTAACAAGAGCAGATACTGATGGGCAAGGCAGATAGTCACCCTTGCAACTGAAAATTATGTTGGTGGGAGACAACGTGCTTCTGGGACGTGCTGGTGGGACTCTGCTTTTGCATGGAATAGAGGAGTTGGGCGTATCCAGTTGCTTTGAGGAGAGGACATGGTCTTGCTTACACAATAGAGGAAGATAGACCAGCATCCCACACTACCTTCTACAAGTGCTGTATGTCAGGGCTGCAGTCATTCGGAGGAAAGTGGGGGTTTCATGTCATGTTCTTCCTGCTCATGCAGGTAGGGAGGTAGAGAAGACAGGAAAAGGGCTAAGCTTTGGCTTTTTTGAAGTATCATTTCAAATGGAGGTGACCTGGATTGAGGAGAGTCGCCACATGCGCTTTCCTTCCTGAAGTAAAAAAGAGGAGCCATGAAGACAGTGAAATGTCACAGATTACACTTACTTCCCCAGGCCGATCCTGGATTTTGTAAGTTCTGCCCCTGGGGAGAGAAGTGAGCCTCTGTCCAGTCACCTAAATATCAACCATGAAGGGTGAAGGAAAGCACCAGATTGAATGCGGTAGGCTTTTGGGTGACGTGCCTGAAAGGGAACAATACCATAGTTCCTTCCAGTATAATGCCACAGCTTGCTGTAGTAGGGTCTCTAGCTGAAACAACAAAGAAATTCATATTCATTGGTAAACAGGAAAGAATCTAGATGTGAGCTTCCTAGCCACATGTACTATTCCTGAGGCGGGAGAAAAAAGTAAACACTTTAAAAGAATTTAATTTCATAATATGCTTACACATGCAGCATGCACTTTTAAAACATTACTTACAGATTTTCAATTAGATTTCTGAAAGCTATGCTTGATATCATTTTACTTGAGTATGCAGGCTGTATTTGTCTGCATAATATAACTTAAATATCCAAATTCAGTTAGAACTCAATGTAAATATTTAAATGCAATTATTACTAGCAGGCAAGCACTCAGATAAATATTACCAGACAACAGTGTCAGTCAAAATTACACGTAATTCACTGCACTTGGAAGACAATCAGAGTTTTTATGAGCTTGTGAGTTCTTTATGCAATAAAATGGATACCAAAATTAGCTTGTATTACCACACTGTAGGCAGGTTATCACAATCAGCTAGCTAAGACCCCATGTGGCACTATGGATGGGTAGCGTCAGACAGCTTTCCTTCTCTCATTTGAAGGAATTAGAAACCAGGCTCTACTGCTATTCAGATAAATGGTTCTATCCGCCTGACTGACATTTGTTTTTCTGCTAGAAATATTTCTGTGAAGTCACCTTAAAATCAGGCCAAGGGAACTAATGGGAGTCAGCTGAGAGCAACCAAACATTGTGTAGTTTGACAATACATTTTGTTTTCTTCTTCTTATCTATCTTGGAATTCTTCTGTCTGTCTCACCCCAAAGGCTGCTTCTCTGAAACATCCTGAATGGTGGTTGAATTTATGGTTATGCTGATCTCGTTAAGGAGCAGTTGTGCTGCAGCTAGAGCCTGTGAACCAGTTTCTGCTGCCAGTGAAAATGTTTGTGAGACAATGAGAATGAACCCCGTGTTATTGCAGTGGGTGGTCATTTTGAATACATAAGTGATTTCATGGAGCTTGGGAAGAAGAGGAGGGAATATTTTTTCTGATGCTTGCCACTGTTGTATGCTTGTGTGCTGGGTTCAATTTTCAACCTTTAAACTTAGTGGATTGATTTTATCAGGTTTTAGGAATAAAGAACTGATCAACAGTTTAGGAATAATGTTTTAGGAATAAAGAACAGACATATATTTCCCAGAACATCTACATCCACTTTTTGGCCAGCAGCCACAAATCCAAACCAAAGTTTTGCTACAATTTCCTCCTGTGAAACAATTCTCCTTCTGATTGTACACACAGAAGAAACTAAGCAGCCAATTCCCCATGCTAGTGAGCTGCGTGGAGGTGATGCTCTCCAGCCAGGTGTTTCCCATGCCCACCTCACCAGTTAGAAGGCCTCACATTATTTGTCTAAATCTCAGCACATTTAAGTCAGAAGCACAATCCACAAAGGAAAATCGGTGAGAAATTGCTTGATGCTGTCCCTCTGGATACTTACCAGGTTTGGGAGGTTGGCTCAGGGCTCTGGCCTTAAGGACCTGGGCATGGGTACTTTTCTGTCTGGGTGTAATTTGTTAGTGATGAGGAAGGTGGTGGATGACTGTCTGGCTCGTTTCGGACAGACTTGGTATCAGAGGGATTGTAGCAGGATGTTTCCTTAACAAAAACTATTTCATGACTTTTAATTCAGGGATGTCCAAAACTGATAGTTATGACTCTGTTTTAACAAGCTGGCTTTAACAAACATATCTTAAAGAACAAGGCTAAAGGGCAGAGAAGTTTATTAGGCAGGTTTCTTTGTGGACTTAATGGACACAGAGCTCAGAAACGAAGAGCTCAAATGTCAAGAATTCCCAAACGTAAACTCTAAATTAAATAAAATCTAAATGAGCCATACTTCTGTTAGTTTCATCTATATTTAAGTACAAAACCATTATCATACTTCAGTATCTTTAGGATTTTTTTTGTACTATTGACAAAATTAATATTCAATGAGTAAAACACAATCAGCTTTGCATAAAACATGTCTACCCAATCCCACTATTGCAAAGACTTTACAAATAATTTGGTTTTATATAACATCACTTATGGTATTTAACATGTAAAATCTCAGATCTTGACTTGATTCTTGACTTGCAGTGAGTGCTTCATAAGCGCCAACTTTACAGAAAGTCTTCTTCAGTCACTCCAAAAAAAATATTGATCCTCAAAGGCTCTATGTTTGAAATTCTGTTACAGTTGGGACAGGCAAGAAACTCTTGTCAATCTCACTTACTCTTTGGAGAAAAGCAATTTTCTTCACCATTTTCCTTGAGAAGCAGCATTAGAGCAAAGAGAATTTATTTTGAAAACTGACAGAAATGGAAATGGGAAACTGTGGCTGGTCATCTTAACTGGAAATGCACTATTCCATGGGATGTATGACACTGACACAAAGAGAACGGCTGTTTTTTGAAAAGGTGTAGTGTGAAGCCTAAGGACATAAAAAATATATGCTGGAGAAGGCAAAAAAGCACCTGAGCAGGAGAGAGCATGCTCACCACTTCAGCAGAAGAGCTTAAGCTGTGATTGCTGCATTTTAAAATTCTGAAGGGGAGAGTAATTGAGCAAGTTAAGCATAGTGGGCACGTTAAGCAAAATCAGTGCATGTGCAAACAGAGCACTTGCACTGCTCCTAAAATTCCACCTTCAGAACATGACAAGTGGTAAAGATCTCTGTCTTTATACTGCCATAGTCTTAAAGCTTTTAAAATAATCTGCATTATATGACTGTAACCACCATTGTGATCAACAGCTGCGTACAAGCAGCACAGAGAATGGAGTTCATGCAGAACCTTTTGTTCTAAAAATACATGCGTCTGTCATTTGAGTTAAACAACAGATTCTGTTATCTACAACAGTAGCAGCAGGAGGGCTTTTATTCAACTTTCAGAATGACATAGTAGGCAATATTATAAGAAAACAATATTTCTGTTTCCTTATCTGAACCAACGTGTCTTAGTAGGATAAGAGGGCACTCTATATATATTTTTATTATTTTTTTAAAAAAATTCGTTTTCTGCCTCCATATGCATAACAGCTTTTCCTTTGGGAGACTCTCATATATTCCATGCAAAGTTCACGTTCATCTAAAGGAATGGTAGTTTTGTGGCCTAAAAGATAGGAGATGTGGATTCAGTTCTGATCCCAGATTTTCTTTGCATCATTTTTAATGTTGTGGTAATAGTGTGCATTGGCTGAGACAGAGTGCTCTTCTCTGCATGTAAAAATATTTAATAATCAGTGAAATTATATCATGTTTATTTTTCACTGGCCTAAAGGGTAGAAGAGTGTGACTTTTTACAGGAGCCATTCTCCTCTCCTGAAGTCAATAGGATGTAACCATTGCAGTGTATTTCTGAGGCAAGCTGGAAAGGGAGGCGGCAGCCGCCAAAAGTCTCCCCCAAACCATAAAGTTGTCCGAAAGCACATGGAAGTCTGGAAAAGCCATATCATGGTGCGTCATGAGCCCTTCCACTTGCAGGAGAGGGGTAGGGGCAAAGCGTCCCACTGTGCAGCACAGCCCGAGCCCCACGCTGGGGCCAGGGGGGACATGGCACTGCAGAAGGGGGAGACACCTGTACCACCAGTCTGACCCACTCCCCACACAGCCTGCACTGGGGAGCTGAGGAGAGGCCACCACACTGCCCTGCAGAACGGCCATTGCTTGCTTCTGGAGTGGAGCAGAACTAAGAGAAAGGCTAAATCTCTCCGAGCTTTGCTTGCCCTCCTTTCTTCTCCTCTTTTCCTGACAAATTGCTCCTGGGTTCCCTCCTGGCTTTTGCACCATTTTTTTGCATGTTCTCCAGCTCCTCTGTGGGCTAGTAAATTCGATTATTGTAAGGAATGCAGAAACATTCAGGAACGATTGAAGTAGAAGGATTAGGACTTTAAGAGGAAATTATATTGCACAGACCGCAATGAAATCTTAGAGAAGTTGGCATTGCTTCTATGTGAATTACAGCTAATTTTCCAAAATAAACTACACTACTCATAATCATCAGAACCCATCCCTCTAATGAAAATGAGTATTTTATATATGAAAGAGGAAATATGAGGATTAAAGGCAAAGGCAAACTGGAATGACATTACCCTTGCTAGATAAAGACAAGCAGTTTTTCAAAGAAAACTGAATCTTTCAATCACAGATGTAAACCAAGTCCCGAATTGAAGCAAAGAACAGAATTGCCTTTAATATCTTGGCAGAAATTTGACTTTGGATAGATTAACGTTCAGCCAGCAGAGATCAGAAACAGGATTGGAACCTCAATACTATATATCTAATTTCACTCCAGGAGAATTACAAAAGCCTGCCAAGGGGCAATTGCATATATGTTGAACTTGGATACTCTTTTTCTCCAGACGATATTCTCCAGTGCTGCAGATATACTACAGTGGTGTTTTTTCATATTTTTTTATCAGATGGAATTAAGCAGCTGGTAGAATGAAAAAAGATCACATCTAGCTGAAACGGAACACTTGCAGCTTAGGTTTCCTCTTTAAACAGTACTGTCTTGCTAAGTGCCAACAAAGTATTTGACATGCTTGACCCTGTCTACACTGGATCATCATCGCTTCATAAGGTGTTGTCATTAGCACCAATTCAATTTAAACAGAAGGCTGCTCTTCCCACCCATGGAAATGAAAATGAACTGATTTTTCTGGTTTTGACTTGATCTTAAGGCATCAAGTCAACGGGAATGCATTGTAGGTGCACAAGGAATGTGGGCATGGAAAAGGGAGAGCATAAATAGGAAAAGATGATCTCTGCAATTATAACCCACTGATCTCTATTTACTTTTGAATAGTTTGCTTTTGTAAGAAAGACAAAAAATTGAATAATTTTAATCACTTTATTTCTTGTTCAAAATACATATGAAACAAT
Organism: Astur gentilis; assembly: GCF_929443795.1. NCBI lineage: Eukaryota > Metazoa > Chordata > Aves > Accipitriformes > Accipitridae > Astur > Astur gentilis. Next base: position 19,060,305 of record NC_064897.1, read on the forward strand.
TAGAATAAAATTATTTCAAATGAGTTCTTTTTCTTGTCTTTTTTTAATATAAAATTATCACAAACTGTACACTTCATAACATCTTTTGAGGTTTCATTGTTACATATTTTTTTCAGAACTGACAAATAGATTCACACTTTCTAGAGAATACATTGTAAAAATACTGAAATGTGTTACAGCTCTCAAAGGCTAGTGCAAAAAAACCCCATTTACTATCAGTAGTACAATTTTATGCTGTCAAGTTTCACAAATGGCCATTTAGCGCATACAAAAAGCCAGTAACACAAGTTCAAAAAGTTTTGTTTTCTTGTCTCTATTACGCAGAAGCCAAGGATATTGACTTGAACAATGGCTAGGTATCAAATCACAGACTTCATTTAAAAAGTCACATCATGAACACTGAATAAAGGGTACTAAAACAGTCAGGTATTTAATATTAGATCTTGGTCAGCCAACACCACATAGCAAGAAGAGACAAAATCTTAGAAGAACTCTGCAGTTCTTTGTAAGCTACATAGACTTGGCAACATTTCTGATCTAATCATAAAGATTATTTTAAAGGTAGGGAGTTCTGTTAGAGTTTGGGCCAGTTAGGGCCTAATCCAGAACCCCACATTGTCACAGCAAAGATGCTTATTCTGACAGGCATTGTATTGGGTGCTTTCTTTTAATATTTCAAAATATTAAGTGATTAAATATTGAGTGGTTTTGGTTGGTTTTGGTTGTTGGGTTTTGGTTGGGGTTTTTTTCAGCTGTCAATGTTTCCTGTGGCCAGGAACTCCAATATAACTTCCTACCTTTTGAAGCATACACTCTGGAGAATGCCTTCCCCACAAACAAGCATATACTAGAAAAACATAATGTTCCGTGCTGAAGAAAAGATGTGGCTAATTTCTATCTTCTACCCCCCCCCGCTTCAGTTCTCATGAGGAGCGCGCTGAAGCCGGTCGGCTTGAACACAGTGCGGACTCCGAGCTCATGAGAAGAAAGGAGAAGTTTTGGGGACTGCCCTTGCAGTGGCTAGAGGAGCGTCTGGCTGGCACGCAGAGGAGCCAGCGCTGCTGTCCTGCTGCCCAAGGTGGTGAGGGCTGGGCGAGAGCAGGACAGTGAAGAAATGCAATTTGGCTTTGCCGGCTCTCATCCGGGCTAGCGTGGCTGCGCTAGCGTGGAGGGTGCTGAGATGTGCTTTTAGCATAGACTAGCCGTGAGAGTCCCCACATCATTCCTAGCCAGCAAAGCACCTGGGCGGCTGCTCTGCTCAGGGTGTGTGCCCAAGCCAGCGTGACTTCACAGGGACTCGATTAGCAGGTCACATTTTAAAAAAATTTCACATGGTTTGCTGAACAAAGGCCCTCATGATCTCCACCAGAAAGGGGAGAAAGCACAAGTCAGAAGTGCGTCTCCAAATCAGGACACCAAGAGTGCCTACTTGTAGGGGAGAGAACTAGCTATACCCCATCCTTAGACGTGTGCATTTAAGTCCAATATCTCCTACTGAGACTACTCACCTAAACAGAGAAGAATAGAAAGAATTTAGACTCACACTTGGAAGAAAAAGAAACAAGAAACAATATGAAATATATATCTATACTTTTTCCTTTCCTTGAGAAATAGTTTTCTATTTATTTAACAAAAGAAAATTTTGTTCAGTATTTTTTCCATAGAAATATAGAGTGAAAAGAAGTGCTTTATATCTTATGTGCAACAGGACTATCTAAATGTTACATATTAAAGGTTTACTCTATACACACACCCTCTGAGCTTCAACAGCAAGATGGAATCATGTGGAAAACTGTAGGCCACTATTAAAAAGGAAAAATCCAGTAAAAATATCTCTGACTTCTAAGCCTGACTACAGAGACCAGACATTTTTATTTACCAAATCAGACAGCTGAGGCTCGTATTTCTTACTGATATTAGTAAAATCAGCATTTGCAATAATAGTTCATACCCTAGAGATACACTGAAGACTTTTAATATAGTCCGAATTGTCAGCAAGCCACAAACATCCATGATGGATATAAGAGAATTCATTCTGCTTGCCTTGAGACTCCTTACTGGGCTCATTTCATAAGATGCTACGATCCATCATCACATGCAACCTGGTGCAAAGCCAACTGAAATCGATAGCAGTGCTCCTGCTCGATTTCAGTGGTGGGCTGGTCAAGTACGTAATGCTGTGCTTTGAAATGAAATGACATATTCAAAAGGCCTACAGAGTAGTTTTGCTGGATATATTTAATGGTCTATTGCCATGATATTAAAAAAATATTTTCATTTTAATTAACACAAGAACAATTGCCATATAAAGTAGCAAGTGATAGACCTAAAAGAAAGATCCTTTTGAAAGCGTGTTATAAATCTTGTATATTGGAAATAAGGTAGTGAATAGAATTTGGTAAGCTTTTGTAGTAATGCAAAATATATAAATGTGTATTGTTAAAACTACACCTTAAAAGGCTGAAATGAATCACTTTTTTGTGCTATATTATTTCAATAAATATCAAAGCTACATTAGATACATTTACCATTTTGTGTTTTTCTTGAGATAGCCCAAAAAAGGGAGGTGAAGTATTCTAATTCTATTTAAAAAAAAGAAAAAAAAAATCACAGAAAAAGAAAAATGTCTTTTCATCTGCATCTTCATATTTTGCTGTCACAGATATTTTTGCTAAAAGACTTTTTGAAACTTTTTTTTTTTTTTTGCATTAATGTTATTTTCAGTGCATGAGTAGATTGGTACCTTAGTACCACTTTTTGCCCTGCTAGAGATTAAATTATAAAGTTTTGTCTTAAGAAAAATTTAATTTTTAACAACAGTACAGAAAACAAGGCAAAAATCTTTAAAAGATGCCTTGGAATAATTTGAAATCTCTTTTCTCAGAACAGATTTCTTATTATCAAGCCCTCTTTAGGTAGGACTGCTCTTTGACTTCACAGGCTGCCCTGTTTCTGGAGGGCATGCAGAATCAGACCCAAGATTTTAGAGGTTAATCCGCAGAGCTTCTCTGAAACCTGGCTACGACCTACAATTGTCTGTCTGCTACTGGCAAGTAGCTAAAGTGCAATAGTGCCAGGCTTCCTTTCAGAGTAATACAGGAAAGGTCTAGCTGTGCAGATTCAGCTGCTGGCTAAGATAAAGCTATACTTTTTCATTAGTGATTTTGATTCTCTGGCCCAAAGTTATCTTGGTGGACTAAGAACTGAAAAGATTGTAGCTTTAAATAAATGAATCAAGTTCTTTTGCTATAAGGATAATTAAGATCATTAAACACTTATACTACATGAAGCTTGAAAGAAATCAATATAAGAGCGTAAAGTGCTCTTTGGAGTGTCTACGTAATCTCCTTTTTCATTTTCTGTGGTAGCCAAATCTCCATTTACATAAAGAAGAAAGACACACCCATCCACACATACCCATTTGCCAAAAATAATTACAGCTGGCAATTCTGTCTTGTTCAACTATGCAGTCATTTCCCTCATAACTATTATTATGCAATTAAGCCTCAGAAAACCGTGGTGAGGGAAGTAATGGTCCTCTATTGATCACTCTGATTTTCAGTGAGAGGCAGCCACTCCCAGGGTGAAACAATCCCAGTACACCCAGTACTACGTGACAATTTTGGACAAAGGAATAAGAATTCATTATTCAGCTGAACCTCCATGAATGGGAAGAACAGGAGGGGATGGGATTTGTCTGAAACATCCGTTCCAGGACCGTGTTCACACACAAAGACCTGTGGGATATTAAGTGAGAAATACACCATAATTATGACTTCGGTTTTGTGAGTCATTCGAGAATTAGCACCTGCAACAGCACAATGACTCGTCCACCATTGCGTGACATTACTTTAGGCTTGACTTGAAAACAAAACCAGTACCTTGTGTATCACAGCAGCATTTTCAGAGGTGTTTCCTACTGGTAATTCAAGTACTGATTGTCAGAAGCTTTAAAAATGTGAAGAGGTGACATTATATAAAAATTATTTTTCACCTGTTGGAGATTTTCAAACTTATGCCAGGTGCGAATAAATAGGAGGCTATTACAGCATCTAGAGAGGAATGCGCCTGAGCACATGCTGGCAATACGCCTTTTTTGCCTCAGTTATGCTGCAGGAGAAACACTGGAGGGGGAGGATGTGCCATGAGCAACTACCAGCGCTCTTTGCACTGAGAATCCTCTGGGATCGGGATCTCTGAAGTTGTCATGAAACAGCTGTAGCCTCATCCTTGCCTTGGTCTGTCTTCAGTTCTCGTTTCATGTCAGGCTTCCTGACGTCACCTATCCAGGGGAGAGGCAGGATTTCACAGTTCTCCTGTAATTATGCTCTGGCGTACTGTCTGTGTCTGCCTGTAGTAATTGTGGTAACCCAGTCTGAATGGATTTGCTTTTCTTTCAGGTAGTCTGTGAATGCTCCACTTCATTAAAAACAGAATGTTATTTAAATACTTAAGCTTAAATATGTAAACTTAAATAGTTCAGATAAATGGATTTGAAAGTAACAGTCTATATGAATATCTACCCTGCCTTAAGCTTTCCCATCCATTAATGGGAGAGTAACCCAGCCTAATTTCTCTGCAGACTGTAGCAACACCTCGCATCCCAGCCTGCTCGGACATAACTCTTGTCTGTTCTGAAACAGAACTCTTGATCTTTCCTATGCTTTTTTTCCTATGCCTGCTTGGGCTTTCACCATTTTAGATGAGGTGCATTTTTCAGATTGGCTGTAGCATCGGTAGAATCTCCCAGGCCACCAGGATGGGCATTAACATTTTGTAAATCTCACTTTCTTTTAAGAGGCACTCCCTTACCAAATGTTTCCTGCCTGTTCTTTTTTTCCCTACAGCCTACTTATTGAACTCACCTAATTCAAGACCAATAACCAAGTCAACATATTGTATTCATAAATTATTACAGAGCAGCTTCACTTTCATCACAGCAGCTCTGTGACTTCCTGCAGATCTAACTTCCAGAGCACACTGTCTTGACTTACGTGTCAGGGAGTCAGTATGTCTTTCCCACTGGAGAAAGCGTTGGTACTCTGATAACCTGTAAGACCTGTATTTATATTTATTAGTTATATTTTGACAATGTCTTCACTAGTACTAACACAGTTCACCAACATGGGCTTAGCAACACAGAGTACCGTACCAAATGTCCTCCCTTGGATCAGTAAGGCACCAGCGCTTGTCCTTCGTATCGGCAGAGTGAATAGTCCTCATGACAGTACAGTGCAACGCTTTAATTGATTTTTCCTGTTCTGCAAATTTAACACGCTTTGTGCCCTTCCAGAGGCATTCTCCTTTCTGAGCCAGTAAAGAAGAGGTTTCCCAGCAACAGCAACATTGTAGAGGTACTATCAGATAAAACATAAAATCACAGCCCTGAGCACTTGCTATCATCAAGCATCCCCTAGCACTGAGCACAAGATTGAAGGTGTTAGTTCCATTTTCCTGGCCAGATTCCTCTGTGATATTTAAATCCCACCTGCAGCTTCACCTTCTCTTAGAGTTCCAGCTCTTGGTTTCCTACGTGCTGTTAAAAACCTGCCAGTTTCCAGCTGGGGCTGAGGAAAAGGGGAATTGGGCAGGAGATATTTATTCATTTGGACGAGTACACAAAAGACACTTTTTGAAGTTAAGGTATTATTTGCCTTGGAAATGGCAAATGGCTGTGATCAGCACCTCAATTAACTCCTATGCCTAATGCTGACTCTTCTTCAGGAACACCCCCTTTTCTTCCTGCTTTACAGTATAGAAAGAAAGGACAAGTGATAAGAATATTGTAATGATCACCAGTTTTGAAAGAAGGCTTTTCATTTCAGAGTGTTTGCAGTTGCACTGAATAGCTGTGCGTCTACTGCCACATTTTCTTTTGTCTTTCTTAGCTCTGCAGTCTGCTCTGTGCTGTGATTTAGCTATTTTCTGACACCAGAGCGCTCAGTTTAGACTGGCAAGCCTCAGAGGCTAAGTGAAAGTGAATCTTGAGCAAAGGGTTAAACTGAGTCTCAGCTGTGGTGTGAATGAGAGAGAAAACTTTCCATCAAATCATGCATTAATATTCCTGTCATATATACTATATTTTATCCATATTTTGGATGGTCTAACATACTATATAAGCTTTGTCCAGAAGTCACCTCACTGTCTAATTAACATATAAGTCATATTTTAACACCTACAGAATTTTCAAGTGTGTTCATTTGTAGAAATAAAGTCATATGAACTTTTCAGGTCAAGGAACTGTCAGTCAGTGCAGATTTGTCCAGTATTTATGACAAACTGAAACATATTTCTGATTAGGCGTGGATGTTCTGTTGTAATAGAAGTGCTAAATATTAATGATTACACATTTTGCGAGTGCAAATACTAGTATGTGCAAATCTAGATTTTTGCATGTTCTAATAAGTTGGTTTTCAAATTTTACAGGCACATTTCTGGATCTCTGAAAAAGTTGCCATTTTCAGCAGGAGGAGAACTCTGCTACTGAGTTCTAAAAGAGTTATTCACCCTTCTTTTAAATGTTTACACACTTTAAAAATACAGTCAAATGGTTTCAGATGTATAAAGCTTGTTAAATTAATGGAGTGTAATAAAAAGTTAGTACATATAAAAGTTTATAAGATACAAGCAGTTAATTGATTAAAAAGATATAGCAAAATAATCTTGGAACTACACTACCATGTATTTGTTGTGCATCACCATGTTAAAAACTTTTAAAAGGATTAAAAATTAATTAAAAAAACTGAGAAATAGGAGAAATGGATGGATCAAATAAGTCTTTTTTGGAAACTTAAAGTTTTCTTAATATTGCTCAAAAAATGCATCCATAGAAAGAGATTGGAAAGTAATTGCTTTTTCCCTCAGAAAAAAAACCATCCCAGTGAAAACATTTCATGTTTGCTCAAAATTTTCTTCAAGAATATTGAATGGGGTTGTGATTCTTTAAGAAATATGTATAGTTTCATTACTTAAACATAAGAAGTCAAAACAATTCCATATATTGAAGAAGAAATTCCGCAGGGGAACTTTTGTCCTGATATACTAAGGTTTGTTTTATCTTACTGGTTCTGGCCACTTTCTCTGTCCCTGACCAATATACATATCCCTGAGATATGTATATTGCTCTTTTAGTGCTTGCTAGAAGCAAAAAACCCAACAGGATTACTGATTTCTAAATGTCTGATGATCATAAGGGACTGTAGAGGAGGGAAGTTACTTCTCTGACGGCTCTTTGTAGAATGAAAATGAGCAACGTAGCTCCGCTACACCTTTTGGTCAAGACCCCACAGGTTCCATATTACTACTTTCTTAAGGCCGGGAGTCAGCTTTCAGCACTGCAGACAAGAGTAAGGGTGAGGTCTCTACTGCTTGAACCCAAGCCTAATACAGACAAAGGTGCTGGGGAAAGAGACGGTTACTTGCTGGGAGAGAGAGGGGAAGGGTGCTATCAGCAAAATTATACAATACAGTGATCTGACATTGAGATCACAGAGTCCGATACGCGCCTTAGATCTTATTGAGCATATGCTCACCTATGCTACTGTCTGCAGTGCCACTAGAATCCTAAATCTACCTGCGGTTCAGGGTCCTGCTTAACATTTTGCATAGACCTAATAACAATTTTATGGTTGCTTAGAGCAAATCTAATGGTCCCTGAAAACTTATCTAATGTGGGGAAGGGAAACAATTGCTTGAAAACAATATTTACCCAAAAGACTGGAATGGCTCATTAGATACATTTGTATGTGGGCTTTTTCACTTTACAGTGCATTATTGAAAATAAATACAAAAATTTAACAGCTCCCCTGGAACCACTTAATCCATCATGTACTTTTTCTGTACAGTTCTGTGGTTTACTGTTGTGAATGTATAAAAAAGCTCTACAGTGCAAAATACAATTCTTATTAAGTACTGTTACTGTTTCCAGTAAATCATTTCAATAAAAATAACTCAGGCTTTTAGGAATGTGAGTTTTTCAAAACTGTTGTAAAATTACTACAATATATTTTACACCAACCATTTGCCAGATTTGATTTTGCTCAAATTAAGCTAATGTTTGTGATATGGCAGAAATATGGATAAGCAACAAAAAAATATTCAGGATGGGAGCATGGAGTTTATAACTTCTCCAAATTAAAATATTTTAAATTTCTTAATAAAGAGATATCTAAAGCAACATATTAATTGACTAAAACTGTGCTAAGCTTTTACTTGGTGCTTCTGTGAGTATGCTCAGAGAGTAACTTGTGAACCAGGCTGTAAAGCCAATGGGTTGGTTATACTAAATAAATACCCAGTCTTGTGAGAGAGCTAAGAAAACAGCAGAAAAAACCTAAAAAATATAATCTTTTGCATAAATTCTATTAATTAGTGATAAGGGACTAAAAATAATTAATTAGGGGATCATTTTGGAAGTTAGATGTCCTAATAATTTTGCAGACTGATTTCTCCTAGATGCAGAGCACCCTTAAATCAAGTTTAGACACGGAAGTCACTCACTATGTTATTAACAATAACAAAAATAACACAACAAGAGGGCACAAACTGAGCTATTATTCCTTTGGTGTTTGACAACAATTTAAATCTGAGAAAATGAATCTTGAAATACCTTACTACTTATGATGAAACATATAGGATACTCATAGAGAACAATGAAATATTTAAAAAGATGTCGCTCATTGCTGAACACTTATGCTACATTTGATTGTGAAATTGTTAGCTTTTTGGATATTAGGTGCAAAAAAGTGCAAAGAATATTTAGTTAACTGTTACAGTACCACATTACAAAAAGTATTTTCTAGGCCACAAAGGCCACCGCTGATATAATTTATATTAAGATAAATGTATACACAAAATAGTTTTTCAATCTCCACATACATATATCTATCTCTGTTTCTATATCAACCTTGCAAAATCATGATGAAAATGATCTAGGCCACAGAATCTCGTGGTGAGAACAATGATGGGAGGAAAAAAAACCCACAGAGGAGAGATTGTTCTCCTGTTTAAAAAATTACTCACCCAGAGCAAACAGAGGAATGAAATTCTGCAAGCCTGCTCTGTATTTATGGTGATGAAAATACAATCTTGAGCAGGGAGGATCAGTGTACAGCATTACCAACCCTCTCTGGGAAAAACTATGTCTGTCTAGATGCCACGAATAGCAACCTGGAACAGACATTCGAAAACTTGGGCTGGAGCCTTTTTTTTTTTTTAATTTGTAAAGAATGTCTGAAAGATTTATTTATTTGTTTGCTCGCTTGCTATGTTTGTAGGCACAGAAGGCAAGGTATAAAACCTACCTCCTTTTTTTGCCTTAGAAACACCTGCAACGTTAAGACCAGCATTCCTAACTTTCCTGGAGCAGTTAAGACACTTCAAGGCATATTTCACTGTCTTAGAGATTAGTTCGTGGAATGGGGGGACTGGATCTTCATAAACGTATGCTGTGTCACCAGCCCAAACTAACCAAACTAAAACGGTTCTTCAGAAGGCTGTCTAAACTGCCTTTTCCCTTCATAACTGATTAATTCTCACAAATTCTTCCCTTATCATAAATCAATCTTCCATTGACATTTTTCTTGTGTATGACACTTTTCTTCTGTTTTGGAAAATACGATCTTCTCAGTTTTCTTTATACACGACAAAGATACAAACAGATCCATCACCTCAATTTTTTTGTAGTTGCAGTTCAGCTTTCAAAATCTCAGTCCCAATCATGCAGTCTTTGCCATGGTCTTTGCAGAAAGAAAAAAAAAAAAAACAAACAGAAAAAAAGAAAAGAAGAAACTAACTATCTGATTGAGGTCAACTGCAGTGTTAAAAAGAGCTAAATCCACAAAACTCTTCCAGTTTTTAAAGCAGCTCACTTCAGCCAATACTTTTTGCATTTGCTGTCACTGTGTATTCTAATAAATGAGTTTACGAGTTTATAAAATTGCTACATTTCAATTTCTCTCTCCATATATTGACACAAAACATATCTCAAATTCATATTTAGCATATATTTCTAGAGACATCCAGCCAGGGACCAGAAACTATTCCACTTGAGCTATGCACTTACTCAAAATAACTTCAGAGAAATCTAATACCGTCACATTAAATCAAGAACCAGAAAAATGTTGTGTGCAACTGCAGTTTTGGCCAATTTTTTGAAGAGCTAAACCGCGTTAAATCAATCCCTTCACTTCAGAGCATTCTCTTATCTACAGTTTGACCTGCGTAAAGACCAAGCAAGGACTGCATGATGCCAGCAGCAAATGGGCTGCTCCAAAGGGGCTGGATGCACCTCATCAGGAGACACCTACATCTCTGTGGAGCTGCATCAACTTCCACGCAACTCATTGCAGACACATTAGCTTTCCACAACGATACCCGTACGTGCGCTGGTCAGTGCCACGCAGAGACATCCGAGCTAGCTCTTCCTCAGCCGGTGGGCAGCTGGAGCCAAACGGCCGCTGAGTGCAGCCCCCTGCCCGGGTGTTTTGCTGGACACGCTAACGAGTTCTTGCAGGGGCAGCAGGCATCTTGATTGCTGGAAGATTATAACTGCATAGATCCAGTTGTAAGACCTGTTCCATAAAGGCTGAACTAAAACCCAGTGAAGCCAGTAGGATCTTTCTCGTTGGCTTCAGTGGGCTTTTGATCAGCCCTTCCTCCCTGCCCAAGGGATGAACTGATTTTCCAAACACTCGAAACATGACAACAGTTGTTTTTTCATGCAACATTCAGTTTGAAGTGTTATCTTGAGAAGTCATACAGGATTTAGTGCAATTTAGAAGAAACTTACTACATGAGCTATATATGACTATTTGTTCTCCCTCAAAAGAATTAGGTGTTACAAGCTGCAGTGGTTTTGAATTGCTTAAGGGATTTTTCTTCTGATTTCTTTGTCTATGCAAAGATATAGGTCATATCAAAACACTGCTTGGATATGACACTGGACATGGGCCAGCGAGAAAACAGGTGAATGAATTCGTATGAGGAAGGGTTATATTTGGCTCAAGTCAACTTCGTTCATACATTAAGAAATTATTATAAACTGTAATATAAGACTTAGAATAGGAAAAATGTATTTTAATAAAAAAATATGGATACAGTTCATCTGCGGAAGCCAAACCTTCTGTTTATGTAGATGTGAGCTACAAGGGAGCTTTGGACACTGAACACGATGAATCCACTCTTGTTCCCTAGGGCGTAAGCGGTGGTTTTGGTGATGAACAAGATCCCTGGCTATCAAAACTGGTTGCTCGGCCAGGTAACTGCAAGAAAAGTGTTAGTTTTACAAATGTCATCATATCTGGCTGTGCATCACACTCATTTCAGAGGATGAAAGACTCCCTCAAAGAAGAACACAAATCATATCTAGAACCTTTCTGGATCAAAGTCTCTGGCAGAACTAATAATGGAAAGACAATTCCTAAAATGACTTCCTAAAAATGCTTCTGACTCATTTCACAGGAGTGGGTTTATTTCACCAATCAGGGATGGTACCTCTGTCTCCAAACTTACATAATTCAGAGAGAGACATGAACCTCTAAAAAGAGGCTTCTCTGCTGCATTGACTCAGTTTCCTTGCCCTCACACTCTTCTGTAGGTGTGTTACTGAAGCCTTGCTCTTGGGCTTTTTCTACCTCTCACTGGACATGCTGTGCAGCCACGTGCTACACCATGGGGAAACCTAATGGACCGTGATACCTCAGACCTCAACTCATTTTTCTACAGAGATTGCTTTTGGGAAGGGCTAAACAGTGTGTCCTCTGTGTCCCAGAACAGGGCCTGCTGCTCCTTGAAGCTTCGATATGCATCTTTCTGAATCCAAAGCTGTGAGCATTTTGCACGCAGAAAAACGGTAAGATGTGGTCACAGCAGGTTGAAGAGAGACCAAGCCCAGGCACTTGTACGTATAATCCCCCATGCATTTGAATAAATTTCCCAAAAGTGTCTGTTTGAGTAACTCTGAAGGTACCTGCTGGTATGTTGCCTCAATTTAGCCTAATTAGCAGGCCAGTTTCAGATTAATGTTTTTTGCAACATAACTGTTCGTGCTAAAGGTTTCTGAATAGGAAATGATTGCTTTAGAAATACTTGCAAATGGTCTCTTCTAAGTGGATGTAAGCTCCTTACCATAACCTCTGGAAATTTTAAATGTCTTAATTTAATCTTACAATGCTGTCAGCACATCATGGAAACGTTTGAAATGGCACATTTAAGTAATCAGTAAACCCATGCAACTAGATTTAGGTTGTGTTAAGGATCTTATAGCTGCTCCATAGATGCTGCACTGATTTTCATGATTCTCAGAAGCACCTAAGTGTGAGAGAGACAAAAAAATTCAATATACTGAGAAGGAGAAAATTTCGCTACTTCTTACCTCTACTAGTGGATGCCAGTGAGTTATTGGTTTACGTGGGTAAGCCAACATTTCATTCCAATGATCTCTTCCAAGCCCTTCAGCATCAATTCCTGTCCGACATACCCCAATGACCTCATTGTGCCCTACTCTGAGAATTGCAGAGAGGCAGAATTTTTTTTAATAAAAATAGTTTTAATAACATCTGATGTATAATTCTGTTTACTGGTTTAGTGCAGCACAGAATACATGCCCAAAGTTTCCACATTATTTATTACAGATATTAGTTTTAGTGGTAATATAGTAATATTAAGTTCTGTAATGTTAGCATCAAAAACCTCCAGCCACTACCAGAGTGCTTCTAGCAGTTATAAAATAGCAATGAAAAGTTAACCCTTGCCATTAAAATGTTACAACCTAAAAGACATAAGGACAGAAAAGGACCATAATGCACCAAATGATCTAGAAGAAAAGCATGCTTAAATTTTGTGGGAGAGGAAGGTGAAGGAAAATGGTAGGGAATACATTTCCTGCTGCAAATCCTTCAGACATCATTTCACACTCTATTTCCCAGCTCTAACTGCTGTGGTCATTGGAACTTCAGTCAAAAATGTGAAAGGCAAGAGGCATAGCTATAATAGGCTACACCTTAATACTTCATACTCCTGGAAGTGCCATAAACTTGTTGAGGGACTCCAGAAAGTAATTTTCTCTACGTTGCCTATATGTACCTTAGAATAATGTTTCCTAACTTCCTCTTAGCAAATGCTTGGAAAGGAGCAACTAAAGAGGACTGGCAGTGTGCAAGGTGCTGTGCTCTTCTGCCCCTAATGGCATCACAGTGCCCCTTTCACATCTGACTGAGAAAGTCTTCCTGACAGAAGTTGGAGGATGATCAGAAATCTGATGGCAAGGAAAAACAATTTGAAGATTCGTTTTCCTAAATTGGTCTTTCACTGTTTATTTGCCCTGCAATCTCAGGAGCTCATTACTAATAGCACTTGAATGAAGCAGACTTGGCACGGGCATGTTTCTGTCAGTCAGTGTCTAGTTTAACCTGCACTCCTTGAGCCACTCTAAGCAGGATTCTCTTTCTGTCAGTTCTAGATGTGGATACAGATAATTCAGGCTCAGATATGTTATCAGTGAGGGCTAAACCCAAAGGTTACAAAGCTTCTTTATTGAGTCAACCCAAGAATTAATTATGACTTAATTCAATGAGGTAATTAACATCTAATTATTTTTTAATCATCCAAATTTACTTTGATTTCAAATACCTGCCATTTAAATAGAACTTAGAGGTGTGAGGGTCTTTTTTAAGCTGGGAGACATACCTGATTTATAAAGCTTTTACGTAGTCTAGCCACCAGATGGGGACAGAAATGTATGCCAAGGCTAGTGGCCTGTAAGAGGACTGAGCCATGTTTCTTTGTCATCACAGTTATTGATAACACAGTTAAAATGGCCTGAGCTCTAAAAGGTGTGGAAGCTTGAAACCTCTTCAGGAAAAGACCCAAAGGCTTTATCTTTTGTGACATTGAACCTACTTGAAAGTTCAAGGTGGTGGAAAGCAGTCGTTTGCAATGATCAAGTAACTTCTCGCAGAAGATTAATGGTCAGAAAGCAAACTGTGCTTACCGGTCGTAATCCATCACTGCAATGGAGAGGCTGACCTGGTCCACATTCTCTGGAGGGATATCAAAGATGATGGCCTCGTTATAAACGGGATTGAGCGTGTTCTTCTTTGTGGTCGTTTTCCGCTTTTTCAGTCTTCGACCCTCACACATCAGTGACACTTTGACATATGGATCTGAGTAACAGATAATCAGTTGTGTGCATTTGGACTCAAAGTCATTCAAATGTGTAGCATAAAAGCAATATTTTCTTGTCGGAATGTCATATTGAGAAGATAAAAAATTAGAAAGATTTTAATGACCCTGGCAAACACTGCTTTCAATGTGCTGTCAATGCAAAGGAAAGATGTAGGCATTCTGAGCAGACATGCTGACTGCCAGACCAACGATAGCCAGTAGATCTGAACAGGGCTTGTACCCATTCTCCTGCTACTTCCATTTCACAACCATGTTAAACACACAAAACCCAAAGAGTTCTTATTTGTCCCCTCCCTGAATAGACTCTGCCTTGTTATTTGAAAGAGAGGTAGATTCACCTGATGCGCCAGTTATATCCATTGCTTTGAGATTCCTACATTTGATGACTGTTAATGTCATTCTCCCAGCAGTAGGCAAATAACAAAGGGAAAACATGATCTCACCCAAATCTATGCTTTCCTGAAAAAGAAAAGCAATGATTAGAAATCTGACCATCCTGCAAACAGTTCTGTTCAGATCATGCAAAATTTAGAATTCCTTTTTTAACATGGAGAGACTTCTTTTGCAGCCTCAGATGCTTTTGAAGAGGTCACAAACAATTTTCAGAAATTATTTCTATATTTCTTATTCCTATAAAATACGGAAAGAATACCAATAGGATAATATTTTAGTGACAGGATCTAGAATTACTAAACTGAGAAGTTAAAACAAAAGCAGAGCCAAAACTTTCTGGATTCCTGATATGCTCGTGTTGAATCCACACAAATGATTTCACACAGTCTGCTGAATGTAGAATGTCAAGTTCTGCTCTTGAAAAAACTCAGACTCCCTCATCCCCAACCCTGGTAGGATATTTAGATCACACACATTTACATGCCTATTAGCCACTGGAACTCATGTAGGAGATTTATTTCTGCACAAAAATATGCATACAAAAGGTTTATGCTATCTAAGTGCTTTGAAAAGATGAACACACCTGTAAAAGTTGCTAGCTTTATTGCTCTTACTGTGCTTTGAGGGGTTGCTCTGTTCTAGAAGAAAAGCAAAGTAAAAGAGTAGCACCTACAACTTCCCTGGCTTAATTGCAGCTTTTTGGAGGATAATATACTCAGAAAGATGGATAAGGTCTATAGGAACCTTAATAATCCTCATAAAGAGATGGTTTCTATGTTGAGACAATGTGCTGTGAATTCATGCAATATGATGTTGCTATACAGTTCAGATGGTACAACACTTGAGAAATGTAATCTAAGGAAGAGAGGTTCCTTCAGTTCTTATTTTTCCTTTTCTCACAATTATGTAATTATCCAAATACCACAAAAGTTTAGTTGTTGAGAAGTTAGTTATGTTCTAAATTGTTCCTGTTTTTCTAAGATTTTAAATAGACCCCCCAAAAAAGCCCAAAGAAAATTGCATATTAAGAACAACTCAGGATTTTTAAATATGAGCTTGTAAGGAGTGTGTAAGGAAGTCACTTCTGTAAGGCAGCCATTCTCAAGCATGCTCATGTGATCTCAAAGGACTTTTTTTGACTACTACTAAAAGCTTATTTTTAATATCTCAGTTTTAATATTTTATCTGTCAAACCTACAGCTACCCTGAGAGTACAAAATTTGTTTGAGAACTGCTGTATTTATGGTACAGCTGTTCTAGCATCAGAAGGCAAGCATGATGTATTTTTAAATTATATATACTAAAATAATGATTGCTGTGTAGATGACAAATACATTACTTATAGTTATGAGACAGACTGGGGCTTCTTGTTCACATTTTTCAGTTGTGTATATGAACAGTTTTATTGACTTCCTTTGGGTTAATACTCTGTCTAAATTGAAACAGGTACTTCAGATCTTTCTCGAGTAAAGATGGACTTAATCACATGCCTCAAGGTTTTTTGGGGTTTTTTTGCTTTTCTTTTTCCCCTGCATTGCAGACTTTATATTGAAGAATCCAGTTTTAAAATAGCTTTGAATTCTTTGTTGCACTGTTAATAAAATATTGACTTTTGTGTACATTGGTCAATTCACATGTTCAGTCATTTTGCTGGGATTCTGTTCTGAGAATTAATAGATTGATAAGCATACACTTGAACATACGCTGTGGGCAAATTTCATGCTTGTCAGGATTTCAGATTTCTCAAGATTTCAAAATGATTTAGCTCATTCAGTCCACATAGGATAAATACAGCTGTTTGACATCTCCTTAGCCCAACCCCTTACTTTGCCACACAGAGCGCAGAATTTTGGGCCACAGAGTACATTAACAAACTCACTTTTCTGTTTCAGAAAATATAAATAAAACTTGAACAAATGAAGTGTAATTCTTTCACTCATTTGTTAAAGTGGCAAGTGCTCTCTCTATATTTTACAGTTTTTGTCATATCTGAAATCCGGTTTAAGCACAGCTTCTGTTACTAGTATTACTTTCTGAATTCAGTCTGATTGTTGCTCCTCATATCCATATGTCAAAGACATCTGACTCTTTTGTTTGAAAAGCAAGTATAGTTCCCCCACATCTGGTGCTTCAAAGTTTAAGGCCTATGTTGATAGAGGTGTTGAAGATGGGTTTGATCATAAAACACAGTGGGCAGCTCATAAAATGGACTAATTCTTCCTTCTTCAGAGAGAGGACTTGTGTAGGTGAATAGGGAAAAAATAATTTTGGCAAGGTGGAGTATGAACTTGAATATTCTATTATTTCTTTTTGAAGAGAATTTGGATAGACACTCAAAGGTTTGGCTGAGCTCAAATGATAAACAAGAACACAGACAGGAGTATTTACCATGACTTAAATACTTTAAAAGAAGTGTTGCTCAAAATACTTGCAAAACTCCATATGGTGGTTACTCTACTGCACTTTTTGAAGAGCAGAGAAAAGCAGCAGTGTTTAACAAAATAGCAACCATTTGAGGCTTATGCTCAGTCCTTTTTCTTTCCTTTCTGAACACCATGTACTGAAGTTCTATTGAAAAAGAGCTTGGAAAATCCCCTGCAATCAAACCCAGTGTTTTTGACCATGCAATGAATAAGCAAGATGCCTTAATGCAAAAATAAATACTTGGACAACAAATAAAGGGAATCTTTACACTCTGCACAGCAGACTGTCCAAAGGGCAGATGTATTGAAGTTACCAGAGAGCTGTAACCTGTGTACTGACTACTCAGTTTGAAGTGGCAAGGGATGGTTTTAGGATTGGGAAAAGGCTTTCTACCACTCCACTGTTTATGCAGGCATTTTCTGACACCTGTGACCTATACCTGGAAAAAATGTGGCTTCTGCTGCCCTGAAATGTCTGATTTTCTTATTGTTGAACAATAGTCATGTTGCTCTATGCACTATTTCAATAGATAAATTCTACAGTAGACTAGAATAGGTATTATTTCAAATCAACGCTCTTGTCTATATCAAAGACATTTATGAGTCACTCATTGTAAGATCAAAGGGCTAGAAATAAAATTAGTAGTTACCCTGCACTAGTCCGTAGGTACCATTTAACTCTATTCCTGGCAGAGAGAACTGGTTGTCACAGAGTGCCACCAAAGACTAGGAGTTCCCACAGTCCTCAGGTTGAGTTAAAGCACAAGTTCTTTCAGAATCCTTTAAACAACTCTGATGATTTTATCTTTTTAATTTAATTTGGTACTACTTGTGGCATCTGATGTTTGTTGACAGTTTTGTAGACGGTGTCTTTTTGGTTAGTAAGGAATAGAAAGTCCTAGTACTTTTAATCAGTTTCTACTCTGAGTATCTGCCAAGATTGGTGGTCTTCATATTTGACTGAACTATATTTTGTTAGGACCTCTACAAGTCGTAAGGCAACTGGGGATTAAGATATTAAAATGCATCACTAAAATAAATATTCTTTGGAAATCAATCACACAGGGTGAAGCCCAAGACTAACTAACTTTTAAATGTTCTTTTGAATGATTAAGATTAAAATTATGCATATATATATATATATATATATGATAGTATCAGAGACTGGGTATTGGGATATCACCATTCCCCCCCCCCCCCCACACACACACTCTTTTTTTGTTAGCTTGAGCACCAGAGGTTCATGAATTTGGAGCTGAAAATACCGGTTCAGACCTAAATAATGAACAAATTAAGGCTCAGCATTTAAACTTCTCATGGCGGTCTTTGTCTACCACATTGATTATCACGAGTGACATTTTAAAATGCCCTGGATCCTAAGTATTATTGATTTTAATTGAGATTTTAAAATAGGATTTAAATTACTTCAGGATCCCAGTGCTCTAGAAAATTTGTATTTTTCCCACTTTATAATACACTAGATAATTAAGTTCACACAAGTCATCTGACAGGAACCCTTCAGTACAAGCAAATCTGAGGAAGCCAAGGCACAGAGTGCCCTCAACAATCACGTCTGCAGTACAGTCCACCTCAAACAAAATGCAGCTCAGAAGACACAAGCCTGGACTTAGTGGTTGCCATTCATGCATATTTTAACTATGCTTCAGATTCTCTTACATGTATCATATTAATTAACTCTCATGGAATGTTATCTCTTTCCTATGCCTAGTTTGAGTTTTCCTTTTTTCTTCTTAAATTAAACTTAGATTTCAATTAACAGCTAGCTTTACAGGTGCTCATAATGATTTCCCCCCACTGACTACCAATAACGGATACAAAAAAACCAGCATCAAGCACAGCTGTACTAATGCAAAACGTAGAATTTCTTGGTACTGAATATCTCTTCTTCATTTATTTCTCTTTTGCGTACACAAGCCATCATACAGAGTGAAGGAACTGGACTAGTGGTAAGCGCTATACCAGCTTCAGTTATTTTTATGGCTTCCAGTTTACCTCACTATCCAATCCATTTGCTGATATGGCAATACTAGAACAAAATAAAACAAAGAAAACACTAATCTCAAATGCATATGTCAGCTATTCAGATGAACACGGATTTTTTTAGCTATAGAATACAGATTCTTCAAATAGCGAAATTCTCACCCCGCACAAGCTGCCACACCTGAGTGGATGTGCTAGTAATTTTTTCCATTAGGTTACCAAGGTTCTGTTCACATTCCCTGCTTTATGGGCTCTTGGGAAATCAGTCCAGGGGTTGGCAAAGTCAGATGAAAAAAGGTCCGTATTCTATTTTTTTTTTTGTTATCAGACCCAATGGACACCAGTGCTCTCATTTTCACACTTATGCCTGCAGAATCATAGAATTATCATAGAATCATAGAATGGTTTGGGTTGGAAGGGACCTTAAAGATCACCTAGTTCCAACCTTCCACTAGACCAGGTTGCTCCAAGCCCCATCCAACCTGGCCTTGAACACTGCCAGGGATGGGGAACCCACAGCTTCTCTGGGCAACCTGTTCCCGTGCCTCACCACCCCCACGGTGAAGAACTTCTTCCTTACATCTAACCTGAATCTACCCTCTTTTGTTTAAAGCCATTACCCCTTGTCCTGTCACTACAAGCCCTTGTAAAAAGTCCCTCTCTGTCTTCCTTGTAGGTCCCCTGTAGGTACTGGCAGGCTGCTCTAAGGTGTCCCTGGAGCCTTCTCTTCTCCAGGCTGAACAACCCCAACTCTCTTGGCCTGTCCTCATAGGAGAGGTGCTCCAGCCCTCTGATCACCTTGGTGGCCCTCCTCTGGACTTGCTCCTACAGGTCCATGTCCTTCTATGTTGGGGGTCCCAGAGCTGGACGCAGTACTGCAGGTGGGGAGCAGAGGGGGAGAGTCGCCTCCCCCTCTAGAAGAAGGGGCAGTAGAAGTAGCAGCGTTCTACAGAGGCTGTGCTCCCTACTCACAATATGGATAAACAGAGGAGGGATGTGAGGAGAAGTCTGAAGCCCTTGCAGGAGAGCGTCAATTATCCTGATTGAGTTTTTAGAACAGTTGTTGCTGGAGAAAGCTTTGCTGTCCCTTACTCCAATTAATTTTCCCAGTTGTTCCCATTAAATTCAATAGAAGAGACAACTTTCAGCTAGGAACCTCCACAAATTCAGTGAGGAAGTTAGAGAACCTTCCATGTTCAGGGTAGTGTCTTCTCACATATTACCACCCATAATTCTGAAATGAATAGGAGAAATTATTTACTGACTATACTGACAGAGTAAGAACTTCCATAATTTCCCTCGTATAATCCCAGATCTTAACTGGTTTCCTATGCCAGACGGAGTGAAAAGCTTATAGGGAGCTGATATATGAAATAAAGTGTCATCTTTGCATCTTTTTTTGATCACAAATGAACTCTAGGCCATTTTTTTACTGATGCTTGTTTCTTCTTCTTTTCCACTTGTTTTTCAAGTTTTGCAATTCAAACAAAGTCTTAAAAGAGCAACTCGCTATGGATTCTTACAATGAGCTACATAAATGTTACTGGAACTAAAAAATTTATACACTTTTATTGTTACTAGTGTGCCATTAATTTTCATGGTTAAAATGCAAGTATTTGCATAACTAATACTGCATTAGAAATGAAATCCCCTCAAAACTTCCTTGTTGCTACATTCATTATCATTCAGATTATCATAATCCACAGTAAGTAATAAGTTTTATACTTCATATCAATTTTAATATCCAGAACTACTTTCCTATTAATTGTAATTTAAATGGTGTTTTAAAGATTGTATGTGAGAGTAGCATAGCAAAAATACTAAGGTTGGCAGATATTTATTTTGTACTTGTTTCCTAAACAAGGCATTTGTAAATTTTTTTCTCTTCATTTGCCTGCTGTATTTTGAGCAAGCATCTGTATTAACTAATAATAATTTCCTAGATATCAAAGAAGTTATTCAGGCATTTACATTCCTAGACTTTTAGCTGTTTCTTTTAGTCACCCTGAAAATTGCGTTTCTGTATTGTATGCAAGTTTAAAGAAAAATGCATTGGCTGAGCTTTGGATTACTTGAATACTGCAGGAAAGTAATTCCCCCAAAGGGCAGATTTTTCTCTCTCTCTTTTTCTTGTTCTGTTTAGAAGCATATTATATGTATTCCTGCTTTCCAATAAAAACTACTGACCTCAAGCTTCAAGAATCAGGGATAAAATAAAACATAATGATAATAGTTGGGGGTTGGATGGAAAGAAAAGAAGAGGGAAACCTGTCCCCTCAGACAGTTAGCTAAGACTGTATTAAGACATTTCTGGTTTTGAAGTATAGATCAAGAGTTAAAAGAATGATAGGAGAGAGCAGTGCAGAAATCTACTAGTCTGCCTGTTCCCTCATCTATGCATTTAGAATTTGATGGTATTTATGCTATCACAGAGATTGTCAAAAGCTACATGAAGCTCAAACTGGAGAGCTAATTCTACCAGCTCTCAGGGGGATTTTCCTTTGGAAACCTTGTCCCCACAGCTAATATTTATTTTCCTCTCCTGTCATTCTTTGCATGTCAAATCCAGCTCTTTTTCTTCCTCCCAGCGCCACTTATGGATTGAGCTGTTGTCCTGGGAAATGAATCAATGAGGTTTGTGTTTGTTCTTGCCTCTGTGGAAGACAGTATGGAAGCAGCGGGGCCTGGTGCTCAGTAATGACTGTGTCTTTCACGCGTGGAGGCTTCAGACTTGTTTTCACCCGCCATCCTGATTGCTCTGGGTAAGCGCAGCTGCTGATTGCAGCCCTGATTGCACAGAGAGGACTCCTTGAGATGGCACGCTGGGTCCAGCAGGTTGAATGCTCTCGATAGCACCCCGGGAAGCCTCCTGGGTGCTTCTTTTGTCACCCCCTCTGTACATAACCATCTGCCTTGTGCACCAGGGGGGTAGTTTCATCTTGCCAGGCAGCGAGGAAGCCCATTCCTGCTTCAGAACAGCTGAGAACAGAGGCACTTCTGTGAACTAACCATGGCATCTACCGTCACGTGAACAAACCAAAAAGGATGGGGCTTCCTGTATAAAGGTGCTCTTCCAAAGCAGCAATGCCTTGACTGCAAAGAGACTATTTGCAGTGAGAAACTCAGAGGGCACTTAGGGCACAGCAGGTCAGTCAAGCCGTGCACCTTAGCGTAGCTACCAGGGGACCACCTGGACACAGAGATATTAACTTCCCTTGAGGAAACCATTTTCTTTGTTCATCTAATATTTCTTACTTTTAAGGTGTACTGAAAGTAGTAGTTTGGCTCTAGCGAAGCAGAATATTTCAATAATTTTTCATTTCAAATGAAAAGAAATATTCAATAATAATAGAAACCTTCCTCACTTTCAGTAACTGGACAGAAACCCACCCTTTGTTCATCATCTTTTCTAGTTATCACCCAGACCTACAGCAGTCCCAAACCTAAACGAAAAACCTCAACATGTTTCCTGTAAAGACTGACACAGAGTATTCTCTCATCTACTCAGAAGCAGGTGATTGCATGAATCTTTTATATCACTGGCCCTGAGTAGAAATGACAAGTGCCAGCTATTCTTGGCTTTAAAGGGGCTGTTCCCATTATAGAGATGATAAATGTTTCTATACTGACAAGCCTTTCCTCTTTCACACCTATTTAACATTGTGTTAAAGCTTTTATGTACATTCCCCAAACCACTAACAGTCTAAGTCCGTTCTGATGAGGATGGCTAACAGTAGGGCATAGTCCACTACATTGCGGGTGATAAAACATTTCCTGATAGTGTTGCTCTTTGAACACTAGAAAATAGGACAATCCTTATAATGTGGCCTCAAAGTTTGACTATCATTATGACTTATCTTTGTCAGCTCTACACCACTGTTGCCTTACTCAGAGTAAGGTCTAGTGTGCCAGTTTTTATGCACTTATGAAACAGCAAACTATGGAGATTTCCAAAGCAATCAATCAATTTAAAAAGTGTAATAGGAAGTTACTAAACTTTTACATCCAGAAAGTGTTAGATCACAAAAGGTGGTCTTTTTGCCGAATCAGTTTTACAACACTGAATATTTGCACTCAAGTGCTTGTTAGCATTTCCAATAAATGAGTTTCCTTTTTTTAAAAGTATGCAGTATATTTTGATAGCAACAAAACCTCAGAGATGTATGCAAAACTCACAAGCACTTCACAAAACCAGAAGCTAGATATGTTGACTAAACAGTCCATTTGGTATTACTTGTTTCTCTCGTGTTATGAATTAATTTCCTGAAGTGTATTAAGAATTACAGTATTCCAATATACTGAACAACCTTCGCAGGTGGTCCAAAGCTGCCTCTTGAATTTTTCTTTTTTTTAATTAATCAACCAAAGAGAAGTAAAGGATGGATTATTTATTGAAAATTCAATCACCCATGTATAAGCAAAATTCAGGGATATTAATACTATCAGATATCAAGGATACTTTTTTTCCACAACCGATTTTACACCAAATTTACCTTGATAATTTAACTTTAAGAAATGAAAATGCCTTAGCACTTACAACAGGTACATGCTATATATTACACGATAGCTGTAGGTTTTCAACACAACATATAAGAGAGAAACAATGATATGAATGAAAAATTAAAGAAACAAAATACAAACTACAAAAGATAATAAATATCAACGGTTGAAAACCATAAGAATAAAAATGAGCGTGTGTGTGTGCCAATCCCACACTTCTATAAAATAGTTTCAAATTACTATTGTGAGCAAAAAAAAATATTCAAAAATATTCAAGATTCCCACAGAGTCATTGGTTTTACGGCCAGAAGGACTCAGTGCAACCATCCAGTCTGCTTTTCCCCAGACTGTATTTCCTGTACCAAATAAAAACTATTTATGAATGTGCCAGCAAATCTTTTTAAAAATGATGTTAACTACTGACAGAGTCGTTGCATAGCAGAGACTCTCCTGATGTCCTGTGGTAACTTCCTTCACTGGTAAAATGTTGCAGCGCATTTCTTTGGTAAATCTGTCTAGTAGGTGTTCAACTCTGAGACTGCAGAGCCTTGTGTCATGAAAATAGGTTCTTTCCAAGCGGGTAATAGGAATGATTTTTACCCTCACTCTACCTTCTGAATAGAAAAGTTTTGACCGTGGAAGAGATGTAAAAGACTCAAAGCTGAAGAGAGGCTACTTCTGCTGTGTTTTTTAAGTTTTGGACCAATCCTTTGATCTATCATGTCTACCATTTTCTACCATCTATCATTTAGCAACACCATGAGCAAATCACTGGATGTAGGAAGCATGTCTGAACAAAAGACTGAAAAACTTCACAGAACATGCAACAGGACAGAGCAGAGGTGAAGAAGGAAAAAGCATGAGAGAAATATATTTGCAGAATGGCATCTTGGTTCCTATGCTCTACTGTGTAAGTAAGGACCTTCCCACTGAGACAGCCAGTTTGTTTTTTGAAGATTCTTTATGAACACCAAAGCATGCTTGCCTGGAGTACAGTTACTTTTCACTAACTGTAGAACCAGCTGGATCTTTTTTTTCAACACTTAATCTGAGTCCAGTTGACTCTGGCAAGCATTAGTTAGTTATTTAATTGCTAGTTAGTGACTTTGGTAAACTTTAGAACTGGTGCTTAAGACTATGATTCCCCATAGATTAACATCTTATGCACTGTTTATTCCTGTGCAGGATTGTCTCCCTCATCTTACACTTTCTGAAATGGCAGAACTAGAAACCTTTATTACTAACCATTTTTAATCTACATGAAACAGCTGAAGTAAAACACAAGACAGCACACTGCACATATACTAACAGGACATCATATAGGAGGGTTTCATTTTGCCAGGAAAAATCAATTCTATCAGTTTCTTACATACTTTTCTGAGAATAGTGTAAGGCTTGTGAAAGCTGATGCGGCCACCCAATACTAGAAGATACCTCAATTTTATGTGTTTATTGTTAATGGTTAAAGTGGAGACAACCTATTCACACACACAGAATACTGTAAACTATACTGGCTGAAAGGCTGAAATCCAAAAACTTGATGCTTTCTCTTAAACTTCATACATAGTAAAACACCAGCAGAGTGAATTAAGCACTATAACTGCATGTACTAACCCTTCATGAGGAAGAGACTTGTATTAGAATTCAGCGCCAAGATTAGCAACCATTTTCATCCAGATGTATATCAGTATCTCTCCCAACTGCATAATTTGGTATGGCATTTCAATCTGCTCAAGGCCAGTGATGAACAGTCCAGGGATTCTAATTTGCTGAAACCATTCTAGTTATCAGCTAAAAATCTCACACACACACCTGTTGCAAAGGATCAGTGAGCATTTAAATCATTACTGAAGTATTACAGATAATATCAAAGCTAGAATAAATAAAAAAAAAATTGTTACTGGGCTATTATTCCAAGACCTTAAACACAGATCTAATTTTAAGCTTGAGAACACAGTTCTTAAATTTACCTGAAATCTGAGCTTGATCACACTAAGCATACGCAGATGCAGTTTTCTGGAGGTGTGCCGGAGGCTGTTCAGACTAGTTTGGTAGACCCAGCAGTCAAAATAAATAGCTGTTTTTGTGAATTCAAATTTGAAAACTGTCTCCACTATGCTCTGCTCCCTCATATTTCTCCTTCCTTAGGAAACACATTGCTTATGCTCAAACTGATGAGGAAATACCAGTCCTTTGTCCTCCTAGTCATGCAGTCCTAGACTTCCTTATCTAGCAGGTATGAACAGCATGAAAACATTTGGGAAGTCTCTGGCTCTATTGAAGGGATGGTATGAAGCTTCTGTCACTGAAGTCTACTGCTGCTCTGTCCTCTGCTCATCCCTGATGTGGAAGACCAGTCCGTACTCAAACCCAGGGATGACTCAGACTGTTTTGAATATCTCCACAGAACAAGAGATGGAAAAACTTCTACATAAATAGCATAATAGTTAAAAAACCACCAAAATCAAACCCCCAGACTAAAATATTTCATATTCCCCCCCCCCCACCTCCAAATTCCAGCCAGGGAAGATGAGTTTGGATTTCAAGGTTAATAAAGACAATGTTTGGTTTTCCCACTAGTAGCCCGTCATCCATCCTGTCATCCATGCACAGGCCTCCTTTTCTTGCTTGTAACAATAAACAAATAATTTCTATTTCCTAACTGTACTTGCTTGTGCCTCTTGAATTTTGCTAGTAACCAGCAGCAACACAGATACATCTACTGGGGACCTTAAGCACAAGACAGCCAGCAATGAACATTTCAGACTTCAAGCATTTTTAGCCTCTCTCTCTTCCTTCACAAGATTCCCAACTTATGAATATCTGCTAACAAGAGCAGGATGGGCCCTGTTCCTCAATAGATGGTCATTTTGAAGGACAGGGTATTTTGCTGACAGGAAAATGTTAATAGTTCTTGTTATGCAGTGACTTTTGTGATGTACTATTTAATTAATAAACTTAATTTATTTTTGCACAGTGAACCGTAAGGGTGATGGTATGTTCCCAGAAGATTTTTTAGTAATTAAATTTTATAACTTCCTAAGCATCTTATTCTCTATGCTCAAAGGAAAATATTGTCAACTTTTTTTCTTTTTTTCTTTTTTCCAGACTCTGCTGATAAACAGGATGCTCTGCCACGAACTACAAATAGAAATGAAAATATCACATTAATAGTTTTGGAACACATTACTTACTGTGGTGGCACAGTGGATGTCTTTCCATACATTGGCTTCCCTGGAGAGATCTGATACTTCAAAAAGGTTATCAAGAATAACTTCCCCAATCATGTCATGTCTAGAAAATCTGTCAAAATCATAAACACTGAAATGCAATTTCCTGTTGCTGAGTTGATCATAGGCTACAGGAAACTGAAAGGTTTCATCAAAGACAGGATTTAATGTCTTTCTGTGAACTCGTGTCTGAAACTTCTTTTTCCTGTCTGGAAGCAGATAAATCTTAACGTAGGGGTCGGATGTTCCCGTGAAGTCTTTAGCAGGCAGATCTAAGGCTTTGACAATTGTGACAGCCAGAAGTTCATTCTCATAATCATATCGGAGAGTGAAGTTAAGTTTTCCACATGTTTTCACATCTTCTTGTTGCCCATCAGAATCCACAGATTTCTGTTTGTAGAGTTCCGGTTTTATTCTCCCAATGCTGGTTGTTGTCTCTCCCCTTTGCAAAATCGGATCTGTTCCCATGTTAAAATCAACACTGGACACCTGCATCTGCCTTGGCAAGTGCCTCCTGAAAGAATTGTGCCTGCACACATACACACACACACACACACACAAAACGAGCCATGGTTATCTCCAGGAAAAGACCTGGCTATTACTAAGTAGAAAATACAAGAAGACCAAATTAGTAAGGGTTCCTCTTTTAAAAATAATTTTAAAATAAGCCCCCACAAATGTTTTGCAAGTGTTAAAACATCCTTGAGAGGAAACGATCATTCAGAATGAACTTCTTGGCCTGAGGGACACCCAGTGTCCTGGCAATACATATATTTATAACATTGTTTTCAGGCTATGGACCTGAAACTGAATTCAGGTTCTCTCACAGAACAAGATGACAGTTCCAACATTGCTTGATCCCACTGTGCTAGGGCCTGAGTACAGTATAGTCAGGCTGAAAAAAAATAACTGGCAGAATAGTCATCGGTACTTCCTGGGTTTTGGAGGCATTCTTTGGTGGTTTTTTTCCAATTAAATATTTACCAAGCTTCACAACGATCACTGTGAAAGGTGCTTGAAAAGGCCATGTAGACCTATGTCTGGAGGTTTTCAGCACGGTGCTTTGCCATCCTACAATATTTTATATATAACTGCTCAGTATTTGCTACCCTGAGGTACAGGCTGCCTCCTCCAATCATACTGGGAACATTTTGCTCTGGCTGCAAACATTTCAAAGTTTTGGTCAACATTTTTCTGTGATAGGTTTTTTTTCCTTCTGTTCTCGCACTCTGCTGTGGACTGTATTAGAAAGCTGATTCCTGTACTCCTAGCAAGAAACAGTATGTTTAAATCCTTGTAATTCTGAATACAATGTTGCATAAGCCTATGTATTTATGGGCTTATCTTGACTCATGGACATGTACGGAAATTTGTGACTTTCCTACTAAGAGTGAAATCAAAGCCCTGGCATGCCATACAGCCTTAAAGTAGTATAAAAACACTGCTCAAAAAGGTTCATAGAATTAATCATCAGCAGATGATGCCTTTATGACCACCCTGTCCAGTTTGATTTTTGGACATTTTCACATTTCCCTGGTACTTCACTACCCCAACAATCTCTACTGGAAAAGCTCACTACCTCCTCCTGTGAGCATACTTAGTTGCCATTAAAAAACAATTTAATTGTCAGAATTTCCTCTGCTTTTTGCAATCAATTGCTTATTAATGCCAACTGCAGCCTTGCCTTATTGCTTGGTTTCCCTGTGGTGTTGTGTTCTGAAAACAAGAGGTGTCACAGCTGTGTGTTTCTTTCTTTAAATCAGAAATGCAAATTGTCCATTTGAAAGCAACCAGGACTCATTTCATAGATATTTGTATTTTTGCTGTAAGTGAAGTGGTTGCAGAAGGCATGAAGCACAAAACTACCGCAGTTCAGCTGAGCAGAGATACAAGAGGGTAATCTGCAGCCATTAAATAATAGACAAGAACGATTCCCCTTTAGACTGTTTCAGTACTGCTAGGTGCAGGGAGCAGCCCCAGCGTAATGCAGGAATAGGTGGGGGAGAACTTCATAGTCTGCATTTGAAGTAGCTCCAAAAAATCCAGGTGTTTCGATCTCAAATTTAGACGAATTTATACACCCTCTTGTAACACGTTCTACCCTTTCTTTTTTTACAGACAGACAAGCTGCAAGATTTTCTTTTCTCTTCAACGTTAAAACTCCCTGAATTCATCGTATACAATGTCCCCATTGGAACGGAGTGAGGAGAGGAAAGGCCCTAACGAGTCAGAAAAGTACAATATTGTTCTCAGGGGGTTTCAGGGCTGTCCTTGTGCCTTTGTCCTCTGAGAAGTCCAGCCTCGTAGGTGTGCTAAACACAGGGAAGGAACTGAACTCCACCCAAAATGTAGTGGCAACAAACGTTTGGGCGTGCAGCAGTTTAGGCACTGGCTCTCTAGGATTTTTGTCTCGTAATGATAAGTCCGGGAAGACCTGTGTTACTGCTGCTTCTCTCTGTGCTAATGAAACCTGTGCAGGTAGGTGTTCCTGAGCGCTCCTCACACCTGCAGCTGTAGCACTGAGATGCCCAGCCCATCATGTTCAAACCCTGCCGTAGGCAAGCAGTGGAGATAACTGCCTGTGCAGGGGAAACAGTGATGACGCTGACTGTATGGCATTTCCAGTTTGACTGAAAACAGATACAGGACAAATTCTCTTTTCCTCGACTTCTCTTGCATTTATGAAGGTCTGGATTAATACTTGTAAAAGTGACATGTAAAAAAAATCTATTATATCTAAGGTACCGACTTTCTTTCAAATTTTCAAACTTTATGCATGTAAGATCCTCCAGTGGAACCACTGTTGCGAGATGTCACTAAGTAAAGCAGTGCAGCCGTATGACTGTTCCCTGTGGGAACCAGCAGAGCTTTTGCTCTAGTAAGCGAAGTCCTAATTACATAGCGCCTAGTATCTGTTCTGAGTCACAGCATTTCACCAACATAGCTAATTGGTCTGTTAATTATTAAGATGCTTCGTTGTTGTCATGGCAACATATTTCTCTTCCTTTGTTCTGCAATAACAAAGGGATTAATGACTGTGATAATGAAGTACAAGGATGTCAGGCAACCAGGTTGTGAAAATGCAGTGAAGCTACTAACATGCAAATCCAGGTATTTGGACCTCTACTGGCTCTTACACATAGCACTGCTATAATAGACATGCCTTCCATAATTTAGAACAAATAAATTTTGAGTGACAGCAAATCTGTATGTAAATCTCTAATATAAAATTGTGCTGGCATGGGAATAATGATAGCATGAAGCTGATTTCTAACTCAGTAAGACTGCCATAGGTATAACAAAAGAGAAGGATAGGATGCTGATTTATATGACTAGAGATGTATAAAGGGCGGCTCTGGTCTAGCTTTCCCAGATGACATTAGACTAATCTTTTGGACCAAATCCAGGAAAGGACACCAGCACTTGTGGTATTTAGACAGAACAGGGGCTGCTGTCTCCTCCTTGCAATCACTGAAGTCAACAGAGCTGCCTGTTTTTCTTTAACCTTAACATTCCCAAGAACCTCACTTTTGCCTTTGTAGCTTCTGGGAACCAACTTACTCTTTGCAGAGCTGAATGACAAGCTCCTCTCCCACCTAATGCTAAAGAGCAAAAAGCATGTCCTTTGAAAATAGAGGTGAACATTTGAAGAAAGGAATATTCTAGAAGCAATAAACTATATTACAGAATACTTTCACAAAGTACTGGGAAAAGTGGTTCTCAGAACACAGAGCAAAAATGTTTGTAAATGAACACCACTGATGCAGGACTTCTATCATAGTTTACTGGTTAATTGGGATCAAGGACTAAAGAGATTTTTTTTTTTTCTTTTAACAAGCAGGTCTTTTCATAATATCAGGAACTATGAAAATGATATAGTTCCAATTAAGCAGCAATGCATCATTTCCCTACACTAACATGTCTCCATGTTAGATGTACAGTTTATAAAAAGTGATCAGGCACATTTTATTATTGCTCTGAATGGCTTCGTAAAACCCTTATGCTTCAATTACAATGACTTAGTATGATTACATTTCTTTTATTAAGAGCTGATGGCTACATGAACCTATCACAGAATTGGTTACAACCCTTTTATTAGCCCCAGCTCAGGTGAGATCAGTGTAGAGAAGACAATCCAGACAGCAAACATTTCTCTTAGATCCTTTGTCAGTAGAATACATTTAGGAGATGGTGCATTTGGATCGCTCAGGACTCCTGAGTACAACAAAGCAGTGGTGTGCTGAAGATGGTGCAAGAGAAAGTTATGCTACCTCTGTGTCTGCTAATGGCTCCCCTTTATTTAGAGGTCCCAGTGAAGGACACCAGAGTCAGGTTTTAGTCATTTTGTGATCCAACATTCTGCAACACATTGGAGGAGTAACCCAGAAAGCTGGTTTAAATGTCCAGCCTTCATCTCATACATGATATTCTTGGCAGCAATAATTAATATGTGCTGCCAGAAGGTTAAGACTCCCTTAAGGCAGGCAGAGGTACAGAAAAAATGCACTTACAAACACAGAAAGGACTATTTCTGGGTAACTTTGTAGCAAGGGTGCAGACTTTTTCAGCCAACTGTAAAGGAAGGTGATATCTCCAAACACCCTGCTATTAATTGGCTATGGTGGGAGACAATCAGGGTTACTCAAAGCAAAGGAACTGTCCCTCTTAGGAAAGATTTAACCCTGATACTCTAGAGATGATAAAAAGAAAAAGCTCCCTTACAAAGTTACCAACACATGCAGAAAGAGTAGGATTGATGGCAGGTTTTAATTTTGTAAATCTGTCCTTGGCTTCACAGATATTTTATATGCATTTAGATCCCAGTCCAAATCACTCTAGAGGTCTGTGGGAATATTTCCACAGCCTGAAGTAGCTCTGGATCATGTCCCTGGAACTTCTTTCTTCCCCTATAATACCACAGGGACTACTCAAGTCCATTTGCCAGCCAGCTATTTCTTGTCTGTTAGGAAGTCAGACAGTCTGATTGCCTACAGATGTACCTCTTGGTACATGATGGATAAATCTCTTCCAATTAATATCCTATTAGGTAATAACAATTGTGTAATATCACTGTCATTCTAAGCTGTATCAATTTTGGTCCCTCTGTATTTAGTATAACAGTTACAATTTTAAAGTAGTCATCCCAGTAATTTGGAAGCATTCCTCAGAGTGACTTGGATACTGTGCTCCCTCTCTTAGCAGATGGATACAATAGCTAGAGCCAGGCATAGCCAGGGCAATGTGGCTTAAAGCCAGCTGTACAGTCTCATAATTCAGGAGATGATTCAGCCGCTAAAGTCAGTTAGACCTTCCCCGGCTGGAGTGCTCTCATTTTTGGGACCCTCCTGTGGTTGCCTGCTGGCTCTTCCACGCTGTTGGGATAGCTGGGAAAAAGCACTTCAGCGCTCGCCACCGCAATGAGCGCACTGAGCTGGCAAAATGCTGTCTTAGGGACTCACAGGTGGCCAGCAAATTATGTGCGCGCTAAATGTAAAGTGCGTGTCTTCTCCAGTCTTGTGCCTCCAATGATTATTGTGAATGTGAGCCTTTTTTTTTTTTTTTTCCTTTGGTAGCCTGTGTTCATTTAGCAAATGTTTTATTGAGGGAAAGCTACTTCCTATACAGTATTTGCATTCTAACTTATGGCATTATGCAATACTTCAGGTGACACCTTTAGTCTTCATTTTCCCATTCATTGTTTATAGAACATTCCCTTTTCTTTATGTAAAAAAGTGATCTTTGCAGTTCATTGTTTGTTTTCCATGCATTAAATTTGCTGACAGTATTTGAAGAAAATCCTGTTTGAAACTACAGGTCGCTGCACACGTCTTCACTATTTTTTAATATAAAGCAGTACATAAGACAAGAGAAAAGTTTGTGTTGTGCGTTTTAATACAAAAGAAATCACTTCAGGAATACTACATGCTTGTTAGTTAGTTAAAGATCTATACTTTAGAACTTTTTACTACTCTATACTAAAGATCTATAGAATCTGTACTGCTTTAAGATCAGTCCGTAAGAATCTACATTCTTAGACTGGGATTTTAATTCCTTTATAAGTGGCAAACCAAGTCTTAAAGAAATGTGCCATCAAAAACGAACCTGTCATTTATTTAGTGGAAAGGGAAACTTTCATCTGCAAAAGCAGCTGCTGTATCTATAAAACACATCTCTGCATAAAGCTAGACTTGCAGTACTGAAATGGATTTTCCTAGCAACAAAACCTAACATGAAAATGCTTAAAGTAGCAACATACGTATTTACAAAGTAGTAGAAGATGTTGATTTGATCTTCATATGTTAAAATAATGATGTAACTGAAGGTACAGCGTATGTTTCAGAGCATTCTGTTCAAAGGACACTGAGGCTTTGCCTTCCTGTGACTGCTGTTTCGCCCATAAGTGCTAAGAAGTCAGTGAATAATCCAGGATCGTGGAAATTTTCAGCAGAGCATTCTGGCTCTACCTGTTTCCAGAAAACATGCCACGAACGCGAGTGCCCCTGACTTACCTTGATGACGATGTGGGCTCGGTGATCTGCCTCTGCATGCGTGCATGTCTGATCAGATGTTCTTTCAGTGCGTTCTGGACCTCTGCTGGTATATCAGGTGAAGTGTGGCTAATTTTCAATGCAGCTTCAAGTACCTTTGTTGTAGGTTTCCCATTTTCTTTAACTTCCTTTTTCTCACTGGTCTCAAAAACCTCCGTAGGAGCACTGGAGTTGCTCTGAGGGACATTACTGGCATTGGAAGTGAGAGGTTTGCTTCTCCAGCAGGGCCAGCACAACTTCCAAAAGACAAAAAGTGAGACTACCAGCAAGGCGAGCCCGCAGAAGCTGACGACTACTGCTAACAGACTGACTGAGATGTCTGCAAGGAATTAGAAACAAAGATCACCATGACAGACAAACATTGAGAGAAAAAAATTAAAAATGGCACAGGTAAGGAGATAGAAACATGTTGATCATTATCTTGCGTAGAGCTTTAAAGTCCTATTTAATGTTTTGGGGGTTTTGGTTTGTTGGTTGGTTGTTTTGGTTTTGTTTTTGTTTTTTGGTTTTTTTTTTACAGGCTTGTACCTAAGCCTGTACCTTTAAAATGCTATCATTCTCTGTTATCTATTTCACAAATACTCCATTAATTGTTGTTCAGGCCAGGGGCCAGTATCTGTACCACCAGCCACACACTCAGTCAGACTTCTCAGGAAGTAAGGGACTACCCAAATGGTCCCAAATACTCATGGCCGTTGCTGTCAAAAGGTGTCTGCTCAGGAACACATCTTGCTGAAAAAGGTAAACCACAGTCAACATTTTCTGTAAGTGCGCATGAAGATGGGCCAGTTCTAAACCACCAGGCTGATACACAAATTTCTTCAAGGCTTGCCCAACTTTTGACTCTGTGTGCTAACCGCTTCAGAAACATGTTAAAACCTAACGTTTATGTGGCATAGAGACAGGATATAATCTGTCATAAATAAGAAACTTCCAAGGTTAAATCTTAAGCTCTGGACCAAGACTGTGTTAGACTGAGACAGCACATATACATCTGTATCTGAAAGTCTGCTCTGAAAATGCAGCTGACTTCAGAATACACTATACAGCACCCTGAGTTATACAGAGACCATACGGTACACTTAGCTACCCCTGCTGCCCCGTATTTGACTTTTTCTGCCACAATTAGTTAGCAGATCCAATAGCACGGGCAAAGATAGGAGAACAGATTTCATACCAACGAAATTCTGTGAACAGATTTATATTTTAGGAGATGGTGGATCACCAGAAATGCCAGTTGAGCCCTAATTAGGAGTTTTATTCTATGTGACATGTTTCAGTTTGATTTTTCCAGTATCATGTAATATTATAAAATACAACTAAAAAAAATCCCTTTCCTTTTGAAAAGAGCCTTTGGTATGCTTTAAAAGTATTCAATAAACCCTACTTAAAAGTCCCTCAAGTAATAGCTGCTGCTGCTTGTTACAATAAGTTTTGACAGTTTAACAGCTAATATTTTGTATCCATAGCTCCAAGCTATAGGCTACTAAACTGAAACAGTGGAAAAGTGCAAGGAGAGTTTGAGCATGTTTTTTCTACAGGAACCTCTAGGTATGTATTAGCTCCCTGGAACAGTATGTACCTCACAGGTCCCTTTGAGAGATGAAGATTCCAGTAGAAAACTTGGGAACATTTTCTTTATTAATATATAATATCCAGATACATTTTCCAGTAACAAACACTGATCTTCAGGCCCATTCAGCACGAAAATGCGTGAGAATAGCAAAAGGAAATGGAAAATGTTTGAAAGATACAGTTCTGCTCAACCTTGCTACATATACGTCCTGGCCAGTGTCAGGGGGGAATTGGCTGAGGATGTGTTTCTTGATTTAAAGAGTTTGGCACAAGCAGCTGCCCAGCCTTGAACAGAAGTATGCCTCCTTGACCATTTCGTGCCAGTCCTGAGAAAGGCATCCTCCTTTTCTGCCTGTAGTTAAATGTCAAAATGTAGCCTTTGGAAAATGCATGTCAGCTTAATGAGAAATTAATATGGCAAATTCTGACTTAAGATGCTTCCATAAAATGAATGGATGCATAATTATATCTAATAATAATGTAACACAAGATGCAAACGATACTTTTGCATATGATCTTTCTAGATAATTTATTCCCAGTAGGGATTATTAGGCTATTTGTTTTAATCTACTGTTTACCCTGATATCCTTCCTGAGCCCAGTAATTTTTACTCGGCTTGTTCATGTTCTGAAGCAGACTGTCCTATCTTGACAACAAGAGAAGACATCAAGAGATGCTGAGTTTACAGCTTGTTTCAAAGGTTAATCACTTTGTTGCAAATTTGTATTTCTGATTCGTACTTTTGTAGTTCTAATTTACAGTCATTGCTTCTTTCATGTCTTTGTATGAAAGATTAAAAGATATGATATGCTTCATAAGACATGCCTATACAAAATACAAATAAAATAAACCATGCCAGGAAACAAACACAGGACTTGAAACTCAATTGCCTATACCAGTCCCTGGAATGGTTTTAAACTGGGCCAGTTGATGCCCTCCCAGCCAATTCCTGGGCATGGAAGAGGAATTAGAGTAGGCCAATGATCACTCTTAATAGGTGGTTTGGATGTGGTCCTTCTGTTTCAGCACATGACAGACTTGAATAGCATGGAAATAGGCTCTTACATGCAAGTTGGCCTCAGTGCAAGAGAATGGGCTGTGGTGGGTTGACCCTGGCTGGACACCAGAAGCCACCAAAGCTGCTCTATCGCTCCCCCTCCTGAGCTGGACAGGGGGAGAGAAAATATAACAAAAGGCTCATGGGTTGAGATAAGGACCAGGAAAGGTCACTCAGCAATTACTGACACAGGCAAATCAGACTTGACATGGGGAAAAAGATAATTTAATTTATTACCAATCAAATCAGAGTAGGATAATGAGAAATAAAACCCAAATCTTAAAACACTTCCCCCCCACCCCTCCCTTCTTCCTGGGCTTTACTTCCGATTTTCTCTACCTCCTCCCCACCAGCGGTGCACAGGGACGGAGTGGGATTTACAGTCAGTTCATCACACGTTGTCTCTGCCGCTTCATCCTCCTCAGGGGCAGGACTCCTCACACTCTTCCCCTGCTCCAGTGTGGGGTCCCTCCCACACAGGAGACAGTCCTCCATGAACTTCTTTAATATGAGTCCTTCCCACAGGCTACAGTTCTTCATGAACTCCAGCGTGGGTCCCCCGTGGGGTCACAAGTCCTGCCAGAAAACCTGCTCCAGCGTGGGTTCCTCTCTCCACAGATCCACAGGTCCTGCCAGGAGCCTGCTCCAGCACGGGCTTCCCATGGGGTCACAGCCTCCTTTGGGCATCCACCTGCTCCGGCGTGGGGTCCTCCCCGGGCTGCAGGTGGAGATCTGCTCCCCCGTGGAGCTCCCTGGGCTGCAGGGGGACAGCCTGCCTCACCAGGGGCTTCCCCACGGGCTGCAGGGGAATCTCTGCTCCGGCGCCTGGAGCATCTCCTGCCCTCCTTCTGCACTGACCTGGGGGACTGCAGGGCTGTTCCTCTCACATGTTCTCACTCCTCTCTTCAGCTGCAGTTGCATAGTTTTTTTCCTCCTTAAAATCTTTTATCCCAGAGGTGCTACCACTCTCGCTGATGGGCTCGGCCTTGGCCAGCAGCGGGTCCATCATAGAGCCGGCTGCGATTGGCTCTGTCAGACATAGGGGAAGCTTCCAGCAGCTTCTTACAGAAGCCACCCCTGTAGACCCTTGCTACCAAACCCAATACATAGTCATAACTAAATTTAATATATTAATACAGACGTATGCCCCACTGAAGGAACTTTTATCATAAATTGAACCAGCTGAATTTCAATCAAGCTGGACAAAATATTTTTCCATTCTCGAAGCCTGACAAAAAGTAGAATTCTTGAAAATGTTGATGATCTATCAGAAATAAATAAATAATAAAAAAAAGAAAACAAAAAGCAATTCAATTTGGGGTCATTTGCAATATTTCCAGCTCACTTTAGAGATGGCTGGCATAATTAGGTTACATTTTGAGAGGAAGGCTTTTAGAACTGAAGATTGTAATTTTTTTTTTTTTCATTTTAAAAACTTGAAACAGGATGTTTTAACAACTTTGAAACCACTGGAAACATTTCAAAACCAGAAATATGAAAATTGATTCCTTCCAGCAGAGTTTCAATTTGATAAATAGATACTACCAGTTGAAAAACATTCCATCAAAGCATTTCTAGCCAATTCTGTTTTAAGTTTTTCACTGCAAGACATTTTTCAAGCCTTCAGATAACTTGGTTTCTCCTTTCAACACCTACTCCTGTACTTCAACTTTCTCTAAGCTTTTTTTTCTGTTCCATTAAACTATTTCAAACTCTAAGTCACTCCTAAAACCTTTACAGAAAGTGTTAGTTTTATAGCTCTAAAATAATCACATAGAACATCTGAAGTCTCAAGAATGGAGAAAAGGAGCTAATTCTACAAAGAGTTGTACAAATTATAGTCTGCATTTTTGCTATTTTACTAATAAACAACCTCACATATTGTACTTCATAATACAACAAATACTTAAACAGAAACATGAAATATTTTAATTGCCAGGAATTTGACCAAAAAAAAGTTCATTACAAAGAAAAGTATTTAATTACATTTACTGCCATAATTGCTAAAAAGCAATCTGTATGCCATAATAATTGATATAAAAAGCATATTGCTTCATTTCCTCACTTCTGACAGTCACTCAGTTGAGCAATTATGAGAGATTTGCTGTTATGTGAAGACTGAAATCATCTGTAGAAAAGGAGTCAACGGGAGCTTCCCAGACCCTTTGCCTGTTAGAGTGGCTATGTCTCTTATATTACCTTTTTATAGGAAGTTTGGTTTAAGAATACAAAACATTAAGAGACAGTTCTTCAGACTAGGAGTTTCTTCACATCCCTGCCAAAGAAATCTGGTTGGGAAGGAAAATGGTTTCTGAAGGATGGATGTGTCATCAGACCAGGGTTGCACTTCACATACATAAGTATTATTTAAAGATGTAGAACTGGTGACAAATTCAAAGACTGCCTCAGTTTTTAGAGGCAGAAGGAGATATACTCACTCTGCTGGGACAATGTTAATTGCCAACACTGTAAACGATGTTCTCACTAGTCTCTGGTATGAAGGAAGAGAAAAACCATCTTGAACTACAAGCAGTTGTTTGACTACTCTTTTTCTGAAATGGTAATTGCAGCTTGTCTTCAATGTTACACATTTGCAAAGAACTGGACATCTTTCCGAATATTCATCTGGACATGTAGCATTATGCTTTTGCCATTCCTGTTCTCATGCTGGGTAAAATCAGCAGTATGAAGAAGAACCTCTTTCTTACACACTCCCTCCTGATTAGTGGGAAATCTTCCAGCAACTTCATTGGAGTTACCATTTCCCTCATGGTGATCTTCCTTTACTGACCTCTGTCCTTAATGTCATCTTCATAGCCTTGATAGAATTTCATAACTGAAAGAAAGTATCGTGTTTCCTGATGGCTTTCTATTTAAAACTACTCTTTCAAGATATGGAATTTTGGACAATTTTATATTTCTCATTTGAGAAAGGCATGTCTGTTTGGGAAATGTGTGAATTCTCTTTACCTCAAAATCTCTCTACATTTTTAATAAATATCCTCAGAAACATTTCCACTATAAGATAGCCAGTCTTTCATATTAGGTAAGTATTTCAGAAACATTCCCATCTTTTTTCTGGATGCTAGGGAATGATTTGAGCAGTAGTTTCTGTACTATGGCTTACAACAATTTGTTGTTTGAAACTTACCTCAGAAAAGTTCTGCCCATGAATTCATTTGCAAGCATGCACATTGGCAGATTTCCATTTCCTAACCAAATTAAGTTCATTTACATTTTAGTTATGTACATTATGTACATTACATTTTAGTTAGTGCCCTGACAGTATGTGCCCCTTGATGCTTAACTTTGGAAAAACATACTCCACAAACCCATTATCTTGAATGGAGAGAGAGACCAGATAGTGCTGTGACATAGCTGCCCATGTTTATAAGGGGCAGGCACGTGTCTGATGTGGACCATACCAAAGAGAACATATTCTTGCCAGCAAAGGAATAGGGAGAGAGGAACACCTGGGAAAAAAGGGGATTATATTCTCTTTTAACCCACCTCTTCATCTATATCTTGGCTCTCTTAAATATTTAATGTACAATGTTTCTGAAACTTTTTTCAAGCATATTTTTCCTTAACTTTTAATTTGTTCTCTTGTTCATCAACTGTAAGGAACTTCACCCTTTCCATAGTGACCACTCTAAGGGGAACTCTTGCGTCTGGAAAATCAGGAGTCAGCTCAATCAGATAAATTATTCTCTGTGATTTTTCTAGGATTTGGAAGGAAGCAGTCTAATAGCTTTTATAATAGCTTTTTTTATAATAAGTGATTATAAAAGGTCTGGGTCCAATAAATCTCCCTTATCTCCATGTATATGAACCAGTTGGTCCATCCCATCATTTCTGCTGTTCAGTTTTCCCTGGGGAAATTTGAAGAACATAAAAAGTTGCTGGTGTTCATTTTTACTTGGCATTAGCAGATCTTCCACAATTACTTCTGTTTCATCCAAATCCCTGCAGATGGGGATATAATGCTTTAGCGTGCCTCAGAAAGTGGCAAACGCAGAGTCTTGTATTTTGTCTCATAACCTGAACCTATCAGAACACCCCACTTAAATTTCAAACAGCAAAAATAGCCTTTCACTTAAAGTATTAGTATCACTTAATATGATCTCCTCTCCTGTTCTCATGGAGAAACATACTTTGAAGGTCTTCCTCATATCTTTTGAGCCTAGCTCTATTGTGAATGTGTTCCCTTCTAGGCTGTTAATTCAGTCTGATGTCTGAATTTGTTCAAAACAGCCATCACCATCTACTGGCTGGTGTACCACTTCTTAATGCTAACTGGGCTTTGTGGTAGCATGTTTCTTGACAGTAAGGGAATCCAATGAAGTCAGGTATCACTGTGATTTACTACATGATTACAGCACATAAAATTATTAATCTCTTGTCAAAATCATTTTATCTAAGTTATATATTAATGTGTCTGATAATCTATATCTGTCCAACCACAAATGGAACACCCTCTTTTGCCATTTCAAACTCCATGTACAGGACTTCAGATTATGTGACATACAGCAGATACAAGGTATTTCCCAAAGCTCATTAGCCTTCTTTTGTAGACCCCATTACCTTCTGTTTTCCAAAAATCAGAAGGAATTTGCCACAACAGCTGTATATTCATGAGCCTCAGTACGTTATTTGTGTGCTGTATGTAACTAGAGAAGATGGCTTTCACTTCTGCCTCACTCGGTCATCGTGTTTTTCCTGCAGTGTAGAAGCAAAAGATGTTGCACTGAACGTTGGCCTCTCCTCTGTAACACACCAAATGTAAATTATTTGTCTCCACTTCCAAGGCTTTTTCTGGCCTACCTACTTTTCTACTCGTTAACTCTCACTTAATCTCAATAGGAAGTAATTCCCATGTCTGCTCAACCCATGTCTGCCCGCTTGCCTTCCATTAAACAAAAAAACAGTTTTGGGTTTGGTCCCATGCTGCTCTCCCACTTGTAAGGATGTCTCTGTGAGCATCTGCAAGAAACTCTCATTATCCTCTTTCAGACAAGAAAATGAAATGAAAACACATCATAAGCCCACTAGACTGCCATTAATCATAAGCATACCATAGCTGTAACAAGGTTCATGCAGCTCAAGTGTCATTTTTGAATTGTCATGGTTATGTTTATTCTTACCCAGCATTATATAATGAACATCTCACACATACAACGAGACCCAGCAAAACACTGTGTCTCTTTATCTTCATCATTACAGATTTGTACTCCAGCTGTTCCAAATGTTTCCATACTTCTCATCTGTATTTCTTTGCAAAATGCTTATGGAGGAGGATTCTTTCATGAAACTCTTGTTTTTACTGCGTATCGCTGCTGTCTGCATGTTGAGCACTTCTGCATTGTTGTGACTGCCTTCACAATTCCTGTAAATAAATCTGGTCTCTGTGGTATGTTTACCCCTCTGTTCTGCCTTTACGCTGCTGAATGAGATGCATTTCTGGATTTCACAGCTTGTTAACACTGATTTTGTTAAGCATATTTTTCAGTAAACCGGCACTTTTCCCCCCCCAAACCATATTTCTCCCTGGTAATAACTTTGTTCTGCCCAGGTGATAAGCTGTATCATAAATAATTCGATTGGCCTGTTAACTGTCCAAATGTTTATTATTTAATTTTATCACATTTCTCTGTAACAGAATGCTCAGTTGTATCACACAACTACTTCCTCATGAAGAAAAGTGTTCCTTTCTTGTATGACAGTCCTACACTGATTGCAGTAGTCTTCACATTCCTTCAAGCCATGTCTGGTCCCCTTCATGCTCGCTTTGGCACAGTTGAGAAGAGCTTGCAAGGATGCTATTGGATAAATCTGTTCTTTCCACCCCTAAATGTATCCAGGCAGTTTAAATATACCTACAGCTTATACTCCGTGTGTGTGTGCAATGGTTCATGCACACATGCATGTTTGAAGGAACCAGGACTGAATGTAAACC
Organism: Astur gentilis; assembly: GCF_929443795.1. Classification (NCBI taxonomy): domain Eukaryota; kingdom Metazoa; phylum Chordata; class Aves; order Accipitriformes; family Accipitridae; genus Astur; species Astur gentilis. The sequence continues at coordinate 19,102,172 of NC_064897.1, forward strand.
ATCAGCTGCCATCAGCAGGTTGAGAGCTGCCAACGGGAGACTCATGCCAGGTACAGCAGAAGGACCCGAGGCATTAGTCTTCAGGGAAGAGCGAGGCTGTATTACAGAATGGCTATGTGCAGGATGCTCCAGTGTTTTCTTCCTCCCTCTGTACTTCTATAGTAAACTGCCAATCAGGGGTAGGGTTAGAAACTTGGTAGGTTAAACTTTTATGTTAATAAAATACTTGTGAGTAGAATATTTAGATGAGTAACAGATGATCCTGTAGAAGCTGATGCTCTTTGCATGGTCAACATAAATTCATTGTTGGACAAGCAAAAGAGCAAGAGCGAACATGGCTCTCTAGAACTCTTTACCCACTCTAGATGGCTAAAATATGCCCTCCTGGCAGGGAAGCAACTGGGTTCCCAGCTCTGTTATAAACATCGATTCACTGTGAGAGCTGATAATAAGATAGTGAAGTTCTGTAGGACCAGCAGGCCTAAAAAAAGGCAAAGACAGCAGAAAGTGCCCACCATTTGCAGAGGACATGCAATGAATTTTAAACATGTGTGCCTAGAGCAGGATGCCAAAGCTCCTTTCATTAGACTCTATGCAATTGGCTTAACCTTCAGAAATGCTCCCAACTGGGACTTTGATGTGCTTGGTTCCTTTGAAAATGAGGAGGGATGCTTAACTGGTAAAAATGAATTAGAGTCCTTTATTAATCAAATAACCTGAGTCAAAATACAAGTATAACCAAGCTGCATATATGAATTTTGGACACTTTAGAAAATAATGTACTTGGATTAGAGATAAATTTTGTTAGGTGCAATCCTGCACATCCAGCTCCCATTTATTTTCCACCTGAACTCTTCCTATTAATTGACAAACATCTTAATCATCTTGCCTAAATCTACTGGAAATAAAGGAGGTGTAAAATAAAAAGAAAACAGTTGCACAACTAATTCAGCATTTTGCCAAAAATGTTATACACTTCAGAAGCAAGCTCACATAGTCATATAAATATATAAAGGTACCATAAATATAAACAGCTTCCTAATCTTTTCACTTGAACATTCCCCCGAGATGAGAGAATTAATAGTCCTTGTAATTACCAGGGCAGAAAATGTAACAGCAGATGTCTATCTTCACTAATTGTCTAAAACTCTTAGAAATTTACAGAATTATTTATCTCACTAAGATACTCTGCTGTGAGTTCCATAGATTAATTATCCATTACACTAAATATGATTACCCCTTTTTGACCCAAGCAGTGAGCAGTAATTAAGGGTCCTAAGGTGATGGTGTCACTGAGATGGTATTGCTGAGAGGAAAAAACTATTGAATAATCAGTCACTTCTTTGATATAATCCTGTTTGTCCACAAAGAATGTCCAAACTCTTATTTCTCTGAGAATAAGAAGAATCAAACACATGGAGGTTGATTTTTCGGTTAGCAGCAAACCTGAATAGCTCTCCTTTCTGCTTGTTGTACTCTGCCTTCCCAAAGCCATACTCTCCATTTTTTGTTCTGCCTGTGTCTCTGGCTCCCTCTTCTCTGTGCTTGATTCTGTTACCCTTGTTATGCTTCTTTCTCATACCTAGACACTTCCACTAACAAAAAAATCAGTACCCAGCCTTTCTGGTTGTCAGTGAAACCTCTTGGGTCACAAGGTCAATATTGTCTCATATTTTGCTTTGAGCCTGTGATTGGGTGGTACACCTTTTGTCTTAACTAGCTGATTGCTCTGAGAAGCTTGGCTGCTTTTCATGGTCTAGCTGAACAGAATGCAATCATCACACCCCCAACATAACCATATCACAGCAGTTCTAGTTGCCTTTTTTAATGTTTTCGACTTCTAGAGCATAATTTTATTCTTGTATTAAATAGAAATGCTCTGCTTTCCTTTTTACCTTCTACTGTTTTACTTTCTGAAATGTTTCTTGCACTATTCTTTCCTTTCCAAATATGGGTCTCCTCATCTTTTTAGACTTATTTCCTCAAACGAAATCTCATTAGTGATTATTGCCTATGCTACCTTTCTGACACTTTTAGGTATCTTCTTTTTGAGATGAGGAAAACTGAATGAACCCACCATTTAAAAAGCAACTATACTATCCTTGTATAGCCAGCTATTATTATTTTTTCTTTTCTTTCCTCTTTATACCATCTTCTGGACTATTTGCTTTTTGGGTTTTGATTGAAAGTTTAGCTGTGATTCTATAACATAACAACATACAATAATAAACCATTAATCTGTAGTGACCCTCTCACAGTCTTTTATCTTTTCTCCATCTTCCAGAACTCCTCCTCACACCCCAAGTATCTTCTTACTGTTACTACAGTAGTTTCTACTCCACACACTTTAGTGCTTTTTGCAGGAGCTAATTCCCAACACACTGCTACAGCTGGAGCCCCAGGGAGCACATAACTGAACTAGTTCCATGATGCATGTCACCCGGTATGGGCATACGCTGGGAAAGTGCTTCCAGCATCATCAGTCAGGACATAGAGCAAAACTGATAGGGCTAAATAGCCATTCCTCCTCTGTACCATACTGCTGCAGCTGCATGACACCAGAACTGGGCAGAACCTACTCAGCCACAGAAGGGTATGGCTACATGATATGGATTCACACCGAATGCTACCACCCTATGTATGAGACAGATATTTCAGGAAAACACAAACATTTATGGCTTCTTTCTCAGAGTGACGATGGAGAACACTTATTGTTTCTACCTTTAATGAACAGGAACTATGGATGTTCAACACTGCCGACAACATTAAGTTTATCCATAGAGATAAGGAACTCTACATGGCGTTTGAAGAGCAGAAGAGATATGGCAGGGTTCACCTTTCAATGACTGCATTTCCCTCAGCCTAAACTGTATTTACAGACTTTCAGTTCATGAAATTGATGTGAGTGATATTTATCTTGTCTATCCAAGTGTTTACATATTAAAATATTGTCAATTATCAACAACGACTGTGTGTCTGTTCCTCCACTGGAGACAGAAAGTATTAGTATATGCTCGTTAGCAGTGTTATTAATAAGACAATGTTTAATAAAATGTGTGCCAATAAAGTTGGCACCCATCATCTAATAATGGTTTCCTCTTAAGGAGGAAAAAGTGAGATTTAGGAACTCAGCTGAGATGTGGGACCCAGTGGTTCAAGCCCCTGGTCTGCTGTCAGTTTTTTTCTAATCCAACAATTGCAAGGTAGTTAGGGTTTACAAATGAAAAACCAAGAAGATCGTTGACTTTGAAGAAATGCCTAAAATGAAGCTTCTGTTACTGTACACAATGCAGTATCAAGGCAGTGTTGAAGATGCACATTTTCTAAACAGTCTTGTGGGACATTTTTGTTTCCTTCCCATCTCACCTGTTTATACCTCAACTTTGTTTTTATATGACACCTAATACTGACTCCCCGTGCAGTGAGAAACTAAGCTTTTCAGAGCCCAATTTTCCAGGCTCCTTAGGGTCATTTTATTTTCATGCAACCTTCTACCATTCGGACCACGACAATTAACACCATGCATGATCCGAACATACTCGGTAGCTGGCATTTACAAAGCACAACAATCACACGATCCGTGCCGGTGGAAGCATGTTACAACCCCCGTGCCCCCCACGCCCTGCTGCCCCACTGGGCCGGACTGGGCCGGGTCGCCCCCTCCCAGCCCCCCCCTCCGTCTTTCACTGGCTGGAAACTCGCAAAACCCTGGGAGAACCATGCAGGTTACCGCTGTCTGAAAGAAGAACCGTTCCTCTTTCAGACAAGAGTCTTTTGCTCTGAGATGCTACAAATAACCCGGAATTCACAGTAAAATCTGTGGGCATTAGAAGAAAAGAAAAGAAAGAGAAAAAAAAAAAAAAGTAACAGCTGTGGCGGTAGCAGCAGCGCAGCTGGGGCACATGCTGAGGACCTGCTGCTTTTCATGACTTGGTGTTAATTTATTTAATTTGCACTGCACGCTTGGTAGTTGTTGGCCATAATGCAAGCTGTCCATTTGCATTTATGGACAGACAGAATAGGTTATCAATCCCTTCTGGCAGAAATGAAGCACGGAACTTGGACTAATTTTCAAGCCCCGTCCTAAAAACAAGTACCGTGGAAAGCAAGGGGTCCGGAGGGTACTGTACAGAATAACGCAGAGTGCCAGATCCCAAAGATCCTGGCAATCCAGAAATCAGTCACCAAAGATACCACCGTTAGGAGTCAAAATCCTGGTTTCGACCCCGACAATTTTTCTGGTTTCGGAATATCTGAATTAACCCGAATTCCCCCCCCCCCCCCGCCCCCCCAATTTTCCTGCACGAGTCCCGGACCGGAGGGCTGCCCTGACTCTCCAGGTTCTCCCCGGCTGTCCGAAAGCTCTCCTGCCGCCCCCAGCGATTAACGCCGGGGATGTAAACCCACCTCAACCCCCTCTCGGAAAGCGCCGGGCGCTCTGTCAAGTTTCACCGCAGGTTTACTCCGAGCGGCGCCTTCGCTCCGAGCTCCGTCCCCAGCCCGGGCTGTGCCCCCCCCCCCCGCCCCAGCCCACCTCACGCCCGCAGCCGGGCCGGCTGCCCGTCCTCCCCGCCACCCGTGACAAAGACATCCGACGCGGCGGGGCTCGCCGGTCGGGCGGCGATTTGTCTCCGTTCGGCGCCTTTCGGTGCTCCCCCGTCCCCGCGCCCGCTGCCCCAGGCTTCCCCCGTCCCCCGCCCCGGGGCGCTGCTCCCACCCCCCAGGCGGCGGCTCGGCGGTCCCGCCGCTTGCCTCGCTGTTTCCCGGGAGAACTCGGCGGGCTGCGAGAGGGAGACGATTTTAAAGCGGGCTGTGGGGCTGCCCCCCCCCTCCACACACACACACCCCGTCCGCCCCCTCCGCACGCAGGGAAGGCAAAGGAAAAAGTTGCGCTCTCCGGCCGCCCACGCCGGCGCTGCCCGCCCCGCGGCGGCAGGACGGGCCCGGCGGGTGGCGGCCGGGGACCGGGGACCGGGGGGAGGTGGGGGGACGGCGGCGGGGCCGGTGTATCGGTACCTGTGCCGCCGATGCCCTGGCGGGCTGTCTCCAGGGGGAAGATGCCGGCGCACTTCTCCCGCTCCACCTGCCCGCCCAGGCAGAGCTCCGAGATGATCTGCAGCGCCTTGTGGCAGAGGCTGCCCACGCCGTCCTCCGCGGGGAAACTCATCTTCTGCACACACCTCCCCCCCACCCCCCACGGCCGCCCGCTAGCCCATGGCCGGAGCGGGACCGGCTCCGCGCCCGACCCGCGCAGCCTCCCGCGGGCAGCGGAGCGGCGGGCGCGGCGCGAGTGAACCGAAGAAGTAGTGAAGGGGGAGGGGGGGGGGGAGAGGAAAAAAAAAAAAAAAAGGGGGGGGGGGAGGGAAAAAAAAAAAAAAAAAGGGGGGGGGAGAATAAGCATCCACTTAGCAACGCCTTTTGTGCCTAGCGGGCTTCGGTAGGCGGCTCGGCCAATGGCAGCCCAGCGCGGGGGGGCGCAGGTGGCGGGGGGGCTGCTCGCGTCCCCCGGGGAAAGTTTTGCTCCACGGCCCGGCGAGGGGCGGCGGCGCCCGGGCCGACTCCCGGGGTGAGAGCGCCGGTGGGAGCGCGGCGGGGCGGGGCCGGGGAGGGGAGCGGGGAGGTGCGGGGGTTGCGGGGGTGCCGGCGGGAGGAGTGCTGCCCCTCCGCCCAGGGCAGGAGCCCCGAGCCCCGCGGGGGAGCGGTGCGCTTCGTGCGGAGCTGCTCGGTCGCTCATCGCGGCGGGAGGACGAAGCGGAGTTTGTTCGGCACCGCGCCGGTCGTTTTCCCCGGAACGCTATTTCTGAGGTGACCTGGGCAGTGTCATCTTCAGTACGGTCTGCCGAGCAACGTCAGATAACTTCGAGAACCGAGTCACCATCTCCACTAGACTTTTCAGCAGCAGAGTTACGGAATAGTTGACTTGGGCTATTTGTTTAACTTGTAAAGGCGTTAGAGTAACCTTACGATCGTCCCCTCTGTTTCCTCAACAAGTTCTGCAAAGTTGGGGGTTTTTTATAGGTAAAAAAGTTCCAGGTACTGCATGTGCTTGAACATACTTCTAAAAATCAGTACAGCTTTTACTGCTGGTGGTTATTTCACTTAGTGGCTGCATAGCCGGACGAGACTTAAACTGTTAATTTGTTAATATACTTACTGCAATTCTGATACATTTTTATATTTGTGAAGAAAAATGCTTCTTCTTCGATGTCATATGTATGTGTTTCAGTACTTAATTCTGATTAGGCACCCTTGAAAGGAAGTCTGCTAGCAGTTTGCTTAACAGCACTGCCTGTAGTCCGCTGCTAGGGTGTCTCGGTTTCATAAGCATGAGGAGTTAACTTGTACGCTGCTGTGCTTTTTTTCCTCCAGGTTTCAATTTTTTTATCTGTACCTGAAAATTAATAACTCTCTCTAACAAACTGGAAAGCTTAACATTGGAAAACTTTATAACCACCAGTCAATAACTGTAAATTATGAAATATTACAGAAATGTGTATTCCAGTTTTAATTCTGAAATCCTGTACTTTACATAGTACGGATACTTGTAAAAAACAGATGATACTTCTAAAAATCAGCCACTTGGCATTTTGAAGGTTCATGCATTTATGCATGGGAATTCATACACAAGTATTTTTCAAAATCGTAGGGAAGTAATAGCCTCTGTTGTATACAAACTGTAACATCAAGAGAAATTCTGATCCATAATGCTTTTTCACAGATATAGCAGGTATTTCAGAAATACCGGATGCTACTAAAGAAATCATTCCCCGTTCAGTGTGTTTCCTGAGATTAGCATTGTCAAAACTCTGTGTTATTTCTGCAAAGTGTTCTGACAAATCCTAGAATGTTTAGACTGTAACTAGTCAGGACACAGAACTGTGTAGTACTATTTGAAGATTCATTTAACCCTCATAGGGACCTAAATCTGTATAATTATCTCATGAAAATAGGCCTGCTAGCAATAAAAAGGTATGTACATTACAGTGAAGGCAACTGATGCCTACCTCCAGACTTCAAATTATGAACATATTTACTGTTCATGTGACATTTACAGTCCTGTTCCCAAAATTCTGTCATGCACCACCAACTAATAATTAAGCAGTCTGTTTATCTTTGAGACATATTCAGAACTCTAGCAGAAGCTAACAGGAGATACAAATACAGACTGATAAAGGAAGGGTCTTAAACAGAAGTGGGTTTTAATGAGGCAAAGGACTCCATTTAAGGGCTGAAAACTAAGCTCTTCTATTTCTGAACCTTTCTACAGACTGTCCTTGTGCCCATGGATGTATCACACAGTCCACGAGTGAAATTTTTTGTCTCTCAAGTTACTGGCAGTTTTGCCATTGATTATAATAGGGTCAAACTTTCACACATAGATCAGTTTGCCACCCTCCTTGTTTACTTATTGTCCTGATTTCAGCTGGGATAGAGTTAATTTTCTTTCTAGTGGCTGGTATAGTGTTATGTTTTGGATTTACTATGAGAAGAATGGTGATAACACACTGATGTTTTCAGTTGTTGCTAAGTAGTGTTTAGACTAAGTCAAGGATTTTTCAGCTTCTCACGCCCAGCCAGCGAGAAGGCTGGAGGGGCATAAGAAGTTGGGAGGGGACACAGCCAGGACAGCTGACCCAAACTGGCCAACAGTGTATTCCATACCAGGTGACGTCATGCCCAGTATACAAACTGGGGGCAGTTGGCCACGGGGGCAGATTGCTGCTTGGGAACTAACTGGGCATTGGTCGGTGAGTGGTGAGCAATGGCATCGTTCATCACTTTTTTTGTATATTCCAATCCTTTTATTATTACTATTGTAATTTTGTTATTGTTACTATTATCATTATTATTTTCCTCCTTTCTGTCCTATTAAACTGTCTTTATCTCAACCTATGAGTTTTACTTTTTTTTTTTTCCACAGTTTTCTCCCCCCCCTCCCACTGGGTGGGGGGGAGTGAGCAAGTGGCTGCGTGAAGGTGGATGTTTCTGCTGGTGAGATATGTGACAATCTTGTCCTAAACCAGATCCAGACATCTTTTGCTGTTGGGGTCAAGTTACTGATGACAGAAGTTCTTCACTTTTGTGTTGAGGAGTTTAGTCCAAAATGTGAATTCAGGTTAGGATTCATGGCATTTTTCTCCAATGTGTTCTTTCAGTGGAAAACTACTTTTTCTGCATATGAAAGGATATAAAAGCTTGTTTGCTAGCTTGAACTCCCACTGCTTGGTTTTTCAATAGCCTGGGAGTTTTTAAATTAATATGCAGTTGCATCGTGTGCCCTTGTATCCACAAAGACCATTTCCCCTTTGGAAGTGCTCTTAGGCTGTCTCACCACATATGATTTGTTAGGACACAGTGGACTCATGCCTCATAGGTTCCAGCTGCTGGGATCACACCAGACCTTATCCACTCTTGGTATGCTGGCTGCTTGTCATTAGCAAGTTCATACTGGCTTGACTGATTTCTGTTGATTGACATTGACTAGGGGAGAAAATTTCCTTTTCTTCACATTAATTGCAGGTATTCACATCCTCATATTGTCTATGCAATATTCAACCAGTGGTTAGGGTACTACACTTTGGACAGGAAAAACATGGGCTAAATGTACAGTTTTGTAAGATGAATCTTTAACAAACACTGTGTTAGGATTTTTGAAGTTTAGTCAAAATGGGTAGCCTAAAGGCAGATAAGGTTCAGATGTCTGTCAGACTTAAGCTGCACTACTAAGTGTAAGGCCAGAAATTATCATCTGGTGCAAATGAGTGAAGGCCTAGTAATTTGCAAAGGAAGAATGGGCTGGTCTAGTATCAAGTCAAAAGTACTCTCTCTGCTGCAGGTGATGATAAGCAGGTGTAAGAATAGCCATAGTAATGGTATACTCCACACTTTATAGCTTTTGACCACTTTCTGAAGTGAATTTCTGTCTGAAATTCAGCTAGAGTGGCAGTGTACAATACCAAAGACATCTGCAACAGAAAGTAGTCTCTGGCTGCACTTGTAACCGTGCTTGCAAGCAGAGGCTGGCTCTTAGTGTACTGCTGGGCAGGGTCAAAGGAAGGCTTTGTAGATACACTCAGGGAGAGCCATGATTTGCTCTTGACTTGTGCAGTCTTCAACAGCTACCCCCCGTGCTTCTTGTACATCATGCCTGCTCACTTTTTCGCATAAGGACTCGATCTGTATTTTTAACAAGATGGCACCCAGGTCTTAGCTGGAACCTTCAAGTATTTCTTTTTACCACAGCTGAGAGTCTGGCCTTGGTCTCTTGATTTAGAATTAAATGAAGGTACCAAGAAAGCAACAGAGTTGGGGGAAAAGAAACATTTCAGCATTCAGCTTTTAAGAAGCTATGAGTAGAAGAAGAAAGTGAAAACACAGGTTACTAATACAGTTTTTGTAACAAAATTACAAATTCAATTTTTTTCCTGATAGCATCTCCTTAACTTTTAAGTCCCTGTTAAACAGCAAAATAAAGCCTGAAACATTAAAGATTGCTTTACTCTAGCTGCATATTTTTAACCCTCTCATTTTGAGTAAGTGCCTTTCACTCCCAATGTTAAAAAGAGAGAGAGAGAGAGAGCTGTCTGACAGGCATTATTACAGTTATAGAGCAATCCAGGAGACAGTCAACACGGAACGTTCCTAACCTGCAAATTAGAGAGGAAGGGTGCCATGAGCTATGTAAAGGTGCTCATAATAACAGACTGAAACATTATGTCAGCTGGATATGGGAACGCTGCTGTTCTTTGCATCCTAATTGAATGAAGATGAGATCATTTTGGTCAGAATTGGGCCTCCGCTCATGAGGTAAAAAGGCTAGCACAGGAATCCAGTGCATGAAATCACACCCTTCCTTCTTGTGACATGAAAAGGTAATTGCACGGCATCGTTTTGTCATCAAAGCAAACACTGAATAGGTTGGGAGAGAGCTTCCAGCTTTCAGAATGTTCAGAACAGCCTCTCTGGAAGAGGACTGAGGCCTCATGGCTACAGCAGCGAAGGGCCACAGTGTGAGTTCTCATTTTCCAACAGTCTTCAGGCTGTCCCTGGGACTTTGAGGGAGACTCTTAATATCTCTGAGTTACAAACTATAACATGAGGTCAGTAACACTTTTTGGTATCCTTTATTTGTCTTGTCTATGTAAGGTTTGAACAGGAACCCTATCTTAGTTTTAGACGTAATACAAAAGAGTTTAAATTTCCTTTTTTCTACCATTCTTCTCAATTTCCTCTTCTCACTGCAATACTTTCATAGTATCTGGTACAATTTAGCCCTCATCTGGGTTGCTTTTTCCAACTTCTAATTTGCTATGAATAAAACCCACAACCCAACCACAAAGAGGACACCCACCCCACCCCACCCCACCCCATTTGGTCTAAACAGATGCTTCCTCGATTTTCAGAAATGCTGAGCAATGATTACTTTTTTTTTTCCTCTTAATTTGGTGTAGTTGATACTTAAGTCTATAAGTCTGAGCAAAGGAGTCCTACAGGACCTGCACAGACAGCTGAAGCAAATTTGAGAGTCAGCAGAAAATAATGTTTGCACTTTTGTGGAAATGTTTCTTGAAAGATGTATGGCATGGAATAATTTATGGAGATTTCGTATGTTATAATTCTTTGAGAATAATTGGTTAGGGACAGAGGGCAAAGTGATTACTATCCTATTTTATTTCAAATCATGCTTTGTAAGTGATACACGGGATGGGGAAGTTTTTGGTGTCTCAGAGTCCTGAATCCACTGTGAATTGTTGTTTGCTTCTCAGCTACTAGCTGGTAATTAAATAAAATACTTTTTTTTTTTTTCTTTTCTGCAAAGTATAGTCTTTTGTGTGGCTATTCAAGCAGAAGGAATAGCGAAGCAATCCATTGGGAAGCCAGCAGGTCCCAAGAGCTCATCCTGGCCATCTGGGGGAATGGCTGCGTGGTCTGGCACACCATTTGCCCCCTATGTAGATTTTAAGGCCTGCCTTAACCTTAGGCATACCTAACCAGTTATGTGCAAAGGAGCTGTGAACATTCATTGATTAATGACCACATAATGAACAAGTATCTTGCTGCCAGGGTGTGGGAAGGGCCGGCAGCTCCCTGAGGGCCATGGAGTCCAGCCCCCGGCAGCCAGGGCCTGCCCCACCTCCCAGCCAGGAGGAGGGCAGCCGGGGGGACACTGGGGGCAGCCCTGGCCCTGGGCATGTGGCACCTCCGTGGGGACGGGGATGGGCTGAGGCTGGGCCAGGACGTGGGGCCAGCTTGGTGGGGCCCATGGCCAGGCAGGGCAGGGCTGTGGGGAGCTGGAGACCGGCCCTGCTGCGGTGTCGCTGGGACGGGGACTGATGGGCCCCAGGGCTGAAATGGAGTCCTGGGCCATAGGTAGGATGAGGGGAGCTCCAGAGCAAGGGCAGGGGTGGACTGGCCTGGCAGTGCCCTCAGGGCCCTGACAGTTGATACGTAAAAGGTCATAATTATTATGAGACGGAAGTAAACGGTGCTTAGGAAACCTCATCTGGCTAATCTTCAGTCCTAAATGGGGTGAGACTGTGGTTGAAGACATCGTGCCCTGTGAGGAGGTGGCTCCAGACTGGTGACAGACAGTGGAGCAAGGTGGCAGTGACTCCTGTTGTGTGATGGCTAATTACATGTTGGAAAAGGTGAGAAGAGCGGTCCGGAGACAGCTTCCTCCTCTGATATTCTTTTTTTTCTTACCAGATAAAGTATTTTTGAGGCTAATAAGCCTTTTTTATCTGCCATTTTTCAGTTGAAGGGCTTCCTTGTCTCTGCTCTGTGACAGCTGGCTCTACCACCTGCATCACACAGCCTCTCATTTTTATTGTTTTTCACCTACTTTTTGAAACAGAAGAAAGGCAAGGCCACAGAGAGGAAACGTGTTCGAGCATGTGTGTGTGACATGGTGCCTTAAAAAGAGATATTCTATTGAATGGTAGCATGTTAACGATTTCTGTTGCCTTTTTTCTTCCTATTACGTTCCCTTCTTTCTCTTAGTTTCACTTATTGAGGAATGAGGTTGTGACTGGCATTTGAGAGGTTTCTTCAGCTGTGGATAAGAAGTCATGCTCAAAATAATCTCCAGATTTGTGAAGTAGGTGGGTTTGAAGAGCCCAGAATAATAGAATAATGATTTTTTTCTTTGTCAGCAAACTTTTCAAAGTTTTTCCTCAAAGTCAGCTTCCTCATAATACTCTGTCTCTGGTAATACATGCCAACCATAAACCTTGGTGAAATAAGGTATGTTTTGCTACTAGAATAGTTCAATGCAGCCAGATTTTGCTGATTAATTTGGGCTATTCATCTGCATCTAATGAATTTATGTCTCTGTGTGCCTTCTAGTGAGATGGCTATGAGCATGCTCCTTATTGATTTCCAAAAGTTATTATCAACCTGAACCCAGACACAAGTAGTTTGGTGATTATAATTTTTTTTTCTGGTTTTGTTCCTCTGTGCTTGATCATTTCATGGTACAGTGCCTCCTATAACAGCTCCAAATTTTGTTTCCGATTTATTTCATTGGAAAACCTGATAAATTAAGGATTTTGTGGCCCATTATGTCGTATCCCCCTCTCACGGCGACACTCTTTGGTGAATGTATTATAAGGTCCTAATGGAGCAGTACAAAACTCACTGAAATAATTTGTGGTAGTGCAAATATAGCAAAAACATTTGTTGTGAAGGACTACACTCTTCTGCTGCAATACATTGAGACATCTCCTGTCTAAGCTAATTAGAATAAAATAGGTCAACTATTTATGAAATGAACACCTGTTCATCTAAGCTATCAATAGCCACTGAACAAAATTATTACATCTATATCAATCCTTTAGTTCCACATAATAGAAACAAATAATTGCTACTCAGCATTGTCAAAAGAGTAAAGCTCCATGCTTTTAAAAGACACCAGCTCTGCCTTGACATTCATTGATGATAAATGAGCCTCATTTCAGCATTTGTTGAGTGGAGGAGACCTTTATCCTGTGACATTGTACTATTCCACTGTCATTATTTCTTAATTATCTCCGTCAAAACTAGTTTGGAGCTTGGTATATGTTACTGGCCAAATCCAGCTTTGACTTAAGCGGGTACAATGCCATTTACTCACAACAGAAACTACGTCCATTTGTGTCAGGACTGAGCTTAATTCTCCGCTCTTAACCAGTGGCTCATGATTCACTCTTCTTGTTCACAGCAGATGCTGGAAAATGAACTCAGAAAACTAATTTTTACAATGAGAAGATGCCATTCAATACACATCTGTGGATCAGTCCCACCCTGCCATCTTCCTCCTCTCCTTGTCACCTGCCCTTGTTCTGCTGGGGAAAAAGGAGAGCTGCCCTAACAGGGTGTCTGACATGTCCTACAAGCCACATTTGCTATTTGCACAGTGAGCTATGTTCTTTGAAGGTCTGATGGTGGCAGCAGGAATGTAGTACTCCTTGGCCATCCTCAACCAAAGTGGTCCCCTTAGGTAATTAAAAATTAATCAGATTCTCCCTGCTGTGCTCAAGGCTTTTGAACTTTAACAACTGATGCTAGACCAACTTTGGCTAGACCATGGGACCATAGTAAAGTGCCCAATCATAAAGTGATGTATCATGTGCTGATTCTGAGACAGCCTGTTTCCCACCTAGGTCATGGTAAATAAATACTGTTAGGCTTAGAAGGATGTTTTCTATTCTCTAATAATTTGTAATTTAATTTTTTTCAGTGAGAGAAAGGAACTAATCTCTGGTAATTCTAATTGAAACAACTTCAATTCTGTGTAATCAGTCATTTCAGTGATTTCTTCCTAGCCCTTAATCACTGCTCTCCCTTTAGTTTACAGTCAGGGCAATAAGCCAGAAACAATGCTCTAAGACAATGTATTAGCACTGTGCAGAGACCTGTTTATGGGGTCTTTCATTAGCAAGCAGGGTGCAGTTGCTACTGACCAAAAAAATTGGTGGGGATGGGGGCTGGCAGTCTGCATGGTTTCCCAGAAGAGATGGGAAGGGAACACATAGGGCCATGGCATCAGTTTTTCCTCCAGCACTGACTGACAAAAAGGGGCAAGTCTGGTACATTGGAAGAAGCATGCTGCACCTCTTTGAAGGGTTGTCTTTTCCCTTTCACTTGGCCTGAGGAAAGTCAGATTTGCTGGTGGACTCCTCCTCATACAATAGTTGTGGTTTTGCAAATGGCATAAATAAATGCCAGGAATGTTGATTCCCTCCACCCCACCCCAAACTCTGGTTACCCATCTTGAATTAATTATCATATCACAAAGTAAAATATTTACAAATTTTTTGATCTAGTGTGTGAGCACTGAGGAAACTGACAGCAGCAGAATCCGTCTATAAGTCACAACTATTAATAATTGTGAAGGCTACATCAGGGCTATTTTATTTTAAGTGTACTATAATTCTTTTCTTTTCTTTTTTTTTTTTTTTTTTTTATGCTTATGGAAAAAATAGATTTTTTCATCTTGTTTGAATATGCTGTCACATTGGCCCACCACATGGATAGGAGTCCTGTGATGTATACACAGATGTCAGAATGGATCAGGATATAGGACAGTATGCCCATAATAACAAGTCAAGCTTGTAAACCAACATGTTTCACATGTGGCTGTATCCTGAATATTCTTAGCAAGATTTTATATCAGGATTTCTAACTTGTCATTCAATCATTGTGTATATATATGAACAGCATTTAAATAAATAAATTCTGGTGACGCACAAAGTTAAAGGGGAAGGAGCAGAGCCAAACTTTCTTGCTAGTACACCTGAGTCTCTAAAACATGTAGTTCACTACCTTTCACAGGCAGCTTCTCTTGATATCTGGTCTCTGTGTCCTTACAGGAAGGTGTCATAATATGTATTTCATTCACAAAATAACTGTCTGACAAGGAACATGACAGAGTTGTAGAGGATGCTTTACAATTTCAAAGTCCCTTAAGAAAATCTATACCTGCAAGATGGCACTCCTACATTTTTTCATAATTAGTTGTCACAAGTACTTTTTCTCTTAAAAAACATGAGCTTTTGCCAAATGGTTTACAACGCACACACTGAAAGGCAGTAAATATCATGATAAAACATTATAATGATGATCTGAATCAGTCATATATTAACTGACTGATAACAAACCTCTGGCGTACTCTACAATGTCCTCCCATTCACTCTAAAATTCAGAAATCAAGCCACAGTTTTAGGGTAGAATCACTGCCAAATAACTGTGAACATTGAGTGTTTAGTGTTATTTTCTTAACAATGAACGATGCCCTTAGGGAAAAAAGTCTGAGAAGATGAACTTTAAAAATGTAGGTTTTAAAGCAAAGGAGAAAAAAATAAAAGCAAGCTTTTTCATAAATTTAAAAGCTTTTACGTGAATTCTGAATCTGGCACTGCAGACATTAATTTCTTCCCTCAGTAAAGATAAAAATATAGCCAAACTCTTCTCCATATCGAGTCATAATCCGATTTAATGGAAAGAAGCCTGCAAAGAATCCACTTGTAGGTCTGGTTATGAGGCTGGTCCTATACACAGGTTTTCATGAGGTTTTGCTCTATTTCAGAGCAGCCTGAAAGCTTTTTTAAAATACACTAACAGATTGTGACTCCATTGTGACAGTCCACCAACTAAAGATCAGCTAGAAATCACAGCTCATGAGTGCTTAAGACCTAGGCCTATAAAAGAAGACTGTAGAAGAATTTATGGGTAGGATTCATCTTGGCTACATTTAGATATCTACAGTGTAGATGCATGTATCTCAGCTGTCATCCATATATAGCTTATGGACAGAAGGGGGTACTGTATTGTTATTTGTCTGAGGCCTCTCACATGTTTGTCTTAAGATGAGGTAAATTTGTCCCTTAGCATAGGTATTCTTCTCCATTGACTGTGAAGGGATGACCAGCTCAGACAGTCATGTGAATCCCAGTGCAGGACAGTAAGTCCAATGCTGTGATTTAGAATTTCAGTCTTCTAAGATAATGGCACCCATAGAGAGCATCAAGGTGTTGCAGTATACCATGAAACTATAGAACCAAGAGGTTCTGGGGAAAACAATTCCCCTTTTGGTAGCCTTCCAGTTCCTCCCTCACACAGTCTGATCTCATGGGTGTGCTTGGATTTGTTCCCTGATGAACATCATCCATGTTGGAAGCCACAGGCCAAGATAGTCCTGAAGTTCCCTTGTACAACCTCCTCCTTCAGCTACTCATTTTCTGGGAAGCCAGAACACTTGTCTGAACATAAAACAATTTATGTTTTCCCTGCCTAACTTCCCTTCCTCTGGAGCAACCATGCCTCAGTTCTGGAGGGTGTGACTGCGACTCAAATGAATATGTAGAGGCTCCATTGTGGGTCATAAGATTGTTATAGCAACTAGATTATTAAGTACTGATATGGTATTTGCATACTGCTCATCCTTACCAGGAAACAGACACTCTCTAAGTTGCTTGAATGATCTAATGTAAGAGAAAGCATGCTCTAATAGAGCTATTGTACAGGAGCAGGGTTTGCTCTCTCACAAAACATGATTGAGACCGCATACTTTCCAAAGCTCCCTGGCAATGAGTAGCTGTCTGTGCGAACAGTTGATTCATGCAGGTCTCATGAGCCTAACAGTCAAACAGTAATAGATTTCCTGCATATGCATAGGCCTATGTGGGCAGCGCATGTTAAAATTGGCAGCTCCGAGATGCATAGAGAGCCCACAGTTTATATAATGGCTTTGCTATTATAGCCCTTGCTCACTAAAGGGAATTACCTGCTTTGGGAGTCTCCTTCTCCCTGAACCCACATATTCTAGGTGTTGCATGGCAGTGTGTTAGAACAATTAGGAAGAACCAGAAATTCCTTAGTCTGCGGAGCTGCCTGAATGACAGCAGAGTTTGGACTGAAGATGAGAATCTGACCCACAAAGCATATCCATGGATCCAGATGGTATTGCTCTGTGGTTATGTGTAATTACTTATAATGAGTATAGATGTACCCTCTAAGAAGTGGTAAATCTGTTCAAAGAATGAACTGGAATAGGCTGGACTGGAACAGCCTTAATAAAAGAATAAAATAAATGTGTGTGTCTGCACACTTGCAAATGCGCTTGTGTATATGTTATACACGTTGCGTATGAGGAACAAACCTAAATAGTAATTATCTTTGTAGCAATCTTTCCACATCATAAATAAGATAACATTATATAATTTCTAAATAGTAAGGTAATCTGAGCTCATTGGAGAGGACAGTAAGACCAGGAGCTAGTGAAGTAATCATTTTATATTGGTATTTTTCATGGAAGTGATGGTGAAACTCATGAACTGAAAGTGGTTTTCATGGAAAAATCAGCATGCAGATGTAATGGAGAATGACATCTAAGGAATCTATTATAAAACATTTAGAAAAACTTTCAGTACACAACATTCATGTGATATTTGGTGAATATACCTAATGAAAATAAGGAGTAAAATAGAAGAAAAACTGGCATGAATATGAGTTGTAGTTAGACAACTACCTGAGTGGTGATAATTACTAACCAGAAGAGGTTTTTCAGGGGAACTAAGGAAAAACATTTGAAAAGATAGAATCAAAGAAAATATAGGTAAACTGGGAAAATAAATGGATGCATAAAGTTATGCCTGCTCTGACTAGTTAAAAAAACAAAACACCTAAATAAGCAGCAAACTTTACTTAAAAGGTAATTATAAGACAGGAAATAAAGTAGAAAAGCAGGCTAGAATAGGAGGCTGAGATTGACACCAATATATTAGTGAACAGTGTATTGAGTAGAGAGAGAATTAGTGAAGTTGGCCAATGAAGTGCAGAGGCACTTATTTTTGATTCAAGAGCTGGTGACATCGTATTTATTACAGTATGATGGAGAGAGTTTGGGGTTACATTCTATCGGCCGGGAATCTCTAGCTCATTCATTTTGCTTGGCAGTACCAGATAGCCTTCACTCTTACCCATAGTTAGTAAACAGTATGCTGAGGAAGCATCATAATTCACTGGTTTTATCAATCATCTCAACCAAAAATCTGTATGTCCTTTGGCTGGGAAACACAGACTAGGAATGCACATCTGTACTATACCAATAAAACAGTGTGTATGCTTACAGGTTTTGAGCAATTTTTTTTAAAATACTGATTAAAATACTGTACACAATGATGCATTCAACACTTTAAAAATACAATAATACAGCACTTTAAAGTATGAAATTTGTTTAATCTCAGTTGACTAGAACCATGATAGTTCATAGTTGATGGGAAGCTTGTTGAACAGTAAGAATTCAATTAGCATTCAAGATGAACATCTCATTTTAACTGTTGTAGAGAGAGCTATATGCATATTTATATATATATACATATAATATACATATATGCATCTATAACTGGTTTCTCAGTGTCCAAATTTCAACTACCTGCTGCTTGTGCTTTCTCTAATTTGTTATTGTCCTACAGTAGCAGAACAGTCCTGAAGTTGTCTCTGTAACTGATTAATATTATACAATACCTACTTAGGACCAATCCAAAGCCACTTGAACTAATGAGAAGATTCTTATTGACTTCCAGGGGTTTTGGAGCAAGCTCTCAAGAGATGTCTGTTACTCAACAAATGCACTAGATTTCTGCTGTTATATAATTCTAGATCATTAACATTTTTTTTTTGAGAAAATTGGAAGCAGAAGGAACAAACAGACCATTTTTTTGTTATATATACGTACATATACGCATAATGCACTTATCTTTGAAATAGTAGATTTGCTCTAAAGCCTTTCATATACCAATACATATATCTTTTAATAATGTACAACTGTCTAATGTGGTTTTTTAGGCATTTTATCTTTGGGTACTAAATAATTAATCACTTCATCTTACTTTTCAGTAGAGGGCACTCAGAACAAATCATAGATCAAAATAATGTAAAAAAGACACTAAACATAATGCAAGATATTAATTAAAAACACACCCGTGTCTTAAACAAGACTACTATATATTTACACGTTTCATATGTTAAGCAACTGTATGAAAAGATAAAACTTTTCAAAACTTGAGCTCTCTCTTGTGTACGTTCTTACGTATTTCACAGCGTGATGAAAGCAAGCTATTAAACTTTGAGAAAAAGTGGTTTGTTCATTTTTATGGATTAACTAGCCAGAGTCTAATAAAAAATTTAACAACTTTTTAATGAACTAAGCCTGTCCTCTCTTTCCAGACATAATGAATAGTGTGTATAGGTCTTGGCAATAGACATTATTCCCTTTTTTGGTACAGATAATTTAAAATATGCAAAGTAGAAAACATTCAGGCTTTGTTTCCAGCATGAACTGATCTGTTAATAAAGAGAATAGGGTCCTGATTCCTCACTGTTTTCATCTAGCTTTTATACCAGTATAACTCTAATGAATGCAGCTATCGCACCATTATAAAAAGAGTAATGCAGTGTGGATCTGGATAAGCAATTTGATTATATTACATTTCATAAAGAAATACTGCAGATTCAAATGAGCTTTTATAAAAATGCTAATATTTTAAATAACATTCAAGAAAAGAATCAACCTTTGTCACTTAGAAGACATTTCCAAGGAGTTGTAAAACATAACAAATTTAACAAATGAAAACTTTTGATGCCTTTCATACAGTAGTTATATAAAAGCTCCATTTTGCTCTATAAATAGAAAAGAGAAGCTGTTTCTTTGGTTGTGGGGGTTTTTTATTTATTTATTTTTTATTTTACCATACAGCTATCTGAACTTAGAATATGTATCTGTAGTTGATAAAATGAATACTTTGTGAATTCATATTTACTAACCTGATCCCACAACCTTCATACACACAAAAGTGTTTCATGAACATATGGTTTAGTTAGTTTTTTGCACGAAGGGCTTCCGTGCTTACCTGGAGATTAACATCTATCATCTATTATGTCTGGACCAAATCTAGAAAATAGGGTATGTGTATCTGTCTGTATCTACATAGAAAGAAATGTCACTCACAGACTTCTAATTATTTCTTCAAATGATAATTTTATACCTTTTTATACATTTTCTGTTCTTGTGGAATGCTAAAACTGCTACTGCTTATCTACAGAAGAGGTACATCAAGACAGTAAATTTTCTTATGCTTTTCCCAAAGCGTGATTCAAATTTGACCTGCTGGAGGAGAAGGAAATGCCATCTGCATGCTAATTCGTTACTGGGCATGATTTCTTGAAAAATGGCCATGCTAAGGTAAGTCGTTAGCACACTATTTTCAAGACTCAGTGACTAAAAGTACTGACTTTAGCCATAGATACTATGAATTTATTTTGCCATGTAATGCACCTCACTAATACTGCACTACCCCTGCTATGCTAGTGATAAGTTTCTATTAAAGTAGCTCTGGTAATCATCCAGAACCAGGCACCAGTTCTTTGAGGCTAACCACTAGGTATTAGCAGGAAAATTGCAAACTCAGTTTATTTCTGAGCTAAACTGGCACCAGAATCTGAAGTTGCTTCTGTAGAGGTGAAAAGCTAGAAAGCTAATCTACCATACTGCTAACTCCAAAGGTTTAGCCAGTCCCGTATCCCTGTGTGACATAATTCAGGGCTGTTATTTTTGGAAATGTATAACCCTGGTGATTTAGATATTGACTTTAAAGATCTTCCTAGAAGAAAGTTTATTATATTATCTCTCCTTCATATCAGAAAAGTACATACTGTGAAATTAATACTATTTCTCAGAGAAGGAAGATAGCCTGTGCTCTAGCTTTATTGGGGGAAAAAAATCTTTAACACAAAGTCATTTAAATGTGTTTTAGAAATGTACGTGTTATGTTTGAAGAAGACTGTGACCTGAAAAGAAATACATAGACATGGTTATGCTCTTTGAAATACATATATGTGTAAAGTATTTTATGTATATGTGCTAGTATTTTAGACTCCCACAATGATACTTAGGACTATGTCAGAAATTTAAATACTAAATAGAAACATTGAGTATTTGTGGTTCTATTCTGCATAGAAGTACCTTACATTATAAACTGTGACAACAAGCAATGCCCATATAAGAAGCGCGTACAGGTCTGGTTTTGTTTTAGATCAAGAGTGCAATTCCAGTTGTCTCCTTTCTCTCTGCTTTGGTTTGCATCTTAGACTGATCTCAGAGATGAATTGGATTCCTTTCCAAAGAAATTAACCTGGAAGAAGAGATCCAGGAGTGTGCTTAACATGCTTCAGCCACTAATGATTACTCATTATTTATTCATCAAGGGCCCAGCTTAAACCTCCTGAAAAACGTAGTGTGGGTGTTGGGTTCTCAGCACCAATGGTTTCACCCTGTGGGGCTCTCCTATTGTGCTGTACTACTTGTAATACAGGCAGTGCCAAACCAACCCAAAATCTGTATACTTTAAACATCTTAAAAACTCTCATTAGTATTTCTTGGTCCATAAACTATGCAGGGGCAGTTTATCACAAGCATTTGAAAGCTGAAATTTGTGCTGTGTTGGTTGATTTAAAATGTATATTCAGATCAGTTGGTAAGTTTCATATCCTGATTAACTGAGGATGGGAATGGAATATTCATGTTTATAAATTCACAGTTTGTTTTCCACAAATATTCTCCAGAGGTCACTTAAAGTTCAATGTTTTATATATTTCTGCCAAAAAGCAAGTTTGCTGTAAAAGTCAAATACAAAAAGGTTCATGATTATAAGCACCGTGAGAGCAAATTAATCTTCTTAGAAATGGTTTTACACTCTTTGCGCAGGACTAATTTGGTCTGCATGCTTTTTCAGCAACAGAAAACATAGGTTTTGACTGTTTTAATAAACATTTATAATGTTAAAATATTAATAACCACAGGAAAAGTGATTATTTTTACTTGAAAAATAAAACGTTAATGATGGCTGGAGGAATCATTGTCCTTTTGCATAATGGCATGAAAAGCAGCCACACAATAAAATATCAAAAGAGAAGACTTTTATCTATTTTTTTCTGACACAACACATTTTACATTGTTGAAAATATTATTTTTCAAAATGTCAGTTCCTATTTAACTTTATATGTCATTGCCCTCATCCAGCCACAGCTGTAAACTGTCTTATGTGGATTTTGCTATTAAGATGCCATACCTGCTTAGATAAATGAATAAAAGTGGGAATGTGGAAGAAACCGTAACTGCCTACTCCCATAAAAAATTTCCAAACATGCAGAAGATTTGATGGATGCCACAACAGCATGGGTTTTTTTTAGGCCTCACAAGGAATTATAGAAGTTGCAAACAACATTCATTATACGGAGAAATTTTAATTTAATCTTAATTCTTAAACAATAAGTATTGGCAAAAGAGCAAGGACTTTATCCTTCAGATTTTTCTACATGATGCTTTGTTTCTGGGTCTCTGCATAGGCACAGTAGCTCACCAGCACAAAGCCATCTGCAGAACTGTTGTCTTTGCACTCCTTTAAAAAAAGTGATCTTTTTTTACCCAAGCCGTATTCAAGAGATTTAGAGATTGAATGGCTCAGTTTATCAATGCTAAGCACAAAGAAGAACAATTACTAAGCTATATCGAATCAGTCATGTGTTAAGTTTGGCACCTTTTATTTCTGAATGTTCAGATAGAAATTCTGTAACACCAACTTTTTGCTGACAGGTACCTCAAGAAAATATACGCCTTAACTTCTTGTGTAATGAATGAATATGTCCATTGCTCATACATATATTTTTTTAATCTTGTCTTTTATAATTTGATTTAGAGCCTGCCTTGAAATAATATTTTCTGGAAGAAAACTTTCTAGGACATTTCCACAGGTCATAAACATTAGATTTCAGATCAGATATATCCCAATAAATACTTTTATTTTCAATTCTATCTGACAGTTACATGGGAAACTAGTTGTCCTGTTTCCTAATTTCTAGATCAGAATTAAAATAACATTGGTCCTAGGATGGTTTATGCTTTTTCCAGGCTCTTGAGAAGAGAGAATGGGCTTGAGCTAATTTTTATACCTCCAGAGTAGATATAATCATTTGTAATCTTTCCGATGTTTGAATTACATTTGACTATGCTGTAACACCGTACATGCCTTCATTTCCACAAAGCACTGCAAACATTCTGGCAGAAAAAAAAAAGCGCACATTCTTTTGTGCATATTCATATTAGCCTAATGATACCAGCACAGGCATGATAATGATAACAAAAGAATGCAGTCACAGCACTGCCAAACTGCTTAATACCAGTCTCCCTCTATCTCCGTATCTACTTTCTGACAGCAGTCAGTATTTGATGCTTTGGGGAAGAGTGCAAGAAACAGCAAGAGCAGAATGATCATCCTCCATCTACCAGCTTCTAACTACCTTCCTGATTTAAAGTTTGCATCCATCTAACTGTGTTAATAGCCACCAAAGGACCTCTTCCTTCTGAATTTTTCTGATCCAGATCTAGTGTCGGGACTCTTCAGACCAGTAGCTCCATGCCTCTGATTAGGAAAGAAAAGAAAAAAAAAAGAAATTAAGATCTTTTTATCCAGAACATCATATTTTAGGGTCATAATCAGAATCTGTTGTATATGCATGTTTTTATATATTTCCTAAATAAAACTTTAAATCACATCATCAAAGCAAACTGATCCAGCCTTTTACTGGTGCAGATGACTATGCAGAGCAAGCTTACACCAGTCTTGTGTGCTCGTAGCCCAGCTGCTTTGAATTGCAGTCTGGTGGCACAGTGCAAACTCACCTTCAGTACTGGTGCTAAACAATGACTGGAACAATACGAATCATGGCCACCCCCATGCCACCTTTGCTGGAGGGCTGGGGGGGAAGTAAGCAATAACTTTAAGAGAAGAAACTGGATTAAATAGCTGGGCAGTGTCATGCCTTAAATGACTGCAGCAAGATCTGCCAAAGCTCACCTATCCATTCTACTGCTGAGAAATGTAGTCAAAATGGCTGCTATCAGCTCTGGTTTGATGAGGTAACAAGATTATTATGCACACAGGCGAGATAGCATAAGATTTTCCTTTTACAGAAAATATCAGGATTTTCTACGAGTTCCAGAATTCATTATTCTTTTTGATACAGGAAGAAAGTAGTATGCTTAAATGAATGAAAAATGGAGTATGTGTTTCCACGTGAGGTACTTGTTATTCATAATGTCAGGTGGATGCCATCCTGATCAGGCTGCAGAAAAGAAGAAGGGAGAATGGTGTGCAGCTGCATGGTTAAAACCATGTTATGGATGTGAGAGTACATTCTGAACTAGGCAGTGCTAGTGAGGTTAAATTTTCCCAAAGTCAGGACAATAAAGTTTGCAGAGCTTCTGCTTTCGAAACTTGCTTCTTACTTTATATGGAGACTTCCAGCTGTATTAATAGTGCCTTCCTCCAGTACTTTCTGAAGTGTGGACATATACAGGAGTCTAGCGCATTTCTTCAGAAATGTAGAGAAAGTAAAGCTCTCCTAGAAATGTAGCACTTTAAAATTAAAATTTCTTTTAGCTCCTGCTCTTTCATAGTAGATACTGTTCCTATGAAACTCACCCATAATATAAATGCATCACAAAAAAGAAAAATGGAGATTTTCCTTATAATCATTGTACATGTATGGCATAATTTAAATTAGAGATGTGGCAGTTGATCTCCTTTTTCTGTTAAATATGGAACTCGGGGGCCTAAGTCAGGACTATTGATTCAGCACTGTGGGCCGAGTCCCAAAATAATGACAGTATTGACATACTGAGCCTTGCAATGATCAGGACTCTTTGCAGATCTGGCTCCATATGCAAAGTGTTATTAATGAGGAGAGGACAATGAGTGCAAGCAAATGAGTGGCTTTTGAGAGCTTCTTACCCTCCAATTATTAAACTGATTTCTTCATTTTGGTCATGTAGCAAATTATTTCCTTGACCATTTTTTGGAACAAAGAACAAATCACATAAGGGACTTTGCAGATGAAATAAACGCTGAAGGGGACTAGCAACACAGTCATTATGTGAGCTCTCTGGCTATCTAGCTTAATACTAGTTTGGCAAAACAATTAAACTGCTAACTGTCACTGGCTAGAAAATAGAACATTGTTATAATACTCCAGCTACAGAACAGAGAGTATACTGCAGTGAATAATCCAGTTATAAATATATAATACCAATCAAGTAAGGGAGTAAAAATCTAAGCCTGTCTTCTCATTTTTGAAAGGCAGTAGGGTGCTCTAATGCCAGGAGCAGTGCCTGCAATGAGTTTTGAGACCAGCTCCAGGTTGCCCAGCAGAGACCTTCATGCTCTGTTACTTATATGTCTGATTTGGGGCTAGCACTGCCTATCCCAGGGCAGTGATTTTAATCCTGGAGCTGTGCAGTTTTTGCCCCAAACTTAGATCTATCCAGATACAATGTCTGCTAAATAACACGATGAAATCAATCTATCGCTAATCTATTAATTAACAACAGCTTTCCAATACTGATGTTTAGCGTCAAAGTTTTGTCGCAAACTGAAAGAATAAGATCGCTCCATTCTGCAGGATTTCTGCAAAAAGTATTTCTGGTTACACATATGAAGCACTAGATTCTGTCGCTCCTTAAGTATGTACAGATCTGGCAATGAGGAAGTCAATGTGGCCATATTCAGAGCATTGTCCTGTTTTAGTGAGAATGAGGTTGTCAGAATCTGGCCAACACTTGCACCATTTGGCAGTAAATTACAGGACAACATGTACTGAACAAATGGGAGAAAATGCAGGGTAAACTTGGATATTAAATGCTTAACAGAGCTCCATATTCCCATGTGTGTTGTGTTGACATGGCAAGGTTTTGGTGGCAGGGGAGCTACAGGGGTGACTTCTGTGAGAACCTACTAGAAGCTTCCCCTATGTCTGATAGAGCCAGTGCCAGCCAGCACCAAGACAGACCCACTACTGGCCAAGGCCAAGCCTACCACTGACAGCGGTAGCATGTCTGGGATAAAAGATTTAAGAAAGAACGAAAAAAACCCTATGCAACTGCAGCTGAAGAGAGGAGTGAGAACATGTGAGAGGAACAGCCCTGCAGACCCCCAGGTCAGTGCAGAAGGAGGGGGAGGAGATGCTCCAGGCGCCGGAGCAGAGATTCCCCTGCAGCCCATGGGGAAGCCCCTGGTGAGGCAGGCTGTCCCCCTGCAGCCCAGGGAGCTCCACGGGGGAGCAGATCTCCACCTGCAGCCTGGGGAGGACCCCATGCTGGAGCAGGTGGGTACTCAAAGGAGGCTGTGACCCTGTGGGAAGCCCATGCTGGAGCAGGCTCCTGGCAGGACCTGTGGCCCTGTGGAGAGAGGAGCCCACGCTGGAGCAGGTTTGCTGGCAGGACTTGTGACCCCGCGGGGGACCCACGCTGGAGCAGTCTGTGCCTGAAGGACTGCACACCGTGGAAGGGACAGGCGCTGGAGCAGTTTGTGAAGAGCTGCAGCCTGTGGGAAGGACTCATGCTGGAGAAGTTCATGGAGGACTGTCTCCCTTGGGAGGGACACCATGCTGGAGCAGGGGAAGAGTGTGAAGAGGAAGGAGCGCCAGAGGCAATGTGTGAAGAACTGACTGCAACGCCCATTCCTCATCCCCCTGTGATGTTGGTGGGGAGGAGGTAGAGAAATCAGGACTAAAGTTGAGCCTGGGAAGAAAGGAGAGGTGGGGGAAAGGTGTTTTAAGATTTGAGTTTTATTTCTCATTATCCTACTCTGATTTTGATTGGCAATAAATTGAATTCATTTTAGACCGAGTTGAGTCTGTTTTGCCTGTGATGGTAATTGCTGAGTGATCTCTCCCTGTCCTTCTCTCAACCCACAAGACTTTGTTATATTTTCTCTCATCCATGCAGCTGAGGAAGTGGCTTGGCGGGCACCTGCTGTCCAGCCAAGGTAAAGCCATCACACCATGTTATGTGTTACTTCTCTTGTGACCAGCTCTTCTATGCATCATGACAGGAAAAAGATTTGTGGAACTTTTGTCCCTCAGTTTTGCTCTGAGCACCAGCCTAGATCTTTTGAGGAAGACCATTCCCAAAGGAAAAGATAAGCAATATTCAGCCTGTGTTCTGCCTGCTACCTATCTTGCATATGTAGCACAAGGTATGCAAAGTGATAAGCCTGATAACCTGCCCATAAATTCTTCATTTATATAACATCACAGAGAAATCACATCATGCTCTGCTAGAATGCATAAGGGCTCTCCAGGATCCTTTTGTGTAGGTTTGACTTTCATCACTACAACTGAATGACGGTGTGAAAGCACAGCCACTGCCTTTGGGGCTTTCTACAAGTGAAGAACAGTCAGGACAGCTTTGCCTGAAAACCCAGGTGCAGGCATTAGATAATATGTTATATGTTATCACTTGATTTTAAGTTGCTGTAAAGTTGCTGATGAAAAGGTTATGCATAAATGGTAATTCATAATGTCTGTCATAATCAACTGAAACAAAAAAAATATTCTCTGTGTTGCTATAGCTTCTACAAAATTATTATCAAAGTGACAGCTTTAAAAAATGTTCCTGTTAGATTTGGAACAAAAGAACAGCAGTATAATCTGCATTTTGCTGTATAGGAAATAATGGAATATACTGTAATTTCAGAGTGAGGAAAAGCCAGACCTAAAAGCTTGTGTAGGAAATTAAACACAAGAATTGAATGACTTTTGGACAGCATTATGCCTTCTTAACACTCCAAAACATGCATAACATGTTAGACTGACTTTTAATAAAGAAGTAATATTCTATTATACTGTTTCATTTCTTCAAAGGCGGAAACTACTAAATATTAGAATATAAATAGGTTTGAGAAACAAGCAAATAATTTTCATTGAATTAAAGAAAGTATTTAAAAACACTTTAGAAAAAAAAGTGAAGAAGCAATGTTAGAATGCAGAAATGACAGTGAACAATATTAAGTGGTCAGGGACTTGATCTTTTGTGATTGTGGTGAAACAAAGAACCTGGAAAGTCAAGATAACTATCCATCTGAAGATTTCCCAGAAGATGTCTAAGAGTTGGAGGTTTAAAATTTCATCACAGCAAGGTGATATTGGCAGCAGAAATATTGCTCGCACTGAGACAATCTGCAGTACCCAAAGGAGAGTCCTTACCTTCTGCACTGTCTGCAAGCAAGAGCAGTCAACTATTTCTAGACAATTAGGAAGGCATTGACCATATTAGCTTCTAAAGTGCAGCAACTAGCAAGCAAGGGCACTGCTTCAGTCTCTTGATTGGCTTTGAGAGCCTCCATCTGCACATCGCCAGCTACAGAAATCCAAAGAAATTTGCTGGTAGGTCTGTGACTTTGATGCCACCTTTTTCGTCTATGCTAAGTGACACAGAAGGTCAGGAACATCATCTTGGAAAGCTGGTTACCAATCTAAGCAGTACAGGAAGAGCAGCAATTTGTAGAGTTTGTTTTATATGTCTGTACATAAAACTCCTCACTTGACAGTTCCAAGCCGAAGAAAGGAAGGCATCTTTAGAGTGTCATTTGCTCTTGTGTGATTTTTTCCTGAGAACCACAGACAGCTGAGTAGTACTTTATCTGCTAAGTGCCATAGTTATTAGAAGAGTTCACATCAGTCTGCTGCTGCTTTTTACATACAGTGGTATGTAGATGATGTCCCAAAGTTCAGCTAATCCTCAATGGGTTAAAATTTGTGTGGAAGTATAGGCTACGAAAGAGTAGAAGAACAACAATTATCTGAATAATTTCAAGCACAACAAAATGGCTATATTTAGTTTATTTTGAGGGTGAAGAAATGGGAAAGGGAGAGCAGTAACTACTCTTTTCAGAAGCAGAACCTTTTTTCTTACTGTTTTTGCAATGGAAAAAAAAAAAAACTGAAGTTGTTCTGAAGCAACAGTGTCTTTATACTTTAAGAAGTATCATTAAAATAGAGTCAAATTTTCAAGTTTAGAAATTAATCTTTTCAAAATTATGTTTGAATTTACTAATGTTTTGCCTGACCTCCAGATTCTACCTGCTTCCCTACTGTTGCCCTATTTTGGCAAGACTGAAATTTGTTTACTTTTTAGCTCCTTTTGTTCACATGGGGCTTTGATTTCATAGGTTTTTCATTTGAAGTGAAGATGTTGTCTGTTTGTAACATTTTTCACATTCTGGGTAGTTCAGCACTTTTTAAATGTTTGTTGGCAAAGGTGTGTTTCATTTTGTTTTGTTTCTGGATCAGTTACCTGCTCATTTATCTTTTCTTCAAGGTCTACTGATCTTTGTAGTTTGCTGTGTCTTCATGAGGATGTAGCAATGAATTTTATGTTTGGTTACCTTTGATATACTTGGCCAGATTTTTATTTTGTGCCCTTATAAATCTGGAATGATTCCTTTCACTCAATGTAGTTAAATATTTCAGCTTATGACAGTCTCACTGAAATCAGAATTTGATCAACTCTGCCTTCCATGACCAGAATTTAGAGCTATTTGAACAAGAGAGAGGACAAAAGAAACAATCACATCATTAATAATAAATAGGCTTAATCACAGTAAGGACTATTCCATTAAGTAACTCCATAAAAATGAGAATCATATAGTAGCCAAGGAAATTATAAAAACTTAAAGCATGTCCTGATTAGGTATGAATGGCAGTCCCAATAACTCTTTCCACTATGGCTGGTTATTAGTAAGAAAGTGGTGGTTTGTTGTTTGGTTGGTTGTTTGTTTTTTTTTTCTGTGAAGATTTCCTGTTGAATCTTTAAGGCCATGAATGAACTAAGGCTCAGTCGACTTGATTCAATGTATGAAGGTCATGTAAGTCCAAAAGGTTTAACTCGTGGCTTTTAGGAGATCACTAGTTTCTCCCCTTCTGTTATCAATATGGCAGAGTGCATACACACCTGCACTAACATGCTGAATAAGATGACTTCACAAGACAACACAACAGTTACAAGTGAAGTCAGGGCTGTCAGCATTTTCCTTTTCACTCCTGATTTCTCCATGACAAGCACAGAAACATCATATTGAATTTCTAAACAAAAAGATCAAAGCACAACATTCAGGAATATGATGGTAGATTTGCTTGGCATAACCGAAGAGTGATACCATTCTGGAGGTGGAGTGGTCTGAAAACTGTTGAAGTGGACCATTGATTTGTGTTCTGTGTTCAGTGTGTGACTCGTTATTTAGAGATTTGCTTGTGTGCAGTTCTGCTAGGACCAGTGGAGGAAAGTTTTAAATGAAATCAATGGTAGAATCTAAATTAAGTCTGGGTTTTGGCTAGATTCCCTTATGTAGTCTGTTACAAAGCAAGTCTTTGCAACCATGTGGTAAGCATTTGGGTATTCAAGGTTATGACTCACCAGGCTTGGCAAATAATGCACAATCTGACCAATAATTGGCATTTTAGTGGGAAAGACAGGAAAATCTCATTCCTCCAATCTTCTCCCCTTTTATCCACTGAATGCCATTTTATAGATGTAAGTGCTTTTCAGAATTTAGGCAGACTGAAGTTTAAGTAAGGTCAGCTTGTTCAGCTTTCCCCCTTAAATTCCTGGCAACACTTTATGCTGCTAGAGGCACTATGAAGGGCCTTATTATTCCCCTGACAGGTAATTTTCTTGCAGAGGAATGGAAATTATGAATTTGAACTAATGATATTTTCTCTTATTTATCCATTGCAGGATTTTCCTCCCATAAAATAGGCTAAGAATTCAGCATTTTATATACACACATTTTCATGATATGGAGAGGTCAAGGTCATGAGCATAGAATAAGGTCTCTTATAGAACAACACCTGCGCACCTCCACTTCACTTATTTGATATCTTTTGTAGTGGCTGTCCTAATGCTATTCCTAAAAGCCACTACAAAGATGGAGAGGGAAAAATGGGAGTAATACTCCATTCTATTACAGAGAAAAGATGGGGGAATCTCTAGAGCACTTAACTCCCTAACACACTTTGAAAATACTTTCCATTTGCTGAGGCAAGTTGCTTTCATGTTCATTAGCTGCAGCTCCTTCCGCAGGATGTGGATGCCTCAGGGGTTTGTACCAGACTAAGCTGCCTGTTCTTTCCATAGCTTCACCGGTGGATTGGGACATTGCATCAACCTACATATTCTCACAGTGACCCTGTGTGTGTTTATTGCCTTCTTTTAAATTAAACAAAATATTCAGCTACCATTTGTTTTATGGATGATATGCAGAGACAGTTCTTTCAGAAAAGGAAAGAGAACATTTGTGATTAGTATGTTGGTTGCAGATACATCTCAATTATGATTTACGTTTTCAAATTTACAGTCATTTTTCACTAGCTTGTTCTTTAGTTGCGAACATGTCAAACTCATGTATGAATGATACTATAGATATGTATGTTAGGATCTTATCAAACATAAAGATCATATGAATTCTATAATACTGCTATTTAGAGTGAGCTTTGTCAACTCATTGTGTTTGCAATAGAAATAATGTGTTACTCTCAGCTTCTATATAAAATTAGCCAATATCTAAATTCCTTAAAACATGTACTTTATAGAAATATTCAGAGTCAATATGTAATTTCACAATGGGCACGTTAATTAAATTAAGCGATCACTTAAAGAATATGCTAAAACTCTTCTTAAGACCTTTCCTACAAATGCTATCGAGGACATGTTTTGCAAAATGCATGAATGATCTCAGATTATAGTTACACATCAGACATCCTAGGAAAGAAAGCTTCCAGCTACGTAATTGTGGGAAGCCAAGGTTTAAGATTTTAGAGACAGATATATCGGAAATAGAGGCAAAGAAACATCCCTTTAGAGGTGCTGAAGATCTGGCCTTGGGCATTGAGTAGTGGAAATGCTGACTTAGCCTCTCTGGATAACTGAATCTGAGAGAGCTCAGAATATAAATAACTGCTTCTAGTCTCACATGTTATCTAAAGGCAAATATTACCTTCCCTAGCATCTATGGGGAACTGGAATGTTCTCTCATTAAGTGCATCCTGTGTACGGGTAGGGAAAGCAGCCACCCTTAATTTCTAAATTTGTTTAAATACCACTGTGCTTTTAAAAAATGCAAAAATTGAATTAAATTGGGAAAAAAAGGGTCCTAAATTTGCCATAATTTTATGCTCAGATGTTCTGCTCTTTCCATGAGTGTGCAAATGCACAGGTTCCAGAGCATTACAAGCAGGCAGGGCTACAAAATACCAGAAGCTGTGTCCCTCAAAGCACACATTTTTCCTACTGTCCTTTCATCAGTTTTCTGGAGGTGATGGAGGCTCATTAAACCACTGAGACTGAAAAAAGTAAATAAATAAGTAGAAGTATAATCCAGCAACACTTCTTTGACAGCAACCCTACAGCTACAGTGCCAGAAAACAAATGGAATCAATCATTAATTACAAATTTTGCTGGAGTTAATGGAATCTGGAAACAATGCTAAGGTGGACAGGGCATAGTAAGTGGTGATGGATGTCAGGATAATGGTACAAATTTAGCTTTCAGATATATCTACTGCACATTAACTCTGATTTGTCTTTAGATCATACAAAGAGGACAATTTCATGGACTACAGGCTGTGCCCAACTCTCATAAATCAATATACTCCCTACTGAGCTATTGGAGCTTTGCTGATTTAGATAAAGAACTGATCTACTCCTATATTAGCTGTGCATCCTTAAGAGCAAAGTTTTGCCAAGAAAGAGCTGAAGCTAGAACTTTCTAAAAACCCACAAAGTGCATAGGAATCAGTTGAGAAGGACATGAAGCTAGAATCATTCAAAGTGTTCACAGACCAGAAGGCTGTACTGAAGGAAGATCTTACAGGTGGTATTGATGTACATTTCATTTCTGGATATAATTAATATCACAGTTTTGAGTGCTGGCTGTGTTAAAAAAAATTCAACTGTCCCTTTTCTTGTACAAAACCATTTGAAATGGTAATGAAAGAATTGCGCTAATTAATGGTCTCTTGGATCAAAAGGTGAGACTACCTAAAGATACATACAAATTACTAATTGCTGGTATGCAGAATAGTGTTGTAAATAGCATTTTTAAAGATAGAAGTGGAACATCATAGATCCATTTTTATGACTGACAGATGTTCATGATTTCTAATAACTTCAAATATACTTCCTTTTAACCCATAATTGAATTATTTTATTTTTTTTTAGAAATTGCTATGACTCTCCTACCTAAAGTAACTAGAGAAGGGAATTAGTATTAAGGACTCATTTATTCATATCCTCGGCCTCTTACATATGTCAATGGAGGTATGTCTACCCATTTGTGGGTTCTTACATTTCTAGGGGAAATGATGCCATTTCAGCATTATATATTCTAAAGAGAGAGAGAAATGAGAGTGGGAAAGAAGGAGTAGTAATTTATTCCTTTGCAATGAAGTCTTTGGTATAATCACTTGGGAAAATGCTAATTTAAGCCAAGTGTTTCAAAGATGTGTGTTATGTGAGAGTCCTCATGTGTTATTCTCCCATTATTTAAATGCTTGACGAAAGCTTTGTTACCTCAGCCCTTGCAAATGACACACAGATGCTATCAGGCATACCCTTTATGCTCATGCAGGTGGAGAGATTAGAGAGAATCCCTGACGTGATTTACCATTAATTCAGTCAAGATTTTGGAAATGAGGTTAAATACATTGAATTTCCACCTGAGCTGGGTTACAGGCAAAGGAGGAATGTGGTGGCCTATGGGAATGGTAAACTTAAATGTCTGGAGCACACACATATTTATTAAGGAAGCGGTTATGTACCAGAGCTGTTATAATGTGCTATTTATACTAACAGAAGGGTATTCATTTTATTTAATTCATGTACGTATAGAATCACAGAAAAGTTTGGGTAGGAAGGGACCTTTAAAGTTTACCTTATGCATTGTCCCATGCAATGAGCAGGGACATCTTCAACTAGATCAGGTTGCTCAGAGCCCCGTCCAACCTGGCCTTCAATGTTTCCAGGGATGGTGCAACTACCACCTCTCTGGGCAACCTGTTCCAGTGTTTGACCCACCTTATTGTAAACAATTCCTTCCTTATATCTAGACTGAATCTACCCTCTTTTAGTTTAAAACCATTACCCCTTGTCCTCTTGCAACAGGCACTGCTAAAAAGCTTGTCCCCTTCTTTCTTATAAGCCCCCTTTAAGTACTGAAGGGCTGCAATAAGGTCTCCCCAGAGCCTTCTATTCTCCAGGCTGATCAACCCCAACTCTCTCAGCCTTTATAGGAGAGGTGTTCCATCCCACTGACCATTTTTGTGTCCCTCCTCTGGACCCAGTACAACACGCCCATGTCTTTCCTGTGCTGAGGACCCCAGAGCTGGACGCAGTACTGCAGGTGGGGTCTCACCAGAGGAGAGTAAATGGGCAGAATCACCTCCCTCAACCTGCTGGCCATGCTTCTTTTGATGCAGCTCAGGATATGGTTGGCCTTCTGGGCTGTGATTGCACATTTTTGGCTGGTGTCCAGTTTTTCATCCATCAGTAACCCCAAGTCCTTCTTGGCAGGGCTACCCTCAATCCCTTCATTCTCCAGCCTGTATTGATACAGGGGTTGCCTTGACCCAGGTGCAGGAGGTTGCACTTGGCCTTGAACCTCATGATGTTCACATGGGCCCACTTCTTGAGCTTGTCCAGGTCCCTCTGGATGGCATCCCATACCTCAGGTCCGTCAACTGCGCCACTCAGCTTGGTGTCATCTGCCAACTTGCTGAGGGTGCACTCGATCCCACTGTCTATGTTATTGATGAAGATACTAAACAGTACTGGTCCCAGTACAGACCCCTGAGGGACACCACTCATCACTGATCCCCATGTGGACATTGAGCCGTTGAACACAACCCTCTGGTTGCAACCATCTAACCAATGCCTCATCCACCGAACAATCCATCCATCAGATCCATATCTCTTCAATTTAGAGGGAAGGGTGTTATGGGGGACTGTGTCAAAGGCCTTATAGAACTCCAGATAGATGACATCCATGGTTCAATATAAGTAATATGAAATATGAATTACTTCATGTAAGTAATATGAAAAGAATAAATAAGCACTTTTAAAGGAAGTGTAATAATCAAGAATTCATTCCGTAATAGCAAGTCTTGCACGCTGATTTCTGTTTATTTCATCTAGTCAGCTCCACGATTTTATGTAGAAACCAATTTTCTAAATGAATATAAACCTTTGGTTGTCAGTCAGGATCTATGTCACTGGGGAATTTATATCTATCAATTTTGATGGTGTTCATGAATGGACTTCTTCGTTTTAGAAAAAAATCTTTAAAAATCACTTTAAATGAATGCAGTAAACTAAAAAGAAATTGTACCTTACTTGCATCTTAATGAAAGGCAACTGAAATCTCTAACTACTGAACTTCTGTTTAACTGATGGGTATCTGTGTGCTTAGCTTTCAGAGATACAGTGCAGTTATTATGATTCTGATTGCTTCTGGGCAGAAGATGCATGATCTTCAGGTTCTGTTTAATGAATGTAGAAAAGTACATTGCTTAAAGCCTCCATAACTAAATAAAGGCTGGAGTGCCTGTGCTATTTGTTTAAGAAGGAATAATTATGCCACTTTCTTCCTGTAGAGCTTCTTAAAAATTGCTCTTCGGCAATTTATTGTTTAGAAAGCTAAAGAGCAATTTTATGAATTTAGAATATTCATCCAGAGAACTGCTGCTCCTAACTTACTTTGTTTTTCTCTAGGTAAAAATGTTTGTTTTATCATTAGTTTCATGTCCCTTTATCAGAGAAAGAAAACGTGTTTTCTAACTTTATAGGTAAGCTGAGTATTTCAATCTTTGTGTTCTGTGTTTTTCAGCTACAGCTACAGTGTGATGCTGGTTTTGGTTGCTGGGAAAGGAAAGGAATAAATAATTTAATGCCATCCTTCCTTTCCTCATTGCCTAAGTCAGCTTAAAAACTGTTAGAGGGTGACTGGCTAATGGCAACTAACATGGTCCCCATTGATGCACGACTGCCTACTAGCCTTCTTCTGGCACACCACTGAGTACTGTTTCCAGAGGCTGGACAGGGGAATTGATACACTAAAGCATGTAGTAGAGCATGTATGCTGCATGGTTTTCCCAGTTAGAGAGCAGAATGCTGGTGCTTTTTTCTTTTTCCCTTTCTCTTTCCTTTTTCCTTTCCCTTTCCCTTTCCCTTCCCCTTTCCTTATAAGGCTCCCTTTAGTATTTAAAGTGTAAACCTGCATTTTAGGACATTTAAAGTAACGCTTAGGGCTCATCACTTTTTATTCTTCAAAGCTCAGTATTTTTTTCACTTTCAATGAATGGGATCTGAAGGGTGGCAACCTTGATACGCTGAACATCAGAGAGGAGGTTTTTTATGGTGTATCCTTGTTGCTGTCTTATGGGGTAGTGTAGGTGGTTCCTGCCTGCTTTGAACTCTGGTATTATGATAACAAATGAATTTTTCCACAGATGAAAGAAAATTTGTAATGTTGCTGTGAAAAAACTTGTTTAAATAACTAGAGTTCAGGTGGAACATACATTTCTGATCAGGACAAATATGTCTAGACTGGTTTATATAGAAACAAAAAAGCAATAAATATGAAAAATGGAAAGCAGGAGAGAATGAAAACTGTCAGGAAATTCTTACTTCTGATGTTGATATTTATAATCAGGAATCAAAAGTTAAAGGGGGATCCAAAACACTTGCAAGCTAGAGGGGGAAAGAAAGTTTTAATAAGGATGTAAACTTTTATATTACAGGTTTTAATTAAATTCTAGCATAAATTAGGAAGAATAGATTAGTGGGTTTCTTGCTCCTCTGGTGAGGTGTCTGCTGTTGAGTTAAACAGACCTCAAAACTACCCTGAGAACAAGTCTTACACCCTTAAGAATGTTCTTGAAATAAACAGATTAGGATGGAAAAACCCCGAAAAAACCAAAACCACAAAATAAACTGGGCAAAGAAATCAGATGTGGGAAAAGTTACCTTGCTTTGCACTGAAATCTTTTTGTCAGTCTGGGAGAGTGGTTGCAAAGCCCCAGAGGAATCTAAATTTGCTGGACAATCTGATCCTTGAAGTTAATCTCTAAAAAATACACTAATAAATGCAGATAAAGACCAACAGGAAAACAACAATCTTCTGGCTTTAATAGCTTGCTTTCCAGAATTTGTTCTTTGTTGTTATCTCACAGCTCTCTGTGGTATCTCAATCCTGGGGTTTAGCCTGAAGCAATTTTGGAGGAAAGAAGCCTAACCCAATA
The DNA here is from genome assembly GCF_929443795.1 of Astur gentilis. Lineage (NCBI taxonomy): Eukaryota > Metazoa > Chordata > Aves > Accipitriformes > Accipitridae > Astur > Astur gentilis. The sequence continues at coordinate 19,139,335 of NC_064897.1, forward strand.
CCTTGTCATATTCGTCTTTGAGCAAAAGCAAATTTAAATTCCATATGTATATATTTTAACAACATTTGTCTGTCATGAGGAGGAGAAATGTGCCTGGGTGGCTGTGCCTGTGTTCTGAACACTAAAGATCTTTTTCAAAAGAAAGATACTGAGAAGGGAAGGAGTGGTTCGTGATTAAAGTCTGAGTGGGGCAGTGGATCTTGAATCGATCCATGGTTCTGTAATACGTTTCCTGCGTAGACTTAGGAAAACCATTACAGTTTCTAAGCTGTCTACACCTCAAGGAACACACACACACACACACACACACACACATACACAGAGCCTGAGGGAGGAAACGATTTCTTTTCTACCTACCCTTTTATCCATCTTTCATAGATAGCCTGAGTTAGGGGCTGTCTCTTTCAAGTGTCTGCACAGTACCTAACAAAGCAGCCACTGGGATTGCTCACTTCTCCGGTTTTATACCTGGAAATACTATAAACCCCAAATATATAAAAAAAAAAAAGGGGGTGGGGGAGAGAAAAACAAGACAGTAAGTTTAAGAACTCATTTGCCTGACAGCTTGGCCTTAAAAAGAAGTAACACAAATGGGAGGATGAAAGAAGAAAAAGGGAATCTCATTCATATTACCCTGTAAAGAACCTGTGAAAAAGCCAGCCAGTTTTTACAGTATTTCACCTAGATCTTAGCTGTCTAGGGCAAGGCCTCTGTTGGGAGAACTTTGCTGGACTTTGCTGTACTGGTTTGCTGGATGGAAAATTCCTCCTATTGACAATGCAGTTTATCATCTTTGCTTGTTTACCCAACTAAAACTGTAACAAGGAAAAACACAGTCTTAGTTAATACTTATATCTTCTTCTACTATTTCTTATAGAAAGGGAAAATGATTATATGAGTCAAGTGTGGGTTTGTGGGCCACTTGTTTTCGTATAAGACACACCAAGAAAATTCAAAGCCAGAAACTCCTCCCCACCAGCCAGCTGATGCAGGTACAGCTACAAAACACTGCCTGTGCTGGGGTGATCCTGTAACAATCTTGATCTGTGGTAGACCTGGGCCACTGCCTCAGTGAACAGTATGAACCCATCTGCTTTTGGTTGTCAGTAGTGCCCAGACGAGCGTTAACTCTGCTAAACCAAGACCTCTATCACTGAAGCAATGTCAGATTCTTTTATGAATATTGTAAGACAAATTACAAAATACTGAAGAAACACACAAAAAAGTGAGTGATAGTTAATATATATCCAAAATGTTGATTAAAATGTTTATATATGTAGATTAAAAATATAGCATATTTTATATATGCATATATTCATTTAGATAAACTTTATATACAAACACATATGCCTATCTATTTGTCTGAGTAAAAGTAAACATCTAAACAAGAAACAACTCTAATTTCTGGGGTTTTTTAACCAGGATTCAGAAATCAAAAATCTTAACTTATGTACGATATGCATTCAGCTGCCAAGAAGTGATAAAAAATTGACATAACTTCCAGCATCAACATCAGTCCTTTAGAAGTTTCTCCTTGAGTGTTACTGATACAGAATCACCAAAGATGTAAATTTATGATGCTGACAAATGACTACAGTTAGCATAAAGTTTCTGACATTGCAGTTCTGATAGAGCTTGGAAATTCTTAAATAAAACTCTCCTGAACTCACCGTGAAGAAGGACAGGGTTATGGACTGGGAGCTGGCTTTAGATCTTATACATGGATATTTGCTGAAATATTCTGAAGTAGAACCCCCCCCACACATATTTTAGTACAGCACACAGCACTGTTCTCTACACAGTTCATCTTGAGGATGATTCCAGACAAGTCATGACATGGTTTCTGTTGTTTCTGTTCTTTAAAAATAAAGGAAAAGCAGGATTTTTGTATTCATGTAGAGCAAACAAATAATGAATTGATGAATTTTTCAGTTGAATTTCTCATGAGAATTAGGAAGTTGGAGCACCTTCTTTATGTCTCATTTTTTAATGCACACATAGAGATTAAACACTTCTGGACCCTTCTCCTTATTACTAGTGAATTAATTCTCCCATTAGTTTGCTGCTTCTTTTCTTCTAACTACTCCCTCTGCTTTCCTTGCTGAAGATCTAGACAGGGACATTCACCTCTGCCTATTCCTACACATTTCTGCTACTAGTCAGCAATATAGGGTATAACTGTATATATAAAGCAGAGACACACTTTATGAGTGACAGTTTCTCAGTGTCAGGGAAGCACATGCCTAGAAGTTGTCTCTGGATAATCAGGAAGACTGGAGGGAAAAGTAGAGGGTCGGTGGCAAGGAGAACCGCAGCTAGACTTTTGCCTTTGAAATGGCCAACTCTGTCTTGTCTACCGGATCTCCTGATGAGGGAATCACGTCTCCCTCTTCTCTTAGATATTGTACCACCAGGCTAGTAAGAACCATAGTCAATAAAAATGAAAAAGTTCATTAGGGATGAGCCCAAATAACGATAATTGGAAATGGGGTTGAGGCCAGGAAAACTGCTTAGTCAATGTGTGTGTGTGAAAAAAAGGGGAGAAAGTAAACAGTGCATGCAACCTCCATCTCTGGCTTGAATTAAGGTCTGCAAGTGGGTCTCTTGGGAAGCCATCTTTCATTGACATTTTCCTGGTGTGTTCTTCTATTCTGCCTCAAAAAAGACCTTAGCTATGGTAGCATTTATGTCTCCTCTTGCAGCTCAGGCAATGCCAAGTGCCTCAGGTCTTCCGGGCAACTGTGTATTATTCCAGGCTGGTTACAGTGTTCCTCTCCTGTGGTTTTTGTTTAAACCACCTCCACCACATGCACAGAGAGCACAGCTGTGAGAGTAACATGTGATCAGCTGAGAAATGTTAATGGTAAACTACTAGGCTCAGTATAGAGACTGGAGAGGGAAGCTCTCAAAAACAGTGCTGATATCTTAATTATAATCTAAGGATTTGCAAAGAGGGGTAGAGAAATTTACTCCTACTCACCTGTAATTGAAAATGTAAATAGTAATTAGCTGGTGTTGATTTCCCAAAGGTGTTTGCCTACCTGTGATACTGCATGTGGCTGATGCAGCTGGCAGAGAGAGAGGCAGGCTATGGCCTCGGGCAGCCTACTGATGCAGCTCATCAGATGGAGACTGCCCTAGAGGAAGCTTAATTAATTTTCTTAAAAATTATAAACACTGAGGCCAACAGGTGAAATTTTAGCACCTTCGGCGAGTTTTGGAACATTACTAGCCTTATTTGTTCAGAAAACTGTTCTTAAGGGGCCTTCATGAGAAGGTGGATGCTAGCCTTGTGCCTCAGAGCATGCTCTCCAGCCCAGTAACCTGTCTCCAGCAGCAAGCAGTGGTAGGTGCTGAAGTTTTCTCTCACAGGAACTGGCTGCAGCAGTGTGATCCAGAGACACACAGCACAGCTATTACCGCTTAGTATTCAGGCATGGAGGGAGGATGACAGGATGACCACTGACAGATACACTCACTGTCTGATACCGAGTTTCCCAGTTTTGGATAACTTGTGGGATACTTATTAGCTTGTGGATGTTTAGGGAGGAACTCTGTGAAGACTTTAGGCATCTGTTCTTAGCTAGAAGGGTGTAGGTCTTGTATTCAAATAAGAAAGCAATTTGAGTTATTATCATAATTTCAGCATTTCAGAAGTTACAAATTTCTGAAGAATTCAGCTAGCCAATGTTCTACACCTGCTGTTGTTTCCAGAAGGAATAAATTACTATTGTTGATGTATAAAGCCTCCAGCTCTCTAAAAGCAAAGATAATACTAGCGCCATAAATCTGCAGTCTGCATTTGGGACTGGTAGAACCATGGTTAGCTCATTCAGAAGGAAAGAGCAGACTGTGTCTGGAAGTCTGCTGTTGTAACTTTAACATATTTCCAGGCTCTTTCTTTTTCAGGATTCTGTTGATGTGACTGAAGTATTTTGGCATGGGGAGGGAATCAGGAAAGAGGGGAGTGACAGGTGCTAGGGTATGATGGATTCTGGGCTCTGCTTGTATGGGTCATTTCACTGGACAGAATATAGTTCTCCCCAGACATGCACACATTTTACCCTTCAGGTTGTGCAATTACAAAATTTGAGTGAGGCTGGATAAAACTGGGTTAGCAATAAAAAAATAAAACAACTTTGCCAGAGTTGAGCATACAGGCATTAACACAACCTTCTGCCTCTCTAGTGTTTAGCAGCTGTTTATTTGAAATCATTTTATGCCCAAGGTTAAGATTCCATTTAATGACAACAAAATGTAGAAAATGTGAACTCTGGCCACAGGAGATTTGAGGATAAACTTCACTGCAAGCAAGCTAGATTCCCCCCCCCACACCCCCACTTCACAGTAGCTAATCAACACTGCTTACTTTCCTTTCAGTTCTTTATAGAATGCACTCTGATGGATCATATCGCATCTTCTTAAGTAGTAGCACAGCAAAACAGTGATTCAGTAATTATTAAAATTGCATAGACTACTATGATATGGCTGCTACTGGATGTATCTTATCCAAGAGCATATAAAAATATTAATATCATAGTCCATAAATATTTATCTGGGGGAAAAATCCTGACAATAGAAGTCTTTTTGATCTAACAGATATACATATCAAGATCCATCCCTGGAAAAATTCAGATATTGCACTTTTTCTTTTCTTTTTTTTTTTTTTTTTGGTAATGGAAGTGGTAATTAATCATTAGAATAATTTGTCTAGGATACATTCCAGCTTCTCTGTCACTTGGAGTTTTAAAGTCAAGATTAAAATGTCAGCCTAAAAGATTTGCTGTAATTAACCAGAGGTTATTGGACTTGATGCCACAATGAATAGGCAAACATCTCTGACTGTAATAAACAGGAAATTTAGCTAGAAGACCCTATCTCTTCCTTTCAACCTTGCCACATCTGGCTTTGTGGTGTCAGCCAGCGCGAGCTTCTAAGGAGTCAAGAGGTTCGTGAGAAGAGTCAAAGCAGTGGACTAGAGTTCCTCTGAGTTAAGGACTAGGCAAAGTGCTGGGCAACATGCTCTAGCTGACCCTGCTCTGAGTGATGGGGTTGGATGAGACAATTTCCAGAGGTCCCTTCCCACCTCAGCTATTCTGTGGTTCTGTAGTACTGTACATTTTTTTCCAAGCTCAAGTAATGTTTAAACCTTGGGACCAGCAGACCTGAGCCCATCCTCAAACTAAGTGGAACTGGGGTTGCTGAAGGTCTTTCTTTAACAAGGACCCTCAGACCCTCCACAAATGCTCACTGTTTTCCAGACTGCAGTTTGACAGCCATGGTAATAGCCTATGATGCCATTAAGTGGGCAGGCAAAATATACTTTCTGTCTATCAGAGCATTTCTGTCACTTATTCATTGTTTAGCCTTTATTAATTACTAAAGAATGCACCCCCACCACCACCATCCACCCCCCCAACAGGTGGATAGACATAGGAATAAACCTACTAGTAAAATGGTGGAACAGCTGAGAAGATGAGGAGTCAATAATAGAGGTCCCATCCAACCTTGAGAGAGACTTAGTAAAGGTCTTGTCTGGTCCACTGATATTACTTTGGTCAGTTTGTGGCTTTGGGTACTGTCGATGAGAGGCAGTAATTTTGTATTGCCACAGGGAGCTGCATGGGTCATGGGAGCAATGGGAGTTGTGCAGAACCTGTCACCCAGCTCTGTGTGGTGGTGTGTCTCCCCTTGAGAGAGGAGACTGGTGTAGTGCCCGGTGAGTTACAGCTGCAGGCAGCAACATGTGGTCTAGCTGGTTGATGTTTAAACACATTGGAAGGCCCCCTGGGGCCAAAATGTGGAGGACCTTATGCCTAACTGCTCTCCAAAGTACTTGGCTGCCTTGCTGGGGTGGGACCAGCAAGCAGCTGAAAGTGGGGGTTTTTCCCATGGCAGCTATCTAGAGTGTTAAAATTGAATTTAATTTAATTCTGCAGTGGTTTACAGAAGGCAGACTCCAATGATATATTGGTTTCACAGCATTTCCTTTTCAGCTTTGTCTCTCAGGTAACAGTTCTTCTAGATCTTCTAGGTTCCTTAAATAAAATATATCTATAATTCTTTGCTGTCTCTTAAAAAGAGGTAGGAACAGGCATATGCCTGATGCAATACTTTTTATGCCACAGGTATCGTTACCAGGCAACCATCCCATGCAGCTTTGGCAGAACACAAACTTCTTCAGCCACTAACCCTTCAAACACCGGAACCAAGATGTGCCAGCAGAAAACATCAGAGATCTAGGTGAAGCAATTCAGTAACAAAGATTTTTCAAGATCAACAAATGATTAAGAACAATTACAATACATTAGCCCTGTGGTTACTATGCACATTTGCCAAAATATTACCACAAATGAGCGACGCTTGCATGTGAAGGTTAATTATATCTATTGCTGAGGGGAGGTATCCCAATCTCTCAGGTTATCGGTAATCTAAATATTTTTATTATGGCGGGTTAAGTGCACTGTATATCAAATTGGAAAAATATTCACAGCTTCCATCCCCAAATAGAATAAAGGGAGAGGTGAGACACTTGCCAGGTCCAACCAAATTCTCTCCCATCGAGCACTACAGGTAGTCATTTGTGTCAGCACAAAGCTGGTATAAAATCATCTTACCTTACAGTGGCATTACTGAAAGGTCTTCCTTTTCACAGCCATTAGAATAAAATCTGTGTACTTTACTCAGCTTCTGGATTTGTGGCTGTCAGGCTTTTTGGAATCTATGCAGCTAAGTGGGTAAGCAAAGGTGAAGGATCAACAGGTTTAACTCATTGCAACTCAGTTGGCTACAGTCAGTTGACATCTGCTGCGGACTTATTGTAGGGTATACTCATATATGCCCAGTGGATTAAAGCAGCAGAAAACAAAGTAGGTGGAGAAAAAAATCACAATCCATGGGTATAGATACGGTGACATTCCTACTGGAGGACATGAGCATCAGTGAAAATAGGCTAGTCGGGTAAGAAGTTTCAAAATGGATTCCCACGACCTGAAAAGAGGCAATTTCCATCTAATCAGCCTTCCCTTTGCTTCTCTGCTGGTCGAAGGAGTTGACATTCTACAGGAGCACAGCTTGGTTCGTCACATGAAAAGGTCTTATAGTCCATCAAACTTCCTCTTAGTCCATAAACAGAAACAGGAGTAAGAGACCTTTGAAAATGTGAACATAACTATATATAGTTACATTCATCAGGTTAAAAAAAAAAAAGGGGTGGAAACCAGCAGGTAGATGAGGAAGCTACTGGTACTCGAGGTCATAAATTTGCTCAATACTGGTTTCTGTTTTGAAATGTAAATGTTATGAAGTGCATCTATAAATTATAGTGTGCAGGATCTTGCATATGCAGGGGCCAAGTTTGTCCTTTCACATGCAAATAAATATCCAAGAGCCAAGAACAACAGTGCCCGAGGTCCATTCAACAGCTATGTGATTGAATAGGTTTGACAGGTCCAGTCCCTCAGATAATACAGATGCAGCATGCAAAAGTGTTTGAAGACCTCATAGCACATTGAAAAAACCCAGAAATTTAACGCTGACCAAATGAATGACTCAAAGGCACAAATTTCTCTTTCTCTTTTATTTCTTGAAGCTGATTCCTTGTAAAAAGTTCCTAAGGAATAATCCTAGCTTCCAAAATGAACCAGTTCTCACAAAGTAAGACATTTTAAGTATGTTTATAGATTTTGTCCTTTGTGTTTTGCAGGGAGAAGGAATCATTAAGTAACTAATTCCATTTTGATCTTTCTCACAAAATTTCTTTGAATGGCCTTTCAGTAAATCCAAAAGGGCAGGAAGAAAACTCTGTTATTTTCTTCAGCATTTTTATAGTTCTAGGGCCTGTCTCCTGTCATCATGTATCACATCTTAATGTGTGATTTGCATTAGGTTTGTGGACCCTGGCTTTTTGCGACTTCATTGTACCACTTTTTATTGTCTGTTAATAATAATTTACAATGAAATCAATGGAACTGTACAAATAACCATGATTAAAATAAGTGTCCTGCTTTTTCAGGGTCCGACAATAACAGGTTCACATAATGATAAACGTATTGAGGCAGATGTTTCCTGAAACTTTCTGCAGTGCTTTCAATCTATATGCAACATATTTATTTAAAATCTTGCACATTTATGAATCTTTCTTCCTGGTGATATGCCAGGGTGCCCTGTTGCCAAGACAAACAAAACAAATGACAAAATTGTCTAATTCTTTTCTATTTCCTTCTAGTACAAAAGAGATGATTACAGTCTGGTTTGTTCACATAATAGGGCTATAGATTTTGTCTCCAAATTCTATTCTGAATGTATTAGTTTAAATATGATTCTTCATGCAGAAATACCTGCTTCTAAAAGCTCTTCCTGTGGCATTAAAATTAATACAAAATGTAATTTAAAAGGTGGCCCACTGACAAGTTTAGTGTTTCTTTGAAGAACTGTCTTGTTTTAAAATGATTTATGGTAGCACTGATGCCTGCTAATCTGGACACTGTGCTGTTCCTGCTCATTATTGCAAACAGGGCCATAAACCTCAGCTAATAAAATGTTGCACAGATGAAATATGGCAAAAGTCCAGTCTTTCTTTCCTTTTTTTCTGGGCATGTCAATCCTAAAACTACACAGCATGCTTGCTTATATTTGCTGTTAATTTTTTCTTTTTAAAAATCATTTGTTTTCCCCAAATTCAGATCAAATAACTTTTTTTCACCTCATAGTTTTTACTAATTTCTCCTGATCCAGTATTAAAATATTGTAACATACAATTATTCATTGTGTTTTGTGGCTGTATGTAGACGTAAAATTTTGACACCCAATAAACACCCTTCTGAAGATAAAAGGAACCCAGTCAGAATATCAGATCCCAGTGTCCTGAACAATTTACACATTGGTAATTTTTGATTTATAAGTTTACTTGATACCTGCATGACTTCATCTTTGCATGGTGTAGGGTGAATATACATGGAGGTTACATTTACCCTGCAGTATCTGAATTAAACTCTCTCCTGCTGGTTACCATCAAAGTGAAAAAAATACTCTTACACTGCTCTGTAATTGAAAAAAATTTTACAGGTACATAAAAGTAATATTTCCTGAGTTTAGTATACAGGAAGTACTAATATTACTGTAGTATTCAGAGATCCAAATCAAATTAGGTCTTTGTTATACTGTTGCATAAACACATGTATGTTATTAATTGGAAATTCTTTTAAAACTGAAAACATTTTTCCATTTACATATTTTGGGAAAGGGATTTAACTTTTTTTTTCTCTCACAATTTTTGACAAAATTGTGTGCAGCCACATGACATGTGTGTAAAGGCTTTGGTCAGAGTAATAAGGATTTGCTTATTTTTATAGAGTTCCTCTCCAGTTCAAGTTGGGTAAGCAAGTCCACCAGCAGTGTGATGACAGCTTTTCCCACTGATGAGGAGACCACTTACATCAGTCTCCCAAGTTTTCCTGTGGAAGTGTGTATTTAACGTTCTTTATCCTGGGAAGTAAATGCAAAAAAGAACCAATCACCACGGAATGTCAGCGTCCACACAGGGCTCTTTTGCCATACAGCATCTTGGCTCTTGTGGATAACGGAAAGACAGTCTGATATATCACGTTCTGTTTCCTTTTAGGATACATGCTTTACAGCTTGTCAAGTATAATAAAGATATGACATGTGATGTAACCTTTTCTTTCTTTGCGAATAAAAATGTGTTATAATAAAATAGGCTGGCAGAGTTCCATCAACCAGAACACTTTCACAAGTAACTTGCTTCATTTAAAAAAGAAAGAAGAAGTGGGGGAGGAAAAGAATGTCAATTTGTCTTTGAAAGCAGGAACATGCAGGGTCTCATGACACATTTTTTTTTTTTTTTGGAATTTCAAGCAACAATACATCAGTTAATAAATTAATTATTTCTCTAATTTGTATTTTAGATGTTTTCTTAATTAATTTTTGAATTTTATGTGATATGCATGGCTCTATAAATTGCATTAAAATGCGGTTAACTCTGCAGGTATCAGTCAGCTGTCATGAAAAGCAAAGAAAACTTCCTAGAGAGCTCCATCTCCAGAGAGTCTATGTTCTGCACAACTTTCATCTTCCAGCAAAACTTAGATTAAGATGAAATACACGTCTGTCACTTTAAACAATGAGGAAAGTTTGCTTATGTATTTTTCAAGCATGCATTTCCATACCGTCTTGTTTCACCAGGGGAGATTCTATCCACATCTGATGTATTGCCCGCTTTTGCCCATGTCTGATTAAAATATAATGAAAATGTTACTACTGATAATAATACTAATGTTTTAGGTGCCTCTTACCTACATATATGATGGGGGAAACAACCTCCTCTGTCTTCCTGTGAGTTAACCTGGAGATGGGAACTCCTGTCATGAAGAAATTATCCTCTTGAGAAGAACTAACCTGTATGAACAGTCTGATACTTGACTTTCTACATTATATCAAATCACTAATCATGGAATCCTATAGCTTGAGTCTTCTCCTTATTAATTAAGCTGATTCTTTCTCCCCCGATCCCTCCCATTACTCCTCTCGCTGTCTTTGTTTTCTTTCCGTTACCACTCTTAGTCTTGAGGTACTTGCACAGGAAAATTACCGAAGATGGATAATAAACAGAGACAGAAGTGCCCTGCATTTCTGCAAGTTATCTTCATCTTTGTAAATGATGGTTTTTTCCATTCTTGAAAGTATAATTCATGCCTGTTTTTAGTCTTGAAACTGGCTATGATAAGTGCTTGTTAGTTTCTCAAAATATACCTTTAAAAATTATCATTGGTGAGAAAAGAAAACTACTTTGATATGTAAGTATTAAAATGGAAAAAATATCAACTTGCACTGTATTCTCTAAAAGAAAAACATGTAACTTCACAGTTGCTTAAAATGCCCATAATACTATATGAACTTTCAATGACACAAAGTTGACAGAAACGTCCGAATGGATTTCCCAAGAGGCTCATCATTCTTTGTATAATTATCAAACAAAACATTTCATACAAAAACATGTGATTTTGTGATTACAGGAGCACCTTAGGCACTATAACTCTCTAGTGTCTCAAAGAAGCAACATGGTTCAGTGTGTATGAGTCCTGGTTTCAGCTGGGATAGAGTTAATTTTCTTTCTGGTAGCTGGTATAGTGCTGTGTTTTGGATTTAGCATGAGAAGAATGTTGATAACACACTGAAGTTTTCAGCTGTTGGTAAGTAGCGTTTAGACTAAGTCAAGGACTTTTCAGCTTCTCATGCCCAGCCAGCGAGAAGGCTGGAGGGGCACAAGAAGTTGGAAGGGGACACAGCCAGGACAGCTGACCCAAAACGGCCAAAGGGGTATTCCAGACCAGGTGATGTCATGCCCAGTATATAAACTGGGAGGAGTTGGCCAGGGGGGGAGGATCACTGCTTGGGAATTTACTGGGCATTAGTCAACAAGTAGTGAGCAATTGCACTGTGCATCATTTGTTTTGTATATTCTAATTCTTTTACTATTATTATTGTCAAATTATTATTATTATCAGTACAATCATTATTATTTTCCTCCTTTCTGTCCTATTAAACTGTCTTTATCTCAACTCATGAGTTTTACTTTTTTTTTTTCTGATTCTCTCCGCCATCCTACTGGGTGAGGGGGGAGTGAATGAGCAACTGCATGGGGCTTAGTTGCTGACTGGCGTTAAACCATGACAGTATGACATTAAATTGGTTATTATGAGAACTTTGCAGTGAATTTTAGACACTTCATGTTTGATGCTATTTATTTGTAAAATCAGTTTGATAATGCCTGTTCCTGCTCACATATCTATGACGGAGCACTTTTAACTATGGTATCTTCAAATACTGAGGAGGAGTATAGATTTGTCAGAAAAAGGAAGACTTAAGAAGGAGGACAATACTGAAACAGACTGACCTTTTTAGTCTTTTAGCTCAACAACTGTGCAATGCTTAACACAGAATTAATCTTCCAACTGAAAGTAGTCCTAACCGTCATGATCTCAGGGTTTTCAGCATTTGCTACTCCTTAAAATAATTTAATTTCCTAATAGGCATTGAGGTGAATGTGTCAATTCTCCTATGTTTGCCAGGTATTCTCCTTTCTAGGGATATGACTAGTTTCTAAGAGTATCTGCAAGAGTGGCCAGTCATACACCATGTAATAAAAAATAGAATGGCAAAGTGGTTACAGGAAGGATATAAACTAGCAATACAAATGAAAAATGAGAAAGTAGAGAGTACTGACAGGAGTAATCATCAAGAGTGCGTGCATGGATGGTTCAAAGTATATGGAGGTCATGTTGGCTTAATATTTTATTACCTGACTTGAAAGAGGAAGATGGTTTCATTGATGAAACTATGATTTCTTCCTGCCTGTTACTGAATTAAAAGTTGTTTTGCTGGAATAAATTTAAATTACATATTATAAGTCAGAGGGCCATAACTTATAATCTAAAACAGGCAATAGTTGATTGCCAGCTACAATACTAACTACATATTTACTTCTGCAGAATTATGTCTCTTTACAGGCGTACATACCGTGCTTTACGCCATGAAAATCCTCTGCCCTGCTGATGTCTTTAGAGCTGAACTGTGTCATCTGTCTTTGTTCAGAGCAGGTGGACACAGCTTGTCTCCACATGGGAGACAATGATTCTTCTAAACCACGCACAAAACTGTATACATCCACTTTGGCAAAAAATTTTCCCCTAAAAATAATCTCTGGAGCCCACCAGGGCGGGAAGAGGAGTCACTTGGTTAGCAAGTCTGTGCATTATTCCCTGAGATTCAAAATAACTTCATTTGCTAATTGAGACTCTTCAGTTAGGTTACTGCTTGGTAATGATAATGGAAAATAAAAACTAATCTACAATCCCTCCTATGAAATTTATCACTGCCTTTTTAGAAACCACCAATACTCAATTCCTTTAAAGGCTGAAGCAACACTCAAATCTTCTGTAGCTTTGAGGCAAGTATTGTGTTTGACCTTAGGAGAAGCACTTCAAGGACAGCATAAGGTTTTTCCTAGCAATCTTGGTGTATTTCAGATCTAAGGTGAAGGGAACAACCCTTAAGGATATAGCAGCAGGCACCTGCACACCTACCGAGGTCCTGCCATCTCTGCAAAGGTGAGCGATTAATAGCAATTACGCGTCTCACACCTAAAGAATGAAAAACACCAGCTCATTTTCAGTAGGTCATCAAACATTCAAGAGCAGATATTAAACTTCACTCATCTCCGAGGCAGAACGGATCCAGAATTAGAAAGCTACTGGCAGCAGGTGCTTTTGCCACCTGGTGAAAGGAAACACAGCGGGACTTTTGGGTGCAGGGACCCCCGGGAACCTGGCACCCCTGCATACAGCTGTGCTCCAGAGCTGGGCCACAGCCGTTGCCTAAGCACAGCGGCACAGCGACAAGCAGGGGCGATGGAGCACAACCTGCTCCCTGCTAGTGAGTCCTTCCTTTGCCTACCATGTGTAAGGGACTGATACGGTTCTATTATGCTTCACAGCTCCCCAAACATAAATCCTCCCTGGGGTTCTGGGGAGGAAAAGGAGGCAGCTAAAATGAATGGAATGATTGCATGATAATGAAATATGCAACGCCAGAGGTACCTTGGAAAGATAGGAAGCACTTTGATGCTTTTTTTCTGAAGATGAAAGAAACAGAAGTTCAATATAACCAATAATTTAGTGTAAATTACTTTCCAATTGTTTTAGTTTCACTCAGGTCAACATGTCAGTTATTTTCCTCCCCTTCCTGTTGGATGTTTCAGCTATTTTCAGAAGATAAAAGATGTTTCACTCCAAAGAAATAGAAAAGCTATTATTATTATTATTATTTTGAACAGCAGATAAGAGAAGTCCATGAAAATAATTCCAGAGCCAGATTACCTTGAAATCTGTGTGACAGAAGTCATGAAATGACTTTATCAGAAAGTCTTCATAAATCACAGCGTCTGTCCACTGCTAGACTGAGAAAAAACAGAGATAACAATTAACATTTTAAGAAGTTGTCTGTTTCCTCCTTACAGTTTAAGGAGTTCTGGCGAAGCACATTGTGAGGACGAGGATTTTAGTTTCGGTTATAATCTGGATTTTTGCAGTGCTGCTTTTCAGTTAGAGATTGTGTAAATTATTGCTTAGGACTCTGTACAAATACAAGATTGTTCTGTCAATCCTTCTTTAAGGATTGTTGCTATTTTTTTGCTGTGTCTGGTAAAGCTGCAAAAAGATAAAACTTATCATGAGGAAGAAATTTAAAAAGAAAACCTCCACAAGTTAAATAGCTGTAAATTTGGAAAGTGACAATTTAATGAAAAATAGGATGCTTTTCAGTTTATATTTAGAGACTGTAACAATACTTGTGCACAAATTTTAGAGAAGATACGGGTACATAAAGGGTGAATTTTTGGCTTTGTAGTTTGAAAGATGCAATTTCCAATGATTTAAAGACTTCCTCCATGAGGTAACGCAGAAAGATGTAATTAACCACTAAGAAAAATCGTGTATGTATGAATTTCTTTTAAAACAAATAAACATCTATTAATACTTCATGCAAATAAAATGAGACATATCAGAAAGCAACCAGGAAATATTTCTGTCTGGTGTTTTGGCAGCCTTCAAAATATTCTGTTACTTGTTTTTCTGAAAACTTTTCTGATGTTAAAGTTCACCTTTTGAGGATGTGATACAGCTAGAGAGAAGCTGTTGGACGCTGCCTATCAGAAGGAATTGTTACTTTTCTGAGTGGAAGTGACAGTCATGTCATTTGAATTCCCAAAGAAAATGTGCCGACACTTGGGAAGAAACTGGCCAGATGTGGCAAAAGGGCCCCAGGCGAAGGGCACAGTGACTGAGGTCTGGACAACACGCGGGTTCCAGTCATCAACTGGTCTGAGACGTGTCTTCAGAAGGAGTTCAGCTGCATTTAGAAGCATCAGGGCAAGAAAAGTGCGAAGAAGGGTGGTCCCTGTTGGCTGGGGCGCTGCAGGTGGGACGCTGGGAAGCACCTGAAGAGGCAGGTGTGGGTGCCTGTGAGGGTGGTAGCGGGAGTGAGGAGGAAGGATTTGTAATGCTAAACAGAATTGTGTGCGACGGAAAATGAAGGTGCTGTATTGCATTGCATGTAGGTTAATGCGAGGGGATAGGGAAGCGCAATGTGAAGAAACAGCCTCTACAAGTAAGCTGCAGACCCAGTAGAGATCAGGTATTGGCAGAAACAGGCAGTGACTGAAATGCCTCTTTGGAGATGAATAAAACCACGTCTTACTTCAAAAAAGATGTACTGGACACCGTTTAATGGTGTAGATCGCTGGATGTGTTTCTTATCAGTGCAATATAACAGACTGTTATGGGACAATTGTCTACACACAAAAAAAGAAGACAAAGAGTATATATTCCCTTAAGGGTTATAAAATGAGGAGCATAGTGAAGAGGCTGAGTACTTATTTTCCAACAGGGCAGTAAATTTGAGTCAATGGACTCTACTGACTATTATTTTTTTTTATAGATGTAATAAACTCTTCTACTGTAAATTCTGCTTATGGACTTCTTTAAGGATACCAAACACCAAATACTGAAAATGGAAGTAGGCACGAGACCACCTACGTCTAGTTTTCAGGATGTAGGTAAAAAATAAATATATATACATGTAGAAAACAAATTATTAAGAAGAAAATAATGCTTTTTTTCTCACAGCAAACGAGATAGCATGCAGAGTGGTTTCCGTAACAACTGCAACATGTAAACACCTCTCAGCTGATAACTGAAAAGCAATGGTCCCCCCCCTCCACTCTGTGGTGGGCATAAGCTGAGTCTATTAGTTTAAACTGAAGATTGAACATGTCAAGTGGGTATTTCAGGAAGAAAAGAAAAAACTGGACTTGGCAGAGAAATGGTGAACTTAAAGCTGAGTCCCTGTCATGTATGCAGTAGTGCAGCAAGAAGCCAGGCCTCTGAATTTCAGGTGAACGAACTGCAAAATCAGGGAATGATTTAGTAACGTTTACTTCATTTGGGTGTATTCTCTAGAGCAATTAGAAGTGTTTTAACTTGAGAATAGCATTAAATCATGATAAAGTTCTAGCCAGAAATGGATCTATATTTAGTTCCCAAATGAAAAATTGCATCAGAAAACAGGCAAGGAGATGGAGTTTCCTGACTGAACTTGTCCCATGCCTGCCAGTAGGTAGCATGAACTGGAGACAGAGAGGCTCCTGACAGTGAACTCACCCAACCTTCCTGCTCAGCTCTGAAAGACAGAAACCAGGTAAACTTTCTGAGTTTCAGAGAATAACTGAGGAAGAAAAAGACGGGATAAATGCTGATAGCTGCTATTGCGAAGATGGCAGCGAAATTTCCCTAGCATTTGTTTTCAGAACATTGTAAAAAGCTGGTGGAAACTAAACTCATACAGAACCAGAAGCTTTAGGCATTACTTGGGGAACTTGGAAGAAGAGGGTATAACTACGTTTCATGAATATGCACTCAGGAATACTCACTTCAGTACTGGCCATAAATCACAGCTAAAATGTTGGAACCATAAATGAGGATTTTGGCAGCAGCCAGGCTTAAGACTTTGGCCTTGATTTTAGCATTGGAAGTGGCACATTTTCTGTCAGCCATCAGAAAAAAAACAGTCCAGTGAACTTGTACTGTTCTGCTTGCATCTCTCTAAAAAACCATAAGGACAGTGCAGTTCTGTCCCTGCAGTATCTTTTCCTAATGATCTTCCTGTGACAGCTAAGGAAGACTTGGGAGACAAGGAAAAGCTTCATTACAGGTAAGCTACTTCACGCACTTTTGAGGCAGAAAAAAAACAAAGACCAAATTAAGCTTTACTAGCACATGAAACTCAAGGTAACTCTGAGAATGACTGCAGGAATTCAAGTAATAATAACAAAAAGTTTGCTAGAAAGGCAGCTAACAGGGTTCTATGTGTAGCGGCAAGGTGCAGTAATGAAAGCGTGGAAAACTAAAAGTTATTTCCTTGGGCCAGATGGCCAAAAAATGGAAGTGTTGGGTATGACTTATGTAGGACTTATGCCAGAAACAACACCTCTCATCCATGGCAATGTGCTAAAGAGCCCTAGAAAAAACAGCAATTTGGTTATGCAGAGCAAAAAAAAAAAAAAAAGAAAAGACTCAAATGTATTTAATTGTGGCTGAGGTCTATTCCCCATAGCCAGAAGTAGTGCATGTAAAAGCAATCTCTGCTATGAAAGCATCTAAAACCTGGTGAAGTGTACTTGTTACATACTGGTTGCAAGTCTGTATAAACTTGGAGATCTACTGTCTATCACCCAACGTTGTATGAGCTGGGAGAGTGTTTTGGGAAAACATTGGCAGGAGCTCTGGTCAAACCTGAGACAAGACATTGTAATGAAAATAACCTGTTTCCATGTAAATTTGCTCTGCAGACAGTGCCAGTGGTATTGCTTTTAAAATGCCAGCTGTAAAGTAGATTTAATTACTAAGACCTGGGTTACCAAGAGTGCTGGAGCACAAACAAGTAGCAAATAAAATCTCTGAAAAAAATCATAATATACATTCAATAAGAATTTCTGCATAAAGCAGGCAGTGCTGGTATACCATTACAGAGGAAGAATAGAGTGGAGAAAATCGGTGTTAAAAGCACATAGTGTTACTTGTAATCTATTTAGCAGAGATCAAAGGGGAAGATAATGAAGAGTTGTGTTGATCAATTGCAATCAGATAGAGATTTGCAGAGGTTACAAGATGAGGCTTTTATGGCTGATAAGAGCAGTTACAGCTTTTGTTCACTTAAGGAGGAGGAAGAAAAGGTGGTATCAGAAAATGATCAACAAGAAGAAAAAAACAAACCACTTCTTCTGGGAATTGTTTTCATAGTTGCATTAAAGAATCAGAAAAAAAGCCCTAAAACTCACTTCATCATGAATAACAGCAGCCAAAGAGAATTTTCCAACTTACATTAAAGCTACACTTTTACTGCAGCTTGTGATTTGTTCTTTTTTCAGCCTAGTTTCCCATTCTCTGTGTCTGCAAGCACGCATATCTGTTGTCTGTAATAAATGCTGAATTCTTTTGCCAGTTTAAATCAGATTTGCCAAGGGAATACAAGTTTCATATGTGGTGCATTCCTATGACAGAGTGAAAACAAGCAGCCAGCTATGAATGTATTAAGATGTCCTGTGGAAAAGACTGCAGTCTGAGCTCACTGCTTTTTAGTTAGCCCTGAATCTACATTGGTGTTTGTGCAAGAGTCACAAAGTCAATTAAACTGGACTGCCTTGATTGCTGCCTACTGAACTACCCGAGGGAAGATATTGTTTGGACTGGGGAATATGCATTGGGGAACAAGCCATACTGCCCTTTTTAAGGTGTATATATTGGCTTACTCTTGCTTGCAAGCTCGAGGGCTCCAAGGAAGCATGAGATCGAGGCTGTTTTCCCATGTTTAGCTTTAGATTTAAGCTTCTTGCACCAAAGTGGGTTACATTCTGTTAGTACTGGCTTAGTCTGTAAAGCTCTTATGATCTGGTTTCTGCAGAGTTTAATAGTAGCATTTACTGTTTAATCTCCTAGCCACATTCAGAGACATTAGTATTTCCTCTTTGTTGGCAGTTTTCCATTTTGTAAAGTGACATACGCCACTGAAAGTACATAATATATACCTTGTCTATGGAGTCCCCTTCAAATATACCAGGCATAGTATTCAGGTACATAAAGCACCCTTTTCCCTCCTTGTTCTCCACTTACAGGTTCAAATAGAAATATTTAACCTTTAAAAAAATTATTGTAATCTTGCACTATATAAACACTACACTCGAAGCCATCCTTTCTTTCCAAATACTAAGGCCTCATATCAGCAGAGTTTTATAGCTGGAATCTATGCAGAAGAGCAAATGGTGACATCATGTTCATCTTGTGTACTTAATGGCAGGATCTGTGTACTGTTATTCCCTTGACTGAGGTGTCTTAGTCCTCAGCTAAACCATATCATTTGTCCTTCCCCAGGGAAGCAGAAGTTCAAAAGTTCTCTCCATTTGCATCAGATATCACAAGGATTTTTTTACCACCAGGTTTGATGTAAAGCCCTTTGCTACTTTCTCCAGATTTCAGACAAATCTGTTGCTTTCTAGCTCAAGGCATCATAACTTCCTCAAATTACTTTCTTCAGCTTTCTTGTTTTCCTAATCTTTTAGACTTTTCCAGGTATTTTGCTGAAAAGAACAATTGTAAGCCTTCTACCTTCCAATTAGGAATGGCCAAATATATTACAATTTTTTTTAAAGGTCAGATATGTGAACATTTTAGTGAAGAAATTATCCTACTTTCAATAAGCTGGCCAAGGGATAACTGAATTCTGACTGTAACTGAGAAAGAGAGACATTCTCAAAAATGTTTTCATTTTCCACTTGCATTTATCTCCAGTACCTTGTATCTCTCCGTGGCTCTCCCTGCCCCTTTTCCTATCATGCGCCGCTGAACCAAATACAATTTCCAAGAGTTAGGTTTGGGCTATAGGACCAGTGAAAGACACTAGCTCCCTCTGAAAGGGTCAATTTATCATCTAGTAAAGGACCATCCACTACAAATGGAACTATACATTTTCTGTGAAGATATTGTTACCATACAGGAAAAACTATATGTACTTGACAGTACGACTTTATTGATATCCCTCCAAAACATGCTGTTGTGGCCTTTTATTTTTAAACCCATATGATTTAAACTGCTTTGAGGAACCCATAAAAACTTCAGGGTTTTGTTCAGTTAAGTTCCCCCAAATGTTTATTCAACACTCGGGTCCTCAGCGTTACCATCAGACTACACTATAAAAAGCTTTCATGTGCAGTGACATGTGCAGTTCACCCTGGCTGCATCCAAATTAGAAACACCACAGTAAGAGATTACTTACTTATTTACTTCCTTTTCCCCCTGTTGTATTTCAAACAGCATTCAGACATGAAAAGACATTTAAAAATGAAATCCAATAAAAACTAATGAGCTAACACTTCTACATCCCTCCAAGGGTCCAGTTTTGTTTGAGCTCAGGGGAAAGGTTTCTATTTAAGACTGAAATGACACCTTTTTCCCTATCCGTGAGTGAATCAAGACTGAGTCAGTAGACAGACTAGCTATATCCCCTCAGTCTAGACCCAGTTAAGGTATATCCTGATGAGAACCTTCTTCCCTTAAAGTCCGAAGTCAGCAGACAGCAGGCTGCTAGGTGGATGGCCTGTCTTGAACTATTCTCCTAGATTTCATAACCCCTTTCTATCATCAGATCAAAATGGGGAACTCTGGTGTTTCAGAGGTTGGTGTTTTGTAGAAAGCCTGCAGGTGTGTCTCTGAGATGAGAGGCTGTGGCTGTGACAGTTTCAAATCTGTGATGGGTGTGGATATTGAGACTGTGTTAAGGGAACACAGTAAGTAGAACATAGTTTTCACTATCATCATTTCAGCTGCCCTTTTTTTTTTTTTATTCCCCACTAGTATTAAACAGACAAACAAAATGCAAGAACAAAACCCAACTAAATATTCTGAGAGGAGCAGCAGAGGCAGAACACTTCAAGCCATATTTGGGGAACTTATCTACATTCCCCAATGGCATCTGATAGGAGAAAAGGGACATAAAACCTCAAAAATTAGAAAAGCACTAAAAGTACCTGCTGAATTATAAACTCCTAAGAAACCATAAGATACTATAGTACTATTCACTGCTATTCCAATTTGAAAGAAAAGATCAGAAGATATTGTGAGTGTTCAAACCGGCGTGGGAGTATACCACTAACATTTTTCTTGAGAAGACTTAGTATATACATTTGGTCCTGGCTTTTTTGTTTGAGGTTTTTTGTTTTGCGTATGGTTCTTTTTGGGGAGGCTGCAGGGGGGATGCATTGTTTGATGTTTTTTCATACTTGGGAATATTGCCTTTAATATACCGTTCACAGAAAACTCTTAATCCTTTAAGGAACTTCTCTGCTTTTCCCTTGTATCTGAGCAAATTTCAGCTGCTCAGTAGAAAGACTTGGAATGGATCATTCATGTCTGCTTTTTCAGGTTTTTATTCCTAGATGAATGTCAAATTTTAGGGAACAGAATGGCAATGACAGCATAGAGAAATAGTGATTGATGAACGGTTATTACAACAAGATGTTATTACATTAACATTATGCTACATTCTTGATGAAAGTTACATTGTAGAGATGGTTTTCTCCAGATGAATGGAAAAGAAATATAATGAGATCATATGTATCGTGAAAATGACTAAATGGGCCTGTTATTCACAAAAAGCAGTTGCTCAAGCATATATTAACTTCCCTAATTATTTAACAAAACCTTTACAAATGCAAATATTCACAAGCTTTAAATAATTTTTGCAATTAATATTGCTTTGACAGCGAGACGAACAGAATAAAACTGAATATTTGCTTTTTCTATCTGTAGTTTTCAGGACATTTATCCTCATGATTTCTGAGTGCAGTTAAGAATTGCAAATTTCTGCTTTGGTAATAGGCTCTGATCTTTTGTCACCTATATCTACAGCTTAAAATTCTTGATTCTTACAGATAGCAGCTAACTGTGGCAGCAGAGAGCTCAGTATGGTTACACAGAAGCTCCATTTCTTGCTTACTTTTTTATGACTCTGCTGAACTCAATACTGCTATGAAAACACTACAGGCAATACCCACATCAGTGGAATTCTTGCTCATTTATATCTATGCAAACCTCAGTCAGAGCAGTGGCTGTAGTGTGGTGTTATCCTGAAAGGATGGCTCTGTTAACACTGATTTCCTCCTGAATGATAATTGTTTTGCTCCTTTGTTTTGAATTATTAAGAGAAAACTTCCTCCAGTATTTGAAGCCTTACAGTGTATTTTGAGGACAGGTTGTTCTTTTGTCTAAAGACCCACAAGTCACAAAAGCAGTACTACATTAATCTTCTGCAAACCACAGGATTGTAGATATTTACTAGTATTCCCATTTTTCAGTGATTATACAGTAGATGTGGAGAATAAACATTTTTTCTGCTGTATTAAGACACTGTGAGATTTTTGGTGCCATGCTCCCTACTTCTTTACTCCATCTCTACTTTTTATATAACATCTGTTCTTATTACTTATCTACTTCTGCAGATCACATCACATTAAACCAAATATTGCATTCACCTTTCACAAACCTAAACAAGCTATAAGAATTCAGGCTAAGAAGAAGAACAGTACTTAAACCCCATATCCACTCTTTATCGTTTATTTCTCTCTCTTTTACTGAGTGTTACCTTCACCTAGGTAGTTCAATAAGAAAGGAGATGAAAGCCTGAGAGTCTGGAATAAGATTTTTGGTTTGGAGTTCACTGACCATTTTTGAGTAAATGAGATGGAGCACTACACCTTTACAGTCCTGCACCTTGGCTGCAGGCAGTGGTGGTGTTCTGCCTGCCCCGTTCTAGTTTTTTAGTGCTTTATAGTGAGGGCTGTTTCCTTTGAATAAAGTTCTTGCATCACACGAGCCACAAACTTGTCACATGCCTAGACCAACCCTAATCTTACATGACACGTTACCATTAATCCTGTGTAATACATATTATCAATCTCAAATATTCAACATCACTCAAACTTACTGAAAAGAGAACAATTGGAATACATTGATTTATGATCCATGACAAAAAAATTTGAAATCTGAAGCAGCTCAATGTGTAATTTTTCCAAATGACTGTTACTCTTAGAGTAGAATAAATTATATCTGAAAGGGAATTCTGAGCCCAGTCTCAGAATTGATACCAGTCTTGCAGACATCAAAATATCTTGTAAATTTTAATCTCAGACACGAAAAAGAAAGTAAAGATCAACTAACAGACCCATGAACTGATGACACTGGTACAAAGAAGGAAATAAAAAGAAATGCATTGTGTATTCTTTGTTTATCAAAAGCTTCCAGCAGATAAAAAAGAAAACTGATTTTTCAGAGAGAGTGGTAGAAAAAAGTATTTTTCAAGATTCTAAGAAGACAACCAATGATAAGTGTAAAAAAAAAAAAAAAAAAAAAAAAAAGGCAGTAACATCCTTTGGAGTGTCCTTTCCATTTAAGATACACTGAACTGCTGTAGGAAAATCTATTACAGCTGGTTAATGCAGTGTACTCCTTAGTACTGTGAGCCAGTCTGTAACTGGCCAGCACGTGAACTACAGTACCTTCAACATAAAGGTTACATTCACAAAAGAGCTTATATCCGCATTAGAACGTACCGTGACTCAAAAGGAGCAGATCTGAAAGGTGAAACCGCCGGTGCTGAGGATGCAGTGAACACACTACACGTGATTTTTGTGGGGGAGCCTCACACGCTGGGCTCCAGTTTGGTCCCATGGCCTTGACTCGTTGCACTCTTAACCTGTGGCCCATTAACAGCTGATGAGCATCCTCCAGTTCAGTTTCATCTGAAAAGAATGAGTTCATCTCATGAGTTCATGGGTTCATCTAAAGAGAAACCACGCCATGCACTCCAAACCCCTGTGACAGGAATGAAAGCACAGAACATCAGGATGACCAGGAGAAGAAATTCAAAAGCACTCACAGTTGATCTGAACTAAAATTCTAACGTAGCCCCCTGCCCCTGGCTTTACCTTACACCTGCCACCTTCCAAAGAAAGACTAAACAGAAACCAAGTTTATTTGGTAAATGTGCTTCAGTTATGCCATAATCTTTGAAAAAATCTTTGGGAGGATACTGAAGATATTGAACCTGGAATAAAATATCATATAGTTTATAAAGAACAATTCATAGTGGTACAGTGTTTAAAGTGCACTTCTTTCTGAAAAATAAATTATTTAATTAGTATAGTGAGATTTCATATATTTTGGGGTCAAATCTCTTCAGATTACAGAAGCAGCTCTGCCTGCCCGGACATCTGGATACCAGATCTACAAATGTGGCTGAGACTTGTCTTCCTTAGATATCATCATGACTAATAAAAGCAATGTAGTCCAAACTAATCTGTAGATAGTATTCTGCACTTTGGTTTCCTTTAAACTATATCCCCAGTGACAACTGGTGCAACCCATCAAGAACAGAGAGATTGAAGTTACAGGTGAGAATTTAGCAGGCAATTATTTGATGATGTGCATGAAGGATTCAAGGCTCATTTGCTTCAGCACAGCTGCTCCTACTCTGTGAGGCTGCACTTCATTTTGTCACTGGAGTCAGTAAATCCATACCAAAACCAAGTCTAAAATTACTTTCAGACCAGAACTTCTTTAACTCCCATTTCTTGACTTCCACCTTGTATTTTTATCCTGTCCTTACTAGCCCTGTATTTTACCTACTTGTCTATAATTTTTCAGTTTCTCAGCAGCTTTATGAAGGCAAAACAAACATACATTCTTTCCAAAGCTGAACCTTTGGTCTCATTTAGTCTAGAAAGTTCATCATAAAACCTGTATTACCAAATATGTATATGCATTTTTAATCTGCTAATGCAAACATAAGCTTCAATAATAAATTGTTTATGTAATGTAGAAGTTATTTTCTACATTGTCTTATGTAATTTGCCAAAAGTTTGATTATCTTTTTTTCACAAGTGTAACTTTGAACTTCCTAATGTACAATCAGTTTATCTATAAATAGCTTGAGTATACTACAATATCATAGGGAAGAACACATTGATGAAAGCTGGTTATTGAAAAGAAAAAAAATAATTAGAAATTTAAATTTTCAGAACTTCTTTTTTTTCCTCCAAAAAAATTTTAGAGAAAGAAGTGATGTGTTTCTTTGATATTTTTCCGTAGAGTAAGTATTGTATAACATACAAAGTTATCTATGATAGTTTTAAGGATGGTGGATAGGGAAGAATTAAATTATGAAATGAAAATTAAATTATGGGACATCTTCCATTACTACAGAAATATTCCCAACAATGCTATTTATACAAAGTATGTCCTTCCTGATAATCACATCATAAACAAGACAGCTACTTATTGCCTTTTTTATTAACTTAATTTATTATTGCAGACTCACAGACAACAGGCTATTTAGATGTGCAAGTAAGACAGTAGAGTTACAGATATATATTGTCTAAAACAAATTCTTGAAGAATTTCAGAATATCATTGTCCATTACTGCTAATTGGTACATCCTGCAATGGTACAATGAAACCAGAGTAGATATTTTTTAGCTCCAAATTAAACCAGATCTTTTTATGTCAAATCCTTAGAAGCCCAGAATTAGCACACCAAGAATTTTAAAGAAAATGGCAATCATCTCTTCTGCTATTGAGCACAGCTCTCCATAGTCTGTATCCTTAATAGACAGAGGCTGATTGTGCCCTCAGGATAGGGAAATAATGAAGTCACAGACTCTCTCTGTGGAGCAGTGAGCCCCAAGGATATGTGGTATAGATCTTCCCATTGATTTGTCACAAAGGTTTTTTAACTTCAGTGATCTTATTAAAGATGGGATTTTCAAAGAAGATGGGTTGGACTAGCTACCTGAATCTCACTGTGATTCATTGGACCTTGCTTCCCTGATTCCTTTGAAAAATCCCATACCACAATAAAGTTATATAACTTAAACCACCTTTGTAGTTTACACAGCTTTTATTAATTCTTCTGACATGATTAATGATGAAGAATGAGAAACAGTTAAGTAAAATAATTAAAAACTCAAATTATGTGTTGTATATTACTCTGGTGTTCATGAGTCAGGAATTTTTAATGAATATATGTCATGCAGATGGACATCAGGCAAAAAAAAAATGCATCCAGTTTTTGAGCATCCATAGATGTGTTTCTATTTGTGTCATGGGTTCTGGCTCACTGCAGTATCAAATAAGCTATTCAGAAAATCCATAGCTACATGTGGATTCAGTGTGGAATCCAGGTATCTCCAGTATCAGTGTGTTCAACACTGAGAGCTGGTTTGGATCTGTTTTCTAATGTATAGTATTAGTGGGCTAAATTCAATCTGTGTAAAAGGTTAAAAGTTTGGAGATGCCGTATCATAGGGAAATTTCTTATGTCTTCTACCACTTGCTCCTATCCCAAGAGGGTTCTTATGCCAGCTGTATACCAGCTTCCATGAACCCAGGGATGGTTTCTTTCTTGATGCATTCTGTGCTAAGGCTCTGAAACCAGGGATCAGCAACCAGAAGACTGCAAGGGAAAAAGAAGAAAAGATGTGGAAACAAATGAGCTAGAAAGCAGCAATGTCACATAATACCTGGCAAGTCTGATACCTCCCTGTTTGAACAGTGCATATTTTCTAGGCAAGAGAAATACAGCAGATCTAAACTATTCATTCACTATACATCTAATACAAGGATACAGAAAATTGTTAGTGAAACTAGAGAACATGAGGATTATTATATGAATAGCAAAGAAAGCAAGAAACAGGCTAAAGAGAAGACATTTATATTGCATTGAAATAGGAACTACTGTGCTACAAGGAAGTTTTAGTACAATTCTGGATATTTCTGACTTTAATACTTTCATTAGACTTTCATTAGACAACTATTAAAGACTAGAAGTATACTAATGACATTTGTTTAAGGTACAGCACAGTCAGGAAGAATTAGAGGCCTTAATTACAGAAGTAGGCTGAAATTCCATACTGTAACATGAAAACACCTCCATCGAGGAATTAATAATGAAAACTGAGGAGTTACCAGTTAGAAAATACAAAGGTGCTGAAGGACTTGGAAGCACTGGTGGATCAGAACGCAGACCAGAAGGTGACTCTGAATTTGCCATCTCTCTGTAACTCCTGCTGTGCCGTGGGATGGAGAAAAGAAGTATTTCCGTGTCAATCTGGCAGTAGATATCAAGTCAAGATGTAAGTCTTGACATTCATATGAGGCACTGGCAAATTGGATTTTGGAGTTCTGATTCTCCAAACAAAAAAGAAAAAGAAACAAAAAAGATGAATGCATGGCATGGAGTTCAAAGAAAGACTGCTCAACAACTTGGAGGAACTGAAAGCCTTTAAGTTTTAATTAGCTGAGTGAGTAAATTTCTAAAACTGCATGGGCTAAACACGAGAGGGAAAAGACTAATTTATATTAATTAATAGTGGTTTCAAGAAAATAGAAGCTAAGTAACTACAAATACAGTTATACTGACAGCTTACAGCTTCTAAGACTCAGGGGACAGATGTTCTGAAATATTCTTCCTACAGTGGGAAACTAACTGATTTTAAGTGAGAACTTGGTATATATGTGAAAATATTACTTGATATGTTTACCTATACCAGCAAGAGACATCACTAGAGGACCCAGTAGGTCTGTTCAATTCCATTGTTCATTGAAAAATCAGTCATTTCACTGATTGCTCTGAGGCAATTCTGAAGCAGCACAGTGATACGTTATGTGTACTCAGCAAAATGATTTAATTCCCCTGGTGTCCCAGTGCTCGTACAGCACATTCTCTCTGCTTTGGTAATATTTTTCAATAATTAAATTTCTCCAATAGCTGCAAGAATTTATAAAACATCTTCATTTCATTAATTTAGCAGCCAGTGTAAAATTTTAAGCAGCAAGTGTTCCCAAACTTCAGTGGCTTTGCAGATGTTGCGATGGATAGAACTCCAGTGACTTAAGGCATATTAGTGACAGTAACATGCAATTAGTCACACCCAATTACATCTGTTTATTGTGTTAAGATGGAAAAAAATGCTTTTTAACAACATGAAAGTGACTTTAGATGATCTTGTATTCTGTCTTTGTAAAGGATCTCATCTTCCCTCCTCTTGGCTCATACCTGTCCTCAAGAATTTGAATTCTTTTCCAAATTCTTTCTACCCTCCACTCTGGCTTCCTATCTTCTGACATCACAAATAAATTTCTGTCAACCCCTTTCTGACCAAAACTGCAACTTTTTTCCAGCCACAGTGCTTTTTTGAACCTATTGATCATTCCTGAAGTCTCACCTTGTTTGACTTCTGTAACTAACTCTGGGAGCCTTTCCTAACTGAAATTGCTAGTAAGGCTAAGACAGGGAAAACATGGTGACTCAACATTACGTAAACAGGGAGAGCTTTCAGTACACTTCCTCTGAGCCTCTGGTCAAGATTTCCTAAGTGTTGCACAATCAGAAAAGGGAGTTTATATTTTTTACTTTATTGAAGAGGAGAGATGTTCCCTTTTACTGCAAGTCCTAGCCACTACTTGGTGATACAAGAAAAATAAAAGTCACGTATCTGTCTGAGAATTTTTTTAGTGCAGGCTAATGCAGAAAGCATACCATAATTATTAATTTGACCTATCTGTCAAACTTACATGTGTTCAGGGGTAGGAGGCACTGGGTTATGAACTGAAGGTCTCAAGTAGTTGGATACAGAAAGCTTACATACGCAACATCCTTAAAAAAAAGGACTGAAAACAGTCCTAACCCAGTGAAAGTGCATGTTTGTGTGTTGTGTGCCTGTGTTTGTGTTTGAACACATGCATGCATCTAGGCTTAGCTGTAATTAAAAGCTATATTTGTATTTAAAATATGTCCTCTCATTCATTAGTCTTGTATGTTGGTTTCAGAATTGTCCATAATTTTCAACGTGTTGAACACTTCTTATTTGACATGGAAGGCCAAAGAACAGAGCTATGGAATAACTGAAACCAACACTATTTTTTTTTAACAAATAGCAATACTCATTAACTGGAAGAAGGTCATTATATTGTGTAATTCCCTGCTGCTTTGTTATGTGGATAATCAGTTTACATAATGAGATTTGAGAAACAAATTGCACAAAGTTTACTAAAAAGAAGCATGAAGTGTTTAGTTTAACACAAATACATAACTATAATATTTCATCATAGTAATTAGAGTTATTTTGTAACATCTGCATATCAGGGTCCTGATGCTTCATTTATGATTAACACATAATTAAAGCAAGCACTTTATAAACCGGAGATACAAAGACAAATATTATCCTGGAGAACTTCTCATTTTAAATGTCAGTCAAATGCAGACAAAGGTCAGAGCGACATAAACCCATATTTGGGCTGCCAACAGGCTGCTAAGTTTAAGATGCATGAAATCACATCTATGCTTAATGCAATGAACTGGCACTGTTCTTTGAGAAACAGCTCACTTGTCCCCTGGGCCGTTCCCATGGTCCAAAAGTGGCCGTTACCTTCTGCTTTATTAAGTCCTTCTCAAGCTGTTCCATGTGGAAAAAGTCATAACCAACTGTACTAGGTCATTTGTTGGATACACATTGTCATCTAATGGGTCTGCTGAATGTGCCTCCGATAACATGGATCACAGGAGACACCGCTCCATCATCTGGGACTCGAGAATCACTGCTGATGATTCATGTGCATTACCCCTCCATGATGCTTGGCATATTCCCCCTGGGCCAGGCTGGCATACTCTTCCTGAGCAGTGACAAGAATGTCACCAGGGACCTACGGAGGAAGTTGTAGCAACTTCCAGGCTCCGTATTTTTAAGGTGCCATGACTGTCACAACTGTTACCTGGATGTCCAGAACTGCTTGCCTCTCTCCAGTAATTTTCCCACCTCCTTCTCACGCTAAGCATT
This sequence comes from Astur gentilis, assembly GCF_929443795.1. NCBI lineage: Eukaryota > Metazoa > Chordata > Aves > Accipitriformes > Accipitridae > Astur > Astur gentilis. The sequence continues at coordinate 19,168,849 of NC_064897.1, forward strand.
TTCCTCTTGCCCTACATAAGACTCGAGGCACTCCAGACACGGCTTTTGCTCGTGGGTGGCGAGTGCTGTCAACCTTCTCCCTGAAGCTGCCCTAGGTGCCCAGCCTACACTAGCTGCTCTATGGGTAGTCTGTCAGTATGCTGGCTTCCCAATGTCTTCTCATCTCTCTTTCTTGAAGGTGTTAGCTACTACTTTCACCCTCTAATATCCATTACATTCCTGGAATATAATTTGGGAGTTACCATCCTAAAGACTAACTTTCTTCTGAAAGAGTTCATAGACCCAGGAGAAGCACAAGGCAACATCCCCCAGTAATGTAAGCAGCAAGAGTCATATTTGTCAAAGGCAGAAAAAAACTGTCATTGTCCCCAAAGGCAAATAAACTACTGAAAAGAAGGGAAAACCTGAAGCCTTCCCAGAAATAACAGGACCCCAGAGGCTGTTTTCCTCAGTGGACCTGTCAATACTGCTTAATATTAATATGAGAATATTCCTTAGCATTACAGCCAGGTAGTACAGTGCACTTTATCAGCACATTGCTAAGTTCCCCTCCCCTTCCCCCAGTTCAGAGTGGATGTGTCCATACTGTACATTATTTGGAATGATCCTTGGTTTTATGCCTACCCTACTGGTCTGTATGCCTACTCGCCAGGGGACCTCTCTAGCATGTCATGCATGACATCTTCCTTTTTACTTACTGCACGCATGGTAAGTGATTGTACACACAGTCTCTAGAAAAGGGACAAAGTACCCTAGCTATGCATGCAGGATTTTAGAGGTCAGAATGACACTGTGCTGTCCATAGCTGCATGCAACTGATGGTCTTGATGGTCTTGCCACAGTTGTGCCTGTTGGTCATTTTCATGCCCGATATCTTTAATACCTTCTCTAGCCTATGAATCAGTCTCTCAAGGATGGGGCCAGGTGAGCTACCACTTGCCGGAAGCATAACAATAGAGTAGGAAAAACTGCTTCCAGGACTCCTGGGATATGGACAAATACTTAAAATAGGAGAGCTGCCCTCATCATCTCCCTAGATTTGGAATGCACCCATTTTTGAGTTATTCCCACTTTGAGCTATTATTATCAGGTTAATTTGCCCCAGATAGTGAAGAGACTTCTCTGCAATTACTGAAAACAGAATTTTAATGGCATAATGCATCAAGAATGTATAGGCTACTCTCAGGCATGGTGTGAGGAAAACAAGGTGCACATGAGAGCTCTAGGACTGCTAGAATGCTCAATAAATCAAAATTTATGTAATCTTAGCCATACAACTGATTACTAGCAGGGCCCAGAACAGGTTGCTTCCCAAATGATTTGCAAGTTTCATTTTAGAGAAGGCTAATTGAATGACATCAAAAGAGAATTTGAGAATGCACTCAAAACTATACAATGTAACTGACCATGCATTTAGCACTTAAGCTTGTTGCCTAGTGCCCGTTTATTAAGATGTATAGACATACTGGAAGCCACCAAATATTTAAATTGTCTCTAGAGCGCTCTAAGACTACTCAGACTCCAGGCAGAGAACGTTACCTACACTCCATTTCCTTGTTTAGCCATTAAAGCATGCAGAGAAAGAAGTGGAAACCTTGTAGAAGGAAGATTTGTCAGTAAGAATAGAATAAACAAAATTAAGGGGTCCTAACCCAATCTGCCTCCCAGTGTCAAGTCTCCATTCCAAGCTATGGGCTGCCTGCCAATGCTGTATTCATTAACGCTGTCTTTACAAGAAACAATGAGATTAGCCTACCTCCAAAAATGCAAAAATACAGAACCAAAAAAGACGGCAAAAGGTACTTCATTTAGCCTTGACTCTGTCTTTCCTTGCCCTTCATCTTGTTGATCGAGTGCTTCTATCCCTTTCTCTTCTGCCGACATTTTGACCTCCTCTGGCAAGCACGTCCACTGCAATACTGAACAAGGCAGAGGTGCCCCCTAATTATTTATAGCCAGGTTGCCAGCTGGCTACCCAGTCTCATGGCTGTAAGCTCTGTGAAGACTGAGACCACCTGAGTACTTCCAAGTCAGGGGACACTTGGATGACTACTGACACCTGAATAGCTACTGAGAGTACCCTTCCATCTGATTGCTTACATTGGGTCACAGTCCCACTGAAATCACAGGGACCCTAGGCAAGAACTGGAGTGTACCATGCCTGGTCAATTTTAGGATAAGGATGTTATTGGGTATAAAACACATAACACAGCACACAGCTTGGTTTGATTCAATGAAGTATTCTTTTGTGATATAGCCTAAAATTTGGATCTGAGACTCTCATATGTGCTAAATAGGGGTTCAAATCTCTTGACCAAGATGTTGTGAGAGATTTCTTGTATTTTCTCATTCCAAACAGCCAACAAACACACCAAGCAGAACAACCTTTTTCTTTCGAGGTGAAATCCAGAAGTCTAGATAAAAGCCAAGCTCATTAAATGCTGTTTTGATGGTTAAAGAACATAGATTAGCAGGTTGTTGGATAGATGTGTGCAAGTTTGTTCTTGATGTTTTCCTGCAATGAACTACTAATGAATATTTTCTTTTGACAACTCTTTAATGTCTTAGTTCAACTAAATGCAAATCAAGTACAGACAGAACATGATTTTTTTACAAAATTTCTGATATTCTGCAGTATCTGTTTTCTTTACCTATCAGCCTAGTTATTTTGTCTCCATGAGACCTAAAAAAGATTCTCCTTTATTACAGAATCATAGAACCACAGAATTTCTGAGGTGTGAGGGGACTTCTAGTCCAGGAGTTCTCTAATCCATCTCCCCTACTGTCCAGTTGAGTTTTGAAAATTTCCAACAATGGAGACTTCACAAACTCTCTGGGCAACCTGTTCCAGTGTTTGCCCAACCTCACAGTAAAAAAAGAGCAGTTTTAATGTTTAAAAAGAATTTCCTGCATTTCAGTTTGTGTCCATTCCATCCTGCCCTTTTCCTAAACACCAATGAAAAGAGTCCAGCTCTGTCTTCTTTAGTCCCCTCAGTCAGGTATTTATACACACGTATAAGATCCCCCTGAGGTTTCTCTTCTCCAGGCTGAACATCCCAGCTCTCTTAGCTTCTCCTTGTATGACAGTTGTTCCAGTCCCTTAATTGCCTTTGTGGCCCTTGGCAGGACTCATGCCAGCATGCCTATGTCCCTCTTGTACTGGTGAGCCCATCACTGCACTCAGCACTCCAGATGTGGTCACACCAGCACTGAACAGAGGAGAAGGATCACCTCCCTTGAACTGCTGGTGATGTTATTGGCCAGCACATCTGCAAGGGCACATTGTCTCCTTGTGGTCAACTCATTGTCCACAATGAAGAGCCCTCTTTTGCAAATCTGCTCCCCATCTGGTCAACTCCAGCCTGTACTGGTGCATGGGGTTATTCCTCCCCAGGTGCAAGACTTTGCATTTCCTTTTATTGAATTTCTTGAGATTCCTGATGGCACATTTCTTCAGTCTGTTGAGGCCCCTCTGAATGGCAGCACAACCATCTAAAGTGTCAACCACTCTCCACAGTTTTGGATCATCTGCCAACTTGCTGAGGGTGTGCTGCTCCATCATCCATGTCATTAACGAAGATCTTGAATAGTACTGGGCCCAGAACCAACCCCTGGGGTACACCAAGTACGGACTGACCTCTAGCTGGACTTTGTGCTAATAAACATAAGTCTTTAAGCCTGGAATTTCATCTACTTTTCAGTCCACCTCACTGTTCCCTCAGCTATTCTGAGGGGAGAATATGGTCTATGAGGATGTTATGGGATACAGTGTTGAAAGCCTTACTGAAGTCTAGGTAGGCAATATGCACTGCTCACCCCTCATCCACCGAACTAGTCGTGTCATCATAAAAGCTATTGGATTGGTCCAGGTCCAGCATTTCTGCTTCATAAATCCATGCTCCCAGTCATCATCTTGCCCTTAATATATCTTGTCCATCATGTGCCTGGAAATGGTTTCCAAGATTATTTGCTCTATCACGTTTCCAGACTGAGGTCAGAGTGACTTGCCTACAGTTCCCCAGATCCTTCTTCTTACCCTTCTTGAAGACAGGAGAGACATTTTCTTTCTTCCAGTCATCAGAAACCTCCCCTGATCACCACAACAGTTCAAAGACAATAGACAATTGTCTCACAATGACATTGGCCAGCTCCCTCATTGGTCTTCTACCACCTTACCAGGATTTCTTGCATGTGGGGAATGGACTGTTCTTGAGTTTGGAAGAAGAGATCCTTGAAAATCAACTCATCCTCTTGGAGCCCTCTTCTCTCCAAGACAGTATCCCACAGAATCCCTCCAAGCAGATCCATGAACTGGCCAGAGTCTGCCCTCCTGAAGCCCAGGGCTGTGATCCTCCTGTTTGCCTTGTTCTCTTCTCTCAGGATCCTGAACTCCACCACCTCATTGTCACTGCATCCAAGGCTGCCCCTGACCTTCACATCCTCTACTGCTTCTTCCTTGTTTGCAAGTGTAAGTTCAGCATAAAACCTCATCTTGTCGGACAGATGACAGCCTAAAGGTTCAGCAAAGTGCAGGTCTTAGCAGCCACAGAGAGGGGTTGCAAGACTTTCTGTTGGGAGGGGGTGATCCCTTCATAGCAGGAAGGTGCCCATCAGGAGTGCTAGTTGCATCAAATGCAGAACACGCATGCAAGGTATGAAAAATGATAGCTCTTTCTTTCTACCTCTTTTTTACCCTGCTGGAAAATCTCATGTGGTGAACAGGAGCGGAATTCACAAATGGTTTCAAGATGACAAAATTGCCTTTATTGAATTTCCTGTTCACTACCCCAGACTTGCCAGTCTCCACTGTGCAAGGCAGTGCTGCTGAAAGGACAGGTGAAGACAATGCTGGTCAAAGGAGTGCCTTTGTTGGCAGCCTTAGTAGCTGGCTAATGAACATTTTGTTTTTCTTTAAAGAAGTTATGCCTACTCTTATACTGCAGTCAAGAACACAAGATGTGTTTCAAATTTGCATAGTTCAAAAAAAATCTCAGAAAGAGAGGACAGACCTCATTCATTTATAAACCATGTATAAAACAGTCTTGAGAACTGTGAAGGCCTGGAATACTTAATGAGGTATAGACACACGTATTCAAAAAGCAAAGGAATAAAAGGAGCAGCGGAGAAAAACATAAATAAAAGGAAAGCTATGCAACACCAGGCTGGAGGCCAGTTCTGTGTGCAGAAGCACTCTGCAATTTTAGTACCTGCTACAGCTAATGACACTAGTGAATATTGGAAATTAGGATTTAAAAGCTGATCTATTATGTACCACTTACTTTGTGACATTCTTCATCCTACATAGGGCCTTTTTTCCAGGTAGTTGCATTTATTATTTTTTCTGTTCCTACAAGAACACAGCATAACAATTCCCTAAATGATTTCTCAGCAGGCCCAGGTGATGCTTAAGAAGTAGAGTAGGAGGACTGACAGAGGTTGGAGTGAATGTTTCAGAAGGCATCACTGAATGGGCTGAGAGTATGGCAGATGCCTCCTAATAATTCCCACTGTTGTGGTCTGAGATTTGAGAAAAATACTAACCACTGGACACAGGCCCACTGATGGATTGCTGGTGACTATGCAACCACAGCTTCAGCTGTGCATGATATGTTAGCAAACCACACATTCACAATAGAAAGTGCGATTTTATATTTTTCTTACTGACTGTGTAAGCTTTTGTCCTTTTCATACAGAGATACTCTCTGAGAGAGAACAGTTCTCCTCTGGCTTACACCTAACAGTCATTTCTACCCAGCTGTGCAAAGCAGGTATGTGCTGCATTTATCCTTATGTGTAAAAAATACATTTACACTCAGATGTAAATGATGGCACACAACTGCAAAGCAGTGTTGAATGTGCCTATGGTATTCAGGTGGAAAACAAGATGCGTATCCTATGAGCATTATAAGTACGTATTTATTTCGATTATATTTCAGGTTATTGAAACTTTAAAATGTTTCTTTACTTCAGGGAAGTATCTGCACATCTGTTCTTCCAGTAGCTCTCTGCATGTCATCGTGCTTTTCTCAGTCACCCTTCTGCTTGTGGAGTTCTTCAGGACCCTCCACATTTATCTTAACTCTGTGGAGAAGTACAAGGCTGCCTCCTTTTTATGGAAGCCTTATTGTAGCATGAGGCTGGGCAACTGTGTCTCACTCTCCTAGCCCCAGTCAAGTACTTCTGGACCTAACAATAAGTGTCTTGGAATCCCATCTGAAGGGGAGATCATATTTTCTCTACCCTTCCCATGTTCATATCAGAGACCTGACATTTCCCCCAATCAAATACACAAATCACTAGTCAACAAACATAGGTCATCATCAACAAACAAACCTTTTCTCTGTCAAGCTGAGACTTATCCATAGACCTTAACAAATTAAGCCTCACAACCCTAAAGAAGGCAGTGTACTAAGTGCCTTTATTTTGCAGTGAGGCTGACTGTGGTACCAAAAAGTTCAGTGAGTTCCCCCAGGTCACAGAGCCGGTCAGTGACAGGGGCAGAAGGAAAGTTGGTGTCCTTGAGGAAAAAAACCTGTCCTGGCTGAAGCTACAAGCCTCAGCATTTTTATGTGGTCTAAGACAGACAGTTTTGAGATTCCTGGGTCTGGCAAAGTCTTGACCTCTTTCCTTTAGTGCAAGCTGTGAAGTCCACTTCTCATGCCTGGCAGCTGTGGACTGCTGGTTTGATGATTTTGAGGGTCTTTTTGTAGCCTTTTAATGACAAGAGCCTTTCACTGACATGGATGTTTTGGAAAGAATATTGATTTACTCCAAACTGTTTGTAAGTAGTACTGCTTCACCGCATGGAACTCTGTCTGTTTTTGTTGAACTTCAGTATTTTAAAGGCACCAGGATTTGTTTTAATATTTAAGGTGAAAGAGATAAAATAAATGCTATTTCTTACTGTGGCACCCATCACAGACAGCTTATGTCACATGCACCATTTGTTTATCAGTCAGAGGACACTCAGGCATGCCCATTGCAATTACTAAATTCCCTTTTCCAAGTACAAATCACTGTTTATTCATAGTGAGACACACTTAAACAATCTGAATTTGCAGTATGCCGAGCTGTGTGAATAGTGCGCTGATTTCTTTTAGGAAAAAGTAAATGGCTGTTAAAACAGCTGCAGGTCAGCCAGCAGTGATCACTCTGCAGGGACACATGCTGCACCAGTAGCAGAGTGAAAACTTCCAAAACCACCTGAGTCCGTTAAACTTTCGTTCCTGTTCATGCAGAGAGGTTAGCTTTTCTCCTCTCCTTTCATAATAATTTAGGAACATTGAGAGCCTGTAGAGGATGTCAGTTTTCAAATAAAGTTGAACTAAAGCACACAGAACTTGCATTCTCATTATGAATTTTCAGGGTCTCCCAGAGCCCAGCAAGCTTAGTGTTTAATGGAAAAACAACTATAATGACTAGTATTAATATTATTAAGTCTTATGGTGATGGCAATCAAGAGCCTCAGCTAGGATTGAAGTGTCTTCTTCCCCTCTCTGTATCCCACTGAGGAGACATAAAATAGCTCAGAAATGATGCCTGACAAAAAGGACTTGCTGCCTATGCAACGCTTGCCTCTTCTCCAACGTGCTTCCTTCTCACTTTGCTATTCAGCATGCTGTGCAATACACTATGACTTCCTCTTGTGACCTCTCACATGATGATTATTCCTCTATGAGTTTCTCTTCTTCACCAGTTTATTTTCTTTCTTATCCCATTTTTCATCCCTATTTCAGGGACCTACATCCATTTCATGCTCACTTGAACCACTGGTTTTCCATTCTTACTTAGCCCCTTTCCTTCCTCATCCTACTCTTGGGGACTTTTCTGTCTTTCATGTTTCTTTCTTTTGTACTTTCTGTGCCATGTACATTGGGCCAGATTTCTAAGGCAATATTCAGACTAGCCAGAAATTGGAGTTATCTACATGGCCTTTCTACACGTGCTGTGCCTATATAAAAAGATGGGACTTAGAAGGGATGGTACCAGGAAATCAGGAAGAGCAATGATCCAAATGTCAATTCACTGCTCCATGGTCACATTATTTGCCTCATCTGCACCATCCTTTTATCCCGTGTGGCTAATTTACAACACACCGCTTTTCTTTTCATCTAGGATCAGAGTGACTGAAAGCAGGGAAATTCTTATTCTGTAAAATTTGCACCATATTCATATTAGTATAGCTAATATTTCTCTGGCAGGTATGCTTTACAGTCAAATGGAGAAGTACTATACTTCCATAGACAGCTGTGACACAAGAACAGAAGTGGCAGATGCCCAATCCCCAACTTCTGGAAAAGAAGGCACTCCTGCCTGCTATCAGCTGCCCCACTGTCCCTGGAAGTCTGGCCCCTTCTACAGTCATGTGGTCTGTTGTCTCCACCTCAGCTATTTTGTAAAACATCCTCCCCCACATGTTTACAGGTTGTTCTGTGACTCATCAGTTGCCCCATCCAACTTAGCCAAAAGTACATCAAAGAGGAATTCCCTTCCCATTTCAGACAGAGGGTCGCCTTTTTGTTTCAGCTACCGTGTGTCTTTACAGAATCACAGGATGGTTGAGGTTGGAAGGGACCTCTGCAGGTCATCTTGCCCAAACACCCTGCTCAAACGGGGCCACCTAGAGAAGGTTGCCCAGGACCATGGCCTGACCGCTTTTGAATATTTCCAAGGATGGGGACTCCACAACTTCTCTGGGCAACCTGTGCCAGTGCTCAGTCACCCTCACAGTAAAAAAAAAATGTTTCCTAATGTTCAGTGACAACCTCCTGCCTTTCAGTTTGTGCTCATTGCCTCTTGTCACTGGGCACCGAAAAGAGCCTGGCTCCATCTTCTTTACACCCTTCTTTGAGATACCTGTAGACATTGATGAAATCCCACCTGAGCCTTCTCTTCTCCAGGCTAAACAGTTCCAGCTCTGTCAGCCTTTCCTCATAGGAGAGATTCTCCCATCCCTTGGTCATCTTAGTGGCACTTTGTTGGACATTCTTCAGTAGCTCCGCATCCGTCTGGTACTGAGGAGCCCAGAACTGGGCCCAGTATTCCAGGTGTGGCCTCACCAGTGCTGAGTAAAAGGGAAGGATCACCTCCCTTAACCTGCTGGCAACACTCCTCCTATTGCAGCTCAGGATACTGTTAGCCTTCTTTGCCACAAGTGTGCGTTGCTGGCTTATGTTCAACTTGGTATCCATCAGGAACCCCAGGTCCTTCTCCACCAAGCTGCTTTCCAGTTGGTCAGTCCCTAGCATGTACTGGTGCATGAGATCATTCCTCCCCAGGTGCAGGACTTTGCATTTCGCTTTGTTGAACTTCACGAGGTTCCTGTCAGCCCATTTCTCCAGCCTGTTGAGATCCCTCTGGATGGCAGCACAACCCTCTGGTGTATCAGCCGCTCCTCCCAGCTTTGTGTCATCAGCAAACTTGCTGAGGGTACACTCTGCCCCATCATCCAGATCATTAATGAAAATGTTAAACAGGATCAGATCCAGAACTGACCCCTGGGGTACATTGCTACCTACTGGCCTCCAGCTATACTGTGCCACAGATCAACTGCCCTCAGGGCCTTGGCTGTTCAGCCAGTTTTCAGTCCACTGTCTACTCATCCAGCCCATTATTCATCATCTCTATGAATATCTTATGGTAGCTTATTCATATATGATGTTCTCAAGACAACAGTATGATGGTAAAGAATAATCCGTACTCATCTGAGGAAATAGGGGCCCTCATAACTAATTTCGGTGCCATCAAAAAGGCATAATTAGGTGTAGGTTTAATCATAAATGTTCCAGGACAAAATCACTTTAAAGAAATCTTATTTTACTACCTTTTGGCAAGGAAAAAATATTCACTGATAATTTTTAACCTGGTAAAAATTGACATTTTTATATGACCATTAGAATGTAAAAAAAAAGAAAACAAAAAATCACAGTATTTAAACAAATAGTTTCAATGGTTCTGAATACAGCAAAAATATCAATATTTACTGAGGAGAATACTTCAATCTTTTATTCAACTGTAGTCCTTGTTTCTTTCAAAGCTCTTTCTTGCTGCCTTCTGTAACCTGCAAGCGTCTTGGTTTGCAAGTCGGGTTACAGGTCAGCTTCTGTTCATATCAGCAGTTCACATTTTAGTGGCTTCAGAAAGTGGATTTCCACTGCCAAAGCTTCACACCCTGCCAAGGGGCATAGCAAATGGCTTTTAACTGAAGCAGAGGCATAGACATATTTACTGACAGACTGCTACCACACACATGTAAGAAATAAAACTCCGGACAATCAGTTTAACTTATGTCCTGAGGAAGTTTATTAACAGGGTATGGGGGGTGTTGGTTGTTAATCAGGCTTCTCCAGCCTTTTCCCTTTTTTCCTCAAACAGTGCTGTCCCTTCTGCACCTGGTCTTCCTTTCACTGCTGCAGGATGGGGCAGAAAAGGGAACAGACCAGGGCACGCTTCTCTCTTCTCCCTCCTCAGTCAGTCAAATGGAGAATTTTGAAACTTTCTGTAAGGCCATCAGCCTGAGGATAAGGAAACACACCTGGCAGAAGCCTGCACCCTGTAATAGTCTTACTGCTAGGTGCGAGCTCCCCCAGAGCAAAGCCCAGAGGCTGCCCTCGTAAGGCTGCTGTGCCATCCTGCTGGGCTCAGGCCCCTGTATGTGGGCGCTCTCAGCGCGGCTCACAGGATGGAACTTTCCTCTGGAAATCCCTGGGGCACGTTCTAGCTCATTCCTGTCCCCCATCCCTTTGGTGCCCCACCCCACCGTCCTTGAACTTCCCCCACCCAAACACACTGCGGCTTGTCCCGCAGCCTCGTAAAGTGTGGGGCTCCAAAACAGCCTTTGACTTTTGTTTGATTATTTTCTGCTAGAATTTAACTATTCATTATTATTAAAGAATGTTGTATACACAGTATTCTTACACGTTTTGGATGTATATATTTAACTTATATCTCTTTAGAAATGTATATGTTTATATGACATAACATATATAAATAAATATAATTTGTATCTTTGTATCAATAAATAATACACACACACATATACAGTGTATAAACTTTTATATATGAGCACTTCCTGGTCAAAAGGAAATGAACAGCTAATTAGAGGTTGTTCTGAGATCACATGGGTATGATGGTTTCAAGAAATGGCAGGCAGCCAATCACAGAGCAATATGGAAACATGGTGTATGATGTCAAAAATAGCGGCCTCCATGTATGGGGTGGGCAGGGGCTTCCAGTGCTGATCCACTTCTGGATCAGCTGGAAGGTATGGCTGGTCCGGGCAGCCAATCGTAGGGCTCCTTTTGAGCACATGGTATAAAATGGTATTAGGAAACAGCCTTCAGCCAATCACAGAACAGTATGAAAACATGTTCCTTACCATGGTTTACAAAATGGCAGCTCCCTGCCATGAAATGTTGGACAACCCAAAATGGCGGCCCCCAAGTGTGCAGTGGGGAAGGACTTCCTGTTGTGATGTGCACCTGGCTGAGTTGGCAGGGTCGGGTGGGAATGCCAGCCAATCACAGGACACTCCGTGCTCCCATTGGGGAAGGGCACTTTACAGAATGACAACCCCCACGGACAGAAAGGGGAGGGGGCAAGCCAACCACATGACCGGAAGAGAGGCGGGACTTCCAGGAGCAGCAGGTTAGATGATGTCACCAGGGGGCGGAGCTTCACCAGAGCCAGGGAGAGGGAGGCACCTCTTGTGGTCCAGGATTAACCTTGCCCTGGTGCTCCTGGGAGGTGCTGAGTAAAAATCTTCCACCTTACGAGAATAAGAACACAACCGCATTGTTGTGTTAGAAGTGATGGTCTGATACTGCTACATCTGGTCTAGTGAAAATCTTTTCCTCAGTCACACAGCATTTTTATTTTTTCTCAGAGAAGGCCTCACTGTGTTCAGTGATGTCCTGACTAGAAGGATGTGTTAAAAGAAGAAAGAAAGAAAAAAATTAGCTTTTCTCTGCATCAAATCTGTTCTTGTTGCAGAACAGATTTAGTGGTCTGCGTACTGCTGAACAAGGGCAGTTTTGTAAGGACTGTGTCGTTCTGGCCGTTCTGGCCACCTTCGGTTCAGAAACAGGGTTTACATGTACATAAAAGGTTATACTTGGAACTTCATAATCTGCCCATAGGCTGATGCTAATCGCTGCTTTATCTACTTGTGGGAGCTGGATTTGCAATAAACCAGAATCGTTCTACTAAAAAGCACAAAAGAAAAGAATAAAAGAAAAAGAAACAATATATTACATACATCATATATAGATATATTGCTTTAACTTTTATCTATTTTGTTATTATTATTTACTATGCTTTAAACACTGTGTGAATGTAAAGATTTCATTTGTATCTGTGAAAATTTACAGAAAATAGGGATGGGAGAAGTATCCTGGCCATTGTCTGCCTAATCCTTAATTTAGCGAACCTGCTGTGCCACTCTGGGTAAATGAGACATGGAAGCACAAAGAAACAATATATAAGCAATATGCTCTTCAAGCTGAGAAAGTATTAGTATAAAAAGGGCAAATTATAGAACCGGCTAATGACTGTAATAGTTCCCAAGCTTAAAAACAGATGCATGCTCAATGCTTTACAATTCTTATATAAAAGCATTTACAGTCTTGCAGAGACATAATTGAAAGGCAAAACAAAGAAACCTTTAATCATAGCTGGAACATATTTTTAAAACACCAGAAAGGTAGGGGCTGGCTGGTTGGAAAATGAATAGTAGAAAAAAATGGGTCCTACTCAACCCTTATTTTTTCTAGGGTAACTCGAAACCATTACTTGCTACAGAGTTGCACTGAAGCCAAAGGAGAAATAATTCCTGTTCTCTAAAAGTAACATCAACAGCACAGAACAGCTGGCAGCTGGAGGTAATCCTCAGCATGAGGTCTGCAGCGATACAGGGTCCAGAGTTCAGCCTCTCTCCTCAATGTCAACGGGTTTATGTCAAACACTGGCCACTACAGAAAGTTGTCACTATGGCAGGAGTGCGCTGGGCAAAAGAGCTGCGAGGGGCTGGTCTTCATGTGAACACTGATGCCGGGACGTTGGGATATAATGAGATGTGTATAAATGACATGGTGTAAATCAGATGGGGTAACTCTAGCACATGAAGTCCTGAGTCTGTTTTGCCTGTTAGACATGGGTCATGGCATTAAATGACTCTCATGAGAGCAGCCATGGTAAAGGGTGTTTTCCCTGCATCATTATCAAGAAGGCCAAGTCTTATTTTTATAGACAGCCTTCAACACCAAGTCCAGCCGTTGCTTTACTAACACCCTAACTGGCCTTTGAAAATATGTTCCTGACTCAAGGATGCAAGCAGCTGCATTCCTGGGAAGTGTTAGATTACTGTGTAACATACCAGAATTACTTTTTATTTCTACTTTCACCATGCGGGCAAAGCAACTGGTGAACTTTAGTTAAAGTCTTGTATGTAAAAGGAACACAGAGCACTGCCCTCTCAGGTTTTTCATGCAACTTTTCTTTTTTTTTTTTTTTTTTTCCCCCACCATACTTAACAATCTCATGAAGTGTTACGACTTTTACATCAACCAGTCTTTGATAATCCTTTCAGTGAAGATGTATTTCCTAATATCCAATCCAAACCTCCTCTGGTGCAACTTGAGGCCATTTCCTCTCATCCTATCACTTGTTACTTGGGGAAAGAGACTGACCCCCACCTCACTACAACCTCCTTTCAGGTAGTTGTAGGGAGTGATAAGGTCTCCCCTCAGCCTCCTTTTCTCCAGGCTAAACAACCCCAGTTCCTTCAGCCGCTCCTCATAAGTCTTGTGCTCTTAACCCTTCACCAGCTTCCTTGCTCTTCTTTGGACACACTTGTCATGGTTAACCCCAGCCAGCAACTAAGCCAGCAACTAAGAACCTCACAGCCCTGTCCTCAACTGGACAGGGGAGACAAAATATAACAAAAGGCTTGTGGGTTGAGATAAGGACAGGGAGAGATCACTCAACCAATTACTGTCATGGGCAAAACAGACTCGACTTGGGAAAAATGAACTTAATTTATTGCCAATCAAACCAGAGTAGGGTAATGAGAAATAAAACCAAATCTTAAAACACCTTGCCCCCATCCCTCCCTTCTTCCTGAGCACAGCTTCACTCACAAATTCTCTACCTACCCCATCAAGCACTACAGGGGGACGGGGAATGGGGTTTGTGGTCAGTTCATCACACATTGTATCTGCTGTTCCATTCCCCTCAGGGGCAGGACTTCTCACGCTCTTCCCCTGCTCCAGCACGGGGTCCCTCCCATGGAAGACAGTCCTCCATGAACTTCTCCAGGGTGGGTCCTTCCCATGGGCTGCAGTTCTTCATGAATTGCTCCAGTGTGGGTCCCTTCCATGGGGTGCAGTCCTTCAGGCACAGACTGCTCCAGCGTGGGTTCCCTGCAGGGTCACAAGTCCTGCCAGAAAACCTGCTCCAGCGTGGGCTCCTCTCTCCACAGGGCCACAGGTCCTGACAGGAGCCTGCTCCAGCACGGGGTTCCCACAGGGTCACAGCCTCCTTCGGGCACCCACCTGCTCCGGCGTGGGGTCCTCCCCGGGCTGCAGGTGGAGATCTGCTCCCCCGTGGACCTCCCTGGGCTGCAGGGGGACAGCCTGCCTCACCAGGGTCTTCCCCATGGGTTGCGGGAGAATCTCTGCTCTGGTGCCTGGAGCACCTCCTCCCCCTCCTTCTTCACTGACCTGGGGGTCTGCTGAGTTGTCTCTCTTACATGTTCTCACTCCTCTGTCTGGCTGCCATTTCTGCGCCCACCACAACTTTTTTTTCCCCTTCTTAAATCTGTTACCCCAGAGATGCTACCACTATTGCTGATGGGCTCGGCCTTGGCCAGCAGCAGGTCCATCTTGGAGCCGGCTGGCATTGGCTCTGTCGGACACAGGGGAAGCTTCCAGCAGCTTCTTACAGAAGCCACCCCTGTAGCCCCCCCACTACCAAAACCTCGCCATGCAAACCCAATACAACGCTGCAGCACCTCAATATCTTTCCTGTAGTGAGATGCCCAAAACTGAACACAGTACTCAGATGCAGCCTCACCAGCGTCGAGTACAGGGGGACAATCACTTCCCTGCTCCTGCTGGCCACACTATTTCTGATACAGGCCAGGATGCCGTTGGCCCCTTTGGCCACCTGGGCACACTGCCGGCTCATATTCAGCCGGCTGTTGACCAACAGCCCCAGGTCTTTTTCTGCCGGGCAGCTTTCCAGCCACTCCTCCCCAAGCCTGTAGCACTGCATGGGGTTGGTGTGACCCAAGTGCAGGACCCGGCACTCGCGCTTGCTGAACCTCCTACAATTGGCCTTGGCCCATCGATCCAGCCTGTCCAGATCTCTCTGTAGAGCCTTCCTACCCTCGAGCAGATCAAC
Source organism: Astur gentilis (assembly GCF_929443795.1). Taxonomy (NCBI): domain Eukaryota; kingdom Metazoa; phylum Chordata; class Aves; order Accipitriformes; family Accipitridae; genus Astur; species Astur gentilis. The sequence goes on from NC_064897.1 coordinate 19,184,248, forward strand.
CCTCCTCCCAACTTGGTGTCATCTGCAAACTTGCTGAGGGTGCACTCGATCCCCTCATTCAGATCATTGATAAAGTTATTAAACGGAACTGGCCCCAATACTGAGCCCTAGGGAAGACCACTTGCGACCTGCCGCCAACCAGATTTAAATCCATTCACCACAACTCTTTGGGCTCAGCCTTCTAGCCAGTTTTTTACCCAGCGATGAGTACACCCAACCAAGTCCTGAGCAGCCAGTTTCTTTGAGAAAATGCTGTGGGAAATGGTGTCAAAGCCTTTACTAAAGTCCAGGTAAACAACTTCACAGTCTTTTTCTCATGCACTAAGAGGGTTACCTTGACATAGAAGGAGATCAGGTTGGTCAAGCAGGACCTGCCTTTCCTAAACCCATGCTGACTGGGCCTGATCACCTGGTTGTCCTGTATGTGCCACGTGATGACAGTCAAGATGATCTGCTCCATAACTTTCCCCAGCACCAAGGTCAGACTGAAGCCTGTAGTTCCCCAGATCCTCCTTCTGCCTCCTGTTGACACAACCTAAGTGGGATTCAGCTCATGGATTAGAATACACAAATTGAAATGTTAACATTTGGGCATACACTGGTGCTCAGTATCTGATCTCCCATTATAATCAATGGAGAGCGAGATGCTACATGTGGAGTCTAGAGAGCTATTCAGTTTATTCTCAAGCAGGCACATACATCTGACTGGCCTAATTTGAAAGCTCAATCTTGTTTTGCTTCTCTGTCCTATTGTCTTTCCAGCAAAGTTGGAAGAACTGTAGCAGAGGCAAAAACAACATGGAGCCAACAAACAATCCCACAAACATGAGACATGATTACTTCACTTTGTTCTAGTTACCAGTGCTGGAGGTTCATACATTCTCTAATTTCCTTCTGAATTATCAATGCTTCCAGAGTGCTTCTGGAGGTCTTGTTTTCCACCAAAGCTCAGTAAGAAGGTTGTCTCTTCCTCTCAAACGGAGATGATGTGTTTCTCACTACAACATCTCTTGCAAATGTGCACTACATAGCATGATATTCAGTATTTGTCTTGAATTTGAAGCTGAGCCATTTCTTGATAGAAGTATTCTAGTGTAAGCACCTCTTATCAGGTCTTCAGGATCTGGCCTGCCTCTACACAGCTTTGAAGGGTCCCAGAAGTGCTGAGATGAGCCCACTTCACAAGCTGTGGCTGTGTCCTGAAGTACAGACATGTACAGAAAACCTGTGGAACCTCCTTCATATAGAAGATTTAGAGGCTCTGACTTCAGAGTTCATCACCACTTACACACTTGACAGGAAAATATGGTACCTGTCTTTGTAAAGGCAGAAAGGAAGGACAGGCGTGCCTTCAGAAATCTCATGGAGAATGATTTTTATTTACTGGGCACTATGAATTAAGTCCTTCAGCAATGGAGTGGAAAATGTTTTTTTTATAATGATTGTGCAATCTATTTTAAATGTAATGCTTGTGAGCTGTTTGAATACTGAGAGCATCGGCAAAGGTTAAAAGCTCATGGCCTCTGACCCCAGATACCACCAAAGATCAGATCAGCATTTGGACTAAAAAATTTGAAGTTATTGGTATGATATCAATTTATAAAATCCCATGTTATCATTATTCTGTGAATTATGTAGATATTGCATTAGTATATGTGCTTTTATTTGCTGGTTTTATTAAAAATAACTCTGGAAATGAACATATACTTATTATAGAGTTTATTATTTATTCTGTGTGAGAAATTTCAATAATTTCTAATTAGAGAAGAGCTCACCTACCCCCTCCAGGCACCCAGGCAAGTTAAGTTCTTTCTGCAAAATTCTAAGCTGATGTCTACCAAGAACGTGCTGATTACAGTTAATCCAGTTCAGTACAGAAGATATCTGAATAAATTCCTGTGATTCCTTCTACCCTAGCTTGTGATTTTATTTTAAAAGAAAACCACTACCAACAGAAAGGGAGCTGAAGAGTATTGTTTTGTAGTGTGAAGTACAAGAAGCTTTGAAGATATCCAGGTGACATGTATTCATGGCTTTATCTTTGAGCAACTTCAGTTACATGAGTACTTTAAGTATGTCAGGTACAATTAGTTTTTAATGAATCCATAATGAGTCTAATTACATTCTGCAATTCAAAATTCTGTCTAATTTACTTCCTAGTCAAAGTTGCCTGCTTGCTTTTCTTACCTGCTGTTGTCAGGACAGTATTTACTGCCTTAATTCCCTGAATGATGAGTCTCTCTTGTTTGAATGGGAATCAGTGATTTCTGGCTTGAAAAGCAGCAGGGCACAGATGTACCAACTCTTGAACAAATGGATCAGCCAGCACATTACCTTTAAGAACTGATAATCAACCTCTTTTATGTCTTTTAATAACAGTGAAAAACATCTGAATACACAAATATATATCATCTTATTTTGATTATAGTAGCTCTTTTCTCTTATTGGCTGGAGTTGCCCTTTTGTAGTGTAGCAGCATAAACACATTCTCAAGGGATGGTGAAAAGTAGCTGCCAAACCAAATTGAAATTCCTCATAATAATAACCTCCCTGTGTGAAACTTAAGGGTCTTCTTAATGTGCTGTAAAGTAGCACTTTGCAGCCTCCACAACAAATAGAACAGACATATTCTCAGCAGGTTTAGGGGAGGAGGGAGGGGATAATCTCAACCCCAGCTGAAACAGGGTTACAAATAAATTATTTCTTGTATTCAACAGAGTCAATGCACAGTTTTAGGCTTGCAAAGAGGTTAAGAAAAAAAAAAAATCAATGTAGTATACAAATGAAGAATCAGAGCCTAATAAAATTTATGCAGAAAAAAATTTATAATCTACATGAGAAAATGTAAAATAAATATTAAAGGTAACATAGTAAAGAAAAAAGGTGAAAAAGCATTCATTTCACAGCAGAGAGGATACAAGTCGTCTTACATAAGTGAAAGCAGATTTTTATCTATACAAATTTTGGCACATATCAGTAGTGTTAATTCTGATGTAAATTATGACAGAGGTTTGTCCCTTAAGTCCTAACTCAATGTATATTAAAGTTATTCAGAAACAGTGACTTTAAGGAAACCTATTCTCTTTTGGAAAGTATCTCAATACATATACTGCATACAGGAAAAACAAAAAAGTCAAATAATATTATTTGCCTAAGAAGCTGGGGAATCTCTCTGGGCTAAAAAAAGGCAAAGAAATAAAATGAAAATGATGTAATTTGTCTTTGGCAGGAGAGGAACAAATGAAATGATACCGATTTAAGTTGGGGAAAGCAAAAATGGAAGTAGAAAAAGGCATGAAAAGGCAAGAACAAGAGTTCTGAGTAAAATTCTTTCAGTTTTTCCCTAGGCTAAAAATAAATAGCTAAATAAATGCATTAAAACATTCACAGCTTTTTTCAAAAGAAGAAAATAATCCTTATTTCACAGATAAGTGAACTGAGGGGATGCAAACTCAAGCAAGGAAGGTAGTCATGCTTTAGGATGCCTACCATCAAAAATCAGATTCTTCAAATCCTGTTTATCTGCTGCTTCACCCTGGGGTATCTAAGATGCTGATGCTGAAGTTCTGGTTGCAACCTGACCAGAAGCATCCCAGGGCTGAATACAACTAAGCCTTACTGGAATTCAAGGAGAGGTGCTCTTCTGATTGCCTCATCCCAAGGCCTTCATCCCCTAGAAGTTGTTCAGATTATGTTAGAGCACCAAGCTCTGCTCAAGACACCAAAGGATCATACGCTGTTGGATCCTCAATTTTCTTCCCAGTAGTTCAGAGACTAGCAGGCTGTAGGAAAAAATAGGTCTAACTCTCACCTGAATCTCCACCTGTCTCAGTTTGGTAAGGAACAAGCCATGCAGTATCCTGAGATAGGGCCTTTCTATTTCTCCACATCGAAAATGTTCTTCTTTGCTTGAAATGATTAAATATTCATTTGACCATAGAGGGGGAAGAGGGAGTACATTGATTTGATCTCTCTCTGGGCCAATAGTTAAGGCTCTGAACTCTAATAAGGGAAATTTGGATTCCCATTTCTGTTCCAGACAACTATTTCTGTAGGTTATGTTAACAATCCTGGAATACAGATCACCTCCTCCACAGCAATGAGAAACAAAATTTTGCTCTTATTTATGTCAATAGGAGTTTTAGCATCAACCTCAATTGGACCAATATATCTTTTAAAAAAAAATGTCACCCAATGTTTCCGTATTTTCTATTCACTTTCTAGAAATCATACTTTCTCCTAGTTTTTTCTGTCCTTCTCAGCTGCTGCATATTGGCCCCAGGAATTAATGGTAAAAAATTTCCTTCATGAGTGCTGTCCTCATGTATCTGATCTAAACCCCCTGAAATCAGACCCGATGTGTCTATCTGCTTGTTAAATAAGTTTATCCAGCTGCAGTCTATGATAATGCAGTCAACCAGAGGAAGGTGGTACACCTGAGTTAACTTACTGTGCTTAATGTATTTTTCCTGACTGCTGGCTTGCTGCTTATCTAAAAAGTAAAGTTAATAATGGGTCTGAGGAAAAGTGTATCCAAGATAGCTCACCAGATGTTTGGAGTTTAGAAAAAGTGACTCTAGCACATTAGTCTTCTATAAAAGCTTTAATCTGAATATATATTTAGAAAGCTACAATGTAATTGTTATTGTTAGGAGAACCTTGCTCACTGAGAGGTACTCATGCTTTCTTAGTGGTAATTACAAATTGTTTGTTTTGCACATCGAGGTCTAGTATGGAGGATGTGACAGAAGGTGTAGGCAGTGATTTTTTAAAGAAAGCAAGCTATCTCCTGCAGAGCTCTTTTTTTTCCCATCTTTACACCCATAGGCTTCAAAAAGCGTTAAGACTCAGTATTGGAGAACTGCTTGTTAGAATCAGACCTGTAACAGTTTTGTTCATTCTGTTGAAGCCCTACATATAAGAAATTTGCTGATCAGTATTCAACAACCTTGAAATATAGATGCAGAGAGTCATAAATACATGGCTGGAAGGGGCCTGGTAAAGATGTCTAATCCAATTGCTTGCCCCAAGGCAAGATCAAATGCAGCTAAAGTATTTCTGACAGCTGTTTATCCAGTCTATTCATAGGAATGTCAGTGATGGATATTGTACAATGTCTCAAGACAAGCTGTCCTCAAGACAAAGAACAAAATTTCAAACTGCAGTCTTGTGTTCTAGGACTAGGAGCTAAATGACAGCTCTTTGAGAGCTTTGTCATACTGGTACTTATCCTGATTTACAGTAATCTACATATCATCCATAGGGTGTTGAAACTATATCTCCTGCATGATGTGCTGGCAGTTGGGACTGTGTGAGGTGACTGGAGATGTATATGGTGAATTGATTTTCAGAAAAATGCGCTTATGAAATATAAAACCTTGCTATGTGGTTTAAGGATAACTACCTTAAGGATGCTATCTTTAGCCATATTAAGAATGGCTATAATTCAGCCATAATAAGATGCGGGCATCTTGAAACAAATCCAGATGGTTTTGCACCACAAATATCATTAAAAGGTGGGAGACTTCACATTCAGAAAGTTACATGCACGCTTTAGAAAGGTATGTACAGCTCTGCCATTTGATAGAAATGATTGTTGAAGGTATAAACTGCAGTGCTGTTAGCCTAGGATATGTGAGCACTTGGCTGAAAACGTAGTGTTACCTTAAAGTGAGTATGCCAATGGTATTAAATAAAACAAACATCTCACACAATGATGTATGTGTGGACTTCACTGTTTTTTTTTCCTTTGTCTACTTTCAAATACCTACTTGACTTAGTAGGCGTTTGAAAATAGACTAAGAAGATAAAGGTTCAAATTATCTTTCATGACCCCAAAGAGATACCAGTATGAGATACAATTTTTAAATATGATTAATAGCTTCTACAGGACTTTTTCCAGGATATTTTAAATCTTCAGACCTCCTGCTTTAATTATATCTGAATTTGAACTATCCTTTTTTTTTTTTTTTTTTTTTTTAATTATTGTGGGGCTGTGCACTGTTATTAACCCTTGTAGAAAACAGCTAAACTTAAACCAGAAATGAATCAAAATATTTATGTGCTTAACAAAAGATTCACATGCTTAAAATGAGGAAACCATACTGAACATCTAGATTGATACTTCTCAGCTTTTCACATTGACAATGCCCCTTACTCAAAGAAAATAAAATATTTCACAAGATATTAACATTTTCTATAAAAGTATGAATGGAGATGAATCAATAAGAACAGCAATGTTGTGCTGTGTTTGTCCATATGCTTCAAGAAGCTGACAGAGTAACTTGATCATGAGGAGTATTAAAGGCAGAAGTTACTGGCAATAGAACTTTCAGGGCTTTGCAACCCCTTTTGACTACTTTTGGGGGTTCCTCTAGACTACATAACACCCTGTGCTTTGGGAAGCAGCTCTTGTCTGTCCTCTTGTGTAATGGTCTAAAGCAATTTGCCCAACTGAACAGTGGCATAACACAGGACTGTATAAGGGAGATTTTGATACATATTATATACCTGTGTTTGTATAAGACCAGGTGATGTCTATTGGTGTCCATTCCTTGGTTTTACTTGTCTGTGGCGTATGTCTCCATAGCATACAAACACACTAATCAGTGCAAAACCCATAGAATAGGGGTGCAGGAGTAAAAAATCTTCCCTTATGCATTGAGAAGGTGTACTTCTGCTTCACCACTCCTTTCTCTGAAAATGACAGATGGTTACCAGAAGAATAATAGAAATTTAGGTTGGGACAGATCTGCAAAAATGTGCCACTAATTTCACAATATGTGTTTAATGATACAGTCTGAACTTGACAACTAAACAAATTTGGGAAAAACATCAGGTTTCCCAATTTACAATACATGAAATGGGAAAAGATAGTTTTACTCAGCTCTGTCAATGACACTTTCAGTCCAGTATGACAGGGAGTAGAAAGGAGCTCTGGAAAAAGCATTTAAAAGATGAAAACCAAAACCATGGTCCAAACAATTATTGTGCCTTTATCTTATTACTATTGCTTGTAAGGAATTTTGTTAGCAAACAGATATGAAACACTGTATAGCAACTTTCATGAAATTACTTTTAATGCACAAAAAGCACTCTATTCCATTCAAAATCTTTTTGGAAAATGAGAAGTGTTCCCAACCATTAAGGGAAATCTATCAATATTGTAAAGCATATATAAAATAAATGTATGAATTTAAGTTTCAGCTTGACTTTTGCTGAGCTATAATAGAATATCAATTAGTAGGATTTACCACAAAAATACCGTATCCATTATTTTGTTTGCTCAGTGAATTAAAAAAATCTTTCTGTTGTTTGATTTACTACAGGAGAGAGTATTCATCTTAAAACCTCCACTCTGTATTTTGCTGCACCCATCCTTCACTCCTAAGAAAGTCAGAGGATCTGTAGGAGGCACAAGTGGACTCAGGTGCATCATGGGTTGTCAGAAGGATGAAACATTGGCTTCTCCTCTATATAAACCCCTATGCCGAGAAATGCGAGAGATGAAAGACAGACACACTGAAAATGTATTATCAATATCCTCATTTCTAGAAAGTATTCAGCATTTATCATTCACTGAAAAGAGGCACTAAATCATTCCTGTGTTACAGTATTGATTTGCTTATAAGATACTTTCTGAGGCTTAAAACACACACACTGACTAGGTAAAGTAAATTTGAGGGTCTTTCCTACAATAACCTAATAATTTAGGAAGTACAGCAACCTAAAAAGTGCTGATTCATTTGACTATCACTCTACCTTTCCACAATTTCAAAAGCATTGTACGTTCCTTAACAAATCATGTCCTTCCCTGAGAGAATATAACCTTGATTTTTTTTTCATTTAAGTGGAAATATGTTTGCATAAGATAGCTTCTTTTCATACGGTAGGCCCAGGTCACAAGATCACTAATCCTTAAATGGTAGTTCTTTTTAGAATTAAAGAGCTAGACCTTCAAAACTAAGTTGTCTAGGCACCTTGAAAGAAGTTCTGCTTTCTCTGGTAGAAGCTTGCATAACTGAAAATTTGATCCAAAGCCTTTTTAACCCTGCTGACAACCATCTTTGGGAGAACTCCTGTACTCTTATAACAAAACCAACAACTGTCACTGGAAGTTGGATCTGAACAGGCACAGCATAATTTCTGTGTAATTTAACAAGTTTAGCCTTTTTATTATTTTTTTTAACAGAAAAGCAGTATTTAAATCTGCAGAGTCAATATGTTGTCAGGAGTTGTAGTTGAAGAGACACTGCATTTTCTTCAGCATAAAAGAAACATTTTTCATACTAAGGTCTGCAGTATGTCCTTAGTTTGACATCAATCACTGAATTTTTTCGAATGCAACCTGCACTAATGCTAGCCCAAAGAAGTTAAAAAAAAAAAGAAAATAGATGGCTACAAAATGTATGTTTGTTGGACAATTGCAAGGGTGAAAACAGAGCTCCAGTCCATGGAATGTAGGACTAAGATGCAGTTTGTAAGCAGATGTCAGGTCTCTCCATCACAATGTTGCCTCTTCCATGTCACTCAGTAGAAGCCCAAGCTTACCTAGATGAGACCAAAGCACTGAATTGTAGAAAAAGGAACTGTCATGCTGAAGAAGATGCGAAACCTTGTAGTAGAAGATGTTATTCAGGCTCTCATCTTGTACACGTTCACTAAACTTTAAATACTTTTAAACACATTTAAACTTTGATTTTTCATAGGCACTCTGTCTTTGAGCCTCAGTTCTTTTTCATCTTTTTGGTATTGTGTACTTTTGCACTTATTCTATGTTTTTGTGCCTTCTACATTACTTCCTCTGTGTGACAATATTTTATGGAAATGACACACATGACCACATATACTAAAATGTGCTACGTTATCTTTCCTTTACATGTAACACTCTTCCTAAGCAGATGCGGTGTCGTAACTGCTCAGGGGCATTTAATTGCTATAACAGTATGATAAACTGTTGGAAAGTATTGAACTTTTAATTGCAGTGATTGTATTCTCCCATGTTATACTTGCTAAAAGGACTTAGCAATGTTGGTAGTACTGATGTAAGAGGGCTGAGATGAATTTAAATATAATCCTATTCTGAAGAGGCATCCCAAGAGTGGTTTAAGCTTGAGGGAAATTCAGGGTAGAGGAGACATTTTGAGACGTACCAGCGAAGAGTAATTTACAATTTTCTTTTTCCTCTCGAGTACAATAGCAATATCAAGGAAACAGAAAGGAAGGAGCTAATCACTGGACTTGTTCTGTTAGGCACTGCATTACATGCACTGTAATTCAGATCTAAACTCCACTCTGTGGAGGGCACTGCTTACATTTTAGTACCTTTTACAGGCTACCTAGAGTGTTTCACATTGCATAATGGCTACTTTATTAAAAGGAGTCATCAAAGTAGTTTCTGAGAAATACATGATAGCTTACGTAGTCATACACTACAAGCTGTTCCACGGAAAGGTTAGCAAACACCCTTCAGGCATCTGTTTTAATAACACTTTGCAGTGGAACCCAACCTCTTAGATAGCATATTTTATTCATGGATTATCAAGTTTACATGTTTTAAATATTTATGGAATTCATAAACCCATATGGTCCTTACTGTGATGCATGATACAAGTGTTTAATGAGAAAGTGTGGACATATTTATATAAAAATAATATCTGCTCTTTCCTCTCAATAGCCCTGAATTGCTCTATTGAGTAAACTGGAGTGATTACACTGATTCTTGTCTCCTTTGTTCTGCTTTTTTGTTCATTTAGTCTTCAATCAATTTTGAGGTTTTCAGCACCACACAGTTATCAAAACAGCATTCTGGTTGAGATCAGGCTTATAATATCCATATAAAAAAACATTCTTTGTGTCTGTTAGTATTTCTCAGGCTACAGAATGGAACCAGATTGGGCTTTTCTTCAAAGTACAGGACATCCTTCAGCAACATCCTACCTTTTCATACATTCTTAAAGACAAGAACATGCATCCTGGCTTTTCAGTTTGCAGACATAAGCAAGCCAATATATCTAATTAATTCCTCATTAACTTTTGTGCTGGAGAAGAAGATATCCAATGAATAGGGAATAAAAGAAAGGAGTTATACATATACAGAAACTTAATTTTCTAACTACATTTTGCAACAACTAGACAACTGAGATGGGCTCATGAGTGGACGTAAAGATGGATATTGCAATAAAAGCAGAAGATAGTGAGACATTGTTTAAGTCCAAAGAGGGAAAGATATATTTGCAATTAAGAGGATCTCAACTTCATCAAGAATCAATAAGATTCCAGCTTGTAATGCAGACAGAATCAAGATTAAGGAAATTCCCAAGTAGCCGAAACGAATATAGGCAGTATGATATAATGATGAATAATGGTAACGGAAACTAAAGTGGTCAGTGTAATTATCTTCGCAGCTATCCCAGGAAAATCTTGAAATGTTGGACAGGGTGAACAGCAAAAAGGACTCACAGTTTCTTTCTGGCTGCCCATATCTGGTTTATGGGACCAAGAGATGAAGCAGAAGGAGTGACAGTAGAGAACGTAGTTTATGCCTGGAGAGAGAGGGGCCTGATGCCTTCTTAAGCTCCCCCCCTCACACTTTCTATTTATTCTGCCTTGAGAATGTGTCTGAAGTTTTGCAAACATCCAAAGTCAGACAGGGAAGATGCGAGATGGGAAAAGAAGATCTTGAGTAGAGTAATAAACCAGAATGCCCCTCTTGAAAATAAGATACAGTTGGTATATTTTTGTTTAATAGATATGTGCATGTTGATCATCCTCCAAAGGAAAGGAATGGGGAAAATTGCCTTTGTTGCAGAAAAAAAGTCCCATCTGCCTGTCTTACTCATGTCTATTCCCCTCAAAACCCCCCAAAACACACCGAAGAACCCAAACCCCCAAACTTTTAAAGTTATTTAAAATAACCAAACAATCCTTAGAATCTTCTGAAGTTTTCTACTCTATCTGTGGTTTTCCTACAGATGTATGTTGTTTGAAACTAAGACTTTTTGTACTTTGTATCCTGTAAAAAACTGAACATAATGAGTCAATATCTTAATCAATGAACTAAATATGATGGTCAATCCTTCATGACTGACCCTTTCATGGATAAAAATTTTGCACATAGAAGAACCTCATCTTTTAAATAATGAAATTTTACCTAGTCAACAGGAGTTAGACAACTACAAATTTTCCAAGCTCTTATTGACGTTGTTGACATGGATTTCATACTTTGAGTAGAAGAATAGAATGCTAAAATCCCAGAGGAAGAGATTGACTTTTCCTTCATATATACATTTTGCTCTTTCCAGAAGATGTTATCTAAATACCAGTTAAACTATCAGCTGAGTATTTTTTCAAAAAGTGTTCCAGCTGTGAAGCTTTACAGCCACATCATTAGGATTAACTTGTGATCTAAATGCTATCTTGCAGCTCAGCTATCTGCTACTAAATATTGGATGCTTCTCTGTGGAAACCATTTTATTACTTGCCTAAATATTTCATTCAGAACACTCATGTGAACAACTGGCTATGAGAGAACACAGAAGGAGCCTGGAAATGTCCACTGGAAAACAAAACAAAACAAAACAAAACAAAAATGAGGCTGTAGGTCAGCAGGCAGCCAAGACTTTATGACCTTTTTGAATCCCCAGCATTTAGAAAAAAGCAGATCAAACAAGGAAAGGGTAGGGATTGAAGATAAGATACTTATCTTCTTGAAATACTGACAAGATAAGATTGTCACTTGTAACAGTCGTACATTGAATTTAACCTTGTAAGACCAATGGACCTTATGGTTAGCATCTTTGGCGATGTGGACACTTCACATTATAGATTTTCGTGTGCACTCCACGTGGAACAGTAGTCTGGAAGCAATGTAGTCAGTGCAGAGTACCATTTGAACCAGTTAGCAAACCTCTTGAAAGGCTAAAAGGAAGATTCCACAAGTCGCTATACTGTCTCCAGTTGCAGAGTTACAGCAATAGCATGGCACTACCCTGTGCAATGCAGACTTATCCAGAATATTGTCCACCATGCTTTAACCTCTTATGGGACATTGTAAAGATGCACTGTGTGATTATTTTTAGTCTAGTCTGTTCAAGTTATTTAAAACACTAGGTATCAGGTGCTTGTCCATCCATTCAGATCTAACTAACTTAAGCAGCAGGTACTCTGAGGTAGAATTCTTGATTGTCTAAAGCAGTGTTTTTACAGAGAAAATGAATTCTCCCTCTACAGAAGAGAATAAGGCAAAGCTTTGATGAGGAAGAAAAAGAAGTCTTCATTCACAAGTATTTTCAAAGTCAAATCTCTTTCCTCATTTACCTTTCTTAATGAAGTTTACTTTAGTTATATATTTTTGTTGCCTTGTCTGTAAACCTACAGTAATTTATTAGCTCTTCTCTTCCATAATAATTTAGGGTCATTGTCCTATTTAAGGCTATTTGCACACAGAAGTTAACAAAATATTAGGATGCTTGGTCCCAGTTAATTGCCTTTGCAATTGTTCCACTGCAATTTCTGCATACAAAGTTTTGCAGCCTGTGAGCACTTGCTCCTCTCTTCTTGTATATAAAAAGAATAGCAGGAAATAATGACTGTTGTTTTGGAACATGAAGCTTGAACAACAGTGAGTTGTACCACTTATATCAACAAATCCTGCAGAGCTGGATTTGGGGCCATACCTATCTATACCTTTTCTGCTGTCCTTACATTTTATCAAAAACTAGCTAAACAAATATTTACTTCTCTGTCTTCTGAACTACTATGCAGTATGTATGGTTATTTGTACCAAAGCAAACGCACTTCTGCCACCTAAAAAAAAATTATGACTGGTACAACGCTGTGTAAGTTCAGATGCATACAACTGAAATTCTGCTATGCATTGGCCTGAAAATTTGACCTATGAAATAGAGATGGCAAATTGCATTTGCTTCCAAGACAACTGCAGTAAACAAGCACAATAGCTTTGCAAAGTTTATTGGATGCAGTCAATATCTGTTTAATTGGGGTTCACATGTGTTGGATATCTGCAAGAGTAAAAGGTTTTAAGTATTGTACTTACAGGCTACTTATTATCCACATTTTGATTCTTTCTCTGCATCATCATCAACAATAATAATATTAGCAGCAGTAATAGTAATCCAGCTGGGAATAATTCTTTGATGTTGTTTGTGTGGCTAATTGTGACAACATAAAATAAATCCTACTTCTAACATATCTGCCAGCAGTGTCTGTTTACTTCTGAAACTGTGATTATACTTTGGATCTGTGAACCGTAGTTGCCTTGGAGAATGCGTTTTACATAAACATTGATGGAAAATTGGTCTATGGTATGAAAAGATACTTAACCTTTGTGTATTGGAATACAGGTGGGTCAATAACAGGATATGGTATGGATTATGTCTTACTCATTATTTTCATTCCAACCAAAAAGCTGAAAAAGTCTGAGATACAATACTGTTCTGTGTGCCTTTTTTAAAATGAGAGCTTATTCCACACAGAAACTGGGAAAGTTAGATTATGTACAAGATTTCTTATAAACCACACATAGCAGACAGTGTGATTGTTCTGTGAAAATCTGACAGCTAGTGACTATATGATTATTTGCTGTGTGTTTACCAATGACTAAAAATTAATTGCCCGCAGATTTCCTATTATTAAATAAAGACACATTTAAACATTATTAATTCAACCCCCTTATCCTTTGTGTTAAGGATAAATAGTTTATAAAACATAAATCAATGCTGAATAACCACTATGAACATTTTCTGAATGTCTTGGAGGCAACTGCAAGCACTGCAGTAGGCAATATAGTAGGTTATAGCTTCCCTTTAATGTCCTCAACATTTATGACCATTGATTAGCTATGCATTGGAATGTTTGTGAGCTATTTATTAACCCGTTATAAAGTCCTTGTATTCACAAAATTCTAGGTGTGATCCAAAGGACAAACAGAGAAATGCTTGTTTGCTTTTCCCTTCTAGGTATGCTGGAACAAAATGAGGTATGTATGTAGGAAATCAGAAAGATTCCCAAGATTGCTGATGAGTTGTCACCCAGGTCTTAGTGGCTGGCTTTGAACACAGAGTAGTTACACAGGGTGTAAGGTAACGTATTTGCATGTCTCATGGAAACAACATGTCTTCAAGGAAAGTCATCATGAACAGGTTGAAGCACAAAGGGCTGACTTACAAAGCAGGCACAGATTTTGCATTCACTGACTTTGAAGGATGAGTCTCTGTACAATGAACTGGTATTTTCACAGGGATCTCCCCTGAAGATAGGTATGCAACTCTTAAGGCAGTGTACTGGTTTTGGCTGGGATAGAGTTAATTTTCTTCACAGTAGCTCATATGGTACTGTTTTGGATTTGTGACCAAAAACGTGTTGATAACACACCCGTGTTTTAGCTGTTGCTGAACTGTCCTTATGAAGCATCAGGACCTTCTCTGTTTCTCAGGCTGCCCTGCCAGCGACAAGGCTGGGGGGGCACAAGAAGCTGGGAGGGGACACAGCCGGGACAGCTGACCCCAACTGGCCAAAAGGATACCCCGGCCCATATGTTGTTGTGCTCAGCAATAAAAGCTGGGGAAAGAAGAAGGGGGATGTTCAGAGCTACAGTGCTTGTCTTCCCAAGAAACCATTATGCATGATGGAGCTCTGCTTTCCCAGATGTGGCTAAACACCTCTCTGATGATGAGAAGTAGTGAGCGAATTCCTCATTTTGCTTTGCTTGCACACGCAGCTTTTGCTTTACCTATTAAACTGTCTTTATCTCAACCCACCAGTTTTCACACTTTTACCCTTCTGAATCTCTCCCCCATACTACTGGGGGAGTGAGTGAGCATTTGTGTGGGGCTGAGCTGCTGACTGGGGTTAACACACAACAGTCAGGTAACATTTTCAGCATACGGACAGAAAGCCGGTTGATAGTCCCTCCATTAGCAGTCCATTAGCTCCACTTTGTAAGCTGACTTCATAATTTTTTCCTATTGCGAGTATGGCAGTAGGTATGCAGAAGAGAAATGGTTTGAGTCAGAGTAACCAGATGGGAAGGGAGATCTTCCGGACATTCAAAATAACACAGGAATGAAGATCTGAAGCACAACGTGGAGTTAAGCTATACATATTGGATGTTATCCATCTAAATTACATTTCATTACATTGATTCAATTGCAAGCCACCTCCGATTTCCAGCTGGATACAAATATTTTCAGTGTTGTTATTGTTTCACCATCTAAATTAAATTCCCTGTTTGAAACTTTTTCCCCCTATTGATTTTTTTTTCTGTTATGACAAATCAATGACAGGCTACATTACATTTTCATCTGCTAGAAAAAAGAGGTTTCTTTCCAGGAGGCTCTTTATCCTTTGGATTAGGGCTTTTTCTGTTACAAATTACCCCTTCTAGCCAGCTGCAGTGTATGATCTGTATTCATAGGACAAAGCACTTTCTCCTTTTAGCAAAATTTAATTTAGGTTTTACCTGGCTTGCAAGACGGATAACACTCCCAGGGGTAAAGCCTCCTTGGTCTAAATAGTTAGGTGCAGACAGTCATATGTTAGCTCAGTCTCTGCTCTGAATTGGTGGGATGCAAGCCAGATTCCACGTGAAGGTTGTTCAGTCATGTTAGTGCTTGGCTGTCCTCACACTGCCAAGTCCTATCCCTCAGCCGGTCATCCACAGCTGACCTCTGGATGGGACTCACATCCTTGTGCTGGACAACAAACCTGCAAGAACAGCCGGAGGCTGTGCGGGAACGTGACGTCCCATGGCCAAGTGCAGCAGGCATGGCCATGCTGTGTGTGGGGCACGCTTCTGCAGGTCACGCGTGAGGCAGCCCTGGGCATGGGGGGCTGGCAGGCAGGAGGCACATCATGCCGCATGACTGGTAGGGCCAGGAGCTTCTCCTTTGGTGGGGCATGGGCATAGCCAGGAACACAGGCGGAGAAACACCAGCAACAGACTGAGGAGAAGAGCCCCTCACAAGTTGTGGCATATCTCCAAATCCGATCCATGGTAGGAAAGGGTTTCCATCCGCCCAAACTGGCGTAGCATTCAGAAGACCAGGTTATCAAAGTACCTTCAAAGAGAAAAAGGAAAATCAATTGGCACTTTGCTGTCACCTTTTCTTCCCTTAGTCTGGTATAGTTAGTATACATGCACGTGCATGTGCACGTGCATGGGAGGGAGAGACTGCTAGGCAGGACGAAGTTAAAGTGAGAGTATTATATTGAGTGGTTTCTAATAGCTTTTTGGTTTAAAGTCGAGACTTGTGTTTGGTTCTGAAAATGCTTTAGCTTATAATGATTCTCTCTTGAAGCAATTTAACAGCTCCTCTGAAAGCAGCATTTCTCTCTCTCAGTCTTGCTTTCCATGCAAAGTAACCATATGGTGGAAAGTCAAGGTGACCTCAGACAAGTTAATCTCGGAATGTTTGATGCCGGTCTTGCTCCACCTTGTAACGCATTTCTTCAGACAAATGAAAGAACAGAAGTGTGGGGTGCCAACTGAATTGTGTGACTTCACCTCATGGAATAATATTTGCTTCTTGTGTTACATAGGGAAAAATCTATTTGCAGTTAATGTAGAGTTTATTTCATTCAGTTGTTGTGTGTAAGTGAACGGTGCATGTTAAAATATGCATATCTAGGCAGACATATGTAACAAAAAATCTGTTAATTTAGGATATATGAATAATACACGTTTCCAAAATTAACAGGTGCATTTCCTCTAATGGGAAAAAAACAGTCTGCAGGCTTAGTCACAGAGAAAAATACTTGATTCGATAAGGTTGTTCATGAAGCTAAACACACAGCTATGGCTAACGTATATTCTTTGTTCTAAAAATAGGATTACTTGCTCCAGTGTGAAAAGAAAATGCAAATGAATTAGCTAAAAATAAGTCATAAGACTTCTCTTTCATGCAATAACAAAACTATGAGCTCAGCTTTGTTTTCACCCTGTGTAAGACTTGGCTTTTTCACACTTTACTTTCAAGTTGCTCTAGTAAACAAAGCAAGCTGGGTGACAGTGAGAAGGCCTGAACTGAAAGCCCTTGCTGAGAGGTGGGAGTTAAGACAGGATCATGGTAATTCACAGAGGCTCAGCCTCAATTTAGCTATATGGACAATATAAATGTTTGCTATCTAAGCTAAACACTTCCTATCATGTTTACATTACTGAAAGAGTTCACGCCAGATAATGCCTCCTGAAATCTAGCACTCCAAAACTGCAAACCAAGAGTGTCATTCAGGGTTAAAATAGGGGGAAAGACTTTTAAAAGCAGTTTAATAAGCTGATGTGAATTGTATACACATAAATCTACAGTATGAGGATCTTGTGATAAACTTACAAAGGCGAACTCTTCAAAGATAGTGTTATTCAACCATTTTCTCTGTCATGGAGCTGCTTCTAGAATGCTGTAAACTGAATTCCTACCACTGAAGCACCTATTATGAGAAGAGCTAAGGATGTGCAACCTTGGGACTTACAGTTGTGAGGAAAATGGAGCAGATTTTCCACTAAGTCATAGAAGGAGACCCTTATGTACACAGACAGAGATATAGGAAGAGTTTTTTCAGTGAATTGACATGGTTGTACCAGCAAATACACTGGAAAAGAGATTTAGCAAAGCTGGCTGTATCCATCCTTCTCAATCAAACAATGCTAAAAATGTTCTTACTTTTGGCAACATTTTCCAGGCTGCTTGTATTTGAACTGCCTGTGACCAATCTATCCAGGCTTTTCAATGTGGCCACTAGTCACCTGCCTGGGAATTCATCCATTGCATCCCTCGTGTGCTTTAGATTTCCACGTTCTGAGATTCACCATGTCCTGTCTGCCCTTGGACAGCACTTATGGCACAGAGAAGCTGCTGATGACCCTGTCAGGGAACTGAAACGGAAGGCACCGATTGCCCCATAGCCTTCTCCTACATTTCTGTGGCTCCACTCCACGCAGCTTGAGCACATCCTTTCTCACCGGCAAACCCCTAACTCCTCAGGAGTCCGGTATTGCCGGGTGGGAGGAATGAGACAGGAGCAAAAGCAGTTATGAACAGCGAACAGAACGTCACTAGATACTGAAAGGTTAAGTGCAAGTCCATGCGTATCATCATAAAAGCAGCACACTTCCTGATGACTCAGTCTGCTCTTCAAACTCCCCAAACTCTCCCTTGTCTTCCTTCCAGCTACCTCTGCTTGTGGGAAGCCATGGGAGTCATCTGCACGGGTTTCCCTGCTGCCCGAAGGGCTCGGAGCAGCTATCCATCAGTGTCAGCTGATCAAAATGGCTGAAGCAGAAAAATGGATGGCTTGTGTTTATCTTGCAGCCCCTCTATCAGGAAACTCCTGGTACGTCTCAGCAGATGGGCACAGAGTCCTGCTAGGTGACATGCTTACCACAGCCAAGTGATCCTTCACAAGCCATCTTCCCCCTCTAAGAGTTTGTTTGTCACCCAGTGGGTATGGATTGATGGTGGAGCCACCCTGGACTAACACTACTCTGTTCATGATTCATGTTGGCCTTCTTAGGAACGTTTGCATTATAGTTTCACTGAAGATCACGCAGTCATTTTGGAAGTGAAAGTCCCAGTGGTGGTCTTTAACTGTGTTCTGGTTCACATCATGGAGCAGTCTCAAAGCACAGAAATTCATTTCCTTTTGGATGAAATTGAACTGGATAATGTGTCCAGGAGAAAACTTAGCACATTGCAGCTGCTACAGGGAATTCAGTCCCATGTGCTTCTCTTTAGAGCTAATATGAAGCAGGTCCTCAAAAAAACTCACCTACTTTGTTTTCAGCAGCAACTTTTTGGCTCTACAAATCTGTTCCTCTTGGGCTGCATTATTTACTAACATAGGTATAGCTGTTAAAATGATAGACTAAACGTTAGACAACAGAGAAAGTGAAGGGCGGTGTACTTAAAAATAAAACTCACTGCTTGAAAAAGGTATATAGGACAGATTAGATTCATAAAGGCTTAGGAGTATGTAAAAAACATTCATTTCAGTGAACTATAAGGTACTAAATATCTCTCTGAATCCGGGCCAAAGTGTAGGCTGATTCTCCAAATCATCCTACCAACACAGAGTGGTAGCTGCATCTGTAAATCCACGGGGGTGAATGTGGTGAAGCCCTCTGGACCAACTCTGTGGCTAATTCCTCCTATTCCTTTTTTGTGCCATTTATACAGGATTCCTTATGTCCTCCCTGGGAGTGGTGTAAATCACTGCCTGCAAGGGAATGTATGTAAGTTGAAACTGTCAGAGATTGCTAATAACTACCCATCTGTTAGCAGTTGATTCTTATGGGGCTCTTAATGGGGGAGAAAAAGCAGCGCAAAGAATTGTTAGTTTTGTTTCTACTTTGTGTCTGTACTCAGAAGGCTTTCTTATAAGTCTCTCACTCGGTAGTTTCCAATGTGCACCTGAACTATACAAGGCTGAGGTGTACCTACATGACCTGCTACTCACCATAGGATGGGCCAGTAGGAAGAGGAAGGTCTTGCTGTGTTCACTTGACCTATTTCCTCTCTTATAACAAAATTTCTGCTTCCAGTAAATAAATGATAAGTTCTGCAGAGCCTTCCAAACAGCGTATGTTTTCTGGTAAAATGAGGGAGACAAAATTGGCATATGTGTTTTATGGAAGCCTAATGTTTTTGGAATTGTTGACTCTAATAAAGAGACTTCTTAGCAGTGACCTCCTGAGGATGATAATGAGGTGCCTTAATTTAGATTGATTACTGCTGATTCTATGTAACTTTACGTGGGCAGATTTTGAAATAAAATGTACAATGCACAAACTCCTTGACTCCTCAGTAGTGAAAGAGAAGGAGAAAAAGTTACATAAGGGGACATTATTGTAACCCAGCTTTTGTGGCTTCCTCATGTTTTGTCAAGAGTTAGGGAAAATAGGAACAAAAATGCCCATCCTACAACAATAGCTGCTTTATCTGGAGAAAGTCACATTCTTTTTCCTTGAATGAAATCCCATATCTTGTGCTCTAATCCAAACAGTGATTAACAATGCTCGGGTTCTTTGTTTGTTTGTTGCTTTTTGGCAGACATTGTGGCTTTCATACTTTGCTCCTTAATTACTTGTCATTTCACCCCCTGATTGTTTTCAAGACTCTCTTAGCACAGCTTCCACAAAAGATTCACTTTCAGAGTGTCTTGTAAAGTATTTATTTATTTGTTGCCAGGCAATAAGGCCCCTTTGCAAAGCCTTTGTCTTCTATCAGAAATAAAGCTGGCTGCAGAAACTTAGCAAATATTTCCTGTACTACATGAATATATTTAGAGAAGAGTTATTCTACTGCTTGGCACTAGGTTCACTGACTTTGGCCCATTTTGAGGACCCTTGTCACTCCAGTAATATGAACGGTACCTTTCCTTCTGAGGCAGAAAGAGGCCCTTGAGAAATAAGCCACCAGAATAATAGTCCTGTATCACCCATTGTGCTGCAATCCCTACCATGTAAACTATATGAACGGTGGGTTCAGTCCGTGTAAAGCTGGCTAAGGGTCACAGAAGATAGGCTTTTATAGCCTAAGCACTATCCTCACTGACTCTCTGTGCAGTCTGTTGGTGATACGTTTGCTACGAAAGGAGATGCTCAGGTATAGCAGGGGGTTCTGGCTACTTTTGGACGAGAGGGTCCTTGCCAAAACCGAAAGCTGCTCTCCTCTTTCTCATCCCATTTGCAACAGCAGGAGCAGAAAGCCCTTCCCTTTGGTGATGTCCCCAGCATTGTGGCCTGGCCTGCATCTATTCTTGTCCTCCTACAGTAGGAGCATGATCTTGCCCAGGTCCCTTCTTTCTCTTCTTTCATAGAAAGAGAGCAGAGGGAAGACAGGGGTGGCTCACAAAGTGCATTCCCCTGGTGATCAAAGCATGTCAGCAGGGTGGGAGGACAGCATGTTAAAGGCTGGAGTCCTGTTCCACAACAGAGCAGAGAAGAGAAATCCTGTGGTGGGGAAAGATCCACTTCCCTACACGTTGCCCTAAGGAACTCTCTTGTTTCCACCCAACTGTCCCTTTCCTCTCCCAAGCCCCTGGCAATTGCTTTGATGTTGGGAGAGATGCAGACATAAACAGCTGTATTGCAATGGTGGCAGCTATAACTGGCCAAAAAACTCATCAGGATTATAGGAAAAAAGAAAGAGAGAAAAATTCATTTTCTGTGGTATAACTTTAAAATTACTATGTTAGACAAAGACATTTAAGGATAGCTAGAGACAGAGTGTACTAATAACAACCCAATCTGCAAGAAAATTTTGCCAATCAAAGAAGGAAATAAATGAGGTATAGTTGGAGGATGATGCACACTCATCAAACCTCTGCAATGGACGAAGAAGTTAATTGATTCAGTTGGAACTAGAGCATAGATAAGTGTATTAGGTATCATATTGCATATCTCTAAGTGAAGTGTCTGGCCCCACTTGCCTAAATAAGTCATTCCCCTCGAGCATCCCCGCTCTTTCCTTTATGAATGCTCTGTGCAGGAATATTGCACAGACCTGAAGCACATTTTGAGTGCTATTGAAATGAGAAAAATTATCTCAGCAGCAAAGGGTTATTATTAAAAATAATAATGCTGATAACAAACCAGCAATAACAACAACAATAATAAAATGATGATAATAATTAATATGAATTGCCAATTTCTTGTCTTAGCGTCATAAATTAGGGAAATGTTGAACATACTGACATAATCATGAATCAGTCTGTTAATGTTACACTTAGCATATCCTTCCTGTGATTTTCTCAAAACACTTTTAATTGAACAAGAAGAGTTGGCTCCAGGTTTAGTTGTGTTCAAATGACTGACCTGAAGAGTGTAAGGGTTTTGCTAATGTCTGAATAAATAATTCAGAACAGGTGGTAGAAAAGTAGCCATAGGCTCTTCACTTCTTTGCTGCTTTTTATTCTAAGGAGAAGAAGGAAAACAGTGTGGAAAAAATGTTCTCTGATGGCATGGTGGAGTGAGAGAGTGAATCATGATACTAGAATTAATTTCCTGCATTATTATTTCTAAAACTCCACATCCTAATAAACATACCCTTAAATTTAGGAATTGATTTGAGTACTTTCCACTGACTACAGAACTGGAGGTTTTGATAAAAGAACCACATATTTTTCTCCTAGTTCAAAATACTATCGCATGTTATAGTGAAATCTAATTATACTCGCTACTTAACTAAGTCCAATTTCACATAGTGTACCAGTATTCTGGCTTCACTGATGACTGAGCTTTCTTGCATGGATGTGTGTCGCAACGGCATCTCCGAACACAAGCAGGCAGCTGAAAGAGAGATACAGGCTGAGCTTTTGGCCCAGTTCTTGAGCAAAGGAAGTAACATTAGCACCATTGAGCTAAGCCTAGGAGACCACTAGGCTGCAAGTGATCTCCATGTACCACAGAGAATCTTACAGAACTTTCTCAACAACACATCAAAGCTCATTAGTCAGCTCAGAGGTAATGTTCCTCCTCCCTTGCCAACTACCAACCAATATTGAATCCTTTCTGTCACAGCTAGAGCTGTCATGAGGTAATACCTACAAATTATACTGTATTTATTCAACATGAATTTCTTTCAGTGCAGAGTAAAAGTATGTTCATTTTTTTATCAATTGCACAGCTGTATTTCCTTAGAATAAAATAAAAATAAAAATTAAAAAGAACTGTTTTTCCAGAGAGCAAAGCAGATCATGCAGCAGAGACACAAATTTAGTGCAAACTTGGAGGTGAGCAAAAGATGAGGTTTGTTACAAGGAAAGGTAGTACTTTTTGTTACCTTCAAACAGTGCTCGAGTCCCCCTCATCAATAAGATATCTAATAACTGTCGCTAAGTGCCAGGAGCAGTCATGTCACTAGGCTAAAGGTGGGCCAACCTAATCTCTCGCTGATTGATCAAACAGCCAAATTCATCATTTTCTCGTCATACTGCTGTCTAACAGCATGCCAAGGTGTATGAAGAAGCAGAATTGGCTGCACTTTAGGAGTCCATCAGGATGGTATTGAGGGGAAATGTCACCTATTTTTCTTGTGTTCTTCTCTTGTCAAAACTGTAGTAATTCTGTCTTTTAAGGGACTAGAGAATTATAGTAGTCTCAGTGTCTAAGCTTAGCTTTCCATAGTGACTGTCAATGATATTTCCCAAACCATCCCTATTTGCATCCACAGAGCTACCAAATGATGTATGTTCACCACGGTGAGTATTTAGAGGATTTAGCATTACTGATTCACTATACAGGTGAGAGGGGCAGAACCACAAGGTTCAGTTTTGGTCTGGGAATTCATTTTTGTACTGGATCTGGCTGAGATGGAGTTAATTCTCCCCATAGCAGCCCTCGTAGCGCTGTGCTCTGCATCAGTAGCTAGAAAGGTGTCGATAACACACCAGTGTTTTGGCTACTGCTGAGCAGCGCTGGCACAGCATCAAGGCTGGCTCGCCGACATTTTTGCCCTCCCCTCAATGGCAGGCTGGGGCTGGGCAAGATCTTGGGATGGGACATTACCAGGACAGCTGACCTAAACTAACCGAACAGATGTTCCATACCATATGATGTCAGCTCAGATATAAAAGCTAAGCAAAGGGAGACGGAAGGGGGGCATTTTTGTCTTCTGGAGCAACCCCTATGCGTACTGAAGCCCTGCTTCCCGGGAAGTGGCCAGACATCGCCTGCTGATGGGAAGCAGAGAATAATGCCAATTGACTGTCTTTGCTTTTCGTGCGTGACCTTTGCTTTCACTTTATTAAACTGTCCTTATCTTGACCCAGAAGCCTTTGTTATATTTTCTCTCTCCTGTCCCGCTGAGGAGGGGAAGTGATAGAGCAGCTTTGGTGGTCACCTGGCACCCAGCCAGGGTCAACCTACCACAGTTTTCTGTATAAACCATCCCTAAATGTCCTATACATTCAATGACTTTCTTTTCAGTTCGCTTATTGTTCTCAGCCGGGCAGAAGGACAAATACCTGACTGAACCGATGCTGGGAAGTGGGTCTGCTGTCAGACTGAAATGAAACAGGATAGGCAGCATCCCATTGTAAAGGCAAGGAGCAGCAACTGCAGTAGGCAGCGGGCATGTAGGGCCTATTTAGGAAGCACTGGGAAGCCTGTTGCCTTGGCTACTCGTAAGCTGATACGTATATTCAAACACAACATTGACCAAGAGACTATGATGATATGTAATAACTATATTTTATTTGTATAATTGAATTTTGGTTATGGCTTGTAGCATGGTATTCCAAATATAGAGACAGGTCTGATTATTTTCCTTTCCCTGCAACCCTGAAGGATATTAGTAGGGACCATATTGGAAAGGGGGAGGAAGTTTCATACACTTGAATTTCTACAACTGTATGCCCAAGGTAGTGTAAGTGGAGTCCTGATGCCACTGAATTTATTCCATTGATTTCCTTTAAGCAGGGATTTTATAGCTGACGAAATGAAGCTGCTGCAAAACATACATAGAAAAGATCTTTCCTGCCTCTGTGTTTCTGTATAGAAAGAAGAGGGATGATTAACATCATAGAAGAAAAGTATAATGGTAAATTGATAGGCAAGAACGCTTCTAAGAAACTCTTATTTGAACTTGATTTGCCACAGCCTTTTTGTGTAACATTTATGCATCTAATCTTAAGAGGTGTTATTCATTGTATAAAAAGGGGAAAGGAAAAAGAAAAGTCCTTCAAAACTAAAGTTATAAGCAGAAGGAATAGTGAAGGGAAAGCATCTGAATAAGATAAATACAGAACCAAAATTATTGAGACTGAAATATCTTCTGAATTTTGGTTTTATAGCTAAATAACTAGAATTCCCTTGAGATGAATTATTTGCCATTATTAATGTATTGATTAATCTGGATAAAACTCACTGATGAGACATATATAAAGCCATCTTCATTTTCAGAATTAATAATTTCCTGACAGCCTTATTGTCTGTCATCTCAGAACAATGCAAATAGATGTCTGAAAACCAGAGAATGACATGTACACAAACCCTCAAACTCTGACTTTTACCATTTCCAGTTAATCAGTCCTTTATGGTTTTCCTCATCCTGACTTGGGTGATAAGAGTTCCCTTACCATTTCTTATGGTTAAATGCATTATTGTCAAAGATCTTTTGCCATTGGTATGTCTGATAGAACTTGTTTATATCCCACCTTTCTGTTAACCATGCTTCAACCTGTGTGCACTCCTTTATCCCTCAGCTACAGCTACCAAAACGTTTCTTCTTGTTTTCCTACTATGTCTGCCCATTTCTACAAGAAGCTGCCTGTATAGCTTTCTCTACATTTCTCTATTTTTCTCTCTCTTTTTTTTTTTTTTTCCCCCCCTCTAATACACCACAAATCTCCAGTAAGACAGGGTCTGAATTCTTATTTACAATAAAGTTCCTTCATAGTGCCTTAGAGGAAATGAAAATCTGGCCCTCTGGGAGCACTCCTGTGAAAGACATAGCTGTGCTGCATATCTTGTGGTGTTTATAGAATACAGAATAATATCTAGAAAAAAGACTCTCCATTCTTCTGTAGGTGCGTATACATGTCTAAGTCCTCCAGTACGCCATCAAGATGATTGCTGCAAAATGGCATCATCCCATTGAGTGTTCACAGTTATCAAAGGTCAACTGTCTTTAATAAGTTGCCCAGTCTCCATGGGCAACTTTCCTGATGGGCAAAGTTGACAGTTTCATTCTGTTAAAGGTTTGGATTGCATTCAGTTCAGTGGAAAGTGAATGGATGTCAGCACTTCTTGGAGAGAAGTTTTACTTGCTGCCATTTGTGGAAGAAAAATAATCCCTCCATAAAAATTAGAACTAAAAATGTCCCTTGTTTCAATGGGAATTCACACCTTCTCTTTGGGCTCACTTGTCATGACAAAATTCTGGATTGTATGTTAACAGATAAAAACAGCGTTACTATTGATCTGTGCTTGGGCTCATTGGCTGTCACCATAAGATTCTTAGAATAAAGAAAATCCCCCAAAACCTCAGCAAAGAGAAGTTTGATGGTGGTTGAAGAGCTATGAAGCACATTCCTGAGAGAAGGATGTATTACTCGCTGGGCTTAATAAAAATTCTCAAAGTAATATACAATACCCCCTTCTATTGCTTTTAGGCTGAACATTGAAAAGACATCACTCCATTGTTACAAAGCTAAGAAGAAATTTGGAAATTCATTAGTTGTGACTGTGCTGACCTGGAAAGGAATATTTTGATGCGACTTCCACAATGAAAGGCAAAGTAATGTATTAATTCACCCTTGAGAAGGGATTTTCACAAGGGAAACCTGTTTCTGTGGATTGTGACAGCTGTGCTCGGGGCACAGCATGTGTGGAAAGACAAGCCAGCTGATCTCAGATAGTTCACCAAGACCAGTGGAGAAAGGTGACTAGAGGAAGTTCCTACATTGTTAATACTCCTTGTGGTATGTGTTCAGTATGCTGGCACATCCAGCCACGTAGAGGGAATTGAGTATTCTTAAGTTTCCCGTAACTACGTCACAGAATTGCTAGCCCTGTTTAGTGGTTGCTGATTAATTTTTAAAGACGCACCTAGAAATGCAATGTAAGCCTTAGGAAAGGATGTGCTTTATTGCCTGGCAAATCAGATGGTGTTTTCCCTACTTGGGACATTTTGCCTGTAGCTGTGTTAGTCAGTCACAGAAAAGTGGGGGATCTTCCTTTGGAAGAAAGCCACAGGAGGCTGCTTAAAATAGGTCTTCATATGTGCAGTGTCAAATTGTCACAGCGAGCAAGACAAATAGCTCATTATTTTTAGGGGCTAATAAAGTAAATCCCACCACTAATCAGGACAGAGTTGGCTGTTCTCTAAACAGTAAGAAAAAACACCATTTGCTTATTACAGTCACCATATTAAAATTGGATGAATTCTGTGAATATTTAAAGCTGTGAAAAGATTCCATCTCTCTGTTTTTGAATGATGGCTTCTACAGATCTATTCATAAAGTCCAGGTACGATACCACAGTGTCTCAAACAGTCTGTGTTCGCATTAATATCTGCTAGTACGCCAGTTGCCTGAGAAGGCTGGGAACAGAAGAGACACTGAGCTGATAATTTGTTGCAGATAAAGGCTATGAAATGTTAATTACAGGACAGGAAAAACACTCTCCTTTATGTTATCGCTTTTGCCTGGGTGGCCCAGTGAGATAAGATATTGTTCTAAATTCAAATTAGTCAAAACAAAGCTGGATTCACATAGCATATCAGTGACTTAATGGGAGAGAAATGAGCTGATCCAGATAAAAAGCATGACACCCCTAATCTGTTTACACACTGGAACAGATGGCAAAGCTGCATTTAGTTTTACCTGCAAAATCTCCAGCCACGTTCTTCCCCCGTTCCCTGAGTACTGCTCCTCTTTGCTGGGCTGTGCCTGCCTTAACGCTGCAGCAAACACACAATGGGTCCCTGTTTAACTTGTCAGTCAGGACATTCAGAGGAACTATTGAAGTTCGGCCAGGTGCCAGTTCCCCTGTTTTAATAGAAGTCATTATAACCTGTTACATTCGAAGGGCGCTTCTGCTTTTGGCTACAGTAGTTGGACTACTGTCAGCTTATTTCATGTCAATGCATTAAGCAAAGCACTAGGTTCAGCCATTTCAGTCAAAGTAACTGTGAGGTTCTGCTGCTGCAGACCTTGCACCAAGACCTTTTGGAAGGTGCATATACAAGAAGCTGTGGAAATATCACATATAAGGGGTTAAAACCTAACCTATTTCCAGCACTATTATTATCAAAGCAAGTTTCAACCTCTTTGCTGACTGGTGACACGTGAATCAACCTCTGATCATTAGTGTGACCTGACTGGAAGCTCAGTTTCTGTTTATCACAAGGGAATTTACGATCAAAGCATTTAGTGCCCTCATGAATACCACCTGTGTAATGGCATTTCTTATTAATTGTGCTTCATAAGGCATTAATACTCCAATCTACAAATATTTTCTTCTATTTAAAAAAGGACCCAAATGGGAATGGTGACCCTTCTACTGCTAATGGAAGTGGTTGCTTATTTGGCTATAAATATATGTCTGATCTCATATTTTTGCCTTTTAAAGTAACTTGATGCTTGTTCCTTGTCTAGTTGTACCACCCAGTATCAACATCATGTGTGCCATCATCAAACTGACCACATAAGCCATTATATACTTGAGGGCTCAAAAAATTATGTTCAACTCAAACTATACAATACCTCTTGATTTAATCCACTCACCAATCAACACTGATAGTGAACACCACTGAAGGCTGGATGCAATATTGCCAAAATGCTGTAGAAGTAAGACAGCAAGTGGTTGGCATACGTGAGAACTCCTTAGACCATAAGGAGGTGAGTCTGCTAGGGGGCAAAAGTATCCATAGATATGGGGTTATTTGAGGAACTATGAGACAGAGCATAGTTTGGGTCTCTAAAAACAAATGCCTCTTAAGTTAGTCTTTTGATTTTAACCTCTCTGTTCCTGGGTTCTGTCAAATTGTGATAAATTTGTTTGTTTGGATCAGTGGAGTCCCTGCCTATTCTGTCTGAAATGGTATCTTTCCTGTTCTGCACACTCTTCTCACCGAGATGGTTTATCCTGTCCCTATTCTCTGTAAAGATATCTTCCAAATGCTACGGATTGCTCCTAGCAATCCAGTCACTCTGTGGGCCTGCTTCTTTAGCCTATTTCATTCAAGTGCCTCTGAAATTACCTCATGATATGTTCACCTTAAGTGCCATTGCTTTGGGTGTATTTTCCTGTAATTAGGTTGCCTCACTGCCAATTAGAGACAACAGAGCATGCGTTCAGAATGTTCTAGGACATTAAAGTGATTAGTGGCAGAAAACAAACTGTACCAGGCCTAAACAAAATTCTTCCTTTCATTAATCCATTTTGAAAGCAAGTGAAACATATTTTACCTCATGCTTTTGTGCTTGATCTATTCAAGCAATAGATTTTAAAAGCTTGATGATTAAAAATATTAATTATAAAATAATGGTGAAAATAATGAATTATTAGGGTTGTGTGTTCACAAATGGGTAAATCAGGCTCTGATTCATTCCCAGATGAGTCAACAGACTCTTCAACTGATTCAATCAAATGTTGAATCAAGTCCTTAATGCCTGTTTCCTGAGCACATTTGTGCACAGAGATAATGACCTGTGATGTGGATGAGATTCAGAAAGCTACAGTGGGGTCTCTCTGGTACCTTAATGTTCACAGGTAACCTACAGAGGACTAATCCCAAAGGTGCTCTTCTATCAGTTTCCACCTAAAAGATTCCTTTTGTGGAAATACGCTTCTCTTGTGCAGGTGCAAAACCTCTCCAGACACCATAGGTCCTGCTCTGTTACCTAGTCCCTTAGCTGTAAGACAGGATGGTGCTAGGTGTCACAATGTCCAAGTGTTTGTGTGTCTTGCAGCTGATAGAGAAACCAGCTGCCATGAATCCTCAGCCAAGGATATAAATAATAAATACACAAAAAAAAGAGAACACTACTGCTGTGATTGATGGTGGGCATGAAATCTTCTTCCAGAGAGCTGTTTGGCATTTGAAGACTTTGTTGACACTGCTGCAGAAGAGAGTTGTTTTAGCTTTGTGAATGTATGTGTCTTGTAGTACGTGGGAAAATGAAATCTCTCAGAACACTTCATCTTGAAGCAAAAGCTGCAGAAACTCAAAGGTAAAGAACAGGCAATAAAGCAGTGAGAGAGAGTATTGTGGGAACTGCAACTCAAAGAAAAAAAAGAGACCCAAGATATATTCTACTTTGTTTTAAGTTTCAAAATATATCAAAATACTAAGAAAGACTTAGTAAAACAACTGCAGACAAATCTTTCTCTCAGGACCAGGCCAAAATGGTATTGGGTAACACGCGATGGCCAAAAGGAGAAAACCATAAAAGAGGCATTTTGTTTCCCTGGCCTGAAAATACATGTCAGAGAAAATGGAAGCCTTGACAGAAATGTGAAGCTATTTGAAAACCTTCCATACGTAACGACACACATTGAGACCTATGGCAGCATTTGAGCAACATGCACAGTCAAAACTTCAAGGATTTTGTAAAGGAGCTGAGGGAAAGGTGAATCCAAAATGAAAAAAAGAGAGGCAGAAAGCAGTGGAGATGACCTACAGAAGGTATGTGAAGTTGCAGATATTAGTTTTAAGGAAAAGCAGGGAGAGGTTCTGGAAGAAAGTGGGGAAAGTAAAATAATATTGTCAGGTGGAAGCTAACAACTAGCTGGAGCAGACAGGAGTGTCATTATATGGATAAAGAGGCAAATGTGAGCAACAGAACTCAGAACTGGAGTGATGCAACAATGAATGAAGAAAATGGAAAATCAGTGAGAGGAGTCCAAGATATGTTTAAAGGATTGTAAGTTCTTTTTGGGATGCAGTAAAATTTGCATTACTAAAATTTAACAGGAAGATCAATTTCAGTTGGATGTGAAAAATCTCCATTTGAAGTCTGATATTGTTAAAGTTATTATTATTGTTGTAAACATCATCATCATTATGTTTGTTACCATTATGTTTGTTTCTTAAAAACCTACCAAAGCAAGCAAATTTCTGCATATTTTCATATTCCGAGCAAATTAAAAGGAATAGGATGTGTCTCAGATAAGTAGCAATCTATCACTGTGCTAGGCAGTTTGGCAAAATGAAATGGTAATTATTTCCTTTCCCTAAGAGCTTATAGCTGAAACAGACAGAGACAGCAGGTACGTGCAAAAATCCAACAGACAAACAGGGTCAACAGTGTTACCATGGCACATTACTTTCACTTATTTTCTCCAAGAAAGATGAAGGCAAAATGGAAGGAAAGGGTACAGGATGTGGTAGTTGGAGCAGGTAGGCTGAGGGAGACCCTCACTTGATCAATCTCGGAGGGGAAGACAACAAGACAGTTCCTTTCCGGAATAGACACTTCCTTCAAATTAACTAATTTTCCAGAGCCACAGAAAGTAAGGAGTGAAACTGATAAGGAGGAAATTAGGGAAAGTAAAAAGCTCAGCTAAAGTGTCGGATATTTCAAGTAAATACTGTCAGCATGGCGTCATTTATATTTCAACAAATTAGCATGTCCAAGGTAAGAATTTCTTAGCTACAGATTTCTGTCCAGCTCTACTTTTACCTCATAAACAAGAAGAAATGTTTCAGCACTCTTTAGTAACTTAGATGTATACTATCAACTAGAGAAAAAAAATATATATGGCATTCCATAAGAATTGTGTGAGAGATTTCTGATTTGTTAAGTTTTATCTAAAAAGTCTTAGAACTACAGATACACTTCAGAGGACTGGAAGAACATCATGGCACTGGCTAAAAAATAGCTTTTTTCTTAACTTTATGTGATAAATAAGCTGTAAGCTTGACATCTGTCACAGGTTAAAGCAGGACTAATCTGATATCAGGTTGAATTTTTAAGGAATGAAATCATAGCAATGCAATTAAGGCCAGTTAACATAATGCTGCATTAGACCTAGTGTGGTTTATATTGACGACTAGGAAATAAGTATGACATCAAAGCTGCTGCAGTGTGGATGGCACGGAGTCCCTTGAAAGAGCGAGTGCTAAGGGGGAACAAGCAGTTGCACGCGCCAGTCCTGCTCGTGAAGGCTGTTGAAATCCTCGGTAGGCGTATGCAGTGGGTAGGGCCAAAGAGTGATTAAAGAAGACTTTGAGCACAAATAAGACAAATGTGTACTGGAACCTTCTTTGCAGTGCTCCCGATTTCCCAGACGACTTTGGGTCGTACATACTCCCTTTGTGATGCTGAGCAGAGGCATAGCCTCCATTCAGACAGCAGAAGTAGCAGAGCTGTGAAAGCAGATCATTCCATGTACCTCTTGTCAGGTAAGATACATACAGAAACAATCTTTACTCTCACTTTTCCCCCATTTACGCTTGCACAAAACAATCCTCCAGGACCTTCCCACAACATCTCAGTTCCCCTGTCTGTAGTGTTAATATTGCAGAGTACAGAAATGAACCATAAATGTGATATTTTACCTAGAAAATTGCCATGGAGATGAAAACCAGCTCAATCTATTAAGTTTATTAAATAAATACTGCAAGGTTACTTGCTTATAGTGTATATGTATCTTCGTGCAGGGAAAAACCATGGGGAATTAAAGGGCTTTCTGTAGAAAAGCCCAGTCAGGACAAGTTGCTAGAACCTGAAGTCAGACAAGTTCAAGTTATAAACTAAATATAAATTTTTAACCAAAAAAGTGACTGATTGATGAAATAGACTGTTCAGAAGAATTATAGATGACTCATTTTTGTGCTTCTTGAGGCCAAGATATGATGTCTCTGTGGAAGGCATGATTTCATTTTATACTATCTCAGCATAGGAATGGCCAGTGAAGTTTAATAGCCTAAAATATGCTTAAGATTAGAATGGATTGTTTCTAATGACATTTATGAGTCCAAGAATCAGCACCCAAATTACTCTGGTATATATAACAGCAGGATAGTTACACAATAAATTATATGCTGAACATTGTATTTTACATTAATAGACAATTATTTTTGTTTATTTTTAAAATGTGCTTTAAAATTGCCCCCCCCCAAAAGCAAAACAAAACACAACACCCTCAAAAACTTACTCTAAATTAACCACAAATTGTGAATTAGAAACAAACCCCAAACAAGCCTTGCTTAGTGCACAGTGTTATTTTTCAGTTCTCCCTTGAATTAGCATTTCCCATGCAAGACCTGACTCATACCTGAAAGGCACAGGCCTTGAGAACACATGCACACTCCTGGAGTCCCAGTTCTGCAGAAATAAGGACTGGGAATATTGAGAACAGTGGCTCCGACCTACCTTCTTAAAAGCTCCCAGGACTTGAAAGACTTTCAGGATGCTTTCACTACAAGGTCCAATGGGCAACCCATGTGTGATGTCTTGAAGCCTGCCTTGTGTATAGCAAAGAGTCCTTTGAATTAAGATATCTTGGGGTCAGTGATTTGACGTTTCCTTGAGAAACTGTTTCAGTAGAAATTTTATGGGCGGCTTTAATGCCAAGAGATTTAAAATAAAAATCCAGCATCTAAGCCCCCCTGATTTTATTTTTGTGGACAACAACCCTTTCTCAAATTATAAAAGATGCAGCCAATACAGCATGTTTATTCCCAGCTCAGAATGTGTTCCATAGCTCAAAAATACCATTTAATGAAAGGAACACTTGATGTAGCTGTTGCCATAGTAACAAGACATGTTTACACAGAAGCCGAGATGGAGAGTAGTGTGTGTGAGTGGGGCTGCAGGAGCTGGGTGGACTACTGGAACTGCATAACCTCTGCACCTCTGTTTGCTCTGGATTTCCTTCTGGATTTATTCTGTGCAGGGATGATTTGTGTGCAAATGTTATAGTTGGTTGCACGGAGCTACAGAAAATACAAAATAACATGCAACCAAATTTACAGTAAAGTTACAATTACCAGACCTCAAGATTTCTCTTTGTTGCAGAGTTAAAAATTATCAGCAATCAATCACATTCTGACTTAGCACCATCTCCAAGAGCTCTAGCGCTAACATTTCAGCACTCAGACTCACCACCAGAAGTACTGACATGTCTTTTTGGGTGCCAAAGCCAGAGGCCAACTTGTCAAAAGCTCAGCGTGTCAGGTCTTGAGATATTTTGAAAAGGTGGCCGTAACTGCCTGAGTAAAAGCTGCAGAACAGGGAGGATTTAAAAGATAGCTAACTTTTCTTTCTGGCATGAAAATTTCCATTTTTTAACTTAGCAAATTACTTTTGCAAAGTATCTCTATCTTTGTGGAAAAAACAGCATAGCCCTACCCTGCCGGAGACAAATTTTGTACATTCGGTTGACCAATTAATTCAAAACAATTCTCAAAGACTGCCCTGGAGCTACTAGTTTAGTGTTTTATATAGTTTTGTGACTCAGCTGAGGACTACACCACCCAGCAGGTGGGCCATCAACCTCCTACAAAAGAAGCCTCCAAATCTTATGTTCTGACCAGCTGTTCTGATGAGAGAGTGCTTTTTTCTGAAATGTGAGCCAAGTCTTATCCTTTGAACCGCTAGAGGTAGATCTGTACTTACCTGCATACATAGAGTGCTGATCTTGAGTATTTGCTTCCTTCCTGCTATTTTTTATGACGCAGTGTAAACATATGATCTAGTCATCTGCATACAGGAGTTTTTTGCTCTTATCCATGACTTTCTAAGAACAAGGTTATCATATGTCATGGCCCTGCTCTATAACTCCTCTTTCAGTGAGGGGGATAACTACATGCCCATCAAACCTTTTATAACTTCCAAGAAACAAGCTAGCTACTGTTCATAAAGTACTTGAAGAGAAAATTACTACACCCTGAATCTGATTAATCACTGCATTCTTAGTCTAGCTCTGTTAATGGAAACAAGATGCTGAAGTAGGATGTACATTATCTATCCCAAAAATTTCCAGGAAGAAAAAAACAAAGCCCACTCCAAAATTAAACAAAACCAAAACCAAAACCAAAACCAAAACAAACAACTAAACAAAACTGTTTCTTTCTGGTTTAACTTGGATGTGTAGTCATTACACTTTAGAAAAACAAGAAAAGCTCCAGAATATTTGCATTCTGGATATAAGTTAAAAAACACTTTTTGAATATTTTTGACATTTTTGTGCATTCTCTTTTTTTTCAGAACCACGTGTCGTCCAGCAATTGGTTAGGCTTTCTCACAGCAGCATCATTTACCACTTCCTTACGCTTCTACCACTTATTTAAAGCAACAAGTCAAATCCTGTAATTTTGGTTTTTGCTAATCAGAGAGGAACGAGAATCACTGTTCATATTACCTTTGAAAGAGGTCCAGAATCCAAGCATGTCACTTTCAGACACATGGGCAAATGAGTGTTTATGTCACACTTTTGCAGCTCTCTGCCTCTCCAGGCTATTAGCCTGTTTCTCCATGGTGCCAGGTCTCTGCTCGCTGTAAGATCCATCTTGCCTTCAGCTCCCTTTCCTCGAGAGCTCCCCTTGGTCCCAACAGCAGCTGTTGCCTGGCCAGGTTGACCTACTGTCTTATTGTCACAGTACCTTCAATGTGCCTGTACCAGATGGTGTTTGGTATAGCATGACGTATTTCTCTTGTGCTCATCTTGATTTAGAGAGAAAAGCAAAGATAGAGATGGATGCATGATCAGTGTGTCCCTGCAGAACTTTTGGGTGTTAAACTCTAAGTCTTATGGGTTCATGAAACTCTGGCCTTGAACCTTTTTTCCGTGTTCTATTTCTGTTTCTCCAAAACCCCATTTCTAGTTTGAACAGCACTCTGCTCTAGTTCGTGGTTTCTCAGTGATGCCTCTGGCAACATTTCTATTTGCAGGAAATGCTTAAGTAGATCCAGTCATTCCCTTGCTTGGGAAGAAAGTGGTGGATTTGTCAGGACAAAACTGCTGTGGTTCTCAAATCATGGGCTCACAGAAGATAGAACTAAAGTTTACATCTGGGTTACTTCTGCTTTTTCCAGAGCAGGATTAAGTAGCTCACTCCTAACACATTTTTTTCCGCCGACATGTCCTTAAAAATCTTCACTGCTGCGGACTTCATTGCTGCCTAAGACAGCTTAGTGCTTCATCATTAGAAAGTGTTCCTTAAAATGTAGCCTAATCTTCCAGACTTTTCACTACTTGTCCTATACTTAGTAGATATCCAGTACCTTCATCAACCTGGCATGCTTAAGCATATTGCCACAGAACTATCCCATGTTTAAAATAAAGAATCACACTTCTTTCAGACTTCTTCAAGTGGTCCTTGATTCTCCTCTTTGCTCTTTTCTGGCCTCTTCCTGCTCAGATCAATCAACATCTCTCCAGATGTGCAGTGCCCCAGACTGGGCATGTTTCTAAAGCTGAGCATGAGTAGAAAGAACAGTGTGATTGCTTCTGCCTGTCTACATTCATGTTTCCACTTGTCCATACAGAGTTCCATTATTTCTCAGCAGCTTGAGTAAGTCATGCTCAGCTTGTGATCTACTAGAGTCAGTAAGCCACCTTCTTCTATCAGCCAGTGATTTCAGTCCTCAGCTGAGGTGGCTGATTATTCGCACCAAACAGAAGGTCTTTTCCCTTGTCCCCATTGAAGAGCATCTTATTTGCGTTTTCTTGTTGTCAGGGTATACATTTTCATTTTAACTGTATCTTCTGAAAGTGAATATTGACTTCCTCTCTCCACTTTCTCCTGCTTACAGATTTTAACAGGGACATTCCTTCCCTCTTCATTACCTAACCCAGAAGAGAACCCTAGTGAATGTTGTTAGATATATTCGTCAGTCTGCCAACCACTGGTGACTTGTCCTTCAGGTTGCAGACTAGCTGAGCACCATTTGTTAACAATTTCATTGAGACCATGTTTTTCTAACATGCTTATGAAGAATGTTGTGTGAAACAGCATCAAAAGACTAAAGTGAAGATACCCATCATATACAGCCTTTTCTCCTACATGTAAAGCTGAGAGTAGAGAGGATTTGCCCTTGACACCTGCATGTTGGCTATTGCTTATCTCCTAGCTGCTTAAAACTAGATATCTGGGTTATTTGTTCCAGCGTTTTCCTGGGTAGGGAGTTACCTGAATTTTCCTGTGTCATTTTTCTTCCACTTTTGAAGACCAGTATGTCTGTGTTCAGTTTTGTTCCCCACTATACAAAAAAGAGAAGGTCCAGAGAAGGGCCACAGAGATGATCAAGGGACTGGGAAGCCTGCCATATGAGGAAAGGCTGAGAGAACTGGGTTTGTTCAGCCTTGAGAAAAGAAGGCTTATGGGAGACCTTATCACCATGTTCCAGTATTTAAAGGGTGGCTACAAAGAAGAGGGAGACTCCCTTTTTACAAGGAGTCACATGGAAAAGATGAGGGGTAATGGGTACAAGTTACTTCTGGGGAGATTCTGATCGGAGGCAAGAGGAAAATTTTTCACAATGAGAACAATCAGCCATTGGAATCATCTTCCCAGGGAAGTGGTGGATTCCCCACCATTGGACACTCTTAAGATTCAGTTGGACAGGGTGCTGGGCCATCTTGTCTAGACTGTGCTTTTGCCAAGACAGGTTGGACCAGATGATCTCTGAGGTCCCTTCCAACCTGATATTCTACGATCCTATGATCTTTCTCAGTTTTTTGGAAATTCACCAATCCTTTAGGTTCTCAGAGACAGCTGCTTCAACTGGCTCCCTATGTACTCTAAGGTGAACTTTGTCAGGTTCACTTATGTATAAACATTTGATTTCTCTGAATATTTCATATCCTGACCTTCCCTCTAAAACTTTTGTACATTTCTTCCTGATGTTAGGCCACTAACCCTTTGAGTGAATACTCCATTAAATGGCACTAAATGCTTCAACCTTCCCAACATCATCGGCTATTGTTTTTCCATCTGACTGAATAATAGAGAAGGCCTTTCCTTTATTTTGCTCTTATTACTCCTATTAAACAATTTATTGTTACTCTGCATTTCCTTTGTTAATATTGGCTCATTTGGTACCTATTAAGAGACTCTTATATTATTACAATAGACAAAAGCCACTATCATTTTAAGCAAAACATTGGGATGCAAGCAATTGCTGTTATTATTGATAATCTAACTGCCCCTCTGGTACTTGTTGATCTCCTTTCTAAGGTCTTGGTGCATGGTCTGTTGTTTTTCCTCAGAGGGGAACACTGTGTCTCTCCCACTCTGATACACAGCCCTGGGCTGCAATGGCCCAGCACTAATTGAGATTGTCTCAGCAGGTCTAAGTGCTGTTTTGCACTTCTGTTCTTTCCAGAAGCAGTAACATGTTGTTAATAAACTGACCAGACAGCCTTCTTAAAGCCAAGTATTATTTATTTAGAACCAAGGCTTTTCAGAGAAAATCAATCTTTATGCTATAAGCTGTCTACTCACATGTTCAGCTCAGTTTTTGTCTGTACATGGTGATCTTGATAGGTCTAAGTTTCCAACAGACTGTCTCTAAGATCTGGGCACAGCAATGTGTTCCTTTAGCTCAAGGATCAACTCCCTCACCTTGGGGATAGAGGCAAGTATTTTTTACAGAAAAACAGACTTTTACTTCATCGTCTTTTCCAGAGATGAAAATGTTTTATAAATATTTTCATAGTTTTTCATTCACCTGTTCTCAGCACAGGCAAAATGGTTTTCTAATTTTGGGAGAAGCAGCAAAGAAAGAAGCTGTTGCCATGGATCCTCCCCCCCCCTTCCCTTCCCACTGTGTTCATTTGGAAGCAATTTATCTACATCCAGCTGTTGCTTTCCTGCTTGATTTTTTTCAGTGGCCTTCTATTAAGCAAAATCAATACATTATTTACAGGATAAGTATCTCATTGGCAAGATTGCATATAAGGCTCCCAATATTGCTGCATGGTACTTATTCAGCTTGCTGTCTTACATTTTTCCGAGTATTGTTCATTATGAGATTAATTGTAATGACAGTAGCTTTCCTTCTCTAGGGAATGTGTTGCAGCTGTTCCAGAAGTTTTGTTCACCATATTGCCTAAAATGTATCTACGTGTGCTAGTAAGAGATGGAATCCAACTTTTTCTTTTTTTTCCCTCCCTGTTCTGCTTATGCACTTTCCCAACTGCCTTTTCAGGTACCTCTGGCATCTCAAAAGAAGGGAAAAATGTCACATTGGGATGTTATCAGTCAGTACTTTGAAAGGGGGAAGGCTTCTTCAAAGGTTTAGTATCACTTAGGTGACTCCTCTTAAAAGAACATTATTAGAATTTATTCTTCAAAGAAGAACTGTAGACTGTATGGTGAAAAGGTCATTCAAATGTTTACGATTGTCAAGACCAACCACATATAAAGAAAAAAATAACCAACACATCAAAGCAGATACGTCATATCAAATGCTCTACTGGAATTGTAGTTACTGCAGTAAATCTGTTTAAAACTGCTGGTTGTACACTGAGAGACAAAGTGTGAGGCTCTGAGTTATTATGCCTGCTGAGAAACTCAGAGCTGTTGTGATGGCTGTGCAAGAATTATTAGCAGGTGTGGCTCTAGGAGCAAGGCCAGAATAGGGAGCGGATGATTATTGCTTAAAACTCGCTTTTTGGTTTGGGGGATACCAAAGTCACAGAACAGGTGAATGAGAGGATTTCTGGCTGGGCTGCCAAATTCTTTTTGGACAAAAAATGGTCTTGGAAATTTGAAAAACTGTAAAATTAGGCCTCCAGCTATTGAGTGAAAACACAGAAAGAAAGTGGGAGGCCCAGAACCGCTTAGGTTTAGCTGGGGGTAATCCTAAGCAGTTTGACACTCTTGCCAGCCAACCTTTCCCTTTGTGCCTAGGGTCTTCCCTCTAAGTATTAAGAAGGATCTTTTTTTTTTTTTTTTTTCCATGGACTATAATCCTGATGCAGTAAAACTTCCTCAATGCTCAGACGTAACACTTCAGTACACGTGAATAATGCAGCCTTCCTGAGCTTCCCCTAGTGCAACTAATTTACATAAATGAAGTATTGTGGTGTTAAAAGGGACTGCCTGCTGACCGCATGAGGCTAAACAGCTACTGCTTGTCAATGGGAATAGGCTATTTAAAGATCAGATATGGACTTCATATGAAAATGTTACAGGAAACCATAAAGACTTGTTGAGACTACTGCTTATGCCTAGTATCTAGGCTAATCTGAAGGCAAGGGGAAGTTCTTGTGGCAAAATATTAGGATATTTCCAGGGAAAAGCAAATACTGCTGCTTTCTAATAAATAGTTTGTACCTTGAATTTAGATATATCAGTGTCTTCAGTTTACAAATTTTGCTAGCACTGAGTAGCTGGTAATCTTTATCACAAGCCTTAGTATGGATGTGCTTTTTTTTTTCCTTGCACTTGAGTAGGATCTGGATTTCTGTGACATTAGCCTGCAATAAACTCTCTGGTTCATCATTGTGAATCTGGTTGATTCACTTCAGCTGTGACTCTGAGTGGAATATATTTAGTGAGTAACATCATTTAACAGATTTCATTATTTTCAAGCAATTTTTTGTTCCATAGACTACAACTTGGGACCAGTAAACCCCTCCTGTCTTACAGCAGTAGGTCCTAATTTGGCAGGGTGAAGGACACAGCCAAATTTTGAGCTGCCATTGAGAATCTGTCAGCAAAAAAAGAGGCCATCTTAAACATATTTACAGCTTCTTCCCAATCCTCTGCATTTCACGAAAGTGACAGACTGCACTGCAGAAATTATACACTGAGAGAAGCTTTTGTAAACATACTGTATGATCTGCCTTTCCTCTGAGGTCACGATATTTGGGCTGGAGGTGCCAGGTCACTTATTATCTTCAGGGCTGCAGAAAGGGACCCACCTCAGGTGTCATCAAGAGAATGAGGAGAAGAAACTGGAGCTACCACCAGAGTTTGGAGGGACACTGATAAGATCCAGTATTTGGGAAGCTGTCGTCTTCAGTCAGGTAGAGCAGAGGGAGGTTGCTGGGTGGACATGGGGCTTTGGGAAGCGTATCTATCACCCTGATCAAGCCAGTCAGAAGCTTTCCTTATCTTAATTTGTGTCTAAGATGATTCCTTCCAATACACAGTTGAAGAGCTTTTGCGTGCAGAACTGAGGCAGGTGCTGGAAAAGGGACATTTGGAAATTTTAAAATGTGATGGGCTAACAGACCAACCATTCAAGTTGCAAGCTAGTGGTTGCTGTTTGCCATTAAAGAAAAATCCTGACTGCCGGCAAGTTTCCTGAGGTATGTTTAGTGCTACTGTCTAGAAAAGCCAACGGAGCCTGCCCCAGGAGGGATACACTGCTGGCTGGATACAGTGCAGTGTCTATTATACCCTTGCGATACAAGCCATGAGACAGTAAGTAACGTATATTCATCTAATAGCTCATACATAGACCAAACACTTGAGTATAAAAGCAGAACTGCTCACTGGGTATCATTGCAAAGCTCATACATCTCAGGCACTGGTGGCAGCTTTTTGTATGCAAGCTGCACTTTATATCCCTGGCTGGAATAAAGATCACAAAGCAGCTAAGATGCTACTGAAGCTTAAAGAGCAAATATGCGTTTGGCTTTATTTTGCTTTTCTTGCACTTGTTACTGTGATCACTACAGAGGCAACTTAAAAGATCCATGTGAGAAAGCCGTATCACTCATGTAAAAAGTTGGTCTAAACCCTTGACTGACTGATTTTTCTTACTAATAACCCTATCATTATGAAGTCACACAGAATACTGTGCCCATTGTGACTGCTGAGGAAATACCTATTATATATGTTGTTGTCAAACAGAGAGAAAAAAAAAACCCACACCAAAAACCAATTTAGGCAGGAACAAAGTTAAAAAAGGTCACAAGCTGAAGTTGGTATGTATTCAAATAAGCCAGAAAAATAAGGGTTGAAAGTAAGACAGGCAATACACAACATATTAAGAAAAGTGCAGACATTTAAAACCAGGTGTTTGTGTATTGAGACTTAGATGTTCAAAACCATCGATGTTAATTTAGTAGTAAATTTTAAGTTCACCCAGTTCAAGCCGCCTGTAATAGGTCAGCTCAGCTTCACACACCTTGTAGTAAACTGTGGTAGTTCAGCAGAAAATAGCAGTAGTTCGGCTATTCCCTAACCTGCAGCAAACTCTAAATGAACCTGTGTGTTCCTGTAGAAGGGTCTGCTCCCTCCAGCCAGGACCTGTAATATTGTCAATACAAAACTGTCTCATAGTGGAGCAGGATGAAGTCTTCTATCATGAGTTAATTTTGTCAGGGTTGAGCACAACCCTGGGGAAAACAAAGCCTTTTTGGTATAAGGTGTATAGAAAATTATTTATTTAAATATCACAGAGGTATAAGGGTATTAATAAAACAAAGATCAGACTTGCAGACGTCATTCTGCACTGATCTTCAGGAGCTGGTTTTCTGAAAGGCATAATCTTAGGATGATTTGGAAATGGACCCCTCAATTTTGTGGTGAAGAGGGATACCACTGGCAGGATACTACATGCTTTCCTGGATTCGTTCCCTTGGTATTTCTTTAGCGGGGATGGCAGTGATGAGAGTTATGTTGAACACAGGCACCCTCAGTCCATGGGTGAAACACGTTCATTATGTCTGCAGACCTCCCCTAGAAAGCAAGCACAAAATTGTGCATGGATCAATGTTGAGCACTCAGTGGTGGCTCTCAGGTCAAAATTAGATGTTAAGTTCCACTGAGAAGGTAATGAAGGAACTGTCCTTGTTTGCTCCGCTCTTAAGGAAGAACCTTGCAAAAGTTCAGTCACTGCCAATGCAAAGAGGAACTAATATGCAAGAGATGTGGTGCCTGCAGGCCTAATTTCATTTTCTCCAGATACAACTACGTATATAAGATGATAAATAAATGCTTTGGCTTTTTTGCTTCATATTACTTAGTGTTGTTATAACAGTAATAACGTGATTCCACCAACAAACAGGTCCTCCCATATCGTTTATGCACGGAGGCAGTCACATCATGCCCCATAGCCTGGCATACCCTCGAGGTTGCATGAGGTGGATTGCTGCGTATGAACAAAGGAATAATGTGAGCATGCTTATTTCAGCTGATTGTGGTAAGATGTGTGTGTTCATTTTACAGCATGATTTGTGGGGGATTACATAAATAAAAGCATACAAACAGATAAACCTGCATTCAGATTTGGTTCACCATCAGAGACTATTATGAGCTCATGCACCTGATGGAAATTTGTCCCTAAGAGAGCTGAAGCAGAGTATAATCTTCAAAATAAAACTTGAAATAGCACTTTCATATTTAAAATTCCAACCTGGAGTGACGGGCACTTTCTTTCGTACCCTGTCCAGAAGCAGAATAAATTCTGAAATAAGAAGTGACAATTTCAGCTGATTATATAATTCTTCTTCATTTCATTTCATTTCATTTCATTTCATTTCATTTCATTTCATTTCTTATAAGCCACTGTTGTGTCTTGTGCCTAACAGCCACTTATCCTATCCTGAAACAAGAAGTAAATTAAGCTTATATATAGCTCAGAAGCAAGTGTGTTATTCTTGTGGAATGATAGGTGAATGTAAACGGAGAAGATGCTTACTAGCTGCTAGTGTTCAAACTGCTCAATATTAACTTGGGAATATTGT
This sequence comes from Astur gentilis, assembly GCF_929443795.1. Taxonomy (NCBI): domain Eukaryota; kingdom Metazoa; phylum Chordata; class Aves; order Accipitriformes; family Accipitridae; genus Astur; species Astur gentilis. The sequence goes on from NC_064897.1 coordinate 19,227,365, forward strand.
GCCAACTGTTGCAACGAACATTTCTGTAGTGTGAAGGAATGCTTCATAGCAATGCCCTTCTCAACACACTGAAAGGGTTTCTGGAGCACTCTTTTGTCAGTTCCCTGACAAAACTTTCTATCATACAAGGCTCTTTTTTGAGATGTACATCTATAAAACTGACAGGAAAGAAAATAAATTGGCTTTATTCCCCTCTGTTCATATATATAGATCACTGTGTTCCTGGCAATTCTCCAATGCCATCTCCTCTTATTGGTATGTCTATCTCAGAGACAAGTACTGCCTGCTGCTGAGTTGGGTGCTGTTATTTTTATTAAAATTATAAAAAATATTTTACGAAAGCAATCCCTGAATTTTTTTTCTCCGTTGATCTGAACACCTTGGTGTCTGGAGGCAGAGTCAGGGCTAGGTTTCTCTCAACAAGCTTTGATGAGGTAATATATCAGGTATGTTTCCAAATAGATCTAGTGTCAGGCTTACAGGACTGCTACAGTATAAATCATAAGTCAGGATAGATTTCCCCTAGTCTACCCACTGGAGTCTGCAGAGTCTTTGCAATCTTCTTTCTCATTTGCCCCATTATATTAATGAATTGTAGAAAATCATTAAAGCCTCTCTTTCTCTCAAAGGCAGAAGAATCACCAGGAAAATCCCAAGTCTCTTTTGTTTCTGAAAGCTGATTCTTAAGCTTTTTAATCCTCACTGGACAATAGCCACAAGCTGTGATAAACAAAACCTGCCTTTCAGCTACTGAGTATTGGCATCCCCAAATCTTCTGGTTTTTGGTTTAACTAGACTATAAAAAAAGATGAAAAAATAACTTTCCTGGGCATGTGGTTGTTTTAATCCCAACTGAAAAAATCATCCTTTCAAAGCCACGGGAGAGGAGGTGGGTCAGACAGCTTCTGGAAGCCAAGGGCTAAAAATTCCTCAAAATGATTACATTTTTTATATTTATTTATATTAAATGAAAACTGATGGAAGGGACACAAAGTTTCCCTCTCTTCCTTAAACTTGCATTTTGGTAGTGTGAGAGCCGTTGCATAGGGAGAGACTTTCATCTTGCTTCTCCATATGTTCTTCTGCTTGCTCATTCAGAGCTTTATAAAGTCTCTCACCTAGGGAGACTGATAGGGACATTGAGCTAATGACAATCCCATGAGAATGATGTATAAGCTGAAGTGCCACACTGCAGAAAGTAGCAAGCTGAGCTAGTCAGAATATTTTAATAATTACATGGTATTATGTTGTTTGCCAAAGTCGAAGTGACTTGTGGAGATCCACCAGTTCTGATGAAGTTTAAGAGGGGCAGTGACTGAGGCTCTGGCTTCTCTGGCCATTTCTGCTGAGAGAAAGAAAGAACAGGAAAGCTTAAAGCTAACCTTTCAAATCTGAAAATAGGCTTTTTGATGTAGTTTCATTTTGTCTGAGAACTCTGGTTTTGCTTCATCAAGAAACTATTTTTCCTGAAACCTCAAAAGCTGTCAAAGTTGGAGTTATCATCCTTGAATCATCTTAGTTTTCAAAATCAATGAAAAAGCTTCCATAGGAGCTAATGGGCTCTGAATCAAGTCCTCCGTGGAACAGGGCTGAAGTGCTCTATAAAAATTACTTCTCTTCTGTGTTAACAAGCAGTTTACTCAATTACACCACAAAATGAGTCAGTAGCATCAGATGATCCAACATCAATGAACTGTATTTCTGTGAAACCACTGATGAATTGAAATTCAGTGTAGGTTCTGTATCAGAATCTGTTCAGCATAGAAAATCTGAAGTTGTTGTAAGGGGCAGAGGCTGTGGATTATAAAAGAGCATCCCAGTTTGTCTTCTGGATGTTTTCTTGTTTTCTTTTTCTTTTTTTTTCTTTTTTTCCTGTAGCTGTTTTAGACAGGCCTAACAGAAAAAAAAAAATCTTCAAGACTCCTTACTGCACACTTTTTTTGTTTACAAGTATTGGTCATAAGTCACTCTGTCAGAAGACCATGAAAGGATTTAACTCTCCGAGATGGAAGACAGTCGTTCTGAACCAACCACTCAATTTGAAGACAAAAATGTAAGCATGGATGATACATCAGTGTGTCAAAAGAAAGTTCGAAAGACAAACTGAAAAGTACTCCTTGAGAAGGGAAAGTCCCGCATAGGTAAGAGCTTGCAACCAAATGAAGGTGGAGCAGGTCCAAGCACTGCAGAGCAGGAGCAGGAGCAGGGACTCAAGTTGTGGAGGCTTTTGCTGGCCCTTTCCAGCCAGCCGGAGGAAGAGCAGCCTGTTTGCAGTGTGGCCGCAGGAGACTGACTGAAGTTATTGGTCAACGTGAGCACTCCAGCCTGGGTTTGGACAAGTGCCGGGGTGGGTCCCCACGGTCAAATCCTGCCCTGCAGGATACCCACTGGTAAAAAGAAGGCTCCTGACTTCAATTCCCTTCCCTCACTCCAAACTCAAGGAAGAGTGATGGCATTGGTCCAGGATTATCTTTACATGACCGTTTCCATTAAAGCCAAGTGAGAACTTTTTCCTTTCCTAATCCCTGAACTCTTCAGTTCTGGAAAACAGAACTAACCATGAGTTTTTGTGGTGTTATTAAACAAGCAAATATGTGGCTGAATGAGGCACTGCCTGTCATTTTATCTGAGTTTAAGACACAATATGCTTTCTAACCCTATGACATCCCTTTGTGTTTTTCATAATTAGAAAAAATGTTGGCATTTAGATTCAGCCCAGTTTTGGATATCAAAAAATTGCCCATTTCATGTTAAAACTCTAGCTCACTAATTAGTTTCTAAAGTTGGAATCAGGTGTTTATAAGCCATTTAAGCAAAACAAATTAGTATTCTATAGAGACTGCTGTTGGCTAGGCTGTTAACCGAGTTAAAGTACTCTTTAAAAACTTTGCAAAACTGAAAAGTAGCAGCTTTTTTTTTTTCCAGAACTTCTGAAAAGGAATGGGTTTGTATCTATTTAGTACCATGCCTCAGTCTATTTATGGATATCTTTGAATAAACACCTTCTAAATATTTTTTGTCCAGTCTCAAAAGTAATGTTTGCAATGAAATTGTGAAAGCAATGGAAAAAGATGACCAAATAAATTCCTGGAAGGTATTTGAAATAAGCCCATTTATAGTAGAGTGCTCGCGTAATTGTAAGGACATTTACCACTGGTGAAAATTACAGGTGTTAGACAATTTCAATTACTCTTAGCTAAGGCACTAAACTGGCAGTCAGTGACACATATATTTGACTTCAGATAACCACATTACAGTCTGTTGAAGTTTCAGAAAACCCTGTGTGTTTGCAGAGCTGGGACATAATCAGGCACGTCCTGTTTCATTTGCACACAGTCACATAAATACACAAAATGAGTGTAAAGTAGGCATAAAAAAGAATGGATCTGAAAATCAGTAGTTTATCCCCACCCACTTCAGGTTTGTTTAGTCCTGGTAAAAGTAGCTATACAGGACAAAAAAGCAGCTGGTTCTTTACATCTGTTTAATAAAATTGGGTGATTTTGGCCTGTAGAGGACAACCATACGTTCTGTAAAAGGAAAAAAAAAAGGAACCCCTGTGGTGAGTTGACCCTGGCTGGATGCCAGGTGCCCATCAAAGCTGTTCTATCATTTCCCCCCCACTTCAGCTGCACAGGGGAGAGAAAAATATAACAAAGGGCTCATGGGTCGAGATAAGGACAGGAGAGGTCACTCACCAATTACCGTCATGGGCAAAACTGACTCAGCTTGGGGAAAATTAACTCAATATATGACAAATCAGCCAGAGTAGGGTAATGAGAAATAAAACCAAATCTCGAAACACCTTCCCTCCACCTCTCCCTTCTTCCCAGGCACAACTTCACTCCCAGATTCTCTACCTAACCCCCCCAGCGGCACAGGGGGACAGGGAATGGGGGTTACGGTCATTTCATCACACATTATCTCTGCCACTTCATCCTCCTCAGGGGGAGGACTGCTCACACTCTTCCCCTGCTCCAGCGTGGAGTGCCTCCCATGGGAGACTGTCCTTGATGAACTTCTGCAATGTGAGTCCTTCCCACAGGCTACAGTTCTTCATGAACTGCTCCAGCCTGGGTCCCTTACACAGGCTGCAGTCCTTCAGGAGCACACTGCTCCAGCGTGGGTCCCCCACGGGGTCACAAGTCCCGTCAGAAAACCTGCTCCAGCGTGGGCTCCTCTCTCCACAGATCCACAGGTCCTGCCAGGAGCCTGCTCCAGCACGGGCTTCCCACGGGGTCACAGCCTCCTTTGGGCACCCACCTGCTCTGGCGTGGGGTCCTCCCCAGGCTGCAGGTGGAGATCTGCTCCACCGTGGAGCTCCCTGGGCTGCAGGGGGACAGCCTGCCTCACCAGGGGCTTCACCACGGGCTGCAGGGGAATCTCTGCTCCGGCGCCTGGAGCATCTCCTCCCCTCCTTCTGCACTGACCTGGGGGTCTGCAGGGCTGTTCCTCTCACATGTTCTCACTCCTCTCTCTTTGGCTGCTGTTTCTGTGTGCCTCAGCAACATTTTCCCTTCTTAAATACGTTATCCCAGAGGCGCTACCACTGTCGCTGATGCCTTGGCTGGCAGTGGGTCTGTCAGAGCCGCCTGGCACTGGCTCTGTCGGACATGGGGGAAGCTTCCAGCAGTTTCTCACAGAAGCCACCCCTGTAACCCCCCCGCTACCAAAACCTTGCCACACAAATGCAATGCAACCTCCCAGATCCATTCCTGTTCAGTTCTTGTTTATACCTCATAGGCCAAGTTCTCAGGCAGCTACAGCCTGTGATCTCAGGGAAGGCGATGGCGTTGCCAGCTCTGTGTGGAAAAAAGAACATGAAATCGAATCTGTGGCAAAATCTTATAGTTAACTTGTCAGTTACAATAACATTTGGAGCCATATCTTTACCATCAGTCAGAGAACAAGGAGATTTACCAATGATTTTGAGGTGAAACAATATAATCTAGTCTTGTCAAAAGTGGCCAGTCTTTTCAAACGTATTCTAAATGAAATTCTCACGATATATACATTATTGCAGGTGATGTAACTTAATTGTCATTGACTGGGCAGATAATACTTGAATAAATTAAAATATAACTGATTGTTGGTACTAGTTGGTTGGGATGTGGTGAAATGATGCGGCTAGAAACAATCTTCTTTTGAATTCCTGGATTCCTTCAGGCTTCATCATCCTTGTAATTGTCAGTCAACCCACATAGATGCTCAGATGCAATTCAGTCTGTATCTTCAGAAAAAAGTACAGGAAACTTCTGCAACATCATCACATTTTCTGCTTTTTCCAGGGTTTCACTTCTTTTCTCCTTCTACTGAACTGAAACAGCATAGAAAGAGTCCAGTTTCATTCCTGTTATTTTGGACCTTTCAGTCTTTCTTTCACCATTGCTCCCAACAGGACTAGAAGAGATCTTTCTCATATTTTCAGATTATCAGTGGTGTAGAGGAAAGGACTTCTATCCTGTAACCTTGAAAAAAATGACTTTCAACTTGTTGACTCAAACTTATATGGGAATAAAACAACAGAATTTTCAATTCACTGGCTAAACAAAAACTCAACACCTATAAAAATAGCTCAAGTCAAGCCAAAATGAAAATACTCTGTTTCCTTTTTAAAAAAAAGAAAATCCAAAGCATTATATTGAAACTAAAGTTCAATATCTCCTTTCCTTTGGAGACATTGCAAACTTTTCATGTGTTTAAAAATTACGATGCTTTCACAATGAAAATATTTCTTAGGAAAAAAAAAAGCATTAAAATATTTTGTTTCTTCATTTAAAAAAATCTAAAGTGGTCATGAAGAAAGATTGATTTCACTGCTAAATATATGAATAATGTTATTCTCTGTGAAGCTGGTTTGGTCAGCAAGATTACTTTTCTCAAAGTTAAAAAGGACCTCCCTAGCTCTCTTTTGAAAAGTAGTTTAGTGACTAGGGCTTCATCCTTAATGAACAACACTGGAGGGTGTTATCCTTGCTGTACTTGCAGAAGATTATCAACAGGGATTTTTCTTCAGTCAGTGCCAGTTGAGGAAATTGTGTACAACAAAGGAAAAGTAAATATACCTGGTCCATCTACTTCCTATTTTGATAGCCCATTTAGAACATGCCCTATTTTCACTTCTGTTCATCTCAAATAGCAAAGGTAGATCATCTAACTTTTTTTTCTGGCTAGTCCTCTGATGGATAGGCTTGCTGCTTATGGGAACTGTGGTCTACATCAGGGTTAGCTCTCGTGTTTCAGTACACTTGCTCTCCCTTCTCAGATAAGAGCTGCTCTTTTCTTTTCTCTAGGCACATTTACTTCTCCCGGGAGCGATCAGCTTATATCATGATCCATAAAACTGCATTATTCTTATCAGTATTTTCCTCTGTGAACATCAGCAGGGAAATATTATATGCTAAGAGCTTAATTATTCATTAGCTTATGGCCAGTTTCTTCATACAACTTCTTTGGTTATAATTATCATTTCAGCTGATACAATAATAATAAGCCAATAATATTGTGCCTAAAACCACTTCCCTACAAAGAAAGAGGTGGAAACAGATGCTTAGATTGGATGGCTGGCAGATTTCTGAAATTTTTCTTCTATTGCATGGAAAGCACTGCACAGGCTTGCATTCAATATAAGTAAGTCAGGTAACTTATCTTGCTTTATATTGCATCCCCCCCCCCCCACCCCTGCAATCTGATGCCAGGAAACCCATTCAGAAGAGTTTGTCATTTGTCTACAAGAGAAAATTATTTCTCTCTGGTGAGTTTCTGAAGCTTAAAAATATATTCCAGAAGTGGCTCAGCAGCATACATGCAGCATGAATTTTTTAATGTACTCATTGTAAAACAGCAAATGAGATGCTGTTGACTATGCTGTGAACTCTACTGTTCTTCAAATCACATGTGAATATGGGCTTTCCCAGCTGTTTTGTTTGTTTGTTTGTTTGTTTTTAACAGAATTATGCTTAAGTCTGAATTTCCTAACATGTTCAGTTTTTTAGATCTCACAAAGTCTTCACCAGTGATAGCTTATCTGACATAGTGTCAGTTCTACTGAGCATTCCTTTTACATTGCTGTTTTTACAAGTTCCATGTTTAAAGTGTGTATATATATGTTTATATATAAATACACACATACATATAAATGTACTAGCAGTTCTTATAAACATTCTTTCTTTTCCATGGTGGTGACCTATTTGGCTATGAATCAGGACTGTATGGTCAAGTAATGGTAATATGTAGATTAGTTGTCCTTCTAGCTTCAAGATTATGAGATATTTTCAGCGAGTTTAGACATAATGCATCTTCTATTACATCAAATAATTTACTCTCTAGTAGTCTTCCAGTATATAAGAAGCTGTTAGAAAGAGGACAGACATCAGTTGTTTGCTGGGTATGGGACTGGAAGAAATCAGGCTGAATTTGTAACAAACAGTAATCAGAATATGTATTGGGAATATACTCAAAATAAATAGAGTGAAACTCTGGCAGATGTGACATGGAAATGTTTCTAAATGTCTTTAAGAGTTTATAGAACAGGTTAAGAAAAATTTGTCAGCCATGGCCCAGATACACCTGATCCTTTTTCAGGACAAAGTAAGGGACTCTGTGGTATACTGAAGTTCTTTCCAGATACATAGTAGTTGCATGAATGGCTTCTGCTTGTAAATAGAAAATTCTCGTTTAATTGCATTGTTAATCATCCATAATAGATACTCCAAGTTTAGAAAGTTCCATTCTGAAAAGTTCACTGATTTGAGGCACATCACTGTTTGGGGGCTCAATTTAAGCCAACAATCCTGTGCTTCTCAGGGAGTTCTGAACTTCCAAAGTTGCTGGGGCTTCTCTAGTAGCCCAGCCTGACCAGGACTTCTGAAAATCGGGTTTTAAGTGTTACATAAAGGTAACACCTTCCATTAGAGACCTATTTGGTCTTAAATGCTTAGCTGATGTGTCTGCTACTCTCTGACTCTTACCTGAAGCCCAGTGAAAGGGAGCCTTTCTTTTTGTTTGACTTTATGAGGCAGATGAAACTATGTGACAGTTAAAGCATATTTTGAAAACTGGCACGTGTTTTTCATAGGTAAATTAAGCATATCTGTGTGCTCCAAAATATACTAGCATGTAGCTTAAAAGGAGAAGGAAGAGAAAATCTGTACAGACTGTTCAGGCACATATTGAATATATAATTTTTTATTGTCATCTGTTCAAAAGAGTTAAATGACCTGTACAAATTATCCCAGAGTGTTGTATTCCCAGGACTATAAAAATATCATGCAGTTAAATGAAAGAGAGAAGTTGCTGGTCATTTCGAACTAGCTGGTTTATAACTGAAAGTACAACCCACTTAGGAGAAATATATTCCTTAATCATTTAATCTCCTTCTTTCCTCATCCTGTTTATAATTCAATTTTCTTCCAAGTAAAGAACAATAGAAGAGATGCATAAAATGAAACCCATAATGCAGCCCTCAAGCAAGAAAGTCTGAAATCAAAGAAATCAAAGTGCCTGTTGCCACCTGTGGTAATTCTGCTGTTAACAGTCAATATAATCACTCAAAGCCTTATCTGTCAACAGTATAATGACACAGTGATTAAGCAATAGGGATATTAAAGTTCAACAGACTTATTTGAATATGATCTGCATGTGGGAGCTTATACTCTCTCTGATTCCTAAAAACTGGCTTATCAGATGATAAGATTAGTGACAAACTGGTTATACTTCATCATTGCATAAAAGTGGATGCCTATTGTTAATACAGCAATCTGTTTCTTCTCATTCACAGTAATTCCGGTGATGTGATATATATGCTGTCTCTGCCTAACATTTTTCTAAAGACTCATTACTCTATGGGGGAAACCTTACCACAGCAAAAGGCTCTCAGCTGGAAGTCAGCCATCCTGAACCTAATTTCCACCTCACATTATAGAAGACTCTGAATACTAAGAGACATATTAGTTAATTTTCCAGATAAATAATTTCATTTAGAAGAAAGAGCAGAAGCAAGTGGAAATAGGATAAGAAAGGGTAGGAAAAGGTCTTGCCTGCCCCTACAATTATGAGGAATAGTAGATTCTCATAAAATACTCATTCAAAATCACTAACAAATACTCCAAGTCTTTTAAAAGATCCTTCCAATCACAGGTGCGCAACCTAGATCACAAAATGCTGGTCGTATATTCAGCTGACATAAATTGTCCAAGTGCTATTCAGGCCAGGGAAGCAGATTTAAAACAACATGTAGAGGTATTGTAATACTTGACAAGATGTTTTGTGAGAAAATCTCCATTTCCCTCACTTTCATAAAAAGACCCAGATTTCATTAAACAATTTTTTTTCCTTTTTTTTTCCTTTTTTTTTTTTTTTAACACATAGCTGTTTGGTATGTCAAACAATAATAGCAAAATATAGAAAATATCTGAGCATGTGGTCATTTCCTATAAAACTTTATATTTCAATAGAGCGTTCTAAGTTTTATAAAATGGTCTGTATTACTTGCTGACTTCTTGGCTGAGTAATGTCTTTGGCTGTAGCTGTTTTCTTTAATGAATCAAATCCCATGAATTTTTAAAACGGATATTTAAATAGCAGTCAAAGACTCAATTTTTTTTTTCAAATTCTCTTCAATCCTCTTTACAGATCTCTAATTTTTTTCTTCTAATTTCTCAAAGTACATACATAGCATTGAAATACCTCCAATAGGAGCACACTTGCTATAAACTTGGAATATATCCAGCGGCAGGCAAATACTGAATGTGAAAGATAGGTGTATGACTTCACTTATGCCTCTGTATAAGCAAGTCATTTTTTTCTCACTGTCTAGGATGAGAGACAGGAGTGGTGCTGCCAGCAGAAGGAATGTTCCCAGAAATGAGCAGTGCACGTGGCCAGGTCTGCAGTACTTCCAGCTTCAGTTGCTGCCTGTGCAACTTGTCCTGCTTGTGAATAAAGGAACTCGGCTGAGCTGAAAGACTGGAAAGAAAAGGACGTTTCAGGCAGTGATTTTGTCACGCTGTGCTTGAAAGTATGTCTAATGGGAGGAAAGCATATAATTTCCATGTTGGTTACCAAATCAGTGCCTAAGAGGACTGCTTCTTCATTTCACTTCTGTGCATGAATGGAGTGTTCCTTCGTACCGAGTTCATTAGTATTGCATCCATATAATTACAAATATTTGTAATTTTTGTAACAAGCTCCTGCAACTCCTTTTCCATAATTTACGCCCCTCTCCAACAAGTTTTCTTTTGCAATTATCAGCTATTTGTGGATTTTTACATGAGAAGCCCTGTCGCTACATTTTATTTGGTTTTGTAGGCACTTGATCGCTAAAGATTATGAAGGCAGAGGTGGCAGATGCATCTGGTGTCAGCATTATCACATTATCTTACAGACTTCTAAACAGACATAAATTATCTAATCAGAAATAGAAGTAAGAAAAGTCCTGATGTTCTTCAGAGATTTCAGAAATACTTCAGTGATTTTGGTTTTAATTCAGCTAGCTGAAAATGGCTGGCTGAACTGAGGAACTACTGTGGTAAGGAGGAGGATAAACTTTTGGCAGTGATCCTGCTGCTGTAATTTAACACAGATATGAATGACTAGAACTCAGCCAAATGACAGAAACATTTTTGATATTTTCTTCAAAATGTCATCTCAGAAATTCAGTTTAAGAAAAGACCAGCAACTTTTTTTCCCCCCTTAAAATAAGTTGAGAAATTACAGAAAATATTTGCCAATTATGTTGTTTTCTTTTTGATCAACTCCATGACTAAGTTAAAATGAACACCACAGATGAAAACCTTTTTAAAACTCTTGTTCCTTGCCCCTGCTGTACAAAATCATATAATATTTTTAATTGTTTTTCTTCTTAAACACCATATACTATTTTTCTTTAAAATAGAATTTTGCAATTTAAAGACCAAAAGAGCCTGGTGGAGGAGAAAGTTTGTGAAAGTCGTGTCATGTGCCATCAGATCAAAAAAAGCATATCTTCTTTTTGCAAGCCCACGCTTTCATGTGTCTTTGGGGTTTTTTTAAAGTTGTGCTATAACCCGGAAAGCCTAGCTCAGATGTCTGGCAATGGTGTTCACTGGCCAGTTTGAAATTACTCACGGTGCACAGGCAGGTAGGGAGGAATTTCAACACAAACTAAAGATTCCCATGTTATTAATAACACATTTTCCACCTCTTTTTCCGAGGACTCTCAAAGCCATAGCTGCCTGCATACCTGAGCAAACTGTGTAGGTGCCAAAAGCATGGCAAACTTGTGAAGTTTGAGAAAGGATGTAGTCATATTTAATACTGCTTCCTGGATATATATTTCCCCCTGAAGAACTTTCAAGCTGTCGATATCCTTCCAAAAATAAACAAGCCTATGAGCAATGCAGCAATGACTTTATAGCTGGTGATGAGAATGACTGCCCAAAAGCGAATAAATCCCCCAAGCTAATGACACATTGCACTTCTAAACTGGTGAGAAAAGACTCTTCTTTCCCCCCAAATTTTGACTCATGGGCAAAAAGAATCAAATGTACTGTTTTATAAGTAGAAGTGACACTTCAAAGAATTGTGGCCAAAGCCCCAACTCCTGAAACACATGGCTGAGATGAAAAATGATCAAATTAATTAAAACAGTGAGGGAAAAAAGTCTAATTTGGGCTGAAATGAATGTTGCATGTGGCAGATGAGATAAATCAAGATGACACACAAAGCATTTGTTACAGAGCAAACGATGCCACCTTAGACTTCAAAATGGTTCAACTCCATTTTAAAACAGAAAATATGACTCTTAGCAGGACCAGCTCCTGCAGATGTGGATATATATGCTGTATAATTGCTGAAGCAGTGACATGACCTTTCTAATCTATGTATGTCTTATAAAGCTGTCAAAAACTTTGTGGGAAAGTAATAATGCAATTGGTGTGCAAATGAGGTGGGAGCTGTTTGACTTCTTAGGACACAGAGAAGAACAAACTGGCTTTTTCTGTCTGTTCCTTCCCCCATGCTATTCGCAGAAGTCAGACTCAACCTATTGCTCTTCCAAGATCTTCCTAAAAGTCTCTCTATTCAGACCTCTAATCTTAACCTCTGTGGACTCTCCGCTGTTATCACATCTACTCTTAAAATATTTAGATTTTTATAAAACAAAACAATTCTCCACTAAAGGATTCTCCAACTTTTCTTTCTTTCTTTCTTTATTTTATTTTTGGCTTTAAAACTGTAAACTGGGGCACTGTGTTAGGATCCCACAGAAGAACCAATGCTTCTTTGAATTTATTTCAGGCTCTGGCCTTAGATGACATTTATTATGCAGAACACAAGAATCCATAAGTAATACCAAACAAAGCTAGTTTCCTGTTCTAGGCAGCTCAGTATACTCTCTCTATGTAGGAGGCTACTCCTTGAATAAACTTGTAGCATTAGCCTATCTATCTCAGCTGCTCAGCAAAAAATGCTTGCTTTCTCCCCAGATGAACTCTACATCGCTGGCTTTAAGCTACAGGTAACAGTTCTAGCTAGAGCTATACATTTTAGGATAATTATTCTTGACCTTGTTTAATCATTATTCCTTCAACAGCAGTGACTACAGTATTTGCAGAAAAGACGTCAGCTCTAAAGTCCATACTTTCACGAGAAAAAGCCTGGTGAGACCCTATCAATATAACCAAGAGTTTAATTTCTAGTGTATGTAAGTATATTGTTGCATTTAAAGACCAAGTAAATCTTGTCTACAGAACAGAAATGGTGTAAAACGGGCATATTTATTTGCAATTTATTTATTTGAAATACATTTTCTCATCTCTATGCTTGATCTTCCTCTTCTTCATTAATGTAATTCATTTGACCTCATTTGGGCCCTATTTCTAGGACAGGGTGAGAATGTCAGTCAGGGTTTTTCCCTCTATTTTGCATGTGCATGAACCACTTTTACATTTCAGAAGAAATGAAAGGACAGCTAAACTTAGGATTCTATCCAATCCATGCAAATTATTTTTCCAGACTGAAACCTATGTATTTTGTTTGTATAAGATATATGTAAGTGAACTGACAGGCAAAGCTGAGGAGGAAAGCAAAGCAAAATAACAAGTAGAAATCCAAGGGAAGACAACAGTGTGGTTACGTAATATATAAGGAATTAATGAAGAGAAAATAGGTATTGGTACCACTTACCAGTTGAAGCAGCCTCTAGAAAACTTAATTTTCATACTAGTGGCAAATGCAGGTTTGTGTATGCATAAGTGATAGATCTCAGGAAAGTTTGGTTGCTTAGATCTTAGTGGACAGATGTGGTTGTAGAACTGTTAGTTTGAATTTTTCCAAAATATTTCCAGATATTCCTGATTTTGTGTCCTGGCCATCCCTACTTAAAACACATTCATGACTACCAACTTAGTCTTTACGTGGCTTTGAAATAAATTGTATTGAAACATACTGACATCATATTATATTATTGGCAGCCTTTTATAAATCATGCACTAAACTGCGGTATTCATGGGCTGCCGGTAAAGTGTATGTAAAAGTACATTATCAGCACTGCAGATTTATGGTTGCATTTGTTTGAGTTTTTAAGTACAATTTCTTTTGTCATTTTATGCATTGTTAATTGCTGCTCTTCAGCCCTACCATATGATGGGCTCTCAGAAAGCTTAATCATGAAAACAAGTAAAATTATTCCTCTTCACTTCTTCCCTCAATATTTGGATACAAAATGTTACACAGAGTTTCATATCTCTACTGTTCAATTATTTAACAACGTGCCTATGAAAGTCTGGTTTAATGATAACATACTCTCCTTATTTCCAGAAGGACAGTTGTCTTAGTAATGGGAGATTAAATAACAAGCAGTCTGTGTTGTAAATGGACCATAGTGTCTGAATTTTTCATGTAGCTGCTAGGATGTATACCACATCTTAAAAGAAGATTGAAGGACTGAACAAACATATTGTACCAATGGAAAGTGTTTAATTATGTGCTTGGTTTTTAGAGATGGTTCAATAATATATTATAAAAGGTATTTTAGCAAGAAAAACGCTTGGCAGTAGCTTCAATTTGTTTAGAAGTTTAAATTTTTGACAGACTGTCTGTTGGTGACACTGCAGAAGAAAAAGGCTGCTCCATAGAATCATGGAATGGTTTGGGTTGGAAGGGATGTTAAAGATCACCTAGTTCCAACCCCCCTGCCACGAGCAGGGACACCTTCCACTAGACCAGGTTGCTCCAAGCCCCATCCAACCTGGCCTTGGACACTGCCAGGGATGGGGAACCCACAGCTTCTCTGGGCAACCTGTTCCAGCGCCTCACCACCCTCACAGTGAAGAACTTCTTCCTTACATCTAGCCTAAATCTACTCCCTTTTAGTTTAAAGCCATTACCCCTTGTCCTGTCACTGCATACCCTTGTAAAAAGTCCCTCTCCAGCTTTCCTGTAGGCCCCCTTTAGGTACTGGCAGGCTGCTGTAAGGTCTCCCCAGAGCCTTCTCTTCTCCAGGCTGAACAACCCCAACTCTCTCAGCCTGTCCTCATAGGACAGGTGCTCCAGCCCTCTGATCAGCTTGGTGGCCCTCCTCTGGACTCGCTCCAAGAGGTCCATGTCCTTCTTATGTTGGGGGCCACAGAGCTGGACGCAGTACTGCAGGTGAGGTCTCACCAGAGGGGAGCAGAGGGGGACAATCACCTCCCTCGACCTGCTGGCCACACTTCTCTTGATTCAGCCCAGGATACAGTTGGCTTTCTGGGCTGCAAACACGCATTGCTGGGTCATGTTGAGTTTCTTGTCAACTAACACCTCCAAGTCCTTCTCCTCAGGGCTGCTCTCAATCCATTCTCTGCCCAGCCTGTATTTGTGCTTGGGCTTGCCCCAACCCACGTGCAGGACCTTGCACTTGGCCTTGTTGAACTTCATGAGGTTCACAAACACCCACCTCTCCAGCCTGTCAAGGTGCCTCTGGATGGCATCCCCTCCCATTGAATTTCCCATCCATTTCAACTCTTTGTGGATTCTTGAACAGTAAAGCAGAGACACTTGTTTCAGATCCTGCAAGTCAGGCAAAAATGGAACTTGAATCTGAATCTTTCATACCACAAGTTATAACCAGATTTACAAGGCAGGGGTTTTCTCAACAAATGTGGTGCAATTATACAAAATGGGCATGGTGCTTCACATGCTATTTTTACTTTTTGGCTCAAGCTTAGTATGAAATGCAGTGGACCACATCATTAGGAGCTACAGCTGTGAATATCTTGTTTGAATATGCCAGTCACATTAAGAAACCAAGAATATCTGCTAAAAAAAAAGGTAATTTAAAAAAGAAAGTAATTAAAGAAGGTAATTTAAAAAAAAAGAAAATCAGGTGACCTGAAAAAATCGAAACTGGCAGTAAGACTGCCAGCATGTTTGCTTCTATTTTGGACTAAAAAGAACAACATCTCTATCGGAATGTTTTTGCAGAAGTCCAGTCTTTGAAGCCCATGGCAGAAGGGACATCATTACTTTTCTCTGCATTGCAAAAAGTCTGCTTTAAAGTGCCTCATTGAGTCTGGCGACTTACTGCATTACATTTAAACTCTCCATTCTTGCTTTCCAAGCTCAGCAAAATTCCACAGTGTCACCTACAGTTCTGCTTCAGTTTAATTTTACACCCACTTCTTTGCTGCCTTCATTTACTCTTAAATTTTACTCTTCACGTCCCTTCTTTA
The DNA here is from genome assembly GCF_929443795.1 of Astur gentilis. NCBI lineage: Eukaryota > Metazoa > Chordata > Aves > Accipitriformes > Accipitridae > Astur > Astur gentilis. The sequence goes on from NC_064897.1 coordinate 19,243,054, forward strand.
CGTAAGCACTCATTTTAGCTTAGCTTATTTGTGAATCATTCCTCAGAGGCTATGTGTACTCTCTGTTTTTTGCTTGTGCGTGCAGTTGAATTTATACGAATTCCAGTGTACTGTACTGTCCTCTGGGTAGGAATCTGTCTTCTAGGAAGCTGTAAAATGCAATACACCCATACAATTGTACCAGAAGTGATGACTAATACTAATGAAATAAAGTAAGATAATTTTAAAATAGTGCTGTGTTGGAACTAAAAGACTAACATCCAAACTGTATGGCTGATTGAAACAAATTAATGGCACTCGACAATTAGTCCTTCTTGGTCTTCCTCCTCCCTTCTGGGTTCTCAAATGTATTTGAATTTGTATCCAGACATTATGACCTGCAGATTTTTGTCTTTGAAAAGGGGTAAGATGACTGTAAAAAAGTGCTGAAGAAGGCAAATATATGCCCTAGCAATACCAAGTAAGAAACCAAGTGGGCTTACTTATCACCTTTGTTTCAGGTGCTGGCTCACTTCTGTATGGCTAGAGACTTATTCTCTATTCATTTCTGCTTAAAGCTCCTCCAGGGAGAAGGGAAAATGTGCTGGGCCAGCAGGTATAAAACCCCAAGCAGCTATTGTCAGGAATATGATTTCTACAATCCATTTGTTAAAGGCTTCATGTTTTAATCTCTGTAGTCAATTAGCCTGTCCACTTCTCCTTAGCATAAGCACTGTGACCTTCCCCAGTCATTTCGTAACTAGAGACCATTTAAGCCTGCTTACTTCGTCCTTAGAAAAAGAAAGATCAGCACAAAATGTCTAGAGCTTTCTAACTATTTATTTATCACATCCTGAATTCACTGAGTGGGCATAATTCAGATTTTTCCTCTGGGATTAAAAGAAGAGAGGAGAGAATATCCCTTTCGTGAGAAGCAGGCTTTGAAAACTCACATGTAAGTGTATTGCTGACTGATTTGGAGCAATGAGATTAACCAACTGGGGCTGCTAGCTATGTTCTTCCAGCTGCATAGTTTATGCAACGCATTTCCTTTTTTTTCTTTTTCTTTTCTTTCTTTTTTCTTTTTTCTCTCTCTCATTTTTCTTCTTTTTCTTTTTTCTTTTTTTCTTTTCTTTCCTAGGGTGGAGAAACAAAACCAGACAAGCATTAGTTAATCTGCTTGGAGTTTACACTGAACAATTGTTCTCAAGTGCTCTCAGCTGAGGAAAGTTTCAAATGTGCTGAGTGTCAGGTCACCACCTGAACAATTGTAGATTAGGAGGACTAACACCTTTTTAGCAGGGGTGCACAGATACAGAATGAGGCTGTATTTATCCTTTGTACATCAGCTAAAAGAACAGTCTATGTAACTATTTGGAAACTGAGAAGGATGTGAACTACAGTTTGTGAACCATATTAAAGTGATTCCTGGGTTTACTGTCTTTCATGGATAATTTAGCGGTTGTTATGATTATGTCTGAATTAGAATTTTGAAGAGATAACTCATTTTCTCTCCCTATAGTGTGGGTATTATTCCAGTTGCACCATGAGCTCATACACACTATTTTTGGTGGTTCATGTTTAGGGTTTGTTTATTAAAATAATTCAAAATTGAAAGAAAAGACATCTTTCACTGCAGTTTTAGCTGTGGGCCACATTCTCTGCTGCTGTACCCATGATTTCTGGTCCTACCTTAACAGCAGTGAAAAGTGTCAATCACAAACTAACTCCTATCAGAGAAGGAGCTGATACTTATAGGTGGGTGTTTCTTTTTTTCCTTTTTTTTCCCAAGCATGAGTCAGACTTGAAAAAAAGAAAAAAAACTAAGGTCACTTAAAAGGTATGAACTTCAGTTTTATGCACAGTCGTGATCAGATAATACCCACAGCTGGCCCTTGAGCTCAGCTGCGTACGTCACTGGGGTGCTGAGACATCTCCCGGAGTGGATGAAGGCCAGGGGCTGTGAGATGGAGCAGACCTCTCCTCTGCCTACAAGTGAGGAAGGGTGAGGCTGCAGCAACCACATTCACATTTGCCATCGAATCGCCACCACAGCCAGATACCCAGTTGGGTGGCCACTAGTACAAACTACTAGCAATGAATCAATGACCTGCAGACAGGTCATTTCCAAGCTTCTTATCCATCGGAAATGCCTTGCTTGTGTTTTTTTACACAAACATGTCTGGTCCTGATGTGTCAGACACGTATCACCAAATACTATTAAAATACTGAACTAATTACTAGTCGCATGCTCTGATACCGGTGCAATTTGCATTATTGTGACAAGTGCCAAAGATCTTGCTATGCTTCCAAAGACCATGAAAGAAGCAATTTTATTCCTGGCCATCTAGAGTACCAGGAGGATTTCTCCTTCAGCTTATTCAGCATTAGCTCTGAGAAGGCTCAGCAGCCTGGGGAGAGGACACCTTAAAACAGCATTCTTGCACATTTTGAACCTGATGAAGCCCATAGCGCAGCTTCTCCATGTGTTAAGGCACAACAGAACTGACAAATCAGTTTTGAAGAAAAGAGACAGGTAGGTAACGAGGGAGCAGGGGGGAATGGGAGTTTGGTTCAATAATTTCCTAAGGTGGAAGGCAGTTACAAATTATTTGTTCCATGAAAAACTTGCTGGACCAGACTGACACTGCTGTCCTTGGGGCCCCATGGGTGTAAGTGTGCACTTTTGGCAAGGTAGTCACCTAAAGATGGAAAAGATAAGGTTGCCTCAGACCATCGTCCAGATCTAAGTGAATATTGTCTCTCAACTGTAGATATTTATCGCATATGGAAGTTTGTGAGACCTGACAAAGCAGGAGTTGAGACTTAATTTCCCTACAGTCAGCATTTTGAAAACCTCAAGTTCCATTTTCTAAAGAAAGGCAATAGGGATTGGACTTCTGGGTCTCAGTTACACTTAAAATTAGGCTTTTGCTTTGTAAGTGACATAAGCACTTGAGGTACTTCCATGTTCCTGGTTCTGTGAACCTCATATTACTTTTCTTTTTTAAATTTTCTCCCAGATGAAGAGCTGCAGCTGTGGTTCATAACCACTCTTCAAGCACCACAGGCTAAATACCTACAGAGACAATGCAGGACTTCCTAACGGCTCTTCAAGCGTGAGAAGCTGTCCGATGAGATGAAGTCAGACTGTCATAAATAGATGCTGAGTGCTGTAATGTGACAGATCAGGTCAAACATTTTTATTCTGTCAGTTTGAATGATATTGCAGACCCGAAGGCTTCCGACTGGCTGACTTTTAATCACTGAGGTAATTTTCCGTGTGTGTTTCTTTGCAACACTGCATTGGAAATTCCATGGCACTAAGCACAGGCTGCTACTGATTCCATTTACAAGAAAAACTTTGCCTAATTTAAGATCTGGTGGTTTACCAAAGACATAAGGTGTAAGGCTGACTTCACACTCATGCCATATACTGAGCCTTGGGAACTGAACAAATTCAGTGGGATTTAAGGACTCCATTTGTGGCTGACACTTGAATGGAACATATAAGTAGAGCTATACTCTGTGCTGAATTTCTGCTATAGCAAGGAGGATTGTGAAAGTTTCCTTGCTACGAGGATGTGGGGTGGTCGGTGACTGCACTGCTCTACCAGTGATCTCACATTAGGGGGTGTGGAGGAGGAGTGATGGGAGCACAGCAACCATGAAAATACAAGGGTGAAGTACCTAAGTATACTCCTGAGTCCAAAGTGTGTGGCACTTTGTGGACCGTGGCAGGATCAATCTTCTAATGCTCACAGAAAACTAGCTTTAAATTAGTAGGAATTATTCTTCAGAAAGGTCTTCCTTTCAGATGGCTAGAATATATTGTTTTGAGCAGTCTTAATAGCTGGTTAGAAACAGTTCAGTTGCTATATTAACTTTATGACTCAGTACATTACCTCAGACATTGACATGACAGGAATAAGAGGAGGAAATACCCTGACACATGGTATGGAATTGCACTAAGAACCACAAGAGATCAATGGACTCAGAAGACCTGGGCTTACTTGCTTGCTTTAAAAACACTGTGGGATCTGAGGAGGAAAAATGCTTTGATTATTATTTTTTATTGACACCTTTATCTATTATATTTTGAGAAAGTGTCTCGTGAGAACAGATGCGTAACTTCTGACTATGCTTGCAACCTCTCGTTCTTTTGCCAGGCAGGGTAGGCAGTGCTGCGGAATGGCTAGCGGTCAAGCAGGCTGAGGAACAGAGACAAATAATCTAAGGTTCACTGAAGTCTTTACGCTCTTCTGTCAGCAAAGATTTTGGGAAGGTGTGGCTGTGTCTCAGAGCACAAATGTAGGTCAAGTGACGACAGAAACACAAATCTGTGGCTTAAAGCTGGATCTCATGACTTATTACCAAATTCTACTCAGCATCATTCCACAAAGTCAAGTGGATTAGACAGCTATTGACTTTTTATTTCAAGCCTTTGGAAGCCATGGTAAAATTAAAGCTTATGTAATTTTGATGGCTGATAAGTGGTCCATGAAATGTCAGTGAATTGCAGGCCACCATAAACTGCTTTTAACACTTATTTTCATTCTAATTTGCATCAATTGCTGTAAGCAGTGAGACTGCAATTATCAGGCTAATACAAGACTGGTGTTCTCAAACTCTAACAGGTCAATTTCTACCTTAGAAACACTCAGCATTTTTTCTTCTGTTTTGTCCTTTTCTACCAAAAAGGGATTTTAATTCCCCGTGGTGGAAACTAGAATTTCTCAGAGCTCTTGATTCCAGTCTTCTAACTTCAATGCAAGAATAAGCTAAAATAACAGAAAATTATCTTCATGGTTTACAGACCCTGAAAGTCTCTGTGAGTGGAAAGGTAACCAGCTTGCTCCCTTTTCCAGTGACTCTCCATGATATGTAGCTTCACTTAGAATATTAGATCTTTTTTTAACATCAGGCAAATGCTTTCCCTTTTCTAATTGCGAGGCATATAAGTGGTGTTTACTGTTTGCTGTCATTCAAAAGTAGGTAAACAGTTTAAAACATGCAGCCAGCTCAATAAGTTTACAGAGCACCTTTTCTTCTTCGGCAAAGTGGACCGAGCACGTAGGGCTGTCAGCTGGCTGTATGACAGTAGGACTGAAGAAGCTGTGCCTTGGCAGTAAAAAAAAAAAAAGGGGAAAATATCATAACCCAAGAAAATCCATGATGTGGGATATGATCCAACATTGGAAAGATAAACACAAATCAATGTGGCAAAAAGACAGAATAGTATGTGTGTGTGTGTGTGGGGGGGGGGGGGGGGGGGCGGAATTGAATGCCTGGAACAAGGCCCCTCAGCTAAAGGAGGGGATTTGCTAATGGTTACCCGGAGACCTTCAGGCCGAGATATTCAACAGAGAACTGGCTGCCCAGCTCGCTGCTTTCCCATCTAGGCAGGGCCTGGGCTTCTTTTGTAAGGGAAATGACGTGCTCACAGGGAGTGTAGAGAATATTTTTCCCTACAGCTGGAAATACCAGGTGAAATCCTTAGTGGCCCTATGAACTGTGAGCATAAAGGCCCCTTCTGACCCACAGATCTGTGCTTACACTGTAGTAGAGGTCCTGATGAACCTAGGGTCTTTTTTCCTTCATTCTGTCTCATTCTACTGAACGAATGTTAGAGCCATCTAAACTCTGGCTGTTCTTGAAGGTCATGCACAGGAATGCTCCTTCAAAGAAGCTTTCCCATAGCAGCCAGAGAAGGAATGGGTATAATTTCTGAAGTGCTCCCTGCTTAGTCCCCTAGGACATGCTTTTTTTTCAATATATGGTGAGATTTTCTCCCTGATTTTCCTAAGCTGTTATTTCTTTTGCCATAGTGTAGATTATCCATTTTTCCTGCTTCTCTTTTAAGTAAACAATTTAACAGTTCATTAAAAGCATACGGTAATGCCCTCATATCTCTTAAGAATTTGTTTTCTTCTCAGAATATGTCTTTGCACTTCAGAGAGCTCTGTTTAAAAGCAAAATAGATTTTTTTTTTGTTTGGTCTTATGCCTTGTACACTCAAGTGCATGGTGCACTACCTTTATGAAGGGTTTCTTCAAACTTTGTAAAGGTTACAAGGAGAAAAATATGGAGGAAGAAAACCAAAAAAACACAACCAAAAGTTGGAGGATATTCTCCAGATGACTGCCGACTAATCTTTTCCTTTTGCTTTTGTCAGAAAGAGGACAAAAGAAAAATTGAATGTCATTGACAATCTGGACCAGAAGTTCGAACACACTCTAAAAAGCCCAGCACAGTTCTTTTATGATGCCTTTGCCTCTGTATTTTTCAGTCATTTCAGGTATCTGCAGGCATCATATAAGCCCTAGGACCCCTTCGTTTCTTGTTCCAGTGTTATTGTATTCTGTTACCAGTATTAATACCGTGAAACTGGCAGTGAGCAAAGAGACGCATTTGATGCTTTAGAAATAATGAAATGTCACTCCCATTACAGAACAATGTGGCATTTAATGATTTAATGGGACTATGCAAAGTTTATTTGCATTATTATTCCACTGTAATGATTTTTCCTGGCAGTCAAAGCTGCCAAAAATATCACTGAATGTTAATTCAGATGAACTTTAAAGACAGCCACATAGGGAGTGACCTGAAATCAAAGCTCTTGGTCCTAGCCTTCAAAGGAGGCTACCCTGGAGGGTGTCATTAGAATCTTCCTTTAACCTCTCAGGCTTCAAATCTGAGAAGAGGACATCACGAAAAAGACCTCCCATACTGAGCAGGAGCCATGTCACTCTAGAAGCAAAAATTAGAGTGCCGTAATTAGCTGGCAGAGGGAGAAATACCCCTGGATTTAGATATCATTAACATGGCTAATTAAATATCAGAAAATGTTACATGCAAATATTTGGGGAAAAAATGAAGATTTTCCCAGTGATGGTAATTTTAGTATATTTTACTCATCTTTCAGTGTTAGCTCTACATTAGCAATTCTAACTGTATTGATCCTTTAGTTGAGTGAAGGTTATCAGAGTGCATTACTACTGAGCTTTACAGCTGGAACGGTTTCTCATGTAAGATATACAAATATGCTTATTGGCATGTATGTGATGATTGTGGCTGAAAGGAATAAACCAGTGACTTTTGAGGTTCTTGTTTTACCTGGCTTTCCAAATACATATACAGTCCAGAGCACCGGTTTAAACCAGGGGCTTTTATTTAGTTTACACAGTGCCTGCTTTAGAATTGAATGAGTATTGGGGGGAGTTTCCCCCTCAGATACCAATTTATTGAGTGAAAAATGAGGTTTCAAATAAAGCAAAAAAATAATGGGTTAATCTGTGAGAAAGAGTGATAGCTTTTTTGGATGTGGAAAATTTTTTCCTGTTATTTTATAAACATTTTGATAGTTTTGCTAGTTATTTTACATTCAAACTTAGCTGATAGAATTTTAATCCCCATGAAGTTAAAAAAACCCTTCCTTGAAAGAAAGACAGTTAAATTTAAGTATTATAAGAACAGGAAAAATGGGAGAAAAGAGCAGGAAAGAAGAATGTTCTCTTTTGAAAACTATTGTTTTAGTTTGGAAGAGAATAAACACACAGTTTTACTCTGCCAATAAGCAGCAAATAATGTGCTGCTATAGTTCTGCACCAGCCCTATTTGTGATCCCTTGGCTCTGTAACACAGATGACGCAAAACAGTATTTAAATCATGTGTGAGGATGCCAATTAACATTCAATAAACCCCAGTGTAACCAACCTTCAACTCTGTGGAATAATTGCCTTCTCTTTACAATACAATACATAGACAGAAAACACAAAAGCAGATTTGCTAACAGTTTCTTTTATTCCTTTAACTTAGAAACCAATTAGTACCAACCCTACCTGAAACTAAAACAAAACAAAACCCACCCAAACAAACCAGATAAACAAAACAAGACAGAATTTTATATCTCCCTAACACCTGGAAAGTAAACAAGTATTAAGAAGATGAGTCTCAAAACGGCATGCCAGCATTATTATAGGAACAGGACCAAAAAGAGAAGAGTGAAGGTGTGCATAAAAGTGAAAAATAAATGTACCCACTGCAGACAGATGTCCATGCTCTTCAATATTTTATTTTTTTTTTTAAAGCAACCTCTCAATACCTTGGTTGGAAGGCTAATTAACCTAACAGCAGGATCCAGGCTGAAATCAGCTCTTTACCCACTGTAATCACTAGGATCACAGTTTTCTCAGGGCCTATGAAAAGCAGCCGATGCAACTTAATTCAGGTCCCAAATACATATGCATAATGACAGAGTCTTAAATTGCATGCTTGAACAATATTCTTCTGTCTGGAACCCTGGTGGAGGAATGGCTTTTGGAGAAGGAAGGAATGGAAGAAATCCTTGACAGCGGGGCCTCTACCTTCCTGGCTGCAATAGGGAAGACACAGCAAATGCAGCAGGGGACATCAGGAAGAGCTGATTTTGTGGATGGGGAGCGGGATTCTCTCCTTTTCCCTCCTCATGCGGTAGCGGCACCTGCTTTCAGCCAATCTGTCCCTAGGTGGTTGTAATTCTCCACTGCATCTTCATAGGTGTCCACCTAAAACTATTGCTTGTCCTAGGGGAATTTTATTTTTTTTGGCCAGACCCCTAAAATTAGGGTGCATTTCTTTGGTCTAGCTACTGAACTAAGAAATATTTTATGTGCAAAGTCATGAGTCCCATCTAGGCAGCAACTAAGCACTCACACCTTCATATGTGCCTGGGGTATCTACAGTCATACTCTGTACTGAGAAATTAGTAGGTTTGCACAGAGAGTTGAGATTAGAATTTGCAACTAAAAATGGGATTGTGAATATTTTTTAAAAAATATGCTTGACTCTGCTGAGGATTTGAAATAGATTACTACTTTTCCATGGTATTTAGCATTACAATAGGTATTAAAGATCTGATTCTTAATCACATCACTTCTGTTTTATGCCAGTGAGACTGCTGCAGTCAAAACTGGTAAAAAAATTTGTAGTGACATCAGTAGACATCGGACCCAACCCCAATGTGTGCATGTTAGTATGTATAATATATGCAGTTAGCCATTACGCTACAATAGCTTGCCCTCGGATGTAACACTGTTATTATAACAAAGCTCTGTAATTTAGAGAAGCAATTTTTTGCTTAAAGAATCTGATCTTACTGTGGAGACTAAGGATTACTGGGTATGGAGTTATCAAAAGACATAGCAAGGAGTCAGATGAATTTCCAAACTCAAGACAGTCACTAAAGTCACTTCACTTCAGCCATTTAAAAATTAGCTTTTTGTAGTCAAGGCAACTAGGCAATAGCAGGAGCTCTGTACTTCCAAAGAGTGATTCATTCCAACTATTTTAGACACTTCTCTTGAGGGGGAATGTATTATGCTCTGTAAATGCACTTCTGTATGCCCTGACTATAGCTGGGCTTGAATGACTAGATTGCATTAATCACCTGTGTTTTCATAGCTGAATTTAGATTAAATGATGCCTAAGTGTGCGTATTCTCAGTGTACCGTAGTGCTCAGGCACCACAGAGCCTCTAAGAGAACGTCATCTTCAAAAGAATGAGACCCATTTATTTTCCAAAATAGTTAGAACCTGAGTACCTCAAAAAACATAAAGCAAAACTAACAGGAACTATGGCAAATCCATAAGTGGTTTTCCATCCTATGTTTTGTAATTAGCAACTCTTTTCCACAGGGCTGCTTGCAAAGGAACAGTGTTGGCCTTTATAGTTGGAAACACTGGAAAAAATATAATTTTGATTTTGAAAAAGAATTTCTAAAAAGAGAAAAAGAAACAGTGAATAAGTCACAGGTCTATTTCTATCAATGATTTCTGAAAAGTTATTGCTTTAAATTGAAAAAGAGAGGGCATGAGAAATGGAGCAATCACAAAGAAGCCCCAAGTATTTTAGAAAACAAAAATCCTCCATATTCAAAAATATTTCAAAATGACATATAAAGTTAACTGCTATTTCTACTTCCAGACTATCTCAAGCTTATAACAAAAGTCTATTGAGATCACTTTTTTTTCCCTGTTAACTGGTAAGAAACAAAACAAAATCAAAAAATGCAAGTTGGTTTACTTGTGTTCTGACACTTTTACCATGAAAAAAGCTTTCTTATTCACAGAAACAAGGAAAACTTGCCCATAAAGCACAGAAATGAAAATCTTCCATGGCAATGCTTTACCTCTGGGAAACAAATTTAGAATTAACGAACAAACAAAGCTACCACTGCATTTGTGTCGTGGTTAACAAAGTGCATATCACAGAGATCCTCAGCTGCTGTTTCTGAACACACCAGCAGACAAATGAAAAGGCAGATTATCAGCAAATGGGACTTGGTATATCTCCACTGAGGTCAGTGGTGTTTCTTAAATTTACCAGCAGAAAAATTGGCTCAAAGGTAACGTCTTTTCTAACCTGCATGCAAAAGCTTTCATGAAACATTATGAATCCTTTTAATAACCCGCTGACTTATATGCTTATTATGCTCTGCAGTGGTTTTAACCTCTGAAAGATGCTATAATGTGACCCATTATTAGAATTTGACATATAAAGTGAACTGTAATAGGACTGCTGAAGTACAATTCCCTGACATCTACCTTTTAAGAATTTCAAGAGAAAGATCAAGTGCCAAGTTGCCTCGCTCCTTCTCCGGTAATTGAAACCCACAGAGGGTGGTGTTTGCTTGACAGTAAAACTCCTTTTTGTGCAGCCAAGCACAAGGTCTTCATATCACACAAGTACTGTGTTTGCCAAATTTTGGAGACTGAAGTGAGCTTAACGTGGTATGGGGGTTTATGCTTGCCCCTTGCACAGGACCAGATTGCCTGGGTCAGCTTTGACATATTTTCCCCACATTTTTACTTCACTGTAATTTGCCAGGTGGTTTGGCAATCAAAGCTGAAACATATCAAAGAAGAAAGATTACTTTTGTATTCTGAATTAAATTGTAAGTTACAGCAGTGCATCAGTTTCGTACAGAAACCATTCATACAGTTGTATGTATAATTATATAAAATGAGTTAAAAAAGGAAGAAGAACTTATGATTCAGATCATTTCATCAACCGAGCTACCTATTCAGAGAGTCATCTCGCAAACATTTGTTTATCCTCACATCACACAACTGAAAAACTCATAGATTATCACCTTCATTTCACACAGAGACCCCAGTCTATGGGGATAAAGGCTCAGTTCAGCTGCTCAAACGTGGCCATTTAGTGCCATCTGAGTTGCTTCCAGTTACTGCTCCAGGTGGGTGTGTACCCCCCAGATACATGTTATATCAAACCAGCCTCACACAGGTATCCTTGCACAGCTCAAATGGAACTTGACACCAATATGCAAGCACCTGAATCAAACTGTAACTTGGACACTCGGGATGCAGATTGGACCCTTAAAATGACTGGCTGGATCCAGACTTTAAAACTGATCTCTGTGACAGCAGTGGGAAATGAACTGCATTTCGTGATGCATAAGACCAGTTCTTACAAATGTGCACATGTTCTTTTCTGTAAGTATTCTAAAATTCTCAATCACTTTCAAAACTGGTGTGCTGTCTTGTAATTACTGAAGTACGGGATGGGATTCTGCTCGAGAGTCAACCCCTCAAATTAGCTGTGTCTGCTGACAAACTAGATGTCTACACTCTTCTCAAAGACAATGGGGAGCTAGTGAATACTGTCAGTGGAGTGTAAAGCACAATTCAGCTCACTCTAAACCAGATATTTGGTCATTTGATCTCTCCTGTATATTACAGTCAGTGCAGCCAAGACTACCACTAACCTTCACATCTTAGATTGGTTCCTTCTTATTTGAGAGCACCAGGTCCAGCAAAAACTTCCTTGTTCTTATCCATTACCTGCGTCACAAATTGCCCTTAACACACTCCAAAACTCTCCTGGAGAACAACCTTGGCCCTCTTGCCCTTCCCTCTACACTGCAGAGCCCTGGAGTCCTTCATGACGTGTTAAAGGTTTCCTTCACCAGTATCACTGATGATGAGGGTTCCCAGGCCGGACAAGCCCTCGGCAGCTTCTCCACGACATCCCGGACCTAGATCCCAGGCAAGCAGCAAACAACAGCAGGTCTGGCCGGTGGATGGGTGCCTCTGTGCACTAGCACTTACCAACGGATCAGACTGGCCTCCCAGATGCCTCCCCCACCAAAGCTTGTCCCTCCTCTCCTGCTGCCAGCTCCCACTCCTCTTCCGTGACCTCCAATGGGACGTCACAAGCTCCCAGCCAGCTCCCACCATCATGGGACCCCCAGGCTATGGTCGGTGCAGGGGACCATGCCCTGTGGCGTGTCCCCATTACTCTGCTGACTCTTACGGTCTCACGCAGTTTCACGCGGCGCCCCATGGCTCACAGCATGCCCTGCTCCACGCCAGCGGCCACATCAACTCCTTGATTCCCCCCTTCGCACTCCCTGCTGCCCTGGGTGGGAGGCAGGAGGCTGAGCACAAGCCCACTTTAACCTCCCCTAGAAGATTACCTGCCTGGCGAGCAACCGCTTGTGCTATTTCTTCTTTCTCAGCCACGGTGGGCACACAGCAGCTGTGCGCCCGCCCAGTCTGCCATACGCTGCTTCTTCCTGCGCCGTGCTCTGAGCACGGGCGATTGAGCTGTGCTCACACGCACACAGGCAAGAAAGCCGTTCTCCTGAAGTTCACCCTGGTGAATAATAAAGGAAAAGGATGTGTGTTGTGGCCAAGGAGAATGAACGGTGGTTGGGCCACGCTTCATTATTTTCTTGGCTTTGGAAAAATGAGAAATAATTGGTGATTTAGTTTTTGTATGTGATATTTTCACTTGGTAGCCGTGGCACCTGGGGTTTTGGTTAAGTGTTTCTTCCCTGTATTGTGCAAAGAAACAAATAAATAAATATTGCTGCCGTCTTCCGCTGAATACTCCATGGAGCTGACAGAGGCACAGATGCACTTGCCAACAAGAAGACTTCCTGTTCTGTTTGGTCTTGGCATTTTTGTTGTTGTTTCTTTATTCCCTGAATAGCAACCAGTGAACCCCAGAAGTGAAAGGCAAGCATATTTATGCTATTTTAGTTACAGCAGAATAAATAACTAGTTGTGACTACTGCTTGGTTGTGCCACATTAACATGTAAACCATCCTACACCTGAGCTCAGAATTGCCCTGGGGCTTTAGGTCTGGGAGTGGGAAGAGAAAAAATGAACGTTCATTAAAAGAAAAGAAAAAAAGTCACCCTGTCAGGATCCATCACTCTTTCTTATGCAGCTCAGTGCTGTACTGCTTTAGTATACCTGCCTCTGAAGGGGAAGAGTAACCTTTGGGAAATGTGGTATGATGATGACAGCTTCCTATTTTTGGTACTTCTGTGCAAGGGTGTAAAAAATTACAGAGACTTTGTGCGTGCCCGCTCTCCAGGCTGTGCTGGGAGATAACCACTTCATTTCTTCAGCATAACAATCGATCCAAATGAGCGTGATTGCAGTAATCAAGACATTAACAGGATATAAGTAAGGTAAAGTTTGCAGGGAAAGGAAATATCCACTCCCTGAGATGCTCAGCCAATACTTCGTAATGAATAGCTCATATAAGACTTTTTGCCACTTTTTCTTCTTTGTGACTCATCCCTAAATAGATTGAAATTTTCTCTACTGCATTAGTTAACTAGGACTACTAATCTTAGCATTGTATTTTTATAATTCCTCTTCTATACCTGATTCACAATCAGTTGATTATGACGATCTGTTATTCTGTATTTCAATTACTTGGGTAATTTTGCATTCCTAAAATATTGATGGTCTATTGATGCTCATTAAAATTTTAATCTTTACTTTCTACAAATATTCTCCAATATTTGTGTACAACTACATTATTGAATATTTTTGCAAGGAAATACATTTGGCAAAATATTAATGGAAAAAGTATAGAGAAGACATACCTTCACTACAAAATCTAGACATACTCTTTGCTGCATACAGAACAGTATTTTAAAGGAAGATTCAAGTTATAGGGTTTTAAAAGTTTGGAAATGCCAGAGTAGTGGCTATCTGAGAATTACACATCTAAGTCTCCTACTGTGTCTTTCCTGCAGCCCTTTTTTGTTCATTTTGATGGTTTGGTATGGTTTAGATTTTATTATTATTATTTTCTTCTGAATTTTTCTTATTTTTGTTTTCCTGGCCCAAGCAATATTTATTACATTTGAAAAGAATTAGATAACTCACAAGGTCACATTCTTTAATTTTTCCCATTTTTTACTTATGGCTACCAAAACTTTGCAGCCATCAGGAAAAAAAATTACTCAACAATTACTAGCCCTAGAAGTATTGTGATGCAGATACAATTAAGAATAGAACTTGTAGCTGAAATTAATAATTTAATCAATGAAGGAAAAATGTAGCAATTAATTGTATAGACTCATTTTCTCTAGAAATATTAGTAAAACATGACTATGAAAGAAGATGAAGAATAAAGGATCATGTAGAAAAAGAAAATTTAATCTAACAAAGTTTAAAAATTAATGGAACTTTTGGCAATTCACCTGCAATAATTCTTGTACAGAAGGTTTCCAAGAATATTACATACAGGACATTTTTCACCAAATTGTTCAGCTATGTGTGCAAAATGTGCATTTCCATGTGCAAATTGGATTTGCAGAACAAGTATTAGCTTATAGGAAATTGCAACTCCAGGTATCTATCTGTGCATTGAACAATCTATACTGTAACTGTAAACTTTCATCTTCTACGTGGAATCATCTCAGGTTTTTGGTGTACTATACAAAAAATATTCATTTCAGATGTCTGTGGGAAAACTTCTCCCTGGATGTGTTTTGGAAGGGATCAAATTATAGCTTAGTTAACTGCATACTTTTTGCAATCATCTACATGCGAAGAAATACAAGAGAATAACTTTATATGTCTGTGCTTCTAAAAAAAGGCTGTCAGCTGCTGCCATCAAAAAAAGAAAGCAAAAATCATAGGAATACAAGAGCAGTAAATGTGTTATGTTGTCATGACAACTGCCATTTCTAGTCTGGAGAGCTGAGAGAGAAAACATGCACGCACATAGGAATAGGAGAGAAAACTTTATAAGATGTCCAGGACAAAATCAGAACTAAGCCAAACTGTCTCAAATATTTCCAAGGAAAGGTGAAAAGTATTCTTTGATTGGTATTGAAAAATGCTAAGAAACATGTAAGTACAAAGGAAAAATCACTGTCCTGAAATGTTAAGTATTTGTGGAGTACTTGTTGAAAGGAACAACAGTGTTGTTAAGAAGGAACCCTGAATGCAAGTTTCCATCGTTCTAGGCTTCTTGAAAGCAAAAGAATTTCCATGTTATTTAAGCTTAACTAAAGTCATGGGCACAGTGGTGACATCTTTGTCTAACAATTTGTTGGTTAGGTCAAATACCATTTTTGCATTTCTAAAACTTGATTTTATTGTAAGCACAGTGTATGACATAAACAGGGATTGATTCAACATCCAGGAAAGGAGACGGCTTCCATGGCTGTAGTTTATCCTTTGACTAATTTCACTTAGGTACACTAACGAAGAGTTAGAACTTTTGACACCACAGTTCTCCAAGTCATAACACTCAGTCAGATTAAACTATCCTATTGATCACATCTCATGCCATGAAAGAAACTTGAAAACTGAAGATAAAGCCTGAGATATAGGGATTTTTTTTTCCCCTCAGCCATTGAGTGTATTAACATTATTCATACTTGGTAAGCTTAGATTGTAAAGCTCAAGCAAAAGAAGCAGAGACAAAGCTCAAAAATTAGATACATGTCAGACAAGCCATGTGAGGATAATATATGCCACAATCAATGCTGCACCTTTATGGTTTGTTGATATTTATTCTTGTAAATGTGGAAAAGTAATAAAAAATTACAGAAGAAAATTATCCAGAAGACAACGTACTTTAAAATACTTTAAAAGAGACTTGTCGTGTGTGTTGCCTTACTGCTGAGCCAGATCATCTTGCAAAGAGTAGTAAACTGAAGGCACATTACTATATCCCTTGTTTTCTCTCACTTCCCAAAATTGTATGAGGAAGGTCTTTATTTTGCTTGTGCAATTCATTTGACATGAAATTCCATATACTTCTTCAAATTGTGCCTCAAACCAAACATTCTGCTGTGCTGAAGCTAGCCTTACTGATGAGGAAAGGAGAAAGCTAGGGGTGTTAATAATTAAACAGAGGACCTCTGCAAGCAGGAGGGAGCCAGGAAATCACCAAAACTTGTTTTAGGAACCAGAAGACAATTAGAGCTTTGATAATAATAAAAGATTCATAAGCAGCAAGGTCTACAAAAGCCTTTGCAGATACTTCCAAAGTGAAAGGAAGAACAAATAAAAGCAGATTCATTGCTTAATAGAACAGGAAACTAAGTAACGAGTGATGCAATCTTATGTTCTCAGTGAATTCCCTGATTCAATTTTTACACACAGACATTCAAATGCAACCAGATGTTAAATGCAATTATATTAACAGTGCACAGGTGTGCAGATCAGAGTAGGAGAAAAGAATAAATAATTTCAGTGTATCAGAGGATTTACGGTAGGGGGTATTCTAGTGTTCAGGGCCTGATGAAAATCATTGAGATGGCTAGTTAAAACAAACTTTTAACTTAGCTTTTGTTGTTGTTGTTGTTGTTGTTATTGGAAGAAAAGGGGGGCCCAGGAGACTGGAAAAAGTGGATCTTTTCTTAAAAAATTTAACATAGAGTGGGATAAATTCTGAGAATTAAAATGATTCAAATTAACTTCATTAACAGGAAATAGCCTTAAATTTTTTAAAAATAATAATATATAAGCATGTAGGAGAGAGTAAGGAGTAATTAAAAGAGCAAACAGTTTGTCTGAGAAGCAACTTCTCCAAGCAAATCAAATATTCATTTTAGCACGGTACTAATGCATATATAAACATAGATGCAGTATTGTCATTGCTTTAGTAAGGCTTCTGATACCAACTCACAGAATTAGGAGATACAGTTTAGGTAAGGAAATTTATTTTGGGAAAAATTGTCATAAAATAGGCACACACTTTGTTGAGAAATTCTGCTTAGGTCTAACTGGAAGGGTTTCTGTCAAAAAGGCAAATAAAATCAGTCATAGTCTCTTCTATGCCCAGGTTTGTGCCATTACTTCCATTAATGATTCAGATGATGAAAAGGATAGTATAAAATACACAGATGACTCCAAAGGAGAACAGACTAAAAACTTTTCAGAAGACAGGATCAGATTCCAAAATAATCTCAGTAAGCTGGAGAAAGAGTCTAAAATCAAAGAGAGAAAATTAGATATATGCAAGGGTAAGATCTGTAAGAAGGACAATAAAAATGCATAATTACAAAACAGGGAACTGAGGGCTCATTGACAGTATTGCAGAAAAAGTATGGTGAATTATAATGAATTGCAAACCAAATATGAATAATCAGCACGAAACGGTTACGAAAACTCCCAAGGCTCATTCTGGGCTGTCTTACAGAGAGCACAAATTACAAGGCACAGAAGATAACTTTTTCATTAAACTCAGATGAGGTTTTGCCTAGAATAATGTCCAGTTTGGAAACACAGTTTTGGGAATCGTTTTGGAAAAATCAAAAAATCGAAAAGAAGGGTCAGTGGATTAAAAATGAAGTTTGAAGAAGCGACATTTTAAAGATCTGGTTTAAGTCCAAAAAAAGGAAGAGAAAGAGCAGTGTCTGTGTGTAACCCATTTTCCAATATGGCTATGGAGCAAAGGGAAGAACAAACTGGCTCTGGTTTTAGAAACATTTTAAATCAGAAAGTAGAAAATATATCTGTCTGTCAGCACAGTTAAGTTCTGGAAAAAGGGAGTTTGGGAGGGGGGCTGTGGAATCTCCTTCTTTACAATAATAATAATAATAATAATAATAAACCAACAACAACAACAATAATGGTAGTAGTAGTAGTAAAATAATAGTAATAATAATAATATCACCAGTCAAGACAAGCGTGAGCCTGCCATACACATGAGAGCTGAGCGAAGAAGATGGCCTGGATGGTTCTCCCCAGTTTGCGAACCTCTGACTCCAGGATAGCCAAGGCCCTGCTCTGGGTCACAGCAGTGAACAGGAATAATTCAATTCTCAGTTGCGTGACCAGGGGCCTCCCACCAAAGAGCAAGGTCTAATAGTTCTCCATGTCATTGTGGCGGCACTGGGCACAGAATATCACTTTCTCATTAGTGTAGATATTTCCATAATAGAGACTGCTGAAAAAGGCACACTAAAAATTAGTGGGGGGTTCAGACTTACTGATTTATTGGAACGGATTAAAGCTCTGATTCATGAAGATACTTAAGCAGCATGTGACTTGTACGTTTGAGTCTCCTTTCAAATTGAGTATGTTTTATTATAACTACATGTGTAGAGTATGATGACTTCCGTTAGGGTCTGATACGTTCCCAAATTCGTAGTAGAACTCTCTTGCCTTTTCTGTGTAAAATTGGAAAAGACAGAACTTCAGAAAACACATTTCAAGAAATTATCATTGTCAGGGACCTGGCCTAGGTTGCCAGAAGTGTCTCTATCCACCTCTCAGACTTTGTCTATGCCCATGTGCTGTGTTCTCTTTAATCCTATAGCCCATGTCAATCACTGTAATAAGACTATTACCATGCTGCATCTTTCCCTATTCTTGTTTGTACGGATATGTGTGTGTCTGTGCCAATCAACGCCATTTTTCTGCACCCCAATTCTATACACACATCTTTTCCTTCCTACTCAAATTCAAAAAACTTGAGATTCTACCGTAACAAAAACCCCAATGATTTCTTCGTACAATATGACAAATATTTTAAAAACTCTTGGAAAGAACCAGATTGTTCTCATACATTCCAAATTAAAAAAACACTTTCACTTCTCCCACCTACTGGGTTTCGTTTCTCAGTGCTTTAGTTCTTGCTTAATCATTTGCTCCTTTGGATTTGTAAGGGTTTGATGTCTGCTTTGAACCAGTGTAAAGACGACACCCATGGAGAATATATTCTACAGGCAGGAGGCCATGTGAAATGCCTTAAAAATAACACGGGTTTGTGATACTGAATGTGGTGCAAGGAACCAAAGCATGAATCTGCTTAAAGAATCAAAAAGGCTTGTTTATATATTTGAACATAAAATGAAATTCTAACTTCAAGTTATATCCTGTGAGATCAATGATAATTATGTTTGCTTTTGCAAAGATAAACAGCTCATCTTACTTAACATGCCTTCCCTTTCATTTTTACTGCACGGAGTAGATAGAGTATCCCTGCGTATTGCTTTTGGAAGTACCTGCCAGCAAATAAAATAGTCAATGCAAACACACACTCTGAAGTATTCTGTAACACATAAGGCTTACTGATGGTTATATGTCATAAAATTCAACCCACTTCCTAAATACATAAAATCGCTAGGTCTTTAAGTAAATGACAATTTAAAAAAAAAAAAAATGATTTATTGATCATGAGGGAGAAGAACAAGAACGGATAACAGTTCTCTGACTCACTGTGAATGAACATACCTATTAAATAATCCTGATGAATGTAAAAAGCAGTCACATAATTTTCACTCAGTTACAAAAATAGAATAAATTGGAGATTTCTAAAGGATGAAATGAAAGAATAAATTATTCAGATTTATGGCTCATACAGGACATTAACACAAACAATCCTTTAAAATAGTTCTTTTCAGCAGGACAAATACATCAGCATTCAAAAATAAGTATCTGACACAGAGACATCGTATGAATGGAGGGGTTGACTGCACTTTTCCCTGGTCTGGTGAATTTGTAATAATTTGAGAGATCAGGAGAATTAGACAGTGGCTTGACAGCTCTCACATTAGGTTTTGGGACATAAATAGTATGCCGCGCATACTTCAGTTGTGTAATTACCAAAGTAAGGATAAAGCAATGCAGAGCAGATCTGTCCCATGCAGCAAAATGAGTGCAGGGATCGACAGCTCCTACTTATGGAGCCTGTTCTGGAGCCAGGCAGGAGTTTCAGTGTGGTCCAAACCCACGCTGCTCTGAGAAGCAAACTTCTGCCCACGTCCATAGTATTGCACTGTGAGGGTGGGTGCACTGCTTGGTGGTGCTGGCTCAGGGTAACTGGAGTTACTTCATAGCTCAGACGTGCCTCTTGTACAGTCAAAAAATGAATTCTTGCAGGAAGAAAAGTAGTGGTGCACCATTCCATGAGCTCTCTTTGTTTGCTGCGGCCAGAAAAAAAATTGCTAGAATGCAAAAATGTGGAAAAAAATCTTTTACCACAAAAATTCAGGTGAAACAATGGCTGAAATTGTTCTATTTTCTACACTGGATTATTATTAAATACTAAATTGAGTTCAAGGGTTTGGTTCTCCTCTTCAAAGTTCTCCAGAAGTTTGTCCCAAAGTGATCAGCAAACAGATCACACTGTTTAAGTATGACCTGCCATAGTAACTCCTGTCCTCTCCTATGATGGCATATTGAATTCACAAAAAAAAAAAAAAAAAAAAAAAAAAAAAAAAAAAAAAAAAAAGCAGGTCTAAGACAGAAGAATTAACCTTTTATTCTTATAGAGGTGATAGAGGTGTAAACAGCCACAGATTTCACGGATGTCTGAACAAACATAAAAGGCACTTCTCCATCTTAGCTTTTGGCAATACAAATTCCTTCAGTACAAATGGATGAAGAAACACATAATCTTGTATATGGTGATAAAGCCTACAGAGTTATGGTGAATAGACAGAAAGCTGAGATGAGAAAACTTTTACTTTATTCAGGCCAAAATCAGAAGATCTGGAAATGTAAAATGAGGAACTATTGTTGTAAACATTAATTTTCAGAGATCCATCATCTACAATTCACATAAATTTATTGGTTTCCACAACTGCAAACAGCTTTTATCAGAATAATTTTAACTTTAAACACTGTTTATTAAATATGTGGAGAAGGCCCAGAAAAAAATTAACAGTCCCAGGGTAAAAGCAATTACATCAGAGTTCTATAAATTCTCTGTGTGAATGTTCTGTAGGCAGAAAGTGCATTTATGACTAGGAGTAGAATGACATCTATTTGGTGCTGTGAAATGTGGTTTTATTTGTTGTTGTAGTCTTGTGTGGGAAGTAGGTACCTCAAAAATTTATGGTTTTAACCATATTATGCAGTTGATACATGTAAGTTTGAGGGATTTCTTGTAGGATTATTTTTGGTGATGAATAATTTCATAGTATGTTCTAGTGATATCATACAATGAAAACAAAACCCTTGAAGAGATTTTTTTTTTGTAATCAGTAATTTGCTATATTGCCTTTTATTTAAGATTACAAATGTTAGGTACAAGTAATATTTGGCTGGTAATATTATAAGAACTTTGGGAAGAACTGTATCTCCAAAGTAGAATTCAGCTCGATCAGTGCAAATTAAGATTTGTTTTACATGCAGAGTTTTAATAAAGAAAAGTTGGCATTGTTTCTAGGTATCAGAAGGTTCTAGAGGACAAAATACGATGCTGTTCTCATGGTTTTTATAATTATCTTCACAACTTTGCATATTTTTTAAAGCCCAGTCTAAAACCCCATTCACTTAATGAACTTTGGATCAGTATTCACTAGCACCACAGTAACTGATGGTGTAATTGAAGAAGAACTGAAAATATGTTTTAATGCATGGCAATCAAACTCAAGATGATCAGTTAAAGCAGTTCACTATCTGAATTCTGTAAGTGATTTAAAAAAAAATCTCTGCATAAATTTTCTCACTTCTCAGAGCTTAATGTAGCTGCAGCTCTTTAGCATGATACACATACAAAAAATTTTTGAGAGGGAAGTTTATACTGGATCCTGAGTTGCATGGGTGGGATAAGAAGCGTTCTTCCAATACATATCGCACAACTATGAATTCTCATTTCATTGTTCCCCAGAGCCAGAAATCTATTGAAGTGTTTGGAGATGTGTCGGTTTATAATGGTCGTGATTCAGGGGCTTAATGTAGAGACTTCTGACTGTAAGAATACATAGTGATCCTGAACACATTGCCATATGCAGGGTGCTTAAATTTAAGCCTTTTTAAGGTACCGAGGGCTAGACCCAAACATTGAAGATGAAAAAGCGGATTTAATCATGCACTGAATTGTAGTCTGTCCATCAAAAGTTTTACGTTAAGGGTCATTCTGCTTGTTTCGTGAAAAGAAAGGAGAAGGGGCCACAGGAGAAATCTAACAGAATTTAAGTATACTGCATTTCCATTAAGTATTTCAGTGCCAGCTTCTTGTCCAAAAGAACAGAGCAGTGTGAAATGGGAAGCTCTGATTTTTTATGTAAGGAAATATCGTATGGTTTGTTTCCATTATTGTCCCAAGTCAGCCAGTCTTCATTAGGGAGCGGCCCCATTGATATCTGCAGGAAATTATATAACTCCTTTGTATGCCTTCTCTTAAATGTTAAAAGTAATTATCCTGTCCCTTCACAAAGCATTCTACCATTATTCAGTAGAGATCTCAAGAAGTCATGGCCTTATCATAGAATGAACTATGTTTTGTGAACAGCATACCTATTATCTGTGACAAAAAAAGTATAATTTGTTCTTTTGCCTAGGGCTTGCTGGCATATATTGCACAGTACAAACTCTGAGGGAATAACTTCATTTTTAACACCCCATTTTGCCTTCAAAAAAAGAGAAGGAGAAAGAAAGGGATGGATAAAATCCACCTAACCTACAACTACTCTCTCATTCAGGCATAGAATGCATTCAATCCCCTCCTAAATATAATAACATCTTCATTCAAGACAAAAAGTTTCCTTATTCTTGATATTTATATTCTGCTTCAATAGAATGTTCTCTGTTGAGCTGATCTCAGTAGAGCACTCTGTCTGGTCCACAGGAGGTCTTATTCTTTGTTTTCATTTATTTTAAACTTCTGTCATTCTGAAGCTTGGGGTCCAGGCTAAATCCCAGTTTTCAAAAGGAAAAAGAAGCTGAGGAGAATGATGATGATGATTGATGGTGATGATTATGATGATGATGATTATTATTAAGAATTATTTCCAAATTCCTGCAGTAATTCAAAGTATATTAAATCGTTTGTGAGAGTTTGTGTGTATGTGCATGTGTTACATCAGTGGTTTTCAACCAGGAGCCCTTGGGCACTTATGGAACTGTACGCTACAACTCCGTTACATAAGGCAAAGGAAAGAAAGAAAGAAAGAAAGAGCATTAACAGTAGGCTTAATTTTTCTAAATAAAGGCAACATCTGCACATCCAGTAGATTTCTTTCAGGCATCTATGTACCAGTACTAGAATAGACTTTTATAAGCACCAAAATGACATCTGGATTTCTTAGCCTTTCTTAGAATTACAGCATGCTTTCTGAAAGCTGATCTCCACCATTGTTTGGAATGCCTAAAATACATTGTTTGTTACACCTTAGGCCTGACTTGTTACATTACCTTAAAACAATTTATAGAAGATGATCCCTAAAACAATGACAGACAGTCTGCTTTAAAAAAGGACATGTGGTAACCTCGACCTGGGCTTCCTTCCACTCTCGTGAGAGAGGATATCATAGGCGTAGGAGGTTGGTGGAATTGCTGTTCTGACACATGGACCACACACCTGATAGAGGTTTATTACTAGGACTGACAGCGCAGTCCCCAGAGGAAACGGACAGTCCACATTTCCAGGTATGAGTTTGACAGAAGGGATCTTCCGTTGTTGATATACTGTGAAATGGCCACACATCTGCATAAAGGGCAGGTTTATGAAGAATTCAGCCCAGATAAATGATTCACCGACCTAAACTGCCATTCAGAAGTTACGGAATCCATCTAAAACTGCCTTGCTGAGCTTCCTGCTTCCCTGTTCCCGACAGACCCAAGTGCTGCTCAAAACTGCGCAGGCAGCCCACTACTCCTCGTCCAGCAGTGTGAAGGAATGGCGATTTTAGCTGATGATGAAGAAAATGCAGGCACTATCTGCCATGGTGGGTAGTGGCTAGGCTCACGCTCCGGTGCTTAGCAGACTACCTTCTGAGTTTTTCCAGACAACTTGTTGAGAAGCATCAGTGTGGAAGGGCATCTAGTAATGATCTGGTCTTCACTATGCATCTGTAACATCCTTACTAGCTTTCATAAATAACCTCCTTTTCTCTCACCAAAAGGTTTACAGACAACTCGATGAAAACTCGAGGTATGCATGTGCCTCACTTCAATTTTGAGACCAAGGTTCTATCAGCTTTCATGTGACACAGGAAAGCATTAACGACCGGTAGTAAAAGGCAAAAAAATGCCTACAGCACCTGACCTTCAAGCTGAGCTCTGCCACCCACCCGATGTCTACATATCAAAGGCAAAACCAGTTCAAAGTCTTTCATAAGCTCAAGAAACACAATGAATAAAGATGAACCTTCATATTCAGACTCTTTCAAAATAAAAGGAGAAATTTGAAGGAATTTAGACATCAGGAAAAAGTTAACAGTTAAGACAGTGACGCAGTGGATTAGACTGCCCAGGAAGGTTGCGGAGTCTCCATTGCCAGAGGACTGACAGACTGGGTCAGCATACAAGAGCACAGACGGATGTTGTACAGTTCATGGCAGGAGGATGGATTACACATCTTCTTTTTCAGTCTTATTCTGCCTGATTTTGGGGGTATGATTTTAACCCATGCAATGCCTGCCATTTCTAGACAGCTGCTCAGCAAAGTGCTCTGAAAGAAGCTGCATACCCACAGGACTACACATCAGATACTGTCATAGCAAGCACTTTCCATGATTTTACTTAAACTATGATTTTTCCCAAAAGAAATCATTCCCGAGAAGCATTTCTTTTGAATAGACTATTATGTAATAGGTGTAAATTATAAAAAACTTGCTACAGTTTTTCCTAAAAATGCCCACAGACGTTTTGTGTGATACCTTCTGTGATCGCTGGTGACATGTTCTGTTGCTAAAGAAAACCGGAGCAGTAAAATCTGCATATAGCAAACAAAGTTTTTCATGTGAGATTTCCAGCAGAGTAGCCTGATATCAAGAAATTTTTCTTTCTAATCAATGGAAAAATTCTCAGTGATTGGGAATATACCCAGTATACAGATCATCTTGTTTTCAGTCTACAGGCAGTGTACAAAGCGGGACAGAGCTCGGCTTAGCATGACCTGCATAAAACAGGGTGTGAAAAGACCATTAGTCCTCCTCTTACCCAGTGAAAAAGCAAAAGCTAGTGTTAGCAATTGAAAAAATCACATTCTGGTATGTTTTGAGGTTATCTGCATATAAGGAAACACAAGTGTGTAATTTTTATGAAGAGGTTCTGTAAAATGCTTTACCAAAATTTTTGGTCCATATTCATATATGGAAAAGGTGGTTCCAGTTCAGGAATCTTCACGAGTGGGACGGGAGAAGGGACAGTGTGGGATTGAAGGCATATCAGAGCCTTCATCAGGTACAGGAGAATCCTGGAGCAGAAAAGCAAACTTCCCCTGGGCTCCTTCCCGTCCACTACCATCTGGATGTCTCTTTGCCTGGCCATGGGGAATATTTCTTAGGAACAAACTCTACCCTTATCTTTGAAGCCATTGCCATGAGGAGCCTGAAGTGTCTAGTAATCATCCGTTGTTAATAATGACAGTTAACATTCACACTTTTTGTGCGCCATTAATCCAGATTATGTTCTTTCAACTACTGCAAAATCTCTCTTTTTTTTTTTTTTTTTTTTTTTTGGTGAAGAGTCTTCTCCAATACAGTTGACTTTAAATCTGAAGTTTACTTAAAGGTTGTTTGTTTCTGTTTTCTTTATTCTTCTCTCTTTCTCAGTGATCAGGGTGTCTGTTGTTTTGAGTATAATTAGATCATCTAAGGTCATATTCCATCAGGATTTTTTCTGTTATAAGCTTCCTTCCTCCATGTGTCAACAGAAATTCTACATTTTAAGATTAGAATCTAATCTTTATACTCCTGAAACTGATCATCACGAGACCAGTTATCAAATGTCGTTTCGCTTTTCTGGTAGTCTGGCAGCAGGTATTTGGACAATGTTACCAACTCCCCTAACAGTGCTTTTGTATCTATTGCCTCCACACCTCGATATTTGTTCTTCTAAAAATCTCAGTGACTGGCACATTTCCAAAACTTTCTGAGGCAGCTTAAATGGACTGATATTTCCCAAATTCAGTGGCTGTATTCCCAATACAGTGACCATAGATGGGCCAGTTAGTACATGCATGATGTCGAGGCAGGACTGTTGCTCATTTACCTTAAATTTTTATGCCAGTATAGTATTTGTTCTCCCCCCTCCCCCTTGGAGTTTCCCCAGAGCACTCCTGGCTTTGAACAAACTGATTTATTGTATCATGGAGAATATCACATGGAAGTTCAAGACTGTTGGGAACTAAATAATAAATTACAAATCAAAAAAAGCTTTATTTTTCAACAATTTGCATTTGAAAAGAACTTCTAAAGTGATTCATTATTAAAGTACTTAAGCATACAAAATATTTGGTGTGCCTGGCAAAACAAAAATGGTAACATTGCTAATTATGTCTGCCCACCAAGGAGTGGGCTTTAGTACATCCTAAACCATTTCAGAAGGATGGCCTCTGTTCTAGGTAACTTATAGCTGAAGGAAGAGTGGACAGAGAAACAGACAGAGAGCAAAGGAAGACAGACTTCAGAGTAGACAGAAGCCTTAGCAATGAGTTCATTTAAGGTGTGACAGGCCAGAGAGACCTATATGGGACAGAACAAGGAGAAAATTTTGTATATAAGGGCTACACTGAGCAGTCATAACAATGACACAGAAAGTAATCTGAGGTTCTTTAACATTTTATCTTTAAGGATGAAGCCTGTTTCACGTGAAAACAGCACGGCTTATTCTGTTTTAATACAAACCAGTTTCACAACAGCAAAAATCCTTCCACTGTAATAGAATTAATGAGGTTTTGTTAGTAAAAGCAGGGTGTTGAGAGAAGCAAGGAATCCATTAACAAAAGTAGGAGTAATCTGCTGCAGGATGGCATAAAAGCGCTGGCTATAAATTATAAACACTCTGGATTGACTGCAGCTGTATTAGTTAAGCATTAGTGATACTGAATGTGTTTCATTAGCTTACTGCCACTGAAACAGAAGGTCTCTGGAATACGTTCGTGCAGTAACGTTAGGGTTTTCTCCAAAGCCTTACATAGAATAAAATCAGAATTTTGCTGCTATCTGTAGCCATATTTTTCCTCCTCTGTATAACTCCAAGGATACAGATGCTAAATACAAGCAGGTACGGTAACAAGCTCTAGTTTGAAAACTGGCCAGTGAATAGGAAGGGAGTATGGCCAGCGACTTGTACAGTCAATGAGAGATCAGAGGAAAACTAGAAAGCCAATGAACCTGGAATCCTTCTCTGTAAAGGATGACTAAAGGATTATACTGCTGCAAAAGGGTAGAGCTATCTGTTTGTCCGTCTTTAAGAAAATCAGGATTATTTTCATCAATTAACCAGATTCTGGAAAGTAAATTTTGCTGTCAATACCACTACATCTCCTTACGTGGTGGAGAGAGGACTATTTCTTGTTACATTATATTAGCCACATATCTGAAAAATGTCTTGTGAAAATGGCAGGAAAAAAATGCTTTCTCACAGGTTTCAATCCCTCAGGATTTGAGCCCAGACCTGTGCCTGTGTTTTCCCACTCCCACCCAGCTGAAGAGAGACCAAAGTGACAAACAGAAAAAGAAGGAACTTCTGATGGAGCTGTGAAAGCTAAACGAGCTATTGAGACACAGGGGAAAACACTCACCCTGCCGTGACATGAGGAGTACTTTTCTTTAATGTAAGGACAATGTAGCCAAATCAATCTGCTCAGTGCTGTGGGAGGCTAAAGAAAAGGCTTTTTAGCAATTCAATATAATTTAGAAAATGTCCAGAGCCTGTTTTAAATGGTTTGTATTTTTGCGGTAGTAACAGAGTGTTCCAGAGCTGAAGGATCTTCTATTCACCTCTGGAACACTCAACGGTTTAGTTCCAAAGCCTCCCCTTGGTTGCACTCCTATAATTTTACCTCTGCTGTGATAGCATTGTCATTCAGAGCACTTTAGCTAAAGGCATACAGGGTGGTACCTTTCCTTCTTGTGAGAAACATCTTACCCTAATGTGTCATGTGAGATACAGGCTCCGTTTAGAGGCACAACAAATTTGTTAATCTTAAGTTTAGAGACTCTTCTTTCCTATAGCCCATACACAGCCTTCCTGTGGGTACACCGTCCCTTGATTTGATGTTTTTCCCTCAGGCTACAGAAAGTAGAGTTTTTCCCTTCCTGATTGAGGGTCCCAGTGTAAGTGAATCAAAGTCAATAAGGATGTGATGTTTCAAGAAGGTGATGGTGACAGGATGAGCCACTGCTCTGTTTTATAATGGTGAGCAGTAGCCATTCGGGCAATAAAACATCACTTCAAACTTCTTTCTCATGCTGGATCTCATCTAGCTTTTCTCAACTATTAACTCTCTTACTATGTTATAGTTGCTGAAGAATATACATAAAATACGTTGCTATAAATTAGATCAGCAAGTTTTTATAATCTAATAGATAAAATAGCTTCTTGTCACAAAGAACAAGGTGTCAAATTGTGACGGGGAGGCTTGTGTTAACATCTTTGTTTGCTCTTTCTCCCTTGTCAGCACAGTGATATATTTGACTTCTTTCAATGACAACTAAAAATAACTGATTAAAAGTTCCCTGAGATTCCAAACCTATGAAAACAGGTTAAGGAGAGACAGAACAGGTCAGTTTTATAAAAATACGGTCAGGTGTTTCACAGAACACAATCTGTTATTTTTCATTGCCAGACTGCTTAGAAATCTTTCCCATATCAGGCACACAAGGAAACCATCAGGAAGAGACAAGAAAGATAAGCTGAAGTAAAAACAAGGGTAAGGAACCACTCTCCTGTGGCAGGATTTCTAGCAGATTTAGAGCTGTGGTACTGCCAAACCAGTGCAGAAAATGGGTTTCCACTCAAGATGTGAGAAATATTTCTATCTTACTGAAGAACTGGCCACAAAATAATAATGTTCTAGATATTTTTTATTTTGAAATGAAAGACATTAATACTCAGATTGCGACCAACACAGTCTTTGTCTGGTTCACTGCAGTAACTGATTCTGAAATCCAGTTTTCTTCTCTCTGTGCTCTAGGTTGCCAGTATGAAATGAAAGCGGCCCTGTTTCTTGGCTCAGAGGTATACAATTCCTGAGAAAGGCCTTTTTGTTTGTCTTTCCTCATTTTAATAATTGGTGTCCAATGGGAAGGTGGTGTTAGCGATAGATGATCTGTTTTGTGTTTTCCAAAAGATATAATCTAATAAAGGTTTGTAGTAACCCTTTTAACTGTTTATAAATTGAAATAACTAATTTTTTTTATTTGTTTTTTTTTTTTTTGAAGACTTCTTAGTAGCAGAGATGTTTCTTCTATGTCAAACCTAAGCATACAGTGGTCCTGATTTATTTTATTCGAATGACTGAACTTCCCGGGCAGAAAAAAATTTGCTTAAAACTGGATATGTACCATCATCTTACAAAGAAATTAACTGGAGGAATTATAGCAGCTTCTAGTGGATAAAAGATTCAATTTTAAGAAACCATTTTAATTACGCTTGACAGCTTGCTGGTGCCAGTCAAAGGTTACAAGGTTAATCCTTTTAGTAATTATAAGGCGATATTCACATTGCTTAACTTTAGCCATCTAAGTTAGGCACCTGAATAAGGAGTCTAGTCTCCTCAAGCTGCCCCGGAGCAAGGTGCATGAATGTCACTTAAAAACCCCTGGAGGGTAATTCAGAGAGTCTGAGGTTGAGGCATTCCAGAGAGAAACTGAAATTAGGTGTCTAAATTAAGCAGAGTGAATATGCCATCCTTGTGACTTGCTGATGAGTCGCCGGGGAGCAGCCTGTAGTACTGTAACTCTTCCTTTCCTTAGAGTGAGCGTAGGAAGGTCTATGGAGCCCTCTGCTCTCCTTGCACTCGCAGGGCAGCTGCTGCTGCTGCTGCTTAACGCCGTGCAGGGATCTGGAACCTGCTGTAGGTGACAGGGCACCCTAAGAGCTGCTCCAAGCTACTCCAGGATTGAAATTACTACCGATTATTGATGCCAGAAGTATTTAAATGCCTGGCAGGGGCTAAAAAAATGAGAGAGAGAAAATTGCCGGTTCGGTAAAGAATCTAAAACTTTACTTTAATTAAAAAAAAAAAAAAAAAGTCAGTGAAAAAAAGTGCTTCAAGGGGATCCAGTCATAAAACAATATTATCCTGAAAGTCAATAGCTTTTAATATTACATGAATTATAAATTATGAAAGGTAACAGTCAAAAGATTTCCAGACATCCGCCTGCTGACGTATAATCTTCTATCACTCATTGTCACCTTGTGTTTATATCATCCACTGCACCACAGAACTGGCTTCAGCCCAATACAGTTAATGCGTTAAGTGCTTTTTTTACCTTAAAATTCAGCATTGTTGTAATCAAAATGTAACAGAAAAAATGTGAGGTGAGACATATTTTAGCTGTTGTTGATCTCAACACAGCTTTAGCATTTCACCCATTTTATAAGAAAAGGATACTTTAAACAATAGCAAGAAAGTCTAAACTTTCAAGGTGATCGGCAAATCTACACCACTTGCAAAATAACTTGACTAACAGTGAAAGATTAGCATGTACACACTTCTGAATTTTCTGGTTTAGATCACAGCTGGTGTTAACTAGAATCAGTTCGTTAGTATTGTGACGGTTTAAATCATTGAGGGATCTCCTTATGCTCCTTTTGAGTCTTCTCCTTCTGTTTCTTTCACTCCAACAGAGTTTTCACTACCATTTTTTATCCTAAAAAGAACAGTCTAACAAACCCTTGTTTGCTCACCTAATGTAAATGCAATTGCTCTTTTGATCTGCCCTACTACCCATTGTATAAATGACAGAAATGTACAGTGATGATTTTATGTCTGAAATTTCCTGTCTCCCTTGGACAATAAATATGCCAAAATATTGAAGCAATTTAGATCAAACAATCTAAGAAATCTTTTAATAACCACCTACTCACTTTTAGACAAATGAGTTCCATTTCCTTCTCTTCTTCCCCTTTCCATATCCTTCAAAGTAAAATAAAGTGGTAGCGCAGCCTATTATTTTCTGCGTTTGCCTTTCTTTAATGAGTCTTATCTTTACTGAGCCTCCTGGAAGCTGGGTACCATCTAGCCTGGGTACTAGCCTATTTCATGGCCAGCCCTATGGTCTGATGTTTAATGGGCGTTCATTAGAGGGACACAGGGAATTTAAAAATTCCAGTTTTAGGACTCCAAACTTCAGTCCAACATTTTTTGTGACTATTCTTGTATTGGTTTAGTAACCACGATGCTGAAAGCAGGGAGAAAATATGTGAATTCTGCTTCAGGGTCTCCCTCCGCACCTCCAATTCCTCAGTCAGTTCTTTGCCCTCCTAGCTGGAGAGCAACCTCCAGCAGGTGCCATGTGCATGTGTAATACGGTTTGAACTTCAGCTGGAGCCTTCCTTGTGTTATACAGCTGCTCCTGTGCCTGCAACTACCGTCACTACAACTTCTGTCTTGTTAACAAGTGCTTCATAGAACAGCTCACAGACAAAAGAAGTTTGAGGAAAAAGTCTTCTAAATACATAAATTCTTTTCAGTTGGGTTACCATGTGTGTTTTGGGCACCAAACCTTTCACCATTTACACTGGGAGGGTGAGGTCCAGGATGGCCCTTCAGTACTGCATCATCTGGGCATAAAATGATATGTTTGAGAGAGAAACAACACTGTACTACAAGTGCAACTAAATATTACATCTGCACCTATGTTTCAGAACAGGTGCTATCTACTTGAGCTTACTACATCTACTTGTATTCCTTTCCAAATTCCCAAAGAGAAAATTTATTTTGTTTGAGGAGAGATAAAAATCTTTTAAACAATACAAACATGTAAGCAAACAAAATTGATTCACTGAGTGACAGAGTAATATTCTGGAGATTTTGTTTGATCGATAACATTCTACTTCTTGTAGCAGCAACTTAGGTAATGAGAAAAGGACATTTTTAGTTCTTGTAGGCTTTTAGTCTTTATATGCCACTAGATAAGATGATGAAGAGTAGACTTTTTACTCTATCTTAAGATAAGGTTGACTCCTTATCCATTTGATCACGTATAGGATATTGTGCTATTGTATCACTAAGATGAGGAAGAGAACTGGTCCTGTCTGGTCTTAAACACTCCTGTTTCTTGAAATTTGGTAGTAGCTCACTGCAAGTTGCCATGCCCGGTTATTGTAATAGCACCAGACTACCGGAGTGTGGATTTTAGAAAGAAGGAGGAGCTTCCTTCAGACCCTTTTCCACACTCACACAGTGCCAAAGGCACCCCGCAGCCCACAGGGAGCAAGTCAAAAGGTCATTGTCAATTACCTACTTTTGGCATCCACACACCTCACAGCTAATTATTTACCTTGTAGGTTTGGAATAAGTAAAACTTGCCGTTTACTTGGCTTAACGTGACCTGTCCTGGGGTGCATTGCTTGGGAGTGTCCCTACAGCTATTTGTGCTACATAACATCCATGTTTTTTCCTCTAATTTAGCAATCTGACAGACTTCAATGAGTTTTACGATTGTTTAGGTGTCCACAACTACTTGTTGGTGCCCATAAGTATCCATGAGATGCTTATAAGATGCCCATAAGATCAGTATCCCATTGTGCAAAGCTGCTTTTATTTAAGATGCTGCTGTTTTTACAGACACTGCCCGTAACTACCTTCCAGCATCTGTTACGCTGCAATTTCTCCAGAAAGAGCAGAAATCATAGTGCTTGCTTTCAGGAGCTACAATTGAGAATCTGCATGATAAGATTTAATGTCTAAACGTTAAAGAGTGTTTCCTGATGCTGTCTGAGCATCCCAGCCTCTTCAGATAGCTCTGCCTTGTTAACCTAGACTCTGTATTGTGTTTATTTCTTTCTGATTTGGATGAAAATTTTAAAAATCAGTTACCCATTGCAATAATTAAGTAATTTTTAGGGTCTCTCAAACCTCATTTAAGTTTTGTTTAGCTATCAGAGGGTCATTTACTTATCTGCTTCTATATCTGGTTTGGTCAGAACACACGGAGACATTTGGAAGAAACCAGAAGTGTTTTGTTGGATTAGTCACACAATTACTTCTATGAAAGAAAGCCAAGAGCCATTCCTGCACTGTGCAGCTCCATTACATGTGAAACAAACATGCTTTGTCAAAGAGCAGGCCAAATAAAAAGGGCATTTCTAATTTCACATCCTACTTTTGGGAAAGTTCTGTTGGTTAGCAGGAATGTGGAGCATAAAGGTTTTCTGCACCAGAAAGTGCTATTGTTTGACTCAGTCTAATGAGTGTTGATCCCTGAATTGCCAGATATTTTTTTTTTTACTGAACTGTAGTGAAATTACAATTCCAATGACTTTGAGTGAAATACATTGGAAGAGTGAGATAAAATGTAAAATTCAGAGAAATTACTAATACGCATAATTAAATAAAAAATGTAAAAAGAATAAAGTAGAGAATAAATATTGCTTTTTTCTTTCTTTTTTTCCTTCCTTTTGTTTTTATTTTTAACCAGTCCTTTGTTCAGGAGAAAGAGTAAGAAAAAAAAGAATCAACAATATATGATAAACTGGACTGTCTGATCTGAACTGTCGTCTCTAGAGAGCACTTTACATAGAGGAAATGATCCAAAAGACGTCAAATCATCTGAATTTTTTCCCAGCCCTCGGTGATCTTTAGATAAGGCCTCAATGTTATGTAAACTGCCTCCCCTGATGTCATAAGGATTTTAAGTAGTGAGATTCTAGATAGAAACCCCTTTGAAATTACCATCAAAACTGTCATTTACTTCTGGGGAAAAATCTGAAATGTGAAATGAGGACAGTATATGTAAAAAAAAAAAAAAAAAAGGAAGGTTACATGTATTCTTCAGGTGTGTCTATAGCTGACTCCTCTGGAGTCACATTCAAGTATTGTTAACATACTTTTTGCGTTGTCTCTAACACATTTCTATCATTTCTGGCTAACTAATTTCAGCTGTCACCAATGTCAAGAGAATACAATTGGTAAACAGCAAAGAGATAATAACAGGCTTTTTGGGGCAGTCCTCAGGAGGTCTGGTTTGACTGCTTTCAAACATCTGGGTGAGCAATAAAACAGAAAGCTAGCTAAAACTGATCAAGGTTATGTCCTTGTCAAGTCTCTTGTTTTAGTTTACGTCTAAAAAAAATCAAGGAATGGGAGATGCCAGGGAGCAGTGTGTGGGGATGCCTCAGGAGGGGCGAATCAAGGGTGATGTCCCACCAGCTGGGCTCTCTCCGAGGGGTCCATTGACAGCCCCCCACCACAGGATCGGTGGCTACCCAGGAGATGGGGATGGAGACCACCACTCCACGGCCCTACGCTAGATTGCAATATACAGAATAAAGTGGATGTTAACGTGAATTACAGGACCTTGCCTGACAACCTTACAAAGAATCGCTACTTAAATGTGGAATAAGACTGTAGGGAGCTTTGGTGTCAGAAGCAACTTCTGGGGAAACTGCCTTATTTCATTGTAAAACAGCACTTAGTCGTGTTGACCTGACTTCCCTGAAAGTCACGCTGCTATTACACACAAATCAAATCGGCTGCATACAGAGACCATGCAGAAATGGGCAATGTCGAAGGACATCAAGGCATGTGGTGGTGAGAAAGCTGCAGCATGGGCAGAGGGATGGAAGGCAGCAGGACAGGGAGCAATGCAGCGTGGGTGGGAGCTGGGATAAAAGGGAACTGATGAGTACAGGGCAGGGTCACCTGGAGCATCAGTGGCCTGCTGTGTGCAGATCTAGGTTGGGTGGCTGTCTCTAACGGCATGACCGTTCCTTGATATAGCCATAGAGGGCAAGC
Source organism: Astur gentilis (assembly GCF_929443795.1). Taxonomy (NCBI): domain Eukaryota; kingdom Metazoa; phylum Chordata; class Aves; order Accipitriformes; family Accipitridae; genus Astur; species Astur gentilis. The sequence goes on from NC_064897.1 coordinate 19,277,949, forward strand.
ATCGCTGTCCTGTATGTCCCACCTAAGGAAGAAAAAGCTTTTGCAGCTTCCAGGCCGTATGAGCCTTACCATCCTGTGTGGCAGCAGGTTGGATGCAGCCATCCAAGGGCATCGACCGCTCTGGGGGACAGACAGAAACGATGATGAAGTCATGAAGCGGTGACTGTTTTCCCCGTATTAACGCTACGTGCAGGACCGAGAGGACAACACTTGCCCTCAGGCTGTGGTGCTTTGCAGGCTCGCTGGCCTGGAGTAGGATGTTTGGTTATGCCCAACAAACCAGATGTGACCTATATCCTGACAGATAAGAAATCCAATGCGGGTTATGGACTTCAGGGGCAGGGATAATGATGTTGCTTTCTAGAGGTATTAAGAAAAACAGCTATAAAACCCACCAGACAAACCAGAATGAGTCCACTGGGAATGCTGAAGGGTGCACAGGACACATACGGCAGTGGCAGACACACACCCGAATTGTGATTTCGGCTAATCCTCAGGGTGGTGGATCCCAGACATCTGTCTATACGTCTGATAGTTGTGCATGAACTTCCTAGCAGGACAGGCTGGCATTTTCTTTTAAATAAGAGGAAACAGGTTCAGGAGGGAAGGGTAGCTCTGTGAGTTATCCTCTGAAAGACCAGAGAGCAAAGCTATGTTTAAAAAATGTCTTCCTAGACCAGGTGTAGAACAACAGTAGTTATATCACTATGGAAAATGAGGATTTTACCGATTTTTAGAGTTGGATTATTTTATGCATTTTTAAGAGTATAATATTTAGTAGAATTTCTTCAGATTCTTCTGGGAAAAAAAAAAGTTTCATCCTCAATAGAACCAGCTGACATTTTCACATTAAATGTTTTAAGAGAAAAAAAAAATATAAGTATATTTACACACACATTCTGGAATGGTAAATGTTGCCTAGAAACATTCAAAAGGACAGTCATTAATTTACTGGAGTGAAGACAGGTTTGTGAACCAAGGGGTCATTTCAATTTCAAAAAATTGTTTGTTTTGGAAGAAACAAATTAACCCCAAATTCATTTTGTTGTTTTAAAATTATTCTCTACATAGAAATTACTATGACTTACAGTTTACTTCTGTTCAGCTTTATTCTAAAATTTTTAATATCTTTAAGAACACTAAGATCCAGAACAAAACATTTTCCCTGTCCCCAAATTACTTTTTCACCTCGTCTATCACCAAAAAATTAAACTGTTTTTCATTTCCCTGCCTCAGCAAAAGCCTTCAGGATTGACAGAAACCGAACAAATTAAGCATTGGTAGAACTTAACTCTAGATGGAATTTAATGGCATTTTCATCCTACCTCCCTAACTGTTGTTTTGAGGTTTACATTGTTGGATTTTACATGCATTTTAGACAGAAAATTCAGTATAAGTGATATAAATCATTACAACATGATGGTAAACACAGGGACAAAAAAAGAATGCCCCAAATAGATCTGAGAAAACAAAGTATGAAAAACTAAAAAATTATCTAAACCATTCTTCAGTTTAAAAGGATCTTGATTTAGACAAACAATTGTCCTCTTTTAAGAATTCACCAAGGTCATTCATTTACAATTACTAACCTCTCCTGTACTTAAAGACATTCCTTAGATACTTAAGGTATATTTCCTCAGAAAATTTCATAATTCATGCACACATTATTCCTTTTCATTTATCATACCTGAAGCTAATTATCTTATATGTTTCTGTAAAGCCCTTAGAGGAACAAGCTGTATGAAAGAATTGGCATTTTTTTTTCAATGAATCAGGTAGGTCAAACTGATAATTTAATGAATGTTCTGGTCCAGATTTTTATCTCAATTACATCATGGTGATTAGCAGTATTGAATAACTACTGAGTGTATAACTGAAATCACAGCCTGGTCTTCAACAGCAGCAACCCAGTATTTTAAGTAATACCTTCTAGCACTGTGCATTCACAAATGTTTATAGATACTTCAAGGACAACCACTGTGGCAGCTTGAACATGTCGACCAACTCCAAAATGATACCTCTTTGAGGACTAGAAAGAAATCCTCCTTTGTTGTATTTTTTTTCAGGTGCTTTTATTTTTAAATATTGTCCTGAACTAGTGCTGCCAGAAACCATGTAATTTTGCTTTTCCAGATGAATCAGAGCAGGAAACATTGGAGGAATATTTACGATAACGGCCTTTATGGAAGAACTATTGTCTACTCTTTCAAGTTAACCATGGGCAGAAATAACAAACAGTGAACATTCAGTTCAGCGGTTGAGACATAAGAATATCTTGGGTTAAAACAAAGTTTATGATTTAATAATTGTAGACAAATGAGAGAAAATAGGTTGGGTCAACTAAGGACAGTTTGATCCAACTGAAATGTTTTGACTTATTAAATAAGTGTTTTAATGTACTTTTTAAGTGAAAACTGGTATTTCAAGAAGAAAAGTCAGACTTTGATATATTAACCAAGGATTTCCAAAACAAAAAAATATTTTTAAAAGATTGAAAATGAATATTTGAATTAATATTTCAAGCAAATATTTTGATAGTTCTTAAACAAATTTAAAGAACTCTTCCTTTTTTTGTCAGCTGAAATGCATTCCAAATTCAGAGGAGTTTTATAATTATTTCCAATTCCTTTGAAAGTTTTGTTGGTAAATTCAACTGTTAAAAAGCCCTTTAATTTTCATCTTCGCTATCAGAGTAAATATCTTTTTTCTTAAAATTTATCCACATTTGGTTTAAAAATGAACCTGAGGTTTTGCACAAAACAACTAGCTTCTGTTGTTTTAAAATCTGTTTATATCTCTCCTGGCTACAGGGAAAAGCTTGAATACATGAATTATAGAGCGTCCACAAGCAGAATACAAAAAAAGACATTGGCTGCATTGTCTTTTCAATCTTAGATCTAGACATCACTGCTTGTAGCTTTGGGTATTTGACTCGCGGTTCAAACATTTGCAGTTGACCCCGAGTTGCAGCAAAGTGGGGAGCAGTAATCAGCGGCACTAGACGTACCCTGGCACTCTGCAAGGACAATTCTCACATTCCTCCAAAAGCTCAGAGAAAAGATTTCTGCTGAGCAGAACTCTTCTCCATTTTTATTTAAAATATAATGCCTAACCACCTGACAGCACTTTCACTTTTCACATGAATTTCTAGGTCAGACTTACAGACAGAAAAGAGATTTTGGACAATTTAATTTCGTCTCAGATGCATATCAGCACGTCTGAGTGCCTGGTGTTTAAGCAGATGAGCAATTTCAAGTGCGTGCTACGCTAGTTAGAAACTGTGTCAATCTTCCAGGCTGATTTATTGAGTAAGGCCCTCAGCTGCATCCCGGCCCTATTTGCATGCGCAAAAAGGCTAAAGCGGCGCACAGAGGCTTTCAAAAAATGTTATTTATTCAGGACTGTCACCTCTGCGGCACAGGCAGTGTGGGAGATAAGCCCACAGGAATGCCTCTCAAGCTCTGCTCCAGGTGTTGTGCCAGAGCAGGAGGCGCGCAGCGGGGCAAAGCCTTCGCTCAGGACACTGGTGCCATTTAAAAGGCACTGTGCTGAGCTCAGGGGTACGGCACTAAAGTCAGGCAGGCCTGAATGTCTGGGTAAAGAGGGAAAAAAAAAAAAAAAAAAAAGATGGAAACTCTCTAGCTACCAGAGCAACACCTTCTGGGTGCACAGAAGCGACTGAAAATTATCTTTACCGCTCCACCTCAGTGCTGGGGACTTTAAAAGATATGTCTCAGAATCACACTCATTCTGCTTAGGTATGGAGAAGGATTTTATCTCTTTTTCCCCAGAGGACATGGACTTTGCTGTGTATGCAGCTGCTGGAGAGAATACAAATCTAGAACAGCAGCAGGGCAGCCTGGGGTTGTTTTTTCTCCAGTGGGAGTTTTTCTGACTTGTGACATCTTCATAAAACACAAGTTCCTATTAAAGAGATTTATCAGTTATATTAAAAAAAAAAACCCACATATGAATTGAAAAAGATGGCAGCAATGTGTCTGTAAGCTCCTCTTTCTATCATATATCCATATTCTAGTTTCACACTGAGGAGAATTTACAGATCCCTCAAGGAATCAATTCACTTTACATCATATACAGTAAATCAAGTTCTCTGAAGTTCCTCAGTGACGCAAATGCTTAATGTTTAACTTCAGTCTTAATCCATACTAATTCCTTATAATGCAAACTGGATTCATTAATTGACTAGTATTTCTTGTGCAAAAATCATCTATACAACTTCTGCCTATCTTCCAAGAACTAATTATGTGGTTATATGTAAATCTTTCTTAGAAAACACAGGTTTTAAAGGAAGCTCCTGCTTTTTTTCAGAAAACAAAAGGTTGATGAGTTATAATTGCTTCCTTCTGAATTGTTCAGTCAGCTTAAAATGCAGTATAAAATATTAAGGGCAAACATTTCTGTTGATTAATTATGATTAGGTACTTTTTGCTTAGTTTCTCACTTCAGCAGATTTAAATGGATAGTACGTTCTGCAAGAATATTATACTTACCTATTTAGTGTCATTTTAGCTTTGCTAACATAGCATCACTACATAAGGAAGAAATCATTCTCTCCACAACTACCCCGCTAGAAACCTATTTCTCATGGGAATCCATCACCAGAGACCTCCAGTTTTGACCAAGGCAAGCGGTACCCAGAACGGAGTTTAACAGGCGCTTGTCTGACGAGGCAGAGTCGCTCCTGAGAACTGACGGGTTTGCTCGTGTCACAGCAGCAGCTCAGCTCCCCTGAAGACATTAAGCGCTGGGGGAAGACTGAAAAGCATCATTTGAAGTGAAACCTTGGTGATAAGAGTCATAAAGCTTGGTACTCCGTGGCCAATTTTGCTATTTTGCTAGATACAGGCTAATAAAAAAGCCATTGTTCAGAAGTGACTTTTACATGGAATTTTATGTGCAAATGGAGATTCATTTTGAAGTTAATATTGTGATGCTAACTTTGTGATATCAGAGTGAAAATAAGAATTCCTGCTTTTCCATATTGGCTCTCACAAAATGATGCAGGCTTTCTGGAAGCATGACACTGTCTTTAGGAAGACGTGAAGTTGTCTGCGGCTCACTGGTGTTATTTCAATTGCATTTGGGATTAATTTCATATTCTCGAGGGGTCATGGGGTGAGAGAGGAGGGGTTGAGCATGTAGCACTCACTAGTGTTCAAAAGGGCTTTTATAAGCTTTTCTCCACAACCTGATGGACCAGAAAACCATTTCACCTTTTCAAAGAAACAAGAAGATTCTTGCACAGGCCTTCGAGCTGGGATACTGTAGCATTATGGAAAACATGAAATGTTGAAGAATTATTTTAAAATCTGATTTGACAACAGTGGCATTATCATGAGATTAGGAAATGGCTTAGCTGTGTTTTTTAAGTCTTTGCAACATGACCAGTGGCACAAATGTTCATGCACTGTTACTGACTCCAGCTGAAGGAAAACAGAGAGAAACACATGAATAAAATACAGTGACAGAAACAGCAACACTCGGACCCAACAGGGATTTGTGACCCACTGGGCACACTATTTTTTCCTAGTGGCTTAGTCACCTTTTGCCAGTGACAAAATTACTTACTGACCTTACAGTGATACCATGAATAATACTCCATGCTTTCTTGATTCAGAGAGGCTTTTGGAGCTCCATATGAATGCTGTCAGACTGTATCTAAATAATTTACTGACATTAGGTTATGTCAGAAATCAAGGAAATAAGGGGATATTCCCTTCTCTGGCCCAGCGTGATGGATAATTCGGGGATAGAGAGGTAGGATTTCTACATTGCCCCGTAGAAAAATAATTAGCTCAGGGATCTTTCTTACTTCCCAGATACCTGAATCCCCCCATATCTGACACAGAGCAAACGTGACAAGATTATGAATTACATGTATACCATGCAGTTTAACCTGGTTTTTTTATCTTTCTCAAACTTTCGGTGAAGGGGAAAAGAAAACAAGAGACCCATTACAGCTGGAATAAGACAACACCAAGAACCTCAGGGTCTGACCCAGCTGAGATTTTATGTAACGGCCGTGGGTCATTAGGTGAAGGAAGAAGTTTATGTTTTCTTCTTTGGTTTTAAAATCCCCAGTTTTACGAGGCTTTAGACTGGCTATATTTCAATTTGCATAGAAGAAGCTACTATGGTAACCCTCTCTGTGTTGCTAGGGCAACCATTTAATAATAATTAGTTCCTTTAAAACTAATTCACCTTTAATAGAGCATTACACACAACACTTCCAAAAGGTGTGAACTTACTACAGGAAGGAGTCATGTTACCATTTATAACACATCAGAAAGACAACCTGACAACCTTTTTTTTTTTTTAAACAAGGAAACACAATTACTCCTTTTGCCACGTCCACATATATTTATGTAACTTGCACCCCATGTACAGTCTCAACAATATTTTTGTGCCTGGAAAAGATACATTCAGTATTACAAAATCTCAACAGGACTGCACCAATTCAGATCTCTCAAATTAATGAGTGTTTTCATGTCCTTACAGCATTTTGCTCTAGCAGAAAACTGCATGCAGAAAAATTGTTTTTCCACTATCCTCGATGAGGTTTAATACTGTGAATAGGCTTGTGTTACACTGCACCGCTTACTGGAAGCACTCTCAGCCAGACACAGCCATGAGACGGTTGGGTAGGACTGTGGGGACAGGGACGTCTTGGGGGGCCATGACCGGGCAGGGCAGGGCTGTGGGAAGCTGGAGACCAGCCCTGCTGTGGCATCGCCGAGACAGGGGCTGATACCCCGGGAGATGAAATGGGGTCCTGGGCCATGGGCAGGGTGGGGGGAGCCCTCAGATCCATGGCTGAACCAGGCACTTGAAGCAGCGTCAGCGTCAGGAAAACTTGAATTCAGGTCTAAGCTGCACACCTCAGATGTGAACTTCATAACATGGGAAATTTCACTCTACATATGTTCAGTTAAATGACAATTCAACTGTTGTAAAACTTGAGTCTGAACCCATACTTGCCTCCTAATTTACCCACCAGGAATACGGCTTTTATAGACAGTATTCTCTACTCGCCTCACTGCTCAGCAGGGGTTGGAAGTTAAGGGTGAGAAAACGCTCCCGCTCATGACATATTACTCCTGACCACCTCAGTTTAGTGGCTAATGTTCAACTAACATGGTTATAACCCTGAACTTGCCCTTGGTGTTCTGAGTGTCAGTACCTCTCTTTGAAGGTTTTAACTTGAACTGCCACGGACAGTCTTTCGCGATAAGTGGAGTACCTTGCTACAAAACTGAAAAGCAGTTTGCACTGCCCTTCCCTTAACTTCCAGAAGTTTTTGTGTGCAAGGTGGTTAACAAGACTTGCTTTCAGGAGGGAAACTCAGTCTCCACACTGGGGCTTTGGTACCTGCAGAGAGTCACAGATTTCAGCGGCCTGACATTTAGTTTCAGATAATCCTGAGTCCTATGCAGAATTTCAGATTTAAATTTCATCTGCTTTGTGATCTGAGGTTCTGTTCGTCTGGTGCAAACTCAACCGATGCCCTGGGCTGCATGAGAGTGCTTAGAAGCAACATTTCTCCCTCCTCTCCCCTCCTCATCCACACTCAGACCACAGCCAAGGAGAGGAGAGTCTCTTTATCTGTCACTCTCTCCTGCGGCCACCTGAGGAGGGAGATGATGAGAAACGGGCAGCCCTCTGAAACCACTGACCCTGTGGCTCAGAGTAGCTGGGGGAGGGCAGATAAAAGAAATTACAACAGCGTAAAGGAAACGGGACTGAAAGGAGAAGCACAGCTGAGTCACAGCTATTTCTCGGATGTTTTTGGGCACTCTGCTGAGCCTTTCCCAGCACAGCGACACTACACAGGTAAGCAGTATCCCAACCCCCCCCAAACTGAAACGGCTAAAAAATGCACAAATCTGTCCTTGTTGTAACATCAGGCTGACACAATTAGCCTGACCGTCTGCCTTTTGGTGCCTGTAGCTATTATTGAAGACAACCCTTTGAAATGTAACCAGAAGAACAGTGAGAAGACAACAATTTTCTAATCACCATCAATTTATCTTACTTTTCATCTATCATAAAATATTGGGTAACATCTGGTAAAGAACCCTTTGGTTTTTTCCCCCTCCGGCACTTCTTTTAAAGCAGCACTGATGAATCTATCTGACTAGGGGCTGTAAAAGGAAAGCAGATGGCACACTTATCACCCAAAACCCAATCCCACAATCTTGTCCTTTATAAGCATCTCTGGTGAGGAGGCAACTTGCTAATGATAGCAATTAGCATCATGGAAATACCAGGAAGGCCAGACCCTTGCAGACAGCATTTCTGATAAGCTCAGGGGTTGATGCTTTTGAAGCCATCCAGACAGGTAGAAACCATTAGTGTCTAATGTTAATTCATCACAACTAATCAGGTCCTATGGGTTTTTACTTTGGTGTAACAGTAGCTTGCTCGTAAATGCTAAATCAAGGAGAAAAAAAGAGAGATCTTTGTCTTTTGTCACAGTACAGGAGTCTCACATTTTTTTTTATTACTCTCATGCTATACAGACATTCAATATCAAGCTGTCCTGTGTATATTGTGGTCTGGTGAAAGTCAGTCTTCCTCCTTTAAAGTAACTTTTCCTACTAGAGAAGGGCAGAAACAGTTCACAACAATTTAGTTGAATGAATCTTGTGCTTAGCAACTAATTTCAATATTGTTTTAGCCTGTATGCTGGTTTTGGCTGGGATAAAGTTAATTTTCTTCATAGTTTGGGATTTGTGCTGAAAACAGTGTTGGTCATTCAGGGATGTTTTCGTTGCTGCTGAGCAGTGCTCACCCAGAGCCAAGGGCTTTTCTGCTCCTCACCCCACCCCACCAGCGAGGAGGCTGGGGGGGCACAAGGGGTTGGAGGGGACACAGCCGGGACAGCTGACCCTGACTGACCCAAGGGATACCCCAGACCGCAGGACGTCATGCTCAGCATATAAACCTGGGGAAGAAGGAAGAGGGGGACGTTTGGAGCGATGGTGTTTGTCGTCCCAAGTCCCCGTTAGGCGTGCTGGAGCCCTGCTGTCCTGGAGATCGCTGAACACCTGCCTGCCCGTGGGAAGTGGGGAATGGATTCCTTGGTTTGCTTTGCTTGTGTGCGTGGCTTTTGCTTTGCCTGTTAAACTGTCTTTATCTCAGCCCACGAGTTTTCTCACTTTTACCCTTCTGATTCTCTCCCCCACCCCACCGTGGGGGAGTGAGCGAGCGGCTGTGTGGGGCTTAGTTGCTGGTGGGGGTTAAACCACAACACCCTGTAATTTTATTCTGTAATTGCAGGACTCCTTGAGAAGGATGCAATGATAGTAACAGAGGTGCCTGGTAAGAACAGGACAGGGTTTTCAAGGAACAGCATTTTGCAGAAGGCAAATTTGTGAGTGTACTTGCAGCAACCTGCATAAATGAAGCACTTATCTTGATGTATTAAGATTACTGATCAAGAAAATGAATTTAGAAGACGCAACATTTGCAACTAAGGTTCATCATAAACTCAGTTTTAGCTCTCTCTGTACAACTTACATAGATGTTTTGGTCACAACACTGGTAAACTGATTTTTTTTTTTTTTTTTTCTGAAATTGAGGAACTCTACCAATTCCCCAGTGAAATATCTCTCTTTTACAGTGCATTTCTCAGCCTAAATGATTTACCCCCTTGTAGGTGATGTGGAAAGAAGTGAGATTAAGTCTTGCTAAGAGAAATGACCCCGAGTTTTGCCCTGATAGCTCTCATTGAGATAAATTCAGAAAAAATCATAATTCTATATTGTCTCAAATTCTTAGTTTGAATGGTAAGGGGCCCTAACAAGCTTCAGGGAGAATCCCAGCTTGCTGCTGAGAACTCATCTTCCATTGAAATTGAATAAAAGTTAATCTCTATGCACTATTACACAGGTAAAACATTCTACAACACTCACTAGGAAAATATTTGTCCAATAACATTGAAAATCATCAGGGAAATCTTGAGAGTTCAACCATGTTTAATCTTCAAATGTTCACATTAGAATTTTCATCTACAAGTTACTTTTATGGTAATTTAGAGTCTTCGGAGATTCATTTTAACCTGAAGATTTCGTTAGGGTAGATATTTTATAATTGTATCGTTCCTCATTTTTAAAAGTGGGGCTAAGGGAAAATGAATACCTAGATATGAAACAATGAGCAGATACATGTACACGTACAAATATATCCACATACATATATCTTCCATTCCTGTTGAGTGGTTCGGGTCTTGGGGTAGGTCAGCAACCTGTGGCGAAATTAAGGCATGGTCTTATTCATGTTCCTGTCAGAAATTCATCAGCACCCACAGTGGCTCTGGGATTACCCAGCACCCGGGCAGATAAACTAGGGACTGCAGCCGAACTTCTGTTCAAGCCCTCACAGTGCTCACTCTGATCAGAAAAGTGGTACATCAGTGAGACAACATCTGACATCTCAGTGTCACATTTGTTCAGAAGATCAATGGAAGACCTCTGTTCACAGGGCAGTCAATCTGTTGGCTTTTATAAGCAGTAAATTCACTTAGCAAAGCATGAAGAACAGCAATACAATAGAAATTCATTTACTTTGATCACAGCCAGATCTTGGCATTTAGTTTCTACTGGAAGGACAATAATTCTGAACGGTTTGATGTTTTTCCCCTCCTGAGCTGTAACACTGAAAAGTCAGTGTTAGTAAGTGTATGAATAAAAATCGTTCTAACTTGAAAAATATGAAAATCTAGCTATGTTTCCAGACTTCTTAAGCCATGTTTACTGCAGCTTTGGTCTTGTTCACTGTTTGGTTGGATGATCTCTTTAAAATGTTGGGTTTTACCAACAATCTTGTTAATAAGTTATGCACCTTTATAAACATTACCATAGCCTATAACTTGTCAGTAAAACTTCTTGAAGTTCTCATGTTGTTTATATTCAATCAGTAAACATAAATAGTTGCAAATCAAGACTATTGCAGTCATAAATAGTAGGACATATTCCATTGTGATAAGACAGTAAGAAACTCAAAGTGACATGAAAACAGAGAGTACATGCCAAAAAAAAAGAAAAAAGAAAAATTCTCTATGCCTCTCTTTACCTCCTCCTCTTGAAAGATCACCTCATAATTTAAACACTTCCATGAATTCCTGAGGTGGCGTTACCATTTAACTTTGACACGGCTGAAGCAAACCAGCTATATCTACCTATCTTGTTTCACAAACGTCTGCCCTCTTACTAAGCAGATGGTCCTGACTTAGTATCAACATAGAGTTCTGATACAATAAGTAAGAGGTATTGACTATTTTCCTTTGTTATCTTGAGCATAATTCTAGCACCTTAAATACAGAACATTCAGAATAAGAATATTCTTTCCAGAAACCTTCTTTTTTATTAAGGAGTACTCCTTCAGAACAGAATGGAAAGCAGTTTCCTCATGCTCTGTGGAATGTTTTGGGTTTTTTTGTTTGCCTCTTTCCTGCAAAGGACCTCATGAACAACAAATAACGATAACATAATTTTAAAGTCTTTCATTTGTCTCTGGCTTTTGTTTTACTTAGGATTTGCCATTTCACAACCTCACACATTTCAGCTGTTAGTTGAAATGATACCAATAGGAACCTAAAAAGTAAGCATCACTCAAGGATCTTTTGCATTCGCCATTTGAGATTGCTCGCAATTCTCAATGAGCATGCTGTCAATGTCAATGAGCTGCTCTCCCACAGCTATATCCCAGAATTTTAAAGAGTATCTATCAGTCTGAAGTATCTCAGACTTCCCCAAAGATGATTTCATTTACCTTTCCAGATTTAAGGGCAGGCTAGATAGTCTAGCCAGTTTCTCATTTGCAGTTACTTACTCCCAGAGATACTCTGTATTTCCCCACATTTCCAGTTTAGATTAGGTCATGGCATTCCTTCTGGTTTAATTTACTGCATAGCCAGACTCTCACAATCAATTCGTGTCCCTCTCCCCACCCCCCCTTGCAGACTGCCCTCTCAGCCTTCCCATGGTCAAACTCTCTCCCACTTTTCCTGCTTTGTATTCCCAAAATCTCACACAACAAGGACCATATGTGCATCCTTTTCTTCCTCCTCAGCTTTCTAGGTACTGTTCACCATATTGTGCTTTTATTTCCTTTCCCTCATGCTCACTTCTCTCCCCCACTGTCCAGTTTCTCTACTATGCACAAAGTACACACCTTTTATTACTTCTCTCCAGGATTTCCAGACATGGACCTGAAGTAGCTTCTTAACAGGCTGCTTACCGGGAACTTTTCAACCAAAAAGCTCCAGGTTACCATTTGACCCTATTTATAGTGAAGTCTTTAGCTCAGCTGTAGCTGTTTAATTAAGTCTCTTGCAGCTGAGAAACTATTTGTATATTAACCCCTTTGTGGCTGGCAAATACTAATGAACACCACTGATCTGAATAGTAATGAATATAACTGGCTCATAGATGATCCTGCATCTACAGTTTGTCTCTCTATGGTTTAAATGCTTGTGTGTTTTCTATTTCTTCACGTTGAGAACAGGCTGAGAGAGTTAGGGTTGTTCAGCCTGGAGAAGAGAAGACTCAGGGACACCTTAGAGCAGACTTCCAGTACTTAAAGGTGGCCTACAAGAAAGCTGGAGAGGGACTTTTTACGAGGGCATGTAGTGACAGGACAAGGGCAATGGTTTTAACCAAAAAAGAGTACATTTAGGTTAGATGTAAGGAAGAAGTTCTTCACTGTGGGGGTGGTGAGGCGCTGGAACAGGTTGCCCAGAGAAGCTGTGGGTTCCCCTGGCAGTGTCCAAGGCCAGGTTGGATGGGGCTTGGAGCAACCTGGTCTAGTGGAAGGTGTCCCTGCCCGTGGCAGGGGGGTTGGAACTAGGTGATCTTTAAGGTACCTTCTAACCCAAATCATTCTATGATTCTATGAATGTTTCCTTCTGATTTCTTTCCCCAGACCAATAGCCTATGGCTCAGTAGCACTGTAAAATCACCCAAGATTTAGAAATGGATAATTGGTATAGAATGTAGAAGTTTCCATGTCCAGACCAAACAGTGGTCTGATGAAGTGGCAAATGCCTAAGAAATGTGTCTATAGTCTCCTTTTGCTCAGTAATGGGAATCTGGCCTTGGAAGTTTGGTAGCACAGACTGTGGGAATCTCATATAGCACAAGCAGGAACAGTAAAGCTCACAAAACCTTACAGCAGCTTGATTCAAGACATGTATTGGTGATGAGTTTCAAAATCATGAAGTAAATAATTTTTCTTTCATGTACTGCGTGGTTGATTAGTCCATTGTTTTCCAGCATGTGGTGTCAGACTGATTTTGAATGCTTATATTCACATATGTATAATATATGTATAATAAAAAATGTATACAATAAATCCCAGATTGTGTTTGTCCCAACTGTCTGCTGCAGTTGTAGTTCATGATTCTGCTTCGATTCCAAGAACATCTGGCAGAAACTGATTGTCAGCAGCTTGTGAAGTAGATAACACCGAAAACCAGATCAGCCAACGATTTGAGCAAGGTTCACCTAACAGCAGAAGTAACCATAAGGCTGCAGTTATTGGAGAGTTACCAGAGTTACCTGCGAGGCCTTCAATGACATCTGCCTTTGTAAGGGACATGTTGCTGAAACAACTGCATTAAGTTTTGGTCAAGAACAGAAATCAAGTTCTACTGTGCTTAGGATTTTTCTGCATCAAAGCATTTAATCTTGAATAAGAGGTAATGAAAGTATTGATGACTAGGAGAACTTTTGTTTCAAAACTAATTTCATGAAGTTGGCTTACCAAGATTTGCAGATTTCCCCTCCCAAGTTCCTATAGAGTTGCATTATGCATTTAACTGTCAGAATTTAAACTGTCACGTTACATGGATCATGTCTCTCAAACATAATTTTTCTAAGCTGCTCACCATGCTTATTAAACTTGTAAGTCTCTCTGTGTAAGTGGTATGAGTCTACCACTTCTGGCTACGTCTATACTAATAGCTTACTTATAAGTTGAAGTTTTCATTCAAGCTAAAAATCTTATTTTGGCCCCAACGTGACTCGGCTCAGATTTGGCTTTAATCCAGAGCAAGCCAAAGGGCTGCCCTAGCAGAAATATTTGTGCTTATGGAGAGGCTGGCTTATGCAGAAATGTTCCCTTAGATAAGCTGCGTTGAAGAGGTGTCATGAACAGTTTGGTGTTGCCAGCCAGAGCCCACGTTTGAGCACAGATTGCAAAGACACGCAGGAGCTATGTATGTACCGGGTGTTGGACAAAGGATACTTTGAAGTGAGGGCACCCTAGAGAAGCAGCCAGAAAGACAGGCATTTCTGACAGAACGTAGTGACTGCGCTCTTAATTCCTAAAAGCCGAAAGGAAAGATTCGTTTCTGCTTGGTGCTGCTGAGCCAGCACACGCCCAGGGGAGTGAGCTGCGCTCGAGCAGGGCTCCAACATCAGCAGCAACGTGAAGTGAGTTTGTATCGCAGTCTTCTCTGCTGAGGGTGACCGAACTCACCTGCCTTTCCCATCCCAGATCAGGTTTAGAGGGCTGGCAGTTAGAAATACTATTCCTTAAAGAGAGGTTAACTTTCATAAGCTTTTTATGCAAATGTATGAAAAAATTGAGTGAAGAAGGTATCTTTGCATAAACTGTCTACAAATAGAAACAACGTAGTGTCTTGGAGGTGAAACCAGTACAGTTTTGATTACATGGTATTTGAGAATTACAAGTAATTATTTGACTTGAAATAAGCCTAACATAATTCACAGAATATCAGATTTGTTTAGCCTGGTGAGATACTCCTATCACTATTCTCATTCATCTTTCGTCAAATCTCCAGTTTACTGATTTAAATGTTAAGACAAACCTGCACCTGGAGATTCATAGACTTGCACTGGAAATTGTCAGAAGAAAATATAGATGAAAATGACTGATCGAATGACTACAGTAAAAAGGGTTGGGAAAAAGAACTGTGAAACCACTGAGCTATAAAAAGAGAGAAAATAAATATCAGGTTTGCAGGCAGAATACAGTGTTCAAGTCTGAGATGAGTAAGTGGTGCTAACAGATCCTTTTTCCATCTCTGTGTACAATGCTGGTACACTAGAGACAGAAGATATTAAAACAACCTAGTTTCCAGATGTGTTGAGCTACTTTATTTCAAGATCAAGTCCTGAAGTCAGAACTGAATGAGACCAACTAAGGAAAACACCAGACTGACAGAAAACATTTTGTCTTGTCCCCTGTAGTTCCAGTTCGAGATATATGGAATTATAACCCCAAGACTACTTCACCTCTGTTTCCTGGTAAATCTTATTGCTCTATTTAACTGGAAGAAAGGAATACTGGGTGAAATAGGTAGCACAAAGAGATCAGTGAGAAAAAGAAATTTTCCAGGCATAAGAAAATAAAAAGCTGGTAAGGGAGCAATAG
Source organism: Astur gentilis (assembly GCF_929443795.1). NCBI lineage: Eukaryota > Metazoa > Chordata > Aves > Accipitriformes > Accipitridae > Astur > Astur gentilis. The sequence goes on from NC_064897.1 coordinate 19,293,369, forward strand.
AATAAATTAAAATAACATTTCATAAACATGGAAATAAATGGTTTTTATCTTGTGAAGGAATATGCAATAATATGTGACATTGTACATAATGAATTCCAAGCAGAATGCAAAACTCTTTAGAATGGGTGAGGACTAATTTTCTAAGTGACTTACTTGTCTCCAATGTTCTCTTTTATTCATTTTATTGTTACAGCAGAGGTTCTGTTGCCTCATTGAAATATAGATCAGTCATAGTCAAATGGCATTGTTTTGTATGAGAAGGGATCCACTTCCTTTTATTTTTGCCTGCCTTTTGTTCTTCTGTTATGAAAAAGAGCTTTGCTACTTCATGTGTTTTCCAATTCGGTTACTGCATTGCTAAAATATTGTTGCTAGCTTGTTTGGTTCTTTTTTCTTCCCAGTCTTCACCACTTTGGTTATTTCATGTTAAAAAAATGGCCAAATCCTATTCTTCCCATTACTCTGAACCTCCAATTTCCTGTTTGCGGTATCATTTCCATGACACAAGTTCTTGGTATTGCTAAATGAAAAGAAGAAGACATCTTTGTCACACTGAACTGTCTAACAGCAAGAACAGTATTTAGCAATCTTTTATGGGCTTGCTCCCAAAGGGCTTGGACTGCAATAATGCCGTGGCCTCCTGTTTCACCAGGTACCTCCTCCCGGTGTTGCCCAGCCCCTGGCAGTTCTCTCTCACCATGGTCCTCCCTGCTGTGCTCATCTAGATTCTGGGGAGACAGCTCTTTCCTAAAACTAGATGGGGTGAAAAATAGGGGAAGTTTTTGCCCCAGTTAGTGGTCCTTGTCAGGTTTTAAGATGGGAAGAACAGGAGCCTAGAGGAGTTGGAAGAACTTCTCTGCTTGTGAGAGGAAGACAGTGGAGAAAAGAAGACAGCAGGGCACCCTCAGTCCAGGGCATCCAGTAGTTGTGGTGCTTCAGAAACTGCCTTTCTGCCGGTTCCTACTATTGAAATGTATCAAGTCACTTGATTTTTTTATAGCCCCCACAAATGCAAACTACCTATTCCCTCTACGCAAAATAAATCCCACCAGAAATAGCTGGCAGGGTTTAGGACACTGAGGAAAGTATCAGAAGGGGCTTAAGTTTGACTTGTTCTCTTAAAATAGAGAAGATGTCAAGGAATATAATCCTTCCCCTGACCCCTCTCAAAAAAAATTGACTTAGTGCCATAGGTAGTGGACACAGTTGTGTTTCTTCCACAGAAAGAGCTTCCAAGTTCGGGGCTCGTGCAAATGACATCACAGCACCCACCAGTAAAGACTGCCATGTGCCAAGACATTATTTCACCTGACTGGTGTATTTTCTTCAGGTATATTTAGGCATTTTTACAGAAAGCAGTTACACTTTGGAGATTATTTTAAACCATTGGGATTGAATTTGTAATTCCTGGGCAGTACAGTATTGACACAGAAACAAGATACTAATACAGATCTGTCCCTTGACAGAGAAAAAGGGTTTTTTCTGAAGTGAATCCCAACCTAATTCTCAAGTGAGAACAAAGCATGGGTTGTAAAATAGGGGAAAAAAACCCAGCAAACTTAAAAACAAATTGAATATTACTAAATGAATGCAGAGAAATTAAATGAAGTTCTGATAACATTATAATGTGGTTTTACAGTCTAATAACAATACCAATTTTTAAGCTCATCTCCATAGTTTATTGATTCTCATATAAAGATTGCAAATACATTATTTTTTATTAGAACTGAGCTGAAGTCTATGATGAGGGACTTGATAAATATTTGAGCAATACAGATTTGATTGCAACTTGTATGTAACATTATAGCTTTAGTGAAATCAATGGATTTAAAGCTGTATACACTACCTATGGACTAGGTGTTACTCATTTAACTGATTTTCATCTAGATGAAAGGCCGATGGAGAAAAGTAGGCTGGGAGCCACTCTCAAACAGTATTTCAAAAGTACCTTCTTCTGGTTCACCTCTTGTCCTCCTTCACAGCACACTTTATCTTCCCATGCGGAGAGATTTTTCTTTTTTGGCTTTCTAAGAAAAAGTAGTGAAAGAATTAATAAGATAATGTCAGCAAAGCTTTTTTAAGTCTGAAAGCATTGTATTAAGTATTCTTTTGACTGTGAGGCTGAGGAGCTTCCATTTCAACCTACAGCTCAAAAAATTCATATCAGAGCAGTAACAGCCACAAAAATTATTTCATTCCCTAACCCTCTGCTGAGGACAACCTCTTGATAAAATTACCTAGAAGAAGACTTTAACAAGATAAATTGGACTTCCACACTTGGAATGTGGTTTTACAGATTTATTCACAGGGGTTCATAATGGGTGTCTATGTCCCTTTTTCAAAGGATCTCATAGCATGTCTGAGAGAATGACTAAACAAGTTGTGTTTTTTGACTACTAGAAACATGCACAGCAATTATTCCTGTATATTTGGAGACACTAACTTTGTTAGTATAACTGCAGTACAAGTACCTGCTGTCCTTCCTAGCACCCTCTGAAAAGCTTCATGTTATTGGGTCTCTCTCACTGTGTAAAGGCATTACAGTGTGTCGTAATTTCAGCTGTAAAGACCTCAAGGTTGAAAAAAAAAGTTAAACTATAGCTGAAATACATTTTTTCCCCTTTCTGCTTTATCTTCTGTTATCTCTAAAAGGTTCCTGTAATAAGAAAGGTCTTGATCTGAACTCTGAGTGTAGCTGGGGTTTTGATTCATTCTGACACCTCTGACAAGGACAGTCCCACAGCCAGGGACCTTCAGACAATTTTGGAAAGAATAAAGTATTCCTTGCTGTTGTTGTAATGTCTCAGGTAAAAAAAAGGCCAGCAATTATTTTAATAAGCTTTGTGCTCTTTTGGTGACAAAGGTGAGGAACCATCAGTGGACGATGAGAACAAGATGTCACGTAGCTTGGTATCTCTGCTTAACCTAGTGCAGGCTTAATTTCCTCTGATGGCTTATTTGACACGGCTAGCAGAAAAAACCTACAGAATCACATGTGAAGTACTGAAAGCATCCTGGGACAAGCCAGTGTTTCACACACTCACCCAGACATGTTGCATCTAATCTTTTTTTAGCCAGGTTTAATATCGATGGGACTCTATGTAAATTTGAGGGTTTGAAGCTGCTGCCCAATAGATCGCTTCTGGAAATGTTTCATAAGTAAATAATTTTACGGTCACTGCACACTGCTGTTAGTGTATCATCAGCTGCACTTATAGACAACTTTTCATAGTTGACTAAAAATATATCCAATCTGATACTGGTTATATTAAAGCCATCTACCTGGTATAGCGTAGTGTAATATGACAGAGCTGTAGAAAAAAAATCAGGGTTCTTGCTAGATAAAGGGTGCACGCAAGTATTGAAGATTATTCTGGCAAAAATCATTGCCAAACAAATGACTAGTTCCAATGCTGAAAAGGTCACTGGCAAATGAAGTGTTCTTTAAAAGATTATGTAATTCCTCATATGGGTTTTAATACCAATTTAGTGAGCACTGCCTCCAGGTTCACAGAGCTTTAGATCAGATTTTCAAGTTAGTAATGGATAGAGATCTATGTCACTTCTGCAGCCAGAAACTGCTTGAAGTAGAAAGTGGGAAAGCAACATGAAATGAATACAGTGGGCATTTATCTTCACAGAACCAGTGCTTTCAGCATAGCACATCAGAAAGCATTACATTCAGATTGTCCCCATCATACAACATAACCAATATGGGATTGACCTTTTGCATTTCTTGGATAGTTGCAGTGTTCTAAGGCATTGAAATAAATAAATAGATGCTCTCAAAAGATGGTAAGTGGCTGCCCTGTGTCTCTTCTGTAGGTAAAAAAGAACCTTCCTGTTAACACTTCATCTCCTGTCACTTTGTAAAGGGTAGAAAAGCAGAGGTAGCACATCTTACTTAATTAAGAGTCCAGTCCACCAGCCAAATAGCTTGCTCGATCCAGAAGTGTAGAATTCAACCTTTGGTTTAGGTTTCATGTAATACATAGAAGACTATACTGTGTCTCAAATTACAAGAACCGGTTGCATTTTAAAACAATTTCTATGTAAAAAAAAAAAAAAAAAAGGTTTTGCTTTTGGGTTTTTAATTAAAAGTATTTAAAAGGTCATTTACAGAGCTTCTTGCAAAAACTATAAATGAAACTTTGGAATTTAAATGAGAAGCTTTTTCTTCCCTGCTGTAAATAAGAATATCCTCACTGGCTATAAATTTGCTATTTTTCAAAGTATGTCTTGAACATCCAACTCTTTATCTATGCAGGTCAATCATCTCTTAGATACTCCAGAAGATCTTTACTTAATTCTAAATTAAATTAGTGCTAAGCTGCAAAGGATTACCTGGCATCCAAAAAAACCCCCCCTGTTTATAATCTTTTTCTTAAAACACTTTTTTATTGCTCAAACTGATTCTCCTGTGTACTAAACATCAGTTTTACATATATAATACAGAGTTGTGGTACCCTACTGTGTTTTCTCCATTCTCTCCCAGCTGGATTTTCCCTACTTAATGTCACAGATTTGTGTTTTCCAGTCTCAAATTTCAGAAGAGTTTCACAATATAGCTAATATTTTCCCATCTTCTTTGCTACTTTCTATTAGTTCTGTGTTCCAGGATGTTTGGATTCACTTGATTTTCATTTTTCTTAAAGAATAAAATATCTTTTCTGGTTTTTATAGTATCTGTCTCTCATCCTTTCCTTGGAAATGAAAGTCCAGACATTTAATATTTCGGCAATGTCCCCTTCAGTCAATAAATTCCCCCGGACACTTGTCAGAGGCCTTACACTCTTTCTCCTTGACCTGTGGTTTACTTATGTGCTTGAAAAGTATCTCATTAGGTATTTAAGGTGTATTAATATCTTCTTTTCGTTCGTTAGGTTTTGCTTCCCCCAAACTTCCTGCCCCCTAACCTTTTTTTGTAGTTTTTCCCTAGTCACATCTCCGCTTTTCTTCCTCCCAGGATCTGTGGCTCCAGCGACAGGGACTGCACAGCCTGGCAGAGCGGCTCTATAGTTTGCGTCACTACAGGCTCCGAATATTTCTTCAGCGCTGAGCATTTTCCCTGCCTGTGCTGCCACACAACACGCATTGGAACCTACAGCTTTAATTTTGACTTTGAAGACTATATTTAAGCATTGATCTGATTTACAAAATTTCTGAATTCCCGCTGCTACCCTGGGCTTCAAAGTCAGTCCCAGTGCAGCTGGGAAGTTGGCACTGGGACAGAGGATGTCCAGATAACACACAGACAAACGTTGCTTTTGTAGGCATGCATCTCAGCAGCAGCTGCTGCGTTCTGACTGCTTTGGAAAATCAAGGAGGCACGTGACTACAGACTTCAAAAACCAACTTTGCATTCCCGGTTTTTAAACTCTAGGCCTGCAGGTGAAACTTGCAGAACGCCAGGTGACACAGGATCCTCATTGCTGTTCATATTCTATGCTTTTGGCCTTGCCTTGCGCGATCAGCACATTGGTTTTTCTTTCTCCTGCTGTTGATTGTAGGGCTTCCTGGTCGTTTGATTAAGAGGGGGAAAGTTACTGAAGAGAGCGGTACCAAATGGTCGTCTAATGCTTCTAATGCTGCTTTAAAGGTCCCTTCAGACACAAATCTGACCCTTGATTCACCTGTTATCGGTCAGTACTAGACAGTAAATTGAGAGGGGGGTTCATACTATCTGTATGTGAAGCAAAACTTCAGTTAAAGTTCAGAAGCCTGGGGGAACACATCTGTTATTATAAACCAGTTTTTATTATAAACTAGTTATTTATTAATTACCTTTTATTTTCTGGGGCTTGGAGTTTTGAATTGAGAGAAATAAAAATTTCTGTTTTGTCTAGTTTTTCCAATTTTTGCACAGCTGGTTGCACTGAAAATATTCCATTACCTACAAGAAAATGTGTTTGCTTTTGTGTAGTCCTTACAATTTTAGATTACAAGTGACTCATAAATGCTCATTAATTTCTTCGTACAGTAACTCTGAGGGCTGAGAAATATTATGCCATATATATTTGTGATAAAAAATGAGACACCAAATTACTTCCCACTGGAACTGACAGAAAGGCCAAACTAAAGTTCTCTTGTGAGAACTTTTGTGAGTCTTTATCCAGTGACTTTCAGAACAATCTCTATAATTTTTCTATTAAATTTTAAGAACACTATAACACTAAAACTATTTTTTTTAGATTTTAAAATTATTATTTGTTTAATCAGGATACCTCTAAAACATAGTTGATAGTAATTGCGTGCTTTCATAAAATGCTTCCAACTGTTACAATTAAAAATAAAAACAAAACCTATCTCCACTCTCTTTGTGGTATATTGCTCTCATTGTACTACTCTTACATAGTCTACAGATTACAGAAGTCCTAGAGCAAAACTTTTGGTATTCTTTTATCAAGTCAACATACAACAATAGCTTAATATTCTGGAAATCCCCGGGTACAATTTCTATGCCACAGCAGAAAGTGGAAGGTATATTTCTATTTCCAGAAATTATAGAAGGAATCTAGAAAACCAGTTTAAAGATTGAACATTTAACTATGCAGGGCTAAAATCAGGGAAGACGGATCCTTTCTAGGTGACAGGCTGTGAAGTGTGGCTGCAGAATTGCTATTGGTATTGAGAAGGAGATTTTTCAAGTGCTGTAATACTAGCTCAGAGAAACAGATGCCTCTAGAATTTTAACCAAACGGCTGAAGAAATTATTTCAGAAATAAACATCAGCCTCTCCGACTTGTTGTCTTTGGAAATGCACAGAAATTAGTGATTTAAGCATTATGACTTCTGTCTAAAAAATCTTGTAAGAAAATGTCTATTTGTGAAGTATTTTCAGTCAAACTGAGAGCTTTTCACCCTACTTCCACATCTGTTTTCCTCTCGCTTCCAGTATTTATGAGCTCTGCACAAATTCCGTGTGACGCTTCAAGAAAATTATATGAAATATGTTATGTAGGACTAGAAAAGAGGAAGCGATAGTGGACAAAAATGGCAGGTGACCCTGAATGCAGGCAAGTACCAATGGAAACATATTAGAAGAATTTGAAATAACCATGGACATCTATGGGTTCTGAAAACATCCAGGCAGGGAGGAATAGTGGCCAAATCTGGGGGGTTTAAGAAGACAAAGTGCTCACTTCTGAAAATACTGATTGCCACCTCATCCCACATACAACAGGTGAGAGTCTGCCATTGCACACGGGAAGACACATTCTCACCCCAAGGAGACACATTCTCACCCGAAGGAGATGCATTCTCACCTCAAGGAATTTGAGCACCACTGTTTTCTTTCCTTGTCTTCTCCCTTTTGAGTCACTTTTATACTTACCTCAGATGCCATTAATTCATTCTGAGTCACATTTCATTCCAAATATAAACTCTTGAGCAATGAATGTGAGATCCAGAAATACTAAGATGACAAACACTTGCTAGTGCAGCCTGGATTAGCCTTGGATATTTAATCTTAAAATATTCTTTTCCTGTGTGTTATATGTGGACTGCAATAGAACAGAACAGAGTTACTTTTTTCTAAAGTATTTTTTGTTCCATTCATCAATGCATGTTTCTCTTAATACTGGCCTCCTGATGAATTTCTCATTGTTTTTCTAAACTTAACTTTCGACCTTTGCAGCAGTTCTGGCTTTCATACCACACCGAATCCCTCTCTTGTCCTGTAGGCAAAAATGTACTGTGTAATATTCCCCTACTGTCCTGTCAGAAAGAGTCTTATTCATAAGGACTCTAGTATAGAAGGTGTCCATCTTCTGTTTAGTGACCCCTTGATATTTGTTACCGCCAATCACTAGGTATATTTCTTTTTTAGGTACTTTTTTACTAAAAAACCTCTTCAGCAAGCAGCTCACCGAAGGTCATGTAAGTACCTACTGATTTCCTGCCATTGTCCATCTTTCCTCCCACTCTTTACAGTTTAACCTTGTATAGGTTCACTCTTCTTCCTGATTTCCCTTCTATTCTCTTTCCTCTGTTAACAGAGTTGTCCGGATTTTGCTTTCTTTGATACTTAAATCTTTTCTTTTCCACCTCATTGTAGTCTGTGCTAGAATCAAACCCTGGTTCATCCCCATTGCCTTTTTTTCCTGGGTCTTCTTTCTGCATTCAGCTCATTTATGGAAGAAATGCCACACAACATTCACTACACCTTTTCTGTCTTTGTTCCCCAGTTAACAATTCTTCTCCCGTTTAGTGGATTTTCTCACCCCAACTATCAATCACTTTGTCACTGTCTTCAGGACTCCCTTCAGTGCAGCCAGCATTTTACTTGCTCCACAAATAGTCCTCTCAGCCTCGCAGGAGGAACCTGACCAAACAGAGTGCCTTTGTATTGCTTTTGTCTTCCTCTTCTTAAACTATTAAATTTACCTCTTAAAAACAGATGTTTCTTGACTGCCTTTTCCCTAACTCCTTTACTTGTTCCGATGACCTCACTGTGTAGCCTATCTTCCTCATGCTCTTCTTATATTCCCGTTTTACTGCTTTCACTACAGAGAAGTAGTGGCAGCGGTTTTTTCCTCACAAATGCATCTTTGTCTTTCACCTCTGAGACAGCCCTTTCTGCATCATTGGAGATGCGAGTGATCTATCTTTTAAGTTTGGAATCTAGGTTTAATCTTTAATTTAGAGTGCTTTTTAACATTGACATGTAAAACCTATTTTTAAACATGGCAGATTCTTTTTCAGTGGTGGTGGGAGCTTGCAGAGCACTGCAAAGATACAGTTTTATTGTCCATTTAAATTCTTAAAGCTTTGCCATCTTACAATTCAGTTGCTGTGGCATCATATTGTCTGTTCCTGTCAAAGGCAGTTTTGCTCTGCCAGTGTCCATGTAAAAGGCTGCTGCTAAGGTCATTTTCCTCGTCCGTCACTTTGACTTTCACAATCTGCAATTGCTCTCCCCTTCTGTGTTGCATCAAACAAAGTACTTTTTTAACTTTCCAAGCTCTTCGGGTCTTATTGCAGCATCAAGTTGTCATTTTCCTGCTCCAGGTGGTCTTTGAGGCCAACTTTCATCACACCCATGTTAAATTCTGAACTGCATACATTCAGGCATTGAGTGACACCTCCACCTACCTTTTTATTTCTTACAACCTTCCACAGCAATCTGTGTTATTGCCTTTCAAACCACTGCTTAATCTTCTTTGACGTGGTGCTCACAGAAGTGGGGATTGCTGGGCTTTTGGAGTACTGAGATCAGAAGCCAAGCACACCCACAAATGTTGCCTCATTGTTTTCCTTTACTCCTCCCATCTGTCTCTGTCCATCTGTTTTGTCATATAGTTTAATTCAAGTCTCTCTGAGCAGAAAACAGGTTTACATGTCCACAGCACCACTACCTACAGCACTTGACACACTTAGATCCTGAACTGTCGCTAAAGTTCAAAGATGAAGGCCATAGGATGATGCAAAGAAATAAAAGTAGGTGTAATTATTAGAAGAAATTTACCAACATTTTACTGAAGGGTTGGGGTTTTTTTCATTTTCCTGACAATGACAGTGTTCATGATTTTTTTTAAAAAAAATCTTCTTGTCTTTTTCCTAGTAGTTTAGAAATGTTAGTGTTGTTTTTTTTGTCACAACAAACTAATTAACTTTAATTTGTGTGCGTGAATTCTGGCAGAATTTTTCCATCAACTGTTCATGAACATTTTCTCCAAAACAGTCTGTAATATGGTGACACAACAAGTGTTAAAAGGGCACATTAACATTCCTGCCAATAATGACAAGAGGGAGTTAATCCATATGTTGATATGCTGTCAGTCAAAAGCAAACTGAAAAAATAAATTTGTCTGTAGGTAAAAATAAAAGGGACATTCCTTGGGTTTTTTTGTTTGGCTGTTGTCCTCCCCCATGACTTTGTGTGGCTAGTGTGCATAAAAATAAATACCATGGCTCAGGGTAGACATGTTGTGGTCTACACGTTAGGAAGATAAATTAAATTTCTGTCTCTTTTTCTGAAAGCTGTTTTTCGTATTGCATAGTCTAATATTAGGAAGCAGAGAGGACAACAGGTAGCTTGCTGTCCTTTCTTCTGCCATTTTCTCAAATGGCATTCAGTGAAGATCCATATGTCATTTCTGCACACAGTTACTTTCCCTGTCCAAATGTCAGGGGCAGAGACTTGTGTTAGGGACCCTGACTAGAATGTAAAACCAGCAGAGCAACACTTTTAAGGACCAGACTTTCCTACTGGCTATACAAAACATACTGGTGTTTTAAGCAACTGGGGTTTTTTTAAATATTGTTTATTTTATTTTATCAAATTTTATTTTATTAAATTTTCTTTATTTTGATGTGGAATATGAAGGTTTGAATTTCTAGCTTTTCCAACATTTGCACCTCTCTAGATGGCTACTGTGTCCTCCTAAAATGCCTTACTGAACATCAAGGGACATAATCATGTCTTTAAAAGATTTACTGGATTGAGAGCATAGCTTTATTCATGAAGAGTTATGATAATCTTTCATGTGTGTGCCCTGGTTAACAAGGTATTTTGATAGAATTTTCTCCTGATATATAGCATTGGAGCCCCTAATGTCTGTAACCTCCGAAACAATTTCTAGTCCAGATAATGAAAGTCAGTGTCTGCATGTCATTTGTGTCTTTGAAAATGTCCCCTGAAGCCCAGCAATACAGCGGAGTGCTCTTTTGATACTGACTGCTCAGAAGAACAGTCAGTCAATGGTTTGACATTTTCTAATCTGGATGCATGAGAAGTCAGTTAACAAAGCCCAGTGAGTTCACTATAATGGCAAATATAAAATAATTTTGTCTTTTGATATAACCAGGTGTTGTACAGAGTTGTATTTGGTACGGCATTACTTGGATAACTTTGGAAAGTGCTACCTGCTTCACCTTAATTTTTATATGTATATATGAAGTTTCTAAATAATGAACATCTCTGCTAACTCCACTGTGCAAAAAGTTTCCCTCTATCAGACAGTGATAACTCAATCACAATGTTTAACCATTTGTACTTCCTAATGGTCAGAAAATACAGTACAGCCACTGCCATTAAAAAAAAACCAAACAAAAACCTTATGGAATTACTTAGCCAGACCACTTCTAGTTTGCATTAAAAAAATTCTAATGTATAAAATTTATCTTTCTGTATGAATTCATTGCAGGCATCTTTGGACCTAAGAGTTCCTAAGCAGAAAGTATGATTCGCTCTTCATAGGAAGTCTGAACCGTGGCAATCGCCCTCCTTCCTCCCGCTCCCCGTTCAAACTGTGCCTGTATCTGACGCTGACGGTCAGTACCCCACAGGTACCAGAGAAAGCAGTAATAAATCCTAAATTGGGAGTTACAGATAGATGTGATTACACATAAACTTTCATCTTAACCTCCTCAGTTAGCGACAGGAGTTTTCCTTGTTGACTTTTAATGCATTAGGAAAGAAGCAAGACAAATCCGGAACCCAGTTCAGTTATTTGCTTCCTGACCTCAGTGAGGACAGATTTTCTCTCAGAGACGTCCCTCTCAGATTTCACTGGAGAATTCTGTTCTACCAGTTTCCCCCTGAGAAAGTAGGCCAACCATCTCCTCAGTCACCAGCAGTAGCAGATCTAACCTCTGAGGTTAACCAAGGAATTTTATGGAACACTTACTGATTTACCTCTTTCTATTGTAGTCTGGATATTGATAGCAAACAAGATACGTATCACTTCTTGGGTGAAAGGCAAGGCACTTGGATGTGTCATGGTTATCTTATTACAGGTAGCTTTTGAGAGATACAAACAAGTATACAATAGGCAACAGATGAAAAAGTACCAAATACAGCCCTCTAATGGTAAAATTGAATGCTAACAATTCAAAGAATAAATAATAATTGCATGACAGAAATATTTTTATAAATCACATTAAATGTAGTGCCCATAATCCCTTCTCTGGCACTACTGATACCAATTGGATTAAAGTAAAGAAGATGTTAAACCCAAACAGTGGACGATGATGAATCCCAAAGCAGAGCAAAAGCACGTAGCCCTGCTCTTAAAGGCCAGTGGAACTGAAAGAGGCAGGAGAAACATGAGGGATACGACTCCTTCCCTCTGATTGCTCTCTGGAACTGCATCGCTCGCAAACCTGCACTGTGCTTTGGGGGCTCCTTTGGCCTGGTTTCAAAAATATCGTCACTCCGTTGAGGACATTCTTCTTTCCTAAGCTACACTGGGATCTGACTTTGACCTGAATCCTACTTTTGAGTGCTGATGGTTGAGCCTAAAGCTGCTTTTGCTGTTGACTGTACTTATGGTAATGCCCCACAGTTTCCAAGGCAGTGATCCCGTGGTGCTGTAAAAGCAGCAACTGAAACTAAGGGATTTTATTCTCTTCATGAACACTAGAAAACACAGTTGTGTTCAATTAATTAGAATGGGAGATTGTTGCAGAAAGTACACTGGGAGATGTTCCTGGCTCTGTTCTTCATCCAGATCTCTGATCTGTTTGCTTGTCACTCATACTCACTTTTTCCCTTGTGGAACAGTCCAAGGGTGGGCAGAAGCTGTGTCAGGAACTAGCTGAAGATATGTACTAATAAAATTGTTTATATGGAATTATTCGTGTTGTTATCTGGGGATAAAACCTCAGAGTTTTCTGCTGGTTTTCTACTTCATGCCCTTTGCATGGGTCTGTCCCCAAGTGAAGGACTACAATCAGCAGTGAAGTCCTGGCTGTCTAATAATCAAAGCTAAGAGCCCCATCACTACCCCAGTAACTAGGTTCTGCTTTCATGCCCCCATAGCAGCCTCAGCAACTCCGACAGGCCGACGTGGAAACACAAGCTACTTCCCCTCTTACCTTATATTTATGAATGAGGAGATTAATGTAATTTCTGTGTTTAAATCCAGATCTCCTTCTACCGGAAAGCTCACAGCTGTGTCACAGCTGGCTAACAGAAACAGTCAGTGTTTCATATAAAGGTAATACACAAACTACATAAAACCCCATTATTATCACTTTTCTCTTCTCCTAGCTGCTACAGCATCCACATATTACATCACACAAATACGTTCTAAGTTCTTTGTAGCAAGGGCTTTCTTTTCCCTTTTGTTTGTAGAACAGAGCACTGACCCTTCGCTGATATGACTGGGTGCTACCACTGTGCAGCTAAATACATGAATGAAGGGCTAAACTCTGCTCTTACTCTCAGCAATCAGTAAATGGAGCTGTTTCAAAACTGGGCAATGTTTTAATGCGTTCATATTTTCAGCTGAAGGTATAATTTGCTTTCTATATGATATAAGCTGTTCCAGGGCTGATGTAGCCTCCAGGATATTTATTTAGTCTACTTTTTGAATCCAGACATCTGTGTGAACCCTGATTCTTTTAGGGGCTGTTACAATTAGAACTGCGCATAGAATCTCATAGGCATTACTGAAACTCTTCAGTTAAACCATGACTTAATCAGACATACATGTTTGCATAGGACACAATAGTTTTGGACTAGTTTGCACGTTTTCTAGAATGGGAAGAGACAGCAAATAAAAGTATTAGTCTAATTAGAAGCAACTCCAGAAATAACTCTATTAGGATTGCATCAATGGCATTTCATTGTATCTTCAACTACTCTAAGCTTGAAATAAAAGACAGCCAGGCTTCTGCAAATCAGCTACTATTAACATTTTTTCACTTAATAATTGAAAAGAAATTGAGGCCACATATATCATATTTCATATGTGAGTGATACTAACAGTGACACTGAAGCCATGGAATTTGTCATACTTTCCCACAGTATGCCCCATACTACACAACAGACTGCTTCTTTTTCATCTCTCTCATATTTCTAATAGCAAGGACTGTGTTTTCATTTAGAATCTTTCAACATGACTATGGCTGTATCAGCTGTGAGCAATTGTTATTACATAAGCAAATCAGGTTCTTTTCTTTCATGTTTTCCAAAGCAGTTTAGCAGTTGCAAAGGAGAAGATGAGAAGACTACATACCTATTATAAGGATCATTTCTGAAGAGCTAGTGATTTGCCTATCTATTCTTTGTATTTAAAACAGTTGATCTATAGGATAGAAGAGCCTTGACAAGCCAACTTATGTTTTCATCCTCCCAGGAAATTGTTCACTGTTTATTTCAATTGTGAATGGCTGTTTTCCATGAATACTTAATGCTGAAGTTCTCTCTACTGATTGTGTGTCAGTGCCTCAAATACCTTGCAGTCCTTTCCAGATTGGGGACTTAGACAGAGCTGGACGTTACAGTTTGTCTTCCCAGCTGCTGATATACAGCACGCCATATTTTATTCCAGAGGTGACAAATGTATGATGTTGTATACAGAATCCCATAGATTCCTTCCATTATGTGAACTCATTTATGTGAGAGACAAAGTCTATCAATTCCTTACAGTTTTACTTTTATAATTATAATCAGGCAAAATTCCTCTGCCTCTGTTGCATTTACCTGAGAAACTTATGTTGGGAACTTAGTAATGCTAAGTTCTCTCAACAGTAATAAAGCCAGCTTTAAATATCAGTCTAGACCTGATGGACTCTAGAAATGTCTCTGTCATTCCACTGATTTTATAGGGAATGCAGAGAACTTAAGGCCTAAATTTGGACACTTCAATTAAGTGCCTCAAATGGGGTGAATCCAGAACTAAATTCCTGAACTTTTGTCAAAGATGTTCTCCGTTGCCACCTTTGTTTCTTTGAAGACCTTCCTTAGTGGAAGAAAGTTGTCTTGACACCATGAACTGTATGGTTTATAATATATAACTTAAAAATAGTTGTAATAACTGAAGTTAAACTTGATATTAGGATTCAGGACACTTGGGATGCCAACAGACTTTTTCACCTTTGTTTATGCACAAAGCAAATCTTTATGGGCAAGGTGTAACAGCTGAAAAAATAAGAAACCACCCTCCTCCCCAAATAAATCTCAAGCAAAGTTCATATTATTAAAACACAGAGGCAGTATTTCTGGCTGCTGAGAGTCTTCATGGATGTGCTGCTATGTTGTTTCCAAAACTTCCTATCCTAGTTGATGATGCAGCAGCTTTTTCAGGAGGAAGAGCACTTAGGAAAGGGTTCTTCAGTCTCCTCATATCATCACACATTACATTGCAAGGGTCAATTTTCTTTCACCTCATTTGTCTGGTTGTACACTTTCATTACAGGATCCACTCCGTAGTTCAGGAGGAGTAGGTAGGTGGAGACATCATTTATTTCTCATCATGAAGACACATAATCATGTCTAATTTTTTGCACGAGTGCCTTTTGCAAGAGGAATGACAGACTGTTGTTTTGACTAGGACTTTTTACATACAGACCTCCTGTGAGAGGTTCTCCTTTTTGCTGCCTGGCCTCACTAAGTCACAAGAACCAATTTGGTCAAATATAATTTCTAATTTGGATTTTTCACTGCAGAAAAGTATAATTTGAGCTGTAAAAATGCCAGACATGTAACACTTCTCTCTTCTTTCTCTTCTTTACAAAGGTGAATCAGATAGACAAAGAGCATCCTGACAATTCATTCATGGTCTCAAAATGTAACTGAAGCTTCAGTGTGTTTACAGTAACCCACACTGACATTAGATAGAAAACACCTGTAATTTCCTTCACAGAGAAATGTTTTATTTCCTTATAGTAACAGTGTAGGGTTTTTTCATGTGCTTTGCCATTTCTCTTCGAAAGTGATTATTACAAATTGTGCTGCCATTTCTATGACTTTTAAAGGTGTTTTCTTTTGTTTGTTTTCTTTTGGCTTCACCTTTGCTCCTGTGTTCCCACTTCATTTGTTACAGTTTAAAGAATCCCACTAATTAGCTGGAAGTTATATAAACATTGACTGCAATGAAAGCTTTATCCCATTTTTACAGCAGCTGAGAGACTATTTTCAGCAGCCCATCTGCACAGGTGGGCTGGAATACAAACACAGGAGATCTTCTTCCCCATCACACCACGGTGACCTACAGAGGACGAGATCCTTTATGAAGAGAAAGAAAGGGGACATTGCATTGAGATACCTTCTTGGTAAAGCTCAGTACTCTGCAGCAGTTCACTCCTCGCCCACAGAGGTGAAAGGAATTTGTTCACTCACTAAATACTGGGGACAAGGAGAAGTTCTGCCCAATGGAGGTTTTAGGAGGACTCAGACCAACTAGTGATGCCACACTTGGAGACCAGCCTGCCCACAGCAGAAAGGGAAGACATAGTGGCCATTGCCTGGTGGAATATCCTCTGCATACGGATGGGAAAGAAGCAGTAGCTGCTACTCTGGCAGGTTCAGCAAGTATTGGGCCAGCATGACCAGCTGTGGCTAGATCAGCAGTAATTTCCACGGAAACAGCCTGAGAACCAAAACCTCCTAAAGCTCCTGTTTAAGCATCAAATATTCTTCAGACTAACTACAAGAGAGATTCTGCTTCTCAAAGAACAGTCTGAACTAGTTGGGTGAAGACTATCAGATATGACACAGAAGAGCAGCTAACAAAAGGCAGGTTTTGGAAGCTCTGAAAGATGGTCTGAAGTATCCCTTTTAGGCACATCTGAAGATATCTTGCATTGTTGCTGTTTCCTTTGCTGCAGAGCAAGTTGCTAGAAAGTAGGAGGGTCTACGTGAAACGGAAATCATCTTTGAGTCCCTAACTGAATGACTTTTTATCCTGCGAACTGCCACGGATGGGATGTGACAAAACAAAATATTTAAGATACACCTAAGGAAATCAGAAGATTAAACCTCTTCTTAATAAGGTAAAGAGATTTAAATGATATGTCCAGGTCCTACCATTGACGGTATAAGTAAACTCCTTTCAGAGATTAGTAGGGTAAAACCGATTAGTCCTAATTGAGTTTCCAGCAGACAGAGCCTCCTTAATTGATCTCTTGTGTAACAAGATATTTCACAGAATGAAATTATCACCTGTGTGTGTGCAAACATGTTTAATAGGACCAACTGTGCTCACTGAAATGCCTAATGCTTTGAAACTTGGAATTAATTTTGTACATAGACACCTATGGAAATTTAAGGCAGTCCACTTATAAGCGTGTGAGAAGGGGTAGATCTTACTGTATTTGAACCAAAGATTTCTCATATCCAGCAAAATAACATATGTGATAATAGAAAAAAATCCCACAGCTAAGGAAGCCAGCTGAGACCCTGAAATAGTACCTGCAATAGGGTTCACTAGAATTATTACACACAAGCAGAGGCCAGATCCCAAACCAGCCCTCTGCTATTTATCACTTTAGCCTTCTCTGTCATCAGGATGTCACAGATCCACTGCTATGAACACATGTCCACATAAACGAACATTTTTCTCACCATGAGTTACAGGTCTGTGGAATGAATTGTGAGTCTGATTCAATTCTAAGGGGGTAGAAAGGAAAAGGGAAGGTGTGTAATTGAGTCTGAGGCATCTATCCTCACTCTGACGGAGAAAACATGCAAAAGGAAAAGCAAGAAGGAGAATCTGGGGAACTACGGGCTGGTGAATCTAACCTCAGTTTTTTGGGAAGACATTGGAGTAAATCCTTGTGAAAACCATTTGAAGGCACATGAAGGACAAGAAGGTGACTGGGAACAGCCGGGATGGCTTTAGCAATAGAAAGCACAGCTAATGAACTTGATTTGTTTTCCATGAGGGGATGACTTGATCGATGGACGAGGAGACACAGCAACAGATGTTGTTTACCTTAACTCCAGCAAGATTCTCAGCATAGTGTTCCGTGTTGCAAAGCTGAAGAGGTATGTTCTGGATAGATGGAGTTTAAGGTGAATGTAAAATTGCTGGCTTGTTGGCCTGAAGGGCTGATGGTCAGAGGTTCGAAGTCCAACTGGCAGCTGAGTACCCGTAGCACTGCTTGCTGGTTGATACTGGCAGTGACGCTGTTTAAATTCTTCATTAATTACTAGCAGCATTGAATACCCACCCAATGGGCTGGCAAACAAGAACAAACTGGGGGAGTAGCTGATATGCTGGAGAGTAAGGCTGCCATTCCGAGGGGCCTTCACAGTCTGGAGACATGGGTTCAACAGGAACATCATGACTTTCAGCAAGGGCAAATCAAAGCCCTGCACCAGGCCTGCAATAACCCCATACAACACAATAAACTGGGCTAAATAGAAGCTATGGAGAAAAGGGGTTGGGAGTCCTGGTGGACAAGAAGCTGAACAGTAATCACCAGTGTGCTCCTGTGGTGCAGGAAACTGCAAACTGGATTTTATTAACAGGACCACAGACAACAGGTGGGTGGAGAGATTATTCCCTTCTCCTTGTTTGTGTAGCACGCTTTTTATTCAACACCTTATGCTGGTTAAAAGCTGCGGGAGTATTAATAAAAATGTGACCTAGAGGAATGAGAAAAGTGTTTTTCCAGTCTGATTACTCAATAGCAAAATTACCTTTAATTGGAACACTCTTCTTCATTTATGAGATTCTATTATTTTGGTAGGTATTTATGTTTCACAGGGAGAAGACTGGTTAGGAGAGATTCTAACAAACAAGGGGAAAGAGGACTTTGTCACAGAACCTCAGAAAATAGGTCATAAAGCTTGTGTGTTCACACAGAAATTCAGGAAATTTGCAAACTTTTTGGTGCATCTGCTGTTTTGACTGGTCTCTGGGCAAGGAAACAGAAACCTCCTCTGACGGGAGAGCCTCTCAGCATGGGCATGAAAGGAGACATGAAAGCTGTCAAAATAAACTCCAGTTATATACACTTCATATCTTTTAATGCTCTAATGAAATGGTTCCTTCCAAAGTTTGCAGCTCCCTAAGGAATGCAGTTGATTGATACATCACCTACAACATGATCAGCTCCTGGGTCTCTGGATTGCATCTGACATCTAGTCAAGCTAGTGGCAAGGTTCATCGGTACTCTTACCACGGCCACAGTCCCTGTTACAGTGGGTACCGCCTTTTCCAATCCTATCTTCCCAATGTAGTGGCTCAGTGATGAATGATTTTCAGATATAGAGCCTAGGACAACATTGGATTCCTTCTCTCTGACCCTACTAGTATCTTTTATCCTCCTTCCTTTCACGAGGTGTTGATTATATTCTCCTTCATTAATTTAGCTCTGAACACTATATAAACTGGGGTCATAGCCATGGCTTGCTAGAGCACAAAGAAGGAATTGAAGTAGTCAGGAAACAGGACGAGATTCAGGCAGGAAGACCTTCTAGAAACACCAGTGAGTAGCTTGGTGTGGCAATAATCTACACTGATCTTGGTAAATGCTTTCTGTATCTAGTAAATACCAACAATAGTGTATGTTAATGCACTTAACGTTACTCAGCTTCAAAAGAAAGGGGAGAGTAGAAACAAAGCATTTCCATACACAATAGCCGATGCCTATCCATAACAAATGTTCAGCGGAGATTACTCGCAAGAGGCAACAGCAACTGCAATTCCGTCCCGTGGCAAAGATGGCACTGGTTTTTCATCCCCCATCCGGTTTTCGCATTTAGTATCTTCTAGCAGTGCACAGCTGAAGGCTGAACGTGTCCATAGCTTTTATGAACACTATAACTGGCACAAGAAGAAGGAATCCATATGGCCTTTTCCTCCCCTCTTCCATAAGCCGGCTCAAGGCTTGTGACAGTGATCCGAACTGAAAACCTGACCTAGGTTAATGCTTTCTTTTTATTGTTCTGTTTCTTGTTCAGGGGAGGGGACAGCAAATGGATGGAGAAGTTTTAAGGTATTTGTGAAATCAGCGGTTTAGACACAAGATGAAGATACAGCCCCTCTGTTTCACATGAAGTCTGGAAAGAAAAAAATTAGGATAATTTTCACCATATTTCAGTTCTTTCTACTTGTCAAGCTACAAGAGAAAATCTCTGGATTCCCAAAGCCCATTTGAAGGAGAAAAAAATGGTGAATCAGGCAGATATACCTAATATTTTTAGAGAAACAAATGCTGTAAAGGCATAAAATTACTGCAGCTGATACATTTAGAGACCTCACGTTTTCAACGTAGTTCTTGGTAGGCTCCTGGGAGTAAAAAACATTAAAAAACACCAATTACACAGGGAAATAGAAAAGCTGTAGGATGTTTTAACCATAATTTCCTTAGGAAATAAACATTAGCATTTCTATATGAATTTTGCAATATTTAACTGTTCTTCTCTAGCTGTGTAGAGCTTTAGGACCTTGGTGGACTGAATCAATGTTTTGCAGGTACCTCTGTCTTTGCATTGATTACAGAGGCTGTAGTCATACAGCTGATGAATTCCATGCATAAATTTAACCAGAAGGAATTTGGGATAAAGTATAGCGTCTGAAAATTAGGTTATTTTAAATATATGTCATTGGTATAGAATTTTATTTTAATAACTTCTTTTGCATAACATTTATTTTAAAGTAGCACACTGAACAAATACCCCAAATAAATCTGTCTTTGGAGAGGTGCAAATACTGGCACTCACTTAGTATGGTGAAAAGAAGAGGGTTATGAACTACAGGGTGATCTCAGTTGAACTTATTGGTGTTTTAAAGGCTCAATTGTTGTCATCCTCCAGCTCCTAAACAGTATAAGCCAAATGAAATTGAGCCATACTTGGAAGAGTAATAGTAGTGTCCTAGTAGATTTCCAACCTCAGGAAATACTAAGTAGCAAGGATTCTTAAATCCCATAGGGGAAGAAAAGGCTTCTCCTCAGCACAGAATAATATTCACCTTTACTTATTTTTCCTTTTCTTAAAAAAAAAAAAAAAAAAAGAAAGAAAAAAAAAAAGAAAAAAAAGATTAATAGTTGTAAAAAAATCCTAGCAGAATAGATGGGCTGAACAGAAATTATATTTATTGAGCCAGTAGCTTCCAAACAGTGCCATGTATTATTCCTGCTCCCAGTGTGTTACTGAGATGATTTTTCTGAAACGAAAATCATTGAAATTGACATTAGAAAAACCAGCAGCGCAGAATAATAACCAGCAGCTAAGCTACTGGGTTCTGAATAAGGATTTCTAATTCTCCATAAGCTCATCTCAAATTCCTCTTAATATGGCCAAAGACATTCACAAATTGGAAAAGCTTCAGCCAATAGAATATGGCTTATGGGCTTAGCGTGAGAAAGAGTCGGCACAACTTCACAAAGCTCCCTCAAGGCGCTCTCAGGAGAGTCTAAAGTGACCAAACACAGCGGCTTCTCAGATGCTCTTTAATAGGTAAATCCAATATTAGCTCTCTCTGAGTGTTTGTGAGTCCTCTGGCAGCTGTATTGCTCAAAAAGCCCAGGATTTTTGAAGCAAAGTGGATTTCTAGTGAAAGCACACATAAGAAAAACTGCAACAATTTGAATGAGACAAATTTGTGAATTCTTCAGACCAGTGGGTTTGTGAGCACAGGATATGTTGCATTTTGGAGGACTCTAAATGTCCTTGCAGTGACCAGTTTCAGTTTAACAGCCGTGTAGCTCTATTGTCAAGGGAACTATTGTGCTGCTATTGTACAATTTAATTTTTCAGTCCAGATAAGGTATTATCTAGTAATGAACCCTGTTACACAGATATGGTCATTTATATTATAAATGGTGATAATAATTTCTGTCTGTGAGGCGCTTGTACATCATGCAAGGTATTGCAGTCTCACAGGATTAAGCATGCTCTCTGTTCCAAATCACTGGCCAACATAATTCATGACATGGGGCTCCTTTTAGCTCTATTCAGCATCTTCAAACCTCTTTATCTCTTTAGAAGACATTGGCATGTTTTCTTCTGTATAGTGTTCTTCCCTCCTAGTTTTCCTAATTTTGTCTTTAATTTGCATCAATAATTTCAATATAATTAAAAAGAGATGAAGAAAACCAACCAGTGTGAAGCAAAAAAAAAATCTAATGACTTCCACAGAACAGAGTAATTGTGGTTCAACTTCTTTTTCCGTGGAAATGTTCTGGCATGAGATACCATCCTGAACTACCACCTACTGTCTGGTGGGTGTGCGCTTTGTTTGAAAACATTCATTGTGGCAAACAGGTTTTTATGCAAGTCCTTGATCCTGCAGAGAGTTGTCTTGACAATGAGTTATCCAAACTTCCCTGTGGGGCAGGAAGCTAAACCCCTGAGCCAACAAAAGGAAAATGAGGATAAGCATACAGTTATCATTTGTACTCCCACTGTTTCAATGGAAAACTCTTGTGCGCCAAAGGTACAGACAAAATTGAATCAGATGAGGAAGCAGGACTCAAGCTGGTTGGTAATTTGAACCATGTATAAACCGATGTAATATCTTCTTGCATCTACAGGTGCCTTGAAACAATAGCTCAGAGTGGGATCAACCACTGTGCTCGTCTCTGTTTAAATGTACATAAATATAGGCAATACAAAGACACTGTTAACTGTAACCCCCTTTCTGTGTATTCCTCTGCCAAGGCTTGCAGCTCTCTCGGGACCGAAGCTTAGCTCCAGTGCAGCCTGGCTACAAAACCTGCAGATAAATGTAAGAACAAATTGTTTTCTTGTGAGAAAGAGATGTGAGGAAGTGCAGAGACTCATGCAAGATAAAGAAGCTAAAAGTGCAAACTCATGGCAGCTTGAGGATCTAAGAGGAAAAACAGCAACATGGAGACTTGGTGCATAAAAACCTAAAAGAAAAAACAGAGTTACAAAACAGCAAAATAGCAATATCGAGGGCCGGCCTCTTCCACAGAGCAGTGGAGGCTGATCCTTTGCCCCCTCCTTGATCACTGCCTGGCCTGCAAACACTCATAGGGCTTCTTATTAGAGGTTGTGAGCATAGGAATGCTTAGACTAATAGCTTGGTAAATGTAGTTGTTTGTTGTGTCTATTAGCTAATAAATTACTTCTTTGGTCTTTTAAGGTATGTGTGAAGCACTTGAGCACATGGTAAAAGCTGCCTGAACAAAATGATCCAGGGAGAGTCAAAAAAACAATATTGAAAAGAACTTTGTAATTTGCAGTTTGTTTTTTCCACTTCAAGGGAGCAGGCTTAGCCACTCATGTAACCACTGTTTCGAAAATCATTGTGAGCTTCTGTTTTCTATACTAATCTCTTACAGGTTAGATAGGAATAAAACCCAAAAGATTGAAAAAAAAAATCAAAATCAACCCTGTCAACTAAAAGACTTCACTATAGTCTTTTATTTTGTATTATTTCCTACGTTATGACCAAAAAAAAGAAATTTGGTGACTCTACTTCCACCATATTTGCAACTTTCTATATTTCTGACATATTCTTCATTGTCCTTATCTGGATCTAAAACTCTTAAACTTGATAGAGAGTTCAGTGATAGGACCAAAGATTCTAACATGAAAGTGCATACTCCACAGAGAAATAGGGGAAATATAAATGAAATGATACCTGCAAAGGTGTTATTCCAGCCAGTGGGAGGAAATATGTGAATTAATCTGTGTTGCTGGCTACCTTTGAAAAGCCTACAGAATTTAGAAGAAAAGAAAATTATTTTTGGCATCTTTGTGTACTTAAAGGAATCATGAGAGGAATAAAGCCAAATCTTATTTAGCCATCAGAAGCCCTTCAGAAAGATGGCAGCTAAACTCTGAGGAACTTATTTAACATTCAGACTCTTTCCATTATAAAAGCGTTTGTTTTATTTATATTTTTGCTCAGAAAGGAGAAAGATGGCAGAGGGAGGTAGAGGTAGGAGACAAAAAAAAAAGTCATCTTGTTTGGATGAAACTTTGAAAGTTCTTAGGCTGAGTTGTGGAAGACAAGAGAAAATGCTACTCTATGTATAAAATGTAAGGCATATTGTGTGTTCTTCCGTTTACTGTAGTAGAAAATACAATGGAGAGGATGTGCTTTGGGATAAAATTATACACTATCTGCTTTAAGTGCAGGCAATACGAATAGAAATATTAAAATGTAATAATGCCTCTATTGAAAAGTCAGATGAGAGAAAACCTGTCTGCTGCTATTTTGTTCTCAGATCTTTATGTGGTCTGACATTTCTAGCCAGACTAGCGGGAAGCAGCTGCACAACACTGGGAGCTACACCAACAAAGATTGCTCTCCTGTAGAGCTGAGCCATCAGGACAAGCTGCTTAACATTTCTGGCACGAAACGGAGTTCTTTGCTAAGATCCCTCCAGAGCCTAGACAGAGGAGACGCTGACACTGTGCAGGCTTCCTTTAAAGAGTTTTGAAATACGCTGTGCTTTCCTACATTTGGGCTTTCACACTGTAAACAATACACTTACATCTTTGATTTTAACACCTCAGATATTCCAGGCATGGTTGAAACATCCCGACCCCTGATAACGGGTTTCACACCTCACCTCGGCACCTCTTGCTTCCTCTTTCATGTTCCCTCCATGCCCAGGAGCCTTTCAAATTCTGCCTTCAAACTATCATTAAACCTCTGCATGTGTTAGAGCTGGCCAAAACAGCAAATGCATCTTTGCGAACTCCATGATAAAAAGATACCTAGCAGTTTCACTCTACCGTGATTTCATTCAACTGACAGCAAAAGGCATGCTGCCGGGTGGATGCTGGGGTCCGATACGATCGCTTTGAACGTGCAGTGGATAAAATATGGGTCCAGAAACAGTCAGAAATACAATGGAAGAATCCCCTCCCTCAGAAGAAGCCCACACCAGTGTGGAGAGAGCATAGCAACCCCTGTTTTTCACTATCTCACCTGTCCGCGTGTAGGGTGTGACGAGATTTAAAGGAGTCTCTGCATCGGCTGATGCCCAGAAGTAACGCCAGTACGTTAGGGCTGTTAGTAGTTAGGGTAACCTAACCTCCCAGACAGCATCCTACTAACAGAGGAGCTTTGCTGATCTTTCTGAATTCCCCCTGACGGGTGCAATGTGCTTCTCAATGACAAAATCCAATTTGGTCCTACAAAGACTGCCCTTTTTGCATGCCTCCGGCACTGTAGGTCATATGTACTTTTAACACAAACATTTCTGAAGTAGGAGCCTTTTAGAAATGAATGGAGAACTCCATTTTAGTTCCCTTCCTGGGTTTGGATCTTTCTATTCCTCCACAAAAACAACTAGTGAATTACATGAGAAAGCTGTTCCTTGCACACCAAGAAATACAGTTCAAACTGTTTCATGAAGCTAAAGGTATCAACACTACAGCATTCTCATATCACTTGCAAATAAGACACAATTATGTTATTTTGAGATTTGAAGTAAATCTGGGATAAGATAATAAGTTTGCTTCCCTTAGAAATGATTCTAGGGATTTTGGAGCAAGAACTGAATATAAAGATGGAGGTTTTTTTCACTAATATAATATTCTGCATCACTCCTTATTGTCAGATGAGCATTTTGCAGAAATTTCTTTCTCCAGACAGTGTGATATCCCGAGACTGTTTTAAGATGCTTTGTTGTCAGATTTTTAAATTGAGATGTACAGAGAAAACACTTTTTGAAAACAATACACTATAAATTTAAAATCAATGTTTTCCTTGATTGCATGTCTACCCAGGAGAAAAGTTCTAGTTCATTTACAGGCTATTAGGTTCAAAACAGAAATGACTGGATGAAATTCAGTGAGTCAGATGAAGTGGTAAGTCAAAATAGATAATGCTTATGGCTTAAAATCTGTTGAACTGTTTAGAAAGAAAAAAAAAAAAAGTAATCTTGATAGATTTGTAACATGCAGTTTTTTGTTTTGCCTTGGGTTTTTTTAAGGGAAAGAGAGAAAACTCAAGTCAAATACGCACTTTCCTTGAGACACCTGTTTGGTTTATCAAACTAGCAGCGCAATTCTACGTATTTTTGAAGGCCAAGAATAGGAGCTGAAAACTTGGGCACTGATTCAGCAAGGTACTTAAGAATGAGCTCAGCTTTAAAATTGCTCTAATCAAAGACAACATTCCTGGTGCTACTGCCTGATTTTAGAAAGCTAATTTAGCACTAATGAAAAGATGCCAGAATGAAACAAGTGAAGGCTGTCATCTCTTTCTGTGCAGAAAAAAATGACACGGGAAGGAGCAAGGCAAGCTTTTTAAAGCCTTTCCTGCCCGCCCCATCCTCATCACCCCTAGCCCCATATGTTTAAACTTAATTTTATTCCTGATGTAGTCCTTCAGATGCTTAGCAACAATTTTAGTTCGCACCAACAATGGTGCTGCTATATTGACACCACTTCAAACTAATAATGTAAAAGGCAGTTTGTGGCTCCAGCCAGTCCTGTTAACTAGCCAGTCCCCTTAACAGTTCAGCATCTTTTTTTCCTCTTTTTGTCAGAAATTCACTGCTTGAACTTGTTGTCCATGGTTGCCACATTAGCAACACCTCAGCACGATGTCTGCTACATTTCTCTCACTCAGAACATGTCAGGATATTTGCCTGACTGACAGGTTTAATTATGAGTAGCTGGAGCATGATAGCATCAAGGGCAAAAAGGTGATAAAGAGAAATGAGATTTGGGGTGGATTATTGGAGGCCTTCAGTATCTTTGTAAGCCTCCAAAGGTGTTAGGCTGTGAAACAAAGGTTTTCTTGGTAGAAATTTTTTGGAAGAGTTGTTCTGGTTTCTTAACCAGGGAACTGTCTCATAAGTAATGAGGAGTAGTTTAACTGAGAAATAAACTTTTATTCCTCTACAATTCCCTGTTCTTGGCATTGATAAACTTCTCATCAGTACCAACTACCACTGTGTGTCTAATGAAACATTGAAAAGAAAATTCTTCTTTGTGTTATAATATGGGCAAGAACTTTGGTGAGAGTTGATTTTGGGTGGTTCTTTCAGGGCATGTTTTCTACAGTGTCCTGCTGTGGTGAACAAGAAATCTGCAACTTCCAGCAAGATCTCAACCAGATTTCCATTAAGATGTCCTTTGCGTTGTCATGCACCAACAGGAAAGAACTGAGATTTACCCTATACTTCTCACATGGGACATAGGCAGGCTGCCCTCAACTACAGACCCTAACCCAAAACACTGCAGAATTTCCCTAGTCTCCTCAGAAACCAGTTCCCACAAGAAGGATTTAGGGATGAGTGGGGATAGGAATGAAAGCCAGACTCAGCTCTTCTCTCCCAGCTTTCTGTGTCTGACCGTAGCTGGAAGATTCATAGGGAAGAACATGGCATCAAAGCAAGGAGAGAGTAGTTCTTCCTGGACATTTGCCTTGTTTGGGGAAATGAGTAGTTACAGGATTTAGATGAATTTGTCTAATGTTTGAATGTGCCAATACTTTTTTTTCCCCATGATGTTCTAGAGAAATAAGTTCCAAAATGGCCAATGCATCATTTGAAAAATAAATTCCTTGTGTTTAAGTTTGGAATGAGATCAGAGCACCCCTAGTTCTTCTGCTTCGAGTGTCGTATCTCCCTTCAGCCGTTTCTTTCCAGCTGAAAAGTCCTAATCTATTTAGCCTCTCTTCATGTCTTACCATACATATTGTCCTTCTCTGCACCTTTTTTATGCCTGCTGTATCCTTCTTGAGTAACTACACTACGTATTCAATATATGGAATACTAAAATTTTACACCATGACACTATGATATTTTCCAAGCATTCTGTTTGATCACAATATTTTTTTCCCCAAAACTTATCCTTATGTGGTTATTTATGTATTTGTTTTTCTCTGTGCATGTATATTGCCTTGCATTTGTTAACACCGAATTTCATTCCTCATTTCAAGTCTCTGTAATTCAGTGTCATACATAGTCCAGCAAAACTTTAAGCAGATTTAATTTTTACTATGATGACTAATTTTGTATCAGCAGCAAATTTTATCACCTCACTAATTTCCCCTTCTTTCAGATCATTTATGAATACATGGAATAGCACAAGCCCTAGAAAAGATTCTTGTGTGAAAATATCAATGGTAAGCCATTTACTTACCTTTGAAGTAGCTTTTCAGAAATTCAGTGATTGAAATGAAGTTCAATAATGCTGTATTTACCAGGGCCCTTTTATCCCTTGTTTTTTTGACTGCTCCAAAGGATCTAACAAATCTGTGATGAATGATAAACATGTCAATTTTTCCCCAATGTTTTGTACTTACACATAGGAAACTATTCCTGTTTTATTTTAATGTCTAGCAGTTTTCTTACTGCAGAAATCAGATTTACGGAGCTGTATTTTTCTGAAATCTCTCTTAAAAATTGGCTTAACATTCTCTGTCTTCTGATACAAAGCCTTACTTTAAAAGTTAAATACATGCTTTAGTAAATAATTTTAGTAGTTAGTATTAATTGTGTAAGTTTGTTCTAAATATCTCTTCTGCTGATCTTTCATTTTGTAAAAGGTTCTCAGACTTGTACCTGAATGCAGGACCCTTTTATTAACCACTCCACAGTGACAGCTGGGGCATTACAACAAAATTTACTTTTTTCCCTTTTTGTTTTTTTTTTTTTTTTTTTTTCTTGTACATCTGGATAATTTTCTATCCTGATTGACTTTCTGGTTGGCTCCCTGCTTTGATAAATTTTGAAGAACTCCTATTATGTGTTTTTCTGCCTTTAGAAGTTTCTTATCAAGCACATTGCTGACCTGCCTCATTGCCATTCTGTGTGTCATGTGCTGCTTTCTGTTCTTTTTTTCATTCCTCATTTGGACAATAAAGGGAACACAAATACCTGGTTTTCCTCTGAACCATCAACTGTTGTCTGGCAGTATGGTGAAGGGAGTACACTGGTCTCTTGGGAGGAATCTTTTCACGGAAAAAGTAGGGAGGTTTGGGAGACAGAGATTCTTTGAAGGAAAAGTAGCTTCCCTGGGGGCAACTGCCACTGCTGAAATAGTACAGCTCCACACCATTCCCAGCACCGCAACACATTGGGAAATATAGTTTGTTTTAAACAGTAGGGTTAACCTTTGAGTAGAGATATTAAATACTGCATGAAATACGAGCTGCTGAGTGACATTTGCCTAAAATGTCACCGTCTAAAACTCCTGGATTAGAAGTGAATCCTTACAGAGAGCATAGAAAACTCTCCATTAATCTGACAGTCACATTTGTTACTAATTTTCCTAGCTTTTTTGTGAAAAGTGGTTTTTGTGGATGATATTCTTGGGGAAAGTATGAATTAGTCAGTCGTAGTCACTGAAACTACTTCAGCCAGGCATAGCAGCATTAGAAGGAACAGACCTAAATAGCAGGGGGAAAAGGTTCCTCCTCACTCCTCAGACTTCCACAGCAGACACTACATGGCTACTGTCCAACATGGTCATGGTCTTCTCGGTTTACTTTTCATTGCTGAATCTTCCCCTTTTTAGTTTAGTTTCTTTTACCTTTCTTATTTGTACTCATCCACAAATACAAAGGCCAGAGACCAAAGTCAAGCGAGAAATAAATCCTGTCTTCCACCTCCAGGGCTAGATGAAATTTCACTCTTTCTTCAGGTTTCAACATCATGTAATCCATATCTAATAAAATGCCAGAATAGCACTCCTTAATTCCTAAAAAATTTATAAGCACTTTACTCAATCTATTAAATATATTTATACTTAGCTGTATGTGCGAAATGGTTATGCTAGCCAAAGAAACTTTGGGTGATCACAGCAGTATGGCCTACAACACATCAGGGTAAAACCAAGACTTTTACAAGGATTCCATGAGAAACAAGCAAGCAAGTTAGAGCATTTGCAAGAGATACACACAAGCTGCTTGGGGTTTGAAACTAGGTCTGCGGCATTTCCAGTAAGTCCCCTGGAATTACTGGAATTCTGTCCTCCAGATCTCTCTCCTTCATTTCAATCACACATTCCATCTTGAGCCTTCCCAAAAGGAAAAGTTTCTGAAATGCACCTCCAACAACCCTGCAGCTTTCTTGGCAACTGCTGGTAGTTGTCCCAACCAAGGGAATAGAAGACCTCTGCGCAGGAATACGGGCTCGAAGTTTCTCTCGGGAAGTTGTGTCATGCTAATGACTCTACTCTGCTTCGACAAGGTAGGCTTTGGCATCTGTCCCCCACTGCTGATACTGCATTCATAGCGACAGCAGTAGGGACTGAAAAACCATCAGACACAACAGGTTTTAAACTGTGCAGTTCTGCGCAGTGCCATTTCTGCTTTGTCCTCTCTTACCACAGCTACGCAAATGACAGAACTAAGTTGGCACTGTAAGGCTCTTTAATCTGCTATACTGATCGCATTTCAGAGAGGCATATTTGGAATAAACTCCTCTTGCATTTGTAAGCCTATATTGATAGTTATCAATGCACTTGACATTTTAGATCACTTGGTGACAATTATTTCATTGCACTGGGGTTTTCCCCATTTCAAAACCAGAAAATAGCTACATGCATTTTTTTTCCTCCAAATTATACAAAACTCTTCAAATGTGTGTCCTCAGAAATTCACAGGTCATATTCCCTTTTCCAACAGGATTTTCAGAGCAGATGCATGCAAACAGCCTGTGCAACAAAGACCTTCATTTCCTTCTCCATAAACTCGTTCTCTCAGGCTGATGCAAATCACAGCATATGAGGTCACGGTCACCTTTCCGAGGCTGATGGATCACCTTCTGAGACTAACACTCGATACAAAGCTGCCTACTTAGATGATACAAGCCGTCTACAATGAGGACTGGAAATGCCAGCTGCAGAGACTGATGGCTGTTCTGTAATCACTGCAAAACACAGGTCGTGCTGTTAACGTGGCCAAATATTCTACCAGCTGGTGAACTATCCGTTATCTAGGATACATCATGGGAAATGGCCAGAGGAGGGTGTCATTTATAAAACTTCTCCTTTGGCTTAGAAACCAATCACAATAGTAAAGGAAGCCTGTGGTGGTTTAACCCCAGTAGGTAGCTCAGCACCACACAGCCACTAACTCATGCCCCCCACCCAGTGGGATGGGGGAAAGAATAGGAAGAGCAAGAGTGAGAAAACTCGTGGGTTGAGATAAAGATAGTTTTATAAGTGAAGCAAAGTGGTACACACAAGCAAAGCAAAATAAGGAATTTCTTCACTACTTCCCATCGCCAGGCAGGTGTTTAGCCATTTCCAGGAAAGTAGGACTTCATCATGCATAACGGTTACTTGGGAAGGCAAGTGCCATAACCTGAATATCCCGTCTTTCTTTCTCCCATCTTTATTGTTGAGTGTGATGCCATACGGCATGGGTTATCCTTTTGGTCAGTTTGGGTCAGCTGTCCTAGCTGTGTCCCCTCCAACTTTCTTGCCCACTCTCAGTCTACTCGCTGGTGGGGCAGCATGAGAAACAGAGGTCTTGACACTCCTCAGCAATAGCTAAAACATACAGGTGTTATCAACACTGCTCTGGCCACAAATCCAAAACACAACATCACATGAGCTGCTATAAAGAAAATGAACTCTGTCTCAGCAAACCCCAGTACAATCTCCACCTCTTATTCCATGCCATTGGACAGTGTGGGACCTGAGCATGATGTTAAGTGATCAAGAAGGTGCAATTAGGGTGATAGGGAGTTCAGAGAGATCACCAGCCGTTCCGTGCTCCGACTCTTTCTACACTATCTGACAAGTCCATTTTCGAATAATAACTCTCAATTTAAAGAAACACCTGAAAAAGTTTTGCAAACTGAGCCGCTGGTGACTGGATCCGCTGACAGAATCCAACCCTTTGAAGGACACCTGTTGGAATCAGGTTGCCCTCCGGTGGATTTTCATTTTGCGGTCAAAGCAGCTCCCTCCTATAGTTGCCCCTCTATGGGATGGAGTACAATTGTTTTCCTTTTCTATACAGGTCCAACCATGTCATTTCAGCAAGGAGATTGTACCCAGCAGTACCTGATGAAGGTGGAAGGTCTGTGGCTAAAGTATTCTGGGTTTGTGTTTTTTCTATGTTTATTTATTTTGTCTAATACTGGGTCTTCTGTTAATGTATTCATATAAACTTAGTTCTTGAATCTTCATCCAAACTCAGAGTTTTTGAGTGTCCTAAATCCAAAACAAAGAGTGGGGTTCTGAAGACTTAAAGCTGCTACTTTGCTACTGGCGGTGCAATGACATCGTATACAGATTATTCTGTTGACCCTGAAGGAGGGAAAAAAAAGAAAAAAAAGGAAAAAAACCAGACAACTTTAATAAAGAAAGGTACTTCCAGCAGTCTTATGCATAAGAAGTAGTACCAAAGCTGATCCATGTAATACAGGTACTGTAGAATTTTTAATAAAGTGCAAGAGAAATTAGATTTGCATCTTTCTGGAGAAGAGTTAGCTATCTGAGGGGAATAAACACAAGCGATGCTGCAAGACTAGGTGACTGTTAAATGACATGGCAACATAAATTATGTTCTAATAGAACAGAATCAAACATACATTGAAACAGGTTTATTTTGCAGAACATAAATTTTAGCATAAAATACTAACAATGACATTCTGAGAAAAAATACAAACACATAAGAAGGGGAAAAAAGAGGCTACAGGAATACGAAGGAAGCCTAAGACATACAGTAACAGGAACTGGCTTTTTGGTTTCATTGATCTTCCAGTATTTTGGAACATTATACAAGAGCTCATACATGGGGTAACTTCCTTGGAAAAGTCAAGTCTTTTTTTGTTTTGTTTTGTTTTGTTTTATTACAGGTTTCCAGTGTATAACTGTTTGTTTTTCTCTCACTGAAGACCTGCACAAATCCTCTACCCTTATGCCTCAGTAAGAGCTATAAGAGGAAACTTTGAAGTGTGTACAAATTTTGTACTTTTGAAAAGCAAAGATTTTCACGACAATTCTGCATTTATTCTTCAAAGTGCTTTGCATATATTGGGACATGCTTCATTTTATCTAGAAGACTACATTAATCACTAAGTTCCTAAACTGCAAAGAAAAAAAAAAGTATCAATGTTCAGCTTCTCTATTACTTATATAAGCATTAGCATAATCTCTATCCAATTAAAACTTTTGAAAATAAATCTTCTCAGGAAGGGCAAGAAAGTCTTGTATCAAGATATAGCTGCAGAACTTTGAAACTTTGAGACGCAAGTACTGACAGGAGGAGAAACTGGTTAAAACTGAGTTTATTACTTGCCTCCTATAACATGCCAATTTACCAGAAAGCAAGCAGGAAAAAAATGTCTCTGTTTAGAAAGAAAACTCTGTTTTTTCAAAATGAAATAAGGGCTTTTGGCTTTTTCTCAAAGTGTTGCTAACACTTGCCGCTCTCATTTTTGCCAAGCACAAACATGCGCACCACCTTCTATAATCCATTTGTACCCCGGTGCTGGTCCTGGCAGCCAGTCCCCCAAGAAGGCGCCCATCAATAGTGTTCACCTTCTGCTCAGCCTTACGCTTCCCAGCGCGTCTGGTCGTGACCAACACCACACCAGCTGAACCACCAAATGCAAATGTACACGGGGCTGGATGGATTTGGGGTGCCTGGCCCCGTCAGTGACAGCTGGGCTGGCGTGGGATCCCTGGAGTGGCACGGCAGAACCGCTCAGCGCCTCCCGTTAGAGGGAGGCTGCAGCTATCCCTGGCTACCCAAACGTTTATTTGCTCCTTCTATTTACCCAAAAGGAGAGTGGTTAGTTTATCCATTGGCTTTACTTAGTAAAGTAAAGCTGCAGTAATTAGCAGCAATGATGAATATATTCCAGTACAATAGCACTTCAGTTATGTATAATAGAAAACTTTTACAATACCATCTTTTTTCACAGCAAGTTAATTCAGACACACTATCAAAATGCCTGCTTTGCATCCAAGACTCCTGATGTCAACATCCTGGAACAAATTAAGGAATATCTCAGTAATACAGTCAAGAGGAAAACCAGATTCATCATTTCAAATTTAAATGATATGGTATTTGCTTACTGCTCACTACATAGCTTGAAGAACCAAACAAGGGAGTTTGGAGGTTTTGTCTTCATCTTTATCTTCATCTTTATCCTTATCTTCATCTTTATATCTTTATCTCTGTTTATCTATTTTATGTGCTAACATAGATTGGGACTGCTCAGCAGTGTTTGATAGACTGAAATTTGGGGATTTAGGCACTTTGAAATAGCCTACAGAGATAATTGCTTAAGTATCACCTAAGCATGAAACCTTCTAGTACTCCTAGGATACTAATTATACTTTGCAGTCCCTCCAACGATTGGTCCTGTCCTGGTATCTTATAAACAGCAAGGCTTAAAAAAACCCTGTGAGGCAGATATCATTGCATCTTTTAAATAGTTATATAAATTGGACTGCAAAAAGATCAATTTCCTTGCTCAGATAGACTCAGCAAAAATGTACCCAAAATGACCTACAGCAGTTTCCTTTCCTTTAACTGACAGGCTATATTTTCTCAGATAACAAATCATGCACAGGTCTTTTCTTTTCCCCTATAGAATACAAATTATCAATATTTGGAGTTAGGCAGACGTTATTTTTTTTATGAAGCCATATAATGTTTCACAATTAGGCAGTTTCCTCATGGGAAACTTCTGGTTCTTTTTGCAGTTTTAGAGCTCCATGGAGCATTGGCCTATTCTGCTATTTTAGCTCTTATTTTCATCAAAAAACCCAGGAGAACTTCTGAGCTTGTGCTCATTTGTTTTGCCTCCCTACTTTAAAGACCTGGCCTGGAAGTTGAAAATCAAAATCTTCAAACATGTTCTTTTTCAAAGGTAGCAATTATGAACAAATTGGTTTGGGAGAAGAAGAGAGAATGGCAATTCATTATAAGGACTTCAGAAGGAGAAAGGGCTGCCTCAGAAAAAAATGTAGGTAATTGTTTCTTTCTTTCAGTCATTGTTAATAAAATGGAGGTACTGTTTTACAGAACTGCAGGAGAAGTACTCTCAGAAATCTCTCTTTAGTTGAGACATCAATATAATGTATTAAACCAAATTCTTCATTCAGATCCCATTCTTTTCCTCCATTAGGATCAGCACTATTTTTAGATCCAGACTGCCTCAGAAAGCACTTATTGTCAGGGAAATAACTGTTACAAAATGAAATGCAAAGTCTAGAGTGGTCTCGGAAAAATATTCCACCGTCTAGTGCTATAATGGTGAAGAATCCCTTTCACCTCACACCGAACAAGCAAAATTGTGGAAAACAACCTTAGCAGTGAAGCTGCAGAGCTTCTTAAGCCCTGAGTGTTTGTTTCATATCCTCTGATGATGTTTGCTAACCAACTTCTGTTATGCAATGTAACAAATGGTAGGAGCCTGTCTTTGCACAGCAGACTCAAGCTGTCTTGCAGCTCCAGTGACCGTGAGCTATAAATTTAATGGCTCTCCATTTGCCTGCCATCTGACATCTCCTGCGGGTTTCCTAGCTGACTGCTAGCTTTATCAGACCACCAACACGCTAGTGACTTCCAATCGCTACAAGAAGCACGTTCAACACACGTGGAAACAGTATTAGGATGATTCCCAGGTACATTCTCACTGTGTGATGCCCTTCTTAGTCTACGGGTGATGTCTATTGGTGCTTACTAGCAACCAGGGCAAGAGGTATGTTGGATCAATTAATGCATGGCCAGCAGCCTCTCTTGGTATCTTGTTACTCCGTCATTCACAGACAAATAGTGAACCTCTGTGAGCAAGCTTGGTCTTTCCCGTGTGATGCACGATGACCCTGTTTAGCAACCGCATCAGCGTGCTGTCACAGATGTGATAAAACTCCCTGTCTCCTAAGCCAGAAAAACTATTGTGCTTTGTTAAAAGCAAGCCTTAACCTTCAGAGTACTGCTTGGCCTTGGCCTATACCACACACTTTAATGTACTCCAGTCATCAGTCAGGATGCTGGAAATACAAACATCGACATAGCTGCAACGGGGGTATTTCCTAAGGACAGTGAATAAGGTCAATTCCTATTGCCACAGCTATTGCTTAAATTGTGTTTCAAAAATAGTGACTCTTTAAAAGTGGCAATCAGACATCTTGGATCACAACACAGTTTTGGTTTGGCATACATCATCTCCTCATGAAGCCCCTGGTTTATGCTTTGAAAAAATGATTGATTCCTTAGCCAGGTATCCTGCCTCTGTAACCCAACTTTTCATTGTCTTCTGCTCCAGAAACGAGACTGGATGGAGGAAGGAGAGAGGATTAACTCTCTGCCTCACTGCCGTGGGCTATTTTGAAGCTTTTTTGTGAGTTCTCAATGGTGCCGGCAAACCGATAGAATAACTCTGTATTGTACAAAGATTTGACTAACCCCCCCTCTGATTCCTGTAAGACTTAGCTGCACAGCACTGCAGCAGGGCACACAGTGCACAAGCAGCTTACATGTATTAGCTCTTTTGAAGACAGCCACAGTCTTGCGCAGTAGTGGAGATATATGCAGAGAGGTTAGTTTTGCTGCATGTGCCAGACCTGTTTTAAAAGCGAATAACAATTGCATTGTCTTGTTTTTGAAGGTAATCAAAGCTCCAATAAATTCAAAGTATTTTAGTATAACATAGAGTCCTACATATTTCCCACATATACCCATGCAGTAGCTCAAAAGACTGATTGAGGGAAACTTGTATTGGTATTAAGGCAGTTTAATACATTAAAAAACCCCTGAATTTCAACTGAGAGTTTTAGAGGGGAAAACAGGCTCCTGAGAATTTAATAATTGTTTTTCAAAAGGCCTTAATGACTTAGGAGAGCAAGTCTCACTGACTTGCAATGAAAATTATGCTCTCACAGGTCCTGGAGGTTTTTAAAAATTAAGACAAATGTTCCTAAATTACTGGGGCACTTTTGAAAAGTTTCCCCTAAATCACTGTTGTGGAATACTGCACACAAATCAGATCAGGATTATGTTTTACATACTTGCTTCTCCTTGACAAGAAAAAAAGATTTTACCTTTCTCTTTTCACTGCTAAACATCATGTGCCAGCATAACTTAAAGGCTACAGGCTTTTATTCTCTCAATCAGCCTGTGGTTTAAGTGAATTACAAAGGAGAAAAGTGTTGTCAACAATTCAGTTCACAGAATCCCTAGAGTTACCCTATGCGGCATTTTAAACCTAGCATTAAAGAAAATAGTCTAGCCTTAATAAAAGAAAGATTATGGATGTTGTAGTACATGAATTATTGCAGAAAAATATTCCAGCCAAGATAAATCAGAGAGTACTGAAAATCATCCTCTTATTCTACTTCTATCTGTTAAATCAGCTTAGATCAAATAAGGTGATTTTAGGCTTTGATCAAAGATTTGTTTCTTTTAAGATATAATTTTTGCTGAAATATTATCAAAAGCTTACCTAGCCTTTCAAGCTGGATAACACAGAGGGCATCGCAAACAATGAGGATTTCACACATTACTCCTGTGTAGCTACTTCTAGGGTAAACACGGCAGCCCTTCTGCTGATCAGCATCTAACACAGGAAAGGCTAGACTTCTTTCCTCAGTCATGCCGGTACCCCAGACCGAAATCTCAACTGACTGTAACAGGAAACATCAGGCTTGTCAGTGCTGTTAAAGTGGGAAAGCAAAATCCAACAAAATCAGACCTTTTCGATCTAGAAATTAGTTTACTTCTTTGAAGACAAATCCTATCACTTTTGTGCAGGCGGAACGGCGTCTTGTCCGCATAATACACAAATTTCATGGACTTCCTGGGAGACACACTGCTACCCAGTAGAGGTAGAAAAGCCTGTACATGGCCAGTAACTGTTTGTGCCTCAGTTTACCTATCTGGAAAATGAATATTAGTGACATCTATGTTCCAGGTTTGATTTTATTAAAGTTTTAGTAATACTTAGACATCATGAGATGCAGAGATGGAAATAAACAATAGACATTATTACACTTTCCCATTTCTGCCATTTAGTTGGGTTTTCCGATTGCTGCTTCCCAATGAGGGCAAGTAGGCAGAGCAAAACAGAATGGAAAAGATGAGCCACACAAAGAAGACAGGCCTGAAATCATGAATCTCCAATATACCTGAAGAAAAGACTTAGGCATGGAGATACTTCCTTTAAATCAGCATTTCCCAAGCTCTTTTTCCCCGCACTGCAATCCCCAAAGTACCCTCCTGCCCGTGCCTCCTGCCTCGTTAGCAGAGTCGCAGCCCTGTGTCCCACCGAAACCACTCCGGGGCTTTCGGTGTCAGCACCTGCCCTACGACCTCACGGCACGGGCAACGCCAGCGCCTGCCCCAACGGGTACGTCAGCTCTGCTGCCAAAGTTCAGGTGAGCTCTGGATTTTCTCCTCTCAGATAAGATGTGATCCCTTGCTTGTGTGATCCCTTGCTGGAAACCGCATAATTAGGAAATGGATTTGCCAGACTGCAAAGGGTGGCTTGGTTCTTGTTTGCAGTCTTCCATTTGTATTTATATATTTTTGCCTTTTGTCTAATGCCATGCTTTGACATATCTAGATAACCACAGAAAGCGTGTGCCCTGCCTGGTCCATATAGTCACCAAGGTGATGTTCTCGAGTGCAAGGCATAAAGTTCCTGCCAGCTTAAGGATGAAGCTCTCTGTCTGACTGAAATGTCAGATACTATATTAAAAAGGTAGCAGATTGTGATGATAATGAAGTGCTGCAGCCTGTCGCTATGTTACCAACTGCTCCGAACTGACATGTCAGAAGGAACAGCAAGGAAAATGCCCAGAAGCCCTGTTCGGATCCCCTTCCCACGCCTACCACCAACTGAAGTATTTAAAATGTTTACAGATATAGCCAGCATGGTTCTTTAAAAACAAAGCCTAAAATGATAAACAGATAAATATATTACCCCAGCCAGCCTGCTGTCTAAAATCATGCTCCTGCCTCTCCAGTTTGCCTCAGATTGCATCCTGCACCCTCTGACAGAGAAAGATTGATTTGGGAACGGGCACTTCTCTGCCCGTTCTCTGTCCCTTAACGTGGCCCAACTCCCCCTGGCCGATGCAGCGTGTTTCAAAGTAGATTGAAATGGGAGGGGAGGGGATTTCCTGCTGACTGAGGACAAGGTGAGAGCTGTGGATGCTCTTTAAGAGAGAGGGGGCATTCTCCACCCCTTGGTCTGCTGATTCTACCTAGTATTGCCTTATTTATACAGCGTCGGTGTCACCACCCTGGGCAATGAGCCTTGGCGGACGATAAAACTGGCTGCAGCTGGCCTGTGAGGGGCAGGAGTGAGGAGGGGGGTGTACGAGGGCACAGCCAAAATCATCGGGTTTGTCCTGTACAGAGCGGTGCTCACAGCAGGCTTAATCCCTTCCCCCTCCCTCAGCAAACCTACCTACTGTGCAAAGCAGAAAGCACTCACCACCAAACCACTGCTGCTCTCATGGAAATTTTGCATAAACAAAGTGAACAAAACAGAGTCCTTATCACGATGCTAAGGATGTACTCTGACTTGCCTGGCAATTTTGATATGAGATGGGTCTTCATCCCGGGGCATGTTTGCTGAGAAGAGATTGCGTTTGGAAGGGCACTGGATCTGGATGCGATTCTGTGCTCATAGACACCAATGTCATTTTTAAAACTGTCTACTCAGTCAAGCAAATGAACTGGTTGGAGCTGCTTGTTTCCTGCTGCACACGACGCAGAAATGGAATTCTTAATTATTTTACCAGTTGTGGCTGAAGTTTCAGTTACGTAAAGTGGCAGGTTTTCCCAATATTATGAAAAGAGATCAGTTCTCTGAAAAGCCTACAACATTTAAATTAGAAATAGGTTCATTTTCTGCTAAAAATCTACCATATCATTATACTAATTCAACAGTAAAATATTTTGAACTGGTTTTGGGTGCAAGTAAATTTGTGCTAAAAATACACAGCAGATACATTTTCAAGACCCAAGAACAAAATTATGGAAGTATTTTCGTTGTTTGTGAAAATCACACTCGAATAGCAGAGGCTGCTAGACATTTAATTTCAATAAAGTTTTTTTCAAGATTATGTGAAACCTAGCGTCAAAAGGAGAGTGTCTGGATTTGTGCAGTGCGCAGCTACAAAGCTCCAGGAACCAGATGAAAAGGAGGAAAATGTGGTATGAAATACGTGCTGCTAATTGACAGGGTGCTCCATAGGTAATGGAAAACAGGATTTAAAAAAAAAAAAAAAAAAAAAAGACAAAACCAAAACCACCTAAACCCCACAATTCCAGGTATTTTGGATTGCATTTGAAAACAAATTGCTCAGATCACTGAAGCCAGGAAGCCTAGGAGAGTCCTACTCCTGTCCCTGTCCTGGTGGTAAGGGCACATGGTGGCAACAGCTGTACTGAGAAGGAGGAGAAAAGAGGCATTTAACCAAATTTCTGATTAACAGTGCATGAAAGCTTCATGGCCTATCACCCTTGATCAACTATATTTACCCTCACGCCACTTGCCATCACTTCCCATTAGTCCTGCCATGCAGCTCAGAGGAAAATTGGCAGAACTTAGGGAGCCAATACAAGGCCACACTAATATCTTAGAGGTGTACTTGCTCCTCTCAGCTTCATTTTCCCTTCCTCCTTTTTGCACCTACACTTGCGAATGGGCAGAATCTAGACCTAGCTGAGACAAACATCTGAGAAAATATCGTATTCTTTAGGCCCTGCTTAGCAACAGCTGTCAGCAGGCGTATATAACTAGGCTAATACTGCATATAAAGGAAAGAGAGAGGCTGACAGGACTGACTCCAGTAGTCTATAGTAGCTTCCAGCTGCACTGTAAGAGGCTGGGTTTTGGCAGCCCAAGACAGGGCTTCAGGTAAAAGCTTACGCTTTCTCACAAGGGACTAATACTAAGGACAGTGAATAGATAGTCCAAAGAAGCTGTGGGATATCCACTGCTCGAGATTTTCCAGATGTCTGCCAGGTATATTTTAGGCATGAGGTGCCAACATGATCCTGGCGATTAACTGAGGTCCCTTCCAGCCCTATTTTCTATGACTGTATAATTCTGACGTATATTTTAATATATTTTCTGCCTCCTATGAAAGAGGAAATGCTGCTGTACAGTTTCTTTAATAGTATTTGGTGGTACATTTTTATTGACAGCAAGGCCCCTAGAGTGCAAGATATCAGATGCATTGACTCAAATATAAATAAATAAATTGTTTTTTTCTTCTCCATTAATTCTACTCAGCCCTTTACTCCCATCCTCCAGACAGATTCCTGATTAACATAATTGGAGTGGAGAGTTTTGTTTTTCACTTTTCAGTAGAAAGTTTTGTTAGTTTTTCCCCCCCCATAGGAATTCAGTGATGAGCTTGACAACATCAGCCCAGTTGATTGAAATGTGCCTTTTAGCATCTTCTTAAGAGACAACCTAGAGGAAAAACATGAAATAAAAACAACTCTAAATGAAAAGTGCAAGATACCTACTACTCCACAGTTCCTGTTCTGAGAGGATCAACAAAGGTTGATAGAATAAAGTTAAGGTCTGCCCGCATCGATGAGACTCGTCATGAATTAAATTGCTGGGGGCTTGAGCCAGTTTGTTGTAACTGGGAGACATCTTCTGTGGTCAAGGCTCTTGGCTCTAGTTGTTTTTATCCATTTACTCGCAGTGCATGTTTTGTAGATGAACCATTATTGGGAGGAGTTAAGCAAGCATGTGTGCACTCAGTTGGACACCCAGGAGTCTCAGTAAATACTGAGATTATCCATAACAACAAATGAAGCATTGACTAGATAAATTTTGACCATAGCAAAATCTGGTAAAACATCAGTCTGTCACATCCAAAGGCTTGATAAACATATATTACTACGTACATAGGGGGTGATACCTTTATGTTCTCTGTTTTTCTGAGCCTGATAGGTTCTTTGCATTATTACAATTCCTGGGGGCATTCTGAGTTACCAGCAAATGAGAAGAAGCTTCATGGATGTATCCCCTTTTCCACATTTCTCTTCATGCTGAGAGAGTTACAGAATTAATTTTCTAGTTCATAATCAA
The DNA here is from genome assembly GCF_929443795.1 of Astur gentilis. Lineage (NCBI taxonomy): Eukaryota > Metazoa > Chordata > Aves > Accipitriformes > Accipitridae > Astur > Astur gentilis. The sequence goes on from NC_064897.1 coordinate 19,335,021, forward strand.
TAACTGCAACACTACAGTGGGAAAGTATTTACATAATTTTATAAATGCCATAAATATCTCTTAGATTTCAACTTATACTGTGTGATTTAATTTCACAAAGCCAGTGCTGTAGGATATAGGCACCTGAGAACCTTTCTTACTGTGCCCAGGTTCTGCACAGAGACTTCTTTCTTCTCCAGTTCGCAGAAGTGCAGCTCTTACTCTATGCGTGAAAGAGGAGAACATTTCTGTTCCTTGATGTTTTAGCTGCTCGAGTGCTTTCTTGACTAGCTTGCTGCTCTCACAGTAAGAGAATAATTTCACTTACATGGTTAACAAGTGTGTTGGGAAGCATCCAAAACATGTACCAGGGAGTAACACTACAGTGTGTTACAGAGAGATAAAATGAAGAGGTGATCAATCAGATCCGAAGATGGCGTGGATGAGAGAGGAAATTCTGGTCCATTTAAATTGCTGGTAATACACTCATCTCTCTCTCTCTGGAACTAGATATTTTCTCCCGAGTTTTCTGAGTTAAAAACACAACACTTAGATGCAAACTCTTTCATGTTGGCCACTAGATGGTCATAAGGCCATTGAAATGGATTGCAGCCAGCCAGCCAGTGCGTGTGCAAAAGTTACTTCTTCAGAATGGAAATGAAGAGGTTGTTTTTGTCTTGAGAGTACAGACAGGCAAACAGCAATGAACTGAGTTGGGATTTAGCAGATCCCTAAGGAAAACAGGCTGAGGGCAAGCTGAGTGGCTTCAAGTGGGCTCAGCCTCTTATTGCCAGGCCTGCATCCATATCCTACCCCAGACTCACAAGTCCTCGATCTGCCTCTGATAGCCCAATGGTGGCTTTAGAAATGAGTTTCTGATGATATGACTTTGCAATATCTCCAGTAGATGTTAGGATCAACTTTATCCTCTGAGCATTTCATTTCAGTGTATTTTTTTTGTAACATGTCATCTAGAAAAGTCCCTTGAAGATTAACAGCGATCTCCTCAGGAAGAAAGAAGTTTCTGAGAAGTTACACTGTGACTGACTCCCACAGTACCATGGAACCGTTATGCTGCCATTTCGAATGAAATCATAAACAACTATTCAAAGAAAGGAGATAAACAAGTGATTTCAAGTGGAAGTACTGCTAGCAAATTTCTAACCAGTTCTGCCTCTTAAAATAACAGAGGATTGGAACAGCATCACAACAAATTAAGTACCTGATGAGTATAACAGGAAAAATAAAACAAATCTGATTTGTCACTCTCCAAATTAATAAGCAAGTTTAGAGCGCTGGCACAAAACCCTTGGTCCCATTGTATCATCCTTGCTACCTTCCCACCCACCATTTCATACTTGAATGTACTCCTATATGACCGGAACAGATGTCATCATTTCGAAGGAAAAAAGTAACTCAGTGGCTTGCATTTGATACTTACTAAGTTATTATTTTTTTATAATAGCCAATATGACTTTAATTTTCAGGATCTGTGATAATGAAAATGTACCTTTTAAAGAATAAAAATTAGATCCCGTTGTTCCCTTGGGACAATTTTAGGCAGGCTAACTTCAGCTTACTTAACGGGGTTCACTGAAAGGATAAGTTACAGCATTTACAAAAGTAGCCATTGTACCCACGGGCTGGTGTTGTCCTTTGCTATATTAAAGTACTTTGGGAAAACACGATGAGCAGTAATCAGATATTGTTATACAAACTACACAAGTTGCATGTTCATTTAGCAAAAAAGCCTATTTCAGATTCTACCAGAATCCTGGCAGAAACCTGGTTAGAGCCATTTAGGTGCATATAAACAAATTAGCAATTTGGAAGACAAGCTCAGATCAATAAATGTCAGATCAGTACTGTCTCTTGGAAAAAAATTAGATGGAAGGCACAACAGAGATGTGTCTTTTAATGGATTACAAAGGTGAAAGTGATTAGAGATAAGATTATTCTGAACCCTCTTTGGTTAGTTGTGCTCAATGCCTTCCTCACAAGATGATTACTAGTATGGAATAATATAGAATTATACTTCCAAATATTTCTAGAATATCTGCTAGTACGTATGTTTGTGTATATACGTGTGTGCATCTGTATGTACAAATGCACACACACACTTTAAATAAGATAATGTTGCAGAAAATGTTGGATTCAATCTCCAGATTCCTGGATTGTATTCACTGTGGTACTGTCAGAGACAAGTGACCTTGAGTCAAGCTCTGTTACTTCTCTATGCCTCAGTTTCCTCATTTGCAAGTGTATTGACATCTGCTGATGAAAAATATTTCATGTTAATGGACTGAAACTCTTTTACAGCTATTTCTCACTAGTATGAGTTAGCTAAAATAATACCCATGAGCTTGTGTCAGTGGCAGTGTTTTTACCTCCTAGTCAGCATGCTGCTTTTTGCTGCACTTATCTTTTCTTTCCCTTGGCATTGTGTTACAATTTAGAAGTCTTATCAAGTTACAGCACTCACACAGAGAGCACAGAAAGGTTTCATTGCCCCAAAGAACTCAGGGATCTATAACAGGAGTTTTCAATGTATTTGTGTCAGCTGCGTTTGTACCCTTCAGCATTGCTTTCTCCACAACATTTCCAATATTGCTAACTTTCATGCTGTTAGTGTTTTTTCCTCTGAGGCTCAGAAATACAAGGGGAAAGAAGAAGAGAGAAGAGAAACTCTCCCACTGGATCTAAGAGCCTATTCACTGATTCCTTTTCACACTCCCACTCTAGCAGAACCTGAACAGCTACCTGCCTGTCTGGCCTCATGATTTTCATGCTCATCAAAAGCTTTATTGCAGGATGGTTATTTGGTATCTTTTTAAATGTTGCCATACATCTCTCTCAAAGCAAAAAGGAATCTGAATAATACCTGACAGCCAACAGATGTGCAGTCTGTAGACATAAAACCATTTTGAAATTCTGCTACTAACAACCTAACAACAGCACAACTTCTCTTTGTTGCAAGATACGAAAAGCAAACAGAGTGAGGGCATATGCATGAAATGGACCTTCTTTTCAATACTCAAATTTTCCAAGAATTGAAGAGCTTTTTATATCCAGTAAACAGTTACACCTTATAATTGTGGGGCTGAAGCGTGCAGGAACATACTAGGCTGATTTTGTAGCTTTGCACTCCCTCCATCCCATTATTTTACCAGAGGATCAAAGAAACAGAACATAGATTGGTTTTCTGCTAAGGGTGAGAGCAACTGTACCTAACAGTGCAGTTCCACAACAGTTTTAAGCCAGTCTAATGTGGCACCATCCCTCTCTTCCTGCTGCACGTTGCATGCTCCCACTTTTCTGATCCTATGACCTTGTTCAGGGAACAATCCCAAATGATTTAGGGAATGAAATCAAATGAAAACTAGCCCTGGCAGGAAAGCCTGATTTGGTTTTGCCTGGTTTAATTTTTGAACCAGTTCGCTGCAAGACCAAATGGGTGGTGACACTACTGCAAAGCAGATGGTGCAAATACAAGCCTAAGATAAGGTGTACTGCCCCTTCAGCACCCTTGCCACCTAAGCTGTTCCTGACTATAGGACTTGAACATCCTTCAGCACCCTGATCCATGACACTTCCACAGCATGACAGCCCTGCTTCTAAAGCCAAACATTCAAATCTTGCTAGTCCTCTCTTTCTGTAAACTCAAAGCCTACTGGCAAGCGGCCCCTGACCACTGCAAGCTCTTGAGCTCACATCTTAGACTTAAAAGTATGTTGAAGAGCATTGCTAGACTGCAGAGATCATGACTGCAGCTGTGTGGGTTCCTCAGAATGGGTTTTTCTGCTTCCACTTTAAAGGCAGCGTTACATGGGTCTGCTTGAATAAAGAAATGAAGGACCACAAAAAGAACAAAAAGCATCATAGTCATTACTGTCATCTGTGCAAAGCAAGCATTGCGATGGCACCTTGCCTATTGTGTCTAGTTTACCATCTTCCTTTGAAGAAACATATTCAAATACCAGGGAAAAATGTGCTTTTCTTGCCTAGTCTTCAGCCTGGCTTTTGCAGCAAAGGCTCTTCTCAGGATTTCTGAGCTTTAGGCTTTAACCTGTGCCAAGGTGTAATGGAGGCGGAAACACTGAGGTAGAAAGGTCAGGGCAAAATGCATGGGGTCCTTGGGCAGAGGGAATGGAGATAATGATGGGAGAAAAATGCCTAATTAGAATGAAACTCAAAGATATTTTATGAACAACAGCAACAAAATAGTTTCTCCCAATAAGACTTATTTGCATAATTCACTTCTTTTTCTGCTGTTTCTATGGGCCTTTTTATTTGAGGTGGAGTGGGACTTTGAAAATCATTTAGCTTGTCCTGAGGCATTCACATCATAAAGAATATACTGCATGCAAAATAATTATGTATTACACTAAAAAATTAGGGAGTACCAGGATTAAAGAGGCCTTTTCAACTGTGCTTCTTCCCTTGGTGCAGTTCTGCTCCTGCACAGTCATGTAAGTTGTCATTTCATGCTTACATACTGTTTTTTCTCAGCAGGCACCCTTTTCCCTATAAAGAAGTCTCAAGGCTCTCTGGAGACTGTGTTTAAGCATTTCTGCCCGGGGTCCAGGCCATCGACTCAATAGACCGTTCAAAATGAACTTGGTTTATATGTTGCTGCACATCAACAACCTTAACAGGGCTGTGTGGCACGACACAGCTGTGCTCCTCTGAGTGTTTTAGACAGAAGGAAAATGAAACTTTTGAAACACCAAAACAAGATTCTGAAAGGAAAAAAAAGATACGTATCTGGTAAAATCTAAATAAAGAGGATGGTGCCTGTGAGGCTTCACTGAATCTGGGATATACTAAAGCAAACAGCTCGGATTAGTAATACAGCTCCAGCAGATGCACTTCAGACAGTACAACCTGCGACACATTGAAGTGCAGCTTTCCTATCTATAACTGCTTCTTACCAAGGTTTCTCTACTAGCACAGGTCTGCCGCTCAGGGATCACACCTCCTCATACCCCTGAGCAATGTCAGCACAAATTCGTAGCATAGATTTGACTTCTGTGGCACTCATCTGATATCAGGTCTTTTAGGGTCTAGTTCAAGAAGACACGAAGGGAGAGCAGTTTAATTCCCTTTCTCCCTTTATAACTTTCAGATATGACTTACAGTGTACTGTGAAGAATTCCCTAAGTGCAGAAGCAGCTCCAGCTGCAGCTTAACACTTTGGTTCCTCCTCTTTCTTACTTTAAGCTTTGAGTTAATTCTCTTCGCGCTTCAGCAGATATGAACCATAATAATTAGAGCTAGCTTTTGGAATGAGCTGCAAGGATAATTGCCTGGGCACCCTGTGTATGGAGAGAGGGCAGAGGGACCGTTAAGTTATCTTAGGCTGTGCCTGCGCTGAGAGGCTGCTGTGCTCTACGGTGTCTACTGCAGTCTCCAGCCTCCCAGACCTGGCATGACCCCTTTTGGCTTTCATGCCGGGATCTTCTTTCGCTGGAAATCCGACCGAGAGAAGAACGCGAGGAGGGGCTGTTGCATAACCTGAAAAGCGTTCCTGGTTCCACAGTCACCATATGGAAATGTCAGAAAGGAGGAGGAGATCCATGAGTTACTTTCTCACTGTAACATTAAGACTGTCTTTGCTTTTTGCCAGGAGTTACCTGCAGTTTTCTGTTCTTCTATAGATAGCTGATGTTTGTTGAAGGTTATGCTCAAGAAAGATGCTAAAAAGTGGAAGAGGTATTATCTAGCCACCCTCCTTCATGATGATTAACTGCATTATACGTGCAAGTTGCTATCTGGTGCGAATAAGGGACAGGAAGGAGAAAATAATATTATCTTTCTTTTTTGCTAACTGCTTTGCTAAACAAGCATCAGTAACCTTAGAACAATATTTGTTTACCTGTGGGTTTCCACAGAAACTCATTCTCAGATGTCAAGCGATTTTTAATGAGGCTTTTGACCCTTATGTGCAGGGTTCTTAAACAAAAAGGGTAGGGGAAAGTGTCCTGCCCTTAGGGTATTTAATAGGTGAACAGTGAACTGAGCCAAAGATCTGCTACAATTTTACAAATTAGCTACCATTTCTTCCAGCAATTTTATTCAGGCTCTAGGAAATGTTTCCTTTTACTATAATAGGGAAGTAGCTGAATAGTTGAGGGTTAAATTTACATTGACTCTTGGGTTAAGTTAAATCCTCAGTGGGGAACGAATGGTTACTAAGGCAACAGGAGCATGCATTTGATACCTGTTATTCAAGTCTCTATCCTCATGCTCATTAAGTATCACATTGTTTATTAATATTCACTCTAAAATGGATGTTGCCAGAACCTCTTTGCTTTGACCTAAGTAGCAAAACATGAATTAATGTGAAAAGAACTCGCAACTACTAGCAATATATTAAGACGCCTCTCGAGAAGCACAGATCTTTGTATCTGAAGAACAACTTTTGCTTCCATGTAATAAAACATCAAAAAAGCATTTGTAAACAGAATTCTGAAGGGAGCTCTGCCTGGAAAACAGCAGGACCTACATGATCTCCTGAAACAAACAGTACAAAATTAGCAAAAAGCCAGGCCAAAATACACACATAGATACTAAGCACCACTATGTAAGAATTGCCATGCAGGGTCAGGCTAAGAGTATCTGAATGTATGTGTTATTGAAGACCACGACCAATACAAAATGGTTTAAGTGAAGCTGGAGCGCTTGTGTCTCCCTATTTTTTTTCTCCTGAGAAAGTAAGAATAATATATTCAGAAAATATATGCTAGTTTTGGCCTACAATAGTTTGCAGAGTGCACTTCACAAAGCTCTTAAGACACCTTTGTGTAGCCTCCCACAAGAACACAGAATCAAATACACATAGCAATTCATCCCTGAGCTTACTCATTCCTCTCCCATTCAGAAATTAAATAACAGAAGCAACAGATGCTTCAATCTGAAACAAAAAAGAAGTATATTTAAAATGCTTCCTTGGGAGTGAAAATTTTTCCCATTCAGAATCATCAGAGCATGTTATTTAATTTCATTTAGTTTTTTACACTATGTTAAAATATGAGCAACATTATATAAAGCTTACATGACACTTATACATGAACTTATACACTTATACATTATACATGGTGTGTTATTTTAATAGAGTACCTATATGACAGTGTGACTAAAAGTGTTCGTTTGTGGAAAGCATGAGCCTGCCTTGCTGTTTCTTGAAGCACTACCAGAGAGAAGTTAGGGTCAGCTGGATCATCTCAGTTCATTACTTCAATAACATTTCAGAAGGTAAGGCATAACTTTAGTCCCTTTGTAAACTTGGCCCTAAATGCTTGTCATAATTTGGAATTAGGCCTTTAAGTCTGTCACATTTCCTCATCCACAGAGTTTACAACCTATGTAGCTGCAATGCTCCCAAGCATAACAGAGACAGATCTATCAGCCCATCTTAAAAAATTATCCTATTGAAGCGAGGAATCTCATTCTTCACATCTAAATGAGTCTATGAAAGCGGGAGCACTCAGTTACTGAAACAGAACTAAATCGCCTGTTCTAAATGACATATTGAAGACAAATATAGAGCACAAAGTTGATCTTATATTGAGCAAACAGGAAAAAAAAAAAAAAAAAGATTATTTTTGCCTAAACTGGAGTCTCTCATCCTGCTATGAACTTGACATTAGCTGTCTGAAACCACAGTGATTTGTGTACTCCCTGTAACATCACATTGGCCTAAACAGAAGAATCATTCAAAGGATTAAAAAATTTATTGTAGGAAAAATTGTGTACACAGTATGAGTTCCAGACTTTTTTTTTTCATTTTTATTAAATTCTTGTGAATTTTCCATTCTGTAAGGGCAGCTGTCATACGAGACCTGACACACACTGAACAGTTATGGAAAAGAGGTCAAGATGTCCTCATCATTAGGATGCTTTTGAAGATCCCATGGGATAAAAATAATTATTATCAATCAAACATTAAAATCTATGGGGAAAAAAAATATATTTCTTACAGGGAAGGTACTTCAGAAGCATCTGAGTTTTTCACTTGCAGTGGTTTTTACTTTACTTGTTTTTGCTAGCCTCAGATGCTGGCTTTCTCATGCATTACAGTGATGAGACTGAGATTAGCCAGTATACTAAATACCCAAGCCTTTCTATAGTTAAGACCAGCACCTCAGAAAGGCATCTGAAGTCTTTTGGATTTTACTAGCGATAGAAACTCTAAATCCTCCTTGGGCTCCTTTAAAATGCTTAGCCCAAACCCCACAGCCAGGAGGAGGTTTGAGATGCTCTGGGGTTGTAATTCCCCAGGACAGGTCTCTGAGGCTCCCAGGCACAGCAGGCAGGGGCAGGGCTGCCGAAGAGCATTCACAGAAGTTGTGATTCCCAGATACAGTTGAATGGGTTGTCTTGTTCAGTGATGGCAACTTGGGAAGTGCCAGCACAAAATTTCTTGGAAATTTGGTAATGGAAAGCATTTGAACTCTGCTTGCTTGCCAGTGAGTATGACAGTCATGAAAGAAAGAAAGAAAGTGAATATCAAATAACTGTAATCAAGTTAGTGGGGTTTCTCAATTCTGTGTGTTGTGGGCAGGTTTTTCATTTCCATTTAAGATTAAAAAGAAATACAAATGGGGCTCAGCAGGAAGCATCGCTGTTGATATTCTTGCGTCAGAGATAAATTGAATATATAGAGCCATAGTCCTGTAAAGGCATGACTGCTGTGACTCATCCCAAGGAACCTGAACTTCTCCCAGTGCAAACCTGGAAGTCTTTCCAAGACAAGATTTTTTGATTAACTTTGAGAGCACTTTTAAAAAGTCTTTTCTTGTTGACATTCCCATTGTAAGGAGAACAGGTGGTAAAATATTCAGACCCTACAGTTGATCTCTACATTCAGATTATTTTAAGAAGCTGAAGAAATGATGTCTAAGAAAATAAGAACAGACAGTATGAAGTTTTTTTGTTTGGGGGTTGGTTTTATTGTTTGGGGTTTTTTTTGTTTTGGTTTGGGTTTTTTGTTTGTTGAGTTTTGGTATGGGGTTTTTTCCCCCACAAAAAGCAGAACAAAAAACCTTATGATAGAAAGAGGAGAGATAATTAAAATCTGGACAAATAATCTCATTCTTTTTGAAGAGCTGCTTGGTAAAGTGCAACACCATAATTAGATTATTCTATCAAGTTTAATGAAGTGGGTCAGCTAAACCAGTGTCTCTCTGTTATGAAATATAGTGAAAATCTGGAGTGACTTTTGGAAGGAAAAAAGTGTTTGAAACTTAATTTTTAATAAATATTATCTGTGGGATAAAAATATTGAAAGAGGTTAATAATGTTTTTGATAATTTAAAAATATTTCTTGGATTCTTACTCGGGAAAAGAGCACCATCTACTGATCATCACTCTGAAATTCCAGTATGATGTTTCATTTACATGGATTTTACTTATATACAATATCATAATATTAATTCCAGAAGCTCTGGATGACTCTTGAACACATGTGAAAGAAGGCTTACGTATCTTCAGCCACCAGCTAATATCACTGCTTTATTGTTTTAGTAGCCAGCAACACCTTAGCAGTAGAAAGCATGCTTAAGAACTTCAGAACCTATGGTGATATTAAATAAACCCACACTATCAGTAAAAGGATGGTACACGCTTTCCTAGTACAGTTGCTTGTTGCAGATGCCTGCTTCTTGCTGGCATGTTTTAGTCGTGTGAAGAACTAATCTACGCAGGGGAAAGGTTATTTGTTTAAGTAGGACCTGTTTTTCAACTGTCCCAAGGGGGAGAGGACAAGGACTGCCCTTTCCAGTCCCAGCACAGATTTCTGCCAAATTACAGTATCATTTAACATCGCCTTAAAAACCACGCAGCTTTTCTGCACTAAAGAGAATACGGTGTTCTTGTGTTCACCTCCAAAGCCTTTTTTGAACTTGTTTTTCTGCCAGAGAACCAGCTGTGACAAAGAATGTCACACTGAGGAGTATTCACTGGAAAGAGCAGCACTCAACCAATGCCATAAACACTCCCCACTCACATCCAGAAGAAGTAACTATTCTTAAATCTCAGGTGTTCTGCCAGACACATTCTAATTATATTCTTTTAATTATATCACATATGTCTTCTTTTTATAGCTGTTCCGAAGGCACTGATTTTTCTCCCACCAAGGTTTCTCACCAGAGTTCCTTTATTTTCCTTCTTTCTTAGGAATAAGTGATTGCACTCTGGCTAGTGAGAACAAAGTAGTGCTCCAGGAGCCGCGGGGTGGGCTGCCCAGTGGGTGTGGGGAGGAGACCAGGCACTGAGGATGGTGGTCCAGCAGGCTCTAGTGGGGCAGAGATCTGGCTGACCAGGCAGCCGGGCTGTGACGGTGGCCAGGACAGCTGCAGCCTTGCTTTGGACAGAACCGAGGACGGGAGCACCCATGCAGCCTCAGACCCAAGGCACGGAGGCCCCAGTGAGGTTTCTCCCAGCTCTGTCTCACAAGCCAGGCATGGCAGTAGAGACTGTCGAGCCTGCTGGTGCACTCGGGGCCCCAACAGCAGCAAGCAAGCTTAGCTATAAATAACAGTTTTTTCTTTGCTCATTTTCCTGCACATTTGATAGGACTTGAATTCTTAAAAAGCCCTAGTGCTGTTCTGAAAAGTGATTTCAGAAAATTGGCATGCTGGTGATTGCTGTCATCCTATGAGTGATGGGGCTATTTTGCCAGAGTCTCACATCTGATGTGATTGTGACGATTGTCTCTAAGTCAGAACGTGAGGAGCTGAACCAGGAGCTCCCACAGCTGCATGCACAGCTACAGCTCGAAACTGCCAGCTAAATCTCCATGACTGGCAATCATGCCCTCTGCAGGTCTGGCACAGAGAGGAATTCACTACAAGTCTATTATCTGCTCGTGCAATTATGACTCTCTGTGAACCACGGGAGAATTAAGGTCCTTCTCGTACTACTGCCCTTGTCAGGCCATAGCCCAGCAGCTAGAACTGAAAGGTATCATTGCTCAATAATTTCTTGCTTGACTCAGCCTTCAGTGTTCTTGAATTCCTTGTCCCAGGGGCATGCAATCATGGGAACAGCTCAGTTGGCTGTGGGAGGAGTTGTTCAGAGAACAGTTCTAGATCTTGCAGCTTCAGGGTAAAAACTTAAAACCAGGACTCATTTGCATTCAAGATACTCCATTACCCTGCCTAAATATAAGATTATCGGTCTTTTGGGTTTGACTTTATACGCTAGAACTTTTACTGGACAACTTTCTACTTTGTCTGGCAGGGTAGACGCTTATTTCATGATTTTTGGATGCAAGGCTTGGTAAGACTGAAAAATCTATTTCCTCCATTAAAAAGAACAAGAAATGAATGACTGGAACTAAACAGAAAACAGTAAAATCATAGGTTAGGATACTCCAAGTGTGAACTGAACTGAGAAAGTCTCTAGACCAACCTCCACTTCCAAGCAGTGTATTGTGTACTAAAATGGTGCATGTCTCCACAGCAAGACACAAAATGTCCTGAATATTTACAGCTCCGCAGAAACTGTTCAACCACATCACAGATATAGAAAAGATATTTTACTAAGGCAAAGAAAAGAAAATGGGCAGAACTGAAAACAAAATCTAAGGATTACACATAAGAAAATGTAACCAGAAATTTTAATATATGGTTTTCTGGCTCCATCTGGTGTTTATTTTACAGTATTTCTAGCTCAAGGAAATCTAATTTCCACTCCCCTTTTCAGCTATACATTGGAAATGAGGAGTGGTGTTAAAAGGACACTTAAATTTATGCATCCTGAGGGCTTACATTCAAAGTTGTATATTAGCTACAATGAGGGTACAAGAATACTACTTTTTTTTTTTTTTTTTTTTTAATCAGTGTTTGTATGCTGTGACTTAAATCATATTCAGATCTGAGAAAGGGCTTCTATGGCCAACAGCTTATTGTTTTGCCTCATGGTATCAGTTAAGACTGCTAAAATACTAGTCCTTCCTACTAACCTTGCCTTGCTTACATCTTCATCATGGCTAAATCATCAATACTACTGCTTAATTCAAATTAACTCTCAAGCACTTGCAACACAATTATCACATCAAATCTTTTATTGTTGCTGCTTTCAGGTCAGATAATAACATATTTACTGACTGTACAGAAAAAGTAAGTTGGAAGGAAGAGTGAGAAGGTCACTGGTTGACCACTCACTGGGTCAAATATTTGTGGAGAAAGTACCTATACAGTCTGGGACATAAATCACCTCTAGTATCATAGAATCATAGAACAGCCAGGTTGGAAGGGACCTCAAAAGATCATCTTGTCCAATGTTTTGTGGGAAAGGGAGCCTAGATGAGATTATCTAGTACCCTCTCCAATTGCATCTTGAAAACCTCTGCTGATGAGGACTCTACCATGTCCCTGGGAAGGTTGTTCCAGTGATTGATTGTTCTCACTGTAAAAAATTTATTTCTTATATCAAGATAAAACCTTTCCCGCTGCAACTTGCACCCATTGTCCCTTGTCTTTTCCATATGGGTCCATGTGAAGAGAGAACCTCCATCCTCTTTGTAGCTGCCCATTAAGTGCTGGAATACCGTGATAAGATACCCACTGAGCCTTCTCTTCTCCAGGGAGAAATGACCTAACTCCTTCAGCCTTTCCTGCAAAAACCATTGATCACCACCCTCTGAGTGAGGTCTGTGAGCCAATTTCCTACCCATCTCACAGACCACCCACCCAGTCTGTATCTTGCCAGTTTTTCCAGGAGATGACTGTGGGAAATAGTGTCAAATGCTTTGCTGAAGTCCAGTGCTCTCCCCATGTTGACAGAAAATGTTATTTTGTTGTAGAATGTGATCAGGTTTGCCAGGCATGATTTGCCTTTGCTAAATCTGTGCTGGCTTTTCCCAATCACCTCCTTCATTTGGTTTGTAATATAGTTTTTAGGAGAACTCATTCCATTACTTTCCCAGGGCTTGAAGTAAGACTAATGGGTCTGTAGTTTCCAGGGCCCTCTTTTGGCCCTTCTTGTAGTTGGGTATGACACTGCCCTGATCTCCATGACATTTCAAATATTATAGACAGTGGCCCTGCAACAATGTCAGCCACTTCTCTTAACACCCTGGGGTGTATTCCATCTGGGCCCATAGATTTATGTGGGTGTAAGAGTATAAGCTCTTCTTTGTTATCATTTCTCATAATATAGTGGCATAACACCCTTCTTTTTCTACAGAGCCTAACACACAAAACTGTCTTGTCCTGGTACATTCATACACCTGAAAACTTACTGTAAAAAACAGGGTAAATGAAATATTGTCTTTTAAGAAAGGGAATCTCACTTTCCATAAGGTGGAGTATATATATATACCTGCACATGCATGTTAAAATCAATATTAAATCAACATGAATGCACTTTCAAATATGATTTAGCAATTGAGAATAATGTAGAATAGCCAGTATTTCCTGACAAACAAGCTTTCTGCATACCTCTCGGGCTTGACTATACTTGTAGAACACCTGAGTAAAGTAGATAACACTGAGAAAGTCTTCACCAGCAGCAAATGTATTAAAAATTATAGCTTTTTTGTCCCTATCTCAGTTAGAAAGATGAGTTTTCCAACCTTACTCATTTTTAGTAGCTTACTCTTCCAGATTCTTGGTTACAAGGGACAACCTGTTTTCAAAGACATTTTTCATTATATGTATGGGTGTTACTGTGGCCTTTACAACTTGCCTGCACATACTTATTGCTCAAAATTATCATACTATCTGTATATCTCATCTGCACGTGACTGAAAACTCACTGTACTTGATATTCAGCACTTCAGCTTTGGTTTTAACTGAATGCATGCAGTAGCTCCTGGGATCTCACAGGTTGCTCCATGACTTTTAAATTCTTCTTTAGACTGCAACAACTGGACCTGTTGTTTTCCCACATAAGACTCAATTTCCTAAACTGTGTGTGTGATGGCAAGGTGGAAGGAGCTAAAGCAAAGATGCTGTAAATCAGCTGTCAGCCTCACTGAGCCCAGGTTTACCTGGGTTATTACCTGGGTTAAGCAGCCAGCTCGGTATCACACAAGCTCAATGCACTCCCATTTGAGCTACAGCTCCTCGTCCCATGCTTATTCTCCACATGCTTTTACCAAGCTCTTTGGCAACAGCTGGTAGCTACAAGAGAAGAAGCTGCAAGAGCTACCTTAAAGAAGACCCAGACAGCCTTGAGCCTCTGGTCTGAGAAGGATTATGACTTCTATCATCCTCTGGCAGGACAAGCAGACAATGAAAAAAGCAAAGCAAATGAAAAGTGGGCCATGTAACTGACCCACCCCCAAGCAGGCAAAACAAAACCAGTGCCATGTAGCACAATGGTCTCCTTCCACCCCCTGAACATTGCCCAGAACAGCATCACTGGTGTGCCTCTTCCCAATTCCTTCTCTTCTTCAAGATCAAATAAATGCACTCCAAACAAATTACAGCCAATGCCCAGGTTGGAGTAAGTGCTGCCTGCTTATAAGACTCTCTGGTCTGTGGTGAAAGCATATTTGGGGGAGCTCAAAAGAAGAAAGCTTGTTTCTTTTTTTTTTTTTTTTTTTTTCCCTCAGCTATAAAAGCACGATAGTTGCATTTATAGCTGTCAGACTGAGCTCTTCCTTCCAATAACATATGCCATCCACCATACCCACCCTCTACAGTCTCTAACTCAAAATGATTCAGCATTGGCTGATGTAAATGGAATGGATTTACTTTAAAGGAAATAATTATTTTTGGCTGCCCCATTAAATGCCACAGAGGAAATTCATGGCATGTAGGAAAACAACTATGTATACTGTTGAGCCAAGACTGTCTAACAGATGTTGTAGTCATTATAGTCTAAGCATAATAACATTTTTAATGAGCAGAAAACAGGAGAAGCATTCTCTCCCTGTGGTGATACTGTGGAGGCATTATTATTACTGAAAGCCTTGTCTCCTGATTTCTGACATGCGCTCGGGCTGCAGTCTGTAATATTATCGCAGCACTCTGATCCTGCACATATGTAGAAGACCTCAGCATTAGGAAAATAGTTATTACTAGGTGATTTGTTCCTGTTTTTAGAACCAAGCTCATTTCCAAGAGTTCTGGGAGCACCATTCCAGAAGGCACGGAATCCCAACCCTGGCTTTTGTGCCACATCCGTCCAAACCTCTGCGTGCCATTTCCAGAAGTCAGCTCTGGCCCAGGGAGGGAAGTACAATACAGTAGCTTTGGGACAGGCTGAAATTCAGGAGAAAGTTGTCTCAAGTCTAGCTCCTCCCTACAGAATAACCAGGACTAAAAAAAGAAGTTACTTAGTATCTTTCTGTGCTTCCTTTTGTAGAATGGTAAGAAGATACTTCTTTACTTTGCCAGGGTACCTCCCCAAGAAAGGCAGGAAGCTACATGTTTTCTGTTAGATGGAGCATTTGAGCTTTCTGGAAACAGAGGCTCAGTTTCAGTAAAGTTGGTTTCAGGGTAAAGTTGCTTAATAGTTCCACAATAGCCACGTGTTTCGTTTTAATTTTTTTTTTTTTTTTTTTTTTTAATCTGAAATGGTATGTGAAAAAGAGATTTGTAATACATTGCAATAAAAGTCTCCAATCTCTTACTGACTTTCAGCAGGTGAAATTTCCATTATTTACTGCTCAAATCTCAATTAATTAAGCATAGCCATTAAAAGAAACTAACCCCAGTGTTACACAAAGGACAACTACTCTTCATTTTCTAATCGTGCTAGGAAAAAAAAAAAAGGAAAGAAAAAAGGGAACACAGTTTTTTTGAAAGCTGTTGTGGGATCATAGGATGATTCAGGTGGGAATACCCTAGTCCAGCCGCCTGCTCAGGGCAGCGTCAGCTCTGAGTTTAGAGCGGGTTGCCCAAGGTTTAACCCAGCTGGGTCTTGAAAACCTCCGAAGGCGGATACGGCACAATCTCTGGGCAATCTGGGCCAACTGCCTGCCTGTCTCCCGTGAGTGACAAAACAGTCTGTCCTTAAATCCAGCCCAGTCGTATCATCTTGTCCCTGCCGTCACCCTCCCATGGTGCCCAGCTACGAAAAGCTTGGCTCCACCTCACCAACAGCCCCCCGCTCGGCCCTGGGGGGTGCCGTTACGTCCCCCCGCACGCGTCCCGCTCCTTCAGCCTCTCCTCGCCGGGAGGTCTCCAGCCCTGATCAGCTCCGGGGCCTCTGCTGAGCTTGCTCCAACTTGTCCAAGTCTTCCCTATACTGAGGCCCCAAACCTGGCCATGGGTACCCTGGAGGAGGTCTAGCGAGTGCTCAGTAGGGAAGGAAAACAAAAAAACCCCACAAATAAAAACCCCTTTCTTTCAGCCTTCTCCAGCATGGGAGGCTGAGATTTCCCAAGCATTGAGGCAGGGGACACCCAAACCATATGGGATTTCACCCGCATCTAGATGCCCAGTTCCCTGGTCCTTCCTCGAAGGCCCCAGCTTGAAGTCACCCATAGAGTAAAAACTCGAACTCTCATTTCACTGCTCGGCGCCCCCCGGGCAGCCCCTCAGGAGCGGCAGGCTGGACGCCTCCCTGAGCAGGGGGAGGGAGGCCTTAAAAGACGGCCCGCCGCCCCCCCTTGTGTGGTTCCTTATCCCCCAAAGCGGCTGGGACCGGCCTCCCCAAGCGTCGGCCTCCGGGAGGGCTCCCGGCGGGGCAGAGGCCGCGGAGTCGCCCGAGGGGCGCGGGCGGGCGGGCGGTGCTGGGCCCACGCCCCCCGCCCCCCCCCACCATGGGCGGCGGTGAGGGCGGGCCGGCACCCGGAAGAGGAGCCGCCGCCCGCCTGACTTCCCCGGCAGGCAGGCGGGCGGGCGGGTAAGCAGGCGGGCGCCATGCTGCAGTTCTTGGTAAGGCTCCGCGGGGCGGCGGCGGCGGCGCCGCCATTTCGCGCGGGGCGGAGCGAGGCGGGCGGGGGCGGTGGCGGGGCCGCTCCTCGGCCGAGGGGAGGAAAGTGTCTGTGTGCGGTCCCCGCCCGCGCCCCGCCGCGGGCTCCGGGGAGGCCCAGCGGGCGGGCGGCCTCTCGCCTCAGCCCCGCACTCGCCGCTGCGCGTCTCGGGCGCTCCCGGCCCGGGGGGTGACTCGCCCCCGTGGCCGTGAAGGTCCTTACACGGGGCGACTGCGCCCGGTTTTGGCTCGCCAGCAGCGCAGCGTCAGGCCGTGTCCCTTCCCCGGCTCCTTCAAACCCGCCCTCAGCCTTTGCGGGGCCTCGCCCCGCTTTTCAGTCCCCGCTCCCCGCAGAGCGGGGCCTTTCAGCTGTTCGGCGACGTTCCTGCCTTGTTTTTTCTTCAGATCCTGCCCTTAATTTGCCTTAGGGATTCAGCAGATTTTGCTTGCTCACGGTAATGCCCTCCTGCTGCTCACATTTCGCACTGGCGTGTGTACGTCCCTCCTTTTGTGAGAGCGGTGGTCTTCGGCCCTTGCCGTTTTGCTCGCCTTTAAATATTTATCACTGGAGATGGGGATTTTTGCATATGGAAGTTAAGGCAAGGGCTCGTGTTTCATTGCTGCCTTTCCTTAAATCCTCTTGGCAACAGCAGAATTAATAGACTAAATGGTTTCGTACTTTTGTCATTTTAATATTCCGTTCCGTGTTTCCGTACGTTCCCCTAAAGTCTTCTGGGTGTCTGAAGTTAGATGCCCGGCTACTCTTCACTAAATACTTAATCGATGCTGGTATTTTTACTGCCAAGCGTGGAAATAAGTTACCTGACCAAAAAAAAAATGCTGGTTTCTGCTATAGCAACACGTGGAGGCAGTCCCCCCGTTTTTCATTTTAGTGTTGTGAGGGACGCTCTAGGGTTTTAGCTGTGTTCAGGTATGTCCCAGTAAGTACAAACAATAAGTGATATTCTTTGATGTTTTGCTGGGGGAAGAGTAATTCAGCTGGCTAGTAAGTTTCATACTGAGTGTTGATACAGAGCAAGAAGAAATGGCCTACTGTAAGTCCGGAGAGTCTTGTGTGGTTTTATGAAATGAATAAATAAGGCCTGGTTTTTATCGCAACTTCAAAATAAAATGTAATAACAACTACAAAAGCCTCAGTCATTTCTGTAGCTGTCTTTTATAGTCTCTCTTCACCGAAAGCATTCAGTAGCAATAAATACGCTTAGCCACTCTCAAAGTTTCTGTGTTTATCAACTCTACTGCTTGCTGCTGATGGTTTTTTTTGTTGCAGCTGCTAGATGAAAACCTCTTATTAATTATGACTTCTTAATTAGTGCCTAAAAGTTAGAAGAAAGATGTACTAATTCTGAGTTTCTTCCTTCTTGGGGTGTAGATTGGGTGTTTGACTCTTGCTCTCCCTTGTTAGGGCTGTAACAGGGAGATAAAGGGATAATCTTGCAAACCATGTATTTTTGCTATCAAAAGTTAAGCACAAAATAAACATTTGTTTAAAATGCAACTTGATGCTGGGTAGAAATAGGAAGACCTTGAAGTCTACATCAGCCCTGTTGTCCTTAGTTAACGTGCAAATTTTATTTGGCTATATGCTTTGCTCTATGCATAATTGAAGTCTAAATAGTGAAATGTTTTGCTCTGCTTCAATTGCCAGCTGTAAAAGTAACTCGGTGGATTGCTCTTGAATGCAGTGCTAGGCTTTTCAATAAAGGAGTACACTTAAAGGGAGGGCTGATGTCAGTAGCATCTGTACCAAATAAGTCTTATCACACAGCAGAATATAGTTGTCCCATCTTTGGAAATATTCCAGGGTGAAAGTCTAGAAAACTGCTGATAAACAAGGACCAGGTTTGTGTTTTCAAGTGACTTCTCAGACAGTGCTAAAGATAGAGGAAACTTTCCTCTGCTAGAGTGATGCTCTGCATTAAGAGGAATCACAAGTCTGGCTTACATCAGTGCAATGTTTGTTAATATCTCCCAGAGTACTTCTTTAACTGATGATTTAAACCACAAGAGCAAATAATAACCAGTGCAGTACACACAAAAAGAACTCTACTTTTTCTTAAGTTGTTAAAGCTAAGCTCCTTAAAAAGTAATAATAAACAAAGAATAAGACCAAAAATCCGTTTAAGAAAATATTGAAGTAGCTTTCAGTCATGACTCACTTGGCAGTTTTCAACCAATTTTAGTTTTCTATAGCTAGCTTTTCACCAGTGATGCTTAAGGAGTCTGAATCACTGAAAAGATGAGCTGTACTGTATCCTGCTTTGGGCATGGAAAAGATGACTAGTCACTATGTGATGGCAAAGTTGTTATTGTGGGTAGTGGTTTTATTTTTCTTAAAATATTTTATTTTGACAGCAGTGACCATAAGCAATAATAATTTTCTTAAACAGAATTGGCCTCAGCTGTCATATAGAGTGATTTTTTTACTGACAGTGAATGAAGGCACAATATTAGTAGTGTCCCCTTCCAAAATATTCAAATGAGCTTTCATAGTATAGGACATACTTATTATGAAACATAACAATAAATAAAATCTAGGATCTTGGGGAGTTGCTGAATGAAAATGTCATCACCTGTCTTTGAAGAGAGGAATTTCTTTCACTCCAGGAGCGTTGTTACACTTGAGGATTTTCCTCAGCTGGCAAACAGGGTCAGGGCCAAGAACTGTTCTTCTGTTTTGCTCTTGCTCTTCTTCCAGGGTGCATTTGCAGAGACACCCTTCAGCACCCATGAGTTTGCACCATTGTTAGAAGAGGTTGTGCCCTGCTTCCAACCAACAGTGCTCTCTTGCCTTAGAGGAGCCCCTAGATCAGAGTGGATTTGGCTGAAAACTAATCTCTTAGGGTCGAAGGGGTCAGGAAGGTGCACAGTTGTTAGTTGTTGCAGAAGAGAGTAGTGGGTTTACATCATTTTAAGTTGATGGAGGAGCTCTACTCTTAAACCTTTTAAAGTGAGACCGGGATCTTTTTGCAGTCAGAGCCTCTGTGCTGACTTTCAAGCTTTCATAGGAGTTACTGCCTTTGTGTGTGTGCAAAGAACTTTGCAAAGGTGATCATAGCCTGGTCCAAATAGTCTTGGAGATGTGTATTGAAAACACAACTGTGCTGTATTTTGGAAATAATGGTAAGGTTTTCCTGATGAGGAAGATGGGTAAAATTGCACCTATTGGAAGAAAGGTGAGAAATTAAGTAGGAGTGGAATTGGAATGCTTTAGTGTTCACATGACTTGCAATATTTGTGGTGGTTTTTTTAATTTTAACCAATATGCTTTTGGTGGAAGGATGTTAACTATTTTTTTCTGCCTTTCTTCCATTTAGCTTGGTTTTACTCTTGGCAATGTGGTTGGGATGTATCTGGCTCAGAACTATGATGTGAGTATCCTTGTATTCTCAGAGTTAAACCTATTCTGAACTGAAAATATAAGGCTGTTTTCCCTCAGTCAGAATTGAATCAGTCTTTATTTTGATGGTTTATTTTATTTAAGCAGAATGCAGATTGTACTGACTTTAGTTACAGGTGAACTTGAATGTAAATGGAACAAAAACATCTACCTCTGTGATAGAGTAAGGCTTGGAGCCTTAACTGCTCTTAGGGTCCTAGAGCACAGATATGGTAAACAGGCATCTACATAGATAGAGCCAGGAGAAACAGAAGAGGTTTAGTAGCTGCTCATGGATTGTACTGGCACTAAAATACTGGTTTCCTGACTCAGTCTGCCTGCTTAAGTGTTGTCCACTCAGCACACCTATTTGTTACTTAAAAATCCTTCAGAGCATCTGAAATTTCTGTCTTCTGTAATAAAGAAAATAAGTTTTGCCAGCTTTTTTGGAAAATTTGGCCTCTGTTCCTACTTCAAACAGTATATTGACCCACAGTCTTTCTTTCCTTCTTTTGTCACAGTGAGAAAAGAAAGTGAACTTTCTTTCCTCAGTTCTCACAGTGAACAGAGATTTTCCACTGTGAGAGTTAGAGTAGAAGAAGATTTAGAGCTGTGTCTTCAATACAAGCTTTTAATTTTTGCAGAGTCAGCAGAATCCCATGTAAGAGCAGTGCCACTTAGCTGTTTATAGGCTAGAGGAGTTAATGAAATTTAACATAAATTTTATTCCTTTCTTATCCGATCTATATTAGCCTAGTTAAAAAAAAAACAAACCAAACCTGTTGAGGCTCTAATCTCTGACATTTATGTTTTGCTTTCCTCTCATCTTCAGTATTGAAGTCATCTTGCTTGCAGAATTCTTATTTTTTGCTCCGTGCTCATGTGCGAACTTTTATGATGCTTCCTGTCTAGTCACTCCAGTAAGAGTACTAATAAAAGGCTTGTTTCTCTTTCCAATAAAAGTTTTACAGGGTTATGAAAATGTAATCATAAGAACATATTTGGGTGTATCAGTATGTGTTGTAAGCATAGTACAGTGCTTTTTGCGCAGCACCAATAAAGTATTGCCACAAGAGGGGGACTTATGCTTTTGATTTGCAGTAAATGGTTCCCTGGGAATGTAACACTGACTTGCAGGATGAACTTGGTAATTTTGTTGCTGGTATCGAAGATGATTTGTTTTAGATGACATCTAAGATAAACTTGTCATAATGAGGTCCTAATTCTGCAGCTGTATGCACATGTGCTTAGTTAAAAGCACATGGAGGGCTCTGCTGACAGCAATGGAGTTTTTGGTGTAGCTTAAATGTCACACGTGTTACAGGCTGAGCTCTTAATGTCGTTTGCTCTAACAAAGCTTAACTTTGAAAGGCAAGGTAAGAGAGAAACTTAACGGTATTACTTGTACTACCAGCCTCAAACCATCCAATGAGAGAACTGCAGTCTGTTTGGATTAACTTTCCTTCTGCTCTGTGGTCAGGTTACATATGAAGTAAAAGTCCATGGTGTTTTTCACAACTACCAGTGGGAACTTTGCTTTGCTTTCATTTTAGTCAGCTTGTAAAATCCTATGTTGTCAATTCCCAGTTTTGGCTAGAGTCATGAGGTAATTTATTCCCTACCCTAAAAAGTTGCTGCTCTTCTTTTTCTTTTTTTTTTCTTTTTTTTTTTTTTTTAAAGTTGTCAAAATTTACTATTGGATTGCTTTATCAAAATGCTTTTATTTGCAAGAGAAAGCTGAAGTTTTGAAGTTCACAAGCGGTAAATTGAATTTTCATTCAAGTGTGAAACTGCAAAAGGTTGCCAATTTGCAATGCAGTAGTATTCCCCAGTGGGGAATTTTGATTCCTACAAACTGGACCAGGAGAAGTATTTCTTCATAAATTTCTTGAGAACGTAATTTGCTGCTCTTGAACATCTCTTTTCTCTTGGTTTGTGACCAGTATAGTGCAATCTAATTTCCCCTCTGAAAGTCATTATTAAAGTCTGCGCATCAGTGCTTAAATTAGCTTATTCTTGGCAGTTTGTCCTCTTTCAGTGAGGAAGACAGACTGGTCTTACTAAGCTTCCTGTGAAGTGATCTTTTTTCCTCCTTCCTGTTCCCATCGCCACTGGCTGACTTTTAGTATTAACAATCTAAAATATTTCCTGAAGCCTCTTGGGAGGTGCTTTCATCTTCTGTTTGCTTGATGTTCTTTTGTTTTTAACCTCTGTGCAAGGTAACAGATCCTGGAAGCAAGTATCTCCTAGGAACAAGTTTAAATGTCATAGAATTTCTTGCTGTGTTTATGGTATTGTCTTTCCTGCTGAGGCTCATGTAGCTCAGGATTTTTTTGTTAATTTGTGTGGGTTTTGTTTGTTTTTTGTTTTTGTCTTTAAAGATTCCCAACATTGCAAAGAAGCTTGAAGATTTTAAGAAGGATGTGGAAGCTAAGAAGAAACCTCCCAGTGACAAGTCCTAAGAGAGCAATGTTACCCAGGTCACCTCTGTGCATGCATCAAGGATGCAATTCACCTTTCAGGCAACAAAGATCAAGTAGAGGGTTGGCGTGGGAGGTTCCTCCACTTTTAGTCTCCTAGAGCTGGAATGTCATTCTTTTGAAAGAGCAGCCATGAACTTTTCCTGGGACTGATTTGCAAGGGTTTCAGAATATGGATTTACAGCTGATATATGACTGGATAAGATCGTTTGTATTTTTCGTTATTGCTTTTCCTAATATTTTGTAACCCATTTTTACCTGATCCAACTGGAGTCCTGTTAGTCCTGTTACTATGCGTGCCTCACACTTTGTAATACCCTAGTTCTTAGAGCATCGCAAAAGAAATTAAATGCATCAAGAAGTAACTTTCAGGGTTTCTTGTCATTTGTTTTGAGCAGCGGTACTTCACTGTCCTTAAGACGAACATTCCATTATTGGAGATGGGAAGGTTCATTTGTCAAACTATGAGACTGGAGGGAAGGGGGAAGCTTCTGCTTTTTCCATTATGTTAAATGATCACTTCCAGCAGAGTAGACTTTGCACAAATGTGGATGATTTCAAAAAGTCTAAAAGGCCATCAACTTGAACCTACTTTTCAAATTCATTGTTTCTTCTTTTATTGTCTATTCCTCTTCTTTCCCTTCTGCTTGGTTGCTTGAGGATGTCTTTGGAGTGATGGGGAAGCATAGGAGAGAGAAGATTTATCTTCCGTAAGTGGTAATCGGGGCTCGTGGAGGTCAGCAGTTATGTTGTGATTCGAAACCATTCACTTTATGTACTTAATGGTCCAGTTTGTGTAATTGTTTTAAGCATGCTTTTTTACTGCCTCTTGGTGTGGAACAAGGACTAGAGCTCCGTATTTCTATCAAGTATGTCTGGTATTCCCATTAATTCCTCATTCCTGTACGTGGTCTTCAGCCTGTTGCCTCTGCATTTGGTTCAGTTGTCTACCATGTATTTTTCTTAGGACTAGTACCATTTATCTCCTGCCCCCCTCATTATTTGTCTGGTATGCTCCTCTTCATCCACTGCTGCCACTAAAACCCCTGGCGTGTGAGAAAATGCACATCGTATTGTAGCACTGTCCTCTTCTGTTTGAGTGGAAAGCAAAGTCTGCATTTGGAAATCATAGTTTTGCACAAATCCTGTTGTACACTCTGAAGAAAATATTGCAGTAATTTGAATAGATATAAGTTTTATTAATTCAACAGTCTATCAAATAATATTTAATATTTTTTTCTGTAAGATAGAAGAGTCCTATTAACTCCATAAGGTGACTTAAATAACTGAGTCCCCTTGACAGTCTCTTGCAGGATGTGAAGGACAAATAAAAGTACCAGAAAGATATTCTCCTTGCTTTTATTAACAGTGCCTGGTGATGGACTGCTATGGACAAGTAGGAGGGACAAGCACAGAGAATGACCTCCTCCACTCTTTCAGGCTCTTGATTAAAGCATACTGTGGTGAGTTGACCCTGGCTGGATGCCAGGTGCCCATCAAAGCCACTCTATCACTCCCTCTCTTCAGCTGGACAGGGGAGAGAAAATATAACAAAAGGCTCGTGGGTCGAGATAAGGACAGGGAAAGATCACTCAGCAATTACCGTCATGGGCAAAACAGACTTGACATGAGGAAAAATTAATTTAATTTATTACCAATCAAATCAGAGTAGGGTAATGAGAAATAAACCCAAATCTCGAAACACCTTCCCTCCACCCCTCCCTTCTTCCTTGGCATGGCTTCACTCCTGGATTCTCTTCCGACCCCCTGCAGTGGCACAGAGGGACAGGGAATGGGGGTTGTGGTCAGTTCGCTTAATCCTCTTCAGGGGCAGGACTCCTCGTGCTCTTCCCCTTTTTCCACTGTGGTTCTCCTTCGCGGTTCTCCTTTATCCTGTGGTGCTAGCAGCTGTGTGTACCAACAACTGTTACGACTCTTCTGTGCTTGCTTTCTTGGAGAGATTTGTTACACGTGTCAAGCATGTGGAAGTGTGCTTTGAAGGGCCCAAACTACTGTTGGCCCAGATTACAGGTGGCCCTTAGATTACTGGTGAAATTGAAATGTTGCAAAGGAAGAAATAGGAGTTTTCAGAATTAATAAGGAGTTCATTTCATAAGCCTAGATTATATCTGTGTTTGCAGAAACATGATTGTGAATTGGTATTTGTATGTAAAAATCAATACCCACTGTATGTGATGCAGAATTATTTTGAATATTAGGAAGTGACGGTGGGTATTGGAGTACATATGTTACTGGTAAACTCCATATAGAAATATCCTGTACACCTTGCTTTATTTTTGCCTCAGAAGGATAAGACAGAGATATTTAGTTCATCTGTTACACTTCTTGGTGGTATATGCTAACATTTACTTTACAAAGTCCAAAGCCAAAATAATTTTTACTGCGTTTGTAGAGAGATAAAATAGCTGTGGAGGTTATTTGCTTTTTCACCTGAAACATATGTTAATCACAGAAGGTCAAAGTAACTTACCTGAAAAATAAAATTTATGAAATTACCTTCAGAATAGTTGTTCCTGCCAAAGTCAGTTCTGGCTTTAGTCTTTAATACACCTGGAAAATACCTCAATACCCCAATCACGTAAATCACTGACTCAAACCATAACTACACTAGTAACTTTCCTACCCTGTGAGCCCAAATGCTGGAGTGGAACCTACTGTTGGTTTTCTGTGTGAAAACAGAGATTCTGCAACCTTTCATCACACTGATTAGAGCCCTTCTCTGACAACTGCACCTTTGGGTTCAAAGATGCAACCCAAGTAGTAAGATACTAATCAATGTATGAAAAAAATACAAGGGCCTGTTTTAAATTCTATTATTCACATTTTCTGCAAACCAGAGAGAACTGAACAACACGTGTACAAGTATTAAGTGTAGCTATGATGCTCTGCTTTTTTTCCTGAGAAATAAAACATTACTCTATCAGCTACAGAATAAAGAATAGCTCAGTGTAAATCACTTTCAGTTTACTTCAGTTAAATTGTTCAGGCTTTATATCACTGTGGAAAAAAAAATATATGTAGGCTTAATAGGATTCTAGGAAAAGGTAATATAAAACTGTAAGATAAAATAGTATACTGCTACTAGTTAATGTGATTATACTTTTTGTATAGGAATCTTAAATTCTAGGCTGAGAGCAGAACTTTTGTTAAATTCTAGGCTGAGAGCAGAACTTTTGTTTTTAGGACTTGATGTATGTGCTGAGTGTTAAAAGCATCTGGAAATCATTCAATTTAAAATCAGGCTTATCTCCCCTCTGAAGAAAATACTTCAACTTTGGTTATTGGTAGAGAAGTGGAGTGACAGTATGCTATAAATTACCAGTGACAATTTCCTACTTCTTTGCCCACTTCCCGTTTATTTTAATTAAAAAAAAAAAAAAAAAAAAATAGCAGCAATCAGCACCTGTTGCTATCAGAGTATGAGCCATGCAGCTTGCCAACCCTAAGATTGTTTGCCCGCTATTTTCCTTTGTGATATTCAGATTCTGCTACTAAATACTTTCTCATGTACTTTCTTATGTCTTCAGTGAAATGAAGGGAATCATATGTGTATATCCAAGGGCAGAATCTGGCTGTGGTGTGTGCACTGACTGATCTGATAGGGAAAAAGGGCCAGTCCAGCACGCTGCCTTCCTGCAAATGCCTGGTGGGACACAGCAGTGATGACTGCCAGCAGCTGTGGACGTGGAAGTGTGCTGAGAGCACCGAAAAGGGAGGGAAGGCTGCTGGGGAAACTCCTTGCCCAAGTCCACTCCAAATTTCTCTGCACCAATCTTGTGAGACAAACTATGCCAGGGACTCATGGAAATGTTTCTGAAGAAATACTGCTTGACATGTGCAAAGCAGCACCAAGCAATTTCCATTTACCTGGTGCTATTGGTGTTATTACAAAAGAGTGTTGGTGGTCACCCAGTTTGACTTGTGAGTAACTGTAGGTCTCCCTAAAGCGAATTGGCATGCCAGCTGCTTGTCTCTATTGAAAATGAGAATATCCCGCATTCATGTCCCCTGGGAAGGGTGTGGGATAGCAAGGCCTGACGGGAAGCGAGTTGAGCAGAGAAATAACTATTAGGAGGGTAGAGAGTGATTTGTTGTCAAGCAGCTACACAATTTGAAGATGGTGGTAGATGAAGCATGAAGTGAAAAGGATTAGAAGATGAGTGCACAATAAAAGGCACAGAGTGGCTAAAGCCTTGAGAAGAGAAGAAGCTAGGAAGAGAGTTTCTTGGCAGGGGGAGAATGGCTGAAAGTAACTTTGGGGACCATGAACAAAGAGATGTCCTGCTCGTTGTGCATGCGGACAGGACCCTCGGTACTGCAGACGCCCCCACCCGCTGCAGTGCTTGTTCCTGAAGAAAGTTGCCCATGTTGGTGGCCAGGCACTGCAGCCTCTCTCTCCTGCTTCAGTGGCTTCGGTACTGGGTGCAGCTTACTGGGAGACTGCAGCTTGTGCTGGGAGGGAGGCCAGGGCACCTCCGCTTTGAGCACTGTGTCGGGGGTCCACGCTCTGCAGCAGATGCGTGCTGCGGGGTGGGAAGATGCCCAAGGAGGGGAGCTGGGGGGTGCGGAGGATCTGGATCCAGAGGCAGGCGTGAGTTCTGTGTGCTGGGGTGCAGCAGAGCAGCACGCTTAGGGTAGGGGGAACACAGGAGCTGGGGAGGTGAGAAGAGTTGCAAAAGTGAGGCTGAGGTCTGGTTTCATGGATTGGGAGGGCATGGGGATGCACTGAGGCATTGATTCACAGAAACACTTTGTTTTTCAAAACCAAATTTACAGGAACTACTATGAACAGCATTTGTTTTGCTAGAGGATGCTGCCTTCTGCTTTTGGTACAAGGGCTAAGACATGCTTTTGTGCTTTTCCCATTTTGCTCCCCGTCTGCCAACCTATGACCTCTTACTGTATCTGTTTATTTCCAAGACAAGTCTGTGGGACCCCTCTGTTTTGACAGAAGCAGTAAACCAACACCTCCTGCTGTCTCAACACTCCTTTCCTAAGGGCTTGGTGGTTATGAGGTGAAGTATATCCCATTTATAGTCTCACAGAGCACCAGAATGTGCAGTAGTGAATAATTTACTTTACTGACATTTTATTTTTGCGGAACAGACATTCACACTAACATCTTGAGAGCCTAGATTATAAGTGGAAAGCATAAAAATTCATTAAAGTATATATATGTGTGATTACATGAGATCCAATCATCCTAATATACAGCTTAAATGCCTTGACATTAAAGA
Source organism: Astur gentilis (assembly GCF_929443795.1). Classification (NCBI taxonomy): domain Eukaryota; kingdom Metazoa; phylum Chordata; class Aves; order Accipitriformes; family Accipitridae; genus Astur; species Astur gentilis. The sequence goes on from NC_064897.1 coordinate 19,363,010, forward strand.
AATTATTAAAAACAGGACATAATACAAGAGAAGGTTTACCCAGTATCACAGGGATCCAGTCAGAAAAGCAGGGCGTTCACTTTGCAGCTGATAAAGAGATTGGCCTTTTGGTTTGGTAGTTATCTGCTCTGTGTCACGGTTTCCTACATTTGAAGTTCCTGTTCTCTGGGCTGCTAGAGAGCAGGTGAGTGTGATGTTCAAGTGAACGTGGACAATGAGGAGATACACCAGCACCACTCCGCTTCAGCCCTCTCCCTTCTTACTCATGGAGCAGCACTGAGTGCCCTCTTGGATTACATTGTACTTTCTCTGTCAGGGAAATCATAACTGCGTAACTATCTAAACGGCAGCCAAAGAGAGAGGAGAGCAATGGATCTGTAGGCCTGGTAAGGTTTTGCTGGTCACAGCTTCCCCTGCTGAAAAAGCTCCCACTGCAGTACAATGATAAGGAAAGAAGGTACTAAACAAAACTTTCTATCTGTTTCTGAAGCTCTTCCTTCCAAAGCAGAGATTGCAAGTACTGCAATATTGGAAACTTCATACTAGTGCTGTGGAAAAACCCCATTCTCCTTCTGAGGAGACTTCTTCCTATCTGTTTCGTGGTTTCTATTATCCCTTTGAAGTGCTGTAGCTGGTAGTTGGTAGCTGTATTTATGTCCAGGCCATATGGGTTAGGTGGGAAAGTGCTTTTTTCCAACACAGTGGTGAGTCATCTCAAAAGAAGAATACTAATTTGCCTTTAAAAGGAGTAGGCTTATAAAACTCTGGGTTTGGGAATGACTCACCCTTCATTCGCTGTAGGAGTCAATGGTAGGACTGAATATCCTACTACTGAGTACACCAGTGTATGTATACTTGTATTCTGTCATTGGAGTCCTATATCCCCTGTTTTACAAGTCCTACGTAATTGTTCTAGGGCATGAAAACCCCATAGGCAGAGAATTTGGAGGAGAGGGGGTTTTTCAGAGTTATGCTATCACAGTGAAAGCAGCAATGGAGGGGCAAAGCTAATGTCTCCTTTTAGCTCACGCTGCTTTTCAGAACTGAAAAGCTTACGCAGAAGATCTCCCTGTAGATTTTCTTCATGGTTTTGCTATCATCCTGGTTCTATGTATGCACAAGTTTTTTCCTTTCTTTTGTATGTGCAATGTATGTTTAATATTTTCTCCCAACTTGCTTTGGTCTTGCACTTTTTTCTTTTTTTTTCTTTTTTTTTTTTTTCATTGGAGATTATGTTTGGCTAGTGACGTTGCTGACCACTGCCCATTCTGGAAAACTATTCAGCTGGAAGAGTCTAATTCCCCAAGTGTTGATTGCCACCATGACAACAGCCAGGCCAATCAGATTTACACCCAGGCCAGCCTTCACCTACAAAAGCAAAATGCATCAGAGCATGATCAATGACAACTTGATCAAAAACAGTTAACATGGAAAAAAGAAGGTAGTAGGGTGTATGTATATATGTATACTGGCATATATAGTGTGATAAATTACGTACACTGATTTCTAGAGCCAAAAAAAGCACAGTGAATATTACGTATCAGAGTGTACATTGTGGGCGTATTCAGGAGTGATAGTCAGAGGCTGATGCAGCTCATTTGAAAGCTGCTCAGTTTGTCATTTGAACTTCTCAATCAGATAATTAGAATGGAGAGTTATACCACACATAGCGGGGTGATAACTACATGACTTACTGTGAAGCTATGTGATAAATGTAATTTCTCATGCTCTCCAGTGCCCGTCTTAACAGGTCAATGCGAAGGATTGTGTACTCCTGTTCTTTGATACCTCTTTAGACTATTACATTCACAAAAAATAAAGATGAGAAAGGTGGGTATCCTACAGCAGATGTGTGGATGTTCTTAATCTGGCAGCTCGGTCACATAACAGCAGTGCAGATCAATATGACTTTATATTAGCACCAATATCATCCTTGTTATTATTGGCTGCTGGATGTGGGGGCAAGGTGTTGAGGTTGCATGAAGCATGGGAGGATATACCCAATCTCAAGACTTACCATATCTTTAATCTGGCAGTGCCCATAACTGAAGACAATGGCATTTGGAGGATTACCCACTGGCAGCATCACCGCAAATGAGATACACATGGTGACAGGAATCAGGGTGTATAAAGGGTTGATGAGCAGGGTTTCTGACTGGAAGGAAAGAGGAAGAGGTGCTTCACTTAACCAATAAAAGCCACTGCTCGCAATTAGGATGAAAGGACCCTCTTTGCATTATGTGAAGATAAGATTCTGTGAATCTCATCTCCCTAGTTTCTAAACTTAAGTGTGGAAGTCTTTTTGTTGTTTTGGGTTTTTTTTAGAGCAGAGTAGTGCTATAATTTGGAGCTGGTCGTGCTCCAGGGATTTCTCTTGAGACGTTTCACATGGAGGGAGGGTGGAGACTGCTGCTGTTAGGACCCCTTTGCTCTTTCTTCCACTTGTTCTCCATGTCATTCTGTGTTGTGTCTTCTGGATCTTAACACTGCCTGCCACTTCAGTCTGCATCTGAGAGAAGTCACAACAGGTTGACATGAAGAACTTACTTCTTTCAGTTGCTGAAGATACAGAGACCGTTACGTAAAGGCCTCCTGCACAGTCGTTAAGAAAACTAGTTGTTTGTGCTCCAAACATGGTCTCGCATGGTGAGAAGGCAGTGATGATGGAATATTCTTTACAGTGATCTAAAGAATTGTTCTTCCACTACAGCCTTCAGTGGTGGTGAAACTTTGTGTTTTCATTCACATTGCTGTGGCCTAGTTTTATGTCAGATGGAAAGGGAAGGGTATTCACAAGGCTAACTTCATTTTGGAGAGGGAAATATCTCCAGGTTACTTTTACAGTCAAAAAAGAGAGACTGCCTTAAGATGGCAGTTCAGACTACTAAAAGTAGATTACTGTTCTAAATTTCTTTTTAGGAGAGTCTCTTTCGGCATGGAGCAGAACTAAATCTGAACTCAGAAGCCGTACGAACATAATTACTTATTTTCATTTGACCATATCTTCATGTTACCTCAGAGCTGTTCACATAATGTACTTTGGGACAATCCCATAAAATTGTTATAATAGGGAAACATGATTAATGACCTGCATTCTTGGTGAGAAAAACTTCACATTACATAAAAGAAATAAGACAGTTTTCTGTAACTGCTATTCAAATATAGAATGAAATTTGTATCTCTTTGCTCTGCCTTTGTTATCAGTCTCCTGATTTTTTTCTGTCCCTTACAAACATCTCTGCTTTCATAGAATCATATCATAGAATCATATAATGGTTTGGGTTGGAAAGGACCTTAAAGATCATCTAGTTCCACCCCCACCCCCCACCCCCCACCATAGGCAGGGACACCTTCCACTAGACCAGGTTGTTTTCCATGTTGGATGATAGTACGCTTACCAGATCACCCCCTTGAATACATTTAAATCTGATATAAAATTCAGTACTACAGTCTTTTCTTACAAGTAGCGAGTGGGTGACTACTAACTAATAAACAACACATTTAAAATAACTTTGATAAAAGTATCTCAAGCTTTATGTGGAATTTACCTATCTTGTTGATTGCATCGTCACCTCTTCTTGTACTTAGACTATGAATCCCTCAGCGCAGCAGCTATGTTTTCCCTTTGTCTGAGACGTATTGAATAAATTTCTTGGTGCTAAAATATGCTTTTGGCTGCCTGAGTTTATTATTTTTCCTAAGCCCAAGACTGCAGAACAGTAGCTTGGGAACAGGCTAGGTTTTGTGTGAACAGAATGCCAATACCTTAATGTCCTGAAACATTCCCACAAGCCTGTGGGGAAACAACAGACTAAAAATGTCATTGTTTTTACTCACCATGCTGCATAAAATAGGCAGAAAGATGGTTATGGTTGCTGGATTACTAACAAACTCTGTTACCAGGGACACCAAAATGCAAGCCAGCAGAGTTACAGCCCAGTAGGGAAGGCTGCTCAGGGAGAGCATTTGGCGTCCAATCCATGTAGAGAGGCCAGAGGTCTGGGGAAAGGATAGAAGTGTAAGAATTACTAATACTTAGTATGTTTGTAAAACAGATTCTTCTCTTTGGAGCAGTTTCATCAGAGAATCCCACCAGCAAATAAACGCAGTTTAGGTCAATGCTTTCCGCATTTCCTTTTGTTCAGTGAACTGGATTTCACTGTAGTGTCTGATAAATAGTTGTCCATAGTCACAAAGAGATACATCTGGCAGTTAATAACATTAAAAAGGCGCCAAGACTGATCTTCCCTCTTTCTTCAGGATGTGAACTGGAGTATTGCAAATTGGTGGTGAAGGATTGCGCAGTCTGCTTAGTATTCATTTTGAGACTCAAATACACAAATTTAGTTGTCTATGTGTAGGAGTCTGTAGGAGAGCTAGCTGTGTATTCCTGAATTATACTGCGTGTAGATACAGTCAGTAGAGCCTAGAGTATGATTTGTCCAGTCAGTGCTAGGAGCTTGAGTCAGTTGCCTAAAGAGGAGCGTCCAGTGGCAGCTGAGATGTTCCCCCTCTATCTGGTTAGCTGCTGGCTGAGAAGTGCGAGGTCTCCCTCAGATCCTGTCTCATGTCTGCCAGCCTTGCAGGAATTTCTAGATATTCTAAAGCATCTGAAATGGCAGATGCTTACACAATTGACTTCAGTCCTAACCATCTTTTTGTTAGCTAGATAGCTGTCCATTGAATGCAGGGAGTAGGGACTAGGTTAGGTACAAACTTGGAAGTATCCACATCGTAAATCCAAACTGGGGAGCATACAAAAGGATAAAAGTCCAGGTTTATAATTTTTTTAGGAAGGAGGATAAAAATCTAAGTCAGTACCTTGCACCCAGCTGCTAAGGCATAACCTCCTCCAACCAACACTACAATCTCCCAGGGCATGGTCTTCTGGAAGTCCTTCCAGGTAATGATGGGATCCAGTGTGTTAATATCTGTTGACTTTTCACCATCTCCTGTATCAAAAAAAAGCAAGTGTGTGACCAGCATTACATTGGCCTCTTTGCAAAGATCTTCATATTTTTCACACTAGTAGGAATAATGTAATATCCGTGGAAGTTATCTTGAGAACTATCTGTGAGAGGTGAAGAAGAAGTGTGTAACCTATTTCTCTGGTTAGCTTGGTCTCAGAAAATGCAGCATATTAATTTCAAATGTCCTGACTTCCCCTTGGCTGCTCTGTTGACGTGAATAGTTATAAACCCCTGTGTTTCATTCTATAGATTTTTGAGGGACTGTGTGCTCTGTTGTGTATAGTATGTGCAAATTATCTGTAGACTACAAACATGGAGTTACAATGGGATTATTTTCTCAAAGAAGGGTGTTTTCTCTCTCCAGTAGGCCATGAAGCTTGATAAAGTGCATTTATGCCCCTATGTTTTATCTGAGGACATTAATTTTTTAGATGCCTGAGTATTTTCTTGAGTAGGAGTTAGAGTGTCATTTTTCTTAAATGCCGCATAATATATGTCAGTATAAAAAATAAACATATCTATATACATCTATAATCTCTACATAAGAGTCTATGCAGGCAATTATATTTTCATACAGGACGGCTGAAAGCCTGGCACAGCAAACTGTTCAATACCACTGAGTGCTACCCAAATGTGAATGTGAAATAACAATCATTATTATCAAGAGGACTGAGAGAGAAGCACTGCACAAAATTGGAACTTTGTCTGACATTTACTGACCTCTTTTATGTTTGTTTTATGACATTATCAATGATTTCTGCTGTATAAATGATGACCAAATTATTTACTAGAGCTTATCTTCAGCCAATTTTGCAAACATCTGCCTTACAGTTTTCTTCATGGAACTCCATCTGACCCTTTCCTAAAACTCAGTCCTAAATTTTGATAACTGTGTTAACACAGAAGAGATGGTGGCCTCAGATACAAGATGTATTTGTCATCTGCTGGATGAGACAATATGAATAAAAGCAACAAAAAAGGGGGTTTGATGTAGGAAGAGTTGGTATCAGAGGAGAAACTGAACCCTGACCTTCCACAATAAAAATCTCTTCTTGTCATATTTTACCGAGAACATAAAAATGTCATTAAAGGCACTGGAAAATGTGCCAGATCTCTTTCTTGCTGCATCCTCCTCACCTTTTTCTCTTTTTCCGAAACATGGCTTTTTTGCTGGAATCAGGAAAAGGAGAAAACCAAGAAATACAGAGACAGTGGCATCAGTCCGGTAACCTTTCCTATGAAAGAAACAGTGGGGTTATCATAAAATCACACCAACAGAAACATTTCCAAACAGGGTACATGGCTCCAAGCAAATTGTTGCAGGTGAAGTTGTATTTCCACTTCTGAAGTCTTACTAACAGCCCACTAGAAAAATATGTCTGCATATCAAGGATACAAATTGTGGGTTTTTTCCAATTTATTAAACTGACTCTTGTAGCCAACTTCAATCACTGCCTAACAACTTTTAACATTCCAGCGAAAAAAAGAAATCCCTTTTGGTTTACAAACCTATTAACTTGGAGGTACAGAAAAATAGTGTGTTTACTAGAAGCAAGAAAGAGTGAAGACATTATGGGAAAAAGTCAAACCCAAGTGATCCTTTAGAAATGAACTGTAGATTGATTTTAAATTAAATGTTTAAAACTCATTCTGAAAAAGTATTTTGAGGAGTCCCAAACTCCAGAGATCCACAGGAAATCCCAATATTAGAAATTGTTTTTCTGTCAAAATTAGAATGAAAAATTAAAATAAAGTTATGCAGTAGAAACATAAAGAAAATTTAAGTTCGAATCACTTATTCTTTGATATGCATTGTGTGTTATAGTCACTTTTAATATAATTTGTTTTAACATTACTTAGAATAAAAGAAAAAAATATTTGCTTCATTCACCATTCTGTGTAATATTTAATTAAAATGGACATCTTGATAAAATTTATCTTCAGAAAAATACATTTCTGTCAAAAAATATAATTTCAAAATAAAATTGAAAAAAAAAAAATTGAATTATAGTTGCAATCTATTCCAGTGACAACTTCTCTACGAAAGCACTAAAATGTTTTAACTTCAGAATCTCACCTTCTTATTGTTTTACATTTGAAATACATTTATTTTACTTTCCCTACTTAATTCACTCTGTTTACTGAGAAAGAATACAATTTGCCACCATGTGAAGAGATGTAGTTTAAAAAGCAAAAATCCTATTTTTTAATAAAGACTTAATTTTTCACACATTGTTAAAAGTGCTGATGATGTTTTAAGGCCAAAAGTTATTGCAGAAAGTCAGAAGCAGCTAGGCCATATTCCTGTGCAGTTGTTTAGGGAATTTCACTTACTTCTCAAAAAAAGATGACCACCCTGGTACAAAGCCAGGCTCACGAGTAAACCAAAGCAAGGTCATCAGAATGAAGAAAAATCCAGTCACCATCTCAGGATAGCTAGAAACAAAAGCAAAAAAAAAAAAAAATCTAGGCATTAAATCCAAGGTATTTCTGAAAACCCAAGAGCAAGTTCCAGAGAAGTAATAAAGTAGAAATTGGTTCCAAAAAAAAAGGATAAAACCCATATGGAAAATAGAAAGGAAGATTAGTTTTAATTAAAGAATTCTACGTTTTGCTCCCAGCTGAGAACCATATAAAACCAGTAAAAAATAGGCTAAAAATATCCATCTGTATTTGCAAATCAGTTATTCATGGGCAAGACCTGAAGGAAAATATTTATAAATGCTTGTTTTGTATTTGCATTATTATCTGATTAAATATGTTAACAAGGTAAAGCTCATGCCACTATTCCACTGTGAACACTTTCTATTGCATTTTTTAAAAGTATAGAAAGTGTAAGAGCAAATTACAGTGTAGATTAGCACAGATATTTTAAACACGTGGAATATATATAAGGTGACTTGAGGATACTGAGTGTTAATTTAGGATAGATTTAAATTAAGTATGGTTTCATATTTAGGCACAGTCTGAACAACAGTCTAGATTCAGAGTTGATCATATTCAGCAAGTTGATCTGACAATATTTCAGTTGAACAACACAAAAATGTTTTGGGAAGAATGGATTTTATGGGGTACCATCCCTTTTGAAAAATGGAAAATCTGCAAAATAAGCTTTTCAAGAGACATTTCTTGCCACCATGAATAAAGATTATGGGCAACTAGGAGGGCTGAACATCTCATGGCATGGGAGATTGGTGCAAAGCCTTTGCTAACAGTGAACTTCTATCCACCAAAGCGAGTATATGCCTGAATTGGGAAGGGGAGTCCTTTAATGGTTTAGTTCAAAGTAGAGACAAACCTTGACTCATATGACCTTTGGACCCTGGTATAAACCTGAATCTTTCCTTTTATTTCCTTTTTCTTTAGAAATAAATAAATGAGCAAATAAATGCATGCTTGTAACAAAGTCTTTGGTTTTAGTTCATTTTTGCATTTAGTTCTACTTCTAGCCTGGAAAGGAGTAGAAAGAGCTGACAGTTTAAGAATAATCTACATGAGCCAAAGGCAACACAGAGGGCAATAAAACAGGATGGTCCTGCCTAGAGAGGCAAATTCCTGAGGAAGGCAGGTCTGTTTTACCTAACATTTCCCAGTTTCTTATATTCTTCTTGAATTCTTCTCTCTGACATTTCTTCCCGTTTGGTCTTCTTCTTCTTGCTCACAGAACAGGTCTCTCTAAAACTGAGGTAGATAGCACAGTAAAATTAGACAAGCTCATCAAGTGGGAAAAAAAAAGGCGTAAAAAAATAACAGCAATGAGGCAAACTGAAAATTCCAGTTGCCAGGGGCTGCTTGATAGGAGACAATGTGACTGGGGCAAGACCTGATGGCAATGTGACGGGAAATTACTGCATGTGATCTTTGCGTAGCCGAGTTTCCAGATCTTCTGAGAATTAATCCTAGACATAATAGGAAGGTCCCAGGGTGCTCTGACTAATACTGACTGGTATCCCTGAGCCATCTCGAGCTGTGGCTGGGCTCCCTTTCTGTAGGCTTCTTCAAACAGCTGGTGGTGGCCAGATTTTTCTGGTGCCAGAAACCTCCAAAGGCTATGGCTAATTTCTGTCATCACATGGAAAGACAGTGACAGAGGCCAGCTATCAACAGATTTTTTAATGGGGAAACTGTATGCTTTCCAGTTGGATCAGGGGTATCCAACACATATGGGCCTCGGGCTGGCTTTTGAGCGCAGGTTTGACTTGAATATTCAGGATCCACGGGAAGTAATGGGGGAAAGCTGTGCTGAGGTTTCCAACAGCTTTCACGACCTGTCTGCTTCTACTAATACTAGCTATTTCTAAACCAGGCACAATCAGTGTAACACCAAATTGCCTCTGCCACAGAGGGCAAGGGAATCAGCCCAGTGTTTTGTCCTGGTGAAAAATACCTGTACTTCTGCCAGGACATAGAAGCACAAGCACATTTCATGGCTCAATATATTTAAACCGGCTATACTTTTGTATGAAAATTAGGTGAAATCCTTAGTTTATTCAAATTGCCTTCATACTGTAACAAAGCCTCAACATTCCTAATTGAAATTAAGCTACTTGCAAGCTCACTTTAAACTTTTCCTTTTATTCTTTCCAGTAGCATCACTTTGCTGTGCTTTGAGCCACAGATCTCTGCTTTTCTGCTCCAGCTGTACCCTCCGTCACACAGAGGTGCGTGGGGTGGGTTGAGAAACCTCTGCAGCTAAGCCAGTCTAAAATATGTTGCAGCAGCAGGGACTTCAGTGACTGAAGTACCATGGGAGCCCAATGGCATGCTTTTATAGTCCCTTCTATTTCAATATCTCACTTGGTACCCCACTAGAGATCCATGCCATAGCACTGGCCAAACCATGGACTACAATCTCACTCCATGTACCTGGTTAAGGCTAGATCCTTAAAGGAATTTGCATAGCTCAAAATGCAGGCAGGCCCTGTCTGGGTAACAGAAAGTCTTAAACAGGCTTTTCATTTCACTTCTAAATGGACATCTATGTGACACTTGGTTTTAGCGTGTTTAGCACCGCTCTGCACTTACAAGTATTTAAATTCCCTTGCAAACCTTGCTGTTAGACTCCAGTAAAATCCACCAGCAGTAACACAGCTGAAGAGCTATGTGGTTTATAATGGCCAGTTCTATAGTAATGATTCTACCCTTAGCTCTGTTTTGCTGGCAAAAACCGTTTGGTGGGTCCGTTGTCCTTCCCCCTTGACCTAGTCCAGAGCCTAAAAATCACATGTGACATGTTATTCCAATGGGGCTAAGTAAGAACAGATTGATGACACTGGGCTTCCTAGGAAAAGAGCATGAACATTACGGGAATTCAGTAAACATTTATGCACGGGCATTAGGCAGCTGTTTCAACATGTTATAAGTGTTTCTAGGCTTAGGAGGATCTGAAGGCAGAGTATTGTAGCCAAGCTCCTAACATAATATGTTCTTTAATGAACTGCAGTGAACAGGAGTCAGAGATTAAGGAGGCTTGGAATCAACCAGTACTTCGCAAAAAGTCGATAATGCTTCAGTCTCTGGTATTATTTAGAACAACATTAATCAGTATGAGGTCTTGGACGCAATGTGGAATTTCAATTATATTTATTTAAAAATAAAAGCAAGTAATTGAGGGTCATGCTAGGGCCTGTTTCCTCTCAAGATTAAAAAAAAAGAGGACTTATTTTAGCCTTTCGATTTGGAACTACAAGGCTCAGGAGACTGACTGAGAGAAGGACGTGGAGCTATTCACCTCTAAATTACCTCTTCAAATCTAGTCAAGGTCAGCAGCAAGCATCATTTTATTCATTGTCTTAGGTGAAATAAATTAGTGATGTCAGTTCAGCTTACTTTTAAGAGTAAACTAAATCAAATTAAGGCCACTTTAATTCTGAGTAAATGTGTCTGCACCACAGTTTAATGCAGATTAACTAATCCACTCTAAATGCACACATTTAGTCAATTTTCATTAACTTTGCAGCGTGGCTCTGCAAAGAGAATACGCGGTACAAATGAACTAGGAGTCTGAGCCTTGTTCTTATTTGGGTGCTAAGGGACTTACTGGTATCAAAATGTACTTGTGTCTTAGGCTGCGAGTCCTTTCCACTTTAAAGAGAAATATACATGGAGTCTATTTACCTTTACTTCTAACTGGTCTTACATTAATTTCATTGAGCTGGAAGCAGATCTGAATAGTAACTTGTTCACTTGCAGTTATTTTTCTATTCATTTTTTAAGCTGTACTTTTCTAAAAGTACTTTTAACAAGATTTTTCCTCCACAACGGGTTCCTCATGGTCATGAGAGTCAAAAAATCAGTTGAATGCATAGTAAGGATTTCCATCAGCAACACCTAGGCACTTCACTCTCAAGCAGCAAAAGTGTGCAGTGCTGTCTATGCAGCGCAGTTAAGCACTAAGATTTCCTCCAGTAATTGTTCTGGCAAGAAGGAGGAAGTTGTGCCTTAGCTTTTGTCATTTGCAACTGGAAACATCTTTATGACACACGTTCTAGAGGAGCCCCAGATGCCCTGCTTTCATAATCCATGCATCTTGATCAATCTGCACTCACTTGCAACCCAAGAACAGCCAATGCATCCAGAACCAAGTCAGGACCAACATGATGAGGGAGATGGGGAAACTGAACAAAAACCAGGTTCCAAAATTCACCACCTCAGCATTTGGGTAGTGGCTGTAAAGGAAAAAAAAGATGCACAAGAAGTCAGAACAGTGAAAGGACAGGCACCTCCAATATACATAGATGCACACACTATATGTAATATAGTACATATATATTACTATATGTAATATAGTGTATGTATACATGTTTGTCGTGGCATGATAGACAAATTGCATCAGTATGTGTTTGCAACAGCTGCATTACATGTGCATAGTGAAACCAATTGCCAAAGGATGTCAATCGTTGACCACGCCTGACCAACAGATGAGCCTATAGCACTTCACACCTTTAAGGCCAGATGGTCTGGATTGTCTAGCCAGCTCCAAAACCCCTTAGAGTTACCAGGAGTGAAATTGTGGCCCTACCTGTGGTTTTTGTTAAAGCCCTTTTTAGTGTTGGCAGACTTAAGAATGGTTCCACCCAGAATCTCTTTGTATGACTTATTGTGGACCGCACAAATAATGATTATAGTCTGCTGGACTCTGACAAAGATGTCTGATATGTGCATTTGATGGAACAGTCATAACAGCAAAATCTCTGGAAATTCTGTAAAATCCAAATCCTCGGGTTAAGGATGGCTTCCAAAATCAGTTTTCTTTGCTACCACCATTTCAGAGAGAGAAATGAAGGATACCATGGCAGCAGTGGCAGCGGTAGATGATCAGAATCAGGTTTGAGCTTGGATGCATAGCTGTGCATGAGGAGAATTACTACCAGTCTTCTGACAGAGGTAACGTTCATGACTTTGGAAGCCCTGGGCATATATGGTAAAGGAAATACTTAGCTGATCAGAGCTGCTTCTCATCTTCTCTGAAGCAAAGGTGTAAGGCCACATTTCTAAGTTTTTTTTATTTTTGCACTACATGTTGAGCAGCCCAAGTAATAGTAGCGATGCCTCTACGTTCACCATAAGAACCCACTTTCTAAGAACCCATAGAACAACTTGAAGCTGATTTTATGACATTTCTTCTTTTGTATTTATCTTTGACATCTTTGCTATATCTTCATGGCTTTAGTGTTTACTTTTCCAGAGTGCCTGCTGCCTTCATGATAGCCAGTTTGTAAAATCAAAAGAAGTTGCTGAAGAAACTTAAATGTTACCACATGCTGAGGAATTATTTTTATTTTGCATGAGAGAAAGACATGGATATGTACTAACTTAAGCTCCTCCTTTCAACCATTAACCATTAGTAATAACATTAGAGTAGAGGAGGAAACAAAATTGCCTTCGGAAAGACTGTCTTACAAGGGTTCCTGGAGGTAGTAACTAACCCATGGGGAAAGCCACAGAGACGAGAAAGACCCATCCACCATTCTCACACAACCACAACATCACTTACTTGTTGAAGTGCTCTAAGAATATGAGGCTAGTGGAGGTCCCTATGATGGTTGTCAGTCCTCCGATGGTTGCCGCGTAGGAGATGCTCAGTGAGAGGCATTTACAGACCATGTGGTCATGTCTGGTCTGATACCGGTACTTAGTGCTCAGACCCAGTTCTGAGGGCTTAGGAGGCAGGACCAGTATCTGAGCCTGTGAGGGGATACATTCACAAAAGAAAGCAGGTGATCAGAACAGCAGCCCAACTTGCTCTAATGCCGTGGTGATACTGGTCCCAGACGAACAACAGGTTTGCGTAAGAGGGGGCAGTTTTTTCTTCACAGGGATTAACTGGGATCAGAACTAGAAACCTGTCCAGGGGCCTGAAATTGCCTTGTCTGTGGCAGAAATGTAGGACAAACAGTAATTGGACTTCTGGCTATGGTTTTGGCCAGCTCCAGTTCTGACTGGAATCTCAGCAGGATACCGAAAGCCTTTGTGGGCCGAGGGGCGGGATGCCAGCACTGCAGCAGTAGGAATCCATAATCCTTGAGGCTTATGAGCAGCCACCAGACAAATGTTTGGTGGACTTGTTGCACTTATACTGGCTCAGGGAGTCTAATTAGGAATGGAGTGCTAGTGGCCTCAGAAACGGCATGAAAAAGGCTGGGCAATGGGAATATGGAAGAAAAAGCTGCAGGAAAATATTGTTCCAAAAGAAGCTTTCTTAGCAGTGACAGGAAAGTCTCCATGCTGGTAAATCAAGTTCTTGTACTGGAAAAAAAGGTACAGTACTTCCAGGCACTTCACATGCAGCCCAAGGCTGTAATTTAGGATCAGGAAAAAGGCAGCAAGTGGTTCAGTTAGCTTTGTTGAATTTATTAATTTGGATTTGGTTTTATGTAGTAAAATCGGTCATGCTATAGGTTCATCATCATCCTGAGGGTACCCTGGCCAAAATTCCTGTAGATTGAAAGTGAAGTGAGTATATTAGTTACAAAATAACCACTGAATGTGTTTGGGAAATGGGTATAAGAAGAAATTAAGTGTCAGGAGCAGCACATTACCCCTTTTTGGAAACATACACTTAGATTCTTTTGAACTGTGAGTGCAAATTTGTGTGTTGATTTTAGCCTGATCTTTCCTGGACATCAACTTATGCAATAGTCCGAGCATCAATTGCTTCTTGGATCCACTCAGGAGAAGCAGAAATACTGGAAGGGACTGATGTAATGGAGGCTTTTGATGGTGGATATTTGGCAAGACAAAAAGGAGGTGGATACTAAGACTACCTAACAAACTGGCTGAAGAGTTAAATGGCCCGTGCTTGCTGCTGGTTTAGTTCTGAGCAAGATTTGGTGTGTCAGGGACTGTTATTTTTTGAGTTGGACTATTTTCTGTGGAGGCTTTGCGGGTGGGTAGAACAGCAAATAAGAAAGGAAACTTGTGATCACATTACTGAATGTAAAGCTAAATGAATTGTACTAGCCATTGGGGGAGAGTCTTCTGAATATACCTGTGCTGGGGGCATCTAAATGGGAGCAAGAACTAGCAAAAGGCCAAGCCATGACTGCTGTAAGACGATGGAGAAGGATTCCATGTAACACAGCTTACAGGGAACAAATATGAAGCAGTGGGGAGCAGGTGATGTTCACATCTGTCTTTTCCCTTACCCCCTGGGTCTAACATCTCCTTACCTGAGGTAGGTGCTGCCCATTGCTCTTAGAATTCATTGTTCCAATAGGATTGGCTATCATGTGCACGCCATTCATACTCTGTAGGGAAGCAAATGCCTTTAGATTAGCCTTTTTTCTGTTCCTAGAAGCACTTAGATTAGAATTTATGATGCATTGTAAAGGTCATGGGAAGTGGGCTTTTGAAAAAAAAACAACCAACCAACCAGCCAAAAAAACCCCCCAAAACCCCACACTAAAATTTCAACTGTAAACTTTACACTGGAAAAAACCAAGATTTAAAAATCCCAACAACAACCTGATTTTATTATAAAGTGATCTTAGAAGTCAGATTATAATAAGTTTAGGTCTTCTTCCTCTGCCGCATAGGAGAATCTAACAGGTCCCTTGCTAGAGGCTGTGACTTTGTGATATGTGTAGGTTGTTCTAGTAACTGAGGTGTCTCAGCTGCAGAAGCTGGCAATACTTGGACAATATAAGGTCATATCTGAACTTGCTAGAAACCGTATGGAATTGTGAGTTTACTGACTGGATCTCGGGATCTCCAGCAATAAATACAACACTACAGAGCTAATGTTCCCCAGCTTGATTTGTGTAAGCAGGCTGATAGGTTAAATACCAAGTGGGACATTCTGCAATACGTACTCTCTGCCAACAACCACTACTTGTTTGAAATAAAGGAAACAGCAGTTTGTTGCAGAGCTGTGTGGACTCTGCTCTGATGGTTCCTGCATTAGAAGACAGTATAGCTCAGAAGATACTACCTATGACAATACCTTTGAGTGCATCAAGGAGCTGAAGTCAGTAGTAGTAGCACTAAAACAAAGAAAGGAAAATATACTTTAAAACTGCCTGTTCACCCAGGTCCCTCAAAAAGCACACATCATGCATAGGAAGGGCAACATCTGTAGGAGAACTAGTGCCTACTGAAATGGTGATGAATACCATTTTTAAGTACCTTTTATGTGGTGTCCTGGCCAGATACATGAGTCATCATTATGTTTCACAGCTCTATCTCTAACTGTAGCAATGGGGTTCCACCTCCGTGCAAGAAAAAAATATGTATTCTAGGTAGTACATACCCCATTCTAGGAATGGACTCCATTCACAGTGGAGTGAATCACAAGGCAATCCAGCACTACCACTGTCTTGTTCTACTCAAGTTCTTCCTTTGCTGACCTCTCCAATGCTGTTTCTGAGCACCTACCTGTACCACATCCAAGCTTTCACTAAAATCTGTCCTGTGGCATGTGGACCATGCAAACAATCCACTGAACTTTTACTTTGACATTGAAAACAGATTTAAATCCAGAAGATGTGCTACTTTCCTTTTCCTGCCAAATTTCAAGCTCTTTTTCAAGTAATACTATTTTAATAATAGTTCTGTTATGAAATATCCCACACATATTCTTCAATAGGGCTTAAAGGGATTAATGGCACAATGCCAAACTGAAAATTTGGTTCTATACTGCACAGAAAATATGGCTGGGATAAAAAGAGATAACAGAGGGAATATTGGAGGACCCATTAGTCTCCAGAGAAATGAGAAAACTGTTTAGACCTTGCAAGTTAACTTAAAGTCATCAACATGGGCTGTTTGAATGATGTTTGGTTTAAAGTAAATTTTTAAAGGTGTAACAAGAGCTTGTTGCTCTTATTTTAACACTTGTGAATAATATAGAGGGAGCTCAAGAAGGGACTGTGTGATTTATTCTCACACCTTGTAAGAAGACGCTCCTTAGGATTTAATCTATACTATAGTTTTAGGACAATAACTCTGTATATTCTCCTGTGTACCTTGAACTGCTGGTTGATTTGATGATTTGACAAAGAAATTAGTCCTTTCCTTGATTTGCCTTTTCACCTTACTAGGTTTTACCGCAAATAGAGATCTGGTTGAAACTGCTAGTGTTTCAAACTTCTGAAGACATTTGTCTATATTAAAAGAAATATTTTACAGGGTGGTTTTTTGGGGGGGGAGGGGTGTTTTTTGTTGGTTCTCCCCTCCCCTGCCCTACATCTCTCTCTTGAATGCTCTTGACAGTTCAGATTTTCCTCAGGAATCCTCTGTAAGAGTCTTCCCTCTGGATATGTCCTGTGGGCACTCCATACTGTGCTTGGATCGTCTCCATCTCTGTTCCTTCAGGGGAACAGAAATAAAAATCTGTGGGCAGAACTCTCTTATACAGCACAAACACAAACTTCAAAAGATCTTTCAAACCCTGAGAAACATTTTCCTTCTCTCTAAAATGCCCATAGTGTTAAAAAATAAGTAAATACTGGGAAGCTTTAGTGAGATCCAGACCATTACATTAATCCCATTTCTCATATAAGCCTTCCTTGTCAGTCACATCTGAAACATTCACTCGTAAGCTTCTGCTTGCCCTTCCTGGCTCTACTCCTGGGTTCATCTCATTGCAACCTGTGTAGGGCTCAAATCTCCAGTCGTGATGTACAGGGTTCATTCTTACTCCTCATTGATGAAGATAAGCTCCAGTGAAGGTTGGCCATGCTTTTCGCTGAGACCTGCAATGAAGGAAGAGAAAGCAGCCCTTGGGGTAAGACCTGAGCTGAGCCTCTGGGCCACACCACTGAACCTGGAAAAGCTACTGCAAACAAAAGCTTGTCCAAACCGTCTCAGTTACTCTGTGACCCTTATGCAGCATTTTATTGTGTCATATTGTCCCAATCACATGCCTCTGGCAATTAAAAGACTATCATACCTATGTAGAATAGGCAAGGTTAGATGACATCCTTTTCAGACTGGAATCTGTGAATGGAAAGAAAAGAGAGATTCTTTTCTTCCCAAATCCTTTCTTTCTGGGAAAGAATGAATGAAACGAACCTCAGAGCTCTAACCAGTTTTTTTTTGTGGCACCTGCTCTGACGTGGGCAGCCTGGGAGGGCAGGGGTAGAACGGGCAAGTGTGGGATTGTCACAGAGCACACTTTTGGGCCTTTTCTACATTTCTGTTACTTTCTTCTCAGAGGTTTCCTTCCAGCCCTGTAAAATCCTATGACCTAAGAGTTTATGACACACAAACTCCAGTAATGCCCTAATTCAACATAAATAGTTTCCCAATTCCAGTTGTCCCATCACATCTTGAAACTTTCTTTCATTTTTTGAAAGAAATATCAGAGTACAAAAAGAAAGAGGATGGACTAGGTCTTTGGCAGTACAAGTCAGACAACTCTGACCTCGATAGAATTTGAATAATGTGTATCAACGAGTCCAGTCACTGAGAAACAAATGAGAAAAGAATGGCCAACATTGACAAATACCTATTGGCTCGTTTTCTTCAATAATGGTGCTGCCTGCAGTACTGATGACCTCGCGCTCCTCCTCAGCATTCACTAGCTCCTGGAGCACTGCTTCCACGATTGGCATCACCATGGCTGTGGTGGATGTGTTGGAAAGCCACATGGAGAGCACCGTGGTGCAACACATAAAGCAAAGAAGCAACCTGGAGTACAACACAGGGAAATCTTCTTGAGGCACTTTCAGAAATATTAAGGGCCTCCTTGCCTAACGTTTTCATTAGTCAACTGATAACTACACGGTGTCTTTTTCTTTTTGTGGGTGCCAAAATATCATACTGTGTGCAGATAAAAGGTTGCCTCGTGCTGAGAACTGTCATAAGACAATGTATCACTGGAAGCCATTTGCTGCCCCATGTGAAAATCGGCATGTGACGTGAGAAACAGTGATTTTCAGCTTATCCAGGATTTAATCATCCTTTTGTGCTTGCTAAACAACAGGCAAAGAAGGAACAGAGAGACTAAACTCAGTACCGGTAAAAAATAGAAAGCAAAGGGACAACAAGCCAAGGAGTAGGAGGTGGCAGAAAGAGGATGAGAAAATTTGTAAGCTTTCCAACTCTGAAAGGAAAGGTGGGTAGGAAAAAGAGCCCCAAACCAAGCTAGCTTGTACCCATGGATGGGCAAGTTGGAGTTGTTATTTGCTCTTTCAGGCTACTGCTGTCAGCCTCAGACTGCCCCACAGTCAAAGGTTCACTCACATGCCTGGCTTTGCTCCAGCCATCATGACCATGCGCAGGGCGATTCGCTTGTGGAGATTCCACTTTTCTACAGAAGCTGCCACACAAATCACACCCATGAGGAGCAAAGTTGTGTTCTTGAAATATTCGGCAGCCACCTGCATTAAGGACAAGGGAGAAACAGTCAGTTAAAAAAGCAGTAGCTACCCTACACAGAGATCATGCTGAATGAGAAGAAATATGGTATTGTGGATTTTTTCCCCTTACAGAAAGAATGATGGGGAGCTGGAGAAAATGAAGAATTTGTGAGTCAAAATGTTCTCTTTAATCTCTTTCATGTTGTGTTTACAAATAACAAGGCTCTGTACCCACTTGTTAGTAGGTTTCTCAGCTTTGAAGACATCAAGATAGATTTTACTTCTTTGAGCAGGATGCTCGCTGCCTTCAGTTAATCACTCAGCTAGGCCCAGCCTGAAACAGCCACAGACAAACCTCTGCACTGAAGGCAGCTTATTCATGTGCTTCATCTGCTATTGGAGATGTCATTGTCTACCTTGTTTGTATTTCTTATGTCTTGTTCAACTGTTGGGCAAAATGTGGCATCCCTAGAACTTACAGCTTCAGAAAAAAGTCCTTTGGGACATGCAATAATGAAAAGTTGGGATATTGCTGTGATGATCCACAAACCCCATACTAGAACTTTTCACAATGGAAATCCATATCCATTGTATCAGGAAAACAGGGCAAAGTTTAAAAAAAGAAAACGTTAATTTAAAGGGGATGAGCAAAAATCATCAACTGGCTCAGGAAAAAATTCAGAGACAATGCATGGTCCTCCAAATCAGCATTCTTGAATGTGGGGCTTGCTAAGATATGAGATGTTCTGTGAAGTGACTACAAAAATAACAAATGAAGCAAACAAAAACATTCACACACACACACACTCTCTTGTGTGAAAGCAAACAAATAGGAGAAAATAAAAGTTACACACAGATGCTTGGAGTCTAGCTAAATTTTTCATTTCATTCTGATGCAATCCTTCCCAAGCTGTTGCTGGAATATTTTTCCAAAAACATCGTTTCTTCAGTTTAAAACTATTCCTCTAACCAAATGTAGATGCCAGCATTTTAAAACAATTAAAATCAGTAGAAGCAGTATTTTTTCCATTGTCCTCAGTTATAGTGCTCCGTAAAAGTGCAAGAATGATACTAATGTTATTTTGTGAAAGCTGCGGCAAGTTGAGGATTTAATTATATTTTTTTAACAAATCCCTATGGTGACCTAAATAGACTTGTCCATCACAGTTGTGTGCCAGAACTTTTAAACATCGCTTTTTTGGCTTTCCTCCACTGGTTTCTTTCTCATTAACTATCTTTATTTTCCTGCTACCTTGTTAAAAAAAGATCTTGAACCGAATGAAGGGAATCCATCAAGCCAGCAGCACAAAGAATCTGTTGTTTTCCTTTATTCCTTTCACAGTCATTTTGGAGAAACAAGTGAATACTAATATTCTTATTAATACACACATAAACATATACAACACACTGGCTTATGTTCTTAAGACCCTGTGAGTTATTTGTAGCTTAAACTGCTAGGCAAGGGCCCTTGGTTTCTTTGGCACTCCAGAACAGCAGACTGGAAATACTGCAGCATCATCTGAGTTGTTTATTTTAAAATACAGGGTTTTATTCTGTTCCTAAAGCAAATAATACGTTCTCTGCAGTAGTCTCACTGTCATTTAATTTGATATTATATTGAATTTCTGCCAGGCTGCCTGTAAATTTTCGCTCTCCAATATGCTGCAGAATTTTTGTAATGAAAATACGTAACTACTTTACCTTTATGGTAGAAAAAAATATCTTGAAAATATTTAACTGTGTTGGTATGGAAATGTATCTGATTATATTACACAGTTGTTATACCACTGGGAGGAATAAGACAGGTCATAAAACTCTTGGTTCATGCTTGACTCTATCCATTTATGGGTATGCCCAGTGCTAGATTGTGTTAGAAATCAACAATTTTACGGTTGCTATATACTGTTCTGTGTTCTTATCTGTATTTCTAGTCGTTGTAAATCAAGTGGGATGCCCCCCATCCCCAAAAATGAGAGAGAAAAAAGCAGGGGAAAAAAAGCTGTAGATTAAATAAAATAAATTCTTGGCATACCATCAAAGAAAGTAACATTTTAAAAAAAATACCCTCAAGTAAGCAAATTCAGAACTGATCATAGAGACTTTTTTGTACAGCTACTCCTTTGCCTTAGAACTCATGGCTACAAGGCAGCACTAAGATTACAGCTTGGAAAAAAGACTAGACATTCACCTGGATAACAAAATTATCTAGTCTTACACATCACCTGTAATAAATATAATTGGAAGGAAACTTTACAGTTTATTCCATAACTGCTGTTTACCTGGTTTTGGAGGAGGGGAAAGGTGGAACCCTTTGATACAATAGGTTTTGGGAGTTGTTGGTTATGCAGTAACTGACAGGATGGACACCTCTCTTGGCTAGTACAGCCTTCCCTGTATCTATCTTCAGTAGAAGAAAGAGCTGGTTGGCCCAAGTTATACATTACAAGATGTACACTTTTTCTTCCCACACCTCTTAGTCTTGCTAGTCCACTAAGATTAGTTTTATTCAGATAATTAACTGAGAGTAAGAACATTAAATGATAAAATAGTGCATACTGGTCTGACCTCACTGGACTTCATGACTCCAAAAAGTGGGTACAGGAAAGCAGGAACTAAGGCTGCTGCACCAAGAGGTACGGCTTCAGAGACCCAGTATACAGCCGTCACGATCAGCACGTAGGCACATGAGGCTTCCTGCAGGGAGAAAGAAAGCACAGAGGTTATGTGTTACTGCCCCACCACCTGCTGTGGAAGCCTTGTGAATGTGTTCATAGGACTCATCAGGCTGTGGGTACCTGGACTTGAAAAAATCAACGAGGACTGCATAAGGACCTCCTAAGGTGCAGCTGTTTGGGTGTGAAATCTAGGCTACCACCTGAATAGCCAGTTCCAGAAGATGGCACTAATGAAAGGCTTTGCACATATGCTAGGGAAAAATATTGGGATAAAAATATTTATCAGCAAAATAATGGTTCCAAGCTAGGGAAAAATATTGGGATAAAAACATTTATCAGCAAAATAATGGTTCCAAGCGCATTTACAGATTTGTTTGATTTCCATAATCCAATATTTACCAAATGTTCAACCATCTCTCCTCAGATTTGGCCTGTGGAGCTGGTATTTCTACATAGCTTTCTTTCCAATATTGGACAAGAATAGGAACCCGTAGTTTTCAGGATCGGTTGAGAACATTCACATTTGCCATAGCACGGATAAATACATGACGGCTCTTTTGGAAAATACTCTGAAAGACTGCTTTTTTTTAAACAGTGTGCAAACCTACATTTTGTGTCAGTTGTTTTATTTTCTCAGGTAATTTCCCCAGACCCTTGGAAGCCGACCACAGACCTGAAGGCCTTAGAGGCAATGGGTTAACGGGAGGAAATCAGACCAATTTGCTGCTGTCCAAGGTTCTGGCAGAGAAGCCACGACAAGATCGCGCTGAGCATCCCTGGAGAGTGGGTGTATGATGGAGAAAGGTGCTATCTGCTGAATATTTTTACATGAAAACACAGCTAGTCTACAGAAGTCTTCTGGTACATTTTTTTAGATAGATATGTCTTTATTTATGGTATTCAGTGGAGTTCTCCTTAGGCTCAGTTTGTTATCCTTAGAAGCCTGGGGATATTTCCTACTAATAATTATAGAAATCACCCTCAGAAAAATGTTTTTCCTTTCTTTTTCTCAAATTTGAAGCCAGCTCCTGTACTGGGTCTAACCAGCAGTTCCATGGAAGCTAGTGGATCTGCACTGATTTACACCAGCTCTAAATCTACTTGTTCTTCACTATTCACTGGACATTCCGTAAGAATTTACCAATCAGTATGGATTCACAGCTCACAATGGCTATTGTTTAGAAAATTCACTGTTCACAAATGCTATTTGAGTGTGTTAAAATATAATTTCATTCCTTTTGTTTCCTGACTGGATGACTCCCAAATTAAGCAGCTTTCAAGAAGTCACACAAGCAATTCCCACAGATCCTTGTGCAAATCGATGATCGTGTATTACACTTCCTTTTTTTGCAATCAGTTTTGGGAACAAGGTGGTGAAGTCTAAAGTAAGACTATACAGGGGTGTGGGTTCAATAGAATGAATCAGTAGCTTCTATTTAAATTCATGTTTATACATGCCCTTTTTACATTACCTCTAACAAAGAGCCACAATCAGCTGTTCCTCTTTTTTAGTATAGCTTATAGTAACAACATGCAGAACACAGCCCAGAGAAAAAGTTAAGATAGATTGCTATGTGCCATTTCCTTTACTTGCTTAAAAATTGCAGCCAAGCTTGCTTAGAAGCTTGGGTTTAAATTAGCTGCCAGGCTTTGCTCTGACTCCTGTTTCAGAAAAGTGTAATATTAAACAGTTCCGATTCAAGTAAGCAGGGCCACCAAAATAACTGAGATAAGGTCATCAGAAAAAAATAATTTCCTTGAATCAGATAAAGTCCAATTACTTCAGAGACTATAGCTCTGGATTGTTCCTTTATGGATGGACAAGTACTCTGAACTGCACAGAAATGTGCATATTTGTTTCTCTTCCTTAACTATTATAGAAGAGTGGTTTAGGTTTTATGCTCCCCAGTGCAGGTTTCATTAGTCCTCTATGATGAGGTCCTTCAGCAAAATATTACAATAAAAGATTGTACTGCAGTTGTAGCTTCATTGCTACCAAGAAAAAATTACAAGAGAGGCTTGAGAAGGTTGGCTTAGGATGGATGAGATCAGAGGGATTTTTTTTAATATTCATGGGTTATGAAGCATGCACTTTATAAAATGGAATTGCTGTACTGTTTGAAACTCCGAAGACCAGTGTTCAGTTTGTAACGACTTCAAGTGATCACTCAGTAAAAAAAGAAACCATAATTTTGACTTAAAATTGGAAATAATTTAAGTGACGTGACGGGCATTAGAGATTTTTAGTAATCTCTACTAGGAAGACAGACCTATTTTAGATGAGAGTCATGGAGCTGATGGATTGGCTCATAAATATTAGCCAACTTGCTGCTTGGTCACCTTTAACTACATAATACTTCATGGTTAATATTCCACAGAGAGCAGAGCATAGGGCCATTTTTGTGACCTAGTGACTATTTGACACATTTTTTTATTTTTTTAACTCATTAGGTTCTGCTAACAAACTATTATGTTTGCATGGGCTCTCTCCTCAGCAGTTGTCTGAGGAAAAAAATGCCTTTTAGTGAAAAAGCATTGATTTTTATTTTGAAGCAGTGCAGAAGTAAGGTCCAAGAGATATGTTTTGCCAAAATTCATAAAATTAATTTAATCCTAACCTGATTCCAAACTATTTTCTCACTCTAAATATATCCTTCTTTTTAATTTCTTTGAGAGTAGATTGTTATTTTCTATTACTCCTCTGCGTGTAGCAATAAAGTAGACTGATAATGGAAATGGAATAAGCCAAAGGGAAGTTGCATCTCTATCAAAACCTAGCTGGGATGGGCACTGAGTCTTTGTGTTTCCTACACACTAGGCTCTAATCAGTTTACAAACAAAACTAAAATAAAGCAGATTTTTAAATGGTATAAAACTGGGTACTAGGAAAGTCCAGTTTGATAATCTCCACTAAACACTTAATCAGCTTGTCTAGCAACTTTCTTTATTTTCTCAGTGCTTTAAATCAGCTCATTTCCATGAGAAACCATATTAATCTCCTCTATTTAATTGAACTGAGTTTATATATTTAATTAATGGTTACCAGAGCTACTAAGTACTGGACTGAAGTAGTGGCTGTATAATTTTAACTGTTTCACCCTTCTCACTTGTTGTACCACTGAAAATTACTGTTAAGTCCACCTCAGGGCTTGAAGCAGGGAATAGATAAACATGTGATGGTTGGAGGGACTACCACCTATCTTCCGTCAGTCCCTTATGTGAAAAGAAATAAGAAATAAGAATAAGAAATAAGAAAGAAAAAAAAAGAAATAAGAAAGAAAAATAAGAAAGAAAGAAGCTGAAAGGAAACCCGGGCTAAAAATTCCACAATAAGGGTCATACATAAAACTTTTGTAACTAAAACATCTGAGGATCTCAAAGTGATTAAGAAAAAGAATAAACTCTGTGTTGGAGATTTGCCCACTTGAGGATGTGCATTGCATATCTTGCAGGCAGGCATGTGGTTGGTTAAGCTGTGCAGAGGTACTCTAGCTTCTGGACTACCATCTTTGAGCTGATGGGATCGTGCTATATTTCCCTCCCTTCAGCTTGTGTAAATCAAAACAAAGTTGAATGAAAGTTGCCATCCATGGCTGTTCAGAGCATGTTCTGTGCTTTAGGGTCCATTCTGCTCATTTGGCAAGGTGTCAACATCACCTGATGCTGCAGGTCTCACAGCTTCCAGCACCCCTTGCTGACTTTTGAGGAGGCATCCACGTGTCCTTGATTGGGTTCAGTGTGGCCACAGGGTCACCAGTCATAGGAGACCCTGCCCACAACTGACTGAATTCATGTGGCATGCTTTATGGTATCAAGAGTGGCTTTATGAAAAAAGGTGGGTAAAGATGAAAAAGAAAAAGGTAAAAATACTTCCGTGTCACTGTTAACAAAGAGGGGAATAAGGACAGAATGAAGAAGACCCACAGTTTGTAAAGCACACAATGTTTTTTTCTGTATGTGTCATGACCTGAAAGGCATTTATGCATGTCCAAAACCTGTTGTACAAGTCATTGTTCAGGTATAAACTTGGGAAAGAGAAGAAGAATTCAAGCAAATTTTCTCAGTTGTTTTTTTTTTTACCCAACCATTTCTTGTCCTAAAGTAATAGAAAAGAAGCTGTGGTCATTATTTCCATTAGCTGTACAAACAGTTCTGAGTCCTCATGCTCCCATGGATTGCTCTTGCCACTACACATGTAATGTTCCTTTGATATTTCCAGAGTTATGCTGGTATCATCAAAGAAGCTGCAAGCTGATTTCCTGCAGAAATGCAAATATAAACCACCTGGTAATTCTGATCTCTATAAGGAAGACAGAAAACTAACATAATTGTCTGATAAATGAAAATGTAAGTAAGTGAGCAGGTGACAAATTTAGTCTTCAGGTTTAAGAGGTAATCATATTCAATTGGTTGTAACAAAGTAAATGATACACTAAACCACTTGAATAGGGCATTGTCAACTGAGTTTATTTGGTGTAGATGTTCTCTTAATAGCATTATAAACATTTGTCCAACGCTGGGTCAGATTTATGGCTGTGCTTTATCATCTGTGGTCATTCATGTATATATAAAGTGGATGTAAAACATCATCTGATGGCTTTTCATATCACTTTGCAGTAAAGCAACACTATGAAGTGCACAGTAACAGTGCAGAAGAGCTCGTACTGTATAATAGCAATTCTTGCAGCAGTACTGTCAGTGAACTTCTGTTTCAGCACCCATACGATGCTATTACAATTCCCTTGGTTATTAAAGAGTTTTCTCATTGCTTCTGAATTCCTGTGTCGCTGAATCCCGTAGGGAGCAAACATGGGTGACAAATTTTAGTGCGGTGAATCTCTTATTTCCTAGGAGAGGTTCTCAAGGCACATAGTGCATGCTGCAGTTACTGTGCCATATGGCCATGCCAGGGAGTATCTGTTCTTATGTCACCCTTCCAGTGACACTGGGGGAGATTAAACCCTTTTCTAAAACAAGCCTCTGTGAAATGGTGAGCTCTGCTGTTCTCTGAAGAAGAGCACAATTGTCTGTCGTTCATTCCCTCTCGTGAGAGAGAAGAGATGGAAAACTACTACAAGAGGGCAGCCGAGATATACATTGAAGTTCAGAGCAGGAAAACTCTTTCAAAGTGCAACATACAGTTCAGTGGTGTAGGAACATTTCCTTGCTATGAATACTGTTTTTCTTTCTAAACAAAATACTACAGTTTTATTTTTGAAAACTGCTATACAATTTCTAATCCTTTACATTTCTATTTGATAAAGCGGTAGTATTCATAAATCCTCAGGTACTAGAAGTCCCTCCACGCATACTTACTATTAAAAGCTAGTGACACTAGAAGTGCTCCTTTTAAAGACCTCTCCTTAAAGAATATTTTAGTGGATATGTTTGTTCTGTTCCCCCTTCCACACACACATTATTGTACAAAAAGAAGAGACACAATATTTCTGCTTTAAAGTAGTGCTTTACTAGCTTCACCTGGTTCTTCAGCTGCACTTGTGACATGACTCAAGGTAGCTCTGGTTCTTACTGTGATGACTCCTCAGTGACCTTCCCAGTCCTTCAAATTTGAGTCCTTGATTTTTCTAAGAGCAATGCTTATTTAGGTCTTTGCCTTTCTTTTTGCACGCTGCAGACTTACCCAGCATGACTACCTACTGCACTCAGAGGCTTTGTTAAAAAGAAAATGAAAAGGTACTTACGCTGCTGGGGTATAAGAGTGGCAGAGGAAGCAGCAGAAGTGGAATGAGAACAACAAGCAAGAGATTTCTGGATCGGAGAATCTCCTTCATCATTGCCATGCTTTTTCACTTTCTGGTGGCTTTCTTCTCCTTGGGTTTCTTCTCCGGTTCCTCGGATACTCCAACTTTCACTCCACGTTTTCCTTCACCTGTACCTGGATTTCCCTGAAAGGTTTCTCACTGCCTCATTTCCTATCCCCACCCAGTCACCTAAAATAGCTTCCTTAATTTGTTTATTCTTCAATCTGTTGTTTTGAAAAGAAACCTTAATGATTTTTCAATTAAAAAGACATTCAGTTTAAGTAGGGCTCACCAGCACATCCAAATTATTATCACACCATAAGATGCAGAGGTTTGCAAGTTGGAGCATAGTGATCTTTTGATAAATTTTCTTTTTAATTCAGAATCACAGGTGTAGCTGTGTTGCATTCTTATCCCCATGTTTTGGAAGGTTTTTTTCTTCCATCATCCAGCAATGTAATTCCTGTTTTCATTAACTGGGTGAGATATGTTTCAGGCTGCTTCTTTTCCTACTGTTTGATAGTCTGAATGTCTCAAATACAGGTTCCTTTTCTGCTCGAAAATTATTAAAACCACGAATCTGTTGTTCACTGCACAGAAACAAACTTGCAGGTGTTCTTTCTTGAAAAAAAAAACAACAAAAAAACCATCTGCAGGTCCTCCAGATTTTGTCTCTTTGCTATAGTTTTGGCTTCTTTGTATCTACCTTTACCCTACTTTCACCCTGAGCTTGGAATTCACAGGCAATTCCAACACAGATTATACTTGGTCTCAAGATGAAAACTTGTTAAAAAGCTTCACGCAACTTTAATTCACCAATAAGGACTGTGGACGGTAATAGTTGCTCCACCCATTATCCAAAACCCAGTCAGAACCTTTGAGAAAATCAGCAGCCTCCTTTTTTTTGACATGCACACAAATGGACAAAAAGACCTTTTTTAGTTGCTGAACAGTCTGTTATTGTTTCAAGGTCCCAGTACTGACGACAAATAAACAATCATTGTTTTCTAGACAGCATCTTTTGTCTTTCATGTTTCTTCCATCCTGATCCATGAACACCACTTATTCGTAAGGCATGGGCTGAACTCTGTACTGGCTCATGTGCCTTTAGTAACAGTAGGATTCAGACTCAGACTGAGAATTTTGAGGCTTTTGTCCTGGTTTCAGCTGAGATGATAGTTAATTTTCTTTCTAGTAGCTGGTATAGTGCTGTGTTTTGGATTCAGTATGAGAAGAATGTTGATAACACACTGATGTTTTCAGTTGTTGCTCAGTAGTGTTTAGTCTAAAGTCAAGGATTTTTCAGCTTCTCATGCCCAGCCAGCAAGAAGGCTGGAGGGGCGCAAGAAGTTGGGAGGGGACACGGCCAGGACAGCTGATCCAAACTGGCCAAAGGGGTATTCCAGACCAGGTGATGTCATGCCCAGTATATAAACTGGGAGGAGTTGGCCGGGGGGGATCGCTGCTGGGGAACTAACTGGGCATCAGTTTGTGAGTGGTGAGCAATTGCATTGTGCATCACTTGTTTTGTATATTTCAGTCCTTTTATTATTATTATAAGTAATTTTATTAATGTTACTATTGTCATTATTTGTTTCTTCCTTTCTGTTCTCTTAAACTGTTCTTATCTCAGCCCACGAGTTTTACCTTTTTCCTTCCGATTCTCTCCCAGATACCACTGGGTGGGGGGGAAGTGAGTGAGCGGCTGCGTGGGGCTTAGTTGCTGGCTGGGGTTAAACCACGACAGCTTTCTACTCTATTCTTCTAGGGGAGAAACATTTCTACAAGTCTTCTGTTATTAATGCTCTTTGTGGGGCAGAAAGTACTGGTGATTTAGTACTGAATCCATTGGCTGGTTGTATATACGACCTGTCGACAGACACCCATTTGCCCTGTGTCTTATATCTGTTTTGTCAGTTGTTTCAGAGAAACGAAAACAATGTCTAAAATACTCAAAAAATGTAAAAATGTTTTATTTTAAATGAAAAAAATCTATGCTTTGTTTCACTTTTTTTAATGATCTGTAAGGTCAAAGGGTGGATAAAAGGTGCCCTTTAGAGGCCATGGCTCTTTAACCCATGAGAGAAGGACTGTATATAAACATGACTCAGTCTGACATGATGAGATGCAAACTGAGCTAGGGAGCAGGCAACCTACACCTGCATCTTAAGCAATACTGAGGGAGGGAAGCTGCCCTAAGCCCAAAGAGCTGCCCTGAGGCAGAGTGCTCCTTCCCACCTGAACTCTGGAAAAAGGAGACACTCTCATTCCTATTTATTACCTCCTCCTCCTCCTACTTGTCAGAGGAAAGGGCTGTTCCCTCTTCTCTCCTGTACCATTGCTCCCATGAGGAGTTTCACAGTCCAAGATAACCAGTCACTCATGCTGCAAGTTGCAAAACAGTAAATCTGCTGCTGAAATCAATACAGTGCAAAACCAATTAGATTTATGTAGAATATTTTTATTATTACATTGATAGTCTCTGTTAAATTAACCTGGGCAGTCCAAGCACATTCCCAAGAAATACAGCTTTTCCCTACACTACACACAGTAATGGGAGGAGGGACACAAACTCAGCAAAAACTTTATTTTCTGTTGAGGAGATAAAGGTTTCAGTTACCAATTTGTAAGGTACAGTAAGGTACGTATGCCATAGGGAATGATCAGATATGCAAAATTATCTGTAATTATTTTCTATGGGATACTTACTGATGAGTAAACTCTGACTGCTGGACAGTCCTGTTGGGGGGTGAGGAGAGTGGCTGGGAGGTATTTCTCTGGATGGTGACTGCTAGCAATTAATACTTGCTGTGGTGCTCGCTCTTTGCAGACTTGGAGTCACTGGCCGTGAGGAATTTATGAATTGCCCTGGTTCCAGGCTCTTCCTGCAAGTGGTGCTTCGGGGAGCCAAGAAGCAGAGCTGGAAAGGCAGGAGTGCGTTCCATGGCATTTCCCCTCCATATGTTTGTAAAGCGTGGTGTGGGAAGAAAACACAAGCAGATCACCAGTGTTAAAGCTGAAGGCTTAAAGGGCACGTGGACGTCAGCGCAAGGCCGCTTTGTGGGTGCTGAGCTGTGTGTACAAGTAGAGGAGACGGAGATGCTTGTGGCTCATAGCTTTGTCGTTGAGGTTTTCAGTTTTCTCTGCCATATGGCAGCAAGGCTTTGAGGATAGCCAACAAAGATCTTCAGGTATAAAAGTGCACCTACACATACGTGCGTCTAAATGCAAACAAGCACACTCATGCATGCACATACAGAAACTGCTGGGAGAAACAAGACTGACTCTGGTTTTTATAAGCCCTTTGTTCAGCTGCTTATGCTGTTGCCAGCCTGCCCCAAGGCTGCTGTGGTTCCGCATTCCCACGGGTGATTGCCAAACCCCTCGTGCTCTGACTGCTTGCACTATTTGTCGGTTGCTGCAGCAAGGTGGTGCTGGATGGATTTTTTTTTTTTCAGCTCCAGTCCTCAGAGTATCCCTGTTAAGGGACACAGAAAAGTTCATTCCTTTTGTTCAAGTAATGCAAAAGCAGTTAAACGTGATTCATTACTGGGGCTGGAATCCTCAATTCTCTTTTACAGCCTCAGGGATTTGTGATTTGGCCCTGTCTCCTTAAGGTATAATGCAAACGGAGAGATAGAGAATGCTGGTATGAAAGGATGAAATAAATGTTCAGCTGTTTTCCTGGGCTCTGAAAGTAGAAACATCTCTAATATCAATAGAGAAACAGAGTTTGTATAACTTGTTCACAAAAATTAGGGGATTTGCTTTAGAAGAGTTTCTATTTTTCATTGCTAGTCATCTATCTGACAAGATATTTCTCCTTTTTCTGTCCATTTTCTGTCCATGATTATTTTGCAGTTTATAATAATCAGTTGCACTAGTTCTAAAAACAATTTTTGCTGTAAACAAGTACTGCTTTTCCACTGCTTCCAAATTCATAATTCCCACCACTGGGTTGGTGAATGGCCTTTTCTGCTAAGTGGTCAGATGCAGTTGTTCCCTGACTGAACAATTTAGGATTCTCCCATGTACTCAGCACTTACATGCGCACACATGGATGAACATACACACACACACACACACACACACACAAATTAATATATAATTTACCATCAAAAATGAGCCACACTGCTAAATTCAGCACCAGGTATGTTTTAATGCACCTTCCTCCCTTGCCTCAGGGGCATTGTGAAGCATGGGTTTAGATGACCTACGTTCAAGTGATAGAACCAGGAAAAATGTGTCATTGTTAAATTAAACAGGGCCTTCGTCTTGCCTTTGACTCTGCTGAGGACAAATCCATGTTCCCTTCAAAAAACAAGGAGCAGAAGCAAAGTCATGTGTAAATAATGAAAGATTCATTGCAGACTATTTGGGAAGGCAGCTCTAGGAAGCAGGGAATATGTTCACAGGCATCGTTTGCTGCTGGTGTTCACAATGCCCTTTGTCTTCGGCAAATGTTCTTGTGATTAAAAACTGGCTTAGCCAAATGAAGTGCATCAGACAGTGCTTATTTACAGGAATATTTGGAATGAATAATATGTGGCGTAATTTCTGAAGGCTGACAGTTATGAAACCTCTTTCTTTTACAGAGGGCCTTTGCATCTCTTTATAATATTCTTTTACTGGCCAGCCAAAATATGAACATGTTTCCCTAGCCAGGAAAGCAGCATTCTCCAGCACATACACATAGGTATGTGAGCATAAGCATAGTATACTTATGTATTGCTTATACGAAACCCACAGGATAAACAAGGGCATGTCTGTCTGGGGCCTACAGCAGACTCCCTTCTTTGCCTGTCACAAAGTGTGCCTCCAAGCCAGCACAAAAATCAAATTCCCAGGACTGACGATAACATTTTTCCCCATTTAACATGGAACTACAAAGTGGATTCCACAAGAGGGAGCTAGAAAACAAATAATCTTTCATGAAGCAGGCTATTAAACTCTTTACAGAATAAAGTGGTGGACGTGCTACATGTGTCCCTTATGAACCAGACGAGGTGGCTGAGCTGCCGTTGCATCAAGTCTCCCACTATGATGGCTCTTTGTTGTATGGGAACAACAAGTCGTGCTTCAGGGCTTTGTAAAGATTGACAAAGGATTCAGCCCAAGTGTCTCTCTGGTGCCCCCGGGACTGAGCGGCCCTGTAGGCCGTATAGACCATGGTCAGCACTGTCCTTTCAAAGTCTTCTTTCTTGAGGACCCTTGGGTAGGAAGACAGCCTGCTAGTCAGCCTGCGGATCTCTGTGATGCTCTTGGGAATAATCTCATTGCAGATGGTGTCAAACTCGGCAGCCTTCCTCAGTGAAGCGAGCTCCTCATCTTTGATGGAGATCCTCTGACCTTTGTCAATGTCAAGCTCAGCTAAAAGAAACTGGTACAAAATCAGAACACAGAAAGCTATTTATCTTCTCCAAGAGACTCTAGGCAGAGTAAATGTGAATTAACAACATGTCCTTAGGTCTTTACTTGAGGTCAAATGGAGACAAAACTCTCAGTGCACTGGCTGGAGGTGGGGCAGACCAGAAAGTCTCCAACAGAAAGTTGGACTCCTGTGTTCCAGGAGTTCTGTGTCCGTGTTCCAGGACTACCTGGGAAAACTAGAGCCAGGCTATGGGAAAAGGAGAGAGGAAAAGGAAAGGGCAGGTAGTCTTCTTTATCCAAAACAGGCATGGGTGGCCGCTGGTGCCACATGGGGATTAGAGAGGTGGAGGCAGCAGCGCAGCTGGGAAAGGCCATTTACCCTGCCAGGGCTAGCAGTGGTGGCCTAGCTCCGCGTCCCAGCCCATCTGCCCTGTTTGGACATCCAATCCCAGTTTCTCAAAGTGTGGGTTAGATAGATTTGACCCATGTACCTTCTTCAGGTGGGCCACTTTCCCTTAGCTAACCATATGACGCTGTTCCAGGCTGCGTGTTACATCTGCAGTTGCCACTGCTATGAAAGAGGGGACCGGAATCATTCTGAAGTGAAACAGTCATGCCCTTGAGATTACTTTGCAATGACTGATACTCGTGGCTTTAATGATTTGAACAAATAATTTGGGACTGAGACTTAGACCAAAGAATTTAAATGCATTGTGTTTTTAATGTGTAACTGTTCTGGAAGAAAGTTGCTTTCAGTGGAAAGGCTTTTGCTCTGGTTTTCATTTTGCCTGTCAGTGAGCTAGAACCCACATTTGAGGTACTGCAGGCAACTGCTGCCTGCTTAAGTGCTGAAAGAGCTGAGTTTGTAATATATATGTCTGTTCCCTCCTTTCTGGTGAGCTATTACATAGTCAGCAATGGATTTGCTGCTGGGATGAGTACAAGTGACATGAAAACAGAGAATGGATAACCCCAGTATGGACAGTGACCCCAGTCTTGGTTAGAGCTTGAAGTACCATCTGCTCCCATATACTGAACCTCATAAAGCAGGACGACATCTTCCAGCGAGTTTTGTAGCACTGGGTTAAGGAAGGCAGCCGAGGACCTCTTGAATCGCTGGGCAGATGGGAAAAGCATAGCTGGAAAACAATAACAGGAAAAGAGAAGTTCCACAGGGTGGCAAACACTGAAAAGAGGAAACACTTTTCAATGGTAAATTCAACCAAAGAACTGCCTGTTGCGAAGACTTACTGTACAGTATGATTTCTCACTGTAAATAAAATGGGTGGCATGGACTGCTTTGACTATAATCTACTAGGGTTGGAGGTTAGCTGTTTGTCCTGTATCTATACAGCCTCTAACACAGAGTGGTTTATAGTGCAGGCCTGCAACTCTGAGCTGCAGACACGGTGTAAGGAATAATAATGACAAATGCAACATCAACATTGCCTGAAATATATGTTCTTCTCCTGGCTCTGCAAGGGGAAATCAATACCGACCCTCAACAAAGCCTACTTTCTTCAGGCCATTCTTCTACTGTCACACTTCTAAGACCCTACATTTGTCCTGGTTTCAGCCATCTAAATGTTGATGTCTCCTTAGTTGACAGAGACAGCTCCTCCAGAGGGTAGATCACCTTATCTGTCCTGGGCATAGATGTCTGGAAGGAGGGACTCGCCCTTTGGAGATGGCTTTGTCTGTTCATTGAGCCTGTTACCAGCTTAGACAAGACAGGTACATTCAATGAGGTGAATCCCAATTTATCATGACTTTAATACTTCACAGTGTTTTAGCTACAAACAACAAAGTCTGCTATGATCAGGTATTTATTCGCCACTATGAAGTGTACTACAGATATTGTCTCAGGGAAATGAGACAGAAAACAGACGTACAGCCCCTGAACTCAGCACCCCAGTGAGGTAGAGCATTTGCGGGATCAATGACCTGTACAGTCCAGAGTATAGAAAACATCTCATGCTACATTACAGACCACCTAAATGCTTTGAGTTACTAACCCCATAACTAGGTGCTACTAAAAGGTGTAAGTTCTTTTCAGAGCAGAGAGGAAAAACTGTTTTGTTTAATGTTATGTGTGTATGTTTTAGATGTTGAAGTTTAGGTAACCATGGTTTGGATTTGTTGGCTTTTTTTCTAATACTCAGGAACAGGAAGGTTTATTTAAAGCTGTGCTTATGTGACTATCAGTGCATTTCCTCATAAACTTCACTTCTTGACTTTAACTGTTGTTTGCTAATAGATAAATTTTGAAACTAGTTAAAAAAAAGGGGGAAAAAAAGCACCTTTTGAAAGGCATTATGACACCCCCCCCCCCCCCCAAGTTTAGAGTTCTACGATTACAAGTGACATTTAACAGAACATGCAGCTTGCTTTGAATTTCTGAAAAGTTTCATCCTACCCTCTCTCTACCAGATTTTTTTCCATGAAATATTTTTACTAGATCAATTTTGTCTTGTTTTGCCCAAGTTCTTGTGATGGGTTTTGCATGCTGCCTGTAGGAAACCTGAATGTCACTTAAAGCTCTCTCTTCTGGGCATGCAAAAAAAGCTGGAGCAACTGTAATTATTTTATGGAAAAGTTGTCCCTGACTACATGGTTCCTCAGACAATTTCCCTTTTTGATTACCCAAGCAGATCACAAATATGCAGTTTCTTCTAGACTCTGTAGCCTAAATGCAATCCTGTTTCCTGGGCTGTTGCCAACTGTTGACTTTGTTAAAGTTTGACTTGTTAATGATATTTAAGTTCTAGCAAGGCAAGAAGAAAGAAACCAGGCCCTCAGAGATTGTGTTAATTAGGACCTTTACTATCTAGCATAAGGAAAATTAATTAGGATAATACTGGGTATGAAGTAATTCATGCTTGACCCAGCAAAGGGTATTTTGGCCTTGAATTAGCTAGGGAATATAGTATAGGTAAAATATTTTGTTGAATTGCAATAAACATCCTGCAGCTGGATACTACTAACTGTAAATGCATCCTGCAGGAATGGGTTTCAGGCATTTTGATAAGACACTTACAGAGCTAGGTGCTTCCTATTGGATCCATGTAAGTTTAGATTAAAACTTGTTTAAATAACTGAATAGTACTTGCAGGGTGTGTGACTAAAAGCCTGAAGGAATGAATGTACCAAGTAAAAGAACAGAGCTGTTGAAAAGGACTTTGTCTCTGCAGTAGCCTTTCCCCAGCACGATGCCTTTACCACCCGAGCATCTTGTCTGGCCCAGCTGAAGAGGTGGTGAGTTTGGGAAAGGTCACAAGCTGCCTGCAGGTTCTGCTCTGCAAGAGTGTTTGCCTGGCTGACCACTGGAAATTGGGCTATACCCATTTTCTGCTGCTGCTCCATCACTGATGTTCACCCCTCTTGCTCAGAGCTGTGCTGAGACACACTGGAGCTATTCCATCTTTTGCTCTCGGCAATTTGAGAATGCAACTGAGTGCATGTGAAGCACTTGAAACTTCAAGCACTAATTGCTGAGTAATTAAAACTTTTATTACTGGGCAATTAAAACTCTAATTACTAAGCAGCTGGCAGAAATCCAGTCCATAATGATGACGATTCATTTTTATGCCTTTTAGATGCCCTTTCAGTGGAAACAGCCTCAGAGTGCAGAGTACCACTACATATGCAGATGGTTTACATCTCAAATATTCCCTGAGCCATGGAAAAGGTGTCTGCGGCATCTTGCTTCAATGCTGTCGTGTTTATTGTCATCTCACCCATTGCTTTTAGTTTTCAGGCCAAGTGCAGATTCCCACCATGGAGATGAGCTAGGAGTCATCAGATTCAGCCCATCACCACTCACCCAGAAAAGCCTGAGTGACGGACTCGCACAAAAACGAATGCCATATTATCAATTTAGTACTGACCCGCTTGCTGAATCACAGGTAACACCTCAGAAAGCAGCTGGGGTTTCCTACTCAGCTGTTCCCAGGTTAACATGGATTAGGTTAGAAGATTCAAAAGGGCAAAAGCCTGAGCTGCTATATAGAATCATACAATGGTTTGGGTTGGAAGGGACCTTAAAGATCATCTAGTTCCAACCTTCCACTAGACCAGGTTGCTAAAAGCCCCATCCAACCTGGCCTTGAACGCTGCCAGGGATGGGGCATCCACAGCCTCTCTGGGCAACATGTTCCACTGCCACACCACCCTCACAGTGAAGAATTTCTTCCTCACATCTTACATATTGTGAGAAAGGACTTTGTATGCATATCAGAGGCATGCGATCCTCTGTGGGGACTGGGCTAGCACTGACTCCCTGATCTCATTATCTTGTTCCCAAAACATATCAAACTTTGTTACAGTTCTTAGAGACTCTACTCAGAACCTCTTTCAGAGCTCATCTGTATTTGTCATGGTGATCTGATTTTCCTGATCCACATTTTATTTCAGCCCTTCCCTTTCTCTTCCTGCGCAGTCTTCAAATCCTTCCACCATCACTCCCTCCACAGTCCTCTCCATGAATTCATGAGTTCCTCCAAGACTGTGTGAGCATTTAGGCAAGCAGTCTCTGATTTTCATTACACTGACTTAACACACATGTAAGTTAAGCACAAAAGCTGAGACAGAGAAAGGTTTGCAGCCAGTTTCTGCATTTACTGATTGCAAATTCCACTTGAAACTTTTCTGCTGACTTGATTTCTTCCTGCATTTACTTCCGTCCCTGACATGAGTTAGTTGGGCTGTATCAAAGAACAGCAGAGGAATATTACCGTGACTTGCCATCTCTTTACTATTTTCTTCCCCCAGGGAGTTCCCTGTAAAGTTATCAAGCAATTATTTTGTAGGAAGATGCAGAGCAATGTGCATTATTTTATGTTGACATTGGAGCCAATTAATTTCAATTGCAGTAGCCGTGAATGTCTGGGGAGCAGAGATCCCTAATCAGTATCAACAGAGAAAGCCCAACCCTGTAATCTCTGAAGTTGGTGGAAAGACTCCTATTGATTTATTTTTACCTCTGTTACAAATGTGTCGAGACATCTCCAATGGAGTGGGTACTTCTGTCCTAAGGGCTGAACAGTCACATAACAAAAAGCTTATGATCCACAGAGATGAGGTAGGAAAAATAAGGTTTTGATTATCCTTACTGAAAGCATTTTCTATTATATAGCTGTATACTACCAGGCTCATCCTCTTCCAAAGCCCTTCTTCAAAGGGGGCTTAGGAGTGCTCCCGGATCTGACCTCCCTCCCTGCCCATTGAGGCCTCAGGGCTGGAGGTGGATGGGACCAGTGTCCCTGCGTGCAGCCACCCGCTCCCAGCCCGCCCGCCCGACCCTGAAGGGCCTCACCCTGTGCCCTGGAGCTCACCACTGCCTGTGCCTCAGGATGGTGGGCAGCCAACAAGTCTAGTCCTAAGGGCGCTGTGCTGGTTTTGGCTGGGATAGGGTGAATTGTCTTCCCAGTAGCTAGTATGGGGCTGTGTTTGGGATTTATGCTGCAAAGAGTGATGATAATGCAGGGATGTTTTTGTTGCTGCTGAGCAGTGCTCACCCAGAGCCAAGGGCTTTTCTGCTCCTCACCCCACCCCACCAGCGAGGAGCCTGGGGGGGCACAAGGGGTTGGGAGGGGACACAGCCGGGACAGCTGACCCCGACTGACCCAAGGGATACCCCAGACCGCAGGACGTCATGCTCAGCATATAAACCTGGGGAAGAAGAAGGAAGGGGGGGACTTTCAGAGCGATGGCGTTTGTCTTGCCAAGTCCCCGTTAGGCGTGCTGGAGCCCTGCTGTCCTGGAGATGGCTGAACACCTGCCTGCCCGTGGGAAGTGGGGAATGGATTCCTTGGTTTGTTTTGCTTGTTCGTGCGGCTTTTGCTTTACTTATTGAACTGTCTTCATGGCATGAGTCATAAATGAGTTTTCTCATTTTTACTCTTCCGATTCTCTCCCCAGTCCCATCGGAGGGGTGTGAGCGAGCGGCTGTGTGGGGCTTAGTTGCCGGCTGGGGTTAAACCACGACAGGTGGCTAAAAGTGCCTGTCAAAATGTGGTACAGTAGTCCCTGGTTTTGGCACTGCTCACTGCAGGAGTCCATCCAGTCTCCTACAGCTCTGTCGATTCAACTCCACTTCTCCTTAAGGACTACCTGGGTTTTTAAACAAAAGCTGCAGCCATGTTTGCCAACTCATTGGCCTGCTTCTAACTATTTAGCTCATGCCAGCTTAGGAATTTCTTTATGGTTTAAATATAATGTCACATTTGAGGCTGACAATAGCCTTTATTTTAAAGATGCTTTCATCTTTCTTAAGAACTGTGCCAGAATTTTCTGGACCTCATTAGCCACATGACAAACATTTATGATCCTCTCCCAGGTTTTCCATGCAGTTTCACGGGGGGCGGGGGTACAGATGTTTAGTTTTGCTTTCCAGTTCACACTCTTGCTCATGATTTCCCAGTTGCTGCCTGTGGTGTGTTTGCTCAATAAGTACAGAGCATAGCTGCAGTAGTGCTCAATTATTTGTGCATCGTCGATGCCCTTTTCTTCTCCTGTGAAAAGGTATGAAGCCAAGAACATGAATCAGGCCCTATGCAGGCCATTGCTCCAAAGCACGTACAGCTCCCCGGGGCTCCAGGATGTGAACTCAGTTTAACTGGGGTCATGACTCAGTAGGAATGATTTTGATTGACTTCAGGGGCACGCAAAAAGGCTACCTCATTGCTTCAGTGGGACTCCTTTCATGAAGGATAGGAGGGGCAGAGGAACAAGGAGGAGTTTGGGGCCAAAACTCCTGACTTCCTGCAAGCTAAGCAAAGGAGGACTGCCTGTTGGCGTAGGGAAAGGTAGTGGCTCAGCTGGAGTTGTCCTATAAGCCAAATTCAGTCAGCAGGCTGCCAGTTGTGTCCTCATGTCTTAGATTACTGGGGCCTGACTTTAAAGAAACTCATGAAAATAATTTCTTTCGACATCACTGGCTTCCTGGGACCAGTCCCCTATTTCTGGGAGTGCAAGGCAGGGAGCGGTTGCACAGGCAGCAGCAGTTCCTGTTCAGAGATGGACCTGAAAAGGAAAAGCGATCTCTGAAACTCCTTTATGTATTCACCAGGAGTTGTAACAGGGAATAATAGGGCTCTGCAAAACGATATCCTCTCAGACCACCACAACCGTCTTTTTACTGCAAGCTCACAACCACCCCGTAGCAGTAACTGCTACAAGCTCAGCAGTACATCCAGCTTGATCCATCACAGCAAAAGTTTCCCTTTCCTGCTCAAAGCTTTTGAAGTCAGGACTCGTAGACCTCAATAAAAAGAAGTTAATGCATCCCAAATTATAATGACAGCAATTTCTCCCTGCTTGGCTTTATCTTATTGGTAAAGCAGGGAATAAAAGTATTTACTACAAAGTAGTTGTTCAGTGCTGTGAGTGCATTTGTGCGTGGAAACAAATATGCGTACTGACCCCGAAAGGAAAGGAAAGGAAAATGTAAAACTTTATAGGTTATTGTTTATGAAGGCACGGTAAAGTATGTAAAATATTTTTTTATAAATTCCTTGGCTATTGTTGTTTTGTTCTGTCTTACAACAAGCCCAAAGAAAACAGCATTTGAATTATACTCCAGTGGTGTGAGTTTTTCCTTAGCCTAAACATCACATGGCTAGAAAAGCAAATAAAAAAATCCATGGCCATGCTCAGCCTTTTTTTTTATGCCAGCTCCTGCAAGAGTCAAAAAAAGCCATCTCCTGGGCCAAATGGATAACCCTTCTAAGCTTGCTGTTAGTCAGCCGGGAGCATATTCTGGTTCCACTAGTGAGTGAGCTGGAAGTTTTCCTTGTGTCATGACATTTTTCTCTACCCTGCCTGGAATTTGCACTAAATGGATCCCAGAACAGCCAGATGCTCCTGTCAAGACATTTGTTGATAACCTGATAGCAGATTTTCTCACTAGCACTGAATTCTTTGAAAGATGGATATGATTCTTCAAGATAAATTCAAGCATTTGCTAAAGCAAATGAACTCAGTGCTGTCTACAAGGTGATTGTATAGGCAGACACAGCAGCCGTTATAATGCTGTGCAAAATTATGAGTGATCTAGGCTGGCTGGACCTATTTTGTTGCAGAGACTGCTGGGCAGTTCCTAGAAGCCATTGTTGCTTTGGATCTCAGGGCAGATGCCTGAAACGCTCACAAGAGGGTTTTCTTTAACGTTGTATGGGAAGCATTGTTTTGAACTCGGTGTCTACATTTCTCCTTGACCATGCACTGCAGAAGAGAAAAGGACATGAGTGTCAAAGTTTGCATACCCTTGATAAAGGCTTTTTGTTCCTCTTTGATCACCTTGTTTATGAGGGTTTACAATCAGACCAGAAATATATTTTATATGTAAAGAGTTTTCTCTCAGTTGACTCTTTAGTGGGTCCTTATGCTGAGTTTCTCCATTGCTAGAGCAATAATTCACTATCCCCAATTTACTGCCTCAGGCTAGCTGTGAAATACCTGTCCTTACCATCCCGCAGCCAATCAAAGTCACTCAATATTTTGCTGCCTTGAGCCTTTCATCTGCTTTGTGCCTGCAGTAGATCTTGGTACCAGAAGCATTGCTTCCTCCAGCGTGAAGTGGTGTTGACCTATGAGAGGTGCGTGGTGGGCAGTGAAAGTAGTAATGTAAATCACAAAACCAGCAGTGTTAATAAGCAATGAACAGGTTTTATGCATGGTAATCCCATCCTTCTTTACTTCTTGTCCTGCAGTTGCCTCACCCCCAGAAGGATGCGTGCTCACGATCTGCAAGGTGTTTACACTGCCCTGGACATGCAATCGCTGCCAGAGCAGAACCCGAGCTTTGGCTGGTCAGCCCTGCAACAGAGTGCGCTCAGGCAGAGCTCCTCTATGCTTCCTGACTTTTTGCTTTTTGGTATCAAAACTGCTGTATTAGAAATGATTGAACACTTTGCCCTAGCACAGGAGAAATGGAAAGAGCGGGAAGCTGGAGGAAGAATAAGAGGAATAAAGTAAGGGAAATACACACAAAAACCTAGAAAGACAAAGGGAAAACATTGCAGTGCTATAGGCTAGCTTCTGAAATTTGTATCTGGAATTGCAGTTAGTCACATAAGTAGCTCCCATGACAACAAGTGCAATGCAAAGGCTTGTGCATTCCAACTTTAATACATTTAAATCTCCATTATTGGGAGATTAAATCCCAATGCCCCTTAGGAGAACACAGCAGTGAGGTGGAGAAGACATTTTAATTACAAACCAACATGAACTAGCACATTTTTAAAAGCAGCTACCAAGAGAATTTGCCTCGTTTTACTTTCAGCTCCATATCCTTGCTATCTTAGCTCCTAAGACTGAAATTAATAGCAGCAATGGTCTCTCTTTATTCCTGCCTGTTGGCTAAAAGTGAGAATAGACATTTGTTTCTTCTGTAATTATAAAAAGAATGGTTAAAAGAAAAAAGCTCCACCCTGAAAGTCTAAGTTTTGTCAGTAAGGATGTAGGAAGTAGATCTCCCTACAAAAGCTGGCAACGGGCAACACTGTTCTTAGAAAAAAAAAATCAGTTTAAAACACTTAATAACAGATTGTATTCAATCCCTTAGTTCATCACATAATCAGTTTTTTCAAAGTTACCTTTTATTAATTTATCTCCTTTTTAAGAAACACACATATTCTGAAAGGGTGTCTCAGTTCCATAAAACAGAACCTGCTCCAACCTGCACTTCTGCACTTCATAAATGTCCTGAGAAGTGTTAGATTAGATTAACATGCAACAGAGTTTCTATATAAAGAGTTTCTAGAGTGGTAATAGCCTTTCTAGCTACTTGGCATAAGTAAGAAATACAAAGGTGTATTTCAAAAGACCAAAAATCCTTTATGTTTACAGAAATGGATATTGCTAGAGAAGGAAATGGTGCATCTGAACCTGTGTTTGTGAGAGGCAGAGGATATTTTTTTCCTCTATGATTTAAGCAAAATGGTTTCAAAGATATGACTAGCATCAACCAACTAAAATGGTCTGAGAATTTATTCCCTCAGATGGAATTTCCATTATGCAGGATTTTCACCTGTTTCCAGCCTGGAGCAATGTATGCCGTGTTATTTATTCTTCCCTTGGTCATAAGGAGACGGTCCCCACTTGGAATTATTTATGCTCACAAAAAAGATGCAGTCAGCCAAGAGACCTTTAACGTGCTGGAGTAAAGTTGCTGCAGAAGGCGTGGAGAGAAAAAATGCACGCAGAGAAACTGAAGGAAAGGAGAAGTAAGTGAAACATATTGTTAGCCTTCATTTTGCTGCCATATTACCAGGAACTGGTACACTATATAAGTGAAAGACAGCAATAAAGAAAGGAAATATCAACCCTGTTCCACAGGTTTAACACAGAGGCAATAAGCAATTTTGGCAACACATTTGGACAACATTTGAAAATGTCAGGCAGAGTTGGGAAATGAACCAGTGCTTTATATCCCTGTCTTCGCTGGAGGGTCACCTCTCCTGCCCTATCTGTGTTGCTCACAACAGCCCTTATGCAAGGGGAAGACACAAAGCAATCTTAATTAACCACATTTGAAACTGTTTCTTACAAATGAACAAGTGAAGGGATATAACGATGATCCAATCTACTTCCATTTCTCCCAGGAAGGAGCAGAGAAGGGAGGGAGTAAGGGAGGGAAGAAATACAGCCGGGTGTTGGTGTTCCGGTGCAGAGCTGTGGGAAGGACCCTAGGAGCAGAGCAAAGTGGATGACTCTCCTGTTGAACAATGGAGCGAGAGCAATGGAAATCAGAGCTCTGCTTCACGGGAAAAAGACAGAGCCGCAGCAGCTCCAAGAGTTCTATGCATCATACTATTGCTGCCCTGAGAGGAAAGCCCTTCAAAACCAAGTCTCTGTCTCTCCAGTTCTCTGCCGGTTTTATGTTAACATCGCAGAGCCCAAACGGGTGGGCTCGAGCCCTGCGCCACCTCCCAGGCGCACATTTACACAGAGCTGAGACACGGAGCACAGAGGAGAGGCGTCCAGTAGTTAAGAATGGCCTTTTTACTATTTTGTTGTACTTTCAGTCTGGCTTCCTTGGTTTTCTGGCAGGCAAAGGTGACTGAGTAGCTAGGGGTTTGCTGAGGCTGACCTAATCACAGCTGCAGCTGCAAGGGGCAGCCCGGCACGCCTGCCCCCGGTCAGGCTCTCCCTCCTTCCCTTTGTGCCGACACCGCTTTGTGTGGCCACACAGTGAGCCAAGCCAGTGGGAAAAGCAAACCAAAAAAAGACTGGTAGGTTTTAGCTGCCCCACTCCCCGTCACAGCTGCTACACCAGCAGTGCTCCTACATGTGAGAAACTCCCAATGCAAGTGTGGTCCAACTTCTCTTAGGACATTTGGTGATTATTCCAGTTCTCAGATGATGTAAGGACGGACATCAACCCTGGTTAGCAGAAGCCATTCCTT
This sequence comes from Astur gentilis, assembly GCF_929443795.1. Lineage (NCBI taxonomy): Eukaryota > Metazoa > Chordata > Aves > Accipitriformes > Accipitridae > Astur > Astur gentilis. The sequence goes on from NC_064897.1 coordinate 19,406,997, forward strand.
GTGCCTACACACCCTCGATCTAACCACCAAGCTCACGGGCTCCTTTCTGTGGATGGTCACATCAACTGGTGTAGTCATTGCTCCTGCTAAAGGTGAGGATCGGCTGCAGGACCACTAGCTGCCAAACACTTCTTTCCCTTCTATGGTTGCATCCCCCTGAATATTTAACAGAGTAAATTCGACTGGCACAAAGAATATCTAAAATTTATTCCAAGACCGGATGGTGAGAAAGGAATCAAAGGTCCAGTTTGAACCACAGACCTAGCAGCAAGCAGTATGAATTTTATTTCATTATCATGAATGACAGTTCAGATTCTTCAGTCCAAGTATTAACTGTTGTCATTGACTAGTTCCATAAAACGACTGTTCAGAGAGTAGGAACAATATCATGTGCTTTATCTAAACAACCAATACCATGTAGATTTAGGAGCTCTCTGAAATTACCTTGCCTTTTTATCTGGGAGAATGGCAATGCCCTGCTACAAGCTAATGAGAGAATTAGCAGATTTCCACCTCGTGATGTCTTCCAGTTCAAACTGTCTGCCTTTTCAGAAAACATGCATTAATGGAACACGATGCATTGGATCTGTTGAAATTCTACATGAAATTCTGTGCAGGTGGCCAAATCGAAAAAATACGTGGGCATCCTGACTTTAAAATCTATGACCATATGATCTACAGATTAAGAAAAATAATGAAGGTTTCTTGTTATCACTGATTGAATTCTCCTGTGCTGAATTATCCTATGGGAACTGTCCCACTGAGATCATGGAGCTGTTAGCTGAGGTGAAGAAAAACAGAAGAAATGATGGGGACCCTGGAATTATTCACTTAAGCTATCTGTGAACAGTTTCAACTAACAAGTGAATTCAAGTGTTTGAAGGTGGATCTAGGAACTGTTGTTGAACTGATGACAAACTATTACTTTATTCATGTATGAACTGCTTACACATATAGCAGCACATGTGAAACAAGAACCTATTCCTCAAACTCACTATCAATATCGCAGCTCAAAACCGAGGAGCAATAAACATTATATTGACCATTTATTCTCCCTCAGATTAGAAAGAACCAGAATTGTCTTCCCCTTTCCTTCAAAACCCCATCCAAGCTGAAATAAATTGTTAGGAGGAGAATACAGAAACCCCAGCTTTCTGCTTCCTCTGCTCTGGGATTTCACTTGTTCTTCAAAACCAGGGAAACCCCAGCTGCCTTTCCAGCTGTTCATTGAGCTCCAAATAGCAGAGCACCTGCTGCTGGTTTTCTTAATGACATGAATATGTGCTGGGTGGAGAAAGCGCATAAATCAGCCTTGTCCAATAAACAGAAAGCAGGGGGATACTGAGTCTTTTTTGTGAGGAAATGAGTTACTTCTGGAGACAATGCCTTTTCAAAGCATTGTATGTTTTCTAGCAGCGATGATAAAGACAAGAAGTCTGAGAAAGTAACTCAGAGCTGAAGATGGATTCAGGTATGTTTCTGAACTGGACTGGTACAGCTGTTTCACCACCTGAGCAGAACATGAAGGGTGAAAAACTGCTGTATCCCTGGGTAAGAGACAGGGGAACCACAGGTCTCTCCTGGAGCAGTGAGTGAGGGTCACTCTGAGAAGGCATCTATTCTGCCAAGTTCACCCCTGCGTGAAAGTCTGGGCCCCATTATGTTCATTTGTGCATCTGCATGAAACTAATATCAAAAAGTTAATGGAACTCAAATATAATCATCCACAAAAATCTATTGGTGGATTTCAATGTGTGCAGATGCAATGGTGGGCCAAATAATCTTTGTGATATTGCTGGAAACATAGCAAAGAAATCTGAAGGATGAACGCAAACGGATTCTTTTTATAGCTGCCTTCCCCACTCCACAAACACACGTATGGGATTTCCATTTTAAAAAGCTGTCATTTTTCCACTGTTCCTCGTTATTGCATGCTCGCAAAATCTGACTATTCCTAGATCTTTCAGGTTTCACAATCTGCTGAACTAAAGCTGAGACTGACGTACAACCAGATTCACCATTAAATACGGAGAGCCGTGCCAGAACCTTGAGTACTGCAAATTGCTAAAAGCAGCTGGACACCGCGGACGAGGGCCTCAGATGACCCGAGCTGGCACCACCAGCCCTTTGATGCCGCTCTGCGGGCAGCCAGGTCACAGAGAGCCCCGTGCTGTGAAAGGCACGCTTGGGATCGGAGGGAAGAGAAGGCTAGATTCAGGCACACAGAAATCTTACAGCCAACAAAACAACCCAAATATCTTGTTTTCTGAGGAGTGGGACCTGGAAGGCACAAAACACTGACAGTTGCTCTTAAAATCAGTGGAAATTCCAAACTCGACATCTTTTGCTGCTGCAGTTCCTGTCTCTGTGGATGCCATCTCTCAATGGCTTCGGCCCAAGAGGACCCTGCCAGTTTGTCCCATGTATTTGATTCAGTGCTATTCTTGCTTACCATATATTCTCTTCTCCTGGACTCTTTTGAGCTGAACTTGTAAAATAGATTTTGGGTTACAGTAAAATAGTCTAAGCAAATATTTAAGGAAAAAATGTTAATGACCTCATGCTCTAAACTTGGGAAGAATAAATTTGAAGAAAGGGAGGAAGACTTGATTTCCAGTGAAAACCTCTAGCATGTTGCTGACTAAAACCAGCTGGGAGTTTATTCTTTGATTTAATTCATCTGCGTGGGGACTGGTAAAGAAAACAATATTACTGTGGAGAAGCACTTTAGATAAGCTGCTGTGGTATTCACACTGTAAACTTCAACCTATCTTTTCCTGGATTTGGGCTTTCTTCTTACTAATTCAAAGACTCTGACGCTTGCATAATGAAATGTGCTTACTTAGAAAAATTTTTGCCAGCATGTATACACTCCATGGGTTGTCATTATAGGCCGCTAATGAAAAATCTTTTGGTAAATCTGATATCTGTTGTCTTGTGCCTAGAGAAGCACTCCTTGTGAAAACTAGATTTCATCGTGTGATAATTCTGCATGACAGTTCTTCCTCAGCTTGGTAGTGATGATGATCTCCCAGGTAAACTTAGAGAGATCATCTGGTTTTGAACATGTGATTGATATTTGTCTTGTGTCATCTTCATAAGACTTCCTTTTGTCATACTAGGGGAATTTTATTACTGGTCTTTGGCCTATAGGGAAGAGGTAATCATTGTCTGAGATATTGGAGCACACTAATACAACAAACTAACCATTTATAGGGGTAGATTGATGGTTAGCATGGCCACAAAATAAGGCAGGGACTACTTGTTCCCCTATTTATACTTCTAAATGCTAGCCCCACTAATCTTTAAGTTCTGTTTTGACCTCTGTATTGGGTTTGTGTGGCAAGGTTTTGGTAATGGGGGGGTTACAGGGGTGGCTTCTGTAAGAAGCTGCTAAAAGCTTCCCCTATGTCCAACAGAGCCAATGCCAGCCGGCTCCAAGATGGACCTGCTGCTGGCCAAGGCCGAGCTGATCAGCAATAGTGGTAGCATCTCTGTGATAACAGACTTAAGAAGGGAAAAAAGTTGTGGTGGGCACAGAAACAGCAGCCGGAGAGAGGAGTGAGAACATGTAAGAGAAACAACCTTGCAGACACCCAAGTCAGTGAAGGATAGGGAGGAGATGCTCCATGCGCTGGAGCAGAGATTCCCCTGCAGCCCGTGGGGAAGCCCCTGGTGAGGCAGGCTGTCCCCCTGCAGCCCAGGGAGGTCCACGGGGGAGCAGATCTCCACCTGCAGCCTGGGGAGGACCCCACGCCGGAGCAGGTGGGTGCCCAAAGGAGGCTGTGACCCTGTGGGAACCTCACGCTGGAGCAGGCTCCTGGCAGGACCTGTGGACCCGTGGAGAGAGGAGCCCACGCTGGAGCAGGTTTTCTGGCAGGACTTGTGACCCCGCGGGGGACCCACGCTGGAGCAGTCTGTGCCTGAAGGACTGCAGCCCGTGGAGGGGACCCACATTGGAGCAGTTTGTGAAGAACTGCAGTCCAGGGGAACAACTTATGTTGGAGAAGTTCATGGAGGACTGTCTCCCGTGGGAGGGACCCCACGCTGTAGCAGGGGAAGAGTGAGAAGTCCTGCCCCTGAAGAGGATGAAGTGGCAGAGACAGTGTGTGATGAATTGACCATAACCCCCATTCCCCATCCCCCTGCACCGCTGGGAGGGCGTAGGTAGTGAATTTGGGAGTCAAGCTGCGCTGAGGAAGAAGGAGGGGGTGGAGGGAAGGTGTTTTGAGATTTGGGTTTATTTCTAATTATCCTACTCTGGTTGATTGGTAATAAATTGAGTTAATTTTCCCCAAGTTGAGTCTGTTTTGCCCATGACGGTAATTGGTGAGTGATCTCTCCCTGTCTTTATCTCGACCCATGAGCCCTTTGTTATATTTTCTCTCCCCTGTCCAGCTGAGGGAGGTGGAGTGATAGAACAGCTTTGGTGGGTACCTGGCGTCCGGCCAGGATCAACCCACCACAACCTCTGAGCAGTGCGCAGATTTTAAGGATGAAGCAGAATGCAAACTAGCTTGTCATGGCTGAGCTCCTCGGACACACCGGGTTAATAGATGTCACCCATTGCATTGGGTTGCAGAGAGAGGCTGGCATGAGCATTCCATTTTGTTGTGAAAGGGACACTCAGAAGGTGATTTATAACTTTGTTTAAATAATGCATGCACTACTTTGTCAACAAAAGCACCCATAAGGAGATGCATGGAGTTTGAAACCAGATAACTACAATATGTTCAAGTAGGTGCTCCCAGCTGAATTGCAGTGAGAAGGAATAGCACTCTTTTCCGCCTCAGCAGGCAGACATTCAGGGGTCCTGAGGCCCAGCCTTGGGTTCACATACATATACACATACATAAGCTACGGCATTCATATACAGAGGCATCAGGGGAGATACATTTGCCTCTTTGAGAGTTTATGTCTTGTTTGGCAGCATGAATTCAACCAGGAGTGAAAAGCTGCTGGGGGACATCATAGATGGGTCCAAAAAGCCAGCTGGACATGATACACCCTTCCATCTTTGACCATGTAAATAGAAAGGAGGGAGGGGTATAGAGTATTGAAAACATGTGACGAGTTGGTTACATTTACTTCACTGACAAATTTGTGCAAGTAGAAACTGAGCTCTTTGCCTTGATGGCGATAGTTTGCTTACGAGTCCCCATATGTTCCTTTGGAGGATATATGTGCACATGTTGTTCAGCTTTGGAGTTCACCTCAGCTGCCTGTGAGCGCCATGCACAGAGATTCGGGCTGACATAACCAGATGCGTGCTGGATTGATGGTCTGTGGCACATGCAGTTAGTCTTTCAGGGTTTGAAAGGCCTCCAGAAATTCCCAGCAAATGTCCAGCAGCCTGCTCCCTAAACACGATTTCTGGCTAGAAAAGGAGTGTCTTTCTAGGGAAGTACAATTTCTTCCGGTATCCCTAACACTTAGCTATTTAGCAGGCAGACTCTTTAAAGACAGACTTCTTCATCAGCTGGAGCCCACGGCATTTCCCCGCTGTGAACATGAGAAACAGAGCACCGTGGCAAGACAAGGCCCCCGTCCGTGCAATTGCCAGCTCGTGACACACTCATCTTTCTCAGTCCCATTGCTAAACATCTAAATCCCCCTCTCAGCTCTCCGTGTTCCTGGAGGATTCCCTCCGTCCGCAGCATGCAGCATTGCCCAGACCTCAGCCAAGGGGCTGCTGACGTCCCTCTGTGCGGCAGGGCTGGTTTGAGGGAGAGGTGGGGGACAGTGAGAGACAGCGACCTGGTACGGGAAGGCAGGAAGGTTGGATAATGCAGCTAAAAAGCCCAAGCCTGGGCCAGAAAGCAGGTTTTGGCCGTTGTTGATGGTTGGCAGAGGGCACCTGGTATCTGTAGCGCATGCATCAAAACTGGGATCCTCTGAGCTGAGCTCAGACACCGTGCTGCCTGGTTGTTTCACCCTGGCTTCTCCAGGGAATCCTGTGGGGAAGCAGGGCCACATCATCACCATCCTCCTTCTGCTGGAGAGCCCAACACAGCAGTCACACGCTGCCCTTTGCCACATGAGCCTAACTGGGCCTGACTGTATCTGATTTTTGTTGATTGTATCACATTCCTGTTACGGGATGCCTCAGTGTGGAAAAATCTTTGGGTACTTTTCTATCCTTGTATCTTTGTGACGACCTAACTGAGCTTTAGATTTGCTAAGTACAAGTCCAGGTAGGTCAGCCCCTTTGAGCTCTGTTTATTAAAAACCCTGTCACTAGAAAGCAACAAAACAAGCAGTATATACGTTTTTATCATTACACTTATTACCTTCCAAAACTTTCTGCCAAATTGGCATGGTAATCCAGAAAACCAGAAATTGCTGCGACTACGACAAATGAATGGTTTCACTTAACACATGATGTACTATATTAGGATGTCTACAAGTAGTGTTTAACTGGAAATGGAGTTTGTTCAGTGCCAAGCCATGAACAATTGCCGTAAATAAAAATGAGGCATGCCTTACATGTCTTTTATTTTAGGAGGGGGATTAAGACACGAACGGTTCCCTCAGACATAAAGTCTGTGTTTAATAAATAAACTCAATAAACAATTACTTTGTTTTTCTTCAGAACCAGGCATAAACAAAAATGTAATGTCATGGCTGTGAGCATTATGAAAACCAGGGAGGAAACTGAGGGCTTGCAAAATGTGATCCATTTCTCTAGGGACCGATAGGGTGAAACAGGGACTTGTGTGGCTGTGGCACTGTTAGTATGACTAGTGTTAATGGAAAAGCTTGACCGGTATTAATGGGAAATGCTACAGCCCTGTAAAAGAGCAAGTTCCTTGCAGCTTCCATGGAATAAAACAGGCTGTTGCTTGGACAGTGGGAAGAGTCTTTTTTCATACCTACATAGTTTAGAAAGCTCAAAGTGAGGGGGGGGGGGGGGGGGGGAAGGAAAAAAAAAATAAAGGTGCAGAGACCTCAACATATTGCTGATTCAGTAACTTTAACTTTTATACTGTGACCAGTGGTGAATTGCCCAGACTCGTGTATCTCAATATCCTGGTGTACCGAGAGGCTGGTGGGGACCAGAAGCAAACATGAGTCCTGCTTATGTGAGAAAAAAGCAGTGCTAGCTCCAGAGAAATGCAACTACCCCACGAGCCTGAGAAGCAGACGGATAAGATGAAGACCAGCTGTCACAGATGGACATCTTTGGAGGGGTTCAAATAGGGATGCATACCATGCTGACAAGGGGGTGAATGCCACCCTAATCACAAACATATGTGTGCTTTAATCTTTCCCATCCACATTTATCACATTTTCTCTGCACTTTTCCTTTCTCTTCCTCTTTTCCTCTCATTCATACTACTTCCTTCCATTTGCCATTTTTACCTCCAGCTCTTTATTCTTTCTTAGCATCTCTGCCTTTTGCCTTTGCCTCTCTTGTCTCCCTCTCTGTGGCTCAAATAAACCCTGCCAGATTGGAAACCCTGTACTCTTTCCAAGACAGTGAAGAGATTAGAAGCATCGGCTCCGTTTGGGGCATGCCACCACCTGCCAAATAGATGGAGAGGATGAAATCCTAATGTTCTGGCTCGCAGCAGATATCCACATCCAGCCCGATGCAGTTTATTCTCTTCACAATTAGGCAAAACCTAATCAAATTGTTCTGCTCCCCCAGTGCTAGGGGGGAGTGGGTGTCACGCAGGCATCGCAGAAGACCTGTGCATTTGGTTCTCCAAATGCAGTTCAGCATCGCCTTTCCACTGCCCCATTTCCTCTCAAATAACCTCTGAGCTTTGAACAACTTATTTTTCCCTTTCTCAGCAACTTTTTTTCAGCTACCCACCTGGCTCCTCCTGAGCAGAGAGAGACTCAGTGAGTTTGGAGCCCGGCTCCTGGCTGGTGACCTGTTTCCCTGCGGCCGGGGAGGAATTTCCAGAGGACGAGTGGTATGCGTGCCGATCTCAGGGGAACCGGGCAGCTGCCAAACCTAACCGGCAAACTGGGCCAGGAAAGGCCCCACATATGCTTTCACCAGAGGAAAAGAATGTTTGTGGAAACTGGGAATAGTGGAGCTTATTTAACTTCGCTTTTCTCCTCCTCACATTCTTCTCAGTCTCAAGCCCAGCACTGAGCTCGCTCTGCCACAAGCACCGTGATAGCGAGGCAAGAGCAGCCTGGTTATTGCTGCAGCCTGGAGCATCTCGGGGGGGATAAAAAAAGTTACCAGCTAAGGGTTAGCCACTGAGTAGGGAAGGGAGCCCCGTGACTTGTGGTGCAGACCAGGGCTAGTTTAATGTCTCTGTATGAGCAAGTATGCTGTGGAGGGTATATCATAAAGCTGCCATAGCAACAGCCAAATGAAACAGGATTCGGGGGTACTGGGAGACACAGGGACAATAGAGGCATACAGGATCCCTTCTTTGTCTTTCTTTCCTTCCAGTGGGAGAGAAAACCCCATGGATGACTGTCCCCTTGGGGACTTTTGTTTCTGTGTCTCCCCACCAGTGTTATTTGCAGCTTAACCTCAAGTTGCCTTTTTTTTTTTCTTTTTTATCATGCTTTGATGCATTTCCTCCTCTGCTTCCCACCATCAGCTGTCCATGTAGCTGACCTGCATCAACTTCACCCATGGCAGTGCCAGTCCTGAAAAACACTTTCACCAACAAATAACGTGTTTGCGCTGGAAGCTTTTAACAGTCAGGGTTACTACAGGAAACCAAATTCCAGATAATGATTGAGAGTGTGCCCTCACTCCGGAGAGTGGCAAAACTCCCCTTGTCTTCAGTGGTGCTGGTTTGCACATTTCAGTGCTTCTAAAGTTAAAGCAAAGAGCAGACCGGTTTGCCCACTTAAACCAAGACACTTGCACAGCTCCCTGTTTTGCTGCAGCTGGTTCCACATACCCAGAGATGCTTCTCTGCATCTTGGATGGACTCAGCTCCCTTCAGCAGACCCAGCGGTGTGCAGAAGAAGAGCGCGTGGCTTTGCAGAGCCCCGGGTTGAGATGGTTGCAGGCTGTGCACACGGGCAAGCACCCGTGTTCGCGTCCAGCACCCTGGGCCAGCCCTATGGGTCCTGCCCTGCCTTGAACCCGAGCACAGGCACTGCGTGCAAAGTTAATTGCTCCACCACTCAGTGCTTTACCTCAGCAATTTACATCTTGCCTGTCACTACTTGAGTAATCAGAGCCTCTGCAGCCTGATGATGTTCATTAAGACCTGCTGACTTTCCTTTCAAATGACATTGTACTATTCAGTGCTTGTGACAGGATTTCTTTCTGCCTGTGAAGTCATTACGCTCCTGCTGAATCTGGCATGATCTACCCCAAGAAAAAAAGAAAAGCACTTTATGCTTCAGAAACAGAATTAGAAAAATATCACCACTATTAACAACGTACAGGACTACATGCGCACAGTCATCCTGAAGAGATCTGGGGCAAGTGATTTAATTATTCCATGCCTCACAATGAAAAAGGATGCTAACATTTCCTCTCCTTAATTACACGGAAAGTTCTTTGCAGAAGGAAAGATTTTTTTTTTACTCTGTGTGTTCCCATAACCAGGTACCAGAGGGGTCTCTGGGCTCAGCAGTCGAGTATAAGATAATCAGGAGGGAACTCAGAGAGTGCTCTACAGTCTTTGCATGAGTACATGAGTTATTTAATTTGTAACAGAGCTGCTTCACCTATGGAAGGGAACGTCGGCTTAACAGCATGCATTAAGAGCAGTGAGGTGGTTGTTAAAGGTAAGGTGAAGGGAGCTATTTCCATGTGAAAGTGTAAGGAGGGATTTGAATGGCAGGAGGTGCTTCTGAGCTGGACTTTGGTTGGGACATGAGGATCCTTGTGCAAACTGATCTGGATTCCTGTGACAGCTCTATACCTGGGACTGAGGCAAATAGATGGGGCTCTACAGCATGCAGGAATCCTAAAAAAACAACCAAAGCGGCAGCAAATGCCTTACTGACTTGCCATTCCTCAGTACTGGGATCACTGAGAAGATTCTACTGGTCCCACTTTCAGCTCATCGTTCTCACTTAGTCTAGCACATATCAAAGAGAAAACAGTTTTACCTCATGTGTCTTGCTCTTGTTACTTACCAAGATTTCCTCAAAATTGTCTCGCTCCTTTCTCTTTTTAACCTTTATTCTGTCAACCGGTTTATGACTGTATGAGCTGTAAGATTTAGCCATTTTTTGGCTGCTGCTTGTGGTGAAAAGAGCCTCAGAATCACTTAGATCCTTCCTTGCTAACAGCATGACTGCCTTTATAGAGTACAATATCCGTCTGCGATCTAAACTAAGATGCGGAAGCTTCTATAATCTATCCTCCCTCTGATCTCATCACAGTTTGGCATCACTGCCCTAGAAGAGATTATAAACTTTGATTTTTTTAAGCATCCTTTGTATGTCTTTCAGTTTCAGGTATCCACCGTGAATTCTGATTCAGGAATCAAACTCCATGCAGGTTAAATTAATTAAGTTTGCCCCTAAAGGAGCATTTGGGGAATCAGGACATGCTAGAAAGGATTTTGATTACAGTTGCAGCCCTACCTTATTGGATATTTATCCTACACAGGTTAAATCCATTCAGAGACTGTTATATTCTAGCTACCTTTCACAACACCAAGCAGCTTTCCCAGGTACTAATCACTAATCCCTTTTCAGCCCCTTCTTCGCTCCTCTCCCTGGTCTTCCTGCAATAGCATTTTGTTTAACAGTTTCAGACTGCCACCACAGCTGGTGCCCAAGGGATCTGCCACGAGGAACGGGAGGGCCACATCTGCACCGCACAGCAAAGCACAGGGCAGAGATGTCAGAGCCAGAGGCAGTACGGCCATGTCACTGCGGCACCGGGGCCAACCAGTTGGTCCCTGTTGAAAGGCAGAGCTCGTTCCCTCGGGCACCTGCCATGCACGTAACTGTCACCCTGCTGGGACACCAGCTACAGTCCCCGCGCTCTCCTGTGACGCGCAAGGCAGGCAGCTTGCCTCAGCCCTGGGTCTGTGTTCTCTGCTCTACACACCATTGTGCCATGCAGATGTCCTAGTTGCCTCCTTGATTCATTAGTTCTCAAATATTTTCCAGACCTGCTTGAAAACAGATTTTTGTCCTTGCTTTCTTCTAATTTTTTAAAGGGCAGAAAACATTCTTCTAATGCCTCCTTCCTACTACTTACAGCGTCGGACAATTTGGTTTTTATGGATCTATTTTTAGGTCTCTGACATATATTTATACTCATCTCTTATACAGCTCTGCAAAGGAATTCAGGAAGTAAAAGTATAGATACATAAATTGTCTTCTTCAGGTCATCCAGCTGCAAAGCTAATTCCTCTGAATTTCAATCCCAGACTGCCCTTCAGGCAGTGCCTCCCTCTCTTTACAGGTACAGTTGCGGTACTTGGTGCAGTAATAATTTGCATCAGGCAAATAAAGCCCCAGACCAGGACAGTCCAGCCTACAAACACGCATTCCTGGGAACTGGCACAGACTTGTGGAACAGACTCAGGGTAGGTGGGAAAAAACCTCTGCAGCAGCTCAATCAAGCCTTTTGCAGCTCCAGTGAGGTCATTGGAATGGGTCCAACAAGCAGGGAAGTTGGGGCAGTTGAGGCAATTTTCCAAGTGATCACATGGGAGCCAAAGAAAAGGGAAATATTGCGTTTTCTCCATAAGAAGAAGCATTCTTTACACAGCCAGGCTTAGGCAGAGTTGGCTCTGTTTCATAATATTTCATATCTTTCATGGTTTTATATGCATGAAATATTTTAGGAATTGGATAACAATGGCTTTATGGAAATTAAAGGAAATTAAATAGATGTTGCATTTTAAAAAGTTCTTGTATGCAGTCCAGCTGGTGTAATTTCTTTTTACCCTTGGACCAGACCTTTGGAGACCTCAGCACATCCTAAATAAACCAAGACCATAACCCGGTATACTCAAGGCCCGCTGGGCATATATGTGTTTGACCATTTGTGTTGTAATTACATGCTGTGTTCAGGTCACATTCCCTTTACTCGTGCTGTCCACGCCAAAAATATCAAACAAGTGTTACTGTCAGTGGTGGAATCCCAGAAATTGCTCGAGACTGGAGTGCCTGGCTGTAAGGGGGCAATATGAGATGGGGGGAAAAGAGGCAAATAAGGTCAAAAGGTGTGGGGGGGGTGCAGTACATGCCCTAATCTCCAAGGCACTCATCCTTTGCCCACGCAGCAAGATCACCAGCAACCTGATACGTAGCAAATGATCACAGAGTACAGAATACGTTAAACACTGCTTCCTTATAAAAGGACAGGCTGGATTCCCTCTCCTGGCACCGGAGGGCTGCCAGCCTGCTGTAGCTAAACCCACGAGCAGAAGCAGCCTGCAGAAGTTGCTCATGTAGCAGCTGCTCCATCAAACTCACAAACTCAGTTGCCACAAAGCTAGAGCAAATACTAAAAGCTTGCTCTGTTGTGGGGAAATCAAGGAGGATGGGCCTTCTGTTCTTCCGAGTAATTCCTTCTGCAGAAAGCCTCTAAGGAGAACAAACTGTTCCCCTGATGTTAGGGAACAACCATTTGGCTTTCACCGAGCACTAAAGACTGGGTACAAAATAATGCATGTGGACCAGATAGATCTGGATGTAACTGCAGTACTGCTTGTGAGGTCTGGAAGGCACAGCACAGCCATTCCCCAAAAGCATGAAACCTCAGTGGTGCTAATATAGCTAATACATCCTTTTCCCACTGATGGGTGAAAAGAGTTTTACCTTCTTATTTTGCGTCTTTCAACATCTCCTTTTCCAACCTCCACTGAAGGGTGAACTTCCCATTGCGGCTGCTTCCCCGCTGTCCAAGAAGCCACAGCCACAAGAAACCGTACCGCGTCTTCACTCCCTGAGCAACCACGCTACTGTTTGTGTGCCATTTATTTCAATCAGGAAGCCCTTAGAGCAAATAAACTACAGCCGGCTGAGATGAAACTTGCTAATAAGGATTGCCTTAGGATTTCTCCTAAGGGAATGGGCAATTCTTATAATGCAGGTCTGAAGCTACCTTCTGCTTTCCCATGTATTGGTACTCATCAGGGCAGTTTGATAAAAGCAGCTGGGTGGCAAGCAGTGACACTGTCTCCTGTTATCACAGCTGCGTGGAGGTTTTTGTTTATTTTTGTTGTCAAAGAACAGGATTTGTTCCTTGGTTTCTCCAGCAAAAACATCTCTTAAGATCTGGAATTCTTATTTGGGACCTTCAGAAATTAATATCACCACACCTCTACCATCGCATAGGGAATATCACTCAGTAGAGACCTAACATCACCTTTTCTTCCTAGACAGGTGCTTCACAAAATCTGAGAGAGTAATACCGTACAGCTAAGCCCCCAAGAGGCTCAAGGAAACCTGAGGTGATGACAAGCAAATTATTTTATCACCACTCAGGATCTTTTCTTTTTATTCTGAACATGTCCATCCTAGGGACCAAGCTTTGCATGTAACTTCTGGACCAATGTCCACAGCTGGATATAGGCAGGCTGAGAAGTGTGTGAGATTTTTAACACAAATATTTGAGGGAGTAAAAAAAAACCCCAAAAAAAGCACTCAGTTTTCCTTCCAGAAATACCTTTTTTTCCATTCATTGATGCTCATAAAAGCAAAGGGAAAAGGGAGGTGGCAGTCTGGAGTTCCCACTCACCAGGCAGCACAAGTCTTTCCTCACGTCTGACTTATTTCTTGAGCCAAAGCTTAAATACTTGGTTACAAGGACTGGGCACCCAAGGCTGCCTGGGTACCCCCAGTGAAAAAACGGTAAAGGCTAGACCTTGTTTCATTCAGTATTGACTGTTCCTTTCTATTGCAAACAACAACTGTTGGTAATTAAAGCAAGACCCTTTGTCCTACTGTTTTGTAAACACTCTGGACTACTAGTCAACATGGAGATGATATGCAGATCTGTCTATCATTTCCATCAGACCAGATGCTGATCTGTCTTTGCTCTTCCATTGCAAAACTCAGATCAGGAGTTGGATAAGACTTAAATGACTGAGGTTTAACCCAGACAAGACTCTGTTGTTTCTGGAGGGAGGGAAGAGCTCTGAGTGTGCAGAAGGGTGTGTCGTGCCTCAGTACTCAAATTTTCTCTGAGATTTCTAAGCAATTAAAACCTAGGACAGTGCTTTGGCCCTCCAGATACTGTAGATTAGGATGAGATTGGTTGAGCTGACACATAGATAGCTGAGGGGAGTGGAGGTTCCCTGAACTACCTGTTGTTGAAGGAGTCATGCCTCTAAAACGTATTTGGAGCTGAACAGTCCCAGCAGCTGTGGAGAAGAAATCTGGTTTCCTCCTCAGCAGATGGCTGTACACAATATTTGTGAGAACCGAACTCCTTATCACAACAGGGAATGAATCTTCTTTTCCCTCTGAAGTCTCCAAAAAGAAGCTCTAGAGCTTTCGGCTTGAAAACAATCTGCTTTCCCAAAATACAATAGAGTTCTGATGTTTTCCTTTAAATATTCATGGTGATTAAAATTGGACTTTAATAGTTGCATGGATTTCTTTTAGGGTTATATTGTTATTGTTTAATTAAAATAAGTGTGTCTGCAAAAGTGAAGAACATCCTTAAATTGCACAGTGATTATTCCATGGAAATTAAGCCCTTTCCTTTTGCCTTTTTTTCATTTCATAGGTAAGGTGACCTCATTCTTCCAAAAGGTAGTGGTTTTTTCCATATATACAGACCTAGTTCTGGTTTCCTCGCCTTTTTTATGTGCCATCCCTGGAAGAACAAACTCTTATCTACAGAATTAAGTTACTTTATGATGACAATTCATGTCCTTACTTCTATTATACAGTAAGAGAAAAGGAAGGTACATGCAGGTATAATGACTCATCCAGCATCATCCAAGAGGCTGATGGAAATGCTGGGGAAAGACCCTGCCATACTGAGTCCCAGGTCAATGCCCTGTCAGTGAGCCCCCACTAACTGTAAGGAACAATTAAGCATTTGTCCAGCCTTAGCAGAACTGCATAGCTCTTCATTGCTTCATTGAGCCTTTGCCTCCCCTAAAAATCGAAACCAAACCCAAGCAGCAGACTAGAAAGGAACTAGCTATAAGGAGGAAGACAAGGGAGACTGGGGTGGGGAGGGGGGCATCTAAATGCTTAATTTTTTAACAGACTCCTGTTCCTTTAAGTATCTGTGAATTTCAACATCAGAACCAAAGAAATCTTTTGGGAGGTGTTTCCTTTCTCCACTTCCAGCAGCTACCGAACATGTGCCAAATACCAGAGGAGGGAATGAAACGAAAAAAGAGAAAGGACATCATCACTAGCTTTTAAGCAAGCATCTCCTATGCAGCCCAATAGTCCCAAACCATTTCATATGTTACTGTCACACACTTGAATAATGTCACAACTATAATATCGTCATATTGGCAGCTGAATCCTGATAACTCCGCAGGTAGCTTTCTCTGTGTTGTATGTGCTAGTCTGTCGGGGTAGGGTGGTAGGCATTCCCAGGCACCTTACACAAGCCAGGCATTGTTGTGTTTATTATCACCAGGTATCTGCCTGCTGAAGCAGAAGATTATGCCACCTGTGACTGCAAAGGATTTTGCTTTAAGCTTTCATGACCTTTAATTTTTGGTAATGCAGGAGAAAAAGGAGAAGGAGAGAGAAAGGAAAAAGTGAGAAAAGAATGTAGTTTTGTTTCTTGGGATATTTTTTATATCTATATTTGTATTATAATAGAATAAATATATAAATTTACCTTTATGCATTTATGCCTGTGTATTTTTCTATTTGTTTATATAATTATTTAGCTGACCTCCTGTTTAATGGAGAAAAAGAATTCCAGAGTTGGGAGGGACAAATTGTATATATATGTACGTATATGTATAATGGAACATAATTTCAGACCAAGTCTACAAACTCAGTTTTCTCTTAAATAATTTTTCATGTTTAAATCTTACCTCTGCTCCATCTGTGGGTCACAGTGGCATGAGCACTGTAATAGAACAGCAGCAGCAGCAAAGTCTTCCAAAGCATCCTTCTCTTTAAAATGTCTAGCTGAATATTAGCTTTTCAATTTCCTACCTCGTTTCTTTTCAGGAATAAATAAATGGCTTTTCCTTTCCCCCTCCCCCTTTGAAGGAGAACCTGTCTGTTCTTCTGAGTACAGCTGAAGTCAGTGTGCAGCTCCTCTCCCAAACCAAGTCTCCTCGGGATCAGGAAACTTACTTTCACAGACAGACTTTGTTTTTATCCACATCTGGAATGACTCATGGTGCATGTGAGTTTGCTGGCAGCTGTGTGAATAAATATCATTACATTTTTGTAGTTGAGTTTCATTTGTTATATGGGCCAGTTGGAATTTATTTTTGTCCAATAAACAGCCACAAGCAACTTCATTAAAGGACACTCTTGAATCCTAGCTCTGTAGCTGCTCCTCTGTAACACAGTGGGCTATACGCTAACCCGTGTCTAAGGTGAAAGCCTCCTCTGGGATGATGTACAGCCGCCCTTGGATGCTGAAGCGAGGGAGTGGGGCATGTGCTCTGCGAGAACATTTTGCTACTGTGATTCATATAATGACTCCTTTATTAAGAACATATAATGCTGCGCTTAGACTTCACTTCTGCAAGACAAATCCTGGCCTTTTCCTCCGTATGCCCAGTGCAGAGAGCAGGAAGGTCCAAATCCTTGACTGGTTCTCTTCAACACTACTACAGGGAACACTAAGCAATCCTACGGACAATCTACAATAGCCAGGCTGAATGTGGAGAGGTGATGCTGAGCAAAAAGGCTACTGATAGATGTCTCCTTGCTGACACTGGCCCCAGGGAAGACCACACTGGAAGCGTTTATCCCGGAGTGACCCAGCATGGAGGAAGGTGCGGGTATGTAGTGTCCCCGGCACAGCTTCAGCAGCAGCAGCAGGGGGTGCTTCGTGGGAATACAGCACTGGAATAACAGCAGGTTGCTGTGTGTTGGAAGAGACCGATGAAAAATAGGAACACAAGGAGTATTTAGCAGAATCGAGGGATAAGGGATACTCCATTTGGTGCCTAGAAGTGATGAAGCTAATACTCTTCTTTTATAGGTGAGTGCAAGCCAGGAACAAATCCACAGATATCCGTGAATTTACACTGGTGTAAAACTGGCACATAAGAAAGGAGACTCCAGCTCGGAAGGTATAAATAGAAGAATTAAGGGAAAGGGCCAAGAGTTGGAATGACAGAGGACAGTGTGGCTCAGTATTAATGGGCACTGGCAGGAAGGCATGGAGAAAACCTGTTCAGCTCCTGTGTGCCGCATGCCAACATCTGGCCTTAGTCTCAGTCCCTTCATTCTTCTCTGTCCCAGCTTCAACTAACACCAGCTGTATAAAGGCAGGAGGGGGGTCAAATAAGGTTGTCTTGCTTGAGGCGACTCCACTTCTTTTCCTACATGTACAGATTTTCCTATGCTCAGATTGCCTCAGGTTACTCCCACATGAAAAGCACATGAACGTAAGACAGTATTTTACATGCCAAGGGGATGACGAAAGGTATAATTCAAGCAGAGGGTGGCTAACTAACTCTCTTGCTATATACTCTTCTCGTTACCATGACGTATTAGGGATGGGTCTGAATGCAAGGTTAAAGCTAGGAGTGGGCTCACTCATGTATCTGTCCGGAAATTATGGAGCTGGATTGAACTAGTTTTATGTTCCCTGGAGAGAGGGACAGAGAAAGAGAGATGCCACAAGAAGACGATTATTCCTACTTAGCTCAGATAAGTCACTTAGGACAGCACGAGTTGCTCTCTGGAGGAGGTGCATCCAGTCATCAGCATGGCCAATTCTGAGATGATGTGCATCAAGATGATTTGCATCAAGAAGGTGCAAGTTGCACCATAGTGAGGGGATAATGATCTGTCAACCACTGAGGAAAAAACATTGTGGTATAACTCCTACTGGAAAGACTTCCACCAGAAGGGAGGGCTTGAGGAAGTACACTTTAATTTAGTAAACTACCTTAGTAAAAGCCCTCTAGCAAGCAAACGCAGTGGGTATAGATGGCTTCATTAACTTAACTGCGTCAGCCTAGCTACCCTGGCAGGATGGTCTTAATGTCAGCAGGGTCTGCGAACAAGATGTTTCAAAGTCAGGTAGACAAGGGAGAAGCAGAACTTAGGGTGCACATTGCAGGCTTGAGAAATGAAAGAAAATTACAAGAAAACTTAAAATCCTGTGGGATAACAGAGGAACACATTTTCAGTGGTATTTGGGGAAGGGTGGTGGAAACTATTCTGAGGTGCTGTATCATTTCATTGTTTACATCTGAGGAAACAGCAGCTGATAAGAGACGATGAAGGAGGCCAGACAGGCTTCGTCCCCCTCTAAACCAGAATCAGAACTATTTTGCAGAAAGATCCCTGCAGGATGGCTCTGCCTCCTGCCTGCCAGGAATGGGACACTTCCTCTGCTCGTTCATTGTCACTGCTTAATATATCCAGCCTAGAAAGGGAGAGGAGAACAATCCCAGGAGTTTCCTTCCCTAATTTTCCCCTCCACCTCCAGCCTCCGGAGCAAGCACCCTAGGAGCAACAGAGGAGCAGCAGCTGAGAGAGACAGAAGAGATGCGTAAGACCGGCATACGGGTCAAAGGGATGTGAAAGTATGAAATGATTACAGATCTCTCCTTTTTCAGGCCCTGGAGATGTTGCTCTGAAGCTACATTATGTGTGATTATTTTTTTAAAAATTAATTTATTTATTTACTTTTCCTTAATCTGAGTCTGGCTACGGAATCCTCTCTAGCAGCCTTTACCTCATCTGAGGCTCAAGTACAAATTCTCCTCATCCGTGTTTCAAAGCCCCACATTACAGTCTTCAGATGTTCCAGCTTTGACTACCTCTCTCTAGGTACCACAACCGTAGGGCAAGTTTTACTTTAAGACTGCGAATGATGTACCCACATCTGTTCTCTTACAGGAAATGCAGCTGTAAATATAACAGGTCCATGTAAAATAAAGAATGCTTTCCCTGTGGCATCTCCTCAAGAAGTGTAAATGCCCCTTTTCCCCCTTAAAATTGAAGATCTTTTTCTCTCCCATGTGGATGTATATACATAGAAAGTCATATCCTCCCTATTAAAAAGCCCTCAGACGAAGCCAGGAAATAAATCTTTCAAGCATGCTCAGGGCACTTCAACTGTACAGCTTCTATTCATCTCATGACTATATTTTATTAGATAGTTGCTCGGTTTCAGCTCAAGGCAGTTTCTGCCTGTGCTGGAGGTTTGAATCACTGCAACTATAATGAATGCTGAAGCAGGGTAGAAATCCTCACTATTTATAAGTATTAAATGCTCCTAGATTGCTTTGGAAGTATCAAGCAGAGGAGTTTTATGGTGAATTCATCCTGAAGATGTGTCTGGTAGGAGAGGGTACCATGCTGCTGAAGATGGGATGCTGAGAGCTGGTCTGCTGGCAGGTCAATATTCAGGTCTTAAACCAGTTTCAGGTGAGACACTGTCACAGTTATGTTAAGGTGAATATTTATGTTTTGCCAATTCTCATAAATTTACATGTTGGAGCTGCAAGTCCTCCGATGTTCCCAGTATCTGCGAGACCTTTCAGGCACAAGAAAGGTGTGACCGGCTGCTGCCTCTGCCAGGCTGTTTGAGGTGAAAATGGGCATTTATGCAACTCTCAGCGGTATGACTACATACCAAGGGAGCAGCTTTTCCACTTGATTCCTCTATCCTGATGCTGTCAGTGAGTATCTGTTTAGTCTTTTT
The DNA here is from genome assembly GCF_929443795.1 of Astur gentilis. Lineage (NCBI taxonomy): Eukaryota > Metazoa > Chordata > Aves > Accipitriformes > Accipitridae > Astur > Astur gentilis. The sequence continues at coordinate 19,426,732 of NC_064897.1, forward strand.
AAGAAACCTGGAAACAGGGCAGGGAGGAAAGGAGTGAGTGAAGACCGAACAGGGAAGCTGCCACCTGCCTTTTTACAGCCCACGCACAGTGAGAGCAGAGAGCTGGTAGTGGCACTCCACAGCTCTCCTTCCATCCCATCATAGATGCTGTCATGGTGAAAGGACAACTTCAGCAGGCTGGGAGTATAGAAACCCTCTCTTCTCCGGGGGATGCTCTGGAGTGACCAGTGCTTCAGGTGAGGTGCCTCTATGTCCTCTTCAGTAACCCACTGTGTGAGATAACGTATAATCGAAATAGAGACTAGAAGGGGAAACAAGGCAATGGGTGATCCAGGATCAGCAGCCTGTGGGTCTTCCAAGAAAAATAAGCTCTTTTTCACTGGAGAATACCAGCTTATGACGTCAGTTCAGCTTTGGCTTTGGTGACTTTCTGTCAAGCCCAAGGCGGGGTTCCAGTCTGCCCTGACACCTCAGTTGCTGTGGTTGCAAATCTTCTGTCAAACAGACGGATATTTTTTAGATTTGCCCTGGTTCAATTTGAAAACAGGGAGGAAGTTCCTCTGAACCAGAAACTCTGCTCTGCAGCTAGAGCCCTGCCCTGCTCCACGGGCCGTGCGGCATCTGCCTGCCAGTATGCCAGCACAGTGGAACAATATTGATGCATGACACAGACGTTGGTCTCCTTCCCACCATAGAGATGGATAAATGGAGACATACACGCAAAATGACTCACTCACTGAACGAATCGATGCTAGAGCTGGGGCTAGAAACCAAGAGCTGATCCATTCCTCTGCCTAAATCTGGCACTGCAGCAGCTCGCACAGCACCAGTGCCATCAACCGAAATGAGAAATTACCTTCCACAAGAGGCAAAGAAGTACCCTCATAACTAGGAGCACAAAGAGGAAAAAAAGAAAAACATCTCTACACAAGCTCCCAGAAGAAGAAAAGAAGTTCTACTGAAACTGGACTACTAGCGTTTGAACCTCATTATCCATGATGACTCTTGCTGGCCCCTCAGCTGAGGTTACAGCTTCTGAGGGCTGCAGCAACAGTCTGGATGGCAGAATCTCACCAAGCCTCAAAGCAACAGCAGCCGGGATAAACATCGCCATACAGTGCAATGGACTTGTAACTTGGAAGGGACTTTGAGGCATCTTTTAGCTGTCCTTCTGCCCCAGAGCTCCCTTGCCACCTCGATCTAGCTGCCTGAGCTCACATTCACAAGAGCACTTAGATGCTGAGCTGATACTTTACAGATCTACACTTAAATAACCAAAATTTAAATTCTGCCCATGCATCTTTGCAGATATCTGAATTCCTTGTGTGCCTAAGCTTCCCTGTGAGTCTCCTTAAATGCCTGTATCTACCTTGAAAACGTTGAGCTGCTCACATCCTATTTCATATTTCAAACAAAATATTGAGACTTGCCTTAATATTTACAAAAATATATGACTGCAGATGTCCCTTCTCAAGTCCCATGGCGCACAATTCAGGTTTTTTCCACATACTTAGGAAGCAGATGGGGCACATATTTTAGTCTGTGACTTGATTGTTTGAGAAGTCGCCTGCTTTATAAGGTGTCCTGGCTCAGATCCTTTCTCTGCCTAAGGAGATGTGAATACATACCATAGGAGATGACCCCAAGACCTGAATTACAGGATCTTCTGGGACAGAGCTTTTCAACTCCGTTGCTGAATCTGTTACTATACGTGGGAGGTAATTAAATATTCGTTGTAGCAGAGAGAAGGAACGTGAGGATGACTCTTTCGCCATGATCACAGCACTCACACATGAGATGCAGATCTTACTACCTACCCATCTTTTTTATTTGGAAGCAGGATACATTCCATTGATATTTCATTATTCACCAGGCTCGTATAAAAATGGAAGTTCAAGTTGTCTCAGGAAGAGGAGGCATTTGAATCCAAGTTCTTGGATCCTAATCAAGTACACTAACTGATTAACTAAGAAAAGATCCCTCTCCTGTTTTAGATATTAAAAAATCAGGAAAGGATTCATGTTTACAATGAAAACCTGAGCAGAGACAAATAACTCCCACTAGCTTTAAGCTCCAAATAGACACAAAATTTAATATGCCCCTTTCTCCTTGGTATTTCCTCTTGACTGGCTTAGATAGTCTCTGTGTTTCAGCCTGGATTATGTGAATCATTCTCAGACATCAGGCTTCTCCCCAGGCACTGTACAGATAGCCTAGATACTGAAACTGGGGCTGTGAATACAGCTTGGAGCAAAGTTAAGCATGCTCACAGCTAAGCCCAGCAATGCAGAGCCAGGGTCCCTCCTAAATCAAGACTTCATAAAAGTGATGTGCTAGTAAGCTGCTTTGGTCAAATGTGTGTTGCACTACATGAAAATTAAGGATGCCACTTTTTTCCCCAAAAATTTTCAAGACAATGTGCAAGGCGGTTTTTTGTTCAGTTCCTCAAGCCTCAGTCAAGGTGGTGCTACTCACACCAACCCACAGAGGAAGGAGCACAGAGATATAGTAGTCAGCAGAAGCTGGCATGGAAAGTCACTGATGGGAGTCTGACTTCTTTCTCTTGCTGCACCTTATAAAATACAGACTGTTAATTTTCCTCGTGGCTGCTAGGGCAGTTGCTGATGTAAATCACTAGAGCTACACCTACGTTAGAGAATCTGTGTTGATTTATATCAGCTTATAAGCATGTAGTCCTTGCTGGTTAATGCAGCATAACCCTTTTGGAAAATGAAACTTTTCAAAGATTCCATCACTTCTGCTTTTTTGCAACCTGTTGGCTGCCAATGTAAGCTCCAGTGGCACAAAGCCAATGCAAACACCAAGGCTATGACTTGCAGTTAAGCAACAGAAAATGCTGTTAGTAGTGCTACTGTAGGACAAGGTCTGAAGTGAAGCAGACAAGAATTTTCTGTCACAGATCACTGCTAATATCATAAAGGAAGGTCAGCTATGCAGAGAATTTCCTGCCTTTCAGCCTAGAAAGTCAATAATGACAGCAGTGAACATTCACAGGGGGAGTTTTATGACTAAATCCTCAGAACAGCAGAAAAAAATGTCTCTTCAGTAAATATAGCCATGAAACATTAAATCCAAAACAAAACAAAACCAGAGCTTGACAATACAAAACCAAGAATAACTGATGCCATCTCTGAAGCAGAAAGAAACACCAAATGATAAACGTAAGCTCATTACCGCAAGTCATTACCAAGAACAGCCAGACCAGAGCTTTTTACAGATTCTATCTTTTAGTTTAGAGTATAACCCTAGAGTCATCAATCTGTTGAAATTGTGGAAGGAAATTGTCCTGGGGTTAAGAAAGAGGCAAAAGCTCTGGCTAATAACTATAAATAAGATATTAGAGACACAGTAAAGATGGATTATGTGGTGATAGTGTTAGTAGAGAGGTGTAATGCAGTGGCATTATGTAAAAAGTCAAATGGGAGTGGGATGAGGCTGGATCATAGGAAGAGGATGACAGAAGAGGGGTGGGATTAAGAGTGATTGCCAGATGCAGACGAGGTTATGGCATCAGCATACAGGCACAGGAACTGAACAGACCTGGGCTCTTTTGTAAAAGGCCTGAGATAAAACTTGAGTCAATGGGAAGCTCAATGTGAAAGTCAGTTTCCAGTTGCTCCTGCTCTGAAAACTTCTTCCACTTACTGCTTCGGCTGGTTAACACACTGACATTCCCACTGGTTTACTCCAGTGTAGCACTGGTGGGGCTCTTCAGGGGCACGTGGGTGATTTAAAACACGAGTGAGATGAGAGGATAACTCAACCCATTCCCTCCAGATGGAAGCAGTAGAGCGGTCCAGCTCTTCCTTTCTCCTTGAGCAGCCATGTGGGCAAAGCAATGAGAGATGCAACAGGTAACCTGCAAAGCAAAGTCTGAACCTTAAGATGTCCTAGTCTGTAGACTGAACATTCCCCTCTGCAACATGAGCATTCCCCACCCCATCAAGCTTTTTTACATTGAGAAATCACAAAGCAATTGCATTTCTTCTGCAAAGTAAAGTCTTGCTATTTTCTAGTTGCCTAAATAAGCTCCTTAAACCAGTTTGCAGGTATGATCGATGCGGGGAGTCAAAACATTCTCAAAAAATGGGAGGCCTGACTTGTGCCTGACACCTCAGATCCACCGAGAATGTGCAGATCTTCACAGATGCAAGAGTTACTTTTCCATGCTTCCAGTATGTTGGCTGTCAGACCTCCAGAGAAGCAATTAATTATTTTCTGAAGCAGCAAAGTTTTCAAATATGAGAACAACTTTATGGCAAAAGTCTTCAAGAGGAATTCAGGGTCCTTTCTGTTTCTTTCTCTGTGTGGCGTAGGCTTCAGGCAAAAGGCAAACTTTGAGTGAACCATTGACTTTTCTCTGCCTTCATCTTTATGTGCAGAAAAGGGAAGACAATGCTGCCCTTGCTCCTCATTTGTTCATCTCTTTAGACTGTAAAATCTTTTGACCAGGGATTGTCTGTGCCATACGATGCACACATGAGCCTTCCCCTCTGCTGAGGCCCTGGGGTGCTTTAGGTGTCCAATCAATACAATATACTGTGCCTTTGACTGTAGTGAGTCATAAAGACGAAGGAAGAGAGAAAGGGATTTTCACTTTATGTTATTCAAACAGGTCACAACCCAATTCATTCCTGAATGACCTAACTGACAGAGGTATTTAGCACACAGATTTCTTTAGCAGCCTTAAGGGGCAAAAAAATGACCAGCTCCTCCAAGTTAAAAATCAAGACACCTGTTTCAGTGGTGGGAGGGTTGTGAGGACACACAAGAGCAGCAGCAGACACTAGCTCCTCACTTCTCCAGGCCTTTCCTCAGCTCCCTTTTGTGAAACAGCAACTTGGTCATAATGATAAGAGCTGAGACACACAGTTTTACTGACAGCACAGAAAATAACACACCGGTTGGAGAGGAAAAGGAGGTCAGAACCAATTAAATATCCTAGGCTGCACTGACTAAAGTAGCAATCGATACCCTGAACACATGAAGTGTTGGATGATTGTTCAAGACACACTTTTCCCACTTGTGAACCAGGTTTTTTCTTGATAAACAGCTGTAAAGTGAAAAGCATCTTAAAGCCCTAGACTGTATCTTAGGCTTCAGGAGGAGGGACAGGTCATTGATTTAACAACTCCTGCTTATAGCTAAAATCTGTCCAGGATGGCAGATTCGTTCAAGGATAGAGGAGCAAAGGTGAGTATAAACCACAGGTAATTCCCTGGGTTCAAAAGAGCTCTCGCAGCTGCCTTAAACCATTGCAGCTTTCAAGAGACTTTCTTCCCAGCGGTGATCCCTCCCTCCCTGCTCAGTCTCACAGGGCGTCCTCTCGCCTTATGTGTACAAACGTGGTGGGGCAGGGGTAGATGTAAACTTCCAGCCATCCTGCCAGGCTCAAGGAGCTGCCTGCTGCTGGGGTACGTCCTCATCCCCAGCGGGCTGCAGCCGCCCAGTGCCACGCTCCGTGACGACCAAAAACGCTACAGTGTGGTGATGAAACTGGCCCAAGGCCATTATAAAACTGTTTTCAGTAGTGCCAGTTTCCTCAAACAAACCACCAAAAGAAAGCCAAACAAGCGGAGTGTGTGAGTGAATAATAGGCACATAACAGAGCTCCTTCTCCTCCAGAAAAATAATGGATGCATACAGCAAGCTATTCCCTTGCTGGAGAGGTCCACAACCTCTGAAGTTAATGTATATTCCAGCTAATGGGAATTGTAATCATTGGCACCAGGCCTACATTTAGCTCAGTACCAGCCCTAGCACAAGGGAGGCATTCAGAAGCAGCTCACATCCAAGGGCAGGAGGAATGAGCTGCCAATTGTGTCAGACATGTTGCCTCAGGGGAAAATCTAGCTTGTGGTGCTGCTGCCTGCTACATTTCTCTGATCCCTTCCAGAACAGGCTGCCTCTCTTGTGCCTAGCACCCACAAACCACCAAAATTAATAGCATAGTGTTCTTATTATCTGCCAAGATTTCTCGATTGTACGGCACAGTGCACGCGTGACAACACAACCAAATTACCTTTCTCATTGCTGAGAAGGGTGTGGGCTAGTCTCTCTCTGACGTACTCTCACTTTCTTCCTTCCTTAGCTTGGCACAAAAGCTTGAAAGCAAATGTAATGGAAAAACCAGCAAATTCTCACCTCTTTTTTTTCCTTGAAGAACTATACTTGTGAGTGTGTATGCATGTGTGTGTGTGTGCATATGGAGGGAGAGAGCGTACTGCTGAGAGCAGCTCCCTCAGCAAGAGGGAAAGCTGTCTTTCATACCTGCAAAGCATGGTAGTACAGAATTGCTTGCACTGCAGAGACCTTACCTCTTTGATATTTGCACTTGTCATTTGTCAGAAGCTATATCAGCTGCTCCTTGCATCCTGGGCTGTGCTATCAAGTGCCAAGAGACCAAGAGAACAGTGTAATTAGCTCCAGACTTGCACCAAACCTTCAGTGAACTAATGGTACTGGCCATGCTGAGGGACACCTAGCTCATATCTGTAAGCTGAACAATTCCCTATTGCTAAGTTGCTTTAGTTCAGTGGAGCTCGAACCATTACCGTGGTTCCCAACTGTTTCTGTAGTACACAACAGCAAAAACTGTAATGAAGGCCACACCGATCCCATTTCTTGCATGTCACCTGTGACTAAAACATTACACATAGTGATAGCCATACTGCAGAAAAGAGGGAGAAAGTATTGTCTCATTTTCTAAACAGTAAAATCAATGAGATTCAGGTAATCTAGAGGTGGTAGGGAACTGTATGATGAGTATGTTTCTGCGTGGAAAACATCAGTTAAATGAAACTGGAATTTTCCAAGGCATGGGAAAATGTGTATGCCAATTCTGGGAGGAAACATTCCTAAGCTCTAGAGGGAACTGTTGGTCAAACTTGAGAGTCCCCAGTCCTCAGCGGATGAGTGAAATCTTACAGTGCATTGCTACAAGGTATGGAAAACTTGGATTCAAGTCCTTATAGCTCCCACATCTGAGACAAGAGCCTTATCTGTCTATTGACTACATGAGGAGAGAGTCCTTCAGGCTCCTCCATCGTAAACACTTCATTTCCTTCAAGCAAACCAATATTAACTGAGACAGGGATCCCAACTTGGCTCCTACACATCCCATGAGAATGTTATAACCCTAGTTAATGCCTTCCTTACTCTTCTCCTTAATGAATAATTACTTACACAAAGTGAAACCACTTTAACAAAAGAAGAGGAGCGAAGTCAAACCTCTCTCTCTTTTTCTGAAAGGTGTTGGATTTGTCTTAACACAAAACATTTCTGACAATGGAAAAACCTTTGCAGAGCAGGAAGCTTGGTTTCCACTCCGCATTAATTGTGCCCCTGTAATAGGAGATATGATAAGCAGAACTAGGCTTAATAAACCTCATCAAGTGAGGTTTGGGGACTAAAATTCAAACCAAGAATGGCTTGGATTTAGTACCTCTTTTAGTTTAGCTCACAAAGCTCAAAAGGATTATGCAAACAGTTGAAGAAATGCTTCCAGCTTGGCTTCTCTTTGAGCCAAATCATTATGTCAGGCTCCACAGAAAGCAATGGTAGGTTTTTATCTACAGATACAGGTTTTATGAATATCCTCTTCGGAGAAACAAGCAAATGCCTAATGCAAAACAAGATGCCTATCTGTCTGTCTCTCTTTCATACCTCTGTGTTCACATGGCTGTGACATCCTGTCTTTAAACCAGGCTTCAGATATTCGGTTTCGCCAAGCAGAATTTATGTCTCTCATAATGTGGATCTGCCTGGAAGAGCTCAGCATCAAGAGAGTGCATCGGTATTGCTATCCAGAGTGCAGGAAAGACAAATTCATCTGGCCTACAGGCTGCAGAGGCTTGGTGCCATCAACAGAGTCAGAGGAAGGTATGATGGGAGCTGGGCAAAACCAGTGGCGCGCTGTTTGTACTAGCTCCCCACTTGTAGGAGCCCACAGTAAGACAGCTATGCAACACTCCTGGCATGGTGGGATTGACTGATGCAGCAGAGGCTGGGAAGCTCTTAGAGTGCTCTTATGCAGAAATAAGGCGGTCAGGAGAGCACGCAGAGGTGTCATGGGAGATAAGGAATAACCCCACTGGTGCAGTGCTCCAGGGCAGACAGTAAAAGTGAGAAGAGAGCACAGGAGAAGAAAGGTGGAAGAGGTAACATCCTGAGATGCATATGCAGTTATGCCACAGAAGAAAAGGTTTGAGCCAAACTGCAGAGCATGGCTGGAGATGAGAAAAAAAGAACAAACAAAAACCAGAAAATCCATCTCAGCACAACGTTCTGAGGATTTAGTCACATCATGACTCAGGAGCTTTATAGCCTCAGGATACTGGACTTTCACAGCCTGGTCTTTCCACTGATTACTACAGGAGCTGATTTATCAAGGGGTTTATTGGGCCATGAACATCCCCATCCCTCCTAGACGTCAGGGGAAGCCTGTGCTCCACGTTGGGGGATGAGGACAGGCTCCCCTGCTCCGGCCAGCACGTCTTCATTCACTCCTGCAGCCTCTTTACAACTCTGGACTCCTAACGGGTCTGTCTTCCTGGATGTTTTGCTGGTCAGGCTGGTGCAGCTGGGAACTGCTTGGCCTCACCGGCCTGGAGGTGGTTCCCCTCCAGGACAGATCTCATGTCTTGAGCTAACAAAGGGGTGCAGGGCTGGTTGGATATGGAAAGCACGCGTGGCAAATTTTATCTGAAAACAGGTAGGCACAACTACAGTGATAACAACAGTGTTGTGCATAGTGTGTGCTAGCAGGTTGTTTAGGAACCAAACAGCACTTGCAAAAAGAGTAGGAAAAAATATCCAGACACAGTTCCCCTGATACCACTTCTATGCCCCATTAATCTCTGAATGTAGAGTCTATATCACTATTAAGGTCATTTTTAGGTAACCTCTTTTTGTGACCTGAATTACTCCTTGATCATTAAACAAAAACAGCAGGAGCAGATAAGTGAAATATTTCAAAATTATGTACATTTCCCTTGTAAAAGTCCCTCTGTCTCCTCACATAATGCTGGCTGTTGCCAGCATAACTGAGGGAAATGCAAAATGTGGTCCTGTACCTTTAAGAGCCGGATCTAATGGTTATGCCACATTTTAGTCAAAATGGGAGAATAAGGGAAGGAGACAGATTATGCTGAAGCAAATGTTGTTAAGTATCAAAGTGAGATTAAATGTAAATGTTAGCAAACTGGTGAAGCAGAAAAAAAAGGAATTTAACATAATCCTTTTTGAAATTATGAGATAAAGACGGTTGATCCCTTCTCTTCTCCCTCTCTCTCTCTTTTTCTTTCAGCCACTATCTTCCTTTATTATTTTTATTTTGACAGTAAGCCTAATGGAAAACACCAACAGCTGAGCTAAGTTTCTGAAACATTGGACAGCAAAGGGAAAAGATGAAGGCAGCTTTGCAGATTTTGCAGGTTATTGCCTCTGTGACAATAACCTCTTTTATTCCTTCCACCCCCTCCCTCTGGGGATGTGCATGTCCTGCTGTCTTTAGTTGGAAAGCAGAAAGAAACTTAGCAGATAAATGGGTTCAAGCATGTGTCCCAGGGAGATAATAGCTCTGACGTTATTCTAATTTTCTCCCAGTAAACTAGGGCTTGGTCCTGAAACACCCTCTCAGGCGAGGAGCCCATACATATTTCAGGAGTCCCATTTTAATCACAGAACAATACTTGAAACAGAGCTGTTAGGTCTTTATGGATAGCTGAATGGGGAGGAACTTTATGTTTGGTGTTTGACTGCCAGAAAGGAGATAGGACATTCGGATGCTGAAGCAGAGACTGCTTCTCCCAGTGTGTTGACCCACTAGCAGCCACAAGGCAGGGAGGATTTACATTCTCTCCAGCAGCTATGGTTGCTCTCCCTGCTGCCCTTACCTCTCTCTACCTCCTTGTCCCACAGTCTCCTCTTAGAGTGACCCAGTGTCTTGCTTCCTCCTGGTACCAGCCCCTGGGATAGGGGGAATGGCAGGAGCAGAGGAGAGTTGGGAGCCAAGTGCTGTACGCCAAGTTTGTGGCTTTGAGCACTTTACCTGTGGTTGTTTCCTCTGCCTCCCTCTCTGTCCAAATGCTCTCATCAGTTTACTCCTAATTATAATATGCACAAGTGTCTACCCTCTGTGGTTCCCTGTGGCTTGCTAAATAGTCTGCTGAGGCATTACTGAATTCCAGGAGGGGCAGAGAAGACGTATGTGCCTATGCCTTCCCAATGCTGTCTCTCTCTCCGACATGCACACACATCACCACAGAGGAAGCAGCTGACCCCATTGGCAGAAAAAGGTAACCAAAATGTCCAAGACCCCACCCAAGGCTATTGAAATAATTAGGAAGACGCCCAACAGGCTCTTTGTCAGGCTTATAATGAACACATACTTTTAAAATTAGTTTTCACCATTGTGACAGGGAAAAGAAAAATGTGTTTTATTTAGTTTGTGGCTGTGTCTTAGCCTGAGTCTTCTCTGCACAGTTAAAGCAGGCTCCTATATGGAACAGCCTCTGACCTGGATTAGCAGACTTCTGTGCCTGGTGGTCATACCCTGGGATCTGCTTGGGCTTGGGCTGGCATCCCCTCTCCTTGTTCTGAGGGGACAGACTGACCTACATGAGTGCAGAAGAACATCTGCAGCCCCTCAAGCCTTTTCCCAACCATTCACTTTCCACTCCCATCCCCACAAAGGGCAGAATAGTTTTCCTGCCATCAGCTGGGAAAACGCTCTAGACCACCCCCCTATAAGAGACACGGAGTTAGGACCACGGGCGCTGCTGCTGGGTGCTGACGCCCGTAGTAGTCTAACACAGAATTACATACCCAGGAGTCCAAACAAACCGCTCAGCATTTGCTGTGTCCTGCTACACCATGGCCCAGCTCAGCTGGTGCAACTGGGGTATACAATGGTGGAAGGAGAGGAGAGGTGTAACCCTTCAGTGGCCGAAACAGTCTGTACTGGAAAAACAAGCTTTCTGAAGAAGCTAGCTGTGCACCGGTGCTCTGCAGCCACAGTAACACCTGGAAAGGGAACACACGGCGCGTGTTCCCGCTATCACCACGGTACATCGTCTGGGAGGCCATGGGAAGAAGTCCCACTGTGGTTCGGAAGCCCCTTTTTTAAAACAAGAAGAGTTGTATTTAGGCAAGGAAAAAAGCACACTTCTTCCTCCCACACGGAAATTAAATTTTCAGGTTCTCAGACTTGGCATGAAAGCTATGAATCCTATTTAAATGAGCTGTTTGCTCTTAACAGGGGAGCATTACATAGATTCTTATTTTTTTTTAATTAGCAGTTTGTGGTGAGAAAATGACACCATTGATGTTTGGTGTCTGCTAGCTAGGAAGGTATGTTGCTGTTTGATATGAATTGCATTTGCTTTAAATTGCCTTGAGAAAGTTAATGTCTTATTCTTTAGAGCCTTATAACCATTATCCTGGGCCTGGAGCTATTTTTGTATTTAAAATGCCTTGTCCCACAATTGCAGGCAAAGAATTCCTGTTTTCTGAAAGAAAAATATCAGCATATGACTGATTGCAAGACTAAAATTCTGCCTACAGGTTAAAAGCTCTTCTAACAGGATCTGTAAATATGTGAGGGCTACATATAATCAGAAGAAAGAAAATATTTCCTGAGTACAGATCAATATTTGGAGAAGCACCGGAAAAGGTTAAGAAATAAGAAATTAATGTACACTGTGAAAAATTTGTAAAAGCAAATCTCAAACTGTGTGGTAGAAAGAAAATAATGAAATTCAAGTGAGGAGGTACTGCATTGGGAATATATTTCCTGAATGCCTCACTGGGACGGATGGCTGCTACCAAAAAAAAGGTGAAATGCTGGTGTTGCTACCCGAGTACCACTTTCTGTAGCTGCTTCTAAGATTTGAGATCTGACCTTGCTCAGTAGAGACCTGAATCTTGTGGCACTAGAGGAGGAGGAAACCTCACACAGGAACCCACAGCCCTTGCAACCTCTTCCCCTCCATCCCAGGGCTTGCGCTGTCTGTATCCAAGGAATGATATAGGGCACGGGACTGGACTTTGCCCACAGGTGGGCAGCCCTCCCAGTTGGCCCTGGGGGCTGCCCAGTGGCTGTGGGGCTGGGGCTGCTCCTGTCTCCACCGAGCCAGCGCAGGGCTGAGGGCCGTGAAGAACAGCACAGCTGGGTCCAGTCAACAAAGTCTCTGCTCTGCCAGAAAGACAGCTGCTTTCCAGTTACCCAAAAATGGAGGAAAACAGACAGGAATGTTTTGTCTTTTTTTTTTTCTGAAATTTTCAAAGCCTGATGAAACTGAAGAAAGAGGTTGGACTTCAAATTTCAGCGCAGATAGAGCTGAGGTTCACATTTCATATTAATGCTGCATTTACCACCTTCTGATTGTGTCAGATTTTAGGACTTCCTTAAAGTTTGTTTCAATTTTTGTACCAAAACTTTTTCTAGCTTTTGCTTGAAATAGGAGGAACAAGTTGTGTTTGTGCTGTTTCAAAGTTTAGGTAAGCTTTAAGACATCAGTTTGAAGCCATGGGGAAAAAAAAAAAGAGAAAAGAAGAAAAGCTATTTGAATTATTATTTTGGACGCCACCATAAACACACTTTCTGAAAACACAAAAAAACTTTAAAAAAAGTATTTCCAAAAAATACGATAATTAGAATGTGAAATGACTTAAATTGAAGTACTTTCTCTGTCATGAAACATAATCTATATTCTGGAATTTCTACCACAAATATCTGTTCTGCTACATTTGCAGATTTGTATGATTTCTTTTATAAACACTTAAAGGAGGCAAGAAATTACCCTACATTCCTTATGGTTGGATTAAAACACAGAAAAAAAGTGTGGATTGGCTACAGATGACATCTGTTAAGGCTTTTGAAGCCTTAATGTGTTCTGAAATAAAAAGAAATAATAAACACCATCTAAAAAATAGCTAAAAAGCAAGTCATTACAAAGAAAACGGAACTTTAAATAATATTCAAGTGTTTCCACTCTTAATTGACTAGTATTGCAGCTGTCTCATGGTGCTTTGCAGCTGGGTCAAACATCCCCATTGCTGCAACACTACATATTCGAGGATGCCCTCCACACTGCCGTGCAACCAAGTACAAGGTGTTCTAGGTACAGCCCGCTGTATGAAATGCCAGCGTGCAAGCGCTACCGACACAGCCGCACATCACTGCTGTCTTCCCCTCTGCTCTCTGTACCTCTCCACAGATGCTGACAAACCACTGGGTAGCCGGAGGAGACATCTTTGGATGGGGACCAGAAGTAAAAGTGCTACAATGGCCATCTTCATGCTTGGAATTTAATCATTCTACCAAAACATCAAAATGAACCGTGAAAGTCATAAAAGCCGAGCTATAGCAAAGCACCAGTCACAAATTTGGATCCAATCATTTCTATGTTTGCTCCACTGAGCAAAGATGTGGTTGACTTAAACCTTTGGGAAGCTGTCCTGTTTTGGTAAAATTACGCAAATTTATGGTGAATTTGCCAAGTCTCTTCTAAATTTGTTCCAAAATTCATTGTTCTCATTGTTACAGCTACCCTGTACATCCTCCAGGTAACCAGAAGTTCTTGCCAAAATGAAGCAGCACTAAAGATAACAGGAACATATCATCTAGCAGAATGTCCCTGGCTATACCTGGTCTCGTACATGCCAAATAGGTGTCGCCATGAAAAAGCTTTCAATCTTTCTGAAAATGCGGAAAATCACTGCTCAAATGGAACTTACAGAGCCCTATGGGTGTTGAACTGAAAGTCTAAAGAGGACACCAAGATGCAGAGCACAGTCCTATGAGCAAATGGGTGCAGGTAAGGCACCCTTCACCATAGTACAGTGGAAGGATGAACTCGATACCACAAAACCTGCTGAGTTCACAGGAATGCGTACTCTGTGCCTCTGGCTCTGCCACTGCATATAAACAATATCTTACACCAGCTTTGCACTGTTTTTGTGGCTATGCAAAGCAAACTGACCTTAACCACTACTCGTGTACTTTCAGATGATGCAGCTGAGACTAATTCACCTCATAAAACTGTCTTTCATTATCAAGACTGCAGTGCTTTAATCTGAAGCCACCCAGGAAAGAATAAAATGATAAACAATCACATCCTTTTTTAAAGAAAGCATTCTCACTTTTGCCCATTAGCTTTGACCCAAGATTGCTAAGGTTTCCTAGAAAAGGAATGCCTAAAGGAAGACTCCCGGGGCTGTTCCAGGAAGCAACTCTTACGGAGTCTGTCTTAATCACAAGCTCCAGCAGACAAGCAAAAGGCTGAATTCATGTTGGTTTGTTGGATAATTTAGCTGTCGAGTGTTTTAATGTTTGCTTTGATTGCTGACTCAAATACAGGCAAGTTAAGCTTAGAAATGGTTCAGTACAGAAATGGCAGCAAGCATTGCACTTGGTGCTTTTCTCCATTCCACATACACGGTTTAATTTGTAAACTCTTTATGTTTAATCTCTCAAGTTGATTAACTGCTCTTATAATTGGGTAGCATACACACAAAAAGCCTGCATTTTCTTTTTACTTATTGCATTGTAATTACTAACACCATTTAAGCAGAGAGATAATTTACCGTGCATTTCTGGTATACTAGGACTTCTGTGGTAAATTAGTTTTTGTTTTGCAATAAGTAAAAAGTTTAACTGAAAGCCAAAAATTTTTCTAAGGAAACTGAGTAGCAATCTATCCTCAGTGAAGACGGTGTACATTTAACACGGATAAAACGCATTGAGGTTACCTGTCAAGTTGGGGGAATAGTTATTCTGTGGTGATCAAGGCTCTGGACTGGGACCATAGACATGACTTCAGACATCTTGTCCTGCCTTTAATACATCATTATCCTGGGACTCTTCAGCAAGACAGGATGAATACAGCCACACGGTAGAGCTACGACCACTATGGAAAACCACCTCAGCACAAGGATTTGTAAGTATGCTAGAGCATGGAAAAGGTGGCATACAGGTAGGTGAGAGGAGGACAAGGATTAATCCTTTCATGCCTCAGTTGAACAGATGCTCCAGCATTGATCTACATCATGAGAGTCATCGTGAAGCTACATTATTACTGCCTCTGAGGCTCTGAAAAACTTTGTAAGAAACAGTACACCTGCCTGTGTAAAAAATGAGATCGTTCACTTCTGTGTTAGGAAAAAGGGACATTGTATCGATGAGAAGAGTTTTTGTTATGCTGGGCTGAAGACCAAGCCTCACGTTACGCTTTCCATTGTTAGTTCACTCTTCCTGGTGAGTACTAGCATTTTGATGCAGTTCCCAGTAAAAGACACATCACTTATGGGCCAAAGAATGGGTGAAAAGAAATTTTAACAGTTAAGGGACTTGTTATGTTCTTTGGTCTCCCAGCAAGGGGGTTTGTGTCAGGATCCAGAGACACACTCACCCCTGCATGGAACAGCTTGTGTGGCCAGCATCCTAGGGGATAATATTCTTTTGGATCAAATGGCATCCCCAGTAGCTGAATGGCACCTTTTAAACCACATACATAACTTCACTTTCCTTCCATGTTGCTTTTTGTTTTTTCCCTTTTACGAGGTCTACAGCAGCAGATGTTTCTTGGTGCCAGCTCCAATAGTTATCGCTGAGATGTTTAATGCCTTCCCCTAATCCACAAGCTGCCAGGGGCTAGTTTTCCTGAGAATCCAGCTTTGCTTAATGTGAAAATAAAACCAAACCAATTCACACCATTTCTGCAGCCTTCCTGGCGGAATAAAGAAGCCTGAAACACCAGTCCTCAACACAAATAGGAAATCTCCAACTTTGATGGTTTGAAAGAAAAATATGAGATACACACTGAACTATGTATTGGTCTGCATTACCAGAAGAGTACCTAGCAAGTAAAGGGAAATGGTTATCTCCTTCTCAGTACCAGTGGAGCTACATCTAATCTGTGTCCAGCTTCAGGGCATGCCAGTAGAAGAGAAAGCAGTAAACTGGAGAGAAGCCAGAGGTCAAGGGGGTGAAGAACATCAGCTATGAGGAAAGGCTGAGGAAACTGGGCTCGTTTAGCCTGCAGAAGAGAAACCCAAATGGGGATCTAGAGAAACCAAATAAGTCTGGTTCCCCCACCTAGAGGGGGGCTATGGGGAAGATGGAGCCAACCTCTTAGAGGTGCTCAGTGGGAGGCCACAAAGCAGCCATGAGCAGAAATTACAGCAAGGGAAATTATGGTAGGAAACGAGGACAAAGTTTTTCCCCCAAGGATTGTACAGTACTGGCAGAGGTGCCCAGAAAAGCTGGGGAAACTCCACCTGTGGTGATATTTAAAACTTAACAAGACAAGGCTTTGGAGTTAACTTTGAAGGTATCCCTGTTTTGAGCCAAGCGATTGGACTAGATGATCTCCCAAGGTCCCTTCCAGACTAAATTTTTCTGTGAGTCTATGACCTCATTTTTTAGATGAGGAAAGACCCAACTTAGAATGTCTAAACTGCCAGATAACACAGCCATTTTTCTGACTTTTTAGCTTTTGATGTAGTTGGTAAATCTTTTTATTGTACACACTTCTGTATTATAGAGCAATCACATGAGCACAAAGAAGAACAAATTACTATGTTTCCTAGATAAATACTTCCTGCACGGGAAATGCCCCTTTTATCAAGATACGCATCGAATAGCAAATGATTCACATTATGTTTCTGAGAAGGATCTTTCAGAAACGTGGGAAACATGGCTTCTGAAACATGGGAAATAGCCACAAACACAGGAACTCTCATGAGCTATTTAAAGGCACTCTTCTCATGATAGTGCACGACAGCACTCATAAAGCTGATGGTAAGCACAAAGGTTTTTAATAATTTTCCACAGGGTAAATCAGTTGCTTTTAATTACAATCATTCCTAGGCTAACTGCACTGTGTAGAATTATTCCATGACAGCATACCTTTACTATCCCTTCCAGCCACTCAACAGATGGGGGTTTTTTTTATGGCACAAGATGACCTTAGTGTTTCACGTCAGGATGGCTGCTTTTTAACGATAGCAGTAATTTCTCAACACACAGGGATGAAGAGCATTTTCAGAGCTCTCAGACTGTAATAGGACTAGGTTATGATAAAGCATTAAGGGTGGACCTTCTTAAGGGGTGTCTCAGATGCCGCAGAATTGGACAGAAACCTCGGATGTAATAGCCAGTTTCATGTGAGGTCTTTTTTTCCCTATAGTCCTTCTGTGTTCCAAGATGACTTTTGTTGCCTGCCACATACTGTCATGATGCTAGGCTAACGTTTCTTTTATAGTGATGTAAAAGAAACATCATAAATGCAGAAACAAAGGGAGGATGTTCCCATTGCTGCCATAGTTCATAGCCTGGGATTAAAAAGTGATTTATTTCTTTTTAAATCAGAGGCCTTGCTTGTTTTCAGACGAACCTTGAATCACAGCAGGGTTAAGTATTTCCTGCATCATAACCCCGAGTGTAAGTTACACAGTATGAATAGTTGTGTCAATCCAACAGTTCACTCCAGGCTGAAAAGGGGGGGAGGACCAACTCCCACTCCCACTGCTTCCGAGTGGGTGACCTTGCTCCCCTTCTTCTGCCCCTTCTGGTGCCTACTGGACCCTTTGCTGAGCCAAATGAGATCTTTGGTCATGGGGTTGAGAGTATGCAGCTGAGACGGGGGATGCAGGTTAGGAGGCAAGGGAAGGGAAAGGAGAGCTTCCCATCCCCGTGGTAGGAAGTCATTAGATCAGCTTAAGTCATGAGTGTAATCTTATCCTCAAAACCACTCTTATTTTAGCCTCTGAACCATTTGTTGAAAAACATCTTACTGCTTTTTGGAAGTGATTAAAGTTCCTAGAAAATGCTGTCTTAAAGAAGTATCTTAGTGGGAAAATTTTGCTGACACAAACTCCACAACACATTAAGAACAAAACGCAGATGCAGAATGGCAAATAATCTGAAAATTATGTTCCTGTGACAGGGAGATGGCTATTTGTCTTTACTAGTGTAGTGTCTTCTCTAGTTCTCCCTCCTTTCTGTCATTTAACGGAAAGCAGCTACCCCTGCCCTAGGCCTGCTGTTTTCATATTTGATGTGGTAGAATGAAAAAACATCTTTTTTTGTTTGGTTGGTTTCTTTCATATTATACTTCCCTTTTTCCCCTCTTTTAAGACTCATCTGCATTCCAGGTCTGTTTCTGCTCCCAGATGGTACATGTCACAGGCATGGTTTACTGATAATTTTAAAAAGCCTTTTATTAAGTCAAAATATCATAGGAAAAAAAGATTGTTATATAAAGAGCATAAATAAAAGATTTCTTTTTCCTTATACATAGATGCCACTGAAAGGAATAGTGACGGTGAACATGGTAGTAAATGTTTTCAGGAGGAAAGGTCAATAACAACAATATCAAATTCTCATAAAACTCTTGTTTCAGTAAATGAAGCAATGAAACGAAAGAAGATATAATATCTGCTATGTGTTGTCAAGCATCTGGAAGTTACACTGGGAAACCCAACATGAACCTTTTACATGAAACTAGATATAACATCTCCATTCTGTGCATGGAAGAACTGAAGCCTAATCTCTGTTGTAACCTTTCAGTACTTAGTAATTTATTTTATACATATAGAAGTAATTCACTGTATTAATTGTTACATAAATTGCTATTTTGCTATATATGCATCCATTGCTATATATGAAAGTACTTAGTCATTTAGTAATTATTTGTCAGGTCATAATCCATGCCTTGTTGTCTGACACAGACAAATACAAGGAAATTAATGGGCTGGACAAGCGTTATTGCACTGGTGTCTCATGGAGAGCTTGTCTTTGCTGTAATACTAATTTGCACTGAACCTCAGGTTCAGTGAACTGAGCCTGAGCTTAGAGGGGCTTTCTCCTAGGACTTGCTCACCTGCTTGAGGATGTGAACTGATATTCAAGTGCTGCTGATGAACATGCTGGTAATTACATTACAAAAACTCATAAAGTAGTGAACCTAGTCACTCTTTTAATTGAAGCACTCTTAATAAAAATTGCTGTATTTTCTTGGGTGGTCACTCCAACTCAAACGAACTAATTTCATTAGGAGCTAACTACAGAGCACTGACTCTACCTGTTAAAGAGCAAACAAACTCTGAAAACCCAGTATCTGCAAAAAGTAAAAAAACATGCTGGAAAGACACTTGAACAAGAACTTAACAAGATTATTTATTTTGGTTGAGCCAAGTAATCCAGAAAACATGACCCATAATTGCTTCTTATGAAAAGATACAAAATAATAGCAGGTGCACGTACATTGAGGGGAGAGATGGAGAACAGAGTGACTCTTGCAAGATTTTATTTTTTCCATAGAGTTGTAAATGTAACTGAACACATAAATATTCTCACTTTCACATCCTGAAAAAAATACTTCTACGTTTCTCATAGAAACGGTACTCGATGCTTCCCATAAGAATAGCTCCTTGGATAGTATGAGTGACAGAAGCTCTTACCCAAGCAGAGCCACCCCCTAAACAGGACAATACTTGTAGTCAACAGACTGGTGTGATCTATTCATAAAAACATATATACCTACTTTTACCACGATAGACATGGAGTCACTATGGAGTAACCAGAGTGTGAGAATTTTTAATACTGTGCATGTTTTGGTTGATAAAGTTATAAAAGACTGAAAGACTGTCATGTGAATATGCCCTTCTGCCTTAATGGAGGATGAGAAAGGTATAAGCCGGAAAAATGTGATGCTATGCAAAAGTTCTCTCAGCAACTTGACAGAAGGAGTGTGTGTGGATAATTGCAGGATGGAAGTCTGTTGTCAGGTACCAAACCACAGTGAGACATCTGCTCTGCCAGTACTGGAATCCGTCATCAAAAAGGCCATGGAGCTGAGGAGTCTTGCTGAGAGGGTGAGGAGGGCACAGGATTTGCAGTGGTCTGTTGTGACCCAGAGGTAGCGTGAAGGAGCCGAGTTCTCCAAAAAGCAGGAAATTGCAAGTCCTCAGTCGTCAGCTAAGCATACAGACTGACCAGTTTTAAGGGATTCATTCTGAACATTTTGGCTTGGGGAAGACATCTGCTACTGAAAATCTCACTCAGTCCTGCTGGAGAGAAGAGAAATGCGTTGCTCAGCCTGTGCTGGATCTGCTGAGATAATTGCAGCCGATAATACAAGGACTGCCATGCATAGATCTGTCAGAGAGCAAAAGAAAATTGTGGTGCCCCCCCTCCACCCATGGTCACTTCAGTGAGGTGATGGCTAGGAAGGGTGAGCTGGGAAGGGCAGAGTTAGCCAGCCCACCGATCTCTTTAAATCCTGAAACAATGTGCTTGTATTCAAATTGCAAGCTCCTTAGCAGAGGATTATTCTTTGTCGCATTTTCCCTTCCTACTGCTGGGTTCCCACATGATTACAAAAGCATCCCTCCCACCTGCAGCGTGCGATTACTGCAGGTCTAAACTGCAGCAGGACAGCAGAGTTTAGCTCGCCCTGCTCCCCAAGAAGCAGCGTTAACAGGATTTAAAGTGCCACCTCCAAGGACCCCCGTCCCAAGAGTTCCTCGCTCCGAAGCTGCCACGCTCGGTGCCAGTCAGGACGGCAGCACCGCCGTGCCAGGAGAGCACAGAGGGTGGCTCTGCCGGCTTCTCCCGGGAATGGGAGCAACCGGGAGGTTTCATCTAGCAGGGCAATAAGACAGGCCAGGAGCTTGAATCCTCTCTGCCAGGCACGGATTAGGCTGGAAATTAATATTTGAACTTTACATCTGCTGCTTCTTAAACACAAACAAACAAAAAACCTCCAACCCACACACATTTCTCAGCAGCCTGCCTTGTGAGTGCTTACTGATAATAAGCCCTTGACTCCTTTCTTTACAGCACCTCACCAACAATTCCCAAAAAAAACCCCAGCTTCCCCTCACTGTTACAACTGCTCATTACCAGGTCTGTGTAAGTCTGTAACTAACGTGAAAGACCTGAGTTCTCCGAGGCAGGTGTTTCTCACTTTCTCTGCCTACTGAGATCAGGACAATAGAGACTGGATATTAAATGTGGATTGCTAACCTGGCTGTAGTTTAAAAAGCAACAATAAAAAGCAGCCCGTAACATTAAGTAGGCACTGCCTTATTATCTGCTACAGTAAGTATTGTTATAAACAAAGACAGAAAGATATGAAAAAACTTTTAATAAGGTTTTCAAGAATAGCAGTTTCTCAGTGACACTAAGCCATGAGAAAATAAACAACTTCACCCCCTCAGGAACTAAACAGAAAACCAATAAATAATTAACTGCAAGTCCCATAAAAATATGCTTGTTGACATTGTCAAAAATAAACCCTTAAAGTGAGGACTGCTGATTTATTGCATGCATGTCAAAGAGCAACACTTCTGGGAAGAGGCAGGCCTGTTGCGTATGAGCTGGGCGCTTATTCCGAGCCTGGGTGCGAAGCCTCCTCATGCCCCAGGCACGCCAGCAGTCCTGTCATACAGGCAGCTGGATGGCACGTGCCCTTCCCCTCATGCAGGCAGAAGAGCCTTTCCTTGGCTCTCCCAGCCAAAAGCCAAGGGGTGGCCATTCAGGATTTTAATCTGTTAAAAGAAGCAGAATTAATCCTGGGGTTAGGAACTGGAGACTCGTCTCTTCTAGCTGAGTGCTTATACTTTCACACTGATCCTAAGGCAAATTTGATGAGGTAGTTATTCCTTTATAAAGTAATCCAAAGGATTCAGCATTCACTCTTTTAGGCAGGAAATCTGTTTTTTCCTCAATGGATTCAGTTTGCTCCCTTTAACTCAGTGGGGGACTAATGTTTGCTGTCTTTCTCTGGTCCTAGGGTAGTTCAGTTATTCCAAGCAAAATCACACCTTCAACAGAAAGAACTGACTAAATCGACTGTGCAGGATGTACCTTAACACCTACTTGTCAGGAAACTCTGTTGGAGCTTTTTCAAAGAGGTAGCAGATGATCAGGCCATAACTTTTGGCCTTAAGTACCTAAATTTCACTTTACATATCAATAGCCTTTTGCAGATTTGGACCTTTAAAAACTTGGGTTCTTGTTCCCAAACAATAAAGGGGCTTTCAAAATTTTCTTTGGTCTTCCTCTGGATGTTTACATATCTAAATAACTTAGCAAGTTCAGCCTGAAGTCATGTAAACAGTTCCAACACCCTTTCTTATTTGTCACACAACTCATGACTGTCTCAAGTCTTTGATCCTGCTGGCTGAACATCCGCCTCATTAACATTGTAACTGAAATTGGGGAATTACACATATGAAAATATTAAGGAACATTTAAATAAGATTGGGACACTTGCCTAACAGTGTCTTAGGGTGAGAAGATATAATGTCATCTCTGTGTGAACAAAATAATTTTTATCACTGCTTGTGTCATTTTTGGTGAAAGGGACAGTGAGTCAAGTGAATAAGCAACAGGGAAATTATTATTATCATCTGCTTCTTACAACTGAAAAAGTACACAGAAAAGCTGAAGCCAGGCAAGCCTCAGAAAGGCCTTTAAATGCGACCATATTCTTTAAACCACATGCTTTATATGTGGCCATGTTAGTAAATTAAAAATGGTTATGTGAAACTAGTATTTAGTATCCTATACACTTGGCCTGTTCTTTCATCCCACTGACGTTTGAGCAGGTACATCATGTACGCTGCATCATCTTACTTGGTGATTCTCCAGAAATTCCTGAAGTCACACAAGTACTGAAGCCTGGAACAGGCTCTGAAATTGTGTAGTCATCATCTTTTAAAATTCATGAATAATATTTAAAGAATGACTAATGGTGTGCTAGAGCCCTCTTATAACACTGGATTCATAGAATTACAGAAAAGTTAAGGTTGGAGATCCTTGGAGATCACCTAGTTCAACCTGCTCAAAGCAGTGCCAGCGACAAGAGCAGGTGGCTCAGGGTCTTGTCTGAGGTTGGGCACTGCTTCTAGTGTCTGTTAGAGATTTGCTAATCAGAATCACAATCAATGAACATTTTGATGAGAGAACATCCCCAAAGTGGTTTTTTGCTGCCCCATTTCCCTTTACCAGGCTTTGCAATAGGCTGAGAAAGGTTTTTTTGATGAAGTTGGGTTAAATCTAAAGAGATTGTCTAGCTAAAAGTTGAGAAACTGACCAAGCTGTCTTGCATTATTTAAATTGCTTGGGCCAAATCCAGAAGCTCTTCCTTGGGCTAGACTCCCACTGAAGTCAGTTCCAGTTTAAATATGTAGCTTATTTGCAGCTTTCTGTCCGATTCCTCCCTCACCCCAGCTCCTGAACTGGACTGCCTATTCTGACTCTTGCCATTAGTTAGCAAGAGGATTTTTATGACAGTTCTTCTCTCCTTCCTGAATATGTGGTATCAAAGGCACAACTGAATGCATTTATTTTTATAAGTCAGGCTGACCTGAACACTCAGGAAGCATGGGAAGAGGAATGAAGGAGGACCAGTAATGGGACTGGCCTGGTTTTAAAGGACAGTTGCCCGTCAGTGACCTTGCTAAGTGTCTGGTCACAGAGTTTCCCTGTTTATGTCCCTGTTAAGAGTTCCACAGCGTGTGCTTCAGCTTCTAGTAGCTTCTTCTTATTTGCTCCTCCAGCATCTTTCTTTGGTGGGTCCCTCAAAGAGGCTCAGAGCTCAACCATACCTGAGATGCCAGCTCCTGGCCAAACCTCAGCCTCTAACAAAGGCTATGGAAATGCAAAGGGGAAGCTTGAGAGCATCTACTTCTGTTGCGGTGATAAGACACAGAGGGAGAGTGCTTCTCCCATTAGCTTTAATCATCTTAGGGCTTTGCAGAGGAACAGTTGCGGCACTGCTGTGCAATCTTTTTTCTTTCCTCTACTCATCTATAGATGGATATGGCTCAAAGAACCAGCATGTGGAAGAAACATGGATCCAGAGGAAAAAGGTCTAATCAGCAAGCAAGAAATTTGGCAGGGAGTGTATCTCTTGATAGGAGAACAGAAAGGAAATACTGTAATCTATGGTGTCTGAGGAGGTCTGGGGAATGGCACAGAACAGCACTAAGTAACACAAAGGTTTAAATGAGGATATGTGGCACCATAAAAGTGTCCATGTGACATATAAATCTAGCATAGATTTTCCAGCACAAATCCTACATAATATTCAGTCTTTAGAAACGCACAGGCTCTGAGCTTGCTTTCTTTACAGAGGGAAATAAGTGCAGTGAAAAATTTCACTGATCATGATAGCAATACCTGGCAAGACTAAAATCTCAAGACAGTCTGGAAAACTCCAGCCAAAAGAAATACTGTGGGCTACTTCTTAAAAAACGATGTGGTTTAAAGGACAGAGACAGAAAACTGCCTGTGCAATTCATCCATAACACAGCCTAGCACCAACTAGATCCAGGTTCAGAAAACAGATGCCGTCACCAGTATAGAACAGGGAAAAGCTTTCTTACACAATGTGCTGTGGCTTGTGAAAACCTCTAGGAGCTGAAATAAGGTCACCTACTTTTTCTTTCTGCAAAATAATAAAAATGATGAAAAATTGCCAGCCAGGGGTTTGGAGTTCTTATCTAAAACCTCCGGGAATTGGTTTTAAACCATATAATAACTGTTTTCCTTCATCTGCTGGTCGTTGGTCTAAGCTTGTATTGGCCCAAGGCAATTAGTAACACCCGTTTACCCACTCTCTGGGACCTTAATTAGCTCCCCTGCACTGTGAGCATGGGGTATGAGGAGGACCTCATATCCTCCCTCCTCCACCTCACTGCACGGGCGTGCAAGGAGGAAAACACCATCCATCTGCTGTTGTTCTCTTGTGGTTATTTGTTTCAAGCAAACTGGTAAGCAGGCAGAATTTGTCACTAGAAAGAGCAGAGGGGAGATTTCCTAGAGAGATGGGACAGGGAGGAGAGATGACCGGCCTTATAAGTGAGCCTGTTAAAAATCATATGGCTGGGAGTTTCCAAGGCTCCGGAGGAAATTAAGCAATAAATCCAGCTGAAAGTCAGAGGAGGCAAGTATCGGTGGAATTATACCTCAGTTCTTCTTGGGAGTCTGGGCTAGACTGAAAAAAACAAAGAAAACCCATTGAAATAATGTCATACGTAGATTTGTCAGCAACATTTTATATATTCTAGCTATTTGAAAGAAATGATTTTGTTAGGAGAAGCAACCTTTTAACAAGATATGGGACTAAAATCCTACCCAAGCTTTGGGAAATTAAAATTGGATCAAATTTGGTGGTTTGGAGCTGTCTCAAGTTGAATAGCTTGGACCGGGAAAGGGGCCAGTAGAAAGTCTATTGCCAGGAGAAACAAAGAAGAACAAGAGGTACGTGGTGTAGCCAGTGCACATCACCTACTGACCCATGACAGCTTATGCTAATGGAAGAAAGGATGGGTTCCCATCCTGTAAATATCTTTTTTCCTCCAAAGAGCTTTCTGTCTGCTCCCCAGCACTGTTAGAACTTGTCCTGGACCCCCTAAATTCAGTGATCACAATGTCCTGTTCTAGTCAGGAAAGGGATTAAAAATGTTCCTCAGTCAAAACTCACATTTAAGTTCTAATTTTAGAATGGTCAAAACCAACTGGGAGGAATTTCAAGTACATATGCAAGAATGTTATTGCAATTTTTTTTTATGACACCAGTTAGGCTGTGCATAAAAAAGAAACCGAGAAACCAGGTTGCAATCAAACATCTGTGCTAAATTGACAAAGAGGCCATTCAGCAGTGGGAATATGGAGTTGCTACTGGTCTGATTAGGCCTTTATTCAAATACAGCCCCCTTTCCTTCACTGGAGTTGAGGCTGTCATCAAAGGAAGCCCCAGTTAATAAAACTAAAAGCCTGAGCCTTCCCAAGCGAGGCTCACCAACGACATGATGTGGTCAGCATAGATTTACCTAATCCATCTTTACATGCAAAAAAGCCTACTGCAACATGGTGCTGATGTTGACTCCTCGCTCCTTCTTTCTCCTCTCTTTGTCAGGGCCAGATCCCAACTCTGCTTTCCCTTCCATCTGCTTTACCAAAGCCCTGCTGCACTCTGCTGCGAAGGACTTGTTGCTGCTAGAGGCTGACATTCTTCTGCACCAGCAAAAGCAAGAGCCCTCACGGCTGCCCCGAGGATTAAGGCTGCAGCTGTGGGTAGCCTTGTTGCCAACACTGGCCCTGCTTTTGATTTTTCTGCATGCCAGCCAGTGGGTAAGCCTGCATGCCACAAGGCATGGTGTTGGACAGCCGCTTTGACTAAATTGAGGGAACTGTCATTGATGTTTGGCATTCCCTGCTCTTCCTAGCAATCCCAGGCAAAGAAGATGCTCTGCAAAAAAGTATCTTCTGAGCTATCTCTGCATGAGTCGGCCTGGGGACAGGGTAACTGTCTACTCAGCGCTCTGTCCAGGCTGACTTTGTTGAGTGCTGCATCAGCAAACACGCTAATGTTTACACGAGCAACAGTTTGGCACAATCAGGGCAGATCAATAGGTTGAAGAACACGTTGCTGAGGGCACTCTAATTATACTACACGCAGTTTTACTTTGGACTAGATATAGTCTAGTGTCCTGAAGCAAACATCCCTAATGTGAACATGGCCACATCAAAGTCCCGATTCAACCTGCCAAACTTCAGACGTGGAACAGAACTCCTTAACTTCTCTCTCTGCAGCCCCTCTCTCTTCATCGATTTCCAGGGAACAGAACGCAAGCCAGCTCCATGCTTTGGCACCTGAGCTTAAAGTTCAGCGGTGTGAATCTTGCCCTGCTCTGTGGACCTACTCTCACTCAAAATAGGTTCTGCCAACAACTCTGGACATATCCCATGAACTTGCTCTTTGTTTTGACGCTTGACCTTCTCCTTATTTTGTAACTAACATTCTTAATGTAAAAATAACAACCCAGACTAAAAATTATCTCCCTGCTACACTGTTATATCTGAAGGGACTGTTAATAACAAAGGAAACTTTCTAAGCAGCAAAAAAGCAAAGTTTTCAGACTTCCTTTTTTGTTGCTTATTAAGACTTCCGACAGTCTTTTTTTTTTTTTTTTTAATATCCTTTTTCCTTCCACTGTCTAGCATCTCTCAGTCATTTTTAAATTTAAAGCATGTGTGTCCCAAATATGATTTCATGGCAACGCATCTTGACCTAACCTGTGTTTTTGTTGTTTGTTTTTTTTTCTTTTGTATTCAAGTCAGTGCAATTTTCTTCCATATTTTTTGTTATTTAAAAGGCTATGGGAGAGCAGAACAGCTAATGAGACACATCTGACACTTCTTACTGTCAAAGGGTAAGCCCACCTGTGAAGCTTGAGCAGCTTGGGCTGTACAGAGCTCATTAACCTCATACTCTAGAAGCTGTGTGCCACAATTATTGAACCAGCTGTGAGCAGAGGGGCTAGGAGGTGGCTTTGAGCTCCCTCCACAAGAGCAGGGCCGTGGGCAGGCTCCAGGAGAGGACAAAGCACTCACTCCAGCCACTGAGGAGGGAAAGCATGCAGCACAGCCCTTTTCTCGCACAGATTTCGACTACCTACTCTTTTCTTTGGTAGCCAACAACTTCCCCCTCCTTTCTTCTCTGCCTTTATGCCCTGACCCCACAGATGCATGTTGCTCTTCTCTCATCTTCTCCGCCTCATGGTGCCTCTTGCAGCAGGACTCCCGAGCGAGAGCAGCCCAGTAATACTCGCGTCCAAATGTCTGTTTGAAAAGCATCCCTCTTCCAAACTATATAAATAATCCAGGGATTAGCTGTACAGCATTTGATCTCTGACCAAGACATTTGTTGCTATTGTCTAGTTTTCATCTTGTACTGCTAATATAACTGGACTGTCTCGGACATGAAGCCTTTCTGGCTTGCTCTTTGCCAAGAATCACAGAGGCTGAGGCCTTGGTGATACAAGTTTTGTTCCGCAAGTTCTGATTTTCTCCTTTTCCCTTTATTTTCATTTCCATCTCTTCTGATCAACCTGCATATACTTTCCTTCAAAATCTCACAGATTAGAATGGTATGAGTTAGCTGGGCTATGCGGATTTATTTTGGGTAAGCGTTAGCCTGGTGTGGATGTCCACAGCTGGCTGGGAGAAGTCTGCCCGGTCTGGCATTTTTCAGTAATAAATCTCCTGGTTATCTTCTCAATCTTAGAATTACAAAGCCCACGTAAATCTTTAGATCAGAAAGTTAAACTTGTGTATTGAAGGTTTTGGTCCTTCAGTGTGCACGCTGGGGACTTCCCTTTTGGATAGTGACCTCCTGAATATTGCCCCAAACATTTGTTGTTGGAGGGACCCACTCTTCATTTTGCATAATGTATGCAAAATGTATGTGAAGGTATGGTTTGATATTTTCCCCATTTTCCCACAAGATGGCACACTTTTCTTATGAGAGCTGTACAGTGCATGCTAAAATGGTAGAGTAATGCTTTCTGCATATGACAGTAATAAGGCAGATCAACTTACTCTGTGGAAGTCATTGCTTATTTTGCTCATAATTAGTTGATTTACCCTGGCTAGTTGTGTTAGAGAATCTTGCCTTCTCTCTTAACTTCCTCCCATCGCTGCCTGCCATCGCTCCCTCTCCCAGCCCTCAGAGGACCTGTGTCCCTGCCCTCACAAGGCAGGTTTCCCGCAGGCTCGAACTTCACCGTGTGATGCTTGAAGAACACTTTTTGGGAACTTCATCTTGTAGGTAAAGGACAAACCGTTTCTGGAGTTCAATGAGGTGAATACTTTGAGCTCCATGATGAGCATAGGGAGAAGAGCAGAGACAAGGCTGTTTCTCATCAAAATATGTTTAGAAAATTCAGAGTTAGTTTCTGGTTTTTTTTTTAGTTTTGGTATTTGGGGGTTTTTTTGGTGCAAAATGTGCCACCAGTTATCCCTTATTTCCCATTTGTGGCAATGTACTTGACATACTCCAGGCTTACTGACAAACTAGTTACAATCTACACAGGAAGGTACTGGTATCCAGTATTTTTACCAATGATCTATGCACAGTTTGGTTGACAGAATTGGAATTTTTTTTAGGTATTCTCTACTTTAAACAAAAATAGATTTGAAATTACTTGTCGTTTCTGTTAAAAAGCATCCATTAGAGTTGTTTCCTTGTAGCTTAATACTCTGAACCACCCCATGAACAAAATGTATGATGTATCATCATAGATAAACATTTGGACTGGGTGCTAAACACCTTAGATGTCCTAGGAGTTGTGGCCAAGGAAGGAAATTCTCAGTGGGAAATGCCTGGTTCGGCTTAGTTTTAAAATTTTCAAAAATAAGCATTGTGCTAGTGACATGAAAATGCCTACAGGAACTTTCAGAAACTGTTTTTCCCTTTGTAATGGAAGAAAAATAGTCTGAATGTTTCATAGGATAGTGAGTCTTTGACACTGTTCTGGGCACGTGTCGTGGTTTAACCCCAGCCAGCAACTAAGCCCCACGCAGCCGCTCACTCACTTCCCCCCCACCCAGTGGTATCTGGGAGAGAATCGGAAAAAAGAAAAAGGTAAGTCTCATAGGCTAAGATAAGAACAGTTTAATAGAACAGTAAGAAAGAAAATAATAATGATAATAATACCTATAATAAAATGACAATAATAATAATAAAAGAGTTGGAATATACAAAACAAGTGATGCACAATGCAATCGCTCACCACTCGCCGACTGATGCCCAGCTAGTTCCTGAGCAGCAATCCTCCCCGGCCAACTGCCCCCAGTTTATATACTGGGCATGACATCACCTGGTCTGGAATACCCCTTTGGCCAGTTTGGGTCAGCTGTCCTGGCCGTGTCCCCTCCCAACTTCTTGTGCCCCTCCAGCCTTCTTGCTGGCTGGGCGTGAGAAGCTGAAAAATCCTTGACTTAGTCTAAACACTACTTAGCAACAACTGAAAACATCAGTGTGTTATCAACATTCTTCTCATACTGAATCCAAAACACAGCACTATACCAGCTACTAGAAAGAAAATTAACTCTATCCCAGCCAAAACCAGGACAAGTTATTAACCAGTCATGTACATTGAGTAGCCCTGCTACAGCAAACACAGAACCCTGCAATAGTGTCAGTATTCAAGAGAGCTGTTACATCCCCCAACCCCTCTACTTACGTAAACAACTTATTGCATTTTTCCCCTCCTTTATTCTCAAGAAAGACTTATTTTTTCCTGACAAAAAGAGTCAATTGCATCAAGTAAGAAGGAACTATCTTAGGTCTTAAAGTCTATCTTAAGTCTTAAAAAGAAGTCTTAAGATGTTTAGGTGGAGGGTTAGTTTGGATGCTTTTAGATTTTTAATGTAATGGAGATGGCCAACTGGCATGCCTCAACCATTTTTTCCTGCATAGCTCTGTCTCTATATTATGTAATAAACATAATGCAAGGTATGCCTCTACTGTACACACTCCTCATATGCTGGGCATATATCTCTGTTTTTAACATGTGGCAAATGGCACTACAGTTTCATTCTGTTGTACAGAGAAAATAAAGACAGACCTCACTGATATCAATTTAATAATAATAAATAATAATAATAAAATAAGCTTCTAGCCTACCCTATTAACTTAGCTGAAATATTTTCTATCATATGCTTGCAGCACCATAAACATAGTAATAAATCTGTGCAGTTGCTACATAGGATTATAGTAACCAAGTCAGATGGAAGGAGAGAGAAAGAGGGAGTTAATGTTTCAGCGCCCTACTCAGTGCATAAGTACACTGAATCAGTATGTTCAGCAGCTGGAGGAGAAGGACCTGGGAGAAGCAGCCAGCTAATCAGCTACTCTCCTACTGTCTGCAAGTATTTTTTCCTTTTTTTCCCTCAAAACTGATAACAGTTGCTGAAAAGCAGGTTCACCATCAGTGCTCTTTGTAGCATTGTTTTTCTTTTTCTTTTTTTTTTTCTTACGCATCATGAACTTGCCTTTTCTTCCTTAAAGTTTGCTATGGATGCCTTTTGGAACAAAACACACACCAACCTGCTGCAACAGGTTGCTGAGTCACTGTTAGAGACTCAGCGCCGCTCCTCGCTGGGTGGGAATGTCCCATTCCTTTGCCTCTGTCATGCCAATGCATCCTGCCTCCCACACAGAACGGCTATAGGGCATAATCATCTATTCAGAAATATGCTTTACTTGAACAATTCAAATCCTATTATGACAGAATTCACATGACTTATTTCTCATGCTCCATTACAGGCCAAGCTCCTTTATCCCACCCTGTACTTCCCCTAGGTCACTGCAGCTTCATCTCAAAGCAAGTGGCAAGCCAGGGACCTGCAGCATGATTGGCAGAGGTATGTTCATTTTGAGTTGACTTCAAATAAAGTTTCAGCTGAGCTCAGCAAACCAAACATTCTCATTTGGGAACATCAACACTATTCATTTCAGTCAAAAATGTTAAAACAAAATATGTCAACTTTTCAAAATATTATTTCAAAATATGATAAAATATCAGCAATTGCTCTGGAATGGAAATCGTGATTCACAGTCTAGCCTATCTAATGGCAAAGGCAATCAGTGTGTGAATGAGAGCAAAAAAGACCTTCTGAGGAAAATCAAGGGAAGGAATATTAAAGAACCCTGCTGTTCAAGCCTTCCACTACTGAGGGTCAAATACGCAAGACAGTATCAAAGCCACCAACCGATTGTGCATAATGCCACATGGTAAGATGATGTCAGCAGTCCAGGTTTTAATAGCCTCTGGCACTTATATAGGCATGAGCCACTACCAGACAACCTCCTGAATATTTTTTTTGAGATGAATGATAATTGTTGAGCAGCCTAAGAGAGATGCAACATCCTTCGCTCACCCTCACAAGTCTGCCAGCCAGGCAGAAGTCAAGGGGACAGAGAAGTGCTGGCCTTTATTGATTGCCCCACAGAACCATCTATTCCTCTAACCAGAGAAACAGCCCTGCAGACCCCCAGGTCAGTGCAGAAAGAGGGGAAGGAGATGCTCCAGGCACTGCAGCAGGGATTCCCCTGGAGCCCATGGGGAAGCCCCTGGTGAGGCAGGCTGTCCCCCTGCAGCCCAGGGAGCTCCACGGGGGAGCAGATCTCCACCTGCAGCCTGGGGAGGACCCCACACCGGAGCAGGTGGGTGCCCAAAGGAGGCTGTAACCCCGTGGGAAGCCCGCACTGGGTCAGACTCCTGGCAGGACCTGCGGATCTGTGGAGAGAGGAGCCCACGCTGGAGCAGGTTTTCTAGCAGGACTTGTGACCCCGCGGGGGACCCACGCTGGAGCAGTCTGTGCCTGAAGGACTGCAGCCTGTGTAAGGGACCCGCGCTGGAGCAGTTCATGAAGAACTGCAGCCTGTGGGAAGGACTCACGTTGGAGAAGTTAATGGAGAACTGTCTCCCGTGGGAGGGCCCCCATGGTGGAGAAGGGGAATAGTGTGAGCAGTCCTTCCCCTGAGGAAGAAAGAGCGGCAGAGGCAACGTGCGATGAACTGATCCCAACCCCCATTCCGTGTCCCTCTGTGCCGCTGGGGGGGAGGAGGTAGAGAAAATCAGAAGTAAAGTCAAGCCTGAGGAGAAGGGAGAGGTGGGGGGAAGGTGGTTTGAGATTTGGTTTTATTTCTAATTATCCTACTCTGATTTGATTGGTAATAAATTAAATTGATTTTTCCCCAAGTCGAGTCTGTTTTGCCCGTGACAGTAATTGGTGAGTGATCTCCCTGTCCTTATCTCGACCCGTGAGCTTTTTGTTATGTTGTCTCTCCCTGTCCGGCTGAAGAGAGGGAGTGATAGAGTGGCTTTGATGGGCACCTGCCATCCAGCCAGGGTCAACCCACCACAAGGAGTTACCTTCCTGGTACTACATGATTTTTCCCAGCAAGCTTTAGAGGAGAATGGTGGCTGTGGAGAAGATAAGATGCCATTTTTAACTTTCCTTCAAAGTATCTGAACTTAAGGGAGGTTGTGGGGGTTTTTTAAGTTGCCTTAAACAATCTTTCCTTCCTGCTTTTCATTCTAATCACTTGGGATTTAAACGTATTCAAGTCATGGAGAGATAAAAGAACGAATGTGATTGTAATATCGTGTCTCCTGTCTCTCAAGCACAAGCAGCGACCTTCCTCCTGAGCAAGGTTATTATTTTCAGGGTGGGGAAAAAGAGAGAGATTTCATTTACTTGCATGGGGAACCTGTCAGGCACACTGAAAGCCCCTGTGTTCCCAGAACCTCTGGACTCCAGCTCTGCACACGCTGCTGGTCCTTGTCATTTCCCCATGCTGCTGCGCTGCAGTCCCCTTTCTGACTTCCTTCTGTACCTACCCAAGCCCAAGGAAAGAAAGACTGTGTAGGACACAGATGATACTACAGGAAGGCCTTTGCAGTAGGCAGCACTCGCTGCTGTGAAGAAACATATAGCACCTTTTTCCTGGTTACCAGCCAGCCTTTCCAGTGAACCCTTGGCCATCCGAGATGACTGCAAGAGGCAGCCCCTCAACTCCAACCGAGAGGCTGCGACAGCTCGCAGGGCTGGTTCCCACCAGGGCCAGGGAAGCAGAGCTGGGCTAGGGGCTCTTCTGCTGGACCACTGATGCCAGCTCGAATGGGGGGAGGAAACAGCGGGCTAAATGAGCCAGTGAATTCAAGAGGAGGAGCAGAGTGAAAGGAGCAGCGGTTAACGTCTGCCCTCAGGGATGCCAATCGTAGAGTTGTAAGGTTTACTCCAACGTGGTGGGTAGCAGGGGCTTCAATTCTTGCAGCCATCAGTTGTAGCTATGACATTGGACCTGGTAATTTCCCTGCAGCTGGGGGAAGCCAACCTCCAGACCACCTTGTTGCTTTTAATAACGTAAGAAAAATCTCTTTGTGGCAAGATTTTAGAGGCAAAATGCTTAAACACAAAGAAGAGTGATCAGCATCTTGCCCTCAGGCCAGTTTGCAGGGTGGAAAGTTAGGTCCGTGCTGAGATCTAGTTTTGACTGCTGAAAGGCACTTAATGAAGCAACTAGACTCTGCCAAGCTGAGGAAATAAGGCAGACTCAAGCAAAGTTCACGGAGCATGAATGATGCATTGGCATTTTCAACTTGGTAGAGCATCCAGAGTACTAAATTAAATACTAACTTTTGAGGCCGAAAGGAGTATGAAACCTGTTTCAGAGAGTGCAGAACATCATCTAATGTGGTGACTAAATTAATGACTTCATTTTACAACTGGGAAGACCTCACTGGATAACCTCATTTTATCTGAGTTTTCAAGTGCAGGCACCACTCAAATTATTTGTAGGCACATTTGGGCAATGCTGTAGCAAAAGATGAATGGATGTAGTGGATGGGTGGCCACTTGGCAGCACAGGAACTCCTGTCCCAGAGGAAGAGCTCTAGGTCTACACTGTCACGGCAGCACCTCAGAGGCAAATCAAAAGTCATTGGAGCACCGAAATGTTGATCCACACTTAGAGTACTATGTTACATCACTGATGGTTGTTAATTATTGTTAATGCTATGTTTATCTGGAAGGAAGATGTGTTGATATGTACGTTCAAGAAATTTTTGCAAAAGCCAGTTGTGCTGAGTTGTGTAAAGTTGACATTATATGAAGTTTATTATTTGGCATTTGGATACTGAGTGAAACAGACCACACCCAACTGCCAGCCGAATTTTTCCGGTGTGACTTCAACTTTGAGAGGAAGAAGACTAAAATTGTGTCAAATAATAACCATCATCACTTTTTGACGTTGTCGTGAACATTAATGGCTAAACAACTTTGTACTGGGCATACAAAACAGCACTTTCAGACTTGCAGAAAGAATAGATTGTCTAAAGATGGTAATTTAGTAAGATAAATTTGGATCTCAACTAAAGGGCAACAGAATAATGTAAATGCTAATACTTCTCCCTGGGGATTTTACCTTTAAAGAGTACACATTTCTGATTTCTCTTTCCCTCTATAGGCTGAGGAACATGCATTGCCATATAGTTTCTTATTGTTCCCATCAGATGCTCAATCTGAGAGCTGCTCTAACTAGGATTATAGTGAAGTTAAATTAAGTTTTACAATCAAAAATATATTCCATCTCTCTTTTTTTTCTTCCCAAGCTACCTTTCTAGAACCAAGCCAACCAAAGAGGAAAAAAAAGGTTTTGGTGTAGCAGCAAATGCTTTGCATTGTAACATCCCTAATGTAGTAATCTAGACTGCAGCCCAAATGCTAATCCAGTCTTTTACTGTCCCAGTGGGGAAAATTTAGCAATATTACAGAAACCATGGTGAAAATCTTATGAAGGGGAGAATATCTTATGTGCTGAAGAAAGTAAAGTTGCTCTGGGCTCTGAAATTCTTGCTCTTTATGCTTTTTTATATTAGAAATATCGAGGATAATGCAGCAATTTATATCTCTCTGCTGCTGTAAGGTGGGATATCAAAATTTATCAGTGTCCTGCCTGCAACTTTCTCATTCCTGAAACTCAGGTTAGTTCTATGTATGTCAATGAACACCTTTATGTTTCATGACTAGTAATGGTAAAAAACCTCCATACTTCTGTTCCATGGTAACTTTGAAAAATTGAGCATACAAGGTTACATATCAAAATGAAACACATTGTGATATTTCCTATGGAAAAGGAAATTTCTTTTAATTTCCAAAGAAATAATAATTTTTTTTGTTCTGAAATAGAATTGAAGTCAAGCTTTGTGCTCTGTTGCAGAGCACGCACTAGAGCAAAGAGACTAGCTACTGCAGTTTGCCTTTGACATCCTTCTTGAAAAGTCAAGGTTTGACCTGCAGGGCTGTATTTTTCCTGTTCTGTTTCCTTGATAAGTGTTTGTACCCCTTGCTTTCCTCTGCCAATATGGTCAAAGTTTAATAATGGTGCTGTTAGCAAGAGATGATTAGCAATGTTTGGGTTTGGAGTTTTTTGGTTTGTCTTGATGAGGGGTTTTGCTTCTGATAATTGTTTTAAATTTGATAATTGTGCACTTTCTCATTCGCTTAAAAAAAATAAGACAAGAATCATAGAATCATTTAGGTTGGAAAAGACCTTTAAGATCATCGAGTCTGAAGTGTTTTTCATGTTACATGAATGTGTAGCCCTAGACACTGTATGGAGAGGTCACTGGAGGCCAAGTGAGGCATCCTATGGAGCCTCATATGGCAATAGAGACATACTGAATTACACTCCTTACTTATTGTCACAGCAGATAATGAAAGTGCATTGCATCCTGCTAGGTGCTCCTGGGTGTTCAGTCAGTACACATATTTACTCATTAATGTTAATTTAGGTAACAAAACCTGCATTGAAGAATTCAACATTCACCATCTTCACAGTGTGTAAGCTAACAGGACACTTTGCTGAAAGCCAGCAGATTACATTAAGATCTCTTTAAAGGAGGGGCTGCCTGGTTTTGTATGCTTTGAGCAAATCTGGTGGATACTCTGGAAGAAATCAAGAAGAATAACCTCTAACTTTGCTGTTGACCTACTGCATGGCTTCAGACAACTCTAGAAGGAGAACATAAGGTCTTCTTTTCAGGAGGAAAAGAAGAAAAAACCCAAACCACCGTCTTATCTGGACCGTGGGAAGTAACATGAGATAAAAGTTGAGGTGAAGACAAGTCAATATATAATCACCGCAGAAATTAACAGGCTAGTTTAAACTACATCTTCCCCTACTAAGTATCAACATTCATCTACTAACTCAAACGGCACCTGCAGGCAGAACTGTCTTTACAAAGATTTTATTTTACATCAGTTACCACATTAAGTATCTCATAAGAAAAATATATTTTTTTTGTCCCTGCTGAAAATTAAGCAAAAATGCATGAAATGTGTTGAGACTAGAAATATTCCTATAGGAAAATTTGCTAGGTAGACTACTTACAGAAAGCAAGCAGTAAAAAAGTCTGACATGATTTGAAATGGTTTTGCATCATTTGACATGATTTGAAATTATTTAAGGGTGCTGTGAAATGATTACTTAAAGCCCTTCAGCCTGGCCTGACTGTAAACCACAGCGCTGTACTGGCGGAGGCAAACTAGTGAACTGTCAACGAAGTACAAGCGCAGGCAGAAGTTGGGCTAAGAATCTGCAGCAAACTAACAGTGGGAAAATCAAATGTGAGTCATTTGAGGTGTTGTTATTCACAAAGATAAGGATTTCTGACTCTCTGAGAGCGAAGTCTCCCTGCGAAGCCGCAAATGAGAATGAATAGGTTCAGTGAGGTCTCAGCTGGTGTAGCAGAAGAGGTTCCCACGCTACAGAGCTGAGATTTTGTGGGTATCTACTTAGGTTATTAAACCGCCAGAAAGAGAGAAGAAATCACACACCTAGGGCTACAAAGGCAAAGGAAGATTTTTTTTCTGTCTGTTGCTAGAGTGTTTCACTGTATAACCTTTATGCTTCCACTTCCAAAAGGAGATAGGATCCAATCTGGCTCTGTCAGTGAGCATTACAAATAATTTGATTCTAACCTCTGCTACTGTCCTGCCTAAAAATGAGTGACAGATTGACTGACACAAGAGAAAAAGTGGATTGGACTTTGAACTGCAGCAATCATTACTGCACCAATATTAACTAAAGATGAAACTAGCAGCACTGAGAAACAGAGAAAATTGTGAATAGGCTGACAGAGGTATGAATTGTGTCGCAGATCTAGTGAGCCTCCTAATAAAGGTACACACAGCTGAGCCACAGACCAATGCACAGTTACTTAAAGGCAGTAGAATTGAAAACAATTAGCAGACACAGCCCAGCATACCCAACTCATTATGGTAATTTCACACAACGTGCTTAATTTGGAAGGGAATGATACACAATCACAACTCTTTCTTTCTCACTTACTTTTGGGAAGGTGAAAGAGTACTGCCTTACTGCACTTGTCATTTGCAAGCCTGGTTAAGGAAACTCCCTTTTCTATAAAGGGTGAAGACCATGAGTGTATTTTCACACCAGAGCGATATCACAGTGTCACGTACAATACCCGCTCCTTGAAGAAGAGTAGTCAGGACACGCTACATGAGCTAATTCATACCTCAGTCAGACATTTCAGTCCAGCAATCTGTCCAGTCATCCTGCCTTGAGGTGAACAAAACCAGAGTCTGCTGGAGCGAGCAGCTGCAGAGAAATCCACAGAGAGCTGCGTGCGTGCAGCGATACTCCCCGCTACAGCCTGTGCCGCACTGCTCTGGGTTGTTTTGCTGGGATGCAGCTTGAGTGGGTTTCTGCAGAATATCTCTCGTGAGATACTTGTACAATGGGAGCCCTTTGCATGTCAAACTCTTTTAAGAAGGATTTCAAAACTCTATTATTTTAATGCTTCTTCCATTGTTTTTCCTTATCACCTCAAGTTTGTAGCAGGGCCCAGCGTCCAACAAGATGCATGCAGAGGAGTGGGACAGCAGAAAGGCAGGGAAAACGTACCTTACGGACATTGGTGGAGGGAAAACTGGAGGGAGACCTAGCTTCCTGACAGAGTTTACCTTTAAAGAGACTGGAAGTGTTTGATTAGGGGGCTGGATGACTGGATCAATATGGTGAAGTCAGCAAATAGCGCATGAGATGTATAGGACGAGCAGCTCAAGGTGTATCGTGGGATTGGAGAGCAGGAAGCTGCAGGGGACTTCCAACTTGCCTTTGCCTTTGCTCACTTTTGTCTCCACTCTGAAAGTTCCCAACTTTCCAGAAGCAAAAATGCTTATGTGGGGCCAAGGAAGAGGAAAGAGGTGGGGAGAGCCAGATTCAATGTTGCTGGACCTTCACGGGGAGGAATCTGGGGACAGAAAGCAGGATGAGAGAATGTTTGCACTCCAAAGGTGCAGGTTGCTGGGGCTGGGGACACAGGGGATTTGGAGGAAGCTGCTGAGAAAGATGGGGTATGGCGGTCCAGAGTGTTACACGGAAGAAGACAGGAGAGAGACCAAGAAACTCTGAGAACCACAGCCATCTTCATTAAGACACAGTAATTCCAGTCACTGTCCTGAGCCAACTGCAAACCAGCACCGCACGACCCAGGGCTGCTGGTCAGTCACCAATTTTCACAGCAGCAGCAATTGACTTTAAAGCCATGTATGGGTACCAGCACCTTTTTCTCAGGAAGACCTTGGGTATAGCTGAGATTTTTCTTTGTCTCACTCTTAGAAGGCTGCTTATACCTGTCCCTGTTGCTTTTGTCCATTTAAGGGCCAGAGAGAGAAAGAAGGTACATTTCCCAAGTATTTTCTTCTGCCAGTAACTGGGTAGATATATAATCTTTGCTTTGTAACAGTGTTACATTAACACTTGAGGATGCCAAAACTAAGCAATCTGACCTTCTAAGGGAAGCAATATTTTTTACTGTGGTTACTGGTGTCAGTCTTCATTGAAGATCACAGCAGTATTTTTGACTAAGGGTAAGTACTGTTGCTGGGGACTGAGAACTGATTAGAGCTTGGCAGCCACTTAAAAGCTTTTACCCAACGTTCATAGAATTAAACAAAAATTTCCAGGTCATAGGCATCCACTTCAGGTGTTAGGCATGCTGATGACCTATCATCTTCAGATGCGTCCTGTCCTGTCCTCAGCTCTTGCAGAGGCTGAAGGTAAGACTACAACAAAGTATTTAGTAGTGAATCGGTTGCTGATATGTTGATTAATTGAGATTTCTCCCAAAGAAAAATTCATTGTCCCTCTACAGGGCATTACTCTGCTATATGGTGACCTTTGAGACCACATGAGTACTTTTGTACTCGTGTCTCCCCTCTGTCTTCTGGATGGAACTGAACCAGGGAGGCACTAAGAAAAAAGTGGGAGAGGAGCATTAACTTCTTTGGTGCAGGTGTCTCCTAGGCCAGGACAGAGAGAGCTCATAAGCACCTTTAATTGCTCCAAGGTAGGCACAGTGGAGGCTCGTTCTTTCCAAAGTTGCCCATTCTTTTTTCCCTAGCAGAAAGAAAGTGTTGTTCGTTGTCAGTGTTGTTCATTGTTACTCGTACAAAAGCTCATCTCAGAGCTCTGGCAGCTTCTGAAACATTATCACAAATTTTCATGGAACTGGTATTTGGTTGCATAAGGTAGAACCGTCAGAGCTATGGTAGGAACAGTGACTTTTTTAAAGCACAGAGTTCTCTGGCATATGGGCTCTTTTGACCTCCTTTATACAGTGTAGTCTCACCTAATGGAGTTTTTCTGGGTCTAAACAGAATGGTCTAAGGCATTACCAGGCTGGAGATTATGAGATGCTGTGAAGGATCACACAAGGACTCCTGTTCCATTTCAGAGTAATAACAGGTAGATTACTAGCAAGGGCAAGTCATAACCCAGGTGACTTTGCAGTGAATTGGATTAGAGACATTTGCAGACCTTCTTGTGAAGGAGGCTGTTGAGAGGAAGCGGTTGAAGGAGCCTCATGCTGAGAGGCTAAGGAGCACAGATGGGGTCACTTCTTACACTTCTGCAGCTACTCCTGAAATGACTGTGTTATCACGCCCCACCACATAACCTACTCAGACAAGAAAGCAACTGCAAATTACACGGCAGCTCCGCCACTGGCTGCCCTGAGCTCCCCACATGATGGGATACTGCTGGGAACTCACCTTCACTGGCCACCGTGTACCATTGACTTTGCCTGACCCAGGGGCTTCCGCTCTTAGAAGGGAGTTTAAAAGAAGATTTAGAAATTAATGTAAGTATCGGCAGATCCTTAGAAATACTGACAGGTGTCTGTCATATTCCAGACGTAAAATGCATCTTGCTAGGCTTTTTGAAGTGCTCAAATATGAACATTTTATATTTAAATAAGTAAAGGAAGAACTTTTCATATCGAAATGAATGTGTGGGCTGGTACCCAAAAGCTGAGAAATAAATCATTGTACTATTGTTGTAGTTCTCCTCAGACCCAGGAAATTCAGAGTCTAAGCTGTATTTAAAAAGTTAACAAATTTTCATATAGAAATAGAAGACATTTAAACAACTTTAACTCAAACAACTGTATGGAAGTATTATTCAAAGCATTATTCAGGGAAAATGTATCATTGCCCCAGAAATAGCTTCTTGGAAAATATATTTACCTCCTCTGGAACACAAATATTGAACCTCTATCATAATCAGTGGTGTTTATCACCACTTTGGTGATGAACAATCACCTTAAATTCTGAATGATCCAGTTCTTGTGTCTGTTTCTCGTATCGGTCTGACATAATTACACCTGAAGAATGATGGAAACATGGCTTTGTGCAGTTATTGTGTCTAAAGTAATCCCTATTTACCCTGGGATACAAAATTTAAATCACATCCTTTCTGACGTACACAACCTCACCCACAATAAGAGACCCTGCAATCGCAAGAGAGTAAACAAAGCTGGTCATGATGGTTAAGCAGAGAAACCAAGCTTCCAACTTCAGCTTTGTGGCTCATCTTCATTTCCCAAAACCATTCTAAA
Source organism: Astur gentilis (assembly GCF_929443795.1). Taxonomy (NCBI): domain Eukaryota; kingdom Metazoa; phylum Chordata; class Aves; order Accipitriformes; family Accipitridae; genus Astur; species Astur gentilis. The sequence goes on from NC_064897.1 coordinate 19,468,054, forward strand.
TACAGAAAGAGGTGTCAAGTTACCAACATGCTAAAGAAAGGTGGTCTCAAACCTCCAAATCAACAGAAGCTACAAACCAATTCAAGCAGCTTTGTGACTTCTCTTCCAGCCCAGCCTAGCCTACCCCAACACATTAATAGTTGGGGTTTCTAATACTGCAGATTTTGCAACTACAATAGCATAAAAAAGACACAAGTTATAAAAACAAAGCAGCGTGCAGCAATGGGAGACAACTTAATTTTTTAATAATGTACTTAAAAGGGCCAGTCAAGTGATGGAATTACAGCGAGCACAAACTGTTTCTTGCAAGTGTTTACTTTTGACAAGTCCAGTGTTTTCAAAAAGACAAATTGTGTCAAGCAGCATGTTCAGCCCACACACTCGTCTATTCCCTGAGGATGCGAGGGCTGGCCTTGATATCCAAATGAGGTCAGGGGAAAACTTCCATCTCTTTGCACTATCTTGCTGCTTTTAAAAAAAAAAAGAAGAGAAAAAGGAGGTAGGCAGAACGAGAGACACAGCAGAGTTCCCAACAACTGGGGCCTGTGTGGCTTTGACCTGGGCCAGTGAAGGTAGATGTGCAGGGTGAGGAGTCCTTTTTGTGCAGCCCGGTTTTTTTGGTGAGTGCTGCTGGACCCAATTTGCCAGCCAGCTAGCAACCTCCCTGCAAGTTGAGGAACTCACAGAGCGAAATCAAAGATTGCCAGAAGAGACTCAGAGCTTTCAGCAGTAACAGGAGATTGCCAAGGACATAGCTCTGGATGACACACCTAGGGTTATTCTAGCAAACGAGTGTTTATCATACAATGTAGATATACACAAAAAGACACAGCAGTCTCAAGAAAAATAGCTGCCTGACGTATAGCACTATGCATAAGAGAGGTACTATTGCAACTGTGCTCTGTATAGCTGCATGTGACACAATGCAGACCATCATATATTGCTTACAAAATAGCTTAAACTTCATAAGCAATGAGAAACACTTTTGCTATTCTTATTCTAACATAATTTGCATCACAATAGAGCAACGAGGCCTTGATCAGGAAAGTGACCCTGCTGTACCAAGCACCAAACAACCCAAGGATAATAGCTCTTCCTTGAGTCCAATTTTATGCGCAGTGAAATGTTATAATTAGGACATAGAACCTATCAAATAAACCTATGTTTAGAGAAAACAGCCTGAATGTATTTTCATCAAATGTACAGGAAGCAATAGACTGCTCTTAAATCTTGCCTCACAAAAGGTAGGCACCAGCTAAATTAATCTATTGTCCGTGTAATGAAGCTGTCCAACACATTCTTTGGGATAATAAACTAGCGCTCCCCAGTGCAAATCATAACACGTTCTTAGGTGCAGTAACACAGGGACAGCTCAACTAAAAAACGGCTCAGGCACTAAAGTATCGGCCCTTCCCAGCCTCCTCCCTCGTTCTGAAAATCAGATTAGGGACTGCTTGATTGTCCTGGGCTCCAGGCAGGTTGCACACAGAGAGCTTTTCCACTGTTGTTTGGTTGTTTTTTAATTACTTCTCTTTGCCTTTCCTTCCCATTTCTTCAGCACCTCCAGGGCTGTTTGGGCAGAGGGAGGGAAGCAGCATCCTGAGACACTTCTTAGCAAGGAAGGGCCACGTGCAGGAATTTGGGTTGGATGGGTGCATGCAGAAGTTGCTCCTCTGTGTGTGGGTTGTTTTTTTTCTTTCTTTCTGATAGCCAGGCCATTTTAATCTTTTCAACAGTAATGATGTGTGCAAGGAATGATTCTGTTGTTTATTGAAGCTGTTAAACCATAATTGCAAGGAGAGGGTAAAGGAAATGGCTTTTTCATATACTTCTTGATATCATTTCTATGCTAATAATACTCATATTGCTATGTTTGAGAAAGGACACATATATATATATATATATTTATATGGGGAAAAAAAACACATTAGCAGGGCAGGAAAGGTACCTGTCAGTCTGAGAGGGTGGCAATAGGTAAGACAAAACAAATTGCAGGCTGACTGATTTCTTCCCTGGATACCTGACATGAGAAGAAGAGTTGGCTACAGCCGAGTTTATAGGACCATTTCATAGTGTGACTGCAAGCCAAAAAAGCCTGTTGGGTTTCTGTGGTCCATTTGGTACACTGCCACAAACAAAGAATACAGCAGCCAGCAAACATCCAGCAGCTGCTGACTTCCTCCTTTGCAGCAGCAGCAAGCTGTTTTATGGCTGCATCAGCAGATGGAGGCTTTTTGGCATAAATGTGGGGAGATACTGGAACTATGGAATAGTATTTTCACTGGTTTGCCACACAAGCACATTTGCAGGCATATAGGGACAGAATCTGGTTATTCTTATGTCTGTGATCTATTAATTCATAATTACTGCTGAAGTGAAGGGTGAGATTAATTTTGCTTAGGTCTAGATGCCTGCCAGGTAGTCGCCCTGGGCTCTTTTTATACTTGCTGGACAGAAATTGACATTTTTAGTAGGCAAATAGTCTTGATCTGCTTAAATGTCCCCTTGAGTTTAAGTGAATTAGTCAGTGTCTTTTTCTCTCTCTCTCAACCTCACAGGGAGGTTAGATAAAGAGGCCAGACATAAGCGCCTATGCTGTAAACAACTTCAGTGAAATCCCACAAAGGATGTCTGGACCTGACAGAAACATGACGCATCAATAAGGATTACTCCTGCAGCTATTGATAGCCTTGTCTCCGTTGCTCCTATGTAGAAGGCTTACAAGTAGTACTTGCCAGGAAGACCTTTCCTGGATCCTAGAAACAACAGCTACCAAAACAAGTTGGGGTTTAATTGGCAATGCTTTCTAATTGCTGGAATCAAAAAAAACCTGCCTTGTCTTGCTAAGCATCTCTATTTTTTGTTTGTTTGTTTTGCCTGCAACAAGTCTTTATTTAGATTTGCTGTCATTATGAAGTCAGAATCTCAGTGTTGTTGTTTACAAAGCTGAAGCCACATTTAAAGGAGAAAAACAAACCCGCTAATACTCATACTCAGAATATAGCTTAATCTCCTGATTCAGCTTGCTTTTATGTCTTTTGGGGAGGGTGAGCAGGGGGAGAGCAGCTGCGCTGGACTCACATACAACTCCCACGCAAAAATACCATTTCTCCAGGCTACCACCTTAAAGATTGAGGTCTTATCCCAGTGTCTTCATTTCCACCTTTGACGGGCATTTTCCTTCCTCTTGAATGCAAATGTATTTCAAAGCTGTTTCAGCCCTTTCTCTCCCCTTGTTGCTTCCCTAATTATGAGGTCTTGTGGTCTTTTAGGTAGCTGCCAGGCATCCAGGTGGCAGAAAATAACATGTGATGACCGTAAACCCCATCCCTGTCCCCCTGTGCCACTGTGGGGGGCTTGGTGGAGAAATTCAGGAGTGAAGTTGTGCCTGGGAAGAAGGGAGGGGTGGAGGAGAAGATGTTCTGAGATTTCATTTTATTTCTCATTACCTTACTCTGGTTGATTTGTAATAAATTGAGTCTGTTTTGCCTGTGACGGTAATTGGTGAATGATCTCTCCTGTCCTTATCTCAACCCGCAAGCTTTTTGTTATATTTTCTCTCCCCTGTCCAGCTGAGGATGGGGGAGTGATAGAATGGCTCTGGTGGGCACCTGGCATCCAGCCAGGGTCAACCCATCACATGAAATAACTTTATGTTTATTTGAGAGTGAATCTCTTATGAATAAAGGAGGACCTCAGAATATCAGGTCTTATATGCTGTTCTAATTATTATTTTCAGAAAGTCAGACTAATTCCAATTATAAGCTTACATTATAACATTTTGCAAACCGCGTGTCACAAGTTTTCTTCCACCACCAGCAGTTCCCGGTTACAGGTCAGCAGGGCTTTATGTCACTAACATGTGACATGTTAGTGTACACTGCTTTTCTGGAATCATCACAACACACGTGACCGGGCCAAATTCTGTATTGGTTCATTTGTAAATTGCGCACATTCTATTTAGGCTTGAAAAAGTGCCTGAGAAAATAACTTCACTGGAAGCCTAGGCCTCCTCATCAGGCTGGAAGGGATGAATTCAGTAGGACCATCCTTTTCCTGATGTCACGGAAAGAAAGGTCAGTGTCAGCAACTGCTCATTAAATTTAGCAAAGTAAGGAAAGGAGATTAGCAAGATTGAGCTTTGTCACCTCTTGCTTTTTGGTTCAAGTCTTCAGTCAATGAAAAAATCATCTGTGCCTGATTAGAATTCATGTCTGTCAGAAGGTATTTCAAAGAGACAGTAACCTCTGCCTGGCTCAGGCTGAGGTAACTGTGGAAAATCCACCTCTCCTTACAGCCAGTTCAGCAAAGACAAATGAACATTAATGAGACTGGAAACTTGTTGGTCCAGAGAAAGTCAAGGAGAAACCTTTCCCTAGGATTTAACAACAGTCAAGGATTCTGAAGGATGCTGTGGTTTTTTGACTACCGCTTCTCTACTACCTTCCACGAATAGCACATGAAAATGGTACAGAGAAAGTTTTCACTGAGGATGGCTAGAAGTCCAGGCTTTGTTTTGTTTAATTTTATTTTGCCATTGCAAGGGACAGAAGCCCTGGTTACTTCATTCAGGAAGGTGCCACACATTTTTTGAGGATTGTGAAAAATCAAGTAGATCACGTCAAGAAATAAGGTTTATAAAGACGGGGGGGACAGATGGACGGTGGTGTGTGTGTGTGTGGAATTCAGCGATATTAAGTCTGCAAAAATCAAGCTCATTTCTCATCAGTGGCATAACAGTAAATCTCAGAACAACATTTCTAGGGCAAATATGATAACGGCAAGAGTGGGAATGGAAGCCAGCCTATCTGAGATATTCTGCGTGGTACTCAAGGGCTTACATAGTGAATTGTACAGCACAAGAGACTGTTTCTGTTATGTTACTGTACCTTACTTGTGTTAGGTACTGACTAATTACAGAGTCAGCTCATTGCCCCACAAGAACACAGGAATTGGAAAAAAGAGGCAGCATTCTGCTTTTCTTGAAAGAGATCTCATTTTCTGTCTGTAGGTTCTAGAAATGTGAGCAACCAAAGAAAATGAGAAACTTGAAAAGAGCCAGACAACCTCTTAGTTCAAGCTACTGTTGTAACCTGTTAGTTATTTGTACGTTTTTACTTACAGCAATTGCAAAGTAGTCAGACCAAACCTCAGAGAATAAACTCTAAAGTATTTCTTATAGACCTCCTAACCTGACTTAGAAGTAGTGCTGCAACATCTCACAAGCCATTTGATATATGTGCACGTGAATACTAAGTACAAAATATAAGTAGGAAACAGGTATTTCAGTGACCCGAGCTAGGTTCTTCTTCTAAACAAGCCTCTAGCTCTGGTGACACTACAGTGGGTATTTCAATGTACCCACCATGTCTCTCATCTTAGAAGAGCTGCTGAGTGATTCCCTCTGTCATTAGAAGAGAAAAAAGTAGTCGTGTTTTCTAGGGCAGAAGAGGCAGTGGTGAAGGAAGGAAAGATATTGAGAGCTATCCACATTCATGAACTACTGGTTCCCATAAAAGCCACCTGGAGGATATGTGCTAGGACTAATGTTGTTGTCTTATTTCTGATATTAGCCTGGAGCATTTCCTTATGTTCCTTGTAACCTGCAAACAGAGCAGAGGTAGGAACATCTGGCTATTTCTGCTGACAGTCAAAGCCTGTTTGACCAGCTCTAGGGACAAGTGATGTGACCCAAACAGGAATCACAGAACAACCTCTGAGAAGTTTTGAAACCAAATTCTGATAAAAGATTTTGGAAACTAAAACTCTGGAGAAATAACTCCTTTTTTACCGATTTCTTTCTCCTGTTTCCCTGCCTGTGACTGTACTGTTTTACTCTATATCAGTTTCCTTCTCTGTGTACATTTCAAATGTTCACAGACACATAATCAGGTAACCAGCTAGAATGATTTACTATTCATCGTTTGCTATGTCCAAATAGCTGCATCCATCCATTGTTAAACATGTTAAACAGATATGTAAGAGGAGAGCTGCATGAACATTACCATAAGTAAAGACATCTCCACAGGCTTTAAAACGAGATGATTTTTTTTTTTTTTTTTTTTTGGCAACACAAAAAAGAACGAACCTCATACTGCATTGTAGAAATCTCTGTCTTTGGGGGCTCAGGAGGTCAAAGGTACATGCAGATTACAGAAAGGATGAGAAACTCACAGAATACTCACTCCATCAGTCTTTTCCTGTTCCTTCTCTCTGCTCTGTACCCTGGCAGGAACATTAGGCTTCACTCTGAGAAGTCAAAAAGACTTCCTTTCAGAGGATAAGAGAAAAAGAGCAAACAATTCTTTTCCTGAATGGCTCTCTACACTCAACTGTCTGTGAAAGGACGCACAACCCTTCACTAGGTTGCAATTACATTACCTTAGAATTTCTACTTTGAATTAGACATAGTGTATTTAAATCTAAACCCAAACCTTTGAACAGTATCTTTGAAAGTAATGAGAAAAATTAGTAGTGTGACAATGTATGCCCTTTACTGCAGCTTTGTAATTCTTTGGAGTCCATTGTTCCCAAATGATCTATTTATCTGCTTTGAGCTAAGAATGTGTACAAGATGTGGCAGGGTGGTGGCCTGATGGGAATGCTGATCTCCCAGAGCAGAACTCTTTTTCCTTTGAGCTAACAAGAGTATTTGTATCTGCCTGTCTCCATGACTCATGCAGTGATTGTAAGTTATTCCCCTCTGGGAGCCAGAGGCTACCAGCTCATCTGTTTTACTGCATGCCGTAACTCACTTGCCCTCTCTGGAAAGCTTCCTTACATAAATAGCTCTGTTGACAAAGGTCCCATTTCAGGATACTCTAATGGTTTCAATGACATATTTCATATTTAAAGTTCAATATTTGCTAAAGCACCTAGTAAAATAAGATTTAAAGAGAGAAAGCCTGTCCTCTTTCGGATCACTTTGTTGTTGACTCCACTCCTCCACTGGTCCTCATGTCCCTAGAGATCCCATCTCAGCACTGATATCAATATACTTCCCTGCTTTCTTTTGTGAGTGGTATGGACTCTCCTACACAGAGCTCCATGTGCAGTTAGTAGAACAGCAAAGCAAGAGGGAAGCAGAGAAGACAGTATCTTCAAAGCTCAATCATTTCCTCATTTTTCTGTTCTAGCAAATGACTGGTTTCAGTAAGGCAGAAAAGGAGCCAGCATAGAAGGTTGTGGTTGTTGCATGGTTCACCTACCTCAAATACAAGCACATCAATGTACCTCGCTATCCTTTTTCTGACAGAGTCTGGTAGCAGACATTTAGAGTAAAACCAAGACAAATACAGCGGAAAGTTTTGTCTCCAAAGTCTTCCTGTTCTTGAAAATAGGCCCATTGGGACTGAAAGTTATACCTGCATTTTTAGTAAACCTTTGATGGTTTCTCCTGGAATGAGCTCCTAGGAGATACTTTCACAAATCCAAACTCCACATATTCTGATTTACCCTCCTTTGATACAGTCCTTACAGTATACATAGAGTTGTGAGTACGAGCGTAGAAATGGACAAGTCTTATTTACCCGTGAACTGGTCATTTGACTACCCCTTAGCTCTCCAAAACCTAGGTGGCCTGGTCTCAGTCACAAATGACCATCTGTGGGGAGGGAAAAGCAGCTCTCCTGGAGCATCCTTCATTCTGTGACAGCAGCCCACACAGCTGAGGTGCATCACTCCCCAAATACATGCCTGGTGCTCTCTGCAATATGGAGAAGCCCAGACTGACTAGGTTAGCTGTTCAAGAGTTAAACAGCAAGGGTAAGGGGAGATTAACCTCTCCTCAAGCAGAGTAAAGGGAGGTTAACCTCTCCTCAAGCAGTGGACACAAGGAGACCCTAAGCGACTATGAAAGAAAACATTTCCGTTCATGTACCTACATTTATTTTCCTGGCAGTGCTTTAGCTTTCTAATCCTTTTCTGCAGTGGTAAAAAGCATTTGGTCTGCTACTTCAGTTAGAAGTTCTGTACATACACAAAGTGAATAGGATGTAAATCAGCACAGGGTGCAGTTCTTCCAGATAAGCAGCCCTATGTAAATGTAAGGAGTTAATATAATCTTTGCTAATCCAGATTATTTATGTGGTAAATCATTTTGGACCCTACAATTTTATCCTAAAGACCAAAAAAACCCACCACTTTTAAAATTAATTTTTATTTTATTCCACTTCTTTCAGTAAAAAGTAACATATGAAAGAATCACATGAAGAAATTTCTAGTTTGAGCCCATCCAGCTGTAAATTCCTTGCCACGCTGTTTTATCTAACAGCAAAACCTGATTCTCCATTACTGCTACACTTCTACTTAGTTTGCCTTCCAGTAAAAATTTTAAAGCAAATGCCAAGCAATTTGTTGGGGTGACACAAACAATACAAATGAACCTTAAGTGAGATGTTCTTTACCAGCTTCAAACAGTACCTATCCATTCTTCATCTCAGAAATTGCATAGGTAAAACATTTCATGTATTTAAGAAGCTTTTAGTAGGCCTATCTAACATGTATAGGGAATACAAAATCAGTCAAAGTTAAAATAGAAGAAAAATAACACCCTATGAAAACCTGACTGATTTACCATTTTAAGTATTTAAAGGATTTCTTTTTTGCTTCAAATGATTTTACACTCCACAGATTATGAAATTTTTAAACAGGAAGTGAAGGAGTTTTCTTGGACCTTCTGGCAACCCCCTCAAAGTGAAATCAAACCATAAATTAAATCTCTGAACACTTCTGTGTTTATCTGCCAGCCAGATAAATAAGTAGCACAGGAGGGTGCAACACCTGCAGATGTATTCCCCCAAGTCTGTAGCTCTCTTCCACAGAGCAAACATACTGCAAAATTACTGCTACAGGTGTCCCACAGAACGCTTGCCTTCCCAGATCCGTTGCCTGTTGAGGAGCTGTCAGGGGTTTCTACTCCACAGTAGAAGCCCAGGCTCAGCCTATTGCTAGGGGCAGGATTACGCTGGTTTTCTTGGTGTAAAAGTAGCATCAGCCACTACAAATAGCAAGGCAGCAACAGTATTCACCTCCCCACTGTCCCACTTGTTATGGGGGCACAGAGCAAAGCTTCAGACATACAGAACGGCACCTCGTACCTTCACCGTTCATAGCACAGGTGACAAGCACAGCAGCCTTTTTCCTTGGGATGGTGTGCAATCATAGAAAATGGGGGCTGTAAGGGACCTCAGTCTAAAGAACTAGTTTATTCATCTGCCCCAAGGCAGGATCTACTGCACTGCTGCAACATTGACAGGTGTTTATCTGACTTTAGCGTGTTATTAAAAGCTACTGGTAATGGGCACACCACAACAACCAGACAAATTATTCCTATGTTTTGCTATATTTTTAGTAGCATTTTTTAGCAATACATTTTATCAGAAGCTTTATCACCATCTTTCTCAATGCAATTAAAGTTAAATTTAAACAGTATTGTTAAGAAATCCCACTCATTCTCAGGAGACATAATTTCGTTTCCCTTTTATCACTTCTGGAAAATTTTAACTTTACTTCAGCAGGGCATGGAGATACCAGGAGGCTCTGCTGGATTCCTCAATGGTCCTTTTTTCTTTTTTGGGAAGGAATTTGCATTACAGAGTACCAGAAGAGGGTAGCTGCCATTCCAAGTTATTAGTTTCAGTTATTTACTGATAAGTGTGTGTGTGTGTGTGCGCGGGGGGGGGGGGGGGGGGGGTAGTATTTTTAAGGTTTTCCTTGCAAAATATCTCAACTATTGTCTAAACAAAAAAATTAAGTTATATGCTTCTAGAGAAGAGAAACTTTAGAAAAGGGCTAGCATCTCAAGCAGGAATCTACAACTGGTGTGAACACTGATACCCAGCACCCACAGTAATAGAATACAGGCAAGAAACATACTCATAGTAAACCCCTACCTGAGTAGCTGGTCTTTGTGCTTCTGAAAGCAGCTCCTACAACCTCGGTCACAGATATAGTGCTTATTAATTGGGTGAAAAGCTACCTGTCTTCCTAGGGGATTTGTAGGAAAGGCATTGGAGAATTACGTCCTTGTTGCCTCCTAACCGGTTTCTAGATCACTTCCACCTGGAGCCCAGAGGGTAGTCACCCATTGCCTTGCTGGGAAGGGTTTATTGGCTCATTGGTATCAGATTTTTCTACGTAGATAGTAGAACTGGGGAGAAAATTAAGGTGGTACTTGGGCTTATCACACAATGAAGGCATGTTTAGTGTGAGCTCTAACATTACTGTACTTCAACAGATCCATTCAAATGAATGAATGCCTTAAAGTTATAATCTTGGTTTATATCTGCTTTTATACCATACACCTTCTATAACTCATGAACTTATCCCTATAACAAGTCTATAATATTTGACTTTATAACTGTATAACCCTATAAAATTTGGCTTTCTAGGAGATGGGAGACAGCAATCAATATAAAACAGACAATTCCAGGGGACACCATGGTCCCACCCTCTATGATGCTTTGTAGACACAATAGGTGAAGAAATGCCTTCCTTTAGGCTGTAATTCAAAAAGAAATACCAAAGCACGTCTGAAAGAGTGCACTTTGTTTCCCTTCAAACCTCCCTTTGCAAATAAATACATTTTTATTTTAAGCATTCACCTCTTCCATTGGGAAAGTTGTTGATACCCACTGCAGGGACAAGGAGAAACATAAAGAAGAGATGGGAAATCAAGCAAAAATGTTATCTGCTGGTATCTGTGATGGCCAATAAAATAATTAACAGCACAGCTGTTAGCAACTAGTTGGAACTAGTTTGTAGTGACCCCTGCAATCAGAAGCATAGAAAAGGAAGGCAGGAAAGGGAGAGAAACCAGAGGTTTTCAGCTATCAGCGGAAAATGAATTGGTTGGTTCTATCCCTTTACACTAAGTTGTCAAGTAGGCACATCTTACGGTCCCCAGCCAGCCGTGCAGGATGCAGGAAAACAATGACTTAAGGACTTCCCATTTTCCCTCATCAAAATCTTAATCTTCACAATAACACATTTGCTGCAAAAGCCTCGAGAAGGGAACAGAGAAAACAGCTGGTTAGAGACCCAGGCTGTTGGAAATAACCCGCATGAAGATGTGCATATGTGCACACTTCCTCATTTTTAATTCAGTATGTGAAAAAACATTCATTGCCACTGGAAGTATGGTGTAACGCATCTTTTGATTACTCTCCTGGGCCAAAAGGGTAAGGAAGGCAGCGCATTCTTTAAAGCTGAATATGTTGATTAAATCTTGCGTTCTGACCGGGGAAAACTTGGTTGAAACAATAAGTTTTAGGGATGTAACCTTAATTAGAGTCAATCAAACAACAACGAGCAGTGAAAACCAGAATTCTTTAGAGAATCCTGGTAGGAACTTCCCTTGAGCTAGGATCAAGCTAATATGTCAAGGTGGCGTTTGCCACGCTCTGTGCTGCTTTCCAGGAGCTGCCTTACCCCTGGAAGGCAGAGCTGACCACTGTAAACGTAAAAATATGGAAAAGGAAACATTTAATGGTGTCAGAACCGCTCACAGAACAAGTACAGAAGCAGTATCCTGTTCATTTAAGTAAAGATCACTTTTTAGTACGAAAGCAAAGCTTTCCACGGAACAGCAAGAGTTGAGTGGGCTTGGAGAGATCAAAGGCAAGGGCGCTAGCCGGTTGTGACAGCTGGCAGTGCGAGGTCAGTACGTGCTTTTTACTAGGAACTGAACTGAAACTAGCATTTCCTTTCGTGAGTCACTGAACTAGCCACAGGTTCAACGTAATGACACGGAGGTAAAATTTTCTGAGCATGTTAAAAGTCCTAGAGCTGTTACTTGGGCTTCAGCATCCCTGCCACAACCGAAAGAGACTTGAAGAGGAAGAAAACTCTTATAGCAAAGATGTTCAGTCTGCTGGATGAGGTTATTTCCACCTTAAGTTTCATACTAATTTTGTTTGCTTTGCTAACCTTTCTACCACTCTTTCTAGACAGAAAAAATACCCAATACAATAAAAATCCAGTCCTTTCCATTGTGCACTTAGGCATACAACAATTATCTCCAGAGCTAGCTATGAGACATGGAATATCTGAGCTCAGCACAAGCTTAGGGGGAGGGAGAGGAATATATCTACCCTTATCAGTGACTACAAGGAGGTGAAAGAAGAGGAGAAGCTGACTGTGACTTGAAAGGCATGAATTTTTTCTGCCCTCCAGAAATAAAAGCCCCAAACTTTTGTTTACTTACTCTTTTACTACCCTAGTAAAGATGTGAAGAAAGATGATAAAAATGTAAACTGGTAAATAATTCAGAAGGAAAACATTTCTGGTCCAAGAAATAAAATTCATAGAGTTTTAAGACGAAAACAGAAAACTGTGGTAATATAATCTGATCCCTACCATCACTCTTTCCTGTAACAATTTTTCATTGAGGCTGAAGCAAGTACACCCTTCCAAAAATCTCTGCAACAGTGATTTGAATATTTCTAGTTTGCAGGGTATCCACTCCAATCAACAGATAACTTATTTCCATGACCAATCATTCTCACGATTTATATCAGTATGTTATCACTCTCCTGAACTTGCTTAGATTTAACTCCCATATTGATTCTTATTACATCTCAATCCATAAAACTGAAGAGTGTTATTCTTATCAAATTCTGGTTTCCACAGTGAAATCTTGATATATGGCTCGGCATCAAGTTTGGAGAGATCTGCAATACTGTTACAATGATGTTGGCTGCTATTCATTACGTTCCTGACCAGAAGAAAACTAAGAGATAAATGAGTGAGTAAGCAGTTCTGTAAGTAAGTATGAACAAAATCCCCCAAATGTTCCCAGAAATAAAAAAGCAAAATGCTGGTAATTAACTGACAAATCAAAGTGACATTCCGGTTTAGCTTTATCAGAACAAAATAACTGATGCTCTGAGGTTGCCTATGACTCTGGGTCCCCTCCACTAATCTAGGAAGAAAGTCAGGTGCCTATCAGCCTCAGGAACAGCAGCTCAAAGTGAAGGCCTCTGGGGTACAAGACTCCTTGCCCTGAAGCCAGCTGTCTAGGGAACGTGTCCTACCTTCACTGGCATGCTGAATAGCTGGATAGCTGACCACCCACAACACCTGACTTAGGTTAGAGTTCACTATATTAAACTCCTATCTATATTGTGTTAGATATTTCAGGTCAGGAAAAGCAGTACTATTTTTCTAAAGATTAGTTTTGCGGTAGAATAAACATAAGTTTTGCTTACAAGTTGAGAGTTAACTGCACAGAATAAAACATAATGAATTTAAAGTGAAGATCAATTAAATGTACTCTTATCCCAGGAAATCACTTTCAGCTTAAATAATCATAGCACCAGATCTGATTTTATTTATAGCTGTCTTCTCAGTCCAGTATCGACAGTTCTTCAACTTTTATAGCGAGATGAATAACAATGAAGCTTTTCATTTATTCTCCACTTAGGGGAACATACAACCTTTCCCCAAAATAATAGTAGATTTCTTATATTACTAATTGAGAAGCAACACTTGAAAATATGGTCAAAGTGCATTTCAAGACTCAGAACAAAAAAGGACAAAAAGAAGCCTCACCTAATTATTACAGGACAAATTAAAAAAAAAAAAAAAGAAAAGATATAGTGGGTCTGACTCATGCTTGTCAAGGGTGAGACAGAGCAAACAACAACCCACAGTAGATCTGGATACTGGCTTCTATTTAAGAACCAACTGATCATTTCCCATGCTTGTACTGTCCCATCAGCCCAATCTTCCCTAGGTCTTGTCTTCCCTCTGCAGTCGGGAGATCCCTCCTGGCTTGGGAAGGTCAGGCTGCAAGTCAGGCTGGCTCCTGCTCTGCAGCTGCCTGCAGTTGTCAGTCTGCAGTCTTCCCAGCCAAGGTTCCTGGGCATCCCCTAGCATTTGTCTCTGTTGATCTCCCCCATTTCCAACATCTTCCTTCAGCTGGGATGTTCAGACATTCACACACACACATGCACACCATTTTCTGCTACCTATAACCACCTCCCCCGCCCCCGCATTCACAGGAGGGTTTTTTTGCCTACCACAGTGACTATTTATTTAATGTTTGTGACTGGACATATTGCCAAGCTACAAAAGAACCTCAGAGATTTTCAGAAGCATCTAATGGCCCTAAAAGTGTCCATGAATTTCCTACGACGGAGCCATTCTTCCGCGGAAAGAACTTCCTCAACTTAACGAATCAATACCGGATGACTTGGAACAAATTGAGAAACCGAGCAGTGAAAAACTACCCAGATCAAACGATATTTATTCAAGAGTTTAAAGCATTTCAGCTATGGAACTGCCATGACGTGTGATCTATAGCTTAGCACCGATGAAGTGCTAGAGGAATGGAAGGTGGCAGTGTGGCACCAATCTTTAACAAGGGCTCCCTGCCTCTGGTGAAAGTCACAGAAAAACCACCAAGCCAAAGAAGAGAATGAATAGTAAATATGATATATGTATCAACATGACTTTTGTTCAGGGAAGTCATCCATCATATGGACAGAATCAATGCTCAAGTGGTCAGTTTGAAACCTTCCAACAAAGGTGGCAACAGTGCTCCATATCAAAAGCCCTTCAGCCTTCTCAGTTTGGAAGGAAAGATTCCCTCAAGGACTGATAACTGCTTATAAAAGTAGGAGAGAGAGCACTGAACTATATACAGTCAGTTTTCACAGTGGAAACGCAGTTGTCGTGATCCTCCTAGGTTCAGTGCTGGGATCTGTATTCTTCAACATATAAATAAAGTAACATGAAAAAGGCTAAAAAGTGACATGACAAAGTTTTCAGATGATACAACAGTTTCTGGATCCTGAGATCTAGTGCAGCCTACAGCTCTGGCTACAGTGAACTGCCACAGAAGGATTGCATGATGTGAAATGACCAAGCAATAAAATGGCCAATGAAACTCAAGGACATGAGTGTAAGTAATGCACATGTGGGAAAAAACCCCGAAGTACAGACTTGTTGATAAATTGTAAATTAGTTATTTCCATTCAGGAAAGAGCTCTTCCACCCACTGTAAATGCTTCTCTGGGAAGATCAGCTGGATTTTCCAGTAGGTGTCAAACAGGCAAAAATAGATGGTTTAGCCAGATAAACGTCTCACTGCTGACACAACTGGGAGGCCTCACTCCCCCCTACCCTTCCTTCTTAGTTTTTTCCTTCATTCCTCCTCCTATCCAGCCTTCCCTGCTCTTTTTCCCACATCCACTGACCCCAAGTGCACGACCTCTCCATCTGGCTCTGCGACCTGACCGATCATAAGGCAAGCCAGCTCAGCTCACCAAAGACAAAAGCACTTATTTTTATTATTATTTAAGTGAGTTTTCTGCCATTTCAGTGAATTGGCTTACTGTGTGTCTGGACGAGCACCAGAAATGCACAGGCAAGCTGGGGTTTATGACTCCAGAAGCTGAGGGCGCAGAACCTGAAAGAAAGAGCAGGACCTTTCCTTCTTGGCAGTAGCGAGCCGTTATCTTGGCTCAAGCTGTATTATGAAACCATAAGCTGCTGCTCATTTCTAAGCATCTGCTACTGGCCCTGACAGCAAATTACCTAAACTAATCTTTATTCTGATGCTGCACTGACATTCTTATATTCAGTGAATCAGACTTTGAAAGCAATATGGATAGTTACCTTCAAGCAGTGTAGATAATTGTGTGAACACTGTCCCAGAACTTCAGTAGTCTTCTTCCATTAAGTAATCATTAAGGTAATAGATCTTCCAGCTCTTCTCCCTGTTTAACAAATCATGAAGAAATTTAATGACAGAAGTCTATAATAAACTTTATATATATGCACAGATATTTTTGGATCTCACAATTCTTTCCTTGCTTTAAAGTGAAATACATCCATCTTTACTGGATTTTTTTTCCTGAGCACAGAAATAAACATGTTGCTATAGCCTCAGCAGAAATGTTACAACTGAACTCGTTCTGCCATTTTGGAAAGAAAATGTTTGCATCATTATTGTGAAGTCACATTTGTTGCAAACCTTGTCAAAGAATGAAATCCTTCAGGAATTAATTACATGCTCTGAGTCATACTTTTATAAAGCTACCACAAAATGGCATCCAAGGAGTACTCAGATATGAATCCATTTTAACTTTTGAAATATTACAGCCTGAAAACAGATGACTCTACCTGGAGACAGTCCTGATCTGGGCTATGTCTCTGCCCTAACTTGATGTGTCAAATCCAAACATGGAAATACAGTGGGCAATCAGTCAAAAAAGCTCCTCAACTTGGGATGAACACAAGGTCAGCAAAAGAATGTATCATTCACAGATGTTTACCTTCTCTTTCTTCAGGACATACAGACACAGAAAAGAACTGCACAAACTTGAATGTTTAAACTGACGAAAGCCCAAGAAATAAAGAGTCCCTGCTCATACAAACTCATGTTTCTAAGAATAAGCCATCCTGCATTACTGATACTGTGATAGATGGCAAAACTTACAGCGTCCACACACCGGGCAGCTAATGAAGCACAAGAAATGTGAACATATCCAACACTGAGATTTTTGATTTCTTACTCTCTAAAGAAAAATGAAACATTAGCAGATGTGCTAGATCGTCTGTTGTTAATTAATACATTTTAACGACAATCAAGTTTGGCCCGTATTACAAATATTGGCTTTGGTAACTTGGTGCTTGTGTGTGATTTTTGGACCATTTCTTTGCTCTGGAATAGCTATAACCATACTGACCAAAACATCAGGAAGCTCTATGTATATGCTTGCTGATACAGCTTGGCATAGCGCTGACCAAAAACATTTTAAGCTGTGTCACACTTCTCTTCCAGCAGCATAGCTGTATCTAGGTTAAGTGCAAATATAGCAAGGCCTATACGCACCGATTGATTTTTGTGCGAAGAGGAGGTCAGTGAAGTCAGGATGCCAGCCTGTCTTAGATGGGAATCTCCTGGTATTTAAATGAGCATTACAATTCCCTGTGGTAATCCTTACAGAAAAATAACAGCCATAGCCAGCTCACACATTTATTAGACATTCTTCATCTTCCTGGTCTAAGTGGAACTATGAAAGTGCATTAGTATAAATATTTAGATTTAATATATTACATCATCCTGGAAAAACTGTCATGAATAAATACAAATCCAAGCACAAACTCTATTCTTCTAGTTTATAGTGAGAAAAACCACACGATTCTGTATTCTCCTTTTCAAATATCCTCACCCTGCAGAAGCACAGGCAGCCAGCTTGCGAAGCTCTAGTAAATTGCTGTTAGAAAATATGAGGGAGGGATGAAGCGCACGACCAGCACCTGGTGCACATGGCTGGAGCTGAGACGGTGCAACTCTGCCCTGGCTCCCACCTTCTGTTTGACCTTGGGCAAACTGCTGTCTTTCTCTGGCCTCTGTTTTCTCTCTTGTCTTCTGTTTCCCTTTAATATGTGAGGTATACAATCAAAAGTGCAGAAGTTAAGCACAAAGTTTCCTTGGAAAGTCCATTCGGACATTTAGTTCCACGTAACTGAAAAGTTAATTTTAGGTCAAGGACTCACAGGTTCACAACCAGGCACTATCTAGGATAAACCCAGCCTTAAAATGACTTGTCAAAGTCCTAGAAAACAGTTTGCATAGCAGCGTAGCATTGCTTAAGACACGTAAGTGACTAAATTCTTAATTTGCAGTTAATTCTCAATTTAATGAGACTTTTCAAATTGAAACTTTAAAAAAGGGCATCTGTGTAATCTGGCAGTTCAGCATATGGATGCCGGGGGAAGGAAAGCTATTTTGTACGTCTATAAAAGCTGACAGCAGAAGTTGACGATTATGAAACGTGTGTCTCTGAATTGTTGGTCTAAACAGAGCAGAAGCTGTTGGTCTGATGGTGGGCTGCGTGGGGACTGTGTCCAGGAGCGAGTGGGAGGATTCAGTGCCCAGCTTCAGCGCTGAGATACCACAACTGATGTGAAGCAGGAGTGATCGAAGGACAACACCAGACAACAGCTGGAGAGAAAGTGTTACCCACTGATATAGAAAACATTGCTTCTTCCCTCCCAACATCTTAAAGGGCATAAAATAACCATTTTTCTGTCCTATGGAAACCTGGAGGGAAAGAGTGATCCTCTCTGTGTTTTTTAATAGCAGCAGTGTTGCAGCTTTGATGGCCAGAGAAAGTGATGCTTGGAGCAAAGCTAACATCATTTATCAGAGCAGATATAAAAAAATTTTAAGCAGGGAGTTATGTGCAGGGTCTCAGAACCTGACAGCACATCTGATTTTTTCCAAATATATCAGCAAGGCTAGTAAAAGATTCTGCCTCTCCCTACCAATCTTACTTTCCTGGAAATACTGTTCTGCAGTTATCTACCATGAGGAGTTACAACACAATTAAATTATCGAAGGAGTGAGGCCCGGAGAAATTCCTGTACCGCTAGTGAGTAGCATAAGAGAAAGAGAATAACTGCTGATGGGCACACTAACTTTTCCCTTCTTAGCGGTGTTTAAGGAACACATCTTTTATAGATTCACTCCCTCATTTACCACTGGATTCAGTGGATGTGACCCAAGTTTGACAGAAAGCATAATTTTCCTTAGTATAAAGCAGATGTGAATGTCAGAAGGAAGAGAAATGTATTCTTAAATAAAATAAGAGACCCCAGTCAGTGCTATGCTAAGCAGTCACTCTCTTTGGGTGTCGATAGAGTTACGGCAGTTTGTCATGTGAATATGATTCTTCTCTTTTCTCCAGGCATTGCCTTACAAAACTAGTTCAAGAATACAGTGATTAATACTAACAGCAGTCATTATAATTCTACTGTGAAAGCAGCCACACAACATTTACCACATTGGCTGAATGAAGTGACTTCCCACTGGGGCAGGGAGACTAATGACTGAGATCAGAAGATAAATTTAGGACACTAGCAAGCCAACAAGAGGAACAAAAAATTAGAAGGAAAAAAAAAAGTTAAAAAGCGAATAATTAGTATAAGAATAATCAAAGACAATTTGCCCGGTTTATTGCCTGCTGATCCCATTTCTCTCCAACCAATGCAAGAGGCCACATGCTACGCCAGTGCAGATGTATCACACTCAGGAGTATGTTTATTTCCTTGATCACAGCCCTTTGTCGTTGTTGAAACGCATGCCATGAAGTTGGCTCTGACAAATCTCTGTAAAAGCCCTCCCTAAACAAGCACAATGTGATAAGAAACCAAATTCAGTTCTCTTTTATGACTGATTTTCCTTCAACCTCTATCATCTTTGAAGGAGACATTAGAGTAGCTAAAGTCACTTGCTAATCTCAAGCACCTTCTGAAAGTAGTCTCTAAAACTTATCTTTCGAAACCAGTCCTAATCTCTGAAAATTGCTATCAAAAACTGCACTAAAACAGCCATCCAGCCATCCAGCCATCCATTCTCAGCTCTTGTCACAGTAACTCAGAAAGACAGATAGCCGTGCTGACGTGTTGAAAGCAAGCCAGATTTCAAAGGCGGCCATCTGCATGCAAAACTTGCTCTGTTCTCATTGTCTGAAATAATGCCTACTTCTATTTTCTTAGTTGTTTTGTGCGCGTGTGGCTTGTAATAGCACTTGCTTGAAATGGGCGTAGAAGAAAAGATATCTCAAGCATAAGGCTGGGATAATGCCACCGATCATATCCACCCCTTCTTCCGCAAAAGGCAACTTCTTAACAATGTGGTCATTGCCAGGGAAGTGTCATATTTTAGGACTTGGTATTTTTTGTACATTAAAATAAAGAGATTTATAAGCTTTTATATCCTGATTTCACCCAGTTTCTGTTCCCTCTCTCCTGCTTCTATCTTGTCTGCTGTTCTTATGCCTCCACCTCATCCCCCTTTTTGTTCCATACAAGACTAGTTTTTTCCTGACTATTTTCTCTGGATCTCTTGACCTGAACCTGCTTCTAAAATATTCTGAAAATTATTTACCTAAAATTTTGTGTTCTACCCTTGAATCTAGTTCTCGATGCTGGCACAGAAGATCTCCAAATCCCTGTTTTAAAGAAATAGGGATAGGTGGAAGAGTTATCAAAAATAATGGCAAAACAATGCCACTGTTCTCTGTCAGGAAGGGGGCTGCTGCAGAGGAGCAGGAATTGCCATTTTAAGGGACAACTCGCATTGTATTTTTAGTAAGGAACCACAACTGTCATAGCATGGTTGCACTAACTTCAAAGCAAGCCAAAAACTGAATTATTATAATTCAGTCCCACGAAAAATGCATTTGAGAATCACCCTCACTGTGCACAACCCAGATGTCTTATGTCCCTTCCCTGAAAAAATACAAGTGCTCTATTATTAGTAAAGGGCAGCAGCAGCCTCTAACAGAGCTGGGAGAGGAATGCTGGCAGGGCTAGAAAGGTAGTGTCTGTAGATGAACTCATTTGCTAGCTCATCAGCGAGCCTGGCCAGGACTTGCACAGCTTTTGGGACTAGCAGCCTGAAGGGACAAGCTCCATAAAGTTGCAACAACAAAGCTGTTCTGTGCTTATTTAAGCAAAACTCTTCCTCTGAGGCAGAGTCTGAGAGCTCCCCGTGGAAAAGTTATTTACATATTTGAGTGATACATCACTCAGTTATATGAACATTTCTCAGGACTGTAAATCTGGTGGCTAGTATAAATCTGTGATCCCACTGTGGTTTTTTAGCTTCTTCCCTGTTACAGGCAGAGAAAAATTTAAATAGATAAACCTTATTAAAAGTGACTATTTTTCTTACCACTGAAGAAGAAACAGTAGCAAGAGGAGCTGTAATTTTTCATCCAGATGGTGGAGAAGTTGGTGACTTTTTTTAGCTCTTGGACCACAGACCACAGGCTTTGAAGACTTGCAGTCCCATGCACCTCTCTCTCTGAAAAAGGAAGAGAAAAAAGATTGTTGTTCTATCTTCTAGTCAACAAGGCTGGGTTTAGTCATCGAAGCAGCACAAGTGTATGAGACAGCTCAAGTACAGCCAATTAGAGATATGGGGAATCAACAGAAAGACTTTTAATATCAAGTGGTATGGAATGGAAAGCCAATGCACCCTTTAAAGCATAGGACTTGGATCTAATAGGAAAGGTCTCCAGGCAGCTGTGCTATACATACCTTATGCTGCACTGGAGCGGGGGACTCTGACATACCCGTATGGGATTTATGGGAGAGGGACCTCATGAGGTAAGAGAACAGTCGTGGCAGTTTATCAGCAGCAGTATTCTGCAGAAATGCACTTCTAGCAAAAAAGGAGGAGCAGGCTCTTCCCCCGCTCCCCTTTGCAGGAACAAAGTTTTAACAAAATTCTCTTTTTCTTACGTGACTAAAACAGAAACCTGGACAGCTGTGATTCAAATGCAGGCTCAGAGATGTGCTTCACAAACACCCAAGTGCTGTGGTCCTCAGTGCTGCAACAGCAAAGAGTTTCTGGCCTCAGCAAGAGCAAGCACCAGTACGGCACAACGCAACAGGACTGGACCAGCTGCACAGAGATGTTTTTAGGCTGGACTCCTTTTGGTGGAAACCCTCAATAGCTCCAAAACTCTGAAGGACTTACACAGACCCTTTGTGGGGCTGTACGCACACCTCTGTGGACCTCCCTGAAAACGCTCGCTTGCAGAAGCAGATTTCTTCTTGCACTTCAGCACAAACACAGAGGACGACGAGCCCTACACGAAGCTATTAGCATTCGGCGCGGGGCCCTACTGCTGCTCTGGAGTTCAGAGGGGAAGATCACGCACCCTTCTTACCGCTGATGACTTGTTTCCAGCAGGGATACCGCTGTCGATAAATGACTCAATACCATGGTCCAAACCCCCCCGCTGTAGCTCTCTGCTCCGGGCTCCTTCTCTCCTCGTAAACGTGCAATGTCTGGGAGACGGGGCAGGAGAGCTGAGGAACTACCGCAGGACGGGGAGAGCAGGCGGGATCGTAAACAGCAGCAGACACAGAGACGAGACGGAAAGATGTGAACAAATAGCTTTTGTTCCCAGCTACCGGCAGGGTCAAGTTATTCTGGCAAGGTCAAAATTACAGCTAAGGCAGGCTGTGTCACAGGGAATCCACTTCTACTGGAGAAAAGGGGAATTGGTACCAGCGGCCTGCAAGCACTTCTCTGAGGTAACCGAGGGCTGGCTGTGACAGGTTTCTCCCGGTGCCTGAACTGGCGAGGGGCCGGAGGATGCCAAACGCGGTGTGAAAGCAGCAGAGCGAAGGCAGGAGGCCGTGAGGTGGGCGCTGGCCAAAGCCCCCCTCGGGCCCTCGGCTGTAGCTCTGCGGGGACGGGCTTCCCTCCGATTTCTGCCTCGTTGCATTTCTGTCTTTCACTTTTTCACAAAAAAGAAGCAGGTGTTTAGCGAGGAAGAAGCAGTTAATCCTGGAGAACATAAGTAAATATAGTGATATGAAGAGCAGGCCTGAAAAAAATAAAGAGAAAGAAAGAATGAAGGAGGTAAAAGGACCGAAAGGGAGGGGTGGAGGGAGGAATAAAAACACTTCAGAAGCCAAAGTATCCGGTCATCTAGAAAGACCGTACATCGTCTTCTGTCTGAACATACCCAGCTCTCCCCCAGGAGGTACAATGATATAACCCCACCGCTGTCCTTGGCAAACCACTTTATTTGCTGTGTCTCCGCCTGCTATCTGGAGGTAGCCGCTGGCATACTTATTTCTTCATGTGACTTGATTTGCCCGGTCAGGCTGTAAACTTTTAGGCACTGGGACACCCACGCTCTCATTCTGCTCATGAACCATGTCTAGTAACAGTCGGGGACCCTCTGCCTCCGTGAGAGCCCCCAGGATCTACCGTACCTGAGTCTGCACGGGGGTTGGTTTTAACGTCCTGGTTCCCTTTAGCAGCACCAGCAGCAAGTCCAGCAGCGGTGTCATGGGATGTTGCTGAGGCTGAGGATCCTCTGAAGCTGTTAATACCAAAGCAGAGGAGAAAACATGGTTAGGGATAAAGGAACTTTCATTTTCATGAGTTCTTATCAGGGCAGGAGGGAAGAAGAATGAAGAAGCAGGTGAACAGCAACTGAAGGGGATGAGGTACCGAGATCTTTCAAGGACATGCAGATCTAGGCCGAGAAAAATGTTTGGGGTACCAAAAGTAAGTTTGTGATGCTCCCAGAGCAGACCTCTGAACTAGGTGCCCAGACTTCTTGTACAGGCCCTGGTAAGCTCAGTAGCTCTCTGTAATTGTTTTAAGGCGCTGTGAAGAGGAGGTTTGTATCATTATTCCTAGTTAACAGATGAGGAAACTGAGGCACAAGGAGAGATGACCAGGCCAAATATACAGCTTGATCCAGCTACAAGCTCCGTCAAGCTGCTTCTGTTCTCTTGTGCAAACAAGGGAGAGAGCCATGCTGTTGGGGGTTAGGCATGCACAACCCAAACTCCCTTTAGTTGGTTCATCAGCAAAAAAACTGCAATATCATCAGTACTGCTTATTTTTTCTGAAGGGTATGGTTTGAAGGGATGGGTAAAAAGTTTTCTAAAATCAACTGAGTGCATTAAGAAAGGAAAAAAAAATAAGATCTGAGACATAAAAATTTCCAGCCAGGTCAGAAACAGAGCTAATGCTTCTACATCAGCTGAGAAGGGGCAGAGTACAATCCTGCTAAAAGATAGTCTTGTTATGATATTGAACAATTTCACAGAGAAATGGAAAGTAAGGTGTTTTCATTTAGTCCATGGTTTTATTCTGCAGCAATGTTATGAACATAGGAACTCCCAAGCTTCTCTTGATCTCCCTGCAGAATTGTGGCTTAGAGGTTAGAAGTGGAGAGCTTAAAGATGGAGGGCTGCTTGGTGCAAACTGTTCTTTCACCAGATTCCGGGTGTTACTGGTCTCTATTGTACTGGCTGTTTGGTTTCACCTAAACAGGATCAGAGCTTTAAAAACTAGTGTTCTTTTTTTTTTTTTTTTTTCCCCGGTAAACAAGCTGAAAAAGCGGACACATTTCTGACTTCTAGTGCAAGTCAGCTGATTCAGAACTGGCGACAAGCTTTAATTACAACATTTAACCTTCAAAACCACCATTATATCAATATCATATCATTGCCCTAGGATATTTCACAGAATTACATGTGGTTTTGAAGTTACATATATATATATACACCCACACACTTTTTTTCTTAGAAGGGGTTTGCTATCTACACACTGTATATATGCCAGGAAAAGCATTCATTAGTGAAGATGCAAATGCTGAAAAATGGGTGGAAAATGAGGATGTCATTGCTAGGGCTCCACTGCTTAAAGCCAAGCTAGAAGAGGGGTATCAGTTTCCAGGTGATGCTAATGGTGCAGAAGAGGGTGTCTTACGTGAAAGGAGTCTGGGGAGCAGCAGCAGTGGGTAGCGTGTTGGAGAGACAATGTGATTGCCTCTTCTAAAACCTCTCGACCTGAATCGCAACTGTTTTAATGCCTGTAACGCATTCTGCAATCGGGACAGGAATGAACAACCTACTCGCTGTTTACATCCCCTGTAGGTACTAGTGCAAACAACTCATTTTAATGTGGTTTCGCCTATAAACGTATGACCTTGGACCAGGATATTGCATACACAACATTACTCCCACAGAGAGATGTTGTGAGACTGACATGCTAACTCTGGTATCCTGCCAGGAAGGTGCTGAATCCATTTTTTAGGAAAACAAAGGGAGGGGTAATTGCACAATATGCAAAGGCTTTTGTAATTTTCTTTAAAGGCTGAAGAATCCCCAGGGGTTTATTTAAGCAGGGAGACTATGGGCAGAGCCATTTGAAATGCACAGAGGTATCAGTGCAGAATGGGAAATGAACTAACCTTAGCTATAGGTCAGTGAAGGTTGCAACAGAAGAAAAAAAAAAGGAAAACCCAGATAATTATCCTTTCTTTCCTAATTAACCCTTGCTTTCAGTTTCTGCCCAGCTTTCCAGCCCTGAGGGAGAATGTGTTTGCAAGACAGATGCCAGGTGATCCAGTTCAAGGTGTCCCATCACTTTTGAAGCACAAGCAAATTGCCTGAACTTGAGAATAAGTTGGCAACTACAACAAAATCTGCTGTCACTTTTTATTTTTAGATCAAGGGAATGAGGTATGTGACCACAAAGGAAACCCCACCTGCACGCTTCACTTCTAAGGCTGAGGACACTTTTTTTCTCTTAAAAGGCACCACTCCCCTATGTAAGACAATTTTGACAGGCTTTCAGAAAGTCAAGCTGCCCTGTGCAAGCCTGTGCAAACACTCTACTGAGTAATACTGAAACTTAAGTTTAGAAGCTAGCTCTTGCTGGTCTCCATAAAAGACAACCTGTAGAACTGTGCTTTTCGATGCTTTTTTAACTGACCTCTGTTTTTCTCTTTCCTTTAAATGGTCCTATCTAGCCAAATCACTGAGTTTTTTGCTTAAATGGAAGAGAAATTCTTGTCTGACATTCTCTAGAAAACATCAAAACTTTGTCCAGAAAGAGTAACAGGCAAATATGACTCATAATTTACCAAATCCATGTTAGGGAGGAACCAGCTATCCTGAAGGAAAAGGAGCAGTCATAGGTTGATCTAATCCCCTCTAATTCCAGTCAGTGTATAAAATCTTCCAGTAACACTAGAGGTAGATTCTGAATTAGGAGAAAAAGGAGTTTTCATGTTGCACCCAGCCCCTGACTTCATAAGATGCAACTAATTCTTATACATCACGGAACATGAGACAGAATAGCTTGAACAGGACATGGAGCAATTAATACTACGAGCTCTTTACAGCTGCCTACTTCTCAATCAGTCCTCCCAGCCAAAGCCTCCTGCAAAAATTTCACTTTTTTTTTGCCATAGCTCAGACATGGATTCTACAGAGCAGAGAGAATGATGGGAAAATTAAATCCACACATTAGACTGAAGGGTGTCCCTGCTCGAGGAAGATGTGTTACATCCACAGCAGAGGAACAAGCAATTGATCACTGTGCATCACGGGACAGGATGGAGCTGCTGAATTAGTATTGAGCTGGAGTGTTCCTTCTCCTGCTGGGAAGCAAAGCTGCATTTCACAGATGTTGTTTATAACGAGAGACAAGATTTGTATTCATCTGCAAGTGAGGTCTTTAATGAGATTCACTTTCCTGGTCTGTAAGTCACAGTGAAATGACTAGAGCTCTCCAGCAGCCAGTATATTAGCTCCTCAGCCACAGACCTTCCAAACGTCTAATGCAAAGTGCACAGCAAAGCACCCTCTCGCTTTCCCTTATCATCACTCATTCACTTGGGATATGGCACATACTGTCACCCATAGAGCCGTGAAAAGCGTGGAACTGGTGCATGACCGAAAAGAGCTGCTGCAGAACTGGGATGCTGCCAGAGGGTCTGTGTCTTTGAGAAGTGCTCCACTTGCCTGAAATCTTCACTAGAGAGATAAATGGTGTTATTCAAAATGCTGTCCAAGGGAAGGCCTTTTCTAAGACTTTGCAAATAAAGGTTTGTTGCAAAATAAAATGAGATAAAAAACATAAGCAAAACCTCCATCATGTAGCTGTGGTTGTATAACCTAGTACAGGACTTTGTGTTAGAGAGCTGTTAGTTCTCCTAGTGCTCCAGACTGATTATTTTAGGCAAAAAATACAAAATAATGCAATAGGAAGCTAAATTCAAGTTGCATCTTAATCCTTATCTATCCTAATTTTTGAGTGACTTAACAACATTCTTTAATGCTGTGTTTAGGAGCTCTGACTGAGTATCTAAAAGTCATGCCTGTTTGCTGAATCCAAGTATTGTCTCTAATCCATACTTTGCCTGCAACCACTTTAATAATAGCACTTAATGCATTGTGCACCTGCACAGAGGCTTCACATGACTCATTTTGGAGGTGTCACCCAGTGTCACCCAGTCCAACCCACTCCTCTGCAACAGCCCTGGTGTCTGGGCCATCAGGAGCCAACCGGATCACCTGGCATCCTCCCCAAAAAGTCAAGAGTTTTCACGGGCTCAGGTGCTGAGCAGCTTTATAGTCTTCTCCTCAATCTGTCACACAAGCACCAGTATCTGACCAGAGAAGGGAGCAGGACTAGACAACTTGGGGCAGGGAAAGGAGGAGTAGTATTGGAGCCTTAAACAAGATTATTTTAAGGTTTTACCTTAGAAAGTTCTGCCTTTTTGCATTTTAGTCTTTCGTGATGTATCCTGAAGCTCCGAGGTGTGACTGACTCATGGAAAGGGACAGCCAGGTTACCTAAAATATTTTGAGACTGGCTTTTAAAGTCATTCACAAACTTTTAATGTTGTAACTGATGACAATGGCTGCACTCAAAAGGAGCTTTATCCATTATTCCAAAAAGCAAAGGAGACAGCAAAATGAAGTTGGTTAATTTTTAAATAACTCTTTTGCCATAGCTGTTTGCTCCTGTGCTGCTTATTTCTAGCGTTGGCTGAAATATGAAGTGCTGAAATACATACAAAATAAGCTACACTATTTCTAGCCAAGCCAAAAATACCCGGAAACCAAAGTTTACCAAGCAACACTGTTCTCAGTAAGTTCAGATGAAGATTAAAATCAGACTCAGCTATTAGGAACATTACTCAAATGAAATCTCCAAACCTAACAAAGTTTACTCATTGTCAAATATTCTACTCAAAACCACGGCAGTGGTGAAACTTCATGAAAAGACAACCCAGGATGTGCCTTGCATAGAAAAATACCTGGCACTGCAAATACAGAGAATCCTCTCCAGATCAAAATATGAGTTGCTTTAGATGTAAGTCATTAATAGAGCCCATGTGGTTTTTCACACAACTAACAGTTGTAGAAATAAAGTAAACTCTTAAAATCAGCCTTTGTTTTCCTTATTTTGGTAACCATGGGTATGAGAAGTCTCAGACACTTTGGGAAGTAATCCAGACTTCTTTAACCTACAGGAATAAAAATAATTAAAGAAACACCCAGGAAAATAATAATAATAATTATTAAAAAAAAACCCCACCAATGGCTTTTTCAATATTGTATCTTTTTAAAAGCAAGATATCCTAAAACTTTGAGGTATTCTAAGGTTTTCTCTTGCCTTCCTCCCCTCCCCACTTGTTTCTTTTAATCTTAGTTACATCAAAAAAATCGATTTCAGCAGGTAGGGAAGCTGACCTTCCCTTAAAGCCCGTTAACCAAGTGAGCTTTTTACCCTTGAGGTATAGGAGGTCCCTTCTTCTGTTTCAGTCTTATTTGACATCTTTTAGTGCCCTCACAGAGGCCTTCTGCAAAAGCAAACTAAATGTGTCCAAGCTAATAGAAAGCTAAAAACCTGGGAAAAGCAAGGGACCTGTGGTACCTTTGAGATTTTCTGTGTGTGTTTTTAAGAGGGCTTTCTAAAAATGAAAAGGGCATATCTCATAATAACTGAAACAGAGAACTTTCACTTCAGAGCCATCAGACATTTAATATCATAGCATTAACTATTCATTATGAGGACATATAGATCAGTTCAAAAAATGATGAAATAACTTCTTAAGATATGAAACCAAGAATACTGGAAAAACCCACTCTTTTACACAGATCAACCACTGATTTACAAGTCTGCTGTCGAAGGCCAAAATGCTCTCAGCTTGCTGAAGATTGTATGTGCTTATCTAGGGTCTCATAACCATTTTTCCCAGGTTATGGGAAATGGGTTTCCCATTTTTTCTCTTTTCCTCTCTTTTTTTCCCTGTTTCTCCATTGAAACTCCCCTCCTTTGTCAGCCTCAGAATTAAGAAATCTGTAATAAAAATGACACTGAGAGCTAGATGATTTAGATCATTCACTGAAGTTTCAGATCATATAACGTGTGGCATGGAACATGTACACTAAAAAGCCGCATTTTATCACATCAAGAGATTACAGTTGTCACAGGCAAGTACAGCAGAGAAGATTATTCTAGGAAGGAATATGTTACAGCAATGAAGCTGTTAGGTGTTGAAAAAAGTGGTTTATCTGTTGACAAGCAAGGTGAGAAGATGCTTAAAATTAAGTCCAGCTAAAAGCCTTGGAGAATCAAAGCTTTATTATGTTTCCAGGCATTCTTAGAGCTGTAATTATTTGTATTTCTCTTTTGTAACTTAATAAAAACCTAGTAAGTGTAAACGAAAAGGTGTGGATTTGCTCGCAACACAATAAAGTTAAGAATTAACTGATATTTTGTTGCAAGTACAGGAGAAATGACCTTTCTGATTATTCACAGCTCATCTTCTTTCTCCCTAATAATGTAGGAATAGCTCAAGGAAGCCCGCTTTTATGGTTGATGTGCTTGTTCATATTGGAGCCCTTTGAGGATATGATACTTATTTGTAACTAGGGTTGCTCTTCAGGTTTTATATTGTCATTACTATTTAAGAAACAAAATATCCAGAAACCTCCTGGACCGCTTGTATCCCACTGTCTTGTTCCTCCAGCTGACACTGGGGTGGCTGAAGTCTCCCGTAAGGACCAGGGTCTCAATCGCTTTTTCCAGTTACCTGAAGAAGGCCTGACCTCCTCTTTCCTGATGAGATGGGCTGCAGTGGACGCCCACTACAACATCGCCCACGTTGATCTCAAATGCTGACCGGCTCATCACCCATCCTGCGGCAGAGCTGCACAAATTCCCACTGCCCTCTCACATAAAAGGCAGCTCCCAGTGTCCTTCCTAAAAAAGCCAGTACCCACCCATCGCAGCACATCCCTGTGGCCCCAGCGACACCGTAGCCCTGCGGCTACTTTCAGACATCTAGTTCCCCTTGTTTTCTCCCCATGCTGCCTAGAGTTCCTCTGGAGCTACTGGGTTTAATTCCCAGCACCAATACCTCTGCAAATAATTTGCAGCCCCGGTCTCTGAAATGGGCGTACTGGATGTTTGCTCTTCTCCTGGGAGCACCTGGGTAACTAACACTGAACTATGCACCTTCCCACGCACCAGCGAAGGGCCGTGCAGTTACAGAAATG
The DNA here is from genome assembly GCF_929443795.1 of Astur gentilis. Taxonomy (NCBI): domain Eukaryota; kingdom Metazoa; phylum Chordata; class Aves; order Accipitriformes; family Accipitridae; genus Astur; species Astur gentilis. The sequence goes on from NC_064897.1 coordinate 19,497,913, forward strand.
TATCTGTTCCACGTTATTGTACGCCTGTTCCAACTGCACTGTGTTTTCCCAAAGAGGTTTAAATAGATGCTTTTGCAAGCTGCTTCTGCCTCTGCCTTTTCGCCTCCTCTTGCATTTTTATGTGGGTCTTGAAACATATTCTTTGAAAAGAAATTGTATAACCCCTTAGACAAATCTCTGGTCACCCTACAAATTAGGCAGATGATTGCAGCCAATCAAGCCACAGTGGTTTGCCAAAGCTGTAAAATCAGACTGCATGTGGGGTCCTGGCCACTTGCAGTTGCAAAGTGCTATTTAAAGTCATTGTTGTGATTTTTTCACCTGTAAAATGGAGAACCTCGATTGAAACTGGAAGCACGTGTTTGACTGACTCACTGAGCATGACTTGCACCACTGTAGCCCATTTACAAAGGACTGGTTTCTCCGCTGTAAGAATAGGATTGTTCCCTAATCATATGATTATAGCCTGCATTGGACTTGAAGACCTGAAGGGAAAGCATACCATCCTACGACACATGAAGAAAAACTAGGATAATCATGAAGAACCTTACAAGTTATTTCTTTTCTGTGAGTATGAATTCAAACCATAAACAGATTAAATGTTAGCACTCCCTTAAAATGCAACATATAATCTGAATTATCCTGTAGGCCTAAGGGACCTCAGGAGATCTAGTCCAACCTCCATGTGAAATTTCAAACTACAAACTGATGCAGATGCATCTTTGCAACCAGGAGGGATGTGATCTCTAATGGACATACTTGGCCATTGAAGCTGACTAAGTAAATCTTGCTATACTAGATCTTTTTCTGGTTTTGTGGGGTATTTTTTGCTCAGGGTGATGGCTGGACTGATACAAAGGATAGCTTTCCTATTGTAGCTGTATTCACTCTTGCCGAATTTTACTAGTAAAGCACACTAGTAGTCCTAGTAATGTAGATGTGTCCTACAGCTAAAATTATCATTTGGTTTCACATTTGAAAAATGTGAAGTTTACATACAGACCATGATGTTTTTCTTTTATTTGCTCATCATTTGTTACAAATGAATGTAATATCACTGGATTTGTACCTTAAGCACAAATGAATACCAGAAGATAAATTATCCTGAAATGACATTTTTTGGAAGTCAGGGAACAACAGCCTCATAGCAGAGAGGAAAAAGTCTATTACAAGCCAAATGTGTTTATCAAGGGATACTACAATACCCCAGGACGTGTTATTTCAAATTAATGGGGCCTGTAAGCACACTTTTCTTGATATATCTTATTTGTATCTGTTGAAGTCATATACAGCTGTGAACCATCATCAGAAGTGGTACTCTGCAGAGAAATCTCTGATTAAGAAGCTTCAGAATTTTCATAATTTCAATTAACTAAAATGAATGGGGGAAATCTCTAAAGCCACTTGGCAAGCAATTTGTTTTGTATAAATCCTATTTTTCTAGGAGTAAAGATCCATTAATCAACAACGCTACATCATGAAGGAAACTAAAATCTATTAAAAAAATAAATTAGCCCCATCTAGACCTGTTCAATTACAGAAGCACAACCGTAGTACTGTGGATGTGGTTAAATATGAAAGTAGTGAAAAGGGACTAGTGATGGCAGTGTAATTTCTAAGTGGTAATGGAAATAAACTGTACTGCTATAAGCTGTTTTCACACTAGAGTACTAATACAGCTAGTGTGAACACAAATAAAAAGATAAAACAAAGTATTACACTTTTAACTGAATTAATCACACCAGTATCTAGCCTGTGCTTAAGTAAGGCATCAGAACTGGACTTCGAGCAATTGAACAGCTTTGTGATTTTGACACTGTTCAACATCCAACATGGTTCTCAGAGCCATTTTTGGGGTATTTTTCAGGCTGTTCGCAATCTCGTTTTCATAGACTGAGCTGCCACAGTGACTCAGTAGGATTCTGCAGAGTAGTCAGTGTTAGGATCAATACAAACAGTTGCAGGTGATGTGTCCTTGGAAAAAAGGAAAAAAAAAAAAAAAAAAACCTAAGGTTTTTTTATAATTTTCTTTTCAGAATTTCAAGCCTTTGTTATTTTTCGTACTTAAGTCCATTATTTTTCAATAAGCTGTACAGAGAAGTTGCCTTCAACAAGCACAATATCTGATGAAGACACCTATGAAGTACACTGAATGACTCCATGTCAGAGGACACTGAATCCAAATTCATCCTTTAAATTGCCCAGGAAGAAAACCTAACTAATCATTCTCAATATGACTAAAAATGTTTAAATCCATAAATATTGCATAAATATGTATTCCTTGTATGCATTTTTTTGTTAGACATGTATTTTAATGCTTTTTCTAGATATACTTATCAGTATTAAATATATATACCCCTCAAGTAGATGAAACTTCACAAAATTGCAGGCCTAGGAGGAGTTTGGAAAAAGTCATCTAGACCTCACCGTGTCCCAAAGGTTTACATGAGTAGTTTCTGATAAAAAAAAAAAAATTAAAAAAGTTTCCCTCATATCTGTTTTTACGAGCATTTAGTGATAGAGACTCCATAGGCTTTCTCAGAAATCACTTTCAGAACGTCATTATTTCTTGATGTCAGACTCCTCACTATAGTTTATACCCATTTTATATTGTCCACCACAGTCACGGGGAAAGCTTCCCTTCTTTGCAAGTGTTTTACATATTGGAAGGTCTGTTATTGCATCCGATTTCTGGACCTTTGATCATTCTTGCTGCTCTCCTCTGTTTGTGTGAAGAACGTCCAGAGTTTATCTTACTGAAATTCAGGACTTTTGATCTCTCAGAGCTGTCTGAAGTAGCAGTAGATATCGAACATTAGCTTGCTATAGCCTTTTGACCTGTTGCATTGTATCACAGAAGAAAAGAGATGCCAGCCTTTGGCCGAGGCTTCTGGACTCCACCATAATGCATTAAACAGATTTAGTTGCAGCAAGCTCCAAATTCTCAGTCTGAAGCTCCGCTGAAGACGTGAATTTTTCTTCTATTTCTGTCCTTGACCCTGATGCTTTTATCTCAAAGTGTCTGCTTCCTCTGTAAAACCTCCCACATGCAAAATGGTGCGTAAAAACCAGGCATTACTAATTATATTTTTCAGCTGTTTGCCCGTGCTATCATCGTAGTGGCGAGCTCTAGCAAAGATTACATATCATTCAAAGTGTTTGTTTGAATTCTAAAGGACTGCCTAGTATATTCACAGAATGATGATAAATAATTGAAATACAAGACAGTCTGATGGCTTGTCACAGGCTGTTTGAACTGTCAGGCTGCTGGCGAACCTTGGATTTTCAGTTGCAATGGATTTCTGAAAAATATTGCAGAAACACAAGTTCACTACATTCTTGGGTCTGCATTATTAACGATCTGTCCGAACTTAGTTTAGATGGAGATGAAGTCGCCTTAAGAGTAGCTGGTAATTTGTTGTTTGTTACAAGAGGCAGGGGCAGGGAATCAATTAATTCATTCAGAAGAGGAATCGATTATTCCCCTAAGCATATGTTTACCCTTGTAATGAGCAGTTTATAGAGTTAGATGCTTCACAAGGACTTTGGGGAAAAAGAGAACTTCTGGCTGGATTTTAATTGCCTGCCTATTTACGTGTTTGGGATGCTTGCATCCGCTCTTCCCTTTGAAGTTAGTCCAGAGCCCTGAATGACTGTAAAGTTACAAGATAATCACTGATTGTTAAGAGACTATGCTTTCTAAAAAAATTGCCCATACTGTTTCTTCTCTATTGCCCCCCACCACCTGATTTTAAATAAAGAAACTTCTAGATAAAAGAAATGTTTAAACTTTCCAAAGACTTTTTACAACCTCCTTCACAAGAAGCTATTGAAGAAACCTGGCAACCAGCACGAGGAAAAGTCATGGCACGGTTTAAAACCTGAGTGGAGAGAATTAGACATAAGTAGCTATTTCTCACTGTTGACAGAGGTTAATACTAGAGTGACCTAGGGACCAGCCTTAGGACTGGACCGAGGACATTCAACCCACGTATTAATGAACTAAAAGGGAAGGTGAGCAGCAAGGTGACTATATCCCCTTGATTATTCTAGATTCTTGTGGCCAGTGGGGATTACAAGAAACTTTGGAAAGACCTAGCAAGCCTGGGGAATGTGCCAGATGCAATAAATCCACAGATAGCTATGTACAATTTTTGTTATTGCTGTAAATAAGGAAGAAAAATTTGCTGCTTCTCCCTAAGAACAGCTTAAATATTGTCTCAGGCTTATCATATTTTTGTTATTGCTGTTAGGCTACATTTTCTGCTGTTTCAGCTCTCTTCAGGACCAGGTAAGCATTAGTGCTAATGCAGGAAAAGAGGCTGGGGCTCAGCCCAACACGGGGGAGCGGGGGGGCGGGGGGGAATCTGCCTTTTCAGCAGCATTTGCTACTTTAACTATTCCATCAAACTGCAGCATGAATGATTTGTCCAAAGATCATACAAAATCTTTCACATAAGGAAAGCGGCTCTCCTGAATCTGGAGACAGTCACTTAATCATTTGGAACATCGTTCTTCTCAGCAGGGGAAAGCAATGAACAGCAACAGTCGGCTGTGTCTTTCTGTACTGTGGATACCTGTAATTCTCCCACTGCTGCTGCAATGACAGCAACACACTTGTAAAAGCTATGACAGCTTACACCACTCTATCCGACACCAGTTGCATAAGGACGTTTACACCAGACCCCAATACGTTACCCTTTGAATAGAGATTTTCTTCCTTTTCTGCTGTAGTTCACAGAAGCTCATTAACCGAGATCTGCAAGATTATATACCGAGAAGGTGTTTAACAGTGCTTAAAGCAAACCTAGAGGTGTCAGCTGTGAAAAATGAAGTCATTTACAGCCAACCTACACAGGCAGTCCTGCCACTGCTAGCTATAAGACAGAGAGCTGCCTCAAGGACGGGACTCGAGCAGGAGAACCCAAAGCTCTGTCACACCAGATTAGCTAACTTTCAGCCAAATAGATCCGTACTTTCCAATCTCTATTGGGATTGCTTATTACAAAATGAAAAGAGTTTAGTGCTTGTTTATTTTGTTGAAATGTACATTTATCTCTGTATTAAGGATTACTGGATTGGGTGACTGGTTCTCCAACTTTTTTGTATACGGAATCTACATCAAAATAGAAAAAAGTTTCACAACTTCCAACCAGCTATAAATAAATAAATAAAGGGAACTTAGTCATTCCCAATGAGAAGAGAGACAGAGCCTGAAAGTGGAGAAAGCCTCTGGAAAGCAGTGCTTGACAATTGTTGTTCACTTATATACTGCCAATTTTAAACACACTTTTGCATTTTAGAAGGGCCACTGTGTTCGTCTATTCCAGGAATAAACATTACAACTGCTTTCCTGTGCTTTTTGCAACACCATATTTCACAATGCTATTTCAACCCAGCAGAATACAGTGGTTTTACGGTTCAGGACTAAATAGCACCATTTAGAGAGCAAATATTGAGCCAAAGAACTTCAAAGCTGCAACATTCACTTATTCAGCTTTCATGTATTTAAAATAGCAACTAAAATAAAACAAAAAGAAAACTAAATGAAAAAACATGATTTATTCATTTGAAAATAGGCTTTAATTAATATCCTCAAGTTTAGACTTATTTCTTCTGCTCTCTTCCAAAGTACAGCATAAAAAAAATTGCCAAACCTTTTTCAACTCTTGCCTTACTATACTGAGCTAATGCCCTCTGGAGCAGAAACTATTGGACTGTGTAAACCTGAAGTTTATTAGGGAATGCATTGCAACAGACAGTCATTGCTTTCCTCTCCTATAGAGTAAAAACTCTTTCTGCTGCCCTGGCCATAAAGATAGCTTTGCTGTAAGAATCACAGATATGAACAGTGAAACTATTTAACGGTCTCCCTGATATTTTCCCCTAATATTTTTGCAGAAAGGGAAGCGCTACATCTCACAGAAATAGAATAGAAAAGAACAAAGGTTTTGTGAAGACTCGGCCTCCTGTAGACACTTGGCCTGGCTATCAACTGACACAATGCTATGTGGAAACAGTTGCCTGAAGACACTGTGGAAAGTAGAGCGCAGATTGTAAATACACCAACCTTTGACGCCTAATATCTCATGTGTCTCTGGTGTAGTCACATAACTTTGGGGAAACTGTCTTTAAGATACTACCACTACTAGCACAGGTATGGAGACAACAAGACCTTCCATATGCTACTCTATCAAAACACAGATAAGAAGTTGAGTAAGTTGCAGTTCTCACCTTGGTGGACAAGACATTAATCTCCCAACTGTCTCAGGCAGGAACACAGAGCTCATTTTTGCTGTTGTGTTTTTTGGGGGCATTTCTGTGTTTGTTTTGTTTGTAGTGTGTGTTTTTTTTGTTTTGCCTTTGCAAAAGAAGTGGAAGATTCCCATGGCTATTTCCACACGTGCTTATCACCTGCCCCTCAAAGCCAAGTACATTCATTTAACTCCTCATGACAAAGAAAGTTTTTGGATCAAATTGTCCTGAATTCTTCAATTCTCAAGAGGAAATATTAGGTATCAGTTGTGATAACAAAGATGTCTGATGTGACCCATTTATGTAGAACTCATCTGGGAGAAAAATTTCATCGGTTCTTGTTATACTAACCCTGCCAAGGATACACTGATGGAGGTATCAATTTTTAACCACTAAATTGTTTTGAAGTCCAGGGATCAGAGAAATTCCTACCTCTTATTAACTGGTGATCAATGGTCCATGAGTAAGATAAATTACCCTCTCTCTCTTTCTGAAAAGAAAGCAAAGTAACTAAAATAAAAAAAATCAACTGTGCTAGATGTTACTCTGCCTATTTACATATACAGAAGTTTCCCCCATGCTACAGGGGATTATTCTATTTTAATGAAAGAGCATACAAAGCATACATCCCAACTTTAAAACAGAGAACAGAGAGACAGAACAATCAATCAATCTACCATTACAGGTAGATGAATTCGTGAACACAAGGAAAATCTCCCTGACTGAATTTCCCATTATAACAAAAGAAAGGCTGAAAACCCCCCAACTACTGCTAACATGTTAAAAAGTGAACAATGTTTCTTACTATTAACCTGTCAAAAAATAAATCTAGTGTAATTTCAAAACCTCTGCAAGACAAGCTTTATATTTTTATTTAGTCAAATACTTTAATAGGTTGACTCTCTTACTAGCTATTAGCCTTTATCACTGCCGCTCTTACACTAAATAAAAAAGAAACTTGCTACCCTCTCAGTATGCATCCACAGCAAGTATCATTGTTTTTCTTAATAGACTGCTGTTATCAAGAATGACAAAGGCAGCTTTAGACTGCTGCTTTCACCCATCAGCTTTTTAACAGCAGAACACAGAACATTTGAACAAATATTCTAACTCCTCAGTAAATGAATGACACCACATGACCGGTTGGTAGGTGCATCCTAGCACATATACCTCCTACTTGGCAATGGTTTGAGCATTTCCTTGGGAGAGGATCCAGTAGAATACACTTTTTTCTGTAGAAGGTTTACACTAGACAGGTCAAGCTCATGTTGCCTCTTTCAAATCATCATTTCCTCACTCTGGTAAGCTGTCACTACATGAAAAGAACAAGCTGGCTGAAACCTTTTTTTAAAAGGTGACAGTTTTCTGCCTAGATGGCCATGAAATTATTGATGGGTTTTCACAGCCACCAGCAGGAAAAATGCATTTGGAAGTCCACAATGTGTCGCAGCTGCTCTCTGCAGCAAAAATGCTTGTGTGTGCAGCAGGCAGCTCTGCGTTGACACAGGCCTCTGCTTCACAGCAAAACTCCAGTTCAATAGAGCAGCATTTCTCAGTCCAAATGACTGAGGAGCAACAGACACCTAAGCGTTTCTGAAAAAAAAAAAAATTAAAAAATAAAAAAATTCATAGAGCATGTTACATCTATCATTTCAGAGCAGTAAAGCAATAAACATCTTCAGCATAAACACACGAAAGCATTACAGAACACTAAGTCAAAATATTAATGACAAGAAAGGCCAACAAGTTTCAGTCATTGGGATCATGGATTATATATCAACAAAGGCACACAGAAGTCTTATTAAAATACCAAATGCTTGGGAAAACAGGCTGGTCTGCTGAACACAAAAACTGAACGTAGCACCTTTCTTTGCCTTATCACTTCAACAACTACTGTCCTTCCCCCCGCCCCGCCCCGTCTGAAGCTCAGGTGTTTATGAACTTAGCTGAACTGTTATTGAAAAGTGTTTTGGCTCCAATGGAAATTGTGAAGAAAAGAGCTCAAAATAGAAAATGGTCTATGAAAAACTACTCAGTCACTATGGATCTTATTTTTGTATCCTTCACTTCCCTGCCTTGTTTGTTGGTGCAAAATTCCAAAACACTGCAAAGCCTACTCCAGCTCCTCTCTGGCTTCTAGGTCTGTCTTTTTACTGTTCTGCATTACAGCTTAACTTTTAAATCCTGGTCTTTACTATAGTGTTTTGTCTAGTTAATTAAAATAAGATGTCTGTTGCTGACTCATCCTGCTATTAAAATGTCTAATCTTGGAGGGGTGCATTTGCAGAGGTATATTTTGAATTATACCATATCACAAGTAACAAGAAAATTGGAGTCACAAGGCCAACTACACTGTAAAAAGCAGTAAAACCACAACACACATGATGCCTTCTATTTCTGCCAGCAGCACGATGTATTAACCATCAACAGTTCAGTACTTAAAGTACCTTGCAGGTTTAAGAAAGTTACCTTGCTCCAAAGCTTGAACCAAAATAGTCATTTACATACTTCCTACCAACCCGTAGCATTAGAGAGAAGCAGTCAAAAGGGTGTCAAGAACTCAAACAATGTGCAGGTTAAAACACTTGTGTTGCATCCACATTACTTCAGGGTAGCACCAAGGATCTCTGTGGCACCACTGATATTACTGTATTTTGCAACCACTTTGTCTTCCAGTAGCTTTCAGGAGAAAAAAAACAAGGAGAAAGTAAATAGTATTAGTCCAATCTTACAACTACTCCAGGTACATTTGATGTAAAGAAAATCAGTAAAGAGATAAAGCAGCTGACAAAAAAAAGAAATAGGACATACTACTGTAATATTTAAAGCGGAGAACAACCCTGGTAGTAGCAAGGAGATAGGATGGAAAAAGTCTTTCTTTTACTTAATTTCTCTTCAGTCTTTCCTCCTGTGATTTTAATTCCTCCTTTCCTGTTATAGATGACAGACAGCCTTAGATGGAGTATTTTGTAGTAACATCAACAAACAAGTTTTCTGCCTACTTTCTAGCCACCTATTAAAAGAGAAAGCTGTGATGGGGTAAAGTACAGGTTTTGAAAGCTGTGCATTCAGGAAGGGCAGATAAAATGAGAGAATGGGAGCACGTGTCACAGGTCAGCTCTGGCATGTGAAGAACAAATGCAGCTGACAGAATGTGATCTTTAGAAACCACTCAGGGAGATTTTGACATTAATTTATAGTACATTTCACACACTGTACATCTCTGTAGATCTCACCTCTGACAGTAAAAAAACCTTCAATCCCAACCTCTGAGCTTTGCAAATTGGGAACAAGGGAATTCTCTTTTCCCCAAAGCAACCATCTGCTAAGTAAGTGCCAATTTCCTTTTTTTTTTTTTTTTTTTTAAACAGATAAAAGAGAATGGCCAATATATATTCAGCTGTTTATAGTGAGAACACAGCCTTAAAAGCACCTCCTTATTAAGTATACAGGCTATGCAGCTTTACTGCTGTAGGCTGGGTCTTGTTTCTTTCAAGTTATTGTTTAATATGGCTTTGTAAATATTTAAGTTTATAGCTATCTTCAGAAATTTCATTCATTTATAAGCTTCTGTTTTGTTCTTACATTTTAAACCTCTAAAACTAGAAATCGGTGTGCTTCCCATCTGCTTCACCTCTCTTTTTAAATACACTCTTCTGTGCTTTTGAGGTTATTGATACTGACTGCAAAACACACACACAAAAAACCCTTCAAGGTGTGTCAGGTCCTGAGAGATAATCCCTCAATCAGCTTACCGGCTAAGTGCACAAAAAAAGAAGGAATGAAATTACGTTTTCCTATTGAGAAGTGAAACACAGAGAGGTTTGTGCATAGTCACAAAACAAATCTGTAGCTGTTGTATTGATCCCAGTTCTAATGATACCTCATCTAATGCTTCAAAAACTTAACCATTTCCTGCCATATACTATTTATTCCTACCGTTCAGGAGTTGTCTACATGTAGATGTTGGTATCAGGTGTAGGACTAGCTTTTCACAGCAGTTTGTCAAAAGTATATTTAGGAAGTATCCTTCAGCACAACTGTTCTTATATAATAGATAAGAACACACAAACATTGGCTACATTTTTTATTTCAAAATAATGTAAAATACATTTCTGTTGTAGAAGGTAAAGTTACACCTTTGCTTTATGCAAAGGAGCAATGAAAGAAAACTCAGAAGCATTCTTGTTTTAGAAAGCTTCTTAAAGCACATGGAAGACAAAAAAAACCCCAAACAAATAAAATAGGTACGGGTAACAAGAATAAACTTCTGGAAAGACTTTTGGAACCTAAAATTAGAATTTACTTGCTCTTTCTAGAAGGCTACCATGTTATGATGGCCATAGCTCTTCCACTATAATGACCAATTACTGTTTAACAGTCTTTAACAATGGCAGCTATCCTCACTCTCCCCATGCTAAGAGACAGATACTGGGAAGTCTTCTGCTTTGCAGAAAATGAATTAGGTAATAACAACCCCATTCAGATATCTGTATTTATCTTAGTCCTAATTAAACATTTACAACTGCCCTGTGCTACAGTGGACTGTAGCATGAAACTCAACTAGGAGACACTACAAAAGTCTAGGGCATCATGCAGCTCTCCCAGGGATATCACCACTCTAAACACAAACCAAGTTGAATCATTACATAGAGACATACAAATACTCTTTTAAAGTTTGGTGGCTGCACTGAGAAGTTGGCCAAAAAAAAAAAGAAAAATTGTGTCAACCTGGAACATAGCTGTTGGCTTTCCACTGAAAATAAATAAAAAAGTGGGTGGTTTGGATTTTTTTGTCACAATATGCTTCCAATCTTAATAGGATACATTTCTTAATTAAGTGTATGCCAAAAAAAGAAAGAGGAAGTATAACTTCATTTCCATGAGAAGCTACATACTTTTCAGGACTTCCCACCTCCAGACACTTTTGAGGCAAAATAGTTAAACATTGCTCCAAATTCGAAAATGGTTTCTTTTACTTTGAAACAAAAGCTTTGGTAAACAAAAGCTTTGGTAAACAAACTGAAGCATCTTTTGAATATGCTGAAGAATTAATTTCAGTTAGAGGAAAACGATAAGGAACACATACAAAGGAATGTTTCAAAGCTAAATAATTTTATATATGTACCAAACTTGAGTTTATTGTAGGTCAAGAAATTATTTTTGAGATTGAGTTTTAGATCCTTCACATTTATGCTTAGCTTGAGACAAATGAAAGAAGTTTTCCTTTAATGAATTTTAAGTTTGATAGATGAATTGAGACATGAAGTCTATTGTGGTTTTGGCACACTGTCCTGCCTCTCAACTTTAATGGCCCTGAGATGAACCTCAGAGCATGAAAAGGAAAGCCTCTATTCTTAATTTTGAAAAGTTGCAAAATGATGTTGAAAACAAGAACTCACTGAAAAGTACAAAACCATCCTTTATTCTGTAGCAGCCTGCAGTATCCTGAAAACAGAGACATTCTCCATGACACAGGAGAATGGAGACATGCACACAGGTGCTTTCCAAATGCAATTTGAAGAGTGAAAACTCAAGAGATTCCAGGACTTCCATTTGAAGGAAGGCTCTCCAAATGAACATTAGATCACAATAGCAAGCAATGGTATCTAAATGCAACTTTTCCTAGTTTAAAATTATTAGAAACATTGTTTTGATTCCTAAAGGCAGGGAGAGAGGAGCGCTGCTCCCAGGAAAAAAATGCTCATTCACTTCCTGAGCAGGCAACACTATATGCTTTTGAAGCCTTTCAAGGCACTACATGACACAAAGTGCTTTCCAAAAAACTCATCTAGTAAGTTCATGGCATAACTTAGTTGAAAGCTGTCAGATTATGAATAAAACAAAAATATTTTGAGGAACAGCTTTCCTAATATAATTTTCTCAAAACTGAGAGAAACGATCAAGTGATGTAATTGAAAAAAAATGCTTTCTTGGGCCAACTTCCTTTTGGAAGGGAGATTAGAAATTCATTTCTTCCAAAATATCAGCCATAGACAAATATTAGGAAGAGTCTTTACATGTATAGATGAATTTGGTTAGCCAGTCACTGAGGAATGTGAAAGGAACTGCATTCTGAACTTTAGCTTGTATTTCCTCCTAAAGAAAAGCTGTCCATTAAAAAAAAACGAACAAAAAACCAATAAGATGAACACAGGAACTGAAGCACACACATCTGTGATGGCCAGTGGCAACTATTTGAACTGTTTTGGTATTTGATGAACATGCCCTTTTCTCCAATATTTGGCTGAAAGGTTATGCATACAGCATTAGAAGTCCCTGTTTTCAAAGTTTAGCACAGAAAAATGAAGGGTTTTTTTTAAGCTTTTTTCCATATTTATAGCTTTCCCACTTTGACACACCTGCACTTTTAAAGAAAAAATGTATATTTTAAAATAAATCATATGAAACAATTCAAGCAATTGGAGCTAAATGTCTCTTGACAAGCAGTTATAAAAGGAAGTTCTGACAAAGTCACCATAAAGATGCAACAAGAATAATGAATACACATTTCTGTATAACTTTATTTATACTTCAGCTGTGCTTTCTGTAAGTAATTATTTCAGTTTCTTTGATGAAGAAGAGAATAAATTACTTTAGTCTTCACAGGTAATGGGGAGGCACATCCCTCTATCTACAGACTGTCTCTTAGACTTTAACATGAGGAAGAGACCTTCAACATTATGCATTACCATTTAAGCAGGAAATGCAGAGAAGATGACCACAGAATTAATCAAACCCTCTTTTAAATGGATGTAATTAAGAAAAAAACACACACAGAAAAACAACTTCATATATTTAGTTCTCAAAGCAGCTTCCATTTCACATTTAAATCTTCTAAGTACCCGAACATTTCAATCACTGTACATGTGAGCTGGAGCTTAGATGCCTTCAAGGCAAAAAAAAAAAGTTGTAGCCAGAGATTAATAAAACACAGGAGTAGAAAGGGAAATAAAACTCTACATTCTCATATCGCACAATTCAAGTTTATTCCATTCATTCTTGCAACACAAACTTAAAAATACAGTATCATTTAGCATTCTGATGTCTATGAACCATGATAATGATGAACCCAACTGTGTCAAAACAGTTAACAATGGTGAAAAGAGGAAGTCAAATATCAAAATGCACAGAGCACTAATTTTCTTCCATCACTGCGTAGAAAGATGATTGTTTATCCATTTACAAAATATAATTAAGACAAGTTCATTTTGAAATTTTGCATGCAACACTGCAATTGCTTGGCCTAGGACACTCCATTCTTACCAGCCTCTTCTACAAATAATTCAATGTTGTGTTCAAGGATAAAGCTCCATTTAACTACCATTCTCCTTTTCCCATTTGCTCCCCCTCAAGAAAAAGAAACAGAAGGTACAAAATCCAAAATATACTTAAGGTTATAACTTATTCAACACAAATTTCAAAAGGAAAAGGTTTAACAAGAGTGGATTTCCAAGTATATGTGATTCCAGTCTGACAAAGTATGTAAATTCTGTTTACAGAATGTAAAATAAGTTACAGTTTGGTATTTTCACCTAGTTAGGACCTACTCAAAGATAGAGGCAGCCACCCATTATTTTTTTCCACAGTATAGCTAACAAGAAGGGTACAAATGCACTAGCCCAGTTTCTAGACAATTACAAAAGCTTAAGCTTTTATTATGACTTTTTTTTTTTAAATCCTGGGCAAAATGATCAGTCACCTCTTATGTAGTAAAAAAAGCAAAAAAGTATTTCTTCTTTATGAGCCAAACATTAAATGCCATCTTTTAACTATCTCGAAAGGCATCTCGGGTATATATTACAGCCAAATTGACACTTGTCTCACTGAAGTTTGTTTACGTTCCACCACCCCACCCCATCCCACCCCCCGCCTCAAGTGAAGTAAGAAAAAATAAGGTGTCCACGTAATTGTAGAAAAAGGGAGGCAAAATTGCCTCGGTGAATCACCAGAAGAGTTAGTACAAAGATGATATTTCTTTACTACAATAATGCTCACTTAAATGAGAGTTGAGGGGCAGGGCAGGAAAGAATACAGAGGAAAAAAAAACCCAAAACACAACTATGGCCAACTTGACACTAATCAACACAAAATACTTGAATAATCAAGTTTCCCACATAAAAACAGATTGCAGTTTTCTAGACTAGTATTTTAATAGCTAAGTATTTAATAGCATACTATGGAGGCAGATTTATGCCAAAGATGGTTACTTTCATAGCTGAATAAAGAGTTAAACCTATAGTCTGTGTTCACACTATTACAATGACATGACAATCCAGCACTGATCAGAGATAAAAGAGTTCTCTTTAAATAGTCATTAAAAGCACTGTTCAAACATACTTCTTTCATCAGCAGCTCACCAATTGATTTATCACTGATTTCCAACCCTTCTGTTCTTCCTTGCCACCCATCTCCAAGAAGCAAAGAGTAATTGCACTGTACAGTTTATGGCCAGAGTTGATTGTTTTCTCTATCGCTTTTCTTACAGGATGTATACACGTAAATCTGTTTCTGCCCTCATTTTACAGTCTAAATGCAAGGCCTTTTATAGCTGAGACATTCAATCATAACATGCAACATGATTCAAGTAAAACTAAGTCTCTGTTAAATAGGAGTGGTAGTCACCAGCCTACTTCTACATATCCTCTCAATTTCAACAGTGATACCAAAATAATATCAGCTACTTTCATGGAAGAATTCAGCATGAGACATTATATATATACACATTTGTTTTCTGTATTGTGTATGTTATCAGAAAGTTTGAAATCTGTATTCCAAAAAAGAGGAAGGTGTACAGTCTGCAGTATACACTTTTCTGTTATAAAACCTGTTCAGTTTTGGGTGAACCAGCAGTCTAATGAAAATTTTCAAGATGAAAGCCAAAAGCTCAGACATTCCTGAGGACCATAAGATGTGACAGGAATCCCTACATCATCATTAAATTCCTTCGCACAAATTATCAAGGCTGTCATAGTACTGTCACACTTACTGGTATAGCAAATCTTATCTAAAAGTCAAGGGTTAAATGTGGTATGGTTGCACTGGGAACTTTCAGAATAAGTCCCATGCCTTAGCAAAATTTAAGAGGTTCATTCAGCCAACAATGAAACACCAATTCAAAGATATGCACAATTAAAAGCTTTCCCCCCCCCCCCCCCTCCAGTAGTTAGAGCAAGTTAAGACTTCTACTTGTACATCTTCCTGGTCCTAACACCTGAACTTAGAAAGCTTACATGTATTTTAAAAATTTACCAGAAGAGTTTAGCAACAATATTCACCTGATATGAATGTCTAAATAATTACTGTTCGTTTTCCACATTTGACTTGATTATCCTTGCATACCAAACAGCCTGTAGCTTTTGCGTGTGTCTATAAATTTTATGCTGACATGGTGAGTAAAGAAATTCCATCTTACAATCCTTTTGGAAATAACTACAGTGACATTTTGAACTCTCTCAAAACCAGTTGCTTAAAATGTCTGTCCTGGACTAGAACAAACATGGGAAAGAAAAACCTCAAATTCAAGCATCCAAAAGTACCTTGGCAGATATTCTGGAGTGTAATGTCACCATGCCTCAACTGATCTTTCCTGGTTTACTCAAGAGTCAGAAAAACATTAGTGTGATATCCAATTAGTCAAGATAAAGAACAGCTCCAATAACTAGTATCAAAAGTCCTCAAAACTGCAACGTAAGCTTTAGGCAGAAGAAGAATAAAGCTACCCACTGAGAGAAAAGAGAGAAAAGCAACTCAGCCACCTACATAACTACACTTCAGATTATGGCAGATACTAATAGCATTGGACTATTGTCTCCTTCACAATTAGATTCAGGTACATAGCACAGTACTTCCATCTAAAGGAATCTTTCAACAAAAATCTTAGTACTAACCTAGGAGGTTTACAAGCCAAAAATTCAAGATCATGGTCTGTCTTCCTTCTTCCATTTTCACTAGAAATGGGAAGAGATTGTGCACTGAAAAGAAGTCCTAGAGGGAGACTGTTCATAATAGTTTTCAACGCTCTCCAGATTATCTTTGACACAAGCCCCTAACTAGTCTGATTCATAAAGAATTTCCCTCCCCCCCGAAGTATTTAGCTGAAGAAGCTGGAAGATGCAAAGAGTGACAGACAGGCAGCAGTGTGAGGCCACAGGAGAGACATATAAGATATCAGTCCATCCGTCACTGAAGAAGAGTTTTGATTGCCTGGTTGTCAGTGGCTTCAAAGGCAGTTAGTCCATCTGGGCCTTTCACAGTCTTATCAGCACCCTGTAAAGACATTGAGAAGGACTGTCAATTCATAAAGCCAGGCTGTATTAGTATTAAATATGTCACAACAGTTACTTATGTTGGATAATTACATTGATTACATACAACTTTAGTACAGTGCATTGTTTTCATTTAGAAACTGAACAGGCAAGATTTATGTACAAAACTATTAGGCACGTAGCTGATCTAAGTTTCAAACTTTATACTTTAGAACTAGAAAAAAAAGTCACATAACTTGTCACACAGCAAGCTGCAAGATCATCAAATTATCAATTAATCTTAGATAGAAACAGAAGGAATTTTTTCTTCTTAGTTTCCAGCAACTACTCTTATGAAAGCAAGAATTCAGTGTTACACACTTCTATGAAATCTATGGTGCAACAAGCTTTTTCACATGCTAAATTAGGTAATGTCTGGAAGAACTTACTAACAAATCATACTATTTTCTTTCTATATCATAAAAGACTACATCCATCTAGGATTGTGCTTCTCTCCCAGTTTGAAAAAATCCCAATTGCTACATAGAAGAAAAACCCACCACAAAATCATTCCAAGTCCAAAACTAATCAAGTTTGTTTACACCTAAAAGGCAACAAAGCAGAAAAGGGAGGCAACAGGAGGATAGAGGATAACAGAAATGCACCAACTAGACAAACTGCAGAATAGTAAGCACAAACACCGTGTCAGTGCCAGAATTATGGAAGGAGAGCAGAAGAGAAGCAAAGAGTGATTAACTAGTCATGTTTGCTTTAAGCACTGCGTAGTCATATACATAAAAGGGAAAACTCAGACTAAATTATAAATAGGGTAAAGGGATAAAAGTTATTAGAGAACACAGGACTGACTACAGTGATAGACATGTTTCTTGAAAATAAGATTAGATTCCAGAATAACTCTTCTTGAGAAGATATGCAAGTCTCACTTTAAAAATGTGTATTTGCTCCATCAAATGATAGGGAAAACACTATGGGTACAGACACACTTTGTCAAGAGCATGTTCTGCAGAGGTTTGTCTTTAGTTTATGTATAAACTCTCTGTAGATTAAGTACAAATCTCTTCTCAATTACAAGGAAGGAAGTGCACAGATTAATAATTACTATTAAGGACATACAATAGTTTTCTAAGAACATAATGAAGCTAGAATTTCCACAACTTCTTTACTGATAAAAGATTATACACATAAAACACCACTAAGCTTCCATACATAATACCATGTCTGTTCCCAAAACAACTCTCAGCCCACTAAACTTCCCATTATAACTATTTCTAACAATCTAATAAACTGGATCTCACATTACTATGATTTGCTGCCAATACCACTTTTCACAACATAGAGTATTTCCCTCTTTGAAACCTCTGCTCTCTTTACGTGTAAATATTCAATCTGCCATTCTAAACAGATGGTTTTACAGTGGTTTCCAAGGCAGCAGTGCCCATCTTGTGGTCCACTGGCCAAACTGATCTTGTTGGAGCTGTTCATCCTCTGTGCAGCCCCTAGGGACCCTCAGTGCAAGACATGAGCTGATCAGACCGTTTTGTTTGGTGGCAATAAGCTATGGGGCAGGGAGATGGTCTGCTGCTAATCAGAGAAAGAGCCTGGGAAAATAAAATCGTCTTGAGAACTCCAGTAAAGAATTCAGAGAGGAGTACTTATAATTGCAGCAAGCCCTTCCAGGCAGCTTATTTTCTCTAGTACCTTTCAGGTAGCAGAACACAGGCATACATTTTGTGCATATGCAATGAATTCACTCCAGTGACAGGAGCAATCATAACATTCACCTCTCTCCTGTCACGGAGTAACATCCTTGGCCCAAACAGTATGCTGTATGCTGCAGTATCACTGTTCTGTTAGGTATGAACATGAGCTGAATTGGTCTGTTCCCAAGAAGTGCAAGGTCATTGCAAACACACGCTTAGGCTGAAGACGCTGAAACCCATTGCTTGTGAAACATTTATTTTTCCCCTAAAAAAACCTGAGAGATTTAACAGGTATTCGACAGTTACAATCTTAGTTCTCCTGGGAGAAGAAAGGCAACATGAAAATAGCACTGGCTTCTTTTGCAGGTGTTGATTATTTCTACTGTTTAGATAGCACTTTCAGATTAGAATCCATGTGGAAATCAAAAGGGCTTCAAAGCTGTTATTTGATGTTAAACTCAGAAAACCTGAAGGAACCTAGACTTGAAGAAAAATGGAACTATGCAGTAACTGACTTGCCAGTATTCATCTTGAAATCAGAGTTTAAAGAACCTTAACTTATAAAACTCTCCACCAATGTATCAGCATTTAGGGTATAAAAGATATAACTGTTAACTGAAGTAACTTCAAAGAGAACTTTTACTTTAGACAAAGGACTGCTTTCCACCCTCACGCACATTTGTACTTCAGAAAGTTACAGATACGCAAGATCTGAGTTTCTAACACAGCTTTACTGAATGTAGGATAAGAGGGTCATGACTACCTAAGCAGGACACCGTTTAATAAACTCAGTGTTAATAAATGAGGAGAAGGGCCTCTTAGCTAGGCAGAAAGATTCCTGCCTGCATTCAATAGAACAAGAAGGAAATAATAAAGTTCAAGTCAAGATAACAGGGCCTGGAAGCAAGTTTAATGAAAACTTCATAAAAGTACAATGATTCCACAGTATTCTCTACTTCCCCAAAGTAAAAAGCTATTAACATTTTATGTTTGCATTATGTTCTTTTCTCAAAATACACACATATATTTATAAACTCTCTTTCTTTGGCAGGGTAATAACAAACAAGAACATGTGCCCTCTTAAGCCACTGGGCAAAGCACAGGTGTTAAAACATGCTCTGAAGGCAGCACAATAGCTACTAGGGTACAATCGCAGTTCAGAAAAAAAACAAGCCATGAAGGTAGAAGATAAAGGCAATGTAGAGCTGTCACCAAACACTGTGAAACCAGAATTAGGGGCACATAATGAAGCTGGTAGAAGACTGGCTTACACAGCAAGCAGCAAACTTCCAGAACGAGTTGCCGATGAAGTTAGAGGCAGATGTCAGCTTGTTCAAAAAGAATATTGATGAATTCACGGACAACAAATCTATAAACACTTCTTAAAGGCCAAGACGTGTGTACGTCTAAAACCCTCACTACAACAACTATGAATGAGGGGAATAAGTGAGCAGAAGGGGTCATACGACTCTTCCCAAATGGCATCCCTTTTGCCACTGTCAGAGGAGAAAAAAAGGGTGCTGAATTGTCTAACTCAATAGGATATTTCTTATAACATATTTTTAGTAGACAGCAGAAATCAAATTGCATTAGATATTTGCAGAAAGCAGAACTATTTTCAAAACTGAACAAACGGATGAGATTTGTCGCATCTTTCAAATAAATGTCATCCTCCATTAGAATCACTCAGAATGGTTTGATTGTCCATTATAAAAATGTGTGGAATATCATGTTACAATACTAAGAATTCCCCAAACTATTTCTAGGCTATATACTGTATAAGTAAGGTTTGATAGTTTAAAAAGGAAGGATTATAAAAAACAACAGTTTTGTAGAAATAGGCAAAATGAATTCTTCAAAACATATGTTTTAAGGATATAGTATTTTGATCTCTAGCCTGACCAAAAAAAGCATTTGTTAGAAAAACATTTTTCAACTCTGACCTAGAGTGTTTACACTACTTCTGGTAGCCATAACACCTTAAGATTTAACTCATTCTACTTTAGTAAATTCATCCATCCCTTGTGGAGGGCAGTAAAAACCATCTTCACCCACTGTGTATTTCAGTACTTGGAGTCTTTCAATTTTTGAGAATTAATATGGTATTTTATTATTACCTACTGGTAATAGTAGGTTAATTAAGCTTTTTTGGAGGCTGATCTAGCATACATATAGCAGCTGTTTGTTAATCTAAACATTAAAATCTTGCGCCCAAACGGAAGGTACAATCTTTTCTAACGTACAGAAAAGTTGCAAGTATGAAACTTCACATTTTGATTTTTTTCCCCACTTCAGTATGTTTTACAGTTTTATAACAAATTGGCAATTTCAGACCAACACTGGAGCTTTAATCGCCACAGGTTTGGAAGGATTGACTCTATTTGAACATTTTAAACATGTCAACAAAAACTCTGGTTTTGATCTTTAAGATTAAATTACTACATTATCAATGTTTTGGTTCATATTGGGCAGGCCTGAAGTATCAGAGATGACCACAGCCATGCTACAGTGAAAACCAGTTAATGAATCCAATCTGTCAAAATCATGACAGTAATTGATTATGGCTGATCACTATGATTAGCACAACAGCAGTGCTTGAAAACAATAATTTGTAATCTCAACTTTTTAAGTTTTCAAACTACATCTAAGTTTCTTATAGTGCAATAAATCAAACTGAGCATTGCCGAATCCAAAGTTAAAACATCTGAACAAGGCATCAGGAAGACCTCACTGAAAGGCTAACTTCAGAAGTGTGTAACAAAGGCCCTTTTGAGAAACTACCTTTGGAAAAGCATAATATATCTACTTTTAAATTATGTTAGGAGTTTATCAGTAATCCTATATGTGAACTGTGGTTAGGAGATCAAATCATATAACTACTTCACACTGTTTAAAACAATGCAAGTTGTTTTATTTATACAAAATAACAGTATGTTGGTTATATCTGGTTTTTTCATATTGGAAGAAATGTCTGAACTTGAATACCAACACAAATTATGGTAATATGTGAAGCTACAGTTCAGAGTACCTTAATCATAAAACCATAATTCAACAAAGTATTTTTTGCTATGCTTCATGAATAGAAAAAACCAAACAAATAAAATATTGGGGGTTAAATTCATGCAACCATTAAAATAGGTGAACTTGGGAAAAACCCCTAAAACCTAAAACATTGTCAACAACTTCAATACTGAACAAAGGATCTACCAAAAAGTAAAAGCAGCATTATAGAGCTGCTAGTTTTCTGAAGCTGCAAAATTACTGCTTAAACCTGATGGAGTACTTGGCTGCAACCACTAATGAATATTAAAATCACATTTAAAATACTTCCTGTAAAACCCACCAGGAAATTCCATCAAATTATTCCTCTTCACAGTACTTAATTCACCATTTTTTATGAATGTACTTTCCAAGGTCAAACCAAATGTTACGGGATTTACCTGCCTTTCACAGAAAAATCACATTTTAAATGCTTGCAGGGATTCCAAGAAGAAACTTGGAGCTAAATCACTTGGTTTAGGGAGCTCTTAATACCTCTCCAGAGGCAGCAGTTTGAAAAGCTAAAGTAAGTGTTATAACACAAACAAGATTAAGGAAGGAGTTCTCCTGCAGTTTTCATATCACTCCAGTTTTAATATGTAGCCAAATGCTACAGGATCACCAGATAGTTTAGAAAATGTTAACTATGTCATAATTTGGAACCATGGTTGACTCAAGACAGAATTTAATGCATTCTTAGGGGGATAGTGGGAGGGAAGAGGCAGGAAGTAAGAACTATGAAATCTAAACTTATCCAGAAGTAGTAAGTTCCAGTTCCCTGAAACTGCACAAGAGAGGTACCGGCATGGTATATACTCTTTCGGTGAGCATAATATTCTAGACTTTCATAAGTCTAACAGTGAACCCCTTTCTCACTCCACATGCAACTACAGCTCCTTCTTCAAGCATCTATTTCACTTCACTTCTTGCTGCCTCAAAGTCTCATCCCACCTACAATTATAGCTGAACGTCACTTTCCACACAAAGGTCAAAACCATTGTTATTAACCCAAATGGGTATTCAGATTTTGCCCAGCCCATTTCTTCATAACGATTTTTAATATTTTGATTTTCATTGCTAAAATGAAGCAATGAGAAGCTTTCTTTTCTTAGAAAATGCATATATTTAATTACAAATTGATTTCCCAGGCAATGAAACCATGCATCCAAACAACATGATTTCCTGTGATCAGGTACTTCCAAACAGAGGCCTCCCAACATAAACTCCTAGCCAAATTTAGATTTCCACAGATCTTAGACTGCACAGCTAAGGAATACAGACTTGCATGGAAACAAACAAAAAAAAGGAATACAGCTGTGGCAAAAGTTACACAAGGGCTAGATAACCTTTAACCTTGATCGTTTTTTTTCGTAGAAAAGAAGTTTTAAGGATGCATTAATTCTTCAGATATGACAATATCATAGGTAACTGCTGTCAAATGGCAATAGCTGGTGTTTCTTTAGCTTATCAAAACTAATAAAAATAGAACCAGGCTTTCAAAATGATGATGACAAATAGGCTTGTAAAAATATTTTCCCCATAGTTCTTCAAGAATAAACATGGGGGGGTGGGGGGGGGTGGGGAGGGGGGAAGAGAGAGAGACCACTCTTGCCTTTGCAACTAATAGTACAAGGTAACTGTGGGTATACAGGACACTACAGGGCTGGTTGAAGGGACTCCAGCTTCATCCCTCCCATCTATTCCATATGTCATTCTCAAATTTTACCTGAAATTCATCTGTCCCTACAAAAACAGCGCCACAAAGACACCCGAGCAATCATTTAGTACATGGCAACAAGCAAATACCACCTGCCATTTACAAAGGAACAACACAGAGACAAGGTGAGCAGTAGAACAGAGAAACTGGGTTCTATTGTACATCTCCAAAAACTGTAATCAAACCTGGGTGACTACCCTCGAACAGGTAGGTCACACTGCAAAAGCACTGAAAAAATTCCCAAGGCAGCAGCTGAAGTGAAACTGAAGGTACCTCAGCTCTGTCTCTTGATTTATCACCAGTGTTTCTCCAATTACATAAACTAACACAAGGAACTACATCCACAACAAAACTTTAACTTAGAAGCCTCAATTGGCAGGAAACTAACTACAGAAATTAATTTGCAACAGGGACAAATGAACAAGGTAAATGCCAGTCCTATTGCAAGGAAGCAGTAGGAATATGCAGGTAGGCATATTAAAACACTAAACAGAATCACCTGTTCTGCAGGCAACTAAGTTTTGCATCAGCTTAGCTGTAACATGGGACTGCAGCCTAATGTTGGTAGACAGCATGCTCGTCTCATACACTGAAGGCACAGTACGGCAAGAAAGACTGCATACAAGCACTCCTTAACTCTCACATGATTAAAACCGCTGCAGAACACCACAAATTAAAAGCCTGAAAACAACTCAAGTATCTGGCTGTATGTTAGAAAGCATCCAATGGCAATGCCTGCTTAATTGGGTCACCCCCCCATCTCCACAGACCCTTATCAATCCTGACAAGGCTACTGATGATGTTGGGTTTTGTAAAGTCTTCCTAGGTTTCTCACCCATTTCCAAATGCTGCCATACAAAATCCATCTTAGGGACTGGTGATAGCGTAGAGACTCCTTATACCATTGTATGTTTTGTTTTGTCAAACTACAGCCTTAAAAACTGCTTTAACACTAGAATATTTCAAATTGCCCAAGGAAGGAGCCATTTATAGATCACATAGCACACTTTTCCACCTTGTTTCATGAGAAAGCAGCATATTAAATTATATCTCCCTACTACAATTATGAATGCCCAAAACAAAGTTAAGCAAGTTAAGAGTTAAGGTTGCTAGCAAGATCTTCTGGATTTTCAGAAAGGAGCTTATTTATATAATTTTACATACCTTCAAGCCCCTGAGAGCCACAAGATTTAGATATATGGTATGCAAGCCAACACAATTCTCCTGGCCACAGTAATTTTATTCAGAAGCTGACTAATCCTAGCCACAGGTAATGCTTCCATAACAGTGGTGATACTATGACTTGACAAACAATGTACAGTTCTATTTCAGAGACTTGAACACCAACATGATGGAAAGTTGAATATATTAAGGAATGGCAGACACTGAAGTTGGCTGATGAAAAGCCTTTGAGAACAAGCCAGTCAGTCATCTACTACAACAGTGGCATTCTTAAAAATGACTTGAAGATAACCTCTTGGGGTCCCTTCCAGACTTTTTAAAAATTATTTAACCTGCATGTTAGATGTAGTCCAACCTGATTTATCTACAATTTTCCTCAACATATTCCTACAAATACTGTAGAAAAAAGTTCTGCTTTTGAGACAGAGGACTCGTCCAAGTTATCACCCTGCTGTGGTACTGTCAAACCAGACCGGTGCTTCAGGGAGCTCTTGAGAATTTGAAACATCTCTCCCTCCACTGCCTTCATGCAAAACTTCACATGTGGGCAGTTCTCAGAGGAACTTTCCTTCCTCAGCTCTTATACCATTTGATTCTGACACATTGCTAACCCCAGTGAAAAAGAACTGGTTAGCTGGTTTGGGCTGTTACAAGAATGGCTGGGAACACTACTTGAAAGTTGGAATTGGCTTTGTACTGCTTCTGAGAAGACATCAAAAGGACAAAGAGCTAGTAGTTTAGGTCTAAGAGCAACATCTTTAGTTTTGTTCTTCCTGTAGTCACTCCAAATATAGTTTAACAGTTAAGTTTTCCATAAAAAAGGAAAATAGTGTCACCTGCATGTCCAATAAATGCATATAATTGGCATGACAGTTCTTGCTTTAATATAAGAAAAATGCAAATGGGTCCATCAGATTTATAATTAATAACTGAGCTTCTGAGGAAAAAAGGAGCATCCTATTGCCAGACCAATGAAAGAGCTATTTTTTAGCTTGTCTTTACAGTGTCCATTCTGAACTCTTCTGCTGAAAAGGGTGATGGGGAACAGAATTAGAACTATTTTCAAGTCATCCTAGCACCGTATGCTAACCTTGGAAAATTTCCTCCAACTTAGCAGTAAAAAGGCAATGTATACGAAGGACAAAGTTTGACACATCACATCCAGTGCCTCAGCCAGATTTCAATGGATTATTAAAAGCTTTGTAGCCCAGATATCATAACTACACGCCTAAAAAATTCTAAGCCTCAACTCTTTCTTTTTATAACCTTAAATATTCCAGCACATTTCAAATGCAGATCTGTGTAAAGCCATCACAGGCACTGGAGCACAACCAAAGAAGGGCAATGAAGCTGATAAAGGGTCTAGAGCACAAGTACTATGAGAAGCAGCTGAGGCAACTGTGATTGGTCTGGAGAAAAGAAGGCTGAGGGGAGACCTTATCGCTCTCTACAACTACCTGAAAGGAGGTTGTAGCGAGGTGGGTGTCAGTCTTTCCCAAGGTAAGAAGTGATAGAACAAGAGGAAGAGGCCTCAAGTTGTGCCAGGGGAGGTTTAGATTGGATATTAAGAAAAATTTCTTCACTGAAAGGGTTGTCAAGCACAGGAACAGGCTGCCCAGGGAAGTGGTTGAGTCACCATCCCCCAGAGGCATTTAAAAGACGTGTAGACGTGGCACTTAGGGACATGGTTTAGTGGTGGACTTGGCAGCGTTAGGTTTACAGTTGGACTCAATGATCTTAAGGATCTTTTCCAACCTAAATGATTCTATGATTCTATCAGTTCAGCTGTATATGGGCTGCCAGTGATTCCCAGATAAACCACCAGGCTTCACTATTCCAAAAAGTAATTTCTGTTTTAGACACAGCATCCTCACAGCATGCAAGTTCCATGTGTGATAAGCATTAGTTAGCGAAGAACCCCAAAACACTCCTTGCTGAGGAATAAGAGTAACAACTGTGCTTTATCATAGGAAAGCCTTGTTGAAAGTTAGTTGAAATTCCATAAAACAAACTGCTATTGCTGCTTTTTAAGGGACAACAGTTGGTGTAATGGCTTTAACTATTAGTATCCTTTACAGAGAATTCTGTTAGTCATGTGACATGTACATCAAAAACTTTTATAAAGACTGAACTGATTAAGAGCCAGCATAGTTCCCCCAGTACTTTTCAAGTTAAGTTCTTGTGAGTGTAAACCATTTCTAATGTGAACTTAGAATAAGCTTGGCTGTGTCCCGCTTTGCAACTGCATGATCGCCAATATCAACATCAGAAAGCACAAGTTTGCAGCAGCCCAGGCTACTTCAGATTAAGATCGTGTGGGCACTCTAATCATTCTAGTCAGTTTAAGAGCTTAGAATCTCGATTCAGTGTCTCTACTATTTATATGTATTTATTATCCTCTGAAAGTGAATTATGCCCAAATACTATTAATGCTTTTACTGCTTTCAGTGGAAGATTGTTTAAAGAATGCTCTGCAGTCACATCACATGAAAGAATAACTGGCTTACTTCCAGCTGAGTAATTCTTCTGCAGTAACAGAAAGTTTACAAAAATCCTAGAGGTCACCTTGACTAAGCTAAACTTTTTCATATTTGGTACTTTAAGGTATTTTTTTTGCATTTTATGTCTGATTAATGTCTGAAACACTTGTTTGAATACCCCTCCTCTCAATAGCTCAACAGGCTCACATGGAAGATATACAAACATCCCCACAATTCATATACTGTAGAAGGCAGTACAGAACACTAGCTTAAAACAATTCAACTTCCAAATCAACAACTGTATCCAACATAGAATCATTTATATTAAATCTACCTTAGCAGGTGAGGAGGAAAAATCTTTTATTCATTACATAATTTTAACTTGATCAAACTGCCAATGTTTTTGTATTTCCTGTACGCAAACAGGCTAAGGAGATGTGCGTCACTGTTCATCGGTTCTGAAAACTTGTGAAAGTACGAAAAAAATTCATTATTTTTGTTTTCCTTTTTAAAAATATGTTAAGGAGGTTATTGACTTCTAGTCCAACAGCTTAAGTGATGTTCTATGACAGAGGCCACACTTGCAAGGGATCAACTAACAGGGTAAATGAAGGCAGCTGAAACGAGGTACATGTAAAATAATGAAGCTTCTTACAGGTAAGTAGAAGTGTAGTATTTACAAAAGCAACAAAGAACAGCTTTGAAGAAAAATCTTAAATATATTGGTCCATCATTTGCATCTGCAGTTCCACTATTTACATACACTAACATCAGACATTCAATATTTGTCCTGCAATTGGAGTAACAATAAAATACACCCCACTCCGAAAGTAACTGGGAAGAACATTAAACAGTCAAAGTTACAGTCAGTAATTTTTAGAACTTTCAATAAGGGTTGAACTACCTGATCTCCCAGGTATCTGCTATCAAAGAACATATGAAATCAGACTATGTTACAAACAAGTTGTGACCACAGATGTTCAAACAAGGGTCATAAGATAACTATATTAAGAGAAAGAACAACCTCTTAATATAAGATCTGCCTCAGAGTGAGCTGATGAGCAAAGTTCCAGTTCATAAATATTTCATCAGCTAGCCAATATGAATGGAAGCAAGCAGATGTGGTACAACATGTAGCTCTGCATGAAGAAATCTGAAAATAATACAAGCCTTCCCAAACTATCCAGTTGCAGTAACATTTTTCTAACCTCATCTCCTAGTCCAAGTTCACTTTCTTATAACATTCTGCACATCTTGTAAAATTGCCTCATCTTTATGACTGCTGAACTTAACCAATGCCATTCAAATTGTACCAAGTATAGAGATCAATACATTCTCACAAGCTGTGTGAAAAATAGCTGGTTCAGGAAGGACCTTAATGCCCTCGCTGACAGACATACAATGAATGCACAACCCTTACTAGTTGCCAGACAATTCATGTTTGAACTCAAGTTTTGAGGCATCTTATTTATTATTTGAGCAACTTATTTAGAATGCAAAACACTTCAAAACAGAAGTGGAAAAAAATACAACATGGGATAAAGGATACCTTTTTTGTAACATGTATATAATGATCCTAAATGAAGGCTGAGTCCTCACAACAAATTTAAGCAAGTTGGATGTACCATTTGAATCCTAAATTAACAGTCACAGCATTTCTTCACAGAAAGGCATAACTAACATTAGATAGGATCAGAGAAGTGAAATTCATGCAGCATTAAGGCAGTTAAGGAGAACTTTACCTCAGAGTGGCATATATGAAAATATTACATAGTATGAAATCCTTTGGCCAAATGATTTAAGTGGGTTCATATACTGAAAATGTAGTTAACCTCCTCTTTTCAAAGGAAGGAAGGTGTAACAAGAAGGAGCACATATGAATGGAGACAAAACATTGCTTGAATTAACTACTGCTTTGTAAAGTGGATCACATTTGTAATATGAATGAAAGGGAGAACAGAAACAGATTAAGCTTATTCTCCCCAGGACAAAATTTACAAGCTCTACAACAGAGAAAGCTTGTCTTCCTAGTTTTACTTGCTCTCAGTCTGCCAACCCAGATGGGTTTTCAGTCATCTGGCAAAAGCAAAGGAAAAACCACACCTCTGAGCAACTTCACAGTGGAGATTCCATCACATGAAACACTTAAGCAGCTGCCAAAGATAAGTCCCACTCCTCCCCATGTGCTGAAGGAATGAAATATTTTTTTTTCTTGCCTGATTTGCTGTTAACTGCTCTCTACCTGGATACTCTTTTAGTGGTCACTGTTACTGTTGCTACACTGCAGAAGTCCTGAACTTTCTCCTTCAACTATTTTCTCTGTAATCAGAGTATCCTCTCTGGTTTAGCAATATAAACAGCATGTTCTGAACTCCTCAAGCATCATAATCTTACTGAAAAAAAATATCATAGTGATATACTTTGCTAATGGATAGCTTGCTCTAAACATTTGTCTCTCACCTTTGACAGAAGCAATTTCACACAGGAAACATGGCCCTCATAGACTGCTGATAGGAGTGGTGTGATATTATGTTTGTCTGGAGCCTGTAAATTGAGACACAGTTATTTGAAGCACAATTTCACACAACATTAAAAGGTTTCACTTAACATTTTAATTTCGTTTTGTCAACAGTAGAGCGAAGGTAAGGATCTAAGAATATTATCCAGAAATGCATCTCCTCAGAATTTTTTACTCTCCTTTGCAAAAATAAAATTAATTGCTTAAAAAACAACCAAGTAACAGCAAAGTATTTCTCCATAAGACTTCTAGGTGTCCCCAAATTTGTCTGTTTTTTTCAGGTCAATGACAGAAATTGCAGGGTTTCAGCTGACAAATTTTGCCCCATTTAAAAACACTACTCTTAATTCTCGCATTTCTCAGCCAGCCTGACTTAAGAAACCAGTTTTGGCTGAAACATTGTTTGGGCTGTCTTCTCTCTAAACTATATTCCTGGAAAGAATAGGAAATGGAGCAACTGAAATGTTCTTATTTTTGCCTCCATATTTTCCTCCTCTCTAGTTAGGAGAGCTCCTGAGGAAGAGACAATCTTTCCAGACACCAAGGAAAAAATCCAAGCCATTTTGTTAAGGACGAAAACGAAGATGTCTTATACATTAACTTTCAGACAAGTATTCTAAAGCACAGTGTTTGGGGTGTATGGTTAAAGTATTTAGAAGCTTCACTTCATGGAGAACTAGACTATTCTGAAGTGCCAACCGAGCCCTGCCAAGTCTTTTCAGGACAAAGAGCCATGCATGTCAAGCTACAGCAAAATGACTAAGCTTGTACAAGTAAGAATGTCTCCAAAAAACCAGAAGCACACAAATTTAAACAGAGTTGATCCTGGCCTGGCCAAAGATGGATTGCACTTTCTTCTGAAGTCCCTTCCAACAAATGTAATATCTATTTCATGCAAACTTTATTTATATGTGATTACAGGATTTATTTTTCTAATCATGGTCAAATTAAATTTAAACTTCTTATAGCTACAAACAACTTTTCCTAGTGTGTTCAAAAATAATAAAAACATTTAATAAACGTAATTTTAAGCTTCTAACCTCTAAGAGACTGTCTCTCAAATATTTTTAAACACACAGAATTGTTTAGTTTGATCTAAGTCTTTCAGTAACCATTTAGGCACTTATATC
The DNA here is from genome assembly GCF_929443795.1 of Astur gentilis. NCBI lineage: Eukaryota > Metazoa > Chordata > Aves > Accipitriformes > Accipitridae > Astur > Astur gentilis. The sequence goes on from NC_064897.1 coordinate 19,528,202, forward strand.
AATCCCTTATGTGTGTGGGGGTGGGGTGGGAGGGTGGGGAAGACCCTAATATCTATTTGTAAATTGATGTACATACATTAATATCAGCTCCTTTCAACAGCAGAAATTCCAGAATCTCAAGCTGTCCACAGTCTGCTGCATAGTGAAGAGGCTTCCTCCCACCTTCAAGTGTCCGGTTGACATCTTCACCCTTCAATGTAAACATAATCTAATAAGCAAAATTTTAGAGCTAACATACCAAGAAGAGCTTGAAAAATAGCCAACACCTTCAAATATGCTGAAAAATGTTCCATCCAAATATTTAAGTCATTGCCCAAGAAAAACAAAAATTAAGTTTCTCAATTTCCTTTCCCTCATCTATGGATTTAAGACTGTAAGACAACCTTGGTCCCTTCTTCCACACTGCATCTCAAGCATAGTGAGTACTCAAGTGCACTTGGTGACTCATATGATTAAAAAAAAATAAATTAAAAAGTCATTAGAGCTTGTAAAAAATGCTCACATTGCCTCATTTGGCTTCTCCTTCCCCCCCAGCTGAGAACCTAGTTATCTGGCTAAGTTACTTTACCTACTTCTACACATTTTGAAGTTTTGTACACTGAGAAACCAGATGCAAAGAAATAAGTCACCATCATAACAGCTAGCAAGTGAGTACAGACCATCGATATTTAAAACCCAATTATGAAACTGTCCATTCTGTTTTATAAATAGCATCTGCCAATTCTACATGACACAAAAAAAGTCTGAAGACAGTCAACCAAATCAGGACACAAGAAGTGTATTCTAATGTCACTCATGCTAGTGGATTGAGACATCTCTTAAGGCGTAAACAAAATTTAATTTAGTGAGTGCCTAATCAGCTTTGTTTCTTCACCTTGGGTTGTGCAACTAAGGATAAACTGATTTGCTGCACTTCAGTAATGACGAGAAGTTGCTAGAAATCAAATACTGACAGGCTATGTGGTAAGTCACTTCTTGTTTGTATGTGCAAGTAGTGTTAGTATTTTAGGGATTGGCTAAATTTAGCATCATACCTCAAAAGCCCTGCGTCTCCACAGAAAAACAAAAGAATTTCAGCCGCAGCACCAATTTGTACTTCTCTACAGAGCCCCTGCAGTTCCCTCACTCCTGCCCCAAATCTCCCAAATGTTCACAGAATAGAGGGCTTGACATATATCTTCCAGACATTACTTCCCTTTTTAGAATGAAGGAGAAGATTGTCAGAAGGAAATCTTATTCTGCCTTTGATGTCCTATATTATCAGCATTTTATACTACTGGCCAAATAACAACACAACCTCAGAATTCTCCTCTCCTATCAATAGGACATTCAATTCTCCCCATAATATACCGTGCTGAAAGTCAAAGCAACACAACACTGTTTAACTTCAGGTGTTTAACTAAACCACTCTACATTCTGTGGTCTCAGAGGTCAGCACCTGCTTCCCACACTATTGAAGGTTCTGGTTTCAAAGCAGCATGAAGTAGCAGCAAGTAACACAACGAAAAATACTGCAACTGATGTTACTGATCCTGAAATAGGGCTATGGCTTCTGAAGCATGCTGGATATAAGGAAAAAGATAAGTTTTACTTTTATCTATTATTTTCAAAACAGCAACAAAGTAATTCTAAGCAAAGTCCGCCACAGCTTTAGCTATATGGACTATCAACACTGTACAATAGTTTATAACATAGAATTCCAATGTGACTAACTGAAGGTCTAACTGTTTACCAGCAAAGTTGTTGCAGATAGTCTTGTGATGTAACTTCTCTTTTGCTGAATTTCAGTACTAAACATTGGTGGGGATGTTAACAACTGTGTTCCAATTAAAAAAAAAATCATCCAGATCACAGTACACTAACAGCACACAAACAGACACATTGGCCTGAAAAGCATACAAGGAAGCAGCGTATACTTAGCTTTTCTAGAAAGTTAAGATGCACCCATATTCTTATTTGCACCTTTCCACTTGCCATCAATTTTAAAACAGCTGTCATTTAAATAACACATGATGTTTGCAGATACATTAAGGATTGGGATGCATAAGTTTAGGAAGACAAGCATGTAAAAGCCACACAATCACTACCCCAAAACAGGCTCTAAAAACTCCTGTAACGTCCGATGCATGACATGATAAGTAAAGGGATAAAGGAGGACAAGCAAGATAACTCCTGGGATAGCACACAGTAAAGCTACAAAGTTCACATTCAGAAAGAAATTTAGAATGATCATGTCTTAAGATTAGGACAGACCAGCAAAGCTCCCCCTTCCTTGAGCTTATAAATATGATTTGGCTCATTGGTTTACACTATAGGATTTTTTTTAATTTTTTATTTTTCCTTTTTAAAGAGTGTACCACAGATCCCTCTGTTCTCTCCTAAGCTGGTTGTGGAATAAATTGCTGCTGGACAATGAACTTTTGAAAGGAAAAAAACAACACCCGAACACTGAGTTTTCTAAGTTTCCCTTAAAGATGATGAAAGCTCATTTATACAGGAATACCTAGAAAAAGCCTGCAAAGATGTCCCAAACACAGATTACATGGATTTGAATACCAGCACTGAGAAAACGTATCAGCAGCAAAATCAAACATCAGAATGTTTTAGTCTGAATTAACAGAATCAAGATATCCTATAAGTGACAAAAATTTAAAAAAAAGCAAGTACTCCCTAGATTCTGCAATAAAGCCAAATATCCAGTTGTTTCATGGGTGTGAAAAGCCACTGTAAACCAGACCACTGAATGTTATAAAACTTCATTTGGCCTTTCCTACTCACAGTCCAAGACATATAGAAATAGGAAAGGAAGACAAATCAATCTATTTCACATACAGGGATCAAACCCTGGCACAAGCACCTGCTTTAAATGAAGTCTTTAACGCATGTACATGAGAAATCTTGCAGGACTCTTCATAGATAATTTCTCCCTGGCCTTTAGATCTCCTATTTATACTGCCTGGGGCACCTACCCATAGGAAGATCAGTGGTCTCCAAAGTGGGGTGTGAAAACCCAGAGAGGTGTGCAAGACAATCCATGGGGATGTGAGGAGAAAATTTTTTTTGTACTGTTAATGAAGTGTAAAAATAGTGTTTACTTCATCTATATCTCATCTTTAATTTCCATTTTGGGGTATGTTTTATAATGTGCATAATACAGTAGTACATGTATATAATTTAGAAATAAACATACAGATACTGGTGGTGCATGCTCAAATTTATTTTTTTACTGGTAGGTGCATGATCAGAAAGGTTTGGAGACCACTGGTCTAGAGCTCTATCCGTATCCATGGAAACAATAAATGTATTCTTTTTCAGAGGGAGTTTCAAGCTGGAAGACAAACAGTTTCAGTGGATATTTTATAGGTCAACTAAAAAACCCCTAAACCCTGCCCTTCCCCCCCCCCCCCCCCCCAGTCATTCAGATTAAATACCAGTTGTTATAAAACTCACAAAAATATCCTTATAGTTAGACTTTTGCAACGAGAAAGTGCCTTTAGACATGAAAATATCGACTTTATATCTTTAATTGAAATTCTATTAAAAATTTCAATCTTTATCTACACCAGCTGCCATTTATGAGCTTAAATAAGTCTCCAAGATACAAGTTTCATATAAAATCACCTATAAAATGGGAAAGTCAGAAAACTGCTTGAAACCTCATGATCCAAATTGGTAGTACACTGGTGCCAAAGACAGTAGTTGCCACAGCTGCAACAATAAACCTTTTGCTTGGCTAGACAGTGATATGAAACACATCTAACATCCTAGATAAAGTTGTCAAAGATCATCTAAACAAGCTGCTCTTCTCCTTTAAGCTTAGGATGTCTAGTCTTGTGAGTGTTGATTTTTGCCTTCACTGGATGAGCACTCCAAGTTGGATTCTCCCGCTCTTCCACTTGAAGTATTCTGTTCAGCTAAGCTAGGGAGAGATGTTGATGCATTGTCAACAGTTTTATAGACTGCCCAGACATGACAGACAACATTTTGTATAGGAAACACATTTTCTCTATATGGAGACATCTAAAAAGTGATTGACTAAGCACTAGAGAATTCAAGGATTTACATTAGCATAGAAATTATATATTGTAACTATAGCGACAAGCTCCAAATGCCAATTCACATCTTCATATGATAAAAGAAAATCTAAGCATAAGGTCAAGATTTGAGCCCCCTCTCATAATACAGCAGCTCAGGTGAAAGTATGGCTAATTATGCCAACAGAATGAGACAAAGTGGTCTCTCAAGGCCTGTAACAGGCTGAGGCAGGAACAGCACAGGAAGATTTCAAAGAAAGGAGTTCTCTCTATGTAAAGTTTTCTGAAATTACTGTGGTTTTGAATAATATTTGCCAAAGACATCATACTGAATGTTATGAACTTCGGTATCAGCAATCTTTATCAGGTGACAATTCTCAGTACTGACCTCTGAGACAGCAAAGTAACCAGTATTTTGGTAGGCTGAAACTAAAACTGTACTAAATAGCTGCTAAAGGTTTTCTTTAAAAAAAGACCATACCCTCCACAAGCATATGGTTCAGAACCCACATGAACTGCCAAAGAGCAGCAAGATTTTTTCTTTACACCCGCAGGAACAAAATGTTATGTTTATTAGGCAAAAAGTGACAGAACAATTCTCCCAGGAAGTTTTATGTGACTTTTGCCATCTTCTAGAGTCTAACAGAGCAGCAACAAGGTTAAGAATTGTGAAAGTGCTGCAGTGGTACAGACCCCCTGGTCCACATTGCGATGCCAGGACCAGCCAACATTGTGTTCTTATTTTGGCTACAAGTGCAGCGAGTTGGGACAATCTGGTCCTTTCTTGTCCTGGTTATGGTACAGTAAGTTAGGACGATTAGGCACTCCCCAACCATACCTGAAATTCCTGCTGCCTGGATCGTGGCCTGCCCTGGAAGGTGCCAGAATTACCTGACAAGAATTGTGGCCAGAATGGAAATATACTGACCAAAGTCTATCATCTTAGGATTGCTATTTACAGGATCACAAGTGAGACCCTTTGAGCTCTCCAGGATCACAGCAGGCTGTGACCCAGTATCTGGGATGCCTCTCAGGGTAGAGTTCACAAGGATTTCCAAGACTGTGTACTGAGAGATGCCTATGAAGAAGAAGGGGTCAAAGATCATCTCCTGACAAATGCTGACAAAGGACAGTAGTGAGTGATTCATTACAATTAGATTTCATGAAGTTTCAAATATCTTTTGGTACCAATAATTTACTACAATTGGCAGACAGAAATCTTGAAAATGGGTTAACCTCAATATCTCTGTGTGTGTGTGTGTGTGTGTGAGAGAGAGATTCGATTCAGGAAGCTTTGCAGTGTTGATTATAGCAAGTTTTATTAAATCACTTTGATAATTGGTTGATGATTAAGTATTGTTAAAAATCATATGACCTAATCTTGTGATTTACCATAATAGTGCTAATAAATCTTAAATGGCTGCTACCTCAAAGTTGTGTAGGATCCATAATCGCTCATTCCCCGACAAACTGGCATAGTAACTCAACAGGAGGTTTTCCTTACCCTTTATATTAATTCCCTTACCCTTTATATTAATTCCATTAGACTTAAACCATCAACCAAGTCTGGGACTAAGTCTGGATCCAGCTGCACCTAGACTCCTTCCTGAGAAGGAGTTCAGAAAACAAGGAGGTCCACTCCGAATCTCATAACTCAACAGGAGGGTTTCCATTGCCTTTTCTTCTCCGGTCTCTGTGTAAGTAATTCTAAATCAATTCTAACTCCATTTTCCTTTGTATGATTCTTCCATGCAGTTAATAGAGTAAACCTTGCCATCGAACCTTGTTAAGTCACACTTTTACAACATCATATTAAAATCACTTTTGCTACTACCTGACAGTGATTAAGTGATAAAAATCATTCACTCATGACAGGTACTTTGAAGCAGACGTAATTAAGCCAGAATCAAAGAATCATATCAACTTCAAAATAAAATATACCTTCAAAGGCCACACCTATCCTGTAAGAAGATTATTTATTATCACTTTCTAGACTAGACCTACAGATTTGCTAACAATTGTACAAATGTTTATGCAAAGCCTCAGAAGACAATTTGACCTTGCAAAAGGAAAGATATGATCACCTCTTTAATGACCTTCCAGGACACATTGAGTTTACTAAGTTAGACATTTACAGCTAAGTCTGGCATAAGCCGTATCAGTAATATTTTTCATTGCAGATCAAAGACCTAGGGTGTCAGCTATGCAATAACATTAAAAACCAGTACAACACAAACATCAGAAACAGCTGTTAGCAGGTGTCTGCTTTAATGCCCTCTATTAAAATCTGATTACAGGTAAAGAAAAGCCTCTCTATGAATCTCCAATTACCAGACAGCATGAAAGAAGATTTTTATAACACACTGATCTTATGTTCTACTTAGAAAAGTCACATATATGGATAACAGCAGAATATTCAATTAGAGGGACTGAGTTCAGCTTCAGTTGAAAGCTGGCTATCAACTTTTCACTGAAGGACAGGAAAATAAAAACTTCAAGCTCAGTTCTAAATACTTTCAAAACTCTGCATTTTAAAGAACTAATAGTATGATTCATTATAGTGTCCTGTGAATGCAACTATCACCCACTTTCCATAACAGAGTAATTCAATCCATAAAAAAGATCTGTTCTAATTTCTTAAGTGAGTACTGTCAAAATTAGTTACTCTTGAACTTAATTCTTCCACCATCCTCTATCTCATACATTTTCCTTGCTCTACATTTTCTTGCCAATATAACTACACAAAAACCTAGGTTGTATCTCATGTCCTTTTCCAGTTTAACTCCAGTCAAGCTTTGGCTTTTTTAGTTACATCGCTGCACATCCTGGGAAAGCGCCTACATTCTTCTTGGGCACCCACCCCAAACTGCACTTCTCATGGTCGCCCTCTTTGCACCTGAGCTCAGAGAGGAGTTCCCTGACAGCCAAGCTGCCCTCCTGTCACAGCTGCTGGATATCCCAGAGTAATCTGGAAGGATCTGCACCTTAACAGTTGCCTTGAATAAGTTCTGCCAAATTTAATTCCTTATTCTTTTGCAGCCCTAATTAAGAGAATTAATCAGATTTCACTGCCTTTTGTCCCTAGTGCACATTATGACATCAGCTCATTGAAAATGTTGAATGAACAAGTTTAGTCATAAATTACAAGCTCTAAAGCTCACTATTTTCCAGGCAGATTATTTGACCACACCAAACTGACACTGTCCTTGAACAGCCCTCACCTTTTCTGTAGGCTCTATTACACAGATTGTATTCTCTTGGTCTAACTTTACCTGCTAACTTCCTCCTCTCCCAGTTCCTGCCAGTTTCAAAGGCATCAACACTTAAAGCCAAATGAGCTAAACTAAACTCATCTTGTGCCACTCTAGCATCTCTACAGCATATTCCATGTGCTTCAGTCACAGGCTTACTTTGCAGTGGCACACCAACTGAAACAGAATCTGAGCCAGCTATTCACTCGGTTACTGTAATTTGCCAGCAGTGTTGCTCTAGAACATTACTGCCACGCTATTAATGTCACAGCTCACCCATCAGTTTAGCACCAATTTTCTCCTGTGTAGCAGTTACAGTATCACTACTGGTAGCCACAGTTCGATCCTTCCCACCCCTGCATCAGAATTAGTGGCTGAATGATGAATCCAATAAGGGAACTAGTCAGTCTGAGAATTAACTTGATCATATTCTTCTTTCCAGCTGAATCTGTTCCTTCATCTGATTCACCACTTGGCACCTGAACACACCAGAAATAAGTAGCTGGGACTTACATTGTGACCTCATTAAATCCTATTGCATAGGTTAACTGTATTAGTAGAGCAGTAACTGTAATACTGATGGCATTAAAATGCTCTTTCGGATTTAGAAACAACTCCATATCCCCATCTGTACTTATCCTGCCATGCAGAAATAACTTCATCTCCCCATTTCATGCACTCCCTTCATTCCGGTTTTAATGAAGGAAAGCAGATTCCATGCAGTCAGATATCCTTAGAGCACAGGGAAGCATCCTACAGGAGCTACACTACTGGGTAATTCCTGTCTCCATTATTGTGAAAAAAGATGAACTCAATGTACAGTCTGTTGCATTACTTCCATCTCTTTGCATACAAAGGATGGCCATTCTTATAGAGTATTAGATAACTGTCATTTTAAATATAGCAATAACTTTATTGTTGTTGTCTGAGTGGGAAAGAGGAAGAGTGAAAAATCCTCTTTCTATAAAGAAAAATTTAAGTCCTATGGATGAGATATTTGGAATATCTTACTGCATATTGAGAATACTACTTCTGAACATTTCATATTTTACTATCTTTCCCTCAGGCCTTTGATCACACTGGTTGTATTTGTTTTTAAAAATTCAACAAAGAGATTAAGTGAGATAGTTCATCAGACAAATTTCCAACCAATCTTATTGTACAGGTCCATAGCAAAAGTTGTTAAGGATTCAACTTGTGGAACGCAGAAATGTCTCAGGTTTTGAGCAGTTGTATTCCTCAGGCATAGGAACAATAGGCAAATACATGCAGATGAAAGAGGAAAGTAAAATTCAAGTATTGTATGTTTTTGTTTCTTTGTCGCATCACAGTGCATGGCTTCATATCAGAAGGGTCACATGTGTAACATTCCTTTATGCAGTGTTAGCAACATTCTTCACTTTAAAGTGCATAGTATAACAACAAAAATCATCCTCCTAGGATTTTATGGCAAAAGAAACATTTGAAAACAAACAGATGAAATTCAGTGCAGAATCTGCTTTCTATGTTCATCTTCATGACAACTCTTAAAAAAAATAAATTCCTAGTAGATAGCTAGGTAAGCTTTGACACACCCAAAAGCAATGACAGAGGCATAACTGAAATGTAAAAATCTTTCTTACATTGTCATATTCTGAATCCAGAGATTCCCCCTGATTGAAAATACCAGTCAGGTGTCCCGATTTAATTTTAACTTTGTAAAATGAAACTGGCAGAAGTAAACTGTAATTTATGCTGTTGGATACAATCTGAAGACCTATTTTGCCACAACAGAAACTATATTGGTATCCACTGAATGAAATCTTTCCTTCCAATCTAACCATTTTTATTTTTATTTTTTTACACCTAACTAATGGCCTGAAAGAGTAAGTTTTAAGGGTTTAAGTGGAACATAGATAACTTCAGCTTTGAAATCACTTAAGAGAAACGTATTCCTTCTCCCTTCTGAAGGGAGAGGAAGCTTGGACAAACCACAGCTTGAGAAAAATTATTAGCTATATACTAAAACTGGGTTTAGCAGACAATCTTGCACTTCCACAATGGGGATGTGGGAGGTATGGAGGAACTAATGTGTATTAATAATCCCCTAATACTCTCCTCCCTTTTCTCAAAGTTTTGAGTCAGCTCACACCCCTGCAATCATTCTCCAGTATTAACTTTTTCCAGATTCATTCATCTCTGGAAAGACTTCTTTTAAAAAAACCCAAAACATAAGTACTCTGAAGATAAAAATACATGCAGCTATCTCTGTCATTCTACTTATATTCTCAAAATGGTTGTATTTTAAGTATCTAAGCCAAAGTTCACTGCCTAACCTGTGTTGCAGTTCTATGTTCATGTATTTTTCAACTGTTTACTGCTGTATCATGTCAGCTCTGGGGCTCATCTAAATGTTACCTCTTTAGCACTGTATATCTAAACACCTTGATTGAGAATCCTTAAAAACAATACAGCAGAAAGTGAAAAAAGCCCCTACTTTCTACGTACTTTGTTCTTAAAGGTCAATCATTCTATGATTTCTAAAATAATTGTGAGCTTAAGAATACTTTAAGTCAAACAAAAACTTCTGCCCTTATTCTACTTGCTCTAACAGTAAAAACATAAGATGTTGTTTTTATGTAACTAATCCATGGGTCATAAACACTGGTAGTAATGAGGGAAAGCTCAAATACCATGCTTCCTGAGACCTGACTAAATCTAAAAATACAAGGGCAGTTTAATTCTACAAGCTTCTAAGTCTACCAACTCATGGAATCACAGTCTATTTAAGACTGAAAGGGAACCCTGAAGGTTATCTAGTCCAACATCTGCTCAAAGTAGGTCTAATCAGATCAGGCTGTTCTGGACATTGCCCAACTCAGTTCCATACACCTCTGAGGATGGAGGATTCCACAAGCTCTCTGGGCAAAAGCCCTTCCTAGGGCTTAACTATCCTCACAGTGAAATATTTTGCTCTTATACCTAACCGGAATTTCTCGCATTCCAACTGGAACTGTTGCCTCTTACACTTTCACTGTGCACCTCTAAGCAACCTTCTCTATATCCTGCCTTTGGTACAGAAAGACAGCAATAAAATCTTCCTTTTATCTTCTACAGGAAAAAAACCCAAATCAAAACAAACAAAAACCCCCAAATCACCACAATTCTAACAGCATCTCTTTGTGTGTCCTCAGCAATTCTGATGGTCCCCAAGCTCGACTCTGAACATATTCCAATATGTCAACGCCTTTCTTGTACTAGGAAGCTCAGAACTGGACACAGTACTCGCATGCTGCCTCAGAAGCGGTAAGAAAGGAAAAAATTTTTTCAGCTCACTGGCTGTTTTCTTGCTAATATAGCCAAGTATGCTGCTGGCCTTCAATAATGCAAGGGCACACTGCAGACTCATCTGCAGCTTGATGGCCACCAGGACACTGAAGTCCTTTTCTATAAAGCTCCTACCTAGCCAATTAGTCCTCAGCTTGTACAGGTACATGGGTTTACTTCTTTCTATTGTCTTGACTGGTAAAGACAACCCATTGTCTAGGTCACCAATAAAAATATTAAGTAATACTACCAATACCAACCCCTGATAGATGCCACTGGTAACCAGGCACGACGTAGAAGTGATGGTGCTGATAGCAACCCTTTGAGTCTAACAGCCTAGACTATTTTCCACCAACCTTAACCATCCACTTACCCAGTCCACGTACCACAAACTTCAACTTTGTCCCTCACTGCAGCCTTACAGTGTCAAATGTGTTCTAAAAGGATGAGGAGAATTTGCTTCACAGCCTTCCCAGAGACTAAGGCTAAGCTGACCTACCTACAGTTCCCTAGATCTTCCTTCTCACCACTCTTGAACATGAGTGTGACATTTGCCTTCTCAGATTCATCGGGTACATTCCTCTTTCTTCCTCTGCCTTCCTTTCATTATCAGTGCACTAGCCCCTTCTACTGCCCTTGAGATTCCTTGCTAGTTTCAACTTCAGCTGAACTTTGGATGTCATACCTCCACCCCTCCACATTTGTGCAATGTTTCTACATTCCTTCCAGTGGACCACTTTGCTTTCACCTTCTGTGTAACTCTGTGTATTGGTTACAGATTCCTCAAAACATGTGACCAAGGACATAAGTTGTACGTCCAAGTAATAGCCTTGAACAGCACTCCCTCAATTCAACATTTCTCATGCTGTCATGATCGAGATCCAGAATGCAAAGAAAGGCCCCTGAAGTACCATAACCTTCTTTACTTTAGACAGGCAGCACTATCATCTCATCTATATTCAAATAATACCAAAAAAAGGCAATCTGATCTTCCATCATAGAAACAGGATTTTATAGCTTGCCCCCCCCCGACTTCTTCCACCAATCAGTTGCTTAAGCACAGAATCAGAGCCTCAAATACCCTGGTTTTCAATTAACTTTAAAGACTTGAGAAGAACTAAAACTGAACACTACAAGTTCAAACACAAAAACGCTCTCATTTTTTACTTTTGCCAGCACAGAATCTGAGTTTTACCACTGAAAAGCCAAGTGCTACTGCATCAGTTTTCTTACTACTGAAATTTTCTCGCCATTGAAACATTCCTAGGGCTTATGTGCAGAGAACCCAGATTCCTCATATGACCTGATGGGGAATGCTTTCATCCTCCTCAGTCTGCCTCTGGAGTGGTTCCATATTTATTCTGTTCTGTAACCCTAGTTCTCAACTTATGACTGCCAAAGAGCTGATTCACATACTGCTAAGCTTAACTCAAAGTTGGATTTGTAGGTGTCTTGTTTCAATATATGTATTTCTGTAAAATACATTGAAGCAATCTGACAGCATTATAGAACATCAGTTCTTAACAGAGCTCACTATATAAATGTATTCAACTGGTCTGCACTTCAGGCCTTCAGTTCAATCATCTCACAACATTTCAGTTTTTTGAAGTTGTGTTGTAGTCCAGCTGAGTTTTCTACCCCCCTATAGAATAGTCTCAGGGTCTAAAAAGCAGCATTGACTTTGAAAACATAGTTTTCATTCCTGTCAAGATATAAACTGATTCAGCCAACTGAAATCCACACTAGCACTTTCACAGATCCTTGGAGATTACTGATAGAAACACCCTTAAAATGAATTCAGGCCTAATGGCTTTTCCTAAAAAATTGATTTCTAGTTTTCAAGCATTACATACCTTCAAGTGGTAGGGACAATAAATTAATCTCTTCTTCCAAGCTGGTTATACAGTTTTCTCTAGAAACTTTGTCATGGTAACTGAAATGGAACACTAGCCTTGAAGGAGTTTCTGCTGGGTAGAGCAGAAAGATTAAATATCCTCGCATCAGCTGTCTTAATACAAACCTGAAGATAACTGAACCACTAGTCTAGTACTTTAGACAAGGAAACCATTTTTGTAAGCTTCTGGGTATTTCATCATAACCCTAGACTAACATGCCATTTTCAGATTCCTGACCATCTTTACTAATTAGAAACAAGAACAATTCAAATGACCAGCTTGAAACACAAGTCAGTACAGCACATTATTTAAATTTTTGTATTTTTTTTTTTCCTGTAAGAGGAAAAAACTCTTGACATATGATGCTTCAGGGATTGCAGAACTAAGGACTGGGCAGAGCAGATGAAAAAGATAAATTCCACATTTCCACTCAACCCGATGCATTGAAAAAACTACTCAAACAATGCAAGAGGCCTAAGGCGAAGCAACAGTTTTCTATACATTCTGCTCAGCAAGATTACCGAGACTCAAGTTTTCTTGTCTCTATCTTCTGATTCACAAGAATGACCCTTTTGCCCATGGTCAAGGGGAACAAGAGTAGAACATGGTGAAGTAACTAATAACTCAAAAGGCTGAGTTAAGTCCAAAGAGCAGAAAGGGAAGGAAAAAGATTAAGTGTTGTAACTTGTGAATTGTTGATGATTTTGAAGCAGATTTCTTCAGTTAAAAACCAGAAAAAGTTCCTGCCAAAGCTGAGAAATCAACTCATTTGTAACTGCAAGTAGGCAGTTTCCCATGGCAACTGTAAAAATTTTGTGCAGGATCCAAGTTTTCATTTAAATCCTCTATATTTTCAAAAATTACTTGCCTGCCACAGAGAAACTACTGCTGCTGTTGCTCAGTGGTTCAGCAAATTCTGACCATTCCAGTAGTTTTCCAACTGCAGGCTGAGTGGACCACAGTTGTCTGTGGACAACTGAACAGAAGCAAATGACCTAGATTTATTGTATGGAATAACTACTTTCCACTTAGAGATCTAGAATTTCTTTGGGTTTTGTTTAACAGCTGAGAGCAATGCATTCGCTAAGCCTTTCTGCTAATTATCTTTGTGTCACGGTAAGAGATATTTAATAATGTCTTTTTGACACTGTTGGCTTTTTTATTCCCCGTCCTCTAAATTTCATAGTGTGGAGCAACAAGGAATTTTCTCCCAGCTGTCTTCTCTCTACCCTGTATGCTTTGGGGAATATTTGGGACAAGCTGTCTTTACACCTTCCTCTCACTGCATCTTACTGAAACAAACAGAAATAGCAAAAACACCCATAAGAAATCCTGTAGATAATGATCAAAAAGCAAAATCAAGTTAACAGACGTTGACAAGGGAACTTCTTGAATACGGGAAGTAAATCTCTGTGGAAGAGGCTGCAGACAGCAGCAGCAAGTTTTCATTGCTATTCTGGATCCACATCTAGTCTTTGCTATTAGTTTTGCTTGCCACATCCATCTGAGCTTCTGTATTTAAAAAGCTGAAAAAAGGATACTCAAAGAATTTCAGCATAACATTCCTGCTAAAAGGCCCTCATTGGTTTATCAAAAAGAGGTATCCATCCTGATGATAGCATAAGTCTCTCCAGTTGGGATTTTGCAGCAAGTTCTACAATCAGAACAGACAGATGTAGATGTCCATCGATGTTTAAAATGGGCACCTACTTTGCAATTCTCTACTTTGATAGAAGCCTCACCCGCTAGTGGTAACACCAATATTTGGTCTACACAAGTTAAGAAAATCAATTATGAACCTGATGGTGGATTTTGCCTGTCTTGATATGGCATTTAAAGTACTCTGAAAAGCTTTTATAAGCACCCCTACACTTATTCTGGCTTAAGCCAAAAAATGGTACATCAATAAAATGTGAAAAGTATGCTTGTTTTTAGTGGTAAACAAGTATCTAGCTTATCCACCATAATCAAATGCAATCTGAAGTCCTTTGTCTCAGTCAAAAGAAAACGATTCCAGAAACAACTGCTAAATAAACTGAACTACTGAGCCATCTGTGCTTCAGTTGTTGTATCAGCATTTTTAGAGACAAACAAACCTGGCACACAAGTTGTTCTGTAGAACAGTAATGAACCTATTGTTTCCTAGCTACTGCTTCTAGAAACACGTGCTACAATCCCAGCTTCAGAGATGTGTCAAATATGTGCATTATTGAATGACTGTATACCTTAATTTGACATAAACTAACGTTCACTCTAAAGAAATGCGTTAAGTACTGTATCTGTTGAACACAGCACACAGTGTCCATTTTCACAGGTAACACTGAGCTGCCTAAAAGGGTTTTACTTCCAGAAGTGATTGGCCAGACTCCATGTTTTAACACTGCTGCATTTTGATTTGGTTTGGATGATACCCACTTTAAGGGTATACAAAGCACAGAAAATTCCAGCCCACATGGGTGCCAGATACACTGCTAAACAGCAGACATCAACTATACTTAAACCAGAAATCAGATGAGATCTTCAGTAATTCAGTACTATACCATCAGCAGACTGACAACAGATGACACTGTCAAAACAGAATAATCTACAAAACACCTGTCCATGTAGTTTCACACAAACTCTAGCTTAATATGTCTGAAAGCAAGTTTGGACAGATAAAAATACACTTTACCTTGCTTCACTTCCTTGGTGCCACTAAGTTTGTATTAGAGTAAGATATTAAGTTCAAGGATAAAGCAATCCAAAGGTTTAGTAATAGCATTCAGGCTATTTCCATCACTAGATCATTGCTCCAAAAGTTAACTGGCAGAGGAAAGAATAAAAGCTATTACCATCCAATCTGCACTTAGTTGCTAGCTCTGAATTAAAGCATTTTCATTTACTGTAAGAGCCCCAACATCAACATCTGTATTAAAACCTTCAGTACATGCTGTCCAAAGAATGCACAGGAAGTGTCCATTTTCCTTCTAGGAGAACAGTAGGCACCAGCTATTGGGTTTCAGTTTCAGTAGATGCCAGCTTGATATTTTGACTTCTATGTGTGACCTAAAAACTAACAATAATGAAAAAAACCCCACACAATAATAAATACAAGTTCTCGAAGTTAAGGTAGTGCTCCATCACGAAGATATGAGAGGATAAACGGGAAGACAAGTATATCTTCCAAAAATTACTGCTATAGTTTAAAAAAATACTGAATTTAAATATTATAATTGGGGTTTAGCATCATAAGCACGACTTCTCTAGAATCTGAACAAAGGATATGTCCAAGGCAAGATCAACTGTTCCATCAAACCCAAAGCATTGAAGCTTAGCTTCTAAATAAGTTTTCATGTAAGATTAACAGGCATTCTTTTCCTGTGCACATTGAGTTTACATTTTCTTCACACAGCAATGCATAAAAAGATATGAAATATCAAAAGCAGTATTAATGAATTCTAGAAGTTTTGTTGACATGCTGAAGCAGTTGATAATTGGAATCATGGAGAAACAAAACATGGAAGTAAAAGACTTGAGCAGAAAAGCTATTTTTAAATCCATAAAATAAATGCTGCTTTCGAAGCAGTATATACTTAAAAAACCATATGCATTAACATGCACAGAATGGCCCTGTAAACCAATTATATACACTTGGAGTATTCAGCTTCACTGTAATACTTCCATTAAAACTTACCAATATTGAAATTGCACTCTTATGATTTAAATAATCCATCTACAAAAGCTAAGCTATTTTTTCCAGATTTCACCAGGAATTACTGTTGAAAATGCTTTAGTAAATACAGTCTACTAGCCTGTCACAAGAATGGAACTAAAGACTGTATTTCATGTTATACTCTAATTAAAGGAACCATACTTTGCAATGAAATGTATTTACTGTTGAGTTACTATCTCCAAGATAAATTTAAGTAACAGATAATTAATGCTTTATTACAGGCCAAATCCAAGTTTTTTAAACCATACTAAATATCCATCCCTTTAGCCAATCAGAGTCAATACTATTATTGAAGTTATTGAGAAGTCTGCAATCCAAGAAATAAAGATTCTCTCAAATGCCTCACTTGAATACAAAGGATCCTGCAAATTTTTTTATACAGGGCAAACATAGAAATGCAGATCTCACCCCACATGAACTCTCCCGACCCATCGCTTTTATATAAGGACTTGAAACCTCCTCCTCCCAATTGCATTACCTGAATCAAGTACTGGAACTGGTTTTGAGCAAACACAGAAATCCTTTTTAAACGTTTATTGCCTATGGTATTTGCATTAATAGCATCATTAACAAATCAGCTTAGAAGAGATGTTGATGATAACTGTTCTATGGACAGCTTTATCTTTTGTCTCAAATGGCCTTCCAGCTCATCTTTCCTCCTTGAAGCTAATAACTAATTTATAAGCTGCAAGTGTATTAAAAAGCAAGTTCATAAATTACTAGAGTTTGGGGGAAGAAAGTATCAGTCATTCAACAATAATTATCAAGACTTGATCTTAGCTCATAAACTTTGAACACACAATTCTGTTTTATAAACTGACTCCATAATTAGATACAATTTAGAATATTCTTTGAACTTTGGCTGGAAGTATGACAGGCAAATCTCCAGAATACCTTTCTAGTGATGTTTTGGTCTGTTCAGCTTATTAGCCACTGCATGCAATTACTCCATTTGATTTTCAAAGTGTAGCTGAAGGCTAAGTAAAATGATTTCACCGTTTCCCTCTTGGCCTGTACCCTGTAAGGAAGGCAGCAATGTATATACGCAAAGACACAAATCTAGACTCTAATTCTTGTTGCAGCAAGAAAGTTACAAAAATTCTTTCTTTGGAGAAATGTAATAACCCTTGGCATATTACATATCTGTACTGAACTACAGAATTACACTGTATACAAAAGACTAACAAAGACTGTAAAAACAGGCAACGTGCTAAAAAGCACCAAAACCCAAGTCCCCCAACCTACTTCAAAAGCCATATTCACGTGCATATACATTATGTGTTTATAAAACCATAATTCTCCTTCTCTTCCTACTCTCCCTCATCAGGATTTCAACTGCTTTCAGGATAACATCAAGTTATTTGCTGTCCTTTTTTTTTATTAAAAAAAAAACAACCAAAAAACCAACCCATGCACAAGTGCATTACAGTCAAACAGAACTAAGACAAGGACTGTAGCTTGTTCAATGGGACTTATTAATACCGATTGCTTTCTAAGTCAGAGAGCTACAGAACTTCACCGTGTGAAAGCGTAACACAGGCACTAGTCCCTTAAACATTTAAAGGAAACTATTGTTTCCCTCCCCTCCCTGGCATGTGACTGCAGAATTTGCCATTGGTGGTTGCAATCAACATAGGGTTTAGCATCTATCTGCAGTAAAAAGAGCCAATAGCATATCCAGCATCCAGTAAAGATTTCAAACTTTGAGTTGTGCTCATTTGTACCTACTCCTCCTCATAATGAGCCAAAGCAGAAAAAACATCTAATTGTTCAAAACTGCTGAAACTGCAACTTGTAAGAAAAACAATTGTTGTATAACCAACTGGTCAGTTATCGGCAGTTATTAATTCCAGCTAATGCTTTTGTCCTAGTAATAGGAAATCTGTCTACACAGATGACAACCGCCTCTTTCTACATAATTGTATAGGCTGGTAAATAGAACATTCAAGGTGGAGCTTTTGCTAGGGAGGGAAGAAAAATTAAGAATAACTTAATACAAACTTTCAACTTCCTAAGTGTGCAAATTAGGTACAAAGAAGTAATTTTGTTCACACTTTTGTCTGGATGCATATTAAGAAGTTCAAACAAGCATAAACATAAAGCCATAAAATACCTGCTAAGAACACTTGGCTGGGTATGCACAAAAAAACCCCAAATACGTGACTTAAGCAATACAATTATATACATCTGCTGGCTTTCTGTATCCTTCCTAAATTTTCTCTTCCAAGCTTCAGTCTACACCCTTACAGTGCTTTTCAGTCTCATAAAAATTCTTGGACTTGAGAATCTTGTGTTTGAGTCCACTGTGTTCTGCTTAAACTTGGGTAGAATATTTGACCTTCAAGTCCTGATATCTTAACAGCTAAGCATATGTTCCTTCAGAGTAAGCATACAGAAATTGTTTGGTCTATTGTGAATTGTCCAGGGGATTCCTTATTTACACACTTTGATACTGCCGCAAGATCCATTCATTCACTATTTTTACTTACGTGGCCTGCATGACTCACCAATTCCACAGTACCCAAGTCAACATTCAATGCATAACCTTCACAACTAACACAACTTTCCACATATTATTCCAAATGGAGACAGAATACAAACCACTGCAGAACTGTTCTCTTGGACTTTTAGATAGCTTAGCTCATCTTCCATATGCCCTTCTGTTGAAATCAAAATTAACTAACTAAATTGGAAGGCAAGAGCTAGGCTTGAAAACCAAGGATTTAGTAAAGATAAAAGTGATACAAGAGGGAAAACTGAGGTTAGAATAAGAAAGGACGAAAAGAAAAGAAGCAGTACTATAAGTGAAAATTTTCCACACACCACTGAATTCTCTGCTTGTTATTCATAACCTATTCCTAACTTTGTAGTGTCATACTTAGTAATGCATATACTAATGACCACAAACTCGGACAAAACAGGATATGTTCACATAGATAAAATTTGCTTTCAATTTAGGGAATGGAATACAGTAATAAAACTTTCAGCAACAAAAATTTAAATTCAATGTCTTATTAAAATCTGATTTTGATCACTCTCTCTACTTTTTGCAACAAACACCAATAAGCCCAAACAGAAACAAATAAGGAAGTACTTGATTTTTTTATTTGAGCACACAAAAGTCAAACACGAGTCAAATACTTGGGCAATCTCTTAAATCCACCAAGAGCTTCAGAGCACAGAAGCCAGCTGAATGAACAAAATTATCATAGGCCTGACATCAACATCTCAGTAAGATACTACCACATTTAGCAATTCCAGGTTTGTGATCAGTCTTATAACGAACTCCATTTACATTTCCGATGAAAATGGCTTCTGAATCAGTTATATCTGTACCTTCACAAAAAGGACAGATTTGAGAATTCTGGGATGTTCATTCAGTCACCAAGTCATACATCCCACCACAATGACAGGTTTACAGGTGAGTGTCCTGGTTTCAGCTGGGATAGAGTTACTCCATGCTGTTCCTATAAACTACTTAAAGAACTGATGCACAAGCTATTAATATTTGTGAGCAATTCTTTGCCACATGTCCTCAGGCTCTTTTGGATCAGACTGCGAAAATTAATTAGCCATCCTGAAAAGGTGTTTTTCATCAAGTTAATATGTCTTCTTGTACCCCCCGCTAAAAAGTAGCTTGCCATGCTGTGTTATTCTGAAAGTTCTTCTAGTATATTCATGGCACTTTAGTTAAGAGTAACTCTACCATAAATATGGAACCTGCTAACAGCAGGTTACAGCAGCAACTGTCTTGTTTCATAAAATAAAGGTTTAGGTCATCATGCTCAAATTTGCAAAATCTAAATTGAACACCAAGTTTAAGTAGAACTAAGCAATAAAACAAAACTGTATCTTTAGCTATCACGCTCAACAGTAATCAAAAGGAAAAAAACAGAAGGCCTAGAACACTCCAGATAAAGAAAAACCCAGATACTACAAGTGTTGGCATAACACTGAGGAGTTACAATAAGGAGATATCTAAGAGGCTCCACAGGGGATAAACTCAGTCCAGCAGCTCCCAGGTCAGTGCAAGCCCTCATAGGCTCCTGGAAACACTACTGAAGTATACTCACACTGCACTGTAATCCAGCCAGGCTTTCAGGCTCCCTGTCACTTAAGAGCAAGAAAACTGCTTCCAAACCAGAGGCAATCCACATACCAATGTACTCATAATAATGAGGTGCACTTCAGCATTCAACATAGGGAGACAAGGTGAATTTCAATGTATCCACGGCAAGGTTAATCTGTAACTCAAATAATCCACCCATATATAATGACCATTTAAGTATTCATTTTCATTTATGTTGTTCCTGAAGGAACAGAATTCATTTCAATGGACACTCAAAAGAATAGAGGTTAACCCTCAGAAGGTAAAAGCTATTTATTTCTCCATTGTAATCATTCTTCTTGCAGACATATTTAAGTCTCGTCTCTTTTTCGCAACACTTAAGACCTTAACTATACCCTGACAGCTACCTCTATTTCAGAAAGGTATTTCTAAACAATGTTTTTGTTTTAGTCTCTCCAGTTAGTTTTGCAGTAGTCAAGTTTTCCGCATTTCTCCAGACTTGTATTCAAACATCATTATATCCCAAAGAACCGCAAGACTGTTTGAAGTACCAAAATTTTGTGAAGGATACACAGGTAGACACTGTTTTCTAGCTGAGTTATTGAAGGTTCTCTAGGGATTTGGTTTTGTTTGTTTTGGTGGTTTGTTTTGTTATTTAAAAAACAAGACTCCACAACAGAAATGCCTCCTAGGCAAGCACAGCATATACGTACTTTCTAAAAACATTCATTTCACAGCCTACCATCACTTCAGCCTCCCAGTCCGCCCAGCAGTAAAAATCCAGTGCTTCCAGTTTTGTTGACTGTCCTACCTTCTTATAGTATTAGGTTAGTTGATTTACCAAACGTAACTATAAGCAGTGGTAATTTTAGGAAGCAACCATGCAGGGGATTACAGCAGCTCATGAAGTAAGGAATTCTCAGTGAAGCTATGGGAGATGAAATTACTTAAGAACAAACATTTATTGAAACTTCTTTCTTACAAATCTAAGTTTATCTTGCCAAAAACTTTGTGCCTGGTGACTGAACAGGAATTATACTTAGCCTGAGAAATCCACTGCTGATTAGAAACATTACATGTACATGTTGATAAAGAAGTCTTTTTAAGTAACTGTACAGCTTATCAGAAGGATAAAGAAAAGGAAAAAGTGCAAACACCATTCACATTAAGAAGTTCTGCAAGCTTAATATACCCTGCTCTTAGTCTAACTAGTACTTTTAAACCCATTCCCTCCCTTGAGGGAACCAAATTTCTCTAATCTGCGTGGGTCCTCCTCACCCATTTAATTGCTTGATTCATCTGTTCCCATGAAACCGTCTGCTTTCTTGGGGAATTTAAAAAATTTGAGTGGATGTACGTGGGAAGAGTGCAGAATTCCTTCAATCCCTTCAACTCCTGCAAAGACACCTCTGAAACCAACATATGCCGGCTATATTCAAAAGAAAGACATCAAAGAAAGCAAACAGTAAAAACTTCTTTTTAATTTATTCATCATAAAAATAGATGACACCATACTTAACCGCTAGCATAACACACTAACTACAGTACTTTAGTAGAAATTAACATTTACCATAAAGAAGTTGACACAATTACAAGTCAAGAAAGGTAGAGACTAATAAAATGTTTCTTACAAAAAAAGAAATACGTCCTGTAGGACTATTCAAACTATACAAATAACCTTTCAAGTTTTTATCAAGTAGAAGCCAACAATGTCTTCCAAATGCACAAACTGGCAACACTAAGATCCCTTTTGCTAAGGAACAAAGCAGTATCATTTGGCATTTGTCTGTTTCACTGCCACACCTCAGAACTACTGTTTCTGTGAGAGATTCTTTCTGAAGAAAGTATCTTTAGGAGAATGCAAGATCTCTTTACATAGAAATACATAAAATGGAAATGGAGACTCTTCCTCCTGCCTCTGTATCCTTTCTTTGTCCAAGAACTGTTGAAGCGGCAGAAACTTCCACTACTTAAAGAGAATAAGCTATGTTATTGAAAAGGAAGGTTTTTACATTATACCTTAAGTTTCACCTGCTCAAAGTCTGAGAGCCATTAAGCCATCTTCCTCTTGGCACCTACTAACCAAATCTGAGATCACAAAACGAGATAATGACTCCAAAGACAGAACCTCCACAGCTTATTACACACAAGTGAAGAAAAGCCATGGATGATTACCAGAGTTCAACTCTTATAGCCTCACTGATGCAATCCATTTATACTATTAAAGTGCCCAGGGTCATCTAGTTAGCATTTCAAGCCCTGCCATTCAGATATGAAACAAAATCAGAGGTCAAACGCTTTATGTTGTAATTGGCAGCGAAACTGCAAGATTATCATTAAAAGCTGTATTGTTTCCAATCAACTAACAATGAAACAAGACTAGAAGAAGAAACAAAACAAATGAGAAGTTGAAAAACAAAAGTTTCAGGAAGACAGACAACAAAAAATTTTATGAAGATGCAGACTGCAAGACTTATGAGTACCTCACACACTACAGGGAGAGGAAATGTCTACTACTGCAAAGTTTATATAAGTAAAATTCCTGAACATTAAATCATACTTAGAACAGGAAAGCAGCAGGGAGCAGAAGCCATATAACTGATAAGGAAGACAGTCAAAAGAGAACATGCAGCACAGAACAGATACTTTTCTGAAAACTGTAACTATCAAAGCATGATTTGCCCTCGCATATTTCATTAATTTAGGTAACAAAAATGTGAAGTTCCAACTGAGGTTTCTCCTACAGTCAGAGGATTTATAGGGTTATCTTGCCCCTCCTCAACGCACATTTCCTGTTGTGCAGTAAAACATAAGCTCCTTCTTGTACTCTTTTCTTCCCTCAAGGTACCTCCCTCTACTCCATTTAGTTTCATAAATGTACCTCCCTCTACTTAATTTAGTTTCATAAACCCCCCAGTATCTATCTGTACCCCTGTAAAACTTATCAAAAGTAGCCAAAAAAATAACAATTAGGAAGGAAGGGGGTCAGTCACAACTTGCTCATATAAGCTTTGTTTCCACAGGAAACCAGGCTAAAAATTTAATAGCCCACAATCTGTCAGGAAAGCATAATGAACTGAAAAGAAAACATTAGACTTCTTGCGTTACTGGCAAGTAGGATGCTTAACAGCTGATGGCAGAAAGCAATTTGCAAGAGGGGCAAAAGAATGAACAAGTTTAGGTGACAAATAAGCAGAAAATTCCCATAGTTTATTCACCTTCTACAATGAAACAGAAACAGTTCTAAAATGCTCGAGGATTGTAGGCTTCTTTTACTGTTATCATCTAACAACAGACAGTATCTGTCTTTCAAGGATTTCTACCTCATTAGTGGAGTTAGGTGATGCCCTTCAGCCTCTTTACTATAGCATCATCCAGGCTGGCTCACACCTCTTTCAGTAGCAGATGGAACTAAGTATTTGACTTTGTGCTGAAGTGGATGAAGAGCAATCACATAAATCCATTTGCTACACGAGTTGCAGTGCCACTCAGGAAGAGTGGGAATATTAAAAAAGCTTTGCAATTAGTACTGCAGTGATCTTGTAGATATAAACTGCCTCCAGATGGTTACTGCCAAAGTTTCTGCTGCAGCCATAGATACACAAGGATCCGTGTGCAGCGACTTCTCTAGATATACATGGAATTCCTGTAAAAGCTGTAGCAAGAATCCAAATCTGCTGCTGAAACACTCTGGAGGCCCCCAAAGCTGAGAAGAAATAAGACACATCAATGTAGTATCCACCTTTATCACACACACATAGGTACACAACCCAACAAACAACTGAAGTGGGATGATTGAATTACTCCCAGTTATTACCTCTGGCACTTTGCAGACAGAGCAGAGCATGTGAGCGCACAGCCACTTTGATGCAAAGTCCAGTAGCTTAGCTGAAACTGTCAGAGAAGACTATTCAAGCTAAGCCGTTGGACTTTGTACTAAAGCAGCTGGAAGTACTTGCACACATTTCTTTTTGCCAAGAGCACTACAGGTTTGGGTAACTTTCAACCAAAGTTGACAACTGGAGCAGGAAGAACTTAAGTCATCACAGCAAGATATGTCAACATGTGTCAAGCTCCCAAAGACAACGATTAACTTGTTCAGAGATCTAAGTAATTACAGCTAAATTACACGTAAACCTCTGCTCTGACGCAACAGTTTCTAGACAATATTCCCGAACACTACGGATTCACCGAAGCAGAATCTTGCCCTCGTGTATACGCACTTTTCCCACAAACCTCACTGATAACCGAAGGCAAACGTGGACAGAAATCCAGCCTCCAAATACTGCAATGTACCTGCAGGCTTCTCACCCACTACACAGGTGCCTACTGCTCCTGTAGCACTCACCCTAACTAGATATCAAAACACTTCACAGAAGGTTAATGAATTAAGCCTCAACACACCCGGCAGCTCAGCATCACCCTATTAAGGATGAGCCCTGCGGCACGGAGAGGAAGGGTAACCAAACCGAGGCCACACATAAGCACGTACACCCAAGATCGGCGAGGCAGGGCTCGGCTATCGGCCGTCGAGGCAGAAAGTTTCAGGTACTGACACCCGGTAACTTCACCGGCACGCAGGAGGCTGGCCCGGGGGGGGGGGGGGGGGGGGGGCAGGAGGGGCGCAGGCCGGCGGGTGAGGAAGGAGGAAGCCCCGGAGACGAGCGGGCCGCGAGGAGGGGGAAGGGAAGCGCGCCCTCCCGCCGGGACCCTCACCGCCGCGGAAAGCCCACGGTCCGGCCCCAGGCCCGGCCCCATCCGGCCGAGCCCCGAACGGAGGGGGCCCGCTGCACATCCCCCCCCTCTCCCCAGCGCCGCCTCGCCCACCCCAGGCCCTCGCCGCCGCCTCCTACCTTGGCCACATAGTCCTTCACCTCATCCAGGTCTCCGTTTTTGAGGGCCCACATGAATTCCTTGTCAGACATCGCGGCCGCCGAGCAGGGACGCGGGCGGGCGAGGCGGCGAGGGGCCGGCAGCACCTCCACGGAGCGAGGGCGGCGGCGCGGAGGGCAGGAGCCCCTCCCCCGGCTGGCGGCCGCTCGCTCTCCGCTCGCTCGCCCTCCCTCCCTCTCCCTCTCCCTCTCGCTGCCGGCGGCGGGGCGGGGCGGGGCGGCGGCAGTCGGCGCGGCGCGGAGCGAGGCCGGGCACGCGGGCAGCGGGAAGCACCGGACAATCCGCCTGACTGAAGGGAAAAGCGGTTTACTTGCGCGCGGCGCTTCCGCTTCCGGTTTCCATTCCGCTCCCCTCCCCCCGCCCCCCCTCCCGCGGTCCACCTCCCCACCCCACCGAGACACCCACGCGGGAAAGCGAGGAGGGGTGGGGGTGCCGCGGGGCGCATGCGCAAAGTGGCGGTCTGCGGTAGGCGCATGCGCCCACCGTAAGCGTCCCCGTGTTCCCGCAGCTACCGCGGGCTGACGGCGCATGCGCTCTAAGCTCCCCCGGCCTCGCCCCGCCGGCGGCCCCGCCCCCGGTTGCCCGGGGGTTGCCATGGCACCGCGGCCTGCGCTGGGCCCCGCCGACCGTCTCGCCGTCTCGCCGGCGGGGCCGCTGAGCCCGCCGCGGGCTGGGAGGTGAGCCCTGAGAAACTCAGCCTTACGCTTACCTCACGCGGTGCCCGGCACCCTGCGGAGGATGTGCGTGGGGCGTTGTGACTCTGCCCGGGAGGCTGCGGCAGGCCGCGCTGGGCTGCCGGCGGGGGAGGGCGACGGGCCTCTGCCTCCAAACCGTCTGAGGGAACTGCGTGTTTAAGGATCTGTTCCCGCTGAGGGAACTGAGTGTCTAGATAGCTGTTCTGCAAAACCCGAGGCACCGAACACGCTGTGCGTAATTATCATAATGCTTCCAAAACATGAGTGGGGAGACATAAAAGGAAGTATGTGGTAATTAATTAATATGTTGGCCCTGGGTGGTTGCATCTGCTTTTCGAAACCGCGTGTTTTGCGTATGGAACATGCAGCCTGTTGTGTGAGTCATGCTCGTGTTGACTGCTAGCAGGCAGCCGCTCTTCCTGAGCCCCTCTGGAAAGCATCATCCTGAACACCCCTGGAGCTAGAGCTGCTCTGCCGTGACCGTACCCAGTCTGGCACCAGTATGAAAATGTGCAGATAGTGGTTAAGGGCAGCAATGCTCTTCTTACCGAGAAGGAGGGGGCACTCCACCATACAGCCAAAGAAAATTTGTAAGGGGGGTGGGGGGGTGGCGGTGGTGCCATACAGCTCGTGATTTTTCAGTGTTTTCTTTGTATTTCTGAACCACAGAAATGTTAAATATGTAGGGCTTTGCAGATTTTTGTCAGGGATTAGATGGTATTTAATTGAAATAGCTAGAATGTTACTTGCAAGGAAATAAAAATCTATAACCTTTCAAGCTGGATTAATTGCTCATTTCACTTACAAACAGAAGTTTTGAAACACGTGATTTTGTCCTTGTTCCTTTTCCTAATGCCATTAAAGAAAAAGAAAAAAAAAAAGCTGTGAAAAACAAACTTTCCAGTGCCTTCACATTGTTTTGTAAATGCTCCCGGTACATGCATAAATATGAATTTTCAGGGCTTAATTTTCAGTCTGCAGAAATGAAAAGTCAATTTGGATTTTTTTAATAAGCTAAGTCCAATTTCTTCCTTTTTTAGGGAGACTAAATAATCCTGAGTTAATAAGTCTGGTGAAAACATATTTCACATTCTGGATACTTACTTAGATATTTGAATATGCATCAAGGAGCCAAGTTGTGACCATATTTTTTAAAATGTTGCTGGACACTTCTGTTACCATATTTGTAGTCACTAGCCTGTGAATCCAATCTTTCAATTTTATCAACAGTTTGCCTGTGTTATCCTTACTCCTGTCTCATCACTGAAGCAGAAAAACTTTCAGACTTCCCTCTTTCTCTACAAGTTCTGTTACCTAAAGTACATGGTTTAGTCGGACATTTCTCCCCTTCTACCTGATACATGCCTTTTCTAGAGGTACATTCATTGGTTAGCTTCAGGCCCAAATTCTAAATGGCTTTTGTCTGCTTAGTAACTAATACTGGATCTCTCAGGCATGCACCCAGAAATAAAAACCCATACCTGATACCATTTTCTAACTTTGGGATGCTATCATATATGCCTTAAAAGCTGCATGCACTGCCTTAGCCCTCTTTCTTTTCCTTTTACTTTTCTCGAGCTTAGTTCCAACTCCTAGAAGTCTGTTTACACATAAGAACTTTGGTTCTTAGACATATTAATCAGAAAAAAAAAAGCGAAAGAAATGCAGTGAATAAACTTTTAGCAAAGGAATTTCTTAAACAGAATTTTTTCTCTTGAAAGCACTATAAAGTTACAGGTATTTGAAAAGAAATGCAGTACTAAACATACAAAGGCTGTGAGACCTGGGCTTGATTATAATCATTAAACTAGGAACTGCTTTTACGTAGCTCTGCTTAACTTGTCTGTCTTGTAAGCAGAGTAGAATCACTTTCCATTTGTGGAAGGGATTTCCTTTTTGTACTGTCTTTAACTGTAGTAGCCAAAACTCTAGGCTGGTTGCAATTCCACTGTTTGGAGTATTAGTTCGTCGTTAAGAAGGAGTCCTAATTGTTAACCATAAAGTTTACACTGGCTTCTCGGATATAAGCCTTCACCTGGTGATGTTCCCCACTTCAAAAAAGAATTTTAGTCTCAACAGCACTAGATTCAACACAACATGCAAGTCATGTTCCAGAAGAGTTACAGTATAAAGAAGACCCCCCTAAAAAAAATGCCATTTGTACTTTGATAGAGATATAAGCCAAATGTATTACAAGCAAGAATGGACATTATCCGAATCAGCATAGCATATCTTTGTATGTTCTCTATGAATCTGTGCTTCATTTTCTGATTAAAAACTGGTTATTTCTATTCTGCATCCTCCAGAAAATTTGAGAAGAAGCACAAGGTGCATTGGCCCGTCATTTGAATGGCTGGAGGAGACAGTGAGTGATAATGAGCTAAGGTCTAGGAAGACTGCTAGATCAACACACTGTGCCTTCTCTACCCCAGTTATTCCTGTTGAGATAAAATTAATCTATCTGCTTACTGGCTAAGCCCTGTTTTGAAGGCCTACATAACTGCTAAAGTGTCCCATCGACTCATCATGGTCTGCTGACCAGAGCTTCACTTCTGTAAGTGAATCTCATGGAATATAAACATCGTTATGTTTTGCATGTATATTTGTATATTTGCCCATATACTTTTGCATATAAATGTAGTTTTGCATTATGTTTCAACAAAGAAATTATAATTCATTGTTGTATTCAGTTTACAATGTTACTATTATAAAATGCATATGCTTGTATAAATCATAAATGCAGTACACAAATAGTCTAGAATAGAAGACAATCCAATGAATATAGCTATCTGAATTAAAAAAAAAGAGCAACATAAAAACCCAAGAAGGAGACTTCAATACATACTGGTACCTTGCAGGTTTTATTTAAAAACGCATGCTTGATCTCATACCTACTATATTCCCTTTGTGTAATGCCAAATAACTCTTGCACAACAGCTGTTAGTTCAGCAACAATAGCCAAGCAGTAATATAAAATATCATCATATAGAATGCATTCTGTTGAGGAGAAAATAAAGAAGTTAACAGCAGACTAGATAAAGTTACGGAACTGACGCAAGAGCTCTAGGAACAACAGGTGAAAATTGGACAATTGATTGGCTTTCTGTTTATTAGTTGGTCATATTTATACTATTTGATGCAGTTTGTCTGCCGTGGAGGTTACCAGAGAAGAAGCACTGCTATTTTCCCCTTCCTTTTTGAATCCAGCAACAATTTTACTTCATCTTAGCCAAACCAGTTGTGGGTTTTGGCCCATGCTTCTCAAACCTTATTGTACAGAATATGACAGGCAAGTATCTCCTGTTTCCCAGAGTTCTTCCTTTAGCTGTGTGAATCTTTGGTGAAATAGTTTAGTATGTGCTTGTGCTGAGATGACTGCAAAGAAATTTCTTCCTAACCTTTAGAAAATCTGTGCAAATATTTGAAAAGCAAATATATATATACGGCCAGGTTTTGCTTTGCCTGTCTGTGATACGAAGTGTCTGAAGGAAGAGGGAGTGGAAAGGAAAGGGAAATAAGGGTTATTTTTGACCTCCTGAGGTCAAGCAAAGCTTGCAGACAGGGAAACCCAGCAATTGTTGAATGTATTCATTGTGGTACTTGAAATAACAGGGGAAGCAAAGTCAGACATGTAGCTCCAGTTCTTTGGAACCTGTTCATGAATCCCAGTGAGGCTGGACCTTGAAAAGTAATGCAGTAACTTGGGTGCCAGCCTTTGGTAGCGAGGAAGGGTGTCATTCTAT
The DNA here is from genome assembly GCF_929443795.1 of Astur gentilis. NCBI lineage: Eukaryota > Metazoa > Chordata > Aves > Accipitriformes > Accipitridae > Astur > Astur gentilis. Next base: position 19,557,800 of record NC_064897.1, read on the forward strand.
GGAAATGCATCTTCCCTTGGAGTGGAACTGCCTTTTCCTTGTACACTATTTAGTAAACATGATGGAGCAGTCAGGTTAGCAATTGCTAAACAAGGGGCTGGCTCTGAAAACTGCAGCAAGGAGTGTATCAGTGTTGGCAAATACTCTCAGCAAGATCAGAAGGCAAATAATGGTTTGGAGATTTGACCCATAAATAACCAGGCTGGACTTATTTATTCACACAGAGTACAAATCTCCTTTTGATTGTAGGCTTTCTCTCTTTCAGCATCATTTGTAGATGCCAGTAGGCTTTTATAGGTTTCTTTATTTCATGTTTAAGTGCTCTATCTTCCCTTCTTTTATTTCCAAGAGTATAGATATAAGTCATTATTACTGTCTCCATGACTAAACCGAACTAAAATCTTTGTGCCTTCACGCAAGAGAAGATACCTTTTTTTCTATAACCTTATTTCTCTTTTCAGGAGCAGTTCACAGGAAATGGAAGTTTAAGAAATTATCTCTTGATAATCTCAGTTAATTCTCTAAAATTAAAATCATAAAATTATAGAAATGCAGAATAATTTAGGTTGCAAGGAACCTCTGGAGGTCATCTGATCTATTCCCTGCTCAAAGCGGGGCTAACTTAGGTGAGGTTGCTCAGGGCCTTTTCTGGTGAAGTTCTGAATATCTCAAAGTGTGATGAAGCCACAACTTTTCCTGGCAACATGTTCCGATGTTTGACTGCTTTCACAAAACAAACAAACAAAAAATCCTTATATCTAATCAAAATTTCCCTGATGTAAGTTTATATTTGTTACCTCTTATCCTATACCTACCTCTTAAAGAAGAGTTTCGCTCTGTCTTCTCTCTATATTCTCATGAGGTAGTTGAAGACAGCAGTAAGGTCCCTCTCCCCCAGATTTAACCTTGTCATCTCAGGGCTGAACAAGCCAATTTCTTTCAGCTTTTTGTCATATGTCGTTTGCTTAAGTCAGCTTATCGTCTTGGTCATCTTCTAACAGACTGACTCCAGTATGTCAATGTCTTTTTTACTCTGGGGAACCAGAAACTGGAAGCAGTACTTCATCTGCAGCCTCACAAGTGATGACTAGAAAGGATCAATCACTGATTACTGATTATTCCTTTGAAGGCTGAAATTGCCTTCAAGCGAATTGTTGCAATGAAGGGTTAAACACTGGAGAGTTCATGCTGGTGTGAGTGACAGCTCAGTCTCTGCTCCAAAGCAAGGGACTGTTCAGTATAGCTGAGCATCACGACCAGGAGAACTTAGCCCAAAGCTTTGCTGATGGTGCAAGAGTCTGAATAGGTTGCAGTTTGCTTTTTCACAACAGTATGGGCTTTGCCGTGCTGACAAAGGTGAAATCTTTTGCTAGTAAGCAAATAAGAGCTGAGTGCATTAGAGACTGATACTAACAAAGAGGAAACACAAGCAACATCATTTTTCTCACAGTACTCCTTGTTAAAGCAATAAACAGCTGACTACTAAAAGTGATACCAATGTGATTTTCTAGTTAAATGAAAATAAATGATTACTGAACTTGCTTAGCTGCACAGGGATAATTCTAAGTTATAATACTGTAGGTGAAATTCAAGGATTTTAGGAGAAGTTAGAAAACTGAAATTGCCCGGCTGTATAGGGAAGAATTGCAGATAGCGGAATTCTGCCTCTTGTAGAAATGACAGCCACTGAGAAAAAAATGACATCTATTCATGCATTTTTACCCTAATTCAGAGAGGGTGTCTGTGTGAAAGTTACAGTTTGGAAAGTGAGTGTAAATTGGTGTAACTGACATGTTGGGTGAATGAAAGTCTGGGGAGGTTGCATAATACCAGAAGTAGAAAAAAAAAAACAAAACAAACAAACAAAAAATGTTTAAAAGTTTCAAGATAAGCCAGAATAAAGTATTTTATACTTAAACCTTTCTTTGTTGCCATTTGCATTCCCATCCAGATAAGTGCCTTGAGATAACAGACAGTTGTATGCAATCTTCCAGGTTTTTATTTAGAGAATAGTCATAAGTCTGCTTTTAGTAGGAAACAGCTCTGCCTGAAAAAACCTACAAAGATGCTGCTGAACCCTTCTGAGTTTCTTCACAGCAGAGAAAGCTGCCTCTGGAGCCTTTGCTTGTTAGATCTGCAATTTTCCACTCATGGACTGTGTACTTCAGCATGCGTTAGGGTTTCCTTACCCTTACTAAGCTGAGAATTTCCTGAGACCCCCTTTTTTTCATGGTAGCAATATTTTGCAACCGGGAGAGACATTGACTGCTGGCTTCCAAATCTTGTTCATTTTGGAACAGTCTCATCATTTGTTTAGTGCTTCAAGCACTGTCTGAAACCCTCCACTTTCAACACAAATCAGGAAATGAACCACTTTAGTTCAGCATCCCAAGTTACAAAATGAAACTTAAACATGAGCATTTATATCACACACATAAAAAAAGCTGAAATATGCTGTATTTCTGCTCTTTGGATGTTTTATGGAACAGTATTTATGGATCTAGCTGTAAGCAGCAGAAGCACATGCAACTGCCTGAGTATTGTACACAGATTTTACAGTGTATTTTACTGTGTGTTTATAGGAAGCTATCACTGTTCTAGGAAGTACCTAGGTTGCGATTATGAAGCGTAGAATAAATCTTCTTTAATCAAACCCACAGTTTTCAAGTTTAGAATGTCCAAATGAATCATATAGATTATATATGGGGAATTTTGTATTTGAACATTTGAAGACACTGATGAAGCATGTATGTTAATATTCCATTCAGTACCATAATAAAATTGGGACCACTGGTTCCACCCTGAGATGTACCATTTCAGACCAGTATGGTCCTGGCCTTATGTAGGTTGTTCACAGATACTCTGGTTGTTCTGTGAGCATCAGAGGATAAACAAAAGACCTTCAATATAATATAGCAAAACTCATTCAGTTATGTATGTTTGTGCTGATTTAAATACTCTAATACTTTGAGGAATATTTTATATATTCTGATGTGTTTGATAAAGCGAGTCTCTGCTTATAAATGTAAGGGCAAGGACAATAACTTCCTTATTTTCTTGGGTTTTGCATTGTTCACTAGTGATGTTTAATAAACAACAAGCAATAACAGTAACAGTTATGGTGCCACAGGGAGACACTGTTGTCCAAACCATCATTTCCTATGCCTTCATTTTCTCATCCACAATCCAATACTTTTCTACAATTGTGAAGACTCTTGAGAATCTCAGATGAAGGATGCTATATCAGTGAAAAAGTATTATAAATATATGGTTGATGGGGTTGTTCCTGACAGTCATACGCCAAGGTGCAGGATAGATAAGTGTAAGGAATCAGTTATGATTGTTACGACTCGTCTCTGGAGAAGAATTAAAAAAAAAAAAGAGTTAGGATGCTTTGTTGAAAAGTAGATTTCTTCACAAAAAATGGAACATATCCTGCTTTTGCAGGCTGTTTTTGTAAAAAAAATAAGTGTTTGGAAATAGATGTAAGAAAGGCCTTAGCTGCACTACAGATACTTGTTGCTGGTACAGCACTGAAAAAGTTTGGGTTTCTACATTAACAAGAATGTTCTTCTTTCGCAACAATTTTCCATATTCTTACACCATTTATATTGCAATCATGTCTCCATTTGTGTCTTTCTTGTAAAAATATGGACAGGATACATCAACTAAAAATGCTGTGTTTGTGGTCTCTTTTCAGTGTTTTTCAGATACCCATGTGACTTGGTGTTCAGTTTTAATTGGCAACCTTTTCCTTAGTTTGAAGGGAAAACTTGGTTTTTTAGCTTTGTCCTTTTCACTCTTGATTTCTTTCTTTCTTTCCATATTTTTCTCTTTCTCTTGTCCATTTGCTATTTAATACATGGACTATCCCTTCATATTAACAGAGGCAGAGCTGTGGTAATGCTCTTACCATAATCTATTTATGTAACAGTTTGGGCTAGATTCTCCTTCTTTTGCAAAAGGGAATAGCTTCCTTGAGTGGGTGCATATCTTTTCTTGTTACACGGATTGTATGGATTCTGAAACATTTTGCTCTCAATTTGGTGAGGATCTCCGGTACAGTACAGTCTGGAGCGGTGGTGTGTAGCAATGATGCCCCTTCCATCCTCCCCAGGTATGTTTTTGCCTTATTCTCCATGGTCTTAGCAGGTGAGTGGAGGAATAAATGGCATCCTAACAGCTTAAAATTATATCTTTCACCTTAATAGTGCAGTTACTGAAGGCCCTGGCAAACCTGTAACATGTATTGTTCCAACATTGTGGGTGGGAATACTGCAGGAGCCTTACAATAGTCTCAACAGGATAGCAAAGTGATGGTCAGTGTATTCTGTCAGATTGCTTATGTCCTGTATACGTCACACTTCGGAAACATAGCTGCTAATGTTTGTGATGATAGGTACAGTGACATAGTATGCAGCCATCATTACTCGTAACAGACTCTAACTCTTCCATTACCCATATACACTTTACACATAAACATCTGCATTGCTCTTTCTCATCCTAGGAGATGCTCTGCTGGAGCAGCGGAGCCAGCTCAGGTGCCAGTGCCTCCCAAACTTTCTGCATTACCTCGATAATGGAAAAGACTGCATGTATTGTAGCCCCTCCCGATTCTGCCACTTACAGTTTATTTGTGCTTTTAATTAACCGTGCATGTGTTAATGAACACCTTTGTTTAATTTCTTAGCAGATTCATGAGAATATAAAGTTTCAACACAGAAAAGGAGACGGAGAGTCCTATGCCCAGAGTATTTCTGCAGCTATAGTTGTTTATAAAGCTTTGTGCTCATCCACCACGAGTTTGCATAGCTGCTTGTTATCCGTGCTTTGCTCCATTCAGTCAATACGCTCAGGAGCTTTGTCACTACTCTTGTGAAGATACGTACTCTGTTTCTGCCAAAGGGGATGGAGTATAGCGGCAGCGTGTCAATACAGCCTCTCTGGATAAATCGACACATACTGACCACGTACTGTGTATACCTCATTCCATATCTGTCCTCTGCTTCTGGTGTGGTCTTTGTTAACTTGCAGAATCACTAATAGCACCTTATGGAGTATTTAAAGTGTTTTCTCTTACAATTCCCATTTGAAAGGCGATTGCAGATTACATTGTGTATGTGCTAATAATAAAGCTTGTACTGTCCTATGCACAGAGCTGTGACATTTATTTCTCTCTCCATCCACCAGGTGTTACTCTCCAATTTCTAACTGCTATGTGATGTGAAATTTGAAGCTTTGCAGTGGAGGCAGAAATAAAAACAAGAGACAAACAGTGAATTTTCCTGTGTCTTTATATTTCCTTGTTCCTCTCCATGGAAACTGATGAGCGCTTGGCCCTCTCTTTTTATGTTTTTTTTTGACCAATCTAAGGAAACTGAAGGATACATAAGTATTTGTCTATGCATATGGTATAGACTTATTAAAACAGCAATGTCACAGATATAAAACATATAGGGACACAGGAATCAGAACAGACTTTCATGCCACCTTTCAGTTTACTTTTGTAGTCCCTATTCATAGTAATAAGAGGTAGATCACTCCTACTATAAATAAGCAAGTCAGTATGAGCCACCGTTGCAGAAACAAGTTTGCACCATTACAAGTAGCAATTAGACATTAATTTTTGTTTAGCTGTTCAGATACAAATCCAGAGCAGAAGGGTTCCTAGTTTTTCCCGCTTTGTGTGAGGCCAGTCCTGACACTGAAGCAGCTGCATAGAAGATGTAGGACTTAGTTTTTAATATCTGTTACAGATGATATCGGCTGTTGTAGGAAGAAAAGGTTTATCAGAAATCAACAAGTATTGAAAGATTAGCAGATTCTCTTTTAACTAGTAATACATATTACACAAGTCTTTCCTTCTTTATTTCCTATCATACTGTGGCAAGTACGTCTAAATTTTTTGTATCTGTTTTTGCCTAATACCACTAAGGACTTACATACTTAACACAAGTATCTCACAGTCCAGTAGATGGCAAGTACCTATACAGATTGTGGCTAACCTGAATAAAGTGATAGCTCTGGTAGATGTGCTGGTTTTGACAGAGCTATCAGAGACAGGTATCTCTAGGTATACATTTACAAACCTATACCAAATTAGGAATGTAGGAGATACAGTTAGATGTGAAGCTTCGTAAATGTTACAGAATTTTCAATCTTTTCTTCTGTTCAGTCTGGGTATGGTATCTGATAAACATAGCTATTTGCAAGTGAGTAAGCAAACCAAAACCACTGTAGCCTTTTTTTTTGGATAACTGAGCCTACTTCAATGTCAGTGTTGGTGGAATTACTTTAAATGCTTCCAAGAAAATGAGCTTCTAGGAAATACAGAAGTGCTGTCAGAGCACTCAGCTGCAAATCAGGCAGGATAATGAGCACACCAGGCAGTGAAGTGGTATATGGGAAAAAGAAACAATTATTTGAGGAAGTTCTCTAAAACATACTCTGTGAAGTACAAATTGGTACCTAACCTTTGAGGTTATAGCCCCATATGGGCTGCAAGGGAATATGAGCCTGTATATTGGAGGGGAGGGGCATTTTGATCAGAAATAGCACTTTTGTGGACAGGAAAAGCCTGTGAGGCAAAGGAGGCCCTGGCAGCTGCAGATCAGCTCTCCCACCGAGGGGTGCAATGGGTTTCGTGACAAGAAGTGGTCGTCTGTGCACCCACTGAGCTTAACTCATCTATTTCCACTGAAGGGATAGGTGTCCCTGAGGAGCTCACCAAAACAGTGACAACTGAGTGGGTGGTTCAGGGCAGGAGCTGCTGAACTATTTTGAGTATTTCAGTATGATATTCTGCATGTCTTCCAAGGCTGGGACTGCATTTCTCATTCAGCCAAGAAAAAGAGAGTATTCTAGTGGTTTTCTACTTCATATTCTCCTCCCCACACACACCTTTGTATAATGAAAGCAATGTGGAAAAACTGCTTCAGGTGACAACTGAAGATCCAGTAATGAAGTAAACTTTGGGTAGATTTGAACACTTGCTGAGTGAGATGTTTACTGTGACCAACTTCTGTTTATATAGAATGTCCCGTATTTAACTGCACACCTGTTTTCTATCTAATAAAACTATTTCCTCACCATTGCCTTCATGCCAGTGCATGTGATCTGCCTTGAAGATATTAGTTTCCAAGAGCACAGTTTTGCTTTCTGGCATGAAAAGTAGCGAATATTAAAATCTTCTTATGTAAGTGTCCCTCTGGTCACTCATTCCTTTTGCTAAAGGCACTCTTGGAAAAACCTCCCGTCTCTCTGTGGCCATAAATTATATTATATCCTGCCTGACCTCTAGTGGTTATCTTCGGGAATTGAGTCTCCTCCCGCGACCGGAGGGATTTCAATTCACTTCTTAACGTTTGGCAGCCAGGAAAGAGGTGAGCAGAGATTTAAGACTACCTCAGGTTTAAGAGAGTGCAGCACAAAGAGGAACTAAATGGGATTTCAGGGCCAGATCTCAGTTAGGGTTGTTGCATGAAGGATGGCATGATTAGTTGCTTGTGGTGAAATACTTTAAGCTCACTGCATGAGTTTAGGTCTATCTTCTACACATCTGTATGTTGAAATAATACCGAGCCATCTTTATAAAGCGCTTTGAGATCTATGGATAAGTTTTTCATTAATTCAGGTAGACTTGATCTGCCAGTGGTGAAGAGGTCAGGATGCTATCCTGACCTGACGTTATAAAGCAGCAATGACATCTTCTGGATCTATGGAAGGCTATGTGTACTCTCAGTGCGTTGTTCTGTATGTTCATCATAACCCAGTGCCTATATACTCAAAGGTTATCTCTACTGCTTGCAAAATCAAATGAAGACGTCATTGTAGTTATATATCTTACTTCTTTGCAGGTAACTATGAAGAATGCCTATATGCATGCGTGTACAGAGAGATTGTGCAGATATGTGTGTCTACATAGTTCTGCATGCTGAATCTGCATGCAGATTTCCGTAGGCTGTAGTCCTGTTTCAGTGGGTGCAAAACCAATCTGATGTCCCCAAACCTGTTTTTCCATTGAGCATTAGTCATGTTCCTGTTCTGTGCATTTAAACATTTCATAACTGTCCGCTTACTTAACAATTGCTATAACAAACTATGGATGAAGCATAAATAATTCATAATCACCCAAACAGACATGGAAATAACCAACAGTTACCTGAGAAATGAATGGGCTTATATTCATACTGCTGTTCCAGTGACTTGTATTTCAGCAGATCGGCTCCACCAAATTCCCAGATGCTGCTGCAGTTTTCCATCCAGAATCTTTTTGGCTACATTTGCTATGCTAACAGAAAAACAATCTTGCTGTTAAATGTGCATCTAATTCTAAAAAAATGATCGACCCTATATAGCTGTTCTCCTAGAAGAATGAATGTGGCTTTAGAATGTTTAATGTCAGTGCATACTCCAATTTCTCTCGGTAATGATTTTAAACGTAAGCAGTTCTGCTTCAAAGTGTTGACATTACAGACTTTATTTTAGCCTGATATTAATGTTTCCTGTCTATATCACAGATACTAAAATTGGTAGGAGAAGTATTCCTGTATTTGAGAAGAGGTTTCTGCTTGAAAGACCAACCAGATGGGGTAATGATATAAAATCTCAGTGCACAAATGTCTGAACACCTAAGAGGAATATAAGGTTTCCTGTGCAAGTGGCAAATAAGAGAAAGTGTGGGAATGTACTCTGAGTAACAGTAAACAGATTTTTTTTTTTTCTTTTCTCTGAAGCCTTTTACTCTTGTACCTAACTACTGCTTTAATAGATTGAATTTTAAATTAAATTTGCTGTTGTTGTACCTTGTGTGGTCAATGACCCAGCCATGGTACTTGAAGCATTAACTTAGTAAACTGCAGTTTAGAGCTAAACTGAAAGCCCTGTGTAATATTCCACACTACCATCAGTGAGTAATTCTTCCATTTGGTTAGGGGAATTTTACTCTGTGATCATCACATAAAAATAAGAGCAGTAACTAGTATTTCAAGTCAGTATTATAGAATATAGAGAGAATACAATCTGAATTAAAACTCTCTTTAATAAGCAATATTAGTGGATTAATCATGAGATTGGAGGCAAGAAACTTCTGTAATCCATTGGCAGTTTTGGTATTATCTACTTTTATAGCCTTGGGCTAGTAATTTTAAACATATTCTGTCAAGATTTTCTGCATCAGGGAATTATGTAATTTAAGTATATAGTATCTGTGCAGAGTTTTGACCATGATAAGTAGGCTTTACCTGCTCAAGATCATTATTAATGAAAGTAGATTAAGATTGCAAGGTCAAGCACTTCTAAATTAGGATGTACCAGACTGATTATTGTCCACTTTAACATTATTAACCAGTGGCTAAAACTTAGCAAAATTAAGAGGAAGTGGGATGATGGGCAGGCAGCCTTAATTAAAATCACCATTCACAGCTCCTCTGAGAAAAATAATTAGATATGGGAAAAGGGTCAACGCAGTTTTAGCCTTGCTAGCGGAGATAGGTATCCAAACAGTTGGGTTTGATGGTACTGTAGATTGTACTGGATTTAATCTGCACTGATGTTTTGAAATGATTGCTTATTTTACTAGTGAACTTCCAATAAAATGTGCTAGTCCTGGCCCGTGATTCATGTTGTATCTAAAAAGATACAGGGCAATTTATTTGGGAATCATGTTTTTCACTGCTGTCCTTAATCGAGCTATCCCAACTGAAACAAACAGAAAGAGTTAATTTATAGATGTCGGCACGGCACAGCACCTGTAATGGAATGCCGATGGAAAGTTTGTGCTGGTAACCTGCCAGCAAACTGCCTGTACCTTCTTCAAATAGGTAGAGCCAGTATTGCCTTCCCATCAGAGTGCATGAGGGCAGCAGTTAGCTCGTGGTCCCATCCTTAATGCAATATTAAAGCGTTAATTTTGGAGGAGCCGTCACTGGGAGGAATGCTTGGAGATATTTTGGGGGAGTGGAATAGCGGGTTTGTACCTTTTTCAATGAGATGATCTTAGACCGAGTTCAGCTGGAAGCTGTTCTGCACTGGAGCGGGGAGGTGAGGGAAGATGGGGATGGTGCAGGGTCTTGTCTAGACCTCAGTAAGAAAGACCCAACAACAAATGGGTTGCACTTTTAGGTAAAGGCAAGGCCAGGCGGGTGGTGCCAGAACCAAGTGAGATCTGCCTGCAGGCTCCTTGGCTGCAACGACCTGGCTGAGATTATCCTGTGGCCAAGGTCGTTGTGCAGCACAAGAGACCTGAGGGCCACGCGGGATGTGGAGCACAGCACAGCACGGGCTTGTGCCTACACAGGTTAGCTGCCAGGTGGATCGCTGACTCCTAACCAGGCAGCGGTGTCTTGGTCAAGATCGCTACAGAAGAGGGGAAAACAGTAGGTTGCATCTCTCGGTGCCATACCTTCTTTTCTAACTTGCATCCCTCTGCAGGCACCACAGACAAATTAACATGGCTTTGTGCAGAGTTTTTGCTAGCACACAGACTGAGTAACTAGCCCCAAAGGATTCTCATTTCCTTCCCTGTTTTTCTCCTGGCATTCCAGTAAGCAAATTTTCATTTACTTCACATATAAATGCACATTTCCTCCTGTTGCCTGGCTTTGCTTTATTAGTATTTTCTGTGTAAACTGTGTCTATAACATGTTTTCCTGACTGAGCCTTTCAGATGCAGGAGACAGTGCTGGGATCCATAGAAATGATGCACTTGCATTAAGTCCTTTAGATCTGCCAAGCTATAGGATATTTCATGCTGTTTTGTATACAGTTTTAGTATTTGTTACTTCCAGATCAGAAGCTAGGATTTCACTCCATGCGTTACAAACAAACTGTAACAAAACTTCAAGCATAAGCTTTTGAATGGATAGGACATTTAAAAGTTTCTCTGTAATATACTCGCGTCCAAGGAGTTGATTAGCCTGAAAAATTAAGTGAAAAAGTGACATATGACATTTTAAAAAGTCTATTAAAATAATGCTAGGTTTTCAAATAAACTGTGTGCAAATTTGACAGTTGAACATCCCCAAGATGTTCGGGGATGCAACATCCCTCCTTCAGTTTCCACAATTTCAAAGTGACATTTCAATTCTTACTATAGGAATGGAAGGAGATCAAATAGCCAGCAGTGACAAGGCACATTATGAAATCCACAATAATGGGCAAATTTTTGTTAAAAGGCAGACTTCTGCTCTCTAGAAAAATACGTATTTTCTGTCAGGTTCAAAAAGAGGAACGTTGTGCGTGAAGGGACTGGATTTGCTAAAACTAGCTGGGGAAAATGAAAATACCACCTTGTGTTGTCACTGTCACTTTTGTGGACTGCAAAGAATTGACGTGCAGGGTGGGTATGAAGGGTTATCAACACCACCGTTCATTTTGTCCCCAGAGCAGGAGCGATGAGTACATCTACGTATCTGTCGAGTCTCGGCCGCTCCGCCTGAGCTTCGTTCATCTGGCTCGTCCTTCGCTCCTCCCCACAGCAAGGGCTTGCGTCTCTCATATTGACAAGGCTTTGACATACCAACCCGATACCCCTATCAAGGGCAACTGTGAAGGAGAAGCCTCTGAGGTCACGGGCTGAGGTCAGAAAACGGAGAAGAACCAGACACCGTGTTGCTGCCAAGGAGCGGGTGACCGGTCGGACCTGGCGTGTAACGTCGTCCCACTGAGCGGCACAATCTGCAGCCACAGCCCAGAGCTGTGGCTTTTCCCAGCCGCACGACCTGAAGCACCAGAAATGCCTCTCGCCTGGTGGGAAGAGGCAGCACTCTCTTTTCTGCCTCAGAAGAAGAAATCTGAGAGGTCTGCGTGTGCTCAGCAGCAGAATGGCTGAAGGCATTTACTGAACCGGGCTTCTAGCATGAACTTGCTTAACAAAAGCATTTGTTTGTGCTTCCAAACTGGGATCTCATTTTAGATGTCCTCAGAATCTGAAAGGATTCACATCTCGCTCCTGGGCTGTGGTTGGAGCCATCTCTAATCTCTATAGATCTTTAATCTGCGGGGATTTTTTTCCCCGAGGGTTATAGCTATGTGACATGATAGCTGTTAAAGTTCAAGATAGAAAATGAAGCTCAGTTTACAAATAAGAAGAGCTGTGAAAAGGTTATAAAATATATAATGCTATTTTGTGAATAAATTTCTCATTTAATACAATGTTTTATATACTGACTAGCTTCCTTTGATCTATATTTATTATCTGCCACTTGCCTTGAAATGAGAAATGTAACTACTTTGATAAATGAATTTGAAAAGTTATCTAGTTTCGTGGTAGCTTCTCTAAGTTACCATTACATGCTTTGCTGAAATGGTATTTGGTAACTTTATGAAGGAATAGTTCAGTGCTCTGGGGTAGCGATAGCGCTCTCTTTTTCACTGTATGGAGATACGGGAGAGGACATCTGAGAGGCAGGAACTGTTTCACTTTCCTCTATGCAGATAGTCATTAAAATAGTCCGGTGCTCTCTTCACTGGCACGTGGAGGTCACTCGTTTAAAACCCTTCTTCAGACCTTTAAAAACCACCCTAATTAATTTTTTTCTTAAATTTGAAATGATCCATGACATTTAGTTTTATCTTGAGCTGAACTTCTCAAACAAAAGATAAACTTGCATGCTTGCCGAGTTGCTTATTACACGATATACTTCAGGGGTTTTAAAAATAGTAATCCTTTTTACTTAGAAAAGAAATGTTCCTTTATAGCGGATCATTAGCTCGGCAACAGAATTTGTTGCAGCTGATATTACGGAACGATTCGGTGAAGGTTTTTCAGTCTCCGTATTTATACTTGTTAGAGAACCAGCTACCACGGAGGGCTCACCCCAGAGATGACGAGGACTCGCAGGGCCAGTGCTGCGCTGAGGAAGGGCAAGCCAGCTGAAGGACAGTCTGTCCGTGGGATTCTTCCTCACTGCACCTAGTGAGGACTGTCCCCTTGTCTCCAGCAGCTGCAGACTCATGCTCTACGACCAGAACCGAAGGCCCGTACGTCAATGGTAGTCTCACATGCAACTTGGGATGAAACAGCCTGAGAAGATTCCAGATGCAGGATATGACCCTGGTTACATCTTGATGTATCCAGAGACTTGCGCCTGTCTATTTTTTTATAAGAGAGCTCTCTTGCTCCCTAAGGGCTGTTAACTCCTTCAGCCTACTCCCCGTCAGGAGATAGAGAGCTGGGAAAAGTAAGATACTTATCTGGGCAAACAGTCCCAAAAAGCAATGCTTTCGGGTTTTCAGGTACTTTCTGTACTTTCGTTTCAGCCCAAGACACACTGTCTTCTTGCTGCCCGGTAAGAAAGGGCTGTCCTGTTTTTCACTATTGCAAATGACATTCTGTAATGTTGACCCAATATTTATCTGATGCAGATAATTGGCATTTATATATATATTGCAATTTTTGTCAGCACAGTTTATTCTTCACTGGTTTTTGGATCTCTTTTTCTTCCTCCCTTTTCACCAACAGCTCTTGTACAATCACTGGCTAAGCCACCTATCTCTATTAATCACAGTTAGATGTGCAGGTTTATAGTGCATCAGCTGTACACTGTTTTATGGTACCTGCTTTATGTTTGAATCATCCATCTCAAGACAAAGGACTGAAGCAGAACAAAATAAAAATATAAGTACCACTCTAATCACTCTGCAACTTAAAATAATCCCTTTTCAAAAATGCTGAAGGAGATTGGCAAGGATATGGCAATGAAATATAAGTTCATTATTCATCATAATAGAGTGAGCTAGGAGGGGAAAAGAACTGCCTTGTGTGGGTGTATTCATATATAACAGGCAGGAGAGGAAGCCAGACTTCTTAAACTGAAAAAATAAGCCATTTTTTTTCTGAAAGGGTCAAGCAGAGAAGAAGGTTCACATTTTGGACGTAAGTTTTTCAAGTGAATGTATTGTAGGCATTCCCTATAATTTTTTTACTGCTTCTCTACATTTTCTTTCTAGTAGTAAGGTTAGTCTCTCTAGTCTTCTGTTTTGCTTGCCTACAATATTTTTTTGAAGGCTACTTCTCGTCCATCTCCTTATGCAATGCCAAATATTTATATGTGAGGAGAAAGGACTGCACTCTGGTGGGCTGCTCGGTTATTGCAGCTGGAAGGGCTGCAATAACGGGGCCTTTGTCAGACCTTGGCTCTGCTTAGATTAACTGACAAAAATAGTTGCCTTTGGAATGTTAAGTTCCGACTAGCTAGAAAACGTGTCAGTGTGCCAGTTCAGGAGGGGAAATAAGTGCGACCTTCACCATACATTCTTTCTTCGTTTTTTTTAAGATCTTTCTTCAGCCTTGCTTAACTACAGGCAGAGAAGTTGAAATCTGCTGAATCAGGGTCTGTACGTGAAAGGTAAGGTTATAATATGAATATGGAGGAAGGTAATTTAAAAACAGGAGGAAAAGGTAAAAAAATCCTTTTGTTACTGTTATATTGCTAACTGCCATACAAAGCCCTTTTTGCCAAGAACAGTGAATGTGATGCAGCTCCCGAAAAGCAAATCTGATGACAAGGAGTTGCAGGTTTCCATTGTATTTGCCTGAAAGAGTAGCAATTTAGACCCAAGTGAATAATTCACAGCAAACAATTTATCTGATGAATTTGGCATTTTTCTTAGATCATGAAATATCCATGAGCAAATTGTAGCTTCCTTACATGTACCCGTTTTTTCAGTTAGATGAGTGCATTTTTGAATTTTTCTTTTTCAAGCTTGTGATTGACAGAAGTGCTTTAAATACAGACTGTATTGTAATTCATCATGTAAAAGTCAGGCATTTTTGTGTTTTCTGACTCTTTGGGATGCTCTTTTGCCTCCATTGTCTCATTCTAAATGTGATGGGGACACTCGGCGGGCCTAGAGCTTCAGGATTTCTCCCCCACAATTCCTTCTTCATCCCCTCCCTTTTTAAACTAAATAGACTAAATGTGATTATTGGTGTATGTATATGAAGAAAACGTGAAAAAAACCATGAAGAGAAATTATGTAGGTAGGAAAATTACCAGAGGGATGAGTGAGACAATTGTCGAGAGAAGGCTGATTTGAATTTCTGGGTATCCTATCCCCCTGCCTGGTAGGTTGTATTTAATTGTCCTGCTTTGAAGATATCTTTTCTGTCTGTCAATCTCTTTTTTAAACTGGCTTGCTAAAGTCCTTCTGAAACACAAAACCAAGAAGAGGCACAAACATTACTGAAGTGAATTTCATTAAAATTATGAATGAACATCAGTGGATATTTTTCTTTCATTCATTTGTTCAGTTCTTGTGGTAACATAAAAGAGCTGCATATGTGTGACAGCTGAGGAAGACGTGGAAAGATGCTCACTTATTAAAAGCTTTTGCTGTAAAAAGATATTCCATCGTAGCGCTAGCAAGCTCCTGTTATAGTTTTCTGTGTCAGCTAATCCTTGGAGATAGAATGATGAAGCTTTTCTACAAAAGGAAGAAACCACCAGCTAGGGAAGCAAGAAAAGGAGCAGAAGAAAAAGAAAGCAAGAAAATTATTATGCCAGATGCTAACTTGCAGCTGATTGATTATATAGAGTCATTCTAACGCAATGTATTAACTTGTCCATCTCGGTATGTGCCTGCCTAATAGGACAGCATTTCTGTTAACAGGAAAGAGGTCCTGGGCTTGAGGGTTCAAATAAGGATTCAGAAATCTAGGGCTTAGTCCCTAGTTCTGGCTGAGACACCTGTCCTATTTTAGACAAGTCTTTTATCATCCCATATTTGTCTTCTGTGTGTGTAAAATGGGTGTCGATCCCTTTTTCTTACCCGCTGTCATACCTATATTGTCTGCAGTCCTCACGGGTAGAAACTATTTCTAGCGCAAGCTGCTCCTTTTACCAGTCAGAGCTGTGGGTAAAGTTAATTAGTTAGTAGCACACATCAGGTCTTATATGCAAAGCCTGGCTGTCAGCAGTGCCAGCTGAAAAGCGCCCTTAGCCACCTTCGGTTCAAGAAGGGCACAACCTTCCCCACCCTACTGCCTCTGGCTTCTCACCGTCACCTGGTTCTGCACGGGACCAGGTTTATCCCCGACCCTCAGACCAGATCGAGCCTTCACTCCCCAGGGCACACTGTGAGTTTTCTGGCAAGCAGAGATCCTGGCGCTCATTGTCCGTCTGGGGCAATAGCTGTAACTCATACAGCGGCTGAGCGCTCTCCTAAAAGCCATAGAATTTTTACTCAGAATAAAATGTTTTCAAGGAAAGTGCACCACAAAACCAGTAAACCCCAAATGTGTGTATACTCGCTCTTTTTCTAAGTCTTAACTTTTCCTGGATCCGAGAAGGCTGAATATCCTTAGGCTCCCTCCACAGACTCTGCCTGTCAGCCTGGTGGCAATTCCGATAATTGACCTTCCTTCCCTTCTTCAGAAGTGCTTTAAATGAAGTTACGGTTCTTTTGATCTGCAGCCTGCCGACTTTGTTAGGAGAGTGATTGCTATCTGCTGGAGCTGGGATGCTTGAAGCTAACAGCCTGCCTGCCACGTTCTCACTGGAGAGTGTGCTGTGTGTCTCCTGTCTGCTATACGTTGTGTAGCTTTTCTGCACGCACTCCCAAAACCCCAAATCAGTTTTTAATCAGTAAGTTCCTGTAAGGCACAGTAATACCTCACTATAAGCATACAGCGACTAACCACCTGGGCAATATTCCTGCTGTAACCTGCAATATTTATGCTATGACTGCATATGGGTAGTCCTATATTATTACCCAGAGGTTCCATATATATGAGGCTATAAGGACCTGAGAAATGTCCTACTAACTCAGTCTAATGGTCTATAAAGCCCAACGTTGTGTTTCAGACAGTGGCACTAGGAGATGTTGTTTGGAGAGTGTATGTCAGTCTTGATGCTTTCTTCAGTATGTTTCCCTCTGTGCTCCACCCATCCAGAATTATGGTACTAGGGTTGTTAGAGGTATCTGCTTAGAGACCTGGTGTCCATGACTTTGTCTCACCATTTTTTAACCTGCTGATACACTCTCTACATCCACAGTTTGCTTTGATGATAAATTCCAGATGTTCATTATACTCTGTGTTAAGAATTACTTTCTTTTATCCATTTTAAATTGATTTCTGAATAGTTTTTTGGGGTATCCTCTAGCTCCTGTGTTGTGGTATGGTGAATAACATTTCTTCATTCACTTTATCCACTGCTTTAATTGTTTTGTAAATCTTTATCTCACCTTCCAACACACTTTTCTTCTCTGAGTTGAAGACTTCCAGTCTTTTCAGTGTCTTCTCATAAAGTAGCTGCTGCATCACCATAATCATCTTAGCTTCCCTCCTCTCTACCTTCTCTAACTCTACTACATACTTCTTGAGTTGCAGGGACCGGAACCTTACACAGGACTCAAGATGTGGGCAAACAAAGGTTTTAAACAGCAATAAAATAATGCCCTTTGTCTTGTTCTCAGTACCTTTCCAAATGATGTCAAACATTTTTTTGGATTTGCTGGCAACTGTTGCATATTGAACTGATGGTCTCAGCTGTTTCTGGGATCCTTTAGGTGAACTATGTCTGGCAGTTCTGAGTTTGGTATCTTGTAACCATGCTTCAGGTTACTCTTTTCCTAGGTTCATTGCCTTACCTTTGTTGCAAAATATGTTTCTGCTCTCCTGTGAAATATTTTTCTACACAGTCACTCTATTTTGTGAAGTTCTTTAAGAGTTCTGCACTATTGACGTGTCATTCGACCACTTGCGAATCTTTCAAAACAACATGCAGCACTCCATCAGAAAGAACTGTGTTCCCAGGTTCCATACAAACCCCAAATTTTCTTACTGGCTGTAGAAATGCAAGAGCAGATGGGAAGGCACATAGGCCATGTCTTCTCAAGACCATGCTTTTGTGTGGGGCTTCAAAAACATGGCCTCAGCCGTTTGGTTTAACACAGCTGCTAGAAGATTCAGCACAAAAGCGAGTACACCTACCCTCATTTCTTTCCATGGAGCCAAAGAAAATCAAATCGTGTCCATGTAATGTTACACTAATTCTCCTGACACATAATATCCTGAAAACTAAGCACAACACCTTCGAGTTAAGAGCCGTGTTTCAGACTGTACTCTCAGCTCTGTTATTCTCTGGAGCTTAATTTTTGCCTTCAATATTACTATGTATAGAACTTCAACTTTTACAGCTGCCTGCCTTTTTAAAAGGAGTGGAGTACAGGTTTCTAAGTGTCAAGATAAGCAGGATCCCAGCTGCCATTTTAGCTTCATTTGAGTACATGTATTCCCTTTTTACAGTAGGTGGGCCTAATTTATCATGCTGTCTTGTAATTCTCCCAGCACACATCAGATTATGCAGAGAGAACACATTTTGGTGTAATATGCTGACTCTCACAGATGGCTTTACAATGGTTAGCGTAAGTCACCCCTGCTTTCTGGGCATAAAGAGGTAAGGTAAGCAAGCCTGTGATCATGGGGAAAATCTTTGCTGGGTCCTAAAATGTAGTAGCCTGTTGTAGAAACTCTTTAAAATGCCCAGATGCCTCACATAGCAGCTGTAAATTATGCCCCTTTATGCCCGCGAAGTGTGCTAATGTTTTTTTTTCTACAGTTTTAGGGGATGTATTTCTTATTTTTTTAACAATCAGCAGAAACCACAGCTTTTACACCACAACAGAATTAAATGTATGCACTAACTAGATGAATGCATTTCCAATGACATTTTTCTTTGATGAGCCTGCAGCAGATTAGTAGTCCAAGATGTCTTTTGTTCAGAATGACATGCTTTCTAATTTATTACAGCATGCCATGATCCTGTGCTTTAAAATTAGCATGTGGAGCTTTTCAAAGCCTCAGATGTCATTTACATGCCTAGTTTCTACAGAAAGCAAATGAGAATGAGATATAGTTGTCATTCATGCCTTTGAATATCTTTTCTGCTCTTCTTGGTCTTCATAAATTGTTTGGCTAAACCTACCGTACTTTAAAAAGAGGTCCCAGGAGCCTCCAGTAAGTTCCCACACGAACGGTTACCGCATGGGTGGCCTGACCAGGAATGCTTGGCAGGATTGTGCGTTTCCACAAGCTGCACTAAACCAACAATCATGGCTTTAAATATGGGTCCTGAGTGCTCTGGAAGATGCTTTTCAAACTGCAGGAGGGAGTTGGGCTTGCAAGTTTACTGTCAGCAAAGACAGTGAAGCAGGGCTTAAGAGTGCCTTTGGGTGTTCTGAGAAGCCAGCAATAAGCATAGCCCTTGGAGCCGTTCCCTGCCCCATTTGTTATTGCTTTGTCATAAACATTTGTCATTGAAGACTGATTTTGAAAAGAACCACGTTTGGGAGTCTGGAAGTAAAGAGCTGTAATATGAAACATCTTTAAAGGTAAATCTATTTTGTGGCCTAATCAACTGAATAGCATCCCCTTAGCTTCAGCATCAGAAACGCTGCCATGTATTAATCTGTAGAATTTTTCTTTTCTTCTTCTTTTTCTTTCTCGGGGCCGATATGTTCTTGAGTACTTTTTCTATGGCAGAAAAGACAGACATATATAAAAACCTGTGCACACATTGGTAATTTCTAATAAAAAGGAAATGAAAAAGGGTAGCCAGAAACTCATTTTAACTTTTTATCCTCGTAGCTGCAAGAAAAAGCTTTAAATATAATAATGAAAGATGGATGTGTCTGCTTTGTTAAATGCACTTTTCCACTGTGTTTAGAAGCAAAAACAAACAAACAAAAAAAGTAAAAATGAGGTAAAGAATGAGTTTAACATTCAGCCTTATCAGCTTTGGTTTACCTGCATGTAATCTTAAAATACATAACAAATATCTCCAAATATTGATTTAGCAATGGTTTGAGATAATCAGTTAGGTGAATTTAAATTTGGAGCAGATATTAACTCAGACTCTAAAGGTCTAGACCCATGAAAAGTTCTATTCTATTATTGTACTCTATTCTATTCCATTTTATTCTCTTATTTTGTTGCCTAAACACCTGTGTAGATCTGGTCTCTGAGAAGCACAACTGGAAAGAAGGATGGCAGAGACTTTGAGACACTTGCCTGTCCTTCCAATTTGGAGCTGGTCTGGTTCACAGGTTTATTTTTGTCCCCAGAACCCACAGTGCAGCCAGAACTACACTGTGCTGGAGGAAATGGCTCTTAAAATTTACTAGTTTTGTTATTTCAACTACATAACCTTATTTTAGTATTTATTTGGATGCACCTCATAAAAAATAGAACAACATATCTACCAGAAGTTAAGAAAGAAATAATAATAATTTAGTACTTACTGATCCACTATAAGATTTTAAAGGTTGTCATTTACAAATGTAAGCACTGTTCTGGCTTGCATGAATTTTTTTCCATGATGTACTAAGATTAAAATAAAATCTAAAATTTGGAGTTAACCTTCTTATTGGAAATATTCGGAGTCATTACTAGTCATCAGGACAAATTCTTCATTGCATTCAGTAGGTAGCCCATAGAAATTTGGCCCGTTATGTTCATTTTATTAATCTTTCTCCCCTTTCCTTCCCCTGACCCCTGAAAGGAATACAAATATCTCACAGAGATAGAAGAGGATTGCTGAGTACTTAATGAATAAGTTCACCCTTATTGAGAAAATTTACCTGGAGGAAAGTGAAGCAAAATGCCTGCATGTGCTAATTACACCAAAGCCCTCAAAAAGAACTCAAAGATGACTTCAGTGGTGCATAGGATTCTGCCTACTCTGTTATATAAGTAGCAAAAAGTGTCTAAATTCAGACATCTACATGTAAGCTCCCCTGGCAGTTTTGTGATTTTATCCTTTTGTTTCCTTGGCTTTTGTTTCAAGTATTTGGAAACAGTATTTTGTTTGACCATTTCAATGGGGGAAGAAAAAAGCCACCAGCCAACTAAGTGGAAAAGAAGACAGTCCAGGTTAGGAAGCAGAGCAAAATCCTGCTTTTGTCCAGTTCTACTTTTACAGTTTCAAATCACTGCTGCGTATTCTGATAGCTGCATGGGATCTTCAAGCCCAGTTCTGCCCTTTCTGCCTCATGCATCCCAGTCCAATATCCATCAGAGCCTTTTCAGCAATTTCAGTTAAGACTGATAATTGTATATTTTCTGAGCAGTGCAGCTTGCACCTAAACCACTTAAATAATGAATGTTGATCATTACCGTCACCTGCTTGTTTTCTTCACAGGCTAAAAAAATAAGCTTTCTGCAGAAGGCTTTTTAATTGCAATAACACACTACGTCATGCAGATATCTTTGCTATATGTAAAGATGAACAATTGTCACTTAAGCTGCTTTTACAAAGGAGATTTATTACTTACTTCCCAAGTGATATGACAATTATTGAAATCTTAGTGGTGGAATCCCCACTTTGCAATTAACAGGACTTCTGTTACAGCAGGAACAGTAGTAAAGCTTAAGCCTCTTTTTTTGCACTGCAGTTTTTCCTGGAGAAATATTATAGGTCATAGCTGGGAATTAATAGTTTTTGAAAAGCAATTAGTCTAGCTGCATAAATACTAATAAAATCAAATAATATAATCCAATGGTGTATAACTGTGTGTAAATACATAAATGACTACATTGCCTTGCATATATATATGTGTATATAAGAAGTATATACACTTATTATGTGTATATTATTATGTATATTCTAAAAATATTTAAAGAGAAAGAGATGGAGATATCAAAATTATATTAACTAAATATTAAGGTTGCAAAGACTTCAAAGACTCAAAACCCAAATAAAACCTGATCTAGTTTTTTTTCTTTTCTTTGTTTGCATGCATTATTACGTCATGCCTTCTTATGTAATCACTCACTATTTTTATGCTAATTTCAATGGAAACAAAGCTTAGGAAATGTCTCTATCAGGATGTGATATCACCTCCTAAAAACTTCCACATCCAGTGAGGAATTTCAATCAGTTTCTAGATATAGAGGTTTCAAAAGCAATTCTGTTCTGCTAGATTTGCTGAAGAATGGGTGGTGGAGGATAAGAAACATTTACTTGTAAACACTTGTAACTTTGTCCTGGATAAGTTTCCATTCCTTTGGCTGTCACTGCTTATATCCATGCAGGTAGTGGGAGATAAAATAGGGGAAATAGATTACTTTAGCTTAATACTTGAGATGCTTGAGTAGACATGGAGATGGTTTCTTTTGTGCCTCCTTTGCTGGAGGACAGTTGGAGGGAGAAGAGAAGGAAAAGCGGGTTACCTCAGCTTCATAATCCAGTTATATACGGGGATGAAAGAAAATGTTGCTATAATTCAGTTAAAAAGTCAATCAAAAAAGACACAAATCCAGAAGAAACAAGGCTTTATCAATTTTGGTACTTGCAGTAAGATTTGTTTCCACGGGAAATCCTAAAGACAAAAACTGCTTGTTCGGTGACCGGACCTAATACTAATTCAGTTTTTACTTTTTGTAGTTTGTCGCCTGGTGGGATACTTTGAGTTCTTTCCTCCCTTCCGCCAATGTAAACAGAATTATTTATTCCCTTGGGCATTTTTATGATGCCCTCACTCCATTAACTAACGTCTTTACATTCCGTCATGGATTTAGCTGTGTAACGTCTCAGCAAGTTGAGGACTGTGTATTATGCACACCTTACACATCTGGAACTGAGGTGGAGGGATTAAACCCCTCAGTCATTAATTCATTTAAGACAGGGCTGAAGAGAGTGTCTTTAGCACTTTCAGGACATGTTTCTCTCCTTGGAGCTCTTCTTCACCTGCTCTTTACGACATCCCCAGGCTGCCCAGAGCCCCTACCTCAGTCCTTTCTGGCACCTGGGAAATATTTAAAGGCTGAGGCAAGGGACAAGTTGCACAAGGGACAAATGTAGATGACCATGAGGCATAGTAAGGAGTATGGGAAGGAACGGACAGCAGGCAATAATACCTTTTAAGCCCCATATACTGTCTTCCCCTTCACAGCTCGCTTAGGTTATAGCTGCAGCTGTAGAGCAGTTCTCAGTCTGTTGCCCATGAAGCAGCAGTGGAGGGTAATGAAGTGAGCAAGGGTCTTCCCAAAAGTGTTAGACCACCATTCATCAGAAGTCTTACTACTGCTTACCTCCTATGTCCATGTCCTAGCGTCCTGATAGCAGCATGTTTAAAACGTCCTCTAATATTGGGAAGATTTGAAAAAGTAAGAGAATGGTTATACGTGGTTTTCGAGCCTCGTGCTTACTTTCTGCCAAAGCTTTTCTCATTCTCTCTTTCTAGATGTTGCCAAAAATATTTTTGTTGTAACATCAGATTAAGAGAAATGTCTGATTCTCTGAGGAAATGGTATATGGTTTAGTAGGTGAAACAGTTTTTGGCAGTACTGCAGCATTTATCACTTTTTCATTTCCCACAGGAAAAGGAATTGTCACAAACCATTTTGTAGCAGAATTGATTTCCCTTTTGTTTAATGCTGACTGTCTGCCCCTTGCAAAGAAACAGACTACACCTCTTTCCTGTCCTCCACTCTGACATACTGCCACTTCCCTCCAAACCTGACCCCTATTAGGGACACACAGAGAGCAGATTATAAGTATGTCTGGAAAAATGTTGGAACAGCTGACCTGGGATCTTTACATTGCCGTACAATCTTACCGCGACAAGGCTTCGGTTGTTTTTGTCTCAGTGAAGCAAATGAGATAAACTGCAGCTTGAAACCTGCTGTTTACTTTAATTAGCTACACTTAATTAAAAGAGGATCTTATCTCTATGAAGAGTTTATACCAAAGCACATATTTAAAGCATCCACCACCCTGTCTCAGTCCCAAATTCCACAAAAGCCCTTAAACACACACTCAACTTGAGCTGTGCTTTAATTCAGTTGTGACTATGGATGCATCTCATCCTTTTCTAAAGCTGGATTTTCTCTCAATACCATCCCTTTCCGCACACCTGGGCCTTGCTGAGAACAGGGACTGAAATAATTCATGTTTTGCTATAATTAAAGAACAGCAGAACACAGACTCAGCTGAATTATTTTCTTGGTGGGCTAGGAGAAGCATCATTGCTCTCCCTATTCAACTTGTATATATTTTTCACACTCTGACAGCTCTTGTGATGAGGAGCAGTAAGTGGAGCAGTGCTGTATTAGTGGAGATAGTTTCTTGGCCATGCTGGAGAAAAGGCAAGTGTATATCAGAGGGCAGCAACAGAGCTGTTAGCATGTGGTACCTAGGGATGGGGATAGGAGGCAGAGAAATGGGATGGGAAAAAAACGGAGAAAAGGAGAAGCAGGTAAGTGAGGGTGTAAAGGATCATCCAAAAGGATGCGATTGCAGGGAAGCAATACATTGATTATAGCATGTATAGGCCAGCCTATGGAAGCAAACAAAGACCATAACTCTGCTATTAACCACGGCATCAAACTGGGTTCCTCCTTCTCTTCCACTGAAGTAAGAGGATAACCAGAACTTTGTGGGATCTGGGTTGAAATCCAATTCCCCCCAAAGCTTTACTTCAAACCAGTTGGACTTGGGTATTGAAAAAAGTCCAACAGCACTTTCTCCTTCTCTAACAGCTTTCCACGTGTGTTAACCTACTCATTGTTATATTAAAGACTCACTGTGGTTTTAACCTCCAGTTGACAGCGGTGGCTTAGTGACTATGATTAAGAATCCTGGCAAGCAACGAGCAAAGCTGCTGCTCCGTTCTCAGCTGCAGCCCTGGCACCTGGGGCCCTACACCGCTTCCCTTCGCCCAGGGGCTGCACCAAACTCTGTTTCTCCTGTAACCCAACTCTCTTTTTATCTGTTATATGAACAACTTCTTTGATGGTGACGTTCACTGCTACCACTGGGCCACAATCTCACTGGGAAATCCTTTGTTTTGAAGGGGTTTCAGGCATTGTGTTGAGTGCTGCCAGGGAGCGAAGGCTGAGAAGGGGGCCCTGAGAAGGGGAAAAGCAGTGCTTTTCCATTTTACCTAGGTAATTTCGTAATCATAATTCTATTCCAGAACAGCCTTTAAATTATTCCTGTGAAAGTTTTCCCTGTTAGTTAGCACTTACGAAGGGCAAGTTTGCCCAGCTACGTGAAAGAGGTTCAGCCTTTGGGCTATTCCTGCTGGCCCCGCACTCACACAGCCCTCGGCTTCCTCTGTCTGTGTCCTGGAGAGAAAAACCAAAAACCGCCAGCCTGTTTGAAGGATGGGGAGCTTTGCTCTTGCTTCCAGTAGGAAGAGAGCTTTCTTGCTTCTCCCCTTTCTGTGCAGGCAGGATTTGTGAGGGGGGGAAAGCAAAACAGTTGGAAATCTAGCTCCTTGGATTCCAGTCTACAAATCCCTGGAGAAATCTGTGCAAACACCGATGTCCTGTTGCTCTGACACACACGAGGGGCTCCTTCTCCCCCTGCTTTTTCTAGATCAATATGAGATGTTTCTAACATATAAGTACAAGTTCAATGCTTGCATCTTTGAGGAATGCTAGGATTATGTTGACATACGTGAGGCTTTTTCATAGGCAAAACTTGAACATAATCCAGCCGTAATGGAGCACTGGTTTATGATGCAAGCCTGGGCTATGTATGTGTGAAAGGATATGGGACACATTTCAAAGGCTTTAGATGCCTCATTCCAATTCCCTGGGTGTTAGATGTGGAAATGTCTTTAGAAATCTGGATCATAGTTCAAGTCTACAGGCTTTTGTGAACTACAGCTACCAGGCAGGGAACATAATGGGAAGAGATAAGTGAGCATCCGATCATATTACCGCCTCCTGGAGAACACACGTAGCAACTTTCAGCTCAGTTTAAGAACTGAAATATAAAACCAAAGGACACTTGTACATACTCCTTTTTCACCTTGCCAAAAACTAGAACAGCTTCAGATGTTTTGAGTTTCTTTGCTCTAGGTCTAAACACCGTAGTGTTAATAAACATCCTTTACAGATGAAGACTTAGACTAAACTGTAGATTGGCAGGATATTTTTTTGTTTATCTTATATAGCTAGTGGGTACACTGGAACTGATTTTCTTCTTTGTTTGTTGTTGAAACATGTTTAAAAGCTGTCAGTTTTGCTGACATTTCAATTGGAACCTCCTCTCTTCCCAAATTATACACTCTAGTAATTTTTTGTTTTGATGCTGTTGGAATACATGGGGCTTTTCAGTCCAAAAAAAGTTTGGAAATGAAATACATAGGTGTTCTACATAAAAGGCTTGACACCAGGATAAAACAACAAGAGCTTGTCTTTTATGAAAACAAAATATTTTGATCCATGTCCATTTTTTTTCCTTCTCTGCTGCTCCCCAGCTTGTGTTTACTTTACAGCACAGCTGCTTCGTTTGCATTTTTTCCTGCTGGTTAAAAAATAAATTATAGTGCCATTCAATTATCCCTTTTATCCCTGCTACCTGTCCTTTTATTCATTCTGGTTTTAGTCACTTAACCTTTTCGATGTCAGTTTCTAGAGACTACACCCTCAAACACAATGAAGGTCTCTTATGAGTTACACCCACGCTGACACTGAGGTTATAATTGTAATGGAATTCAATCACAGTTTTGCTGAGGAATAAGTATAGCCCTGACTTTAACTAAGTATTCATTTACAGTGTCTCTGACCACATAAGATACCTGGACAGTATGAACATTAAACTGTGTATTTTACTGACTCAATGAGCAATAGTAGTGACCATACCACACCTCTAACAGACAGCACAATTGCAGTCCACCTGTAAACAAAGTGGTGAGATTCTGGTATCAAACACATGGATAACAAAAGCATGGCTCCAGTCCAATTACTTCAAAATTATATTCTCTAACTGAGGGTGGAAGTCAGTTTACTACAGTTGAAGAACTTCTTTTCCAGCTTTCCAGTAGCAAACGTGCCCAGTACGGACAAAGCCATTTTTACTTTTTGAACAGATTTTCAAATTCTCTGTTTCACCAGTTGCAGATGATGTTTTGTGATTATTTCACTTCTGGACTGATCAACAAAATTGTTTATTCCCAGAGGTAACCAAAGTCAGTGAGAACATGTTCGTGGTTCTGGACGAAGTGGTAGGAGATCCAGAGGACCATGACACTGTATGTGTGGGCGACGCCAATTCCCATTTTAACTGCAGAATCAAATTCTGTGCTTACTGTGATTGATTTTACCACAAATTTAGCAAACTCCACAGTACATTATCTTTGCTCTATTTCTAGCAATCTGCCATCTGTTGTGTAGCACTCCAGCATATATTGATGCTTAAAATAAAGCAGAATACCCTTTTTTCAGCACTTCTTACTAATTCTGATTTCTCAACCATGTAGTGACAGATAAAATATTTATAGCAAACATCTTTCGGGTTTGGTTTAGTTCATGGAATATTCAGAAAATGTAATTACTTTTTTTTTTTTTTTCAATGAAACGATGAGCCTTTTGCTATCAGGATGATCAAGAGTATATAAATAAGGATACACACACAGAGAGATTTATTAGACTCCATATGCCATTTCAATGGCAGGTTTGTCTCAAAGAACTGACTAAGAACAAGATTCAAAGTGCCAGCATGCTTGGAGAGTTTCATAGGTTAACAAAAACTACTGAGGCTAGTCTTTTTCATTAAGCTTGCTTATCAAACATTTAAGGAGTTTTTCTGGGATTCAGAGGAGTGCCCAAACTCTTCAGAAAAATGAAACACAATCAGAAACAGACTTTTCCCTGGTAGCTCAGCAGACCAAGCATTAACCTAGCAATAATCTGGGGAAGAAAAGGTACGGTGGATGATCTTATCAGTGTGTATAAATATCTGATAGGAAGAAAGACGAGGCAGCCAGACTCTTTCCTGTAGTGCCCAGTGACAGGACAAGAGGCAATGGACACAAATTAAAACTCAGGAAATTCAGTCTGAACACGAGCAAATGTATTTTTACCATAAGGGTGGTCAAACACTGAAACAGGCTGCCCAGAAACGATGTGGAATCTCATCTGTGGAGATATTAAAAATCTGACTGGATGTGACCCCAGGCAGCATGGGAAGTCCTAAATCTTCTTCAGGATTTTGGAAAACAAGACCGGACAACTGTGTGGAAGAAAGTAAAAATGGTCTAGCATTTCTGAAACATAGGTCTCAGTCCTTGATATAACGATATTTCATTTAATTAGGGTCATACTGGAAAATGGACTGAAAGCAAGTCCTCGGAGTTCCTGGCAAATTCCCCAGCCATCCAAGTAGTTTCAGTGATTTTTGTATTTTATCCCAAATTAAATCCAAGTCAATTCAAATTCATGATGCTTGCCTTTTTGACCATTAGAATGTTAGCATGCTACTGGGTAATGCCTCAATGCTTTCATAGGGTCACTTTGCACAGCTCTCTTGTAGCTACACTTGAAGATCTCTTAACAAGCTACAAGGCCATTGGCTTGCTTTCAAATGCCAGCAAATGCTCAAATATTCTTCCACCTGGAACATTTTCAAAAGGGATAAGGACCAGCCTCAGGTCACCTGATAGGTGATGGCCTAGAACATGTGGACTATTGGCAGATCAGATCAGACCCTTCTCTAGGAGCAGCAAAGCAATCCCTCACATCCCGAGGAAAACGGGATGGAGACTGTTGAGGAGGAGTGCACAGCTCCCTGATGCCGGCTGCTGTTTGTGTGTGCTGAGGACCAATCCAGTACATGGGCGCTGGGCACGGCTATGATTTTGGGCACTTGGCCACTTCAAAAACCAAGCGAAGAGCCATAAGCATGTAGGAAATAAAAATCTGTTCAGATACCTCAGATTTTACTGGTAAAAAGCATAATAATTTAGATAATTCCTAATTTAGGTGGCACCTGAAGGGGCTTTTTAAAATCCTGATGTTGGAAAGGACTACTAGCAGTACTCCTAACAGGTAGTTATGCCAAATTCAGATGCTTACATCCTTTTCATGTAAAACTAAATGGGTTGCTCAGAGACCCTGGACGTGTTAGGGTGTCGTGGTTTAACGACTAGCTCTCCTGAATTCCAGCTGGGTCACCTAATCATTACACAGTGATGGAGCAACTGATGTAAAAGATACCAGAGGATGAAATTTTGTGTTTACAGCCTGCATGATTAAAAATTTTAGAAGAGTAAAATAGCTAAGGTATCCATACTCCTGGAGTTTTTCTAATAAGTGTTTCTTGAGTATATTTGTGGTCCCCTTTTTTGCACCAATAGGACCCACACTGTCAGCATTTTCTGAGGCAATGACAAATGATGGGCTTGTGACTTACTGAAAACGAATGGCTTTTGTTTTAACAAGTCTTGGAAAGGAGCATTCCAGAGAAGTGTTACGGTCCCACTTTCCAGGGAGTTTTGAAACTTGAAGATTTTATTGCAGTTAGAAACCAGTACAAAGTCAGTTTACACAAGCCGCTGTGCTTGGCAGGCTGTCTGGAAAATCCAGAAGGCTTCTGGGAACACAGTGTTTGCCGTACGTCTCATCTTTGCCCTTGGCAGCAAGCTCCAGTAGCTCAAGTGACAGGACAGAGTAAAGTAGCATTGGAATACTAGAAACCACACAGAAGATACATACACATCTCCCAGTTTGTCTTAGAACTTGAGTGCTACAGAAATAGAAAATATTAGGAAAGTCACAATAAAGAAAAGGAGAAAGGGCTACCCTCTCGGCCAATTCTTTAAGCCATGTAGACCTCATTTCAGTCAGCAGGACTTCAGTGAACCTTAGGCATGTAGAAGAGCTTGAATGCCTGTAGTTGAAAAGAGGATGCTGCACCAAAAAAAAATAGCCTCTATAAAATCATCCCTTAGTCTCATACGAGCAGAGATGAAACCATTTAAAAATTGCTCAGAAGTATTGAGTGATTCAGGGACTGGATGTAAAAGGGAGTTGAGGTGTTGCGAGTTATTTTTCTCCCTTTTCTATAACCAGTGATTGTTGTTTACCTGGTCTTGCTGACCACTCCAGAAGTTTAGCAAGATGAGTAGCACTCAGCTGAAAGATCTGTAAGCAGTATTAATATAGTATTGCTGATTTTCCCCACCCTAGCGTCTGGAGAATTCATTCTGCTATCCAGTCTTCCACCCTGAAGACAAGACAAAATGGACTTTCAAATGGAGTTTAGAGCACAATCTTGTCAGATTTACTCCTTCTGATTGTCTATGTCTACACAAACATAAGCCACAGAGCAGTGTATGTCAGCTGGTTCCTGTGGAGTTTCTGGGCTGAAAATGAGGTGGAGAATCTTGTTAGTCTCAGAATAATACCACCACCCCCACCTCCCAGCAACCCACAATTATTGATAAAGAAAATCTAATAGAATTGACACAATTGGGGGGGGGGGAATGGTTTTCACTTTTATGTTTGTATTATTACAGTTTAAACATAACATGCTGCACTGTAAATTCTCTGCAGTGTGATCAAGCTCCTCCTTCCCCCCCCCCCCTCCCCCCCCCCAATTTCATAGTTGCATGGAGCCCCAATTGCTGCTTTCAGAGATTAAGGTACTGCATCATGAAGACTTTCTAATCATCCAGATCCACTGTACATGGTGATTTCAATTAAAACATTACATGTTTCAGATGAAGTTGGAAAATAGAGAAAGAAAAGATTAACAGTGATAGGAATGAAAAAAAATCACAGGCAAACACCTGAGCAGGTGTGAAATCTTAGGGCAGGGTTTGGAAACATCCTTTCCCCAATCTCAAGGAAAGGAAACACTAATGCTACAGCAGAACCAGATCCTAAAAATCAGGGTAACTGCAGGGCATCTGTATTTGTGGATGACTGCGGTGGAATCCAGATGTGCTTGGCACCTCATGGGGAGTAGGTCACACTACAGCAAACAAGATTAAACAAGGTTGATGTTGTTTCCCACACCAGCCATCCTTGTAACAGCATACTACTCCTGGGTAGTACGATACTGAGGTTGAACCGAGACATTTGGGTGTGAGGTTCAGGTAAGGTTAGAATTGAAGACAAAGTTTTTCAGTTTAATTCTTAGTTTTGTGCCAGGAGCTGTTGTGTAGGAAAATGCTAGAGGTTATTTTCTAGGCAAACTATTACAACAATATCAGGTTGAATCTGGAAGTTGAAAGCAATTTTGAAAAATGGTGTAGAGCTTACAAGGTAAAATACTTCTAACAAGCATAGGAATTAAATAATATGCACACATGAAAGAATAAGCCTGACAGTTGTACAGAGAAATAAATCACCATATGAGAAGGAAAAAAACAAATTCCAGAACACTTCTGAAAAAGGTGCATGCTATATCGAGAAATATTTGAGAACTGAGATAGGATGGCTGGACGTGGCCCTGACTGTTGTGACATTTATGACATTACTGGTCATCATCATCATCATCAATGGGGTTAAAAAAATAAATCAAAAAATATATTCTCAACCGCAAATGCAAGAGGTTAAATGTATTAGATAGCTGCCCCAGATGGGCAGAAATAGAGCTAGTGACAGTGAGAGATAGAGGAAGGATGATCCAGGCATCCTATGATTAATGTCAATGAGGACTTCCATTGCTGATGAGTCATTCAAAAGAGTCTGGGGTGGATTCATGACTCATTCTCAAAAGGACCAAGATGAGGCTGCATGTCATACTCATTGCTGTGGTCTGGAGTTCCCTGGAACTGTGTTTGAAGTAAAGTTAATGCTGTTGGAGGGTTTGTATTCTTTCTAAACCAATAGCATTTAAACAACATCCACTTCAGGCACAAAAAAAAAACCAACTAGGGAACTGCACTGAGCAAATGCAATGTGTTAAGAGAACTAGCGGAGCCAAACATGAAATTCAAGAGGCATTCTTTGTAAGTATTTCAGAGCGTCTCATTATCTCCCTCAGCCTTCTCACTGAAATGCCCCTGGCCTCAGGAAGACTAGAGGAACATTTGGCTGCTGACATTCCTTCCCTTTTGATCATCACACTGAGTGATATTTCCTCATATGTCATTATGCATCCATGTCTGTCATTTCTTCCATCTTGCCTTAAATTCATTTCTCTGGGGCCCGGAACAAATTCATGTCATCTGAATAATTGGCTTTGCACGGTGATCTGGGTCCATCACTGCTGCTTCTTGTTCCTGTACCGTACCGGGGCAGCAGTCCTTCAGTGGGCTAGTCTGAGACTGAGCACAGGCAGAGGGGAAGGGAAGGAAGCCTTCCTATTCCGAGAAACATCCGTATAGCTTCTGACATGCTCAGGTCATCATGCAAAGGCCCTCCGCTTCTTATCAGCCCACTGACATCTGCAAAGAAACGTGTGCTAAAAGAGCGATTTTTGTTATTTTCAGTGTGTCCCTTCATTAGGCTTTAAAGATAAAAGAAATAAAGTCCACATTAGCTTGGCTTCTTTCCATGCTCTGTAGATCAGCTCAGGCAATCCACTGTATGAAAGGCGTTTGATTTCAAGGTTGGTTTAGAGATTAATACAATTGCTGAAGCAAGAATTAACAGTGATAAGTTTTCAGTCTTGCTGTAGAGTCTTTCCTTAGGTTCTCATAACTGTTATACAGCTTTCCAAAATGAACCTGTATCTAAGTCCAGCTTCTATTAAACATTTTGGGGGGATATTTTAAAATCCAAACCCCCAAATCTGCAAATAGTTAAACACTTACTTGCCTTATGGGAGTCATTCGATATCATTTGGAATATATACGTGCATTCAATGCAACAAAGGCGTGCCTGGAAGATGCGGTCATTGTGTCAGAGGAACCATCTTATCCAGTGAAGTCACCTGGCTGCCCTGCCTAAGCTTCCTAAAATTGGTTCCTGCTCTGAAAGAGGCTACCCATTCCCAATCAGTTGTAGAGGAGGCCTATAAAGACCAACATTTATACTTAACCAGCCAAATAATGTCTCAACTTAGTCAATACAAACACCTTCTTTAGCTCTGGGGCTAATGTAGTCAAGGTGCAATATGGCAAATCACAATTTTGGGCTTTTCATCTCCAGCAGGAACTCTTGTTGGTTAAGAGTTACTGTACAGGTAAATATTAATTTAGATGACAGAAGGAAAAATGACTCAGGCGTTAGCTGAAATATATTAATTCCTTTGTAAGTACATTGGAATTCTGTTACATTGAAATAAGCCTACTTGGAGAATTACTGCATTACCTGAAAATTCCCTGAAAAAAAAAAAAATCCATTAAGCTTTATCCTCTTTGGGACTCCCTATTAACTATGTTCACTGTGTGGAAGAAAATGTTAAATCCAAAATATTTTCACTGTTGGTATTTTAATCAAGTGAGAGACATCCCTCATGGATGCTTAACTGGGGACTTATAAAATCTGCATTTAAATTGAGATTCTAAAATATATAACCCAAGAGATTGAGTACCTTTTTCAGACTTATTGTACATGAAGAGCATGATGCTTTAACTTATTTTTCATAACTTAGTAGTTATCAGGAAGCCAAATTGGAGATTTAAATAAAAGGAGAAATATGAGGTTTGGGAAAAAACTGAAAAATTATTAGGGATTGATTTCTTTCCAGCTTGAGTAAATGAGGAATTCAGAAGTTAACTTTAAAGGCAGCAATTTAGATTTACCTTGACTATGTAACCTATGCCATCTTTTCACTGAAAAGGAGCAGATACAATCAATTTGGAAAACATTTTGCACTCATCTTTCCTGGCATAAATATGTACACAGAGGGTAGCAGAATGGTGAACTACCAGTTGTGTAGAAATGTAACTGTCTGATACTCACCACAAACTGATGCTGTCCTCCAATGGCACAAGCTGGCATCACTCCGCATTGAGCCCAGTAACACAAGAAAAGGCTCTGACTCACTGGAAATATTTTCTTTTGCGTTTTCCTGAGTTGTCAACGTGACTTATTTTGTGGCAGTAAATGCGATTCCTCGCAATGAGAAAGCAACTATGTGCTTGGATCTGCAAGGCAAATCACATTCCCCAAGTGCTTCCTAGCATCACATAGACTTAAGAGTAAAAATTTAAGTGAGGATGAAAGCCAGATTCTACTCTCCTGCAAAAGCTTTCACCAGTTTGGTGAAAAATATTTTCTCCAGCTAGTAGCTTGAGCTGGCTTCCATAAAGCCCTGGAATGACTCCGCAGCAACATCAGGGCTTCAGTAGCTTGATTCTTTGCTGTACATTGATGTTTCCACTCCACGATACAAAAAAGTGTTTGCATACATGAATGGGAAAAGTTACGGCAAAGAGGGAGCAGCTGTCATCTCTGCAATACGGCTTTTCAGAGCACTCTACCCATTTTCAGAATTGGCAGCAGCAAATTTTTCCCTTTCTTCCCTAAACTTCTGCAATAACTAGGTCCAGCTGCAGTCAGGTCCTTCCTTGTAAAGTAGGAATATACATATTGGTTCCCACAAACATGGGGAGCCCCTACTTGCCCCCAAACTTAACTCCTTCCTTAACTCTTGCACTGCTCAAATATGCTGTACCTCCTAAATCAAGAGAAAATTACAAAAGAGGAGGAAGAGTTGGGAAGGCTTAGGAGACCTTAGAGCTTTCTGAAGTTGAAAAAAAATTCCTGCAATGTCAGAGACCCTTCCATCAAACAGAGGTACCTAGGAAAAGGTAATATGACCCAGAAGAACCAAGTTGTCTTATATCTTGTTAACTAAAGGCATTTATTAGTGCTGTTTGGGTAAACAAGTAATTCACAATAATTTTAAGCTTATTCACCTGTTTTGCTTCAACTTTTTGGGACAATGAATTTGTAATTGGCTTTAGGATCCATAGAAGCTTTAACAATTTTAACTGGGCATTGAAATAATTAAAAAAAAAACCACAAAAAAAACCCCCAGAAGTGAAAGAGACATTGGCTTCCCTTATAAAAAATTGGTTGCTTGAGCTACAGTGTTTATTTTTCACATCAACAAGTTTATCTATGAGTGGGTGCTCACAAGAAGAACCCAAAGTGTTTCCTTCACTGCCTGTGCTGCAACCTCTTCCTCTGTAGCTAACACTGAACTGCCTTTCCATGTCCCAGAAGAGACTGCTGATAGAAGTCTTACATTTTTATTCGTGACAGGTACAAGTGGCAGGTACACTATAAATCACTATAAACTGTGCTGGTTTTAATTTCAGACCACTTGGGCAATCTGTTATTACTAATCCTCAGCAATTAGAACATACTTTCAAAGTCGTCTGGGAAGATTTACAGATAAACCAATGTACAAGGTTTACCTTGAAGCATATAAAAGCAATATTGTATGTTTATATTACACAGATGTCATCATGTACCTGCCAACCATCTAAACTATAAAAATAAATGTTAGGAAGTTCTAATGATCATTTACATTAAAAAAATTATAACAATACACCCCTCCCTGTTACCTTAAAGTAGTTTAATTATAATTAAGTCAACAACATGTAAGTTCAGCAATCCATCTGAGGAAATTTCATGAGTATTATAGCAGACAGCATTCAAAGAACCTCAGTAACACCTGTTTGTCTACATTATCTTATTGCCACACAAGAACTGGTATCATATGCTACTTTATTCTTCACTAAAGCCCCAGCCAAAGTTTTATTTCACATACTGCAGGCTAACACTCCTTGAATAGTGCCTCTTTAACTCAAATATATGTCATTATTTAGCAACCTGTTACAGAAATCCAACTATGGTTTGACTGCCTCAGGTAATGCCTTTCAACTCTGCAGAAACAGCACCTTACCACATCCTATTGGTGCCAGAAAACTGTATCAGGCTTGCACCCATAGTTCTCTTTCTATAGAGGAAGAAATCAGTCCATTGTAGACCAGGTTATGCACTTTAGCCCCCACCCCTCCACCCCCAGCTGTAAACTGAAAAACTATCTTTTCCTCTTTGAGAGGCTTACTAGACTTAAAAAAAAAAAAAACAAAAAACACAAAACAAAACAAAACCAACCAACCAAACAAAAAAACCCAAACCACAAGCATAAGAAGTAAAATTATTAAGATGACCAAGTTGATAGAAAAAGTATTTGGAACATCCAACTTCAGTTTCCAGACTCTCACTGCAGCTGGGAAGGGATCCTCACCTTGGTGTACCAAATTATCCCCTAGAAAACTCCAGAGCACTACATCCACTACAAAAGGAACTGATAGCACCTACTGCCCTAATTTAAGCAGGTTAACTTAGGTGCCTAAAGAGAAACAGCTGGGAGCCTCCCTTTAAACAGGTTGTGTCTGTCACACAAGCAGATTATTATTTATTCATTTAAAGTTGGTAAGTGCCATCATGAAAAGAGAGATAGTCTAGAAGTTAAGAAACCAGGAAAGAAAATTAATATAAATGGTGTTTTGGAGGAAGAAAGACTGTTCAGAGCTCCAGCAGAGGAAAAACATCTGGGTAAGAATATTTTATTGCTCTCAGACTATTGTTTTGGGTAGAAAACCCCATTTCTGTCCATTTGTTGTTAGTCTTGACCCTATGCTGCGGCTAACCTGGAGTGCAGTACGGAGAACCACAAAGCTCTGCAGCAGCGTGGTGCTCCGTGTGGGCTGTGTAATCCACCGTCCAGTTCCAACAGCTTTTGCAGTCTAGCCTGAGTTCCCTACCGCTGCGGTTCTGTTCCTCTTGGTACATGTATTAAACGCGGGGATGTCTGTAAGAACTGTTTTGCCTCTGACTCCAGCATTGACAGAATAATGATGTGCAATTAATGACTGTCCTCACTCCTGCCTGGAAAATCTTGAAAAAGAAAAGACTTCTGGAATGCTTACTCCTGGATTAAGTTATAAAAATATATCACTTTGGTTAACCCAAATATTTTACTTCTAAGCTCTTTTTTTCCCTTCCTATTTGCCTGGGTTTTTTTTTTTTTCATTTTAAAATAATGAAGGCTTCTTCAAAATGAGAATTTTCTTTAGGAAACAAAATATGTTTATGTGTTTTTAACATTCAAAACTTTTAATATTCAAAATTATTTACTGAATTACACCCAGATTTTCACGTGATTCTGTTTCCCCTGATTCTTTTTTTCCAGCTACATTTTCTGGGTCAAACTATCGTTATCCAACTCTAGTGTCTATAATTCTTTCTTGTTACCTCTGTTTTGTGCTGGGCGAATGAAAGCCACCATCTTTTATGGGGACTTCAAGCAGAACTTGAGTCTTAATTTCTTTTCTTTTGGTAACAGGATCATAAGATGAATCTGTATTGCTGACCAGGATATGTCTGTTTTCAAGAGGCTGGGCTGAGTCACCAAGCCAGATTGGATGTAAGACTGAATCAGTCGCTGTGCAGTGATCTGAAAAATATGTTATCATCAGTTTTACTAGCAATGTGTGAACTTCAGTGTCCCATAATAATTAAAAAAAAAAAAACAAAAAACAAAAAACAAAAAAACCAAAGAAAACCACAACCCCCAAAACCCTCCCAAAACAGCTTTTCCTGAGATTGTAGAAAGAGTATACTAAACTGCAACACCAGTGACTTCTCTGGGCCATGTTCAAAAAAACCCAGAAATTCTTCCCCTGTTCTCCCCAAAAGTAAAAGGACAACAGGAAAAAAAATTATTCCTTCCATATGTACAGAAAACATAACAAATCCAGAGCATGAACATATTTTTGACTTGCTATATGGCAATTTAATATTCTTTAGCTAAACAGAGGTATAAATCTTTTTGATGTTTAATTTAAATATATGCTACTTGCAGAGGAACAATTTCACACATTTTGCAAGTATTATCATTTCTTTATAGATTGTATGGTAGCAGAAAAGAAAAAAAGGAAAGTCAAAGATAGGGAGCATTTCAAATGGGTCATTTAGGATAGGAATCAAACACACTGGTGGTTAACATCTGAAGACACCCCTATGTATTAGAAAGGCGATCTAGGCTGTCAGGTGTGGCAGTGGGCAAGGGGAAACTGAGTTTAGTAATCTCAGAAATACATCCAAAATTAAGCAACCAAGATATGGAAGACTTCAGAAAGAAAAGCCAGTCTGTGTAGAGCTGAAACAATGTTTTATAAGGAAATGAAGTGGATCAACAGATAGAAAGGTTGTAACGCTGGTTTTAGCATGGCAAAACTAATTTTGTCCAGATGAAACTTCGAATGTAGAATCTTATATTTTGTTTGTAAATGAGGAGGTTTCAATTAGCTAAAGTACATATCACGAGCAGATTTCCCAAAGCATTAGCATTGACCTGACTGTCCCACTGATATCATTGCCCTATGTATAATGATTTCAATACAGAAATTTAAAAGTCACTAGTGAAAGTTTTTGAAAAATATAATCTTTGATTTGTATTATATGACAGAACCTTTGGCAAAGGGGGTGTTTAGAGGACGGCATATTGATGACTTTGGTTTGACTGGGGGACTCAAAAAACTTTTTGAGCAATCTCCATCTTCAACTGCACTTTTGAAATTTCAGGTTAGCTCCTTTGACTGCAGCTCAAAAGAGAAGTTTTTTCCCAGTACTTATGGTTTGTTCTCATGCTCTTCCATGATGTAGGTGTGCATATGTATATTGTAGCCCCATATTTCAGAGGCAGCAGAAAGAAAGGTGATAGAGTGCTGAAGTACCTTTCCTCTGAATATTACATGAGTCAGAGAAAATAGTTCAGGCCACCAGGCTACTACAGTCAGGGGATGGAAAGGTGTTTGCTCCTGAGATAATCTGTAATATAATCAGTGATAAAGCAAGGGAAGAATTATGCTAATAGAGCCTGTAGGCATTAGACAGTAAGCCAGGATTTTGAAACCCTCTGAATCTCTTTTCAGTCCTTTAAATAAAACGAAACCAAAAACCCCTGAAGGTGGATTCCTGTCCTTGTGGCTCACAGCTGTACAGCTGTGGCTTACTCCACTGACCCCTGTGACTGATTCTATTGGTCTCAACTAATGATGTGGAAGTGAAGTTCAGCTGCTGCCTCTGATTAATTCCCTGCAGCAGCCACACTCCATTCAAATTACTGCATACATGCGAAGAAGAAACATGTAATGATATTATACTGAAAACCAGAGGCTGGAAAATTGCTTTGGAAGGCTGGGAATGATTTCTCAGAGGCTTTGTTTGCAGTAAACATCATTCACATTTTAGTAATGTAGTGACTTTGGGATCTAAGGACGTTGGGAGTGTAACTCATAAACTGGACCCAAGAAATTTTCTGTGGTTTTGAATGGCTCATTTTTGCCCTAGTCACTGATCAACATTTTAAAGCCAGAATGGTGACATCTCCAGCCTCCCTGAGCACGTGCAACTTGATAAAATTCATTACTTTGAACTCAGATAAATTGTATTTGATTCAGTTTCAGCATCAGAGACTTTTGTAGCAGTACACAAAAAACCCCCAACAGAATCATAGAAGTTAGTAAGATGGCTTGCAAGTTGTCTCGCCCTGTGCTGCAAATCCATCAAGTCTCACAGCTTAAGCAGCCATGGACTGCATCAGTGCTTGGATAGGAATCGCCAAGAAATGTCTGTTACCAATTCAATACCCTTTTGGGGAACAGTGAATCAATAAACTGCTCCAGTGTGTGCGGCCCAGGCTAGCACATCAGCCTGTGGTCCTGTTCCTCTACGGCTGGAGGATCCACAGTGCTTTCATAAGAGCTACTTCATAAAAATTCTCAAAGACATAAATTAATGAATAAATTTTCCACTTTCATCCTCAAAGTATACTACTTCTCCTAGCTTTCAAAGGTAGGCACTGTTTAATTCCAGCTTTTTTCTTTGGACCTCTCTTACTTATTTCCTTCACCCTTAACTCCACATCATATAATCTATAATCAAATAGTCTTTACAGTCTCTCACACTCTCTCACATCTGTGTATTCCCCCACATCCTGGGATACTCCCCCTGCTCCATGTCTATTTCAATAAAACAAATGAAAACTGGCTTTCTGAAAGGAAAATGGCAAACTTGGGCAAACAACTTGGACAAAGAAGATAAAGGCTTGGTGAATGAGTATAGAGAGGCCCTTCAGTGCCGTGAAGGACAAGCAGGGGAGAAAGGGGTAAACTATGCACAAGGACCGGCCTCAATAGAACAGATTATTTATTTCCAATTTAGATTCTTCTGTACAGAAAGTGCTGATGATTGGTCATGTGGATATTCCCAACATCTTCAACTGGACTGTCTGTAAAAGATATAGTCCCTTACAAAACAAAGGACGTCCTAAGAGAGGCTCTGAGATTGTGCATCTCTCCAGCTCCGGGGTTAGCTAACCTTGTGATACCTTTGTATTGCACTACATTTTTTAAAAAGGCTCTTCAGGACAGAATTTTAATTTGTGTCTTACCGGTGATTGTGCTGCCTTCAGAATCAGAATCCCTTTTCTTTCCCTGTCCTAAGACTATTTAGAGATGCTGATGTTCTTTATTGAATTATAGCTTTGTTCCAAAGGCTGAACTTTGGAAAAGTATGAAACGATCTTTTATTCATTTGTAAAACTTTTTGTGATAAGAGTTACTCTACATGCATAGACTTACTGTTGGTATTTAAATCTGAAACCTGACTGTCCACAAAGCAGGTATCCCCTGTATAGTGAGGGGAGAGGTACTAGCAGAAATAGTGTTATTGGTAGAAAAGCAAGAACTCTGCCCCTTACCCATTCTGAGAGGCAGCGACCAGCTGGGCAGCCAGTGTGCACCCTTTGGCTTGCCAAGCCTTAAACACACAGTTCCCAGATGGGAGTGGATTAGTACAGGCTGTAAAAGAAAGCTGGGCTTGGGAACATGGGAGTACAATAAAAGGTGTGGGTTGTGGGAGATAAGACATAAATTCACAGTTGTATCCGTCCTCCCACTTATGAAATGCTGCCCATCCACAGTTAGTATTTGAAAATATTTCATTTGGTGTTTAGTAAGGCTTATCACTTTTTACGTATAGATGCCTAGAAAAGGTGGTATTTTTAGCTGTAATTTAAAGAAAAAAGGGATATAGCAAGGTCAAGAGCCCGCAGGAATGATGGTTCCTACTGTTGTGATTTATCTGTAGGGCTACCTCAGCTGTTGAAACTTTGAGGACCTCCACTTTCTAAGACACTATTCTGGTAAAAGAAAAGCACAATGAAAAGCCCAGAGCTGTGAAGCACCATGGAGAGAAGTGGCCGTTTTCTTTTGCTTACCAGCATTACAGAGCGGCATTATAAATCTAACAGAAAAAGGCCCATCTCATCATACATGGCCCTTCTGATATTCTTGAGCAATACCGATTTTATCACACAACCATAGTTCGTGTACAACGTGCCTTAATGTTTATACTTGACAAGCTTTAGTACATGATTTCACTATTTGTTGATCTTTGCTTCTACATTGCTCAGCTCCATCTTGATATGCGTGCCCCATATTGACAGGCAAATGAAATACTTGCTCTAGTCAAGTGTAAACAAATTCTTCCTTCCTGAATGTGAAAGCTGTAAAGAAACATGGAATGTAGTATATGATTAAAAATACATGTTTTAGATAAACATAGTAAAAACACTGAGCCACTATGTTAGTCATCTCAAACTTGCCATCTGTGGATAATGAGTGAGGGAAGTATATATAGAAGTGGGCTCATTGTGTACAGACTTCCTTAATTTTATGGGCCCGCAAATGCATTAACATTTCCTCATGGCTTAAAAGAAGCAGATTACAGTTCCACTTTGCTGTTATGTGTCCTGTTAACCAATGCCTTGGGAAAAGTGAACTTTTCCTATCTATTGCAGGTTAAGGGGAAGAATAAAGGAATAAAATCCCCTGATTTCTCAGAGCCTGTGTCCAAAGCCTGAGCAGGAAATGTAGATTTGTAAAGAGGGGTATAAAAGTGGCCTATTCATTTATCATTCCTTTTTATTTTTGCTTTCCAGAAATATTTCTGGAAGGGCTAGCAGCTTCATAAAACCAGTGAATTTTAAGCACACAAAATCTGGGCTGTACAGAATGAGAACTCTGAAGCAGAACTGAAGAAGCGTTATTCCCGTAAACCCGGAACTAAAAATTAGACTCAAGTCTCCGGGACGTGGAAAGTCAAAACTGGGGTTCTGACCTTTATATGGATCAACACATTCCATAGTGTGAATGCTAAGGAGTCCAACAAAGCACTCGTGAGAAAAGTAGCCATAAAGAGTCATCTACAGAGATTCTTCAGTCCTTCATTGAAACACAAGGTACATTCAAGCAAGTTAAATGTAGCTTGAGGACTAATCACAAACAAACAAAAAAAGGTGTGAATTGTGAATTCAGATTGAACTGTGGTTCCCTCTTCAATAGAGGGTGTTTATTTGCTTGAATAAATTGGAATGGATAATTCAGTGGGAATATTTGTGATAGGTTGTGAAGGGGAGTGTGTGTTAGATGGCCTGAAATAGCTGCCTACCTTTTATGCACATCACAAGCTAGGTGCTGCTTGCGTTTTTTTGTTTGTGAGTTAATGGGAAGAGGAGAGGAACTGAGCAAATATGGATGTAACACTCGGAGTGGTTTTTTCATGTCCTGGCATTGCAAAACACACTGGAGATAATGGCAGAAACTGTTAGAGAAGACCAGATATAAACCAGCAGGATGACTCCGTGAATTAATGGTGAGATGCGATGTATATATGTCTTCTGAAGACATTAGCACAATTCTGAACGCTGATGGTCAGGAAAACATCTCTATGTTTTTAGTGTTAAAAAAAAAAAAAAAAAAGCCACTTGTCTATGGAGGATAGATAAAATGTTCTTTAAAAATTTCTTTAAGCTGTCTAGTATTTGCTATATAGTCTTGGGTCTTAGCAAGTGTGCCTGCTAAGTTCTGTGGCAATGAATTATTTTCCTTTCTGTTTGGTTCCTAAATTTCTGGTGCAAGTAAAATTCCCATTGGTTTCAGTGAAGAGCAAAGATACCAGCTGGCTGACTGAGATCCACAATAAAACACTATAGAGACTGATCATGGAAGAAATTGGACCGTTTATCTAAATCCTTTATACCTGTAACCAAGATGTCCGATGATTTCCAAAGTTTGTACCCATCAACTGAGAAGTTAATGTTTGACATCAGCCTTGTCTGTGCAGTTAAATATTTTGAATAAGGTGATCTGAAAGTTTTATAGGGGTTTTGGATCCAGTTTTCACAATCATGCATGTCCTTGATAAAAAAAATGTAAAGTCCTGCTTGCTTTTATGTCCTTCTTCTTGTGGCTATTCTACTGGTTCCTTAGTTCACAGAGACATTGCTTTTGAAGGAGACTTACCAAAAATAAAATGCCCAAAGTTTAGGCCCAGTCTTAAGTTTCATTTTTGATTGATACTAATAAATGTGAATACTGATATTTCTTTTCTCCTGGCTTTTATCTATGTTGTTCTTTTGATTCTAAATTCTTCAAGGCAATGACTTAATACATAACTAGAAACTTCAGGCTATGATCTCAGCTGGTTCTGCCTTAACTCAAATATTGATGCCAATTCTTGATGCTGGTCACAGAAAATAACTGTCCTGTCATTAAAGGAGCTTGGTTTGGGCAGTAGCTACTCAGAATGTGCTGGAGATCTGTCCTGTGTGTTTAGTTCACAAAGCCTGAAATGTGTGATACTGACGGAGACTGATGGTTAAGAGGTGTAAAGCCAACTGATCCAAAGAGAAGGGTGGTCAGCCCTCCTCAGGAACCTCACAAGTAAAGCATGGTCACCACAAAAGGAAGAAGGGAAAAGCTACGGTAGG
Organism: Astur gentilis; assembly: GCF_929443795.1. NCBI lineage: Eukaryota > Metazoa > Chordata > Aves > Accipitriformes > Accipitridae > Astur > Astur gentilis. Next base: position 19,601,287 of record NC_064897.1, read on the forward strand.
CAGGTGGGACCATATCCAGTTTTATGTTGTGTCTAGGGCCTCAAATTGCCTTAATCTAACTGTAGAGGCAGTTTCAGGATTGGGACCTTTGCATGGAAATAAAAATAATAAGGTGATAAATAATAATTGATTTATTAGATGATATTCAGCTACAGCTTTGTGCCGTTAAAAATTTATGCCACTTGCTCTATTTAAAGCCCTATAATAAATAACTGGTTGTAAAAATTAAAAAAAAGGTTGACTAGAAAACTCTATAAAGATAATATTGACATGCTAAAGGAATTACAGTTGTCATTTAAGAGCCAGCCTGACTGAATATAAAATCTTGAATTATAGCCAAGTAAGACTGTATTTGTGAATACATCTGTGCCATGTTTCTGACTTTATTCTTGATCTTCCAATTTCCTCCTGTTTCACATATGTTTTCTAACACCTCTTAAGCAGTGTAGGGTCAGTTGTTTTAGGAGCAGACTGGGCTGGATTTTCACAGAAACAGTGCTGTAATTCCCTGCACTGAGTTTTTAACTCTTAGTACCTTTAGTGGCCACCTCTTTTGAGAAAGTAACCAGATTTCTTTTCAGAACTTCTAGGAGGTAAATGCAACAAATGTGTGGCCTTTTCTGCTACAGAACATAAAGGATCCATGCGTGCATGGACAAAAGCTGTTTCTGGGCAGAGGTTTGCCTGCTGTGTCTCATGTGACAGCTTTCTAGTTGACATAAGGAGGTGCTTTTCATGGATAAAATAGCAGAATTGGACTAATATGGGCTCTTGTAGAGATTACCTCCCTTTAACTGTCCCTTGTGCAATATAATAACTTTGTCCCCATTTTATGGATGGAGGGGACAGCTGATGTTCTAGCTGGGGGAATGTGGGAAATTCCCACCAGCTCACCTTCTCCAATATATATATGTTAAGCATATTATTTTCACAAGAGGAATTAAAAATTTCAGAGCTGCTGTTAGGTAGATTTCACTTTGTCTCTCCAGTACATTCCAGAATTCAAGGCCCACAGATCTTTATTTCTTAAAGTGCTTTCACCACTACATAGAACTGAAACCTCTAATTAGTCTTTCCTGGTATTCAAAATCTAGGCTAGGAGACAAATTTTGGTGGCTAGTTTGTTTAAGCAACAACTATGGGAGTGTTTGCTTGTTTTATTTTTTGAGGGAGAGTGAGTATTGAAGCCATTTGTCTACTCCTCTGTCCTGTAACTCTGAAATTTAGTATTATTCATTTGGCTTAATGTGTATATTGTTTAAATGTGAAAGTTCCCTGTTTCCATAACTATGTCAGAGTGCTGTATGTGTTTGCCTCTAGCCTGGTTGTTGCATTTTTCCATCTCTACAAGAGGTTTCCTAGGAAAAGTTCCAAGGCCATCCATTTGGCTGTCACACTACCAGCACATAGAAATGATTCCTGGAATACATGTAGGTTATCAGCAAAGGCATGAAAAGTGTGTCAGGAACATGAAAAAATCAACCTCTGAGAGTATTCAGAGAAAGATTCCTTTCCAGGTTATTAGACTAATTGGAAACCTCTTGCCTTGGTAACAAGTCCTTTGCCTGATAAATGTCCATCACTTAATTTCTGGTTTCGCCTTGTCCAGAAAACTTGAGCAGTTCAGACAGCAGTTGCAATGGCAGCTGCTTCGTATTTCTACAATGTGAATCAGTGATGCATATACACAAAGGGAACAGCTTTTTGATAATCTCTATTTCAATAACCAGGCTGTAGTGCACTGATTTAAATCCAGGGAAGAATGGACCGAGATGCTCAATGATAACATTTCAATTAATTCCTGCTCTCTCATCACAGACTGTTAATCTTCTGCAAATGACCTCTGTGGTGTGAGCGTTGGCAAGCAAACTTACCTCAGGTGTGAAGGAATAAGAAACTCGGACTGCAAGAAAAGAAGGTAGAAGGGATGTTGGATGGAAATTGCTTGCTGTGCATCTGTAAGGGCAGGCATGCAGCTGTCTTTTTTTATTCCCAGACTCCATCCTGAAGAATTCCTGTCAGCCTTGGGCTGGTTTAGAGCCCTTTCTGTCCTGGCCTTCCTCTGATCCTTTATATTGGAGACTGCACCCTTCTTAGCTGGTTAGTCTGAATTTCTACACTGATCAAGCAGGTTTCTGGTAAGTAATGTGAGGAAGTCATGCTGTGGGGTCACAGACTCCCAACCGCAGTTTGTTTGGAATTGGGAGATAACAGTGGCAAAAGAAAAACAGACTTTTAAATAATAGTGCAAATATACACCTAGGATCAAATGCCGCAGTTATGAGAGTGAGCTACAGACACCTGACTTTCCCTCCTCAGCGAGTGAAGTGCTTTGCTGTGCATTTAGAATAGAGAATTTAATTATAAAACGTGACCTATAAGCCTGTCTCAGCCCAGGAGCCATGCATCTGAACAATTTATCCAGTTCTTTTAAAATATTGATGTCATGGCATGTATAAAGTAAAAGTTTGTTTTTGTTCTTTTTTCCTTTTTCCTGAGTCATCATCCACCACAGTCAGTGCACAGACAGCAGCAGGTATCAATGCATTATGGATCAGGCCCTATTCTAATACTTTACTTCTAGAACCAGAAGGTCTGTGTTTCACTTACAGCTATATGGCACCTCTGAGTCACAGGTAGGTAGGTGTTCCCTGACGCACAGGAGTCCCCCAGGACATCCCACAGATGTTCCCATCAGGTCACCTGCAGCCAGCTCCAGGAGCGTTTCAGCTATATGGAAAGTCAGGGACTTTGGCTTTGAGCCTGTTCCTAAAATACAATGTAGTTCTGCACAGCAAAATTAAAGAGTTATGAGGAGAGGGAAAAACAAAGTGCCAAAACCAATAGTCTAGTTTTTAATTTTAGTAACTGGAACTGACTGTAAAACACAGGGTGGGAAGTTACAAAGTTTCCTTGTTTTTTTGCTTAAAGTTCACTGTCCTGATTTCATACAGACACCTTTTTTCATGATCTCATCAACACCTGAAAAATGTTGAACAAATTCAGTAAAATGAATTTTCTCTCTTTTTTTCCTAATGCAGAAATAAAATGAAACTTTGAATTTTGACATAGCGCTATGTTGCTAGACATACAAATACCTAGGGGGTACTGACACTAGGATCGAGGTTGGAGAGCAAAGATGCTTCTCATGTGACGAGAATTGCTCAGCTCAGCTGGGCAACTCTGCTTAACAATATGGATGGGAAGGCCTGGCTCATCTCAGCAACTAAGCACGTGAAAAGTTTGGTAAATCTGTATCGTAAAGACTATCGGCCTCCATTGACCTGGGCTCCAGGAAGGGCCAACATCTCTTGCAGTGTCTGGCTAGTGATTGATTTCATGCGTAGTCACACACGCTGAGCTGCACAGTCATGCAATCCAGTGCAGTCACCAGGTACAGCAGATGTTTAATTTATATCCCTACTTTCATCACTCTCTCTTTGGAGACCTTCACAGCCTCCCATGTGAACGAGAAGACAGTTGGCCCCTTGCTGCTGCTTTAGCATAACTGAAGAGCAGAGCAGCAGCGGGCTTCACCTGACACCGGTCTGGCTGTGTCCGCTGGTTCTCCGCGTGTCCCCTTCGCCGTCCGGTGAGAAGGACGCTCTGACCAGGCAGGCTCTTCTCTCTCCCTGTCCTGGAGGTGGCTGAATCCACCTTCCTAGGCACGTGGGGCCAAGAGCTTTGCCTCTTCTGCACGCAGCCTGCGATGGACAAGCACGTACTCAGGGAAGTGTATGTGGCTCCTATGATAAACAACAACTCAGCAGCGTACTTACAGTGCTGTATAGTATGGATATGCTTGTACGCCAGTAAAAACTCACTGCCTCAAACGAGAAGGGTGGTTGAGAAATGCTGGGTGATGTGTCGATGCCAGGTACTAGTCCCATCCTACCTATTACGCCTTAAAGGAGTAAGGGGGGATATTTTGCTCAGCTGATCAATGATCCTTTCGCTTCCACTGATTCTTGCTTAAACATCCTTTTGTTTAAGAGCCCCTTGAGATTAAAAAAATATTTACATCCAGGAAAGCTGATCTCTAGATTTAATATTTATTTTCAGATAAGCAATAAAACTTGCTGTTAATTTTATTCTTATTTGCCTAGCGAAAAGAGCTAAATATGTATTTTTTAAATAGAGGAAAGAGGCATTGATGTAGAATGCATCTGGAGACAGCCACTTGTATGACACGCAATTAGCATCTTTCTATTTCATTACTTCTGTTATTTTATTGGTTGTGAAACCACAGTTCTGAGTTTATCAGCTGAAAAATCAAGTAGTTGTTTTATAATTTTAATGAAGAAGTTCAAGAATTTGCGTACATAGTTTTGAACTGGCACACAAATTCAAGTCCAAACCTTTCAGTTCCTTGAGCATGCCCTACCATGAGGTAAAGGGTGAGATCTACTTATTGATCCTGGCTCCAAGGTCCTGGCTCCTGTATTTTTTATTACTGAGCAAAACACAGTTGCAGTTCACAGACCAAGGACAAATATGTAAATCATAATGTTTCTCAGCTCAGAAACTTTTGATGTTTCAGCACAAGAAAGGAGGCCACTGTGGTTCAAAGAGGTCATGTTTTATCCAAGGCTGCCAGGAGATTTCCAGATGTGTTGAAGGGAGGACTGCAGCATGCTTGTTTTAAAGCCAAGGGCACTGTATCAGAAATCATCTTACTGTATGAATATGGGTGAAATTAAAATTTGTTTTACTCTGCCAGACCAGGATCAGGCAGTGACCTTGTACTTTAGAGACAAAAACATGGCTAGGGAACCCTTGCTATAATTAATTCACTTTGCACTCCTGGATTTACTCTGCTGGGCCTGCATGAGCTACATTCTTCAGCCCTCCAGGCAAGCAGCTTGATTCCTCCATGCCTGAGATTTTATTTATTTATATTCATTTTAGTCTCATCGCTGCTATTTTTGTGCATTTATGTACCTGCATGACTAAAAGCTAATAAACTCATTAGTGAAGATCCTTGCCATTGTTAGCACAGGTTCAAGAACAGGTTGCAAAGAGTTTACAAGAGCTTAAGAATCACCTACACTTAAAATATTGTACCAGGTGTCTGGGCCCACTGGAGGTCATACATAGACAGATGAGATCAAGCACACCAATGCTTTCGGAAAGTTTGAGAAACACTGTTCTTGTGGTTTAACCCGACAGGCAGCTAAACACCACGCAGCTTTTTGCTCACTCCCACCCAGTGGAATGGGGGGAGAGAATTGGAAAAAAAGGTAAAATGCCTAGGTTGAGATAAAGACAGTTTAATAAGACAGAAAAGGAAGGGAAAATAATAATAATAATGCTAAAAGAATATATAAACCAGGTGATGCACAGTGCAATTACTCACCACCTGCTGACTGATGCCCAGCCAGTCCTGAAGCAGTAGTGATCTGGCCCCCACCAGCCAACTCCCCCCAGCTTTATATGCTGAGAATGACATCACACGCTATGGAATATCCCTGGGGTCAGTCGGGGTCAGCTGTCCCGGCTGTGTCCCCTCCAACTCCTTGTGCCCCCCCAGCCTCCTCGCTGGCCGGGCAGCATGAGAAGCTGAAAAGTGACTTAGTGTAGGCACTGCTCAGCAATAACTAAAACATCAGTGAGTTATCAACAACATTATTTTCATCCTAAATCCAAAACACAGCACTATACCAGCTATTAGGAAGAAAATTAACTCTATCCCAGCCAAAACCAGTACAAGTATTCTAGTACTTTCCTTCGCTGTTATCGTCTTTCATCTCCAAATTTCATTCTGCCTTCTTAACTTCACTATTTCTGCACTCATTCTTAACTTCGCTGTATTTCTGCACTCATGGTGGAGAAAGAAGACGAAGTAAGGGGAGTGAGGACAGGACCAGAGTTCGAAATTGCCCTGAGTGCTGCAGAGGCTCTGTCGCAGAGCTCCCTTCTCCCTTGTGAAAGAAAAAGAAGATGCTGAAGAGAAAGTCCCGCTCTGTCCCTGCAGACCCAGGTAGGAGCATTTCCCTGCAGATAGGCTCTCTGAGCTCTTAACAAGTTTTGATTGTATCTGTGCACAGAGAGATTTTTTCAAAGCCTCTAACTAAATGTGGGAGAAATTTCCTGGGAGCTGTAAGATGCGTATCACTGCCATATGCAGGAGAGAGCAAAGGAAGAAGAAGGGAAGCAGTCCTGTTGAATTTCAAGTGTCATCTTCAAAAGACCTCCCTAGGAAATGGTTGTTAGGGCATATTTCAAATGGGCAAACCAAGTCTATTTTTCCTTCTTGTTCTCTGAAGTAGCAAGGCTATTTTTTTACACTGTTTTCCATAAATATTAACCTTCTCTATCCACTTCCCTGGGGTTAGCTGAAATTTAGAAAAGGGTGCACATGAGGGTGGTGGGCTGTCTGACTACCACCGCACCTCCTTGAGCTTTATAAAGGGGAGTCTGGCCAGTTAGCACTGTTCTTCAACGGCCAGACATGAAACACCACATGATTAAAAATACCTTCCTACCTACATTGCCTGAAGGCAAAGTAATTCCTGACACCAGGGAATTTCCTGATGGCTCTTTACTCATCAAACAGACTTCAGGAGTATCCCGTAGTAGAAGCTCTAATACCGCTGCGGAGCAAGATTGTTTGACCCTTAATCAACAAAGTCTGGAAACTCATCGTGCTCTTATCTTGGTGATTAATTGTTATGTGATCTGATGCATTTCCTCACTGCTCAGTGATGAGGTTGCCTTTCATGCAACCATATTTAGAGTAAAAAGAGACTATTCAATTGCACAATGCACTGAACGGGAAGAATTAAATTTTCATCTCTTTGTGCGAAGTACCAGGAAAGGTTTAAATGAACAGCTATCACTCTGGCAGGGGAATAAGAAATAGCACTTCACTGCTCCCCTACCCCCATGTACACACATTATTCCCTCAGAATGATAATTTCTCCCCCTGGTAGCAGGAGGAGTATTTTCAGTCATTGCGGGGTATAGAAAGTTAAATGTTCTCAAGGCAGAATACAAGATAAACTGACTTGTATGTAGCTTCCAGCCCAAAACCAACTATGTTCTCCCATTTGGCAATGCAGAAGCTTCAGTACTAATCACATTGCTGTGATGATGCTGGAAGATTATGGAGAAGATCGAGGACGTGAATGATGGCGTTATTTGCATTCACTTCACCCCCCAAGGAAAACTGCCTTTGAAAATGGAGCTATTAATGCTCATAAAGACATTTGAGAGGTGGAAAACATGAAAAAAATTGATTTTGGCTCAGTAAATGTTTTTAGTCCATGGTTAGATCTGTCCATGTTAATAAATAAAGTAGTGTAGCTTCATGAGAGCTTTTTTGTGATCTGAATTTAGCTTTCATCTGAGTAGGTACAGTTAAAACCAGTTATAAGAATGATGGCTATGCAAAAAAAATATCAGTTTTCTACAGAAAATGTGAGGATTGTAGCATCATGAAAAGCCAACATTCCAAAGCTGTTACAGCAAAATGCTTACAAATGTCTTGGGGGTCATGAGAAATGTGTTAATTAGGTAAATTCAAGAGGTTTTACTTTGATTTTGAAACTTTACTTTTTTATCAAAGTGATTTTTAAATGCAATTTTGAAATGTTTTCTTCCAGATAATTAAATATTTCATAAGCATCTATCTGGTTTTTTTAAATAACATTTCTAATTAGCTTTGTCAGAACTGCATTTTGGTAAATATTTAATCCACTCCTAATAAAATTAATAAGTAATTTCTATTCTCTCCCACCAGGACTACATTAACTTTAAGAAATAATTTAATTATAAGGCATTTTAAATAAAATGTGAAATAAGTGTATGTTATAGTTATAACTTCATTTGTGCTACAGGCTCAGGGACATAATCTAGCGTGGAGAGCTTCATACAAGCATCTTTATACCCTCAGCAGAAAGCTAGCTAGGAAAATTGGTTTGGCCTCCAAAATTGTTATATTTACACTAAACAGGAAAAAACCCCAAACAACCCACAACTCAAAAACTTTTCAGTAAATTTGATGAGCTTTGCCTGAATTTCAGCCATAGGCATTTAAACCTATCCTGATCATTATCAGCATTTCCAGGGCTCACTTTTATTCCAAAGCTTTTGAAACATGGAGAAACTAGGAGACAGGATCATGCTCAGAAATGGTTCTTGTCAGGCAGACTCCCATCGAGTGATCTATCTGGAGCCCTGAGCTGGTCCCTCCAAAGGTGACATCCCTCTTGCTCTGCATCCGTATGGGAATGCAGGTCCCCAAGGCTGGTCCGCGGGTTCCAGGCACATCTGAGATCAGCACTCTCATTTTACTCTTTGGAATACTTACCAAGAAATGAATGAAGACCCGTGCCTGAGCTGGCCACAGGTATGCCTTATAAAAGCGTAGCTGCTTTGCTGAACAGAAGGAGCAAGAGGTCTCCGTGAGCTCTGAGCATTGTCCTCTCTCATCACAGTGGGTTGGTAAACACAGGAAAGGATTTGAAAATGGATTACCTTAGGGTGGTGAAGGAGACACACACGAGAGTTTGTCAGTTTGGGGTTTGGCTGTGGCAGTTACTATAAATCGATGAAATCTGAGCTAGAGATTGGACGATCTTTGCAAAATTTTGGAAAAACAGAAAATAGCATGATTTTGATTTCTTCAGCTTTAACAGCATTTTCCTCTTCATTTGTTTTATACTTCTCATGACTACCAGACCCACTTGGAGCTGAGTCATTTTAATGAGGTTTTGAATGATTGTTTTCTACTATTGTAATATCTCCACTCAGGTCACTAAATCAGAGCAGCACATTCTCATAGATGTGAATGGAGGAAGAAAAACAAACAAACAAAAAAGGAGAAATGGATAAGTAAGGAGAATTGCTGCTATATCACAAACACAAGTGCTGCTGAGAAAACTGAATCTTCAGAGGAGCATGGCAAAATTCTGAACTGTATTTCTTACCAGGACTGGGTAGGATGGATTGGCTGGCGCAGGACACAAACACGATCGTGTGTGGTAGATGGGTGGCTAAGAGCTGTGCCGTTCCCAGCAGTAAGCAGGGAGCCGAGGTCCGGTGCCTCCTGGTGCAGTGTGTTCAGGCAGCAGCGAGATATTCCTTTAGCAAAGCAGCTCTGCCGTGTTCTGCAGCCCACAAGACCTGCTGGCCAGCGGGTCGGCGAAGACGAAGCTGAGTCGGTGTGTTCCCTGTTCTGTGCCTCTACGGGTGATGTTCTCAGCGGAGCCTCTTGTTGTATTCCCTAAACAACAGCGTGCATTTGGAGATTATCCAGCCCAGAACCGCACAAGGAGAGGACTTGCTAACTCCCTGCACATGCACGTCCCCAAGCACATCTACGTGAGCCATATAAACCAGGTCATAACCAGGACACAATGCCTGCTCATGCTACAGTGGGCAGTATCTTGTTCCTCAAAAGAAGGCACTGTCCCTTAATTTCCATGGTGAGCACCATGCAAAGCCTTTTATGGTAGGGAAAGAAAAATTCCTTTCCAACCCATCTTGCAACCAGTTTGTGCCCCACGTCTGAGACTGAACTGACTGTCCTCCTCTTAGAAGTAGATACATTTTTATGTGTTTTCAATTGTGCAATCTTCTAAAAAAATTGCCTTCACTCTGACTTTTTGGCCCGTACAGTGAAATCTTCTAAGATCCAGACGTGGTAAGTTGTGTGGTCGTAACAGTGTAATAAATAGATAAACGACTCTTTAGAAAATGGAAATGATGGTTTGATATCTCTTTACCATGAAGAGTAACTTTACTTCCAAACAGATGATTCTCTCAATATTATACAAAGCCAGATTTGTCTAACACAAATTAGACATTTAAGTGAACTGATTCTTGAAACCTTGTAATTATTCTGAAAACAATATTTCTGTAGAGACCAGGGTTTGTTTTCTAGTTTTGGAGTAAAAATTTCTGATTCAGTCCCATATAAATAAATCATACATATGTCTGTGTCTGAAAACTAATGCTCACCAGAAATACCTCTAGAAACCCAGGCTGATGGCAATATAAAAATATATGAAATGGTTCAGATTCCATTTAAATTGGGGACTGGAATTATGTTTCTCAACCAGAAATACATATGGAGCTGTCTGCCCTGATGTGTTTTAGATAAATATGCTTTGTTTTGATTCAGAATAACAATACCATTTAGCTGGCATTTAGATTTATGATAAAGAAGTATTATAGTGCAGTACATTTATTTTACTCCATGTCTACTTTTTTATTAAGCACCTCTCTACACCAGTAGAATTAGAAACAATCCACTGATTTTGTTTTGTTTGCTGCTTTGCTTGCTCACATGTAGTGTCCAGAAAACAGAGCAAGAGTGAGTAATTGCTGGACTCCTCCATCCAGGGCTGAGACCTACTGCTGTGCACATTTCTCAGTCTGAAACACCAATCCACTTGGGCTTTCGTTATTCACGGGCAGGAGCTCTGCCACATAAATCCTGCCCTGTCTCCATTCACCATCAACTGGTAAGAGCTGTGCTCAACTTTTCATAAAAGGACCTCTATTTTTTGTTAAGTACGGTGCAGAGTAGATTGAAATACAGATGTAAAACGTCAGGCTTGCAGGCCTTCTGCCTCGGGCACTTTAACGGTTAATGCATCCATGTGCTGTGGTTTAGATTTAAGTCCTCCAGATAAGTTTACTGACCCCTAAGATAACCGCATTTTCGTTCTTTTGGGGAGAATATTGATTTGGTTATGTGTAGACTCCTAGTGCCCTGCACTGGACTTCAGTACAAGACTATTCCCAGGCACTGAGGTGCACCTTAGACTCCGACATTTCCAGGCCAAGGAAGGGAAACTTCCCAAGTGCCATCCCATTACCTGTGGTACACACTCTGGTGAGAGTCCCGTAGGTCCTGTGTTCAACTGCAGAGGGGTGTTTTCAAGGAATAAACACTTGCGCTCAAGATATAATGTGAAAAATACTGGATGAGTAAAATGGTAAAATGTAAGTGACAATTATTACATACGGTTACTACAATCTGCAAAAATATTTGCCTAATATGATACTTCCCTCTGTGGAAGACTCTGTTTTAAGCTATCTATAACAATGTGTTGTCATGCTGCAATACAGGCATCTACAAAGCTTGAGATGTCCCCTGCTGAGGCTACGAGCTTTACTTTATTCTTGTTAGAGTACGTCAGGTTGGAGCATGGCTGGTCAGCTGCCAGGGGTGGTTTACAGATCGGCTTAAACATGCCTGTGGTCCCATGGTAGGCTCAGATCCCAGCAGGTTTGCAGAAAAACTCAATCTTTTCTTCTGCTCAGGTAAAAAAAACAAAATAAATAAAAAAATCATCACTTCTAAGCTGTTTATTTTTCCAGGTTGCAAGAGAGCCAAGGTTTCCTAATTTGTATTGCAGCAGGAGGAACCTGCCCTCTGTGTTCTGCTCCAAACTCTTTCTCCCATCACATTATGGAAAGGTTTGCCTTCCTTTCCTACTGATATGTATAACTAAGATCTAAGGCACTGTAAGATTAAATGGCAGTATGTGTATTTTATTATTATTATCTTTATACACACAAACAAGTATCAAAGCAACAGTAATATTGCAGTTTCTATTGCCACAGCAGCCAAATTACAACACTGGCTTTACACCCTTTCTCTCTTTCTAGATATATATATATATTTCTGTGTATGTATATACATACATACAGTGAGTGATGGTCTGTGCCCTGGTGATGTAAAGCAGGCAATAAGGCTGTGGGAGGTATGTGTCAGGAAGAGGATAAACTTCATCATCTCTGCTTTACAGCCTCTCTGACCCCAACTCCTGAAGAGATGCATGTGGGTTCTTAAACTCACCTCAGTACATGAAGACATACAAATATATCCTTAGCTTTTAAGGAGCTGTTTAAGCCTCATTGCAAATTTTATTCATGCTTACTTAGATGATTAAGTGCTTCTGTAAATTGTAGCCTAAACTGCTCGCCAAAGTCACCTGTGAATTTGAGTTCAGGCCAGGTACAGGTTAACAGCAAATGTATGCCCATAGCCCTCCAACCACCCTTCCTCTCCATCCTAGTATTTCCCATGACCTTAAATACCTGAATGGTCAATAACTGCCCAACACTTGTTTACTTTGCCGTGTGCATGACTGCATCCCTTGATGCAAGTATTGAATTTACATTTTTCACCACAATTAGAGGCTGCCTGCTGAGCCAGTTCATAGATTTGCTTCAATACTTTGTGTTACCATTTCATTATCAGCTGACAATTAGCACCTTTTTCATTATTAGATGGCAACAATATAGCTGGATGCTTTTACAGAATTTCTTCAAGGGTGACAACAATAATTTGTTAATAGGCTCTTCCTTCATCAGCCGCCTGTTTTCTGGGCTCTCAGGGCCCTGAGGGCACAACAAGCCTTAATGGCCCTCACCAGACTCACCTGGGGTCTCTCCCCACGCCCTGCTCATGGGTCCAGGGGCTCTATGTAAGCTCAGCCCGGGTTCTTTAGTCCCTGCCCAAGCTGAGCCAGGGATAGTGCTAATCTCCAGCTCAGCCGTGCCTGTGCTTTGCCATGGACCCTCTTGACACAAGCCCCAATTTGCAAACTGATTTCCTGGCTTGACTTTGGACCTACCTCGTCCCCGTGCATGTCCCTGGTGATCTGGGCTCTTGGCTGGACCTGGAGAGCAGCTGGGTCTGCCCAGAGCACGTGGTATTGAAAACGGATTAGCACATGTCACCTGCCACAAGCAAAAAAGTGGCTCATTTATTCAGTGGGGACAAGATGTGGGGAAAGAGGGGTCTGGAGGACCAGGAGGTTAGGCAGAAGACATCACCAGTGCTCCCAGCATGTGCCTGCCTGCTGTGATGCTGGTAGGGAAGATCTGCGCGTTGTCATTCCTATGGAAATAGGTAATACCAGTTTGTTTCTCACTTTTTGTGTCTATTCTGTAGTGTCAAGGTGCTGACTTTAGCAGAGAAGTACTGTGCCTCTACTGGGGACTATTTTTAAGGGCTTTTTTTGACCACTTCCATTTCAAAGTTGCCACTTATTTTCAGATAGTCACGAGTACAGACACATGCTATATTCACTGCATGGTGGTGCTATACCTTTCATTTTACTCCCCTGTGTTGTTAATAAGAAAAGACATTAACGCTCAGCATTGACTCTTATTAACCTTCAGCTCAGGGCTTATCCTGTGAAATGCTGAGAGTCCCTGGAAGAAAATTAGCATCCCTGGCTGTCAGTGGCTCCAGAAAGAATCAACCACCAGCGATAGCTACTCATGCTGCTTGAGGAGTACCAGTCCCTGCTAGGATCAGGCTCCTGGAGAATAACAAGTTTTTCAGCAGATAGAAAAGAACAAGGAGGCTATTACAGATGATGGAAAGAAAATCTGTAAAATGCATCTGCAAATGTTCTTTTAAACCCAGCTTTTCTAGTTAATAATACATATGCAGTGTTCCAGCTGTATATTTCTATTTTTCCCTTGGCTGCTCACAAAGTCTAAAAATAGCAATTAACTATTCTGCAGCTATTTGTGGGAATTAGGCTTATAAGTCCTGGACAGATGTACATTATTTTGATAGGTGGGACCTTCATCTGCCAAACAGCTCTATTTTTCCAACTAATTTTATCCTTTATAGATTTTTTAAAAAAACTTTATGAAAGGAAGGTTTCATAGTAGTAACTAAGTCTGAGCTGAGTATAGGCAGACACCAAGCAAGATTTCTACCTATCACCCTGCTGCTGTTACAAAGTTTTTTCACTCTCACCTGTGATATTGCTGTGCTGGCTTGTACAGCTACTCACGTAATGAAAGTTCCCCAAGAGATGCATATTAAACCAGGCACATTTAAATTAATAAGCAGATGGAGCTAGTAAGGCTGAATAGTCCCTGCATGGATTTAAAAGTGCTTCTTTCTTTAACTTGCATTGTACAAAGCTGGAGACAGTGTCTTTTCCCCATTTAGTAGGCAGCACTAGGATTATCCCCTCTGTGGGAGAGTTTAGTTTGGGAAGGTCTCGCCTTTTACAAAACAAAAGCTCCTAGACTGCTTGTGTGCAGAGCTGGGCTCTGCAGACCCCATATAGCTTTTGTAACATTGCTTCTTAGTGGCAATGAGTAGAAAGAAATATCTCCTGTCAGATTTAAGGTTAGAAATTCTAGAAGTAGTGACTCTGGAAGTAAATTTAGACTAGGTGGTTCAAGCATGACTTTGGTGATTCTCCAAGAGTGCAAGAGAACGAAAAAAGATGTTGGTTATTAAAAAAAAAAAATAAAATGAAATGCTTCTGCTATCCCAGAAATATACTAAATGAAACTGCAAACAGACATATCCTTTCCCCCACCAAGTACTTTATGCACTGTGAATTCCCCAAGCAATATTATCAGGGTATAAAAATGTTTTCTAAAATAATGTCAACAAGCAATATAGTTTTTAGAAGGTAATACACAGCCCAGGAAGGGGAAAGAAATTACAGTACATTATTTTAAAATTAAAGGTGAGCAGATCAACAGATATGAAACTATCTGTTTGCAGCTTTCATTATATTGTTAGCATTTAACAGAAGGAAACAGGAAGTAAGAGACGAGATAAATGCGGAGTGGATTAGTATTAGAGAAAATGGTGAGTGTGCTGGAGGAATGAAATCATTCAGTAGAAAAATATGAAAGACTTTGATATTCACATGAAAATAGGATCCATTTCAAAGCAGTGCGTAAGATGGACCGTTTGTTAGGAAATCTGAGGTCTCAGGAAATGTAGCTTTTTCTTCATTTAAAATCCAATATAGAGAACAAGTCAGTACATGAACTGGAGTACCGTAGAGGTGTCAGTCACAGCCCACTGCGGTATAAAATAATGGTAGTTGTTCTGACTTTGGTGGGTCCCAGATTTAGTCCTCTGTATTTAACGATGATGACAAATCGTGTTTTCTTGTCACTCGTAAAGCAACCTTCTCTGATTTAAGTGATAAAGGAGAGGTTGATTACTTTGTAGAGCCACAGAATAATGGAATGGCTGAAGTTGGAAGGGACCTCCGTAGATCATCTCGTCCAACCCTTATGCTCAAGCAGGGCCACCTAGAACCAGTTTTCCAGGACCACGTCCAGGTGCCTTTGAATATCTCTAAGGAGATATTCCACAATATTCCAGTTTGTGTTCTTTTTTTTGGGAACCTTTTGGAGTTTTTCCTTATTGTCCTTCTTTCCTTATACTTATGTATCTTTATATATTTGTGTATATATATAAATGTGGAATACACACGAATATATAAGTGTACCTATGTATAAATCAGAGAGCTGCACAGAGGCACCTGGGTGGGTGGAAGGCACTGGGTGGGCTAGGTGCTGCAGGGCTCCCCGAGAGCCAGCTGCTCAGGCTAACAGATAAGCCACCTATTTTATATTGGCCCAATAGAAAACAAGAAACAAAAAGCCTTGCATAACTGCTTTTTTACATATCATCTCTATGTGTCATTTTAAATAAAGTAGTAGAATTACTTTCAAGGAGGGTGTTCTCGCCTTCTTCCCGGATTGCTCCCGCTAATGTGCTGGTCCCTTTCTTGTGTCAGGAGAAACATTCTTGCACCTGCAGTGAGTTTGTTCAATAATTAATCCAGCTTAAAAACCAAACCACCCCCAACCCAAACCAGTTCCACTCCCTTCACCCAGGATCAGTTCCCTGAACAATTGCATGAATATCATACTGGACCAGGTAGCTAGGGAATGGGAATATAGCAACAAGAAAGGGTGAGACTACGCTCTTTCTGTGATGGTGTCATTATGATCTGATAATGGAACAAAACATCCATTTCTCAGAACAATTTGGAATTATTAGATCACCTAGATGTATGTAGATGAGCAGTTAAAAAGCCCACAAAAGATCCTATATCCCATAGAATACTTAAGTGGTATTTAAGAACTTAGAGGTATGTAGCACAGGCAAGTACAAAATTATACAGCAAAACAAGTCTTGATGATTAAGTCTTATTTCTGATATCTGAAAGTCAGAAAGTGTGAGCACAGTACAGCAATATCCTTTCCCACCTTCATGATCACAAGAAGAAAGACAGCAATATAACTTATTCATCAATTCCTATTAACTATATTCTGTCCTCTTAACTATATTTTGTCTTGCTTGTTGCTGATGCTGTGCATAGATTGAATTCTCAAACCAGAATGTCTGACATCAACTTCTGAATTCTTACTCAAACATGTACGTGAAGGCTTACATTTAACTGCTTAAATATCAGGACAGGAACCTACTATTAAGCACTAATGTTTAGAACCGTTAGCCCACCCTAATGAGCTGATGTTTGGACTTGTCTAATAAACAGTGGGCAATATTCATTATTTCCATCGGTTTTGTGGTAGTGTAATTTTCTAGCAATTGAGGCGCTCTTAACAATCCCTCCTTTATTATACTGTGGGTTACAACTGGAGCAGTTAATACGAGCGATACCATAGCATTAATGCTAAAAGCAGACTCTAGCAATGTTATATTTGGCATCATAAGGACAAGCTGTACTCAGACAGGGCTAACCTGTGCTGCTGGGAATGCAGTACCTCCATAGGATGGACTTGCAACTATTGATACATTGCCTGTCTGGATTTTTGTTGTCCTTTGGCGTCAGTACCATTGGGTGAATACATACCAAATTGTAAGAAAGGACACGATGCGTAGAACAAACAAACCAACCACCTACCCAGCAAAGTTACCACATGCTCAAGCCATCACACTTGGAATTTGGAGGTGAATCAAAACAAATACATAAGAAAAGATTAAAACCACAGGACAGACAGAAATAGGGCTTTTTTAAAGCCTGTCCAATATTTTAGCATTCAGTGAGTTGTTTGCTTGAAAACTCTGCCAAAGATCTGTGAGTGCAGAAGTGAGCAGTATGTTCTTCTTTCAAAAGAAAAAATCCGGTGTCTGTGCAGCTGAAGTAGGAAGGGAGAAAGAACCCACTGGTGAACTGTTTTGCTTGGCACTTTTCCGCTGTTCGGAGATGACAGTATCAAGGAAAATCGAACGCGTAAGTACAAAAATGGGAAGGGTGGAGTATAGAACTACTGTAGCATGATACATGAAAAGAGCTATTCTGTCATGGAGAGAGATGAGCACTCATTAAAGAACTTTGTTTTAACACATGTGAGTGCCCCTCAAGCACCCCAGTGAAGCTACGGAATGATTTACCCATTAGCAAAAGAAGCAGCAGAATTACACTGATATTTAGAGGTTTCGTGGAAGCTGAGTGCCTAATTCCCTTTGCCATCAGTGAAGCTCCACATTTCTTTTAAGGGAAAATAGAAAAGGTGACTCTATGACACAGCTGCGGCAGGTGGCGTAGCACTGAGAGTGTGGACGACTTTTAGGTGAGCTTTACAGGGTAGATTTCTCAGTCTGGTGACTAAGACATGCAAGCTACAAGCTCAAGAAGTACCTCTCGGAAAGAGGCTGTGGGCTTTTCTCCAAGTCAGGTAATTGTAGAAGACCTGAAAAAACAAACTCTGAGCGGGCAGTGCCAAGTTCATGAGGTCATCAGGAACTCCAATAGCTGGGGTGGCAGAGGGAGAGAGGAGGGACAGGGAAACTTAAAGACAAGTACGGAGGCGAAGTCCCATCCCTGAAGAGTAGCTGAAGCAAGAAGGAGCGTTTGTAAATAGACCCTCCAATAATACAGAAATGTGGCACAGAGCTGCTGGGGAGCTAGGCGTGTGTCCTCCCAGAACAGGGTATAATCTTCTCTGAATCACTAAGTTACAGGCGCATAGTCAGAAAAGGAAGGGAAAAAAAAAAAAAAAAAAAAAAGAAAAGAAGGACTTTAATAAACTACCCACTATGACTCGTAAATGGATAGAGATGACTCAGTGTCTACACTGGTAAAAAAGGCATAAGGCCTTGTATGTACTTCCAATAAGATGTGTTAAGTGATCCTAGTTGTCCCCCAGGTCACATCCACCCTTCCCTGTCACTTTTGCACTCTGCCTGTTTTTTCAGCATTGCTGGCTTTTTCATTACCCTGCATTTAGCTCTTTTTCCACCTCCATGTGTTAACTTTGGAACTTGTTTTGAAGAGCAACCCTTTATCATGAGAACAGGCTCCTGTTGCCAGTATATGCTAGCTCTGCTCCACACCAGCAGCTTGTTCTTTTTCCCATATAGCCACTCCACATCCGTAGTCCTTCAGAGGGCTTGGAGGAAGGTTGTTTGATGGAGCTGGAAAAAGATTTCATAGTTGCATTTCTCCCTCCAAACTGTTCCTCCTTTCAAGTTGCTTCTTTTCCACTAGGTGCCACTGAAGGCTAGGGGAGCAAATAAACCTTAAGAAGATCATTTGCCTTGCCTGAAATCCAGAGCTCCTGGGTTTCCTGGTAACTTGGGAGTGGGGTTTTAAAGTGACCTAAAGCTTGTGGAAGTTGCATTCCTAATTATAGTCTGTACTGTTGAAGGTTGTACCTTTCTGTACTAATCCCTGGAAGATGCAGTCTTTGGAAGCACATAATAAATGCAGCAAAATCCCATATGGGAATTTGGCAATGGCATAGCTACACCAATCCCTTTCTCTGATTGTGGGGACTGCTGCTCGTGCCCTGAGGAGCTGGGCATGGCTCACGATTGCCTGGAGGTGGTTTACAGTAGATTAGGATCACGGAACTCTAGAAGGGATAAAACTGCTTCTGCCTCTTCCTTATCCTGGTCCAGCACTGAGTATAAGAGCCATGCCTGGGACATTTTAAACTATCTGCAGTTGTCTTGCACTGCAGAACAGAGAGAGATTATGAACATTTACTGGTAATTTTAATAGCAATGCATATTTTTTTAAGACATCACTTATGATGAACAGAAAAGTTTATGGAGTTTTACATGAGGAGGGAAATTAAAGTGTTAAAAGAAATCTATTTTCAAATCATAGCAGTATAAAAATGCTGGCATTGATGCTGATTTCCTTTAAAAGAGGCTTTTCTTCAAGTCTGATAGCTACAGAAAGGCTCAGTAAAATTTTCTTTCCAATTCCCTCACTCTTCTTAAAGAAAATTCTACTACATTCAGAGTACTCTAAAGCAAGCTTTAGTCCAACCTGAAGTTATGCAGTAGGAGGGGTATAGGTATGTAAAACCAGTATATAATCTAAAGTTTGTAGTAACATAATGATTAAGGAATTCCTTCCAAAAAGAAGACCGCTTTGCTTGTGAGAAGAGTAAGAGAAGTTACCTATATTTTCTTTCTTGCCCAGTTTATGCTGTGTGGTGCTCTGTGGGTCAATAGATGCACTCACTAGGTAACAAGCAGAATGAGCCAAAGAAATAACAGTTTAGCAGTGTCGTTCCCCATCTTCCCATCATCCGCTAATTACGAAGTGGCCAGCCAAGCTCAAATGCTTGTACCTGTTTCAAATCCTCTTTGAAAGTGGAGTTTGGGTACGGAGGCATTCATAACCACCTGTCCAAAGTGGCTTTGTCCACTCTGCTTGAGATCAAACTGCCTTAGGAAAGCCTGGCGATGGAAGTACAATTACTGTACTTAAGGCCTCCTGTGTATTTAACTTTAACTTTATTAACCTAAAGCTTGTGGAAGTTGCATTCCTAATTATAGTCTGTACTGTTGAAGGTTGTACCTTTCTGTACTAATCCCTGGAAGATGCAGTCTTTGGAAGCACATAATAAATGCAGCAAAATCCCTCAGCAGATGTGTTATTGCCCTCTAAGGAGAGGTCATGCAACGTTCATGGAGGTGGTGCCACAAATACAACTTCACTGGCAATTCCGAAATTTTAAGGAAAGGTTAAAAGGGGGAAGAAAGCTGCACAGTGCCAGGATGGTTCAGTGGATATAATGTTGGAGAATGAATTATACTTGGTTCCCATTCTTGCCCTGTTGAATTACCTTTGACAAATCGCTATGCCTCTCTTCCTCAGATTCTCTCTGTATGATGTACCGCTCATAATTTTTTTTTTCGACTTTTGCTCAGTGTTTTATGATACACAGGTCAAAAGTGCTCTCTGACAGCTATGACATTCAATGTTGTCACAGTCATGCTAATCTAAGGACAAAGTCTAAGATTTGCTTAAGAGTTTGTGTATCCAAGAACTTGCTCATTTTATCCAACTACTGGCCTGGTTAAAGAAAGGATCCCACAGCTACCAGAAAATGTTGCATTTCTTGTGATAATTAAAAAAAAAAACCCAAAACCTGAAGTGCAACACTTTCAACGCTAGAATTGTTTGTATATTCACCTTGCAGCACCACAAATTATTTTCCCTTTCCTCTCAGTAGATTCCTCAGTAGTCCCTATGCATGGACTCTTCCTTACAACTGCCTCCATTTCCCAATGCCCCTTAACGTATTAACATTATTCCCAGTGAACTTCATACATTCACTGAACGGAGTGCCAAGAGCTATATCCTACCAGCTCGCTGAATACCAACTTTGCTGACAGGTGGGTTCTCAGTGTTGTAAAAGTTACAGTGGGACAAACAGGAACCCAAGTTTCTCAGATATGGTACCTCAGCTCTCTGCATATGTGTAGCAGCACTTCCTACAGGCTTTTTTAATGTGCTGCTACTTCATATTCAAAGTTGGAAAAATCAGCACAAGACTCAGTGACGGACTGTATCATTTGCAATAGAGCCGTGTTTGGGTGAAACAAGGACGTATAGATTTATTTTTTCTGACACCATACCCAACAGCTTGCCCCCACAGTCTCTGTGAGCTGTCAGCTCTTCTCATCCATCAACCTAAACAGCATTCTGCTCCAGCAGTGTTATTATCTGTCTTATCTTCCTTTCTGTTGCACCTGGCAGAGGAATGATGCTTTTTGATGGATTTTTCACTTAGGTCTATTGTTTTCCTTCCCCTCCCTTTTAAATAAATATCCTGTGGAGTGCAAACTTGGAAGGATTTCAGAGCAAATTTTACTAGCAGGGATAAACAGAATTCTTTAATATTTATTCTCTTCAAACATTACTGGGTTTGTGCTTTGTATCAGTGTCTCTGTGTTGATGCAATGTAACTGTGAACAAGTATATGGCACGGAACATATTCAGAGTTTCTTGGTTAGTCCATATTGAGCTTTTTTGCAGACAGTATCCTGCTGGAATTGAAAGGAGCTGTGCAGAATAAAATTCAGATACTCTGTGTAGCCACAGAGAGCTCAGTTGACTTGCAATAGGGTAGAGGAAAAGTCCTCATCTATGTTGTCAGTACCAAAACGGACTTGCTTTCTACTCTGGCAGCAGTGGGATCCTCTTCCTGAGTCTATCCTCCGGACAGGACAGCAAGACCAGAGCAGTGGTCCCTGAATGTACGGTAAAGAGACTTTCCGTACGTGGGAACTGAAGCTAACAAAGTTAGGCTCCTCTCAAACACCTCCTTGTAACCAGGGAATAGGCAGCGTGCTGAGGCTAGGCTGCTCAGAGGGACGTGTCAATGGAGATGATGTTGTGAAGAATTTACAAGGTTCTGGAAGTCTGTGAGCGAATGCCCTGTTACAGACATGACCCGCAGAGGGGCTGTGCCGGGCACCGCAGGGAGGAGTCAGTGCCTGTTGCTCGGCACACTGACGTCTTTGCTCTGTGCTTGTTCTGATCCACAACCCGAACAGGCAAGTTTATAGACCTTGGGTACTACAGCTCCTTGACAGGGCTGGGAATGGCTACATGACCTTGCTGCAGCCCAAGGCAGTCTCTCATCATAAGTTCCTTTTAGCCATTGTCGGCTGGGTTTGGTCTCAGGACCTAAACGGGGGCTTTTGCTTTCTGTGGGATAGGTAGAAGTAAAAGTCCACCCAGAGGTCTCTACTTCTTTAACTCTAGGTTCCCCCTTGGCGAGAAAGCGATGGGTATCATCTGTTTTCTCTGTAAACACAAGCTGGAGCACATCCACGGTAGCTTAGGCTTCTGGGGATTTCTGGATCAGTTTTTCCCCTTTCATTGATGTCCAAACAGACTGCAAGGACAGAGCCAGGTTACAGCAGATAGGTTCAGATTTTTGTAAGGCCACTTGACACTGATTGAGCTGTTGCTTCCAGAGGGCTACGAAGGTGTCCTTCCAGCGATTCACTGACTTCCAAGAAGAATGCAGAAATAGGCTCTCTTATCTGTTCAGGTCACTAGGGGTTACCACACATCCCTTTAATGTTTAATCAATGATCTCTATTGCTTTGTGATATATAAAGCAAAACCCAAACATTGGAATTGATTAGGTGAAGCATTCAGTTGAAACTGAAAGCTGCGTACTGAGGAGACTTGCCAAGTAATAAAGCTGATTTTCAGAAGACCAAATATACAGCTTTTTTTGCTGGTAATTTCAAATTAATGTTTTTATCAGTATGTACAATTTCTAATTTTATGAGTGTGTGAGAAGAAGATGGCTAGAATAAATAAATGCAGAGACAAGATTAAATATTGATTGCTGACATGACTGTGGAAGTTGCCTAAACCAGATTCTCCGTAGATCACTGCTGATTACCTACTGGTCCTCCTTAAATTCTCAACCAAACTTTCTATAATGAGAGCACAAGCTACTAGTGGATGACCTGTATCTTCATACTTACAAAGATCAGAGTCTTGATGTCTGTATAAGAAAGTGAGAGGGGAAAACTTCCTTTTACTCTCTCTATGTGAGCTTCAGCCTGACCACAGGCAACGCGGCAGCTTCATCTTTCTTGCAAAGCCTCGGCACTCTTCATCACCAACCCAGTGAAAGCTGCGCCTTGGACTCAATACCTGAATGAATGGAGGCAGCACTGGGCTATAGGCATGTGTGCCTCATCATGTTTACAGCTTGTGGGAAGCCAGAAACTGAATTAAGACATCAGATTTTCTTGGAGTCCTTCATCTGACATAGGGTAGGACAGTCATGTTCTATTTATTATTCAAAGCCTGGGGCGATTTCACATTCAGGCCCTAAAGTAGTAATTTTAAGACCCACTTTTTTGTTTTTCCAGGTGGAAAGATAATGGAATCTGGAGAAATGGATCAACGAGGCCATGCAAGTAAAAGAGTTAATAGCATTAATCAGAAAGACAACAAACTCAATAATAATTCCTGCAAAAACCTGTTGTTAAATCCCAGCAGCTAATTGTATGTTGTTAGCATAAACTGCTTGCCAACTTCTAGTAATGACTAATTCTGAGAAGCTCAGTTTTATTGCAACTGTGTTTAAATGAATTTATATATTTAATAGTTTAAATGTTGCAGTTAAAGAATCTTCATTTCAACCAAAAGTATTTTAACCTTCTGCCTTCTCATCTCTGACTGTCATCATTAAAAGAAGAGCCAGCATATAACAACTGGGAGGAAGCCAGTTATATTGAAAATTGCCTGTGGTACAGTAATGTCTTGGAAGTGTGTGGTGATAAAAATGCATGATGCATTCAGAAAGGTTTATGGTGACAATTATGTACTTCTTGGAGTAACTAATCCACCATGGATTGCTTTATAGCCAGCATTGCCTATATGTAGTCTAGGAAGGACAGCGAATGAAAACCACTGGCATGCAAGAAGTTGATAATGGAATATATCTGCAAAATTGGAGCTGTTTCAGCCTGCTGGCTGCACATCAAACACTGTTAACAAAATGATATTTGTTAAATAAAAAAGGAAATGGATAGTTAAGTCAGAGGTGACAGTTAATCTGTGGGTGGGACCTTTTAATTATCTGAGGCAAGGGAAAGTAGGTCATCTGCAGACAAGTCAAGGGACTATAAAAAAAATAAATTTGGTACCGATAGCGCAACATTGAAACGAAGGTGGGCAGGTCTTCAGTGAATAAATACCTTCCTCTCTTGGATGGTGTAACACTTAGCCATGCTGACATTTAAATTTTCTTCGTTATGCTTCTGAGGACAAAATTCCACAAAACTCACTAGTGACTTGGGGCCCTTATTTTTCCAATCATTGAACAAAAAGAGGACAGAGTTTTGAAGGGTAGAATTAAAATGAGGTGCCTCTAAAGCATTTCCACTTGGGCCATTCAAAATTCAATATCCCTACACCACTAGCTGGTTTTGACAAATTGGTGTGAGGGTAAGTGCCAGTGCTCTCAAAGCCTGTTGTTTCAGGTAACCTACCAATTCTGGAGGACACTGTCCTGCTAGCTACATGCAGTACATACTGTGAAATTTATGTTCTACCCTGCCAATAGCAAAGTTTGGCTATCCTTGTGTTTCATTTTTTTTCCAAAGGAATGTGAAGTTCTGGTTCTTAAACTGAAATCTGCATCTTAAACAAACAAATACAAAATAAATAAATAAAAAGAGAGATTTTTTTTCAGCTTGTTTTGGTGCCAAGAGGCAGTACATTTCAGCACAGTGGCCATAAAAATGTAAATTCTTATTATTAGCTAAATTCATGCTTGTTTGTTTTCCCACAGCTTCAAAACAAGATTTGCAAACCCTAAATCATCTCTGTATTTTTTTTATTTTATAAACATTCTCTAACAGAGTGACTAATTCATGTCATTAATGATTTCTCTGTTTTGGGCTCACATGTGTGTTACAAATCAGCTACAGTATGCAGGGTCACCCTGGTTTTGGCTGGGATAGAGTTAATTTTCTTCCTAATAGCTGGTATAGTGCTGTGTTTTGGATTTAGGATGAGAATAATGTTGATAACACACTGATGTTTTAGTTGTTGCTGAGCAGTGCCTACACTAAGTCACTTTTCAGCTTCTCATGCTGCCCAGCCAGCGAGGAGGCTGGGGGGGGGGGCAAGAAATTGGGAGGGGACACAGCCGGGACAACTGATCTCAACTGACCCAAGGGATATTCCAGACCATATGAATATGGTCAGCATATAAAGCTGGGAGGAGTTGGCTGGGATTGCTGCTGCTTCAGGACTGGCTGGGCATCAGTCAGCAGGTGGTGAGTAATCGCACTGTGCATCACCTGGTTTATATATTCTTTTAGCATTATTATTATTATTATTATTATTTTCCCTTCCTTTTCTGTCCCATTAAACTGTCTTTATCTCAACCTAGGCATTCTACCTTTTTTTCCAATTCTCTCCCCCCATCCCACTGGGCGGGAGCGAGCGAAGGGCTGCGTGGTGTTTAGCTGCCTGTCGGGTTAAACCACAAGAAGGGTGTGAAAACCTTCCTGAGGAAGAGGTGGACACACAGCTGCTGTAGTCGCCCAGTGTCCCTAACAGAGAAAAGAAATGTTATAGGAAATAAATTACCCTTCCTGCAGTCGCATGTCATAGTTAAGATCACTGTTAGAACATGCTGGGTTTTGAAATTACTGGGATGTGAGGTTTAGTCTTTACACAGGTTCTTTCTATCAGCATGAAAAGAATTGTTTCATGGCTTATTATAAGAAATTCTGTCCTGGCAGCACCGAGCATCGTGTTCAGGCTGGAGCTCGGAGAACGCTAACCACGAGAAAGGTTCTCACCTGCACTTGTTAGTACTTGTCCTGCACCCATGGATGCCTCCATAGATTGCTATGGTGTGAGAATGGTCTGCGAGAACCTGCTTGTCCTTGTTACTCACGTCACCGAAGGAAAGATACAGGTTTAGTATGCCTGCAGGCTTAGAGAACTACATCCTACCTGTAAGTCTTGTGAAGGTCACAAAAAAGCTCCAAACCCCTAAGAAGCCTGCCTTAGGGTAATACGTCTCGTGAACGCACTCACGCTACTCACAGTGTAACACTGATTTGAAGGTATGGGAAAGAGAAGGCTGCAGGAGTGAAAATAGGCAACATGGCATTTCATCCTGTTACTTTTTCTTTCAGTAGTGATTTTCCTGATTAACTTTTCTTTACATCGATTATTTACTGGGTATGAAAAAGCAGTAAAAAGACGGACTTTTCCTCTTTGTTCAAACTTTGTTTGATACCTCCCCACTGATGGATGGTGAAACTGACACTAATGTGAGGACAACTTTTGTGCATAATTGAAGATGGAGGGCAGAAAGGTGTGGAGAAATAGTCTCCCTTTATTTGCTTGTTTTGCTTTTATGATTCTTATTTTTAACTCTGAGCCTTCTTATTTCAGTGCATATTTTTTATAAAGTTAGTGACACGGATTTACAAGTGAAGATTATTTTTCAGCTTGTATCTAACATCAAAGGATGTTCTGAGAAATCATATTATGGTTTTCAGCTTAAGATTTGTTTATCACATACATATATAAAAATACAGTTCTGGGCCCAAATCAGGGGCAGCGTAACATCTATTTGTGATTAATCTCTGCTAATAATCCCTTACTCTCCAATGAAAATTGCTTTTGGATCTATCATCTGCATGATTTGACTTGTCACTACTGCTGCTGTCTCTTCCTTGATCACCAGAATACAGAATGTTGCACCTTCAGTTCCAGGAAAAAGTTTTTTCTCCCTTAATTTCTTGTCCACCGTACTGTCAGAGGGGCAGCTTCTGGATTTTCCTCACAGGCACAGGATGTGGATGACCGTCGGGCAGAAATGGAAGAGCCTTTCATGGCTTCCCAGATCAGGAACCTAATTCAGTTTCATGCTCTGTGCTGTCTGGCTACGTTCCTAAACAGCCAGCGAAGGTTTCTGGTGTGATGGTGTCCTGGTCTTTCCTCCCAGTGCTGGCTCCAGTATGCTGGAGAGACAGTGGGGAGCAAGGAAATTGTCACTAAAGCAATCCTTACTTGGCCAGTATCTGGGACAAAGAAATTCTCTGCTTATACAAACCCATCAACTTCAAGACCTTTTGTTTCCCCGAAGCCCAGGACAAGCTGTGTTAAATGGTGCCCATATTCCTTACAGCTACAAAAGATTCCATAACCTGGATAGGCTCTGCAGGGACTTCGGGCTGGTCAGATTCTTGTGCCACATGGAAAGACCTTACTTGTCCTTTTTTGATTCCATTGATTTGGGCTTTTGACATGTTCTCTGGAATGTGTTCTTTGGAGTCAATGACAGGGGCTGCTTTGCTTTTCAGATACTGTATTTAGATCAAAGGCAAAAGCGTGCCCAGAAAGAATTATTGACAGCAGTGGCCTTTCCCTTTCAAGTTAGGTTATTTGGGCTTCTTGGAGAAGGAGATGAGATTGTACAGAGTTTGTAAGGTTTGCATGCAACAAAAAAGGAAGGTATATGATTATTAATCAGGTGTTAACATTGCCAGAAAATATACACATATACCAAGATGTAGATGTATGTTAATATTTTGAGAATGTTTAGACCACTGTCTCTAGCCATGTCAACAATGATAGATTGCTACCAATTTCTCTGGATTAAGAGGATGCCTTTATGACAAATACATTTCATGGTCTTAAACCACTGCCTGCTGTAACACACAGAAACATAATATATGAACAATGAAAATTTGGTTTCACACTGTAACTTTAAAGTGCTTTTGGAAATCATATAAACAAAATATCTGCATTTCCAGGATCCAGATTTTAAGAACATGTCTAAGCGGGAAAGGATTTCTGTAGACCTGATTTTTGGATTAGGAAGTTTATAAAAATATGTAGCATATAATAACATGTTTGCAGTACATACTGTATTTTTTGTCCGGACTTGGTTTCAGCCATATGAAATAGAGTGATACACCTAAATTTTATTATTTTTATTGCTTTTTTTTCTTCCCAGATAATTGAAAAGTTGATACCTAACCAACAGGAACATGTATGTCATATATACATGTTACAGAACAGCAACGATATTTTTAATCAGTCAGGGTTTTACCATTGACTGGCTTTTTATTGGTAGATGTTTTTTCTTTTTTTATTTTTATTTCAAGAAGATTAAACCTGCATTCTGATGGAACTTTGATTCTATTATAGATTATTCTCTGAGGCAATTTAAATGAATGATAAGAAAATTATATTGCAGGACCAAAATTTGAAAAGTATCAACTCAAAATGACACATACTCCAGTTTTCCAGTATATCATCAATAAAAAAAGATAATGGGGAAAAAGAAAAGAAAATGGCTATGTCTTGAGTTGACTGCTTGGAGTATAAAATAATTTTAGCAGCATTTATCTTCATTATTCCTAGAGAGCCTAAATAAACAGGTAAAGAAAGAAGATGTCCAAACTGCTCTTTATCGTGAGTAGCCAAGTATGTGACATCATCATTGAAAGTACTGTTTACAAGACTGGACTGATGAAAATGATGGAACTGAAAAGTACAGAGGTCCCCAGCTTAAACACAGTGTGAGGTGAATGAAAGATGTGACCTGCCTGTGAACTTAATATGCTTCAATATGTTTGGAAGTCCAGTGAAGGCTGATATGATTTGATTGATCAAGTTTGAGGAACTCTTGGTGCAGAAGGTAGAAGTTAGGCTTGTTAATATTCAGCCATCTAGCACAACATTGGAATGTATTTTTTTCTGTTCAGTTGGAGCTTTTCCATTAAATTGGAAAAGGGGTTAGGAGCTATGAGGTCAGAAGGCCTCATCTTAGTTGCTGGAGAAATCATGCAACACGTTTTCTTGGAGTCTATTTCCAAATATGTGAATGGCAGGAAAGTAATCAGGAGCACTTAACACAACTATACCAAGGCAAATCATCCTTGACCGAGTGTGGTGAAATGACCAGTTCTGCTGGTGAAGAGTGTGGTGGGTGTAGTGATTCTCTGATGAGCACTTGCTCGTTGTTATGGGTCTAGATGGGACGTCATCACTCCCTGAAGTTGTGACATTTCCAAGAAATCTGAACCTTAATTCTGAGAAATGAGTAGCGAAGTGCTTAACTTACCCTCTTCCAAAACCTCCAGAGCCTTCCTTTATGGCCATCTGAGGTCACCAAAACCCAGCAGTAATGGTGCCACATCATAAATGCACTCACTAAAAAGCACAAGTGGTGACTTTCTGACGTGTTTAAATATAACCATAGTAAGTTCTAGTGAGAATACAAGTGCACGTACAACATCGCTGGAGAATCCAGACTCTTCTAGTTTCCAAAGCAAATCATTTGAGTCTGAAAATTGTGTTGCCGGTTAAGCCTTACTGGAATTTTTTTTTCTGGCTACTTTCCATGGTAGTTCTGTTTTTTGAACATACATTTTCTACTTCCTCCCTGGCCACTTTAAATGGACATTAGCTAAAACTGACTAAACCAGATTTGGCTGGTAAATAAATCTGTTCTAAGCAGCTTGCACTGAATGCTAATGCACAATTCACAGTATTCATTGCTCCCTGAATTAAGTTACTATATTTGGTATTACCCTGAAATTCTACTGGGAATCCTGGAGCCTACCTCAATTTTGATGAGATGAGAGAAACATGGGGCCTAGTTTCTGACCGCACATAAGCATACAGACTATCTAGCCCTACTTTGTGCTTTTTACTGGAAACTTTGGGCACCTTGCATCTCTTTAGGCATCAGACTGCAAACTGTCTCTTCCAGGAGATCTGTCCATCAGGATTTGAAGAGGGATCATTTCAGTTCTCCAACTGGTGGTTTGGCAATGCCTTGCTGGGAAGCTGCTGTTCCCTTTGCACAGTGGGTTCAAGACCCTCCCTACCACAGGCTGGGGGGATGTGGAGATGAGCGCTGCATATGTGTGGACCACGACCTGCTAGTCTCAGCACAGAGGCTCTGTCTCGGTGGGATATGGTTTAGAATCATCTGTATCTTTGGGTTTATGTAGTGTATGAGCCTGGGCTGTCACTGAGACATGTCCTGCTGGACTGAAGGAGGTAAAGTGCATATCTCAGCTGGCTATTCCTCAAGACACTAGGCAAGAAAGCTGGCGGCATGGCTCAGATCTTTCCTCCCTCGTGTCTTAAACTTGCCTGAAAAGCACCTGCTTTAATTACGGTGTGTTGAGGAACTGGCGAGGCGCTTTGTTCCCTGTCAGGGAAGCTGGTGGCACGTGAAAGAGGATCATGTGTCTTTGGGTAAGAGGTAGCACGAATGATGAGAGGGCTTTTAAGTGGAGGTACAAGGCAAACATGAATACAGAGACTACTAGGTGTTTTGTCTTAACAGCTGGCAAGAACTACCGGGCATTTTGTCTTCCCCTAGGCGATGACTGCATTCTTCTTGTTTGCAACTGAGTGCACAAGAAAGGGTGTTACCTATTCTGCTCTTCAGCAAGCCGTATTTTTAGGTCATGTTTCCCTTCACGCTTCTCATTTCTTTCATGACAACCCTTAACTGTTAATAAACTCACAGACTCCTCTGAAGTAAGAAAGCATGATCAGTATGTCACAGATTGAAACTGGAAGCACAGGTTAGAATAGGAGGACCTTTCCACCTTATCATAAATTAAAGCTATGGCAAAGGTCCAAGTATTCTTTGTTTTAAGGTTACTGTCTCATATGTTGAACAAGCTTTCATATCCAGTAGACTATCCAACTTATGCTGAAAACTTTGAATGTAGACAATGGCCACAGTCTCTGTTTGGCTTACTACATAGACCCATGAGGTGGACCTAAACTACAAAAAAACCATGAATTTTTGCCTGTTAGGTCTTTTTTCAAGATGCTTTATATAGCAGCGTTTTCAGAAAGGAGGGAGATGGATGGGTAACCCTAGTTGTTATTTAAAAGGCAATGTTAGCAGAAGACTAAAAAGATTAGGGTAAAGTATTCAGCAGTTGGTAGGCAGGTTTATTCAGCAGTCAGGTTCTCTCATTTGGAGAGGGTGCTGCCTATGTTATTTCTGTCTGGTTAGTCAAAACCCTCAAAAACCAGTGCTAGCACATAGTTCTGGGAGCCATCCAGTCATTCTAAAGGCAAGCTAATTGTGCTGCAGGGGCAATTTTAGAAACATCAGAAGCTTTTGGTTTGAAATGAATCAATAGTAACCTGAGCTAGGCTTAAGAAAAAGAGGAAAGACTTTTTTCCTTTTTCCTTTCTTTTGTGGGAGTAAAGGACAGAGAAATGTCTTAAACAAAAGACAAAAAGACATTTCATTAAAAGAACAGAAATTGTCCCCACCTGAAGGATAACTGTGTCATGGGAAGGGTGGTCTGTTGTGTTCTAGGAGCTCTTCTGTATAAAAGTGTGATTAGAGCTTGTACCTTTATAGTTAGTGCTCCTGTTAAAAATGCCTCCCTTTGCATTCATAATACCCTGTCAAATTACTTCATTTCAGATGTATTTTGGGGAGAAGCCCTGGTAGGGCAATTATGCCTTTTGTAAGAAATTTGTTTTCTAGCTATGTGCTAAAACTGACAGATATCATTACCTACCTGTGAAGAGATCCCCTGAGAAAGGAAAATGCTTGTGACTGACACAACATTGCAATTTTGGAAGTCCTGCAGTCCTTCAATTTTAGTGCTTTTGTTTGTTACAAGAGGAGAATTCCAAACATGGAATTTTTCTCTTTCCTCAAGGTACTCCAATGGGGCATCAGAGGTTTCTATTGGATTTCAAGCCTCATTGCTCTGATATGCATGTTGAAGGCTCTAGTAAAAGCAAGCATGCAAACAAATCTGAAGTTCTTTGAGTAGAGCTTTCTTCCATGAAGCTATTGAGCTGGGCATGAAAACCTTTCACTTAGAGAAATACATTTCTTGTAGTCCTTTGAATCTTTATCATGTTTCAGCAAAGAACATTTCCATAGGCATTTTATCATTTGGGGGTGTGTGGGGAGAATATCTCCTGCTAACTTCAAGAGAGTATAGCTTAATGTCAGAGTCACCTGGGGGCACTTGACAGTTAATATTACTATTAGAGCAGACCCTCAGTAGCCCACAAAGAGCCAATGTAACACCCCAACAGCTTTAAAAGAGACAAAAGCAATGAAATCCTCCTAGCATATTAATTAGTTGTATCATCTTTTCAGACAAGATCTTATTTCTTTTCATGCCATATGTGTGGGGATGAGAAGGAGAATCCGAAGTGACTGAGAGGCAGAAAAGACCCTGCCGATTTTATGAAGTGATCAATGGCTGAGATGAAAGCATTTTCTTGCTCATCACAGCCTGTTCTCTTTGATTAAAATGATAAAGTGAACTATCTTGCACTGCTAAAAATAAAAAGACTTAACTGGGAGGATGTTTCAGGCTGTGCTACCCCTAGCCACATACGCCCCAAGGATGAGCAGCTGTTGAACAGTGCGATGTGCTGCTACATTTGCTCATCTGTACCTCAAATGAGCCTCTGGGTTGCAACTGGCTGTGCTGTACATAGCAGCAACAAATCTCATGCTATGAGTTCGTATAGCATCAAAAGGCTTTATTATTCCTCAATGGGATAATGAATCTCTGCTTCTTTTTTTTTTTTTTTTTTTTTTTTTAAAATGGTTTTCTTCTTACATACTTCTTTTTTCCTAGTGCTGGGGATCAGTAGAAATGAAAACCTGTGTCACTTATACACATTCCTCCTCAACAGTCTGCATTCTGAGTATGTAGCATGTCCCTAAATGGATGTTTTTTGATAACCATCTTTGTCCTGATAGCTATCTGTAGTTATAGCGTTCACTTGCTGCACCCTGGAGGGATGTGCTATTGGTCAATACGGGTCTTAAGCTCTGTATCTTTTGTAGGTTCTCTGTCTGCCAGTGCTTCCTCTTTAAAGGGCAGTGTCTGCCCGATGGGTTTTGCCTCTGTGCGTCAATATTTGATCTTTCGTAGGAACACGTATTTTGTGTACACCTGTGTCTACAAGACTTGCCTATCAAGTGAGACACTTTTCTTCCAAAAGTCTCCCCAGCAGTCTTCTAATATGAACAGGCCCCTCGTCTGCCAGCGTTGTGTGCCATTTGCCTGCTGAGTCTTTCCACTGCTGGAAAGCAGACTCTTTAAGAGTTAGTAAGTCACGTTTGTGTACAGTTTGTGTAGTTCTTAGATGCAGCTTCCAATCACAAAATGAAATCAAGTGAGGGTCAGCATAGAAAGATGTGCTACCTGTGAAATCCAAGGGAAGAACTAATGAACAAGGATTCCAAAGTTAACTGACATCATGTTCTACTTAGCAGAACAGTATAAATTGTACACATGCAAGAGAATAAGAAGATACCGTTTCAGTTTTCAGTTAGAATCAGCAATTTTTGGGCACTGCGAAGAATTTCTTCTGTATGAAGATGTGAATACATGCACTCATAGAAGGATATGCTTCATCCTCACGTTAACCTTTGACGGTGCCCCCAGAATAAATAGAACAACCTGCATTGTGTCGATAAAATTTGTGTTCGCATTGTCATTAATGAAGAAAGCAGAGAAGAACCTGCATACCACCTTGTCCTCACTGGACAACAAGTGCCTAGTCCACTTTTAGCATAGAGACCATAGCCTTTACATTCCATAGTGGAGCTAGATCCTAGTCTAATAGATCTAATTAGATCTTATGTCTAATAACAGAAAAGCGCCAGTCATTTGTGACTGATCTGCATTTACTGATTGTACCTGAAACTACTGCCACTGTAACAGGTATTCAAGATGTGTAGCTGGAGACAAGGCTGCAATGACAGTGAAGAGATCCCTGAAAAACCATTGTTACCAAAATGCTTATCAACACATGCGTTTCATGCTAAATAAAAAACGGTAATGCAAACGTCAGGGAAGACTTTCAAAGAAGACTTGCCAAAGAAAAAAAGTGCTACTAGGAAAACAGGATTGCAACTTAGGCAGGAAAAATGAAATTAGAATGGGTTTGACAAAAATGGCTCAATGCTAATTAAAAAAGATTAGAAAAGAGAGATTTCTCCAACTTGAAACACAGACACATGTGACCTTAACTTTAAATGCAGCTTGCTATGACACTGTGACATTTCAAGTCAATATTCCCAGCATAATACAATCATATAAAAGATAAAAAGTCCCCCAAAATTTGGCAGTGTCATAGATAACTATTCCATCTGACACACCTGACAAGAGCTTACAGCAAATAGGAGAGAGAAAAGTAATTGAGGATGGAAAAATCTGGGCAGCACGTTGACTTGGAAATTTGACCTAAGAATAAGGCAGTATAATCGGAGAACCAATTACACTTGAAAGCACCGTTAAAATCTGTCACTCCTCCTGGATTTCAAAATGGAGAGTTTAATAAATCACATAGCCTAGAAAATGACATAACAAAAGGAATACTGAAACACTACATTAATTGTAGTCAGAAAAAAATCTCTTTTTTGGTTCATCTATCCTTCCATGATATTTAACCTAACTTTCCATTTGGACATCACTTGGGCTAATTGATCATTTCTTCAAATGGGAAAAGCTGGAGTTACAGGTGTACAGAGAATACTCTGTAGCATTCATGACCAAATGCACTTTTCCCAACCCCTGGAAAACAACTGTAAACATAGGGCATGGGGAGAATCATGCTAAATGGTGAAAGCTGTCTGATTGTGTCTCTGAGAAATGAACTACGTTGATCACCCTGCAAACTGCTACAAAGAATAATACTAGAAACTGCACGACCTTGCTAAATCCTTGTTATCAAATGAAGAATTAAAAAAAAAACAACAAAAAACCCACCAAAAACCAAACCATGATGCAAACAGATGACTTGGAAAAAGAAAGGGGATGAAAACAA
Source organism: Astur gentilis (assembly GCF_929443795.1). Taxonomy (NCBI): domain Eukaryota; kingdom Metazoa; phylum Chordata; class Aves; order Accipitriformes; family Accipitridae; genus Astur; species Astur gentilis. The sequence continues at coordinate 19,635,663 of NC_064897.1, forward strand.
AGTTTGTGCCTCTATCCTAACCATCATTAGCCTTTATGTGAAGTCTTTTAGTCAGACAAAACCAAAAGAACAATGAATGTTTTGTAAGACAAAATATTTGCTGTGAGTTGATGATCTTATCCTCTCACAATCTGAACTAGACTGTTCTCAAAGAAATTTATAGTAATCAAAACAGGCTACTCTGTAATAAGCAAATAATATTTTGGAGTCTCAAAGCAGACAGGAAAGATCAAAATTTTAATGCTACCTAGAGTTGAGCACACCTTCTATTCCATAAGCCTCCCAGTAAATGTGTCTGAACGTTGAAGTAACTATCAAAATATTGTAAGTGGGAAAGTACACCAACCTGCAGATGGGCTCCAGCCCCAAGGAAATAGCTCTCTAATATCCAATTCTCCAGCAGAACTGCTTCTGTGACCTTTCACAAGTTTTTTTCTAAACTCCTCTGACAAGGTAATGAAATCTGGGAAAATAATGTATGGAATCATAGAACCATTTAGGCTGGGAAGGACCTCAAGAGGTTCCTAGTCCAACCCCCTGCTCAAAGCAGAGTCAAGACGTATGATCGGCTACAAGAATACGAACCAGTTGTGTTTTTTTAAGTTGGTCATTCCAACTAGCTAGGGTCAGTTGCCGTTGCTGGTTTTGCAACCTGTATAGCCAGCCCCAGTAGATCCAGAACTGGGGACGGCAGTTTAGTGGTGCCTAATGGACAATAGATCTAATCATGCCTGCCCTATTCTCTTCCTGTAGAATATCAAGTATCAGGTTGATTTTGCTATGTTTTGTAGAAGCTTTGCAGTTCATAAAATAAATTCACATCAATATGCTCTGTTGCAGGCAAGAGATGCTTCCATCTGTTGAAAGATATCCTCTCCCTTTCAACCTATGGATGTTGTGGACCTTTCTTAATGTTAAGTGCCCAAACTGTGTCTGGGGACCTTGACTTCAGACTGCCTGATTCCCTAGAGTAGGACTATGACTCCCTTTTGCCAGTTGCACTGTTCACGCACTTAGCTTTGTACTCCAGGCTTTCTTTTTGTGACAGACCAGGGAGGATACAAAGATAATCTATCAATGATTTACAGCTGTCTTTGAAACCGTTAGTAACAAAACTCAGATACCACCTTTTGTCAAGATCCTGAATCCTCATGTTAAAAACACTTCTTGTCACTTCCTTTTTTTTTTTTTTTTCTTTCGAAAGATGAATTGGGAAGAAGTCCTCTAGAGCTTTTGTCACAGGAGTGGTGTTATCACATTTTTCAAGTCGGTTGAATACAAGGTGTTTTCTCAAGGTTGATTTAGCTTTACAGATCTGTTCATGTGAATTTGGCCTCTCAGACTGGCCCAGCTCAATCAGATCTGATGGCAGTGCCAAGTTACACTCCCATTTCTCTCCCACAGCATGTTCGTGTGAAGTGGTGGGATCTGGGGAATAGGGCTGGGCATATCTCCTAGTCCTTACAGCGGAGTCGCTTTCGAACTTTTTTGTAGTGGTGTGCTGTGAGATATTCTGCTTGTTCCTTCAGAGAATGTGAGTAATAACTTGTCAAAATATACCTCTTCTCTCCTGGCATACTTGGGTTGTGTTAAGTCTGTGTTCCAACTGGTGGCAAAAGAGGTCTATCTCTCATGACTTGTAGTGATGCAACTATCATGCATTTACATGCCGTCTCTCCTATCAGAGATACAACAGAACCTATCTGTCAGTGTGTAGGGAAAATGATCTCCCGAACACGCTTCCTCGCTAGCACCAGAGAACCATGATAGAAGTGACAATGCAGGTGCTGTAAATTGCATGATAAATCCAGCCTTGGGTCCAGTATTTGGGAAGTGATGTCTGAAGCAGCAGCAGAGACCAAGTACAAGCAAGAGAACACAGCGCATGGGGAAATACGGGAGATCCTGGAGAACCAGTAATACTTGAACAGTTTCATGCATGCATCCTCATTCCAGAATGAGCCTGTTAAACAGCATTCTCCACCATTAACCTCTAGTTCTCTCAGACCACCTGGATCAATGTTGTGGTTTAACTTCCCCTGGCAACTGAGCACCGCGCAGCCGCTTGCTCACTGGAAAAAAAGTTAAACTTATGTGTTGAGATAAGAACAGTTTAATAATTGAAATAAAATATAATAATAATAACAACAAAACCAATAATAATAATGATGATGACAAGGAAGATAGTAAAGAGAGAAATAAAACCCAAGAAAGACAACTGATGCACAATGCAATTACTCACCACCCACCGACTGATGCCCAGCCAGTCCTCAAACAGCAATCCACGCCTCCCAGCCAACTCCCCCCAGTTTATATACTGAGCATGACATGCTGTGGTATGGAATATCCTTCCGGCTAGTTCGGGTCAGCTGTCCTGGCCGTGTCCCCTCCCAGCTTCTTGTGCACCTGCTTGTTGGCAGAGCATGGGAAATTGAAAAATCCTTAACTTAGGATAAGCACTACCTAGCAATAACTAAAACATCAGTGTGTTATCAACTTTATTCTCATACTAAATCCAGAACACAGCACTAGTACCAGCTACTAGGAAGAAAATTAACTCTGTCCCAGCCGAAACCAGGACAATCAAATAAAAAGGAAATAAAACCCACCATTGTTCTTAGGCAAGAGGGTTTTTTATAGTATGAATTAGGGGTAGCATTTGAATAGCAATGGCAGGAATTCTGTGTTTCATGACTCTGATGTGTAATTGCTTGTCCACGCAGGTTGCATTGAATAGAAAAGCCACTAACGGGTAAGGCTAACTCATTTTTTTTCTTTGTTTTAACACTGTATGGAATAGATGTCTTATTTTTGTATTATCTATGAGAAGTTCTTTGAATGATGCTATTCATATTGCATGCCTATTTTGCCATCTTATTGTTTAATTATAATCAGGAAAATGTAATGGACTAATTTTTCTAGTAATGCCAAGAGACCTGGGAGGTTTCCTTAGTCAAACGGGTGGAAACGAAATTCTGCTTGTATTGATTTTGGTCTTATTTTTATCCAGTTCCTAATCCATGACAGACTGACTGACTTCTTATTTTCTGACGACTCAGTACTATGAGGAAGAATTCACAAAGCCTTTAGGGTTATGGTAAGGGTAAAGGTAAACAGAGTTGGACTCTACAGCAAATCAATTGGCTCTAACAAAGCTCAGCCATCATCCTCTGATACCTGGGACGGAGTTTGCTGCCCTGTGCTGCCTTCTTTGTCACTTGGAGACAGACTGTGGATTGGAACTTATGAGTCCAGTCCTGTAACTTTAGTAAATCAAAGTTTATTTTAGCAAATTAAAGCACCAGTCTGTTTATTCTCCAGAGATGGTGAGTGATGTTATTTTAATAAGAAGAAGCAGGAGCTGATGGTCCAAAATGGTTGTGCACCAAAATGCAGTAAGTGTCTTGCAACACAGCTGGAGCTGGAGTGCATGATGTTCACAGATGGGCGATTACAGGGTGGCTGTGGGAGCCTTACTGTTGAAAGACACACTAATGTCAAATACAGTAAAGAAAGTTTAGCTGAAAAAAATCTTTTTTTCTTTTCTTTCTTCTTTTTTAATACAACTTCTCTACCCTCCATGCTCTCCTGCAACCCTTCTGTGTTTTGTGTGGCCCCAGCTGATTACAGCGCGTATTAAAGAATACAAAATACCTTATGCAGCATTACTTTCTCGTTGTTTGATAGATATGCTGCAAATATAGCAGTACACTCATTTGAAGGTATTCTTTTCTCCTTTCACACTCACTATAAGCATTTACTTAATGAGCTACCCTTTTTCATTGAATTATAGGATTGCTGGGAGTTATTTATGACAGAAATCAACGTATTCAAACAATCCTTTGATGTCAGTCTCTGCTAATGAAATCTGGATATATTCAAAATACAATAGGCATAGTCTGCCAAAGTTAACACTGAGATGCCTATTTCCTATTAACCATATGAATAGTTATGCTTTTCATTTCTTCATTCAGGACAGTAGGTCTTGTTTCAGTGGTGAGAGGGACAGCACAACATACATACCCTTTATTTTATTTTTACAGCAGTATGTATAGATCAGTCTGGATGACTGGGTTTACTTCACTGTATTCTTTGCCAATACAGTCCCTGTTTATCCCTGTTTAACTTCAAGCAAAGAGCACATTATCTTCTGATCTGTGTGCTTCATAGGGCTGTCTGATTTTGTGCTCACTACCTTGTCATTAATAAACGAAAATTAGATGTGAGAAATGAATGGAGCTTGGAAAATGAAGCTTTGGTACAGTAAAAAAAAAACAAACCAGACCAAACCAAACCAAAAACACAAAAAAGAACATTACATATTTCTGCTTAGGGAAAGCAGATTTCCTTAACACATGATTTAAGGAAAACATGATTTTCTGAAACAGAACCATTTGCTGGAATGGGGCTTTTGTTTGGTTTGGTTGTAAACGCAATAACTCAGGTTTACTGACAGCTTGTTTGACTCAATCGCAGCTTCAGCCTGAGCCTAGATGGCCTTTCAGAAAATATGCTTCAAATAAACACATTTTGTTGGGTTCAGTCCATCCACAAGCAGCTCTTTGTTAATGATCTGGAGCTTGAATCACAGCTGAGCTTGAATTTTGGGATTTACAACGCAACACTAAATCTGACACTAAATCTGAGCTTTTATTTTTTTGTATGGCCTATCCTCCTCTAGAGAATCCATTCCACTCACTGAAATTTATAGTAGCATGTTCTTGTAGACCAAGACACTTTGTTTGCATTGTACATTTTAACAATTATGCAAAATGTATAAGAAAGAAAGATTAATTGCTACATAAAAAGACCCCCAAGCCACATATGTATTACTAATGTTGAAAATATTAATCATTATCTGACAGTTTATAGACTAAGTGTTATGAAATTAAACCAGCAAAAAGCTAGTACGCTGCTGTCATCAGTAGGGAAAGAGAGAGACAAAAAAATTAGGATTTTTTTTTTTTTCTTTGTAGGAATGTTCATCAAATTTCCAGTGTCAGGGACGTTTCTTTTAGCACAGATTGTGATCTCAGGTTCTCTCCTCCTGTAACAGGTCAGTGATAAATGCCTTTCGTACTCCTGAGTTAAGCCTCTGTCACAAGTCTCCTATATTTTGTTCCTTTACAATTGTGTTCCATATCTGTGTTACAGTATCTCAAACAATCACCTCAAAAATAGATCCATGTTTCTTTAACACTGCAACATGGAGGTTTGGTATCAGGAAGACAGGTTACTGCAGCTCAACCTATCCAGCAAACTGGTCCTTGGAGTTCACTCCTGACACAAAAGCAGTTTGTTTCACAGCAGAAGACTAATGGATGAGCCAAGACAGCATTGCCCGTCTTCCCTTTCAAAAGCTATTTGTAAATAGGAGAGAAATAGTGGTGTTTGTAGAGTACTGGTGCATCTAACACTGCTTTTTTAAAGCATCCAATGGTACCAAATCACAATTTGGAAGGTCACCACCATCAAGGGGAAAATGTTGAACAGGATCAAACTGAAGTCACTACTTATTTGTTGGAGTTTTGTCATTTTTCCAGCAGCTGATGCAATGTATTGACTTGCTTTAGCGTAATTAACATCCTTAAAAAGAACACTTTCTACATAATGATCTAATAAGGATATCAGAGTTTAGAAAACAGCAGATGGATTCTAAGGCTTTTGAGTCCCTTTGTAAAAACAAGAAAACAAGTTAATAAAACTTGTCTAAGCCAAATCCACAGCATGATTATATCTTATGAAGTCACTCTAGACCAAATTCACAATGCAATTAATTTTCATGGAGAAACAGTCAGATTGGATTTAGCTTAGTAAAGTATTAACGTCTTCAACAACAAAACAAACCAAGCTATACTAACAAGCCAATGATGAAAAAATGGTAATAGGTTTCCCTGCTTGAATAGACCCTGTGGGGCAATGAAATGTATCACACTCTACTGTTCTGAAGCCCAGCTTTCCTTCTGTCTGCTTTTGATCTCAGAAATTTAAGAATTCAGGAAAAACCCCTGTCATCTTTTTGATACTGAAAAGCCGATCAGAAATCCCTTTGGACTTGGCAGATACCCTCTGTTGGCCACACGTGCAAGTGGTTGTCCGTCATTCCGTGAGTCGCGCCCAGCCTCAGCTTCTGGCAGGTAGCGACCAGCTTCAGAGGGAAATTTTGACATGGAGGAACTCAACTACTCTACAGGCAGGTCTGGCTATAGGCAGCTGTGGCTCATGAAACAGCAGCAGGGTCCTCCATCTGCAACAAGTCACAGCATAATCTAAGTGGTTTTCCCCATGGTAATGACAGTCATATTGGCACCGGTTTGGTGGTTGGCGTGACCTCCCATACTTCTATCTGTGCCCTGCAACAGCTAAGTTTCTTGTGTTGGCTCAAATGCTGTTGTATTTTCAGTCCTGTGATTTTCTAGGGGTTGGTACTTTTAGTTTGTACACAGTTATATCTCTTCTGTAAGACTCTTGCACCACAGCAGCTGCAGCAGGTAGACATAAACCCACCAACTAATGGATTTTCAGCCCACTACTTATGAAAGGGAAACTCAAACCTTACGTCTAATTCGATACGTTCAGCCATCATTCACAGAATATTCCTAGCACTCTTTGACAAAGCATTTCAATAAGGTTTTTAAAGTGCATTTAAGAAAAATTAAAAACATCTGACCCACAAACTTGGTGACTGTGGTGTTTTCACAAAAGGCATGGCATAACAAATGCGAACCAGGAGCTGCGAGTGAATAATGCTGCTAATATAAACCCCAGTCTGCTAATTAAAACTCCATGGGAGCAAATGTTTCCTACCGTATGCTAGTAGCAGCAGTATAGAGCTAAAATTAAACTATGGTGGACCCAATGTATCACTCCTTAGAACTAATTGTCTGTATTCAACACTGCATTATATAAATTAATAGCTTTCTCCACTCTCTTCACTGATAGTGCCTAATATATAATGGAGCATCTTTTTGCTAACACAATCCTGACTTCATGCAGTTAGAGGGAGGCAAAATTCTCTTTTTAAAGGCCATGGTGGGGTGACCAGCCCCATATTAGCTTTAGCTGTGGGCTGGTATCATACCCTTTGTTTGCAGGGTACCATTTATTTTTGGGTATATCCCTATTTGGGGGGGGGGGGAGGGGGAACAGATAACACACATCCTCCAGATCTAAAGCTCCCTCCCTTCTCCCCTTCCTTCCCTGCCCTCTGATGAAATATTCTTCAGAACCTTTTTAAATATATCTACTTCTTTTTTTGTTGTTGTTTTTTTGTTTTGTTTTAATCTTCTGTGAAAGTAAATAGAGGGTAAACTCCTGATTTCAGCAAGAGTAATTCACAGGAAAATGACTGAGAAACAGTAGAAAGAAATCCCATTTGTACTTGATGAAGGCTTTAAGACTGACAAGACTCTCAAGATTTTCCCATCCTTTTGATGTTATCGGGGTAGAGCCTGCATGCATTCCAGGCACTGGTGTGAATGCGAGTAACAGGGACACAACCAAAAGGTTATGGGAGAGGTTAGGCTAAAGTGAATATCATCTGTGGGGCTAGCTAGAGTTTCCATTACCTCTGTTATTGGTCATGCTGTCTGTATTGATCAACCTTTCTTCTCTGCACTTTTCTTAGAGAAGTGGCTGTGAATGCCCATCCTTTTAGCAAGAAGATGGCTGGTGGGGGAAGGGGTGATCTGATACTTGAAGGGTTGTTTGATAATGAGAGATTTTCAGTCTTCTTGGATCTTTTTTTTTTTAATGCCATTTGCTCTGACTTTTTGTAATAGAGCATGTCTGCATGTGGTTTTTGTCCGTTTGGGTTTTTTTTTTCAGAGATACAAACTTTTCAGTTTTGTCTTCTTTTCAGGGCTGTTATGACAATGTGAAAAGGACTAAACAGAAGCACTTAAACAGAAATTAATATAGCATTTCAGACAAGAAAATGACTGCATATGCCACAGAAGCAGTTCAAAGGGTTTGGTTATGACTTTGTTTTGTAAAACAAACACATATATATAAGAATTAAAGTTTTTTTGTTCGTGTGCTGTCATGGTTTCGATCTTACATAAACCAGATAACTTTGTCAAGCAAAAGTCGTATTTAATTATTTTTTTTTAAAAGGAAGAGGAACTTTGAATATACCTTTTTAAAATCTCTGAAAGGGTTTCTTGCACCACTAACAGCCGTCTCGAAGGCACTGCAGCATCATTTAGGACCTGCTATTCAAGGGGAGGGAGCGGGGGGTGTCTCTGTGAGTCACCAGTGGCTGCAGTGTCATGCAGTCAGCAGTCTGGACAAAGAGCTATTTGGTAAAGAGGTGGTGTATCCCATCAGGTCATGTTTTTTCTTCAACCATGTGGTTATTAGTTAACAAGTTTGGAGGAAACCCCAGGGAACCCAGGAACACAAGTACCTCACAGCAGGGCTGCAGGGTGTGTCAGATGAACCACTAACCATTTTAAATTCACCTAGTTTTGCCAGCTGGTTGAAGTTGTGCTGAATTGTTCTTTGGGTCTTCAGGAAAATTTCAAAGAAATTTACTTTGCCACCTGTTTGAACTTATTCTTCAGGAAAGAATGATCCGTACTGGGGTTATGAGCATTAACAAGCAATATAAAAATATATAAAAAAATTAATATTGTACTCCTCAGTTTGTCAAAACTCATCTGATAAACTTATTGACATGCAGTAGTGTTAACTCCAAGAGTTAGCACTTGGTGTACTTTGCAGTACACCAGAAGGGCTGGATAAGTCCAGTAAGCTGAGAAGAGTATCCAAAATTACTATAATAAATATTATTAAAGCTCAATGTTTTTAGAGAGATGTAAAACGTCAAGCTTCCGGATGTAAACCATCCACTTGGAATTAGAAGTTGGGAAGATACCCAGGGGGTAATATGTCTTATTGTACCTTTTACAGCTGTAATAGAAACAGAGACATGAAAACATGGAGACTCCATGGGCTCGTGGAAGCAGTATGATCATTTAAACTGACAATCCACCTGTTTATAAGTGTTCTTATCTCTAAAATGAGCTAAATACATGTCTATGGAATTTCATCATTTGCATTATTATTCTCCAACCTGAAGGAAATTAGAGAAAACCAAAAAATAGAAGCCTTTTTTTTCTTCAATAAGACATTTGCTATTCAAATAGTGCTCTCTGTTTTCATTCCTTCTCCTTTGTTTTCTTTTATCAATTATAACTAGGCAGCATTCTTTTCCTTGGGTTTATAATCCGAGATCAAGTAACTAACAAAAATGTCATAGCTGAGAATCATAAAGCTATACTGGCAGTGTGCCATTAACTATACAAAGGTCTGATGCAGCAACAGATAACAACAGAAGTGTTTCCTCTTTCTACATTTTTAATTATAAGAAATTCATAATAGAGCTCAAGATAAAATCAGATGAATGTTCAGTTTGCTATTAAGATATAAGTATCCCCAAATGTGTTTTATGAATTGGTTCAGTAACCAAAGACCTCATTTAAGAGCAATCTTTAAATTCATTGTTTTTCTCTCCAAGCTTTTGTTTACCTTATTGTATATTCTCTGAGCATAAATTAATAAAACATGCATGACAATGTCAGTGTGCTTTCTGCTCTTTTGTGTGTTCTGTGAATGTTGCCTTTTTTTCAGAAGAAATATCAAAGAGCATTTAAAGAAAATGAGCAATTACAAACAAATAGTTTAATGTTACTTCACGTAGCATGATTCTGAGAAGATTCAAACAATATTAGGGACCTGAAATGCTAGATATTGCATAAAATCACAGGGAGAGTTGTTTCTTGCCCTCTCCTTCCAAGATTACCAGTTCAGAGACAGGACAGAACTCCCATTTATAGATGAAGAACAGCAGCACAGACTGTAATACATCTATTTATTTGTAGAATTTATGCTATATTCTTCTGGGGAAAAGTAAACAAAATAAACTCTGTTGCGTGGGTATCACATACTTTGAATTATGGAGAAGCATTTTCTAAATTTCCTATAATTTACATTTTGACCAATATACTTAGTTTAAGCAATAAATACACCATCATCATGTAAATAAACCAGTGCAAGGAATTCATAAACAAGGAAAAAAAAATTAACCAGTATTTCCACAGCATCTTTGCATTACAAGTCCCAGAGATTCTTTTCTTGAGCAGAACTACCAACAGCACAACCGATAGAAATGGCCACCAGGAGTGGCAACATTTGGAATTGCATAAGAGCTAAAGAAAAGAAAAACATGGCTCTTGACTTGCATATAAGATCTAGCAGGATCCCAGATTTTCTGGCAACCAGGAGTGTTCTTGGTTCAGTTTCAGGTCACAGTTGAAAGACAGGAAGGAGGGTTATTTTTGTTCTCCCTTCTGGAGAAATTTCTTCTCTATTTATTTAAAATTGGCCGTCTGAATTTCCAAGCCTGCTTTCAACCTTATTTTAGGACTTAGAAGCAGTTCAGAATAGTTTGTATAGGCTCTTGGACCAATACTGTAACATTGGTTTTGACTTAGCTTAATATTTTAGTTTAATGCTTTAGACTATAAAATTATTCCTCCACTACAGTGAATTTGACTCCCGGCAGGGTTTAACTGGGAGAAAAAATCTCCAGGGAGGAAGTAGAGAAATCAAGTGGATAAGCTTTAGCAGTAAGATTCTATTAAGTAAAGGATACTAGGGACAATGTTAAGATTTATTTTCTGCATAGGTGTGGAAGGCAATGGATAAGGAAGCGTATGCAGGAAAGACAGATAAGCATGCAATTTCAGTTCTGGTAAGTCTGCACTGTGACAAAAACAAATTGTTTCAAGTTTGTGGTATCTCAGTCTTCAGTTAATAGCAGCTAGCCACTGCCCCCCTCTTGCTAAGAAATCTCAGTTCTGGTGGTTTCCATGGTTACATAAAAACACACATGTCTGATTTTTTCTGTGAGGTAAAATACCTGTAAATGCACCTGATGATTACATGTGTGAAAGAGGCAGTTGATTAAATGTGTATCTCTAAGAAAAGATTTGTATGGCCATGCACAATTTCTGATCACTTCAATCTTTGTTTGACTTCAGGTAAAAACATGTACCGGCACAAAAACATCAAGCTGCCTGATTGAAAGAACTAGCTGCAGGGCTATCTAGCAAATTTTGAGCAGAGAAACCAACTGCAGATAAAAGGTGCACTCACTTGTCTGTTATCAGAAAACTATAGAATGGATGCATGATGAACGTGACCACTGTTGATAATTTTTGTATTATTTGAATTAGCATCTATCAGAGCGGCAAAGAGGGACTTTAGGTGGGTGGGAAGGAACATCTGACAAGGTGGGCCCTGCCAGCTCATGTGCTGGGTGGCCACCCACTAGTAACCCCTGGGTATTTGAGAAAGCTCTCAAGAGGGACCTTGGTCTGGCAGCAAAAGGGAACAAATAAGGCTTCAGCTCTTAGAATGACCAGGCAGCAGGGGCTTGTTTTGGTTGGACTGACTTTAACAAGTGTTGTCTCTTCCAGACAGACATTTACATTCTTGCCTTTTTTATCGATGCTGCTCAATTAGAGGGAAAAAAACCCCAGTCCTTATATGTAAACAATAGATATCTATCTTTTCTTCTTCTTGAAAGAGGAACAGTCCTTTTTTCTGTGACAATGTTACACGTTTTCAGAAGAAAAGGGAGTGTTCTTGAGTAGTATAAAATAATAACCGGGTTCCAAAAATGACATGCAAAAGGGTTTTAGAATCTGAATTCTGAAATATTTACCTGTAGCTGCCTTTGGTAGCCTTTCCTTTACACAGATTCTTGTCATGCACAGGTGTCAAGAAAGAGAATAAAATAGAAAAAAATTGAGATTCAGTTAATACAATTGAGATTCAGATAAATAAAATGATTTGTCTAAGGATCTGTATGTAGGCCAATAATGCATTGTGTCATCCTCTTGCCAGGATTTAAGAGGAGAGAACTGTCCCCTACTGCATAACCATTGCCATTTCCCTGAAACATCATCTGGAAATCTGTAATTGAAATTCTGACTTGACTTTTTTTTCACCTGTCTAGTGAGTGATTCAGCCCAGTAGGATCTGGTCGTATGACAATCTTCAAAAGAAGCTACTAATTGCATTGGCTGAGTAAATAGATGCACTGTGTCAAATGCTTAAACCAAGATTACACACACAGCCCTGTGTTCAGAGCTTAGTTACGCTGTGCAACCTAATTTAAAAAATATCCTAAAGTTCTCTCTGGAGACCACTCAAATCTCCAGGGCTCCTGAACTGGCTGGCAGGTAGACACTAATTGACAACAAGACCAGTGTGTGTGGGACTGGACACCCCATGGAACATACCAGCTCTGGTAAAGATAAGGCTGTGAGATAGAAGTTATGATATCTGCCTTGATGGCAGACCCTTTGGATCAGAGATTTAAGAGAAGCCTGCAAAGTTGTGTCCTTTCAAAATGTGATTTTCACAGTGAATCTGTCACCAGCTGTCACAAATACATTGAAGACTGTGACAAAGTACCTTTTGCTGGATTGAAATTTTTTCATGCTCTGGGGAAGTAAACAACTAGTTTCTAAACCCGTCATCTGTTTGTCACCATTCTCTAATAGGAGGTTTTACTGGTAGAAGAAAGCAGACTTTTTGCTGAAGACCCCCTCCATGTCTCTGTCTCTCTAGCATCCTCTGGAAAGGATGCTACCCTGATGGCTTTTGTGTGGCATAAAAGGAAGGCAAAAGGCTGTCATAACTAAATGAGTTTGTCCCCATATTTTGAAGTGGTTCACACAATATTTGGTTTTCAGGGTGAACTCTTATACTAATATCCTGCTGGCAGATTTTCTCATGATTAGAAATTGCTCTGTCCTCTAGAGAAGCAACGTATGTGATGTATCCCCATGGGGAATGCAGAAATGCTTCTGAGAAGGGGCTTCTCAAGCAAAGATGTACCACCTCCATCTTGAGCTAATAATACAGTCATCAGCCAATTGCTTAGATGTACATTCTGCTTTCTCCTTGTTGCCTACCTCTTCTCAGAAAAAAGCAGCCTGCAGTTCTAGATATCCTTTTGTGGGGACCAGTTTTGTCATTTCTATTGGCAATACAATTCTTCTAACCAGGAGAAAAAAGATTTATATCATGATTAAGGACCTTTAATTTCCATGCAGATCCTGCTGAATCTAGCCCTCTAATTAAACAAATGCTCCCCAGAATATTCTCTTCCAGAGAAAAACAAAGCAAAATCACACCCCACCCCCCCCAATTAAATCCCTCATGAGGGATTGTTTCTCTATGAAGACATAATTTTAAAGTGAGTTCATTGCAGTATTCCTGCTGCTTTTTACCTGGTTCCACTCACTGGCTCAAGCTAGCAGTGGAATAGCAGGTATATCTGTTAAAATAGAGAGCAAATGTTTTGTGTTTCTTTGGGGAGACGATGAAATATGGCACACACATTTATTCGTTCTGCACTCCTCAGATTGGCTTGTTCAGCTCTCTAATCAGGTAGCTCTGAGTGATTTCAGCCACTGATGATTTGTTCAACCAACTGTATCAAAACAAAAAACTGTTCCACAAATACATAACCTGAATAGAAAGTACAAAGTTTATTTACTTTCAGGTCATATTGATTTCAATTTAGTCCCAAGATCTTGAGGGATGCAAGGAGTTCAAGAAAGAATTTCCAAACACTGGTTTCATAAATCCTGGAAAACATTATTCTTCCACTAAAAATTCAGGCTGAAAGGTGTTTATTTTGTTATTTTCTATTTATCATTAATGTTCAGCTTTAAAAAGAAACAATCAAGTCAGGAACACAAACATCAGCAGGTAACTCAACTGGCCAAACTTGTAACACAGATATGGAAAAAATGAAAAATAAGCATTGAACCTCTCAAAAACCAGCCAGAAACTGAATACCTGTTTGTCCATGCTAAAATAATATGTTAAAAATAAACTGAGAAAGGAAATCAAGGTTAAAGCTTGTAAACTAATATTGCACTAACTCCAGGATGAATATTATTCATAAAGTTTCTGAATTGGTTTGCTTGGTGATCCAGTCCAACCATTAGTGTGGATAGTTAATTGATTCATGACAATTAATTTGTTCTTTAAGCATGAATAGTACCCTGGGTACTTAACAAAGAATCCAGGTGATTATAAAGCTGGGCTACCTGCTGTGAGGAGGCTTATGTCTAATTGTCTAACAGTAATTTGTTCCAGGATTATGGTGCCAAAAAAGTGCAATCTTTATTATGCTCCATTTTCATCTTTCTGTTTGGTGGCAAGAAATGGGGAAGAGCTAACTGCTCTTTGCCAGATAGGTATAGAAGAAATTACAAAATTCTTTCTGCATTCTTCATGTCATCAGTTTAGGAGTGACTGAGACCATTGCTAGTCCTCCTCTATAGTAATACTCAGTGTATTAGAATGGAGGAGTAACAGCAAACTTCCCTGTTGCTAGTGGAACACGGCATTCTTGATGGTATATGTACGAGATACAAGAAATGACTCTGTGCTGAGTGTGGTGCTGTGAGTGCGCTGAAAATGATCTCTTGTCATCCTGTCATATGAAGTTGGGGATCTGGGGGATTCAATGTGAAATAAACATTGAAAAAGCCTCCATTTGAGAAACCAAAACCAAAACAAAAAACCCCCATGCATAGGTGTGGCCCTGAAATTTGGACCACTGCGGTTTTAAAATCCAGCTTGATGTTGTTGCACTGCCACTGATTTTGGAGCGTATGTCTACCAGTGGCTTGAGCACACATCTCATCTTGGTTTTCGGACTTCAGTAGAAGTAGCATATCAAAGAATTTAATTGGACCACTAGTGCCCATGTCTCCAGAGGGCAGCTCAGACTGATCAGCTACCCACATACCTCTGCATCTCCCTGCCTGGCACGTTGCATCATGAACAACTCTTGCCTTGTTCACTCAGTATCCTTATCATCAGGTCGTATGAATATAGGCCATTACCAGGAGGAGAAGGTCAGGTGTGGAGCTATTTATACCCTTCATGTTACTGATCTAAGAGAGCAGCTCCTGAGGCCGTGAATGACCCCATTGTGGTATCCTGGCTCCCCCAGCTAATGGTGGCTGGAATTGTGTTGTGGATTTCTCCCTCTACTGCCCACCAAGTAACGGCGGAGGGAAGGAAAAACTAGCGTGATTGCACTGCCCTCAAAACCTGCAGTGAATAAAAGTGGCTGCAGAGCTTGCAGATTTAACAGGCCACCCTCTACAAGGAAGCTTGCGTCTGCCCTGCAGCAACAGCACATGTTCTTCAGAATCCCAGTCCCCCTTTCCACCCATCTCCTTCTAGTCAACACAGATTTCCCAAGCACGTGGCCCATATATGGCCATATATTAAAAATGCTAGGGGTTGCGTGTGCCATCTGGGTAGATTAATCAGGAAGGATACTGTTTATTCATCTGGAAAGGACTGGTGAAGCACAGGGGAGGGTTTATCCCTGACATTCTGCATTACAGTGAATGCATATGTGACATATATATTTAGAAATTCATCACTCTGCATTTCAGGCCAAGCCAGAAGATCCTTTCTTTTGTAACGCTATCAATGCCTTTTAGTCCTAGGTCATCTCACATGACCATTTTTTTCAGGTGCTGAACTATAACCTGGTAGCAAAAGCATGTGTGCTTGGCAACAGGTTTTAAAAGGGCTTACTCTGAGAGACAAACTTAATGCTTGTGTCGGTATCGTAGCCCCCAGGTTTGCCACCCAAAGTCTTTGTAAAGAGGGACAGAGGGCTCTCCAGGTCCTCTTCATGGATCCCAGAGGAATAGCCTGGCTCTCCCGAAGGGAGAATGAGTCCAAGTAAGATGTTTTCCAACATCTGGATTTACATGTCTGTACACATTTGGGTTTTATACCCTCCCCTAAATCCATCACTTCTTCCCCTGGTAAATAAAACTACTTCTGTTCCCTTTCTCCCTTTCTCCTTGATTTCCTCAGGCAATTTCCATCTCTAAGCAGATTAAACTCCCGAAATGTCTTACATCATATAAAAAACCTAAACTTGAGCATGAGAAACCCTGCTTGCATGGGTCCTGAACTTTGCCACTTCCTTCTGAGTCAGCACAGTAAAATAGTTCAATGCTGGGTCTATATGCAATGTAAATGTATTTCAGCTAGCTGACTTAAATCTGGCTTGTTTTCAGGTATTCTCATTTTGAGTCATTAACTCAGATTCTGCTTCACAAGTTGTCAAACAGCTGCTCAAGCAGAAAAAGATCTACAATATGTCTGCAGAGCTGAACATTATTTATTGTTAGTGGGAAGCTGCAAATCAATTCACTTCATTTTCAGCAAAAAACCCCTAATGGCTGTGTGTATACTCTCATCTTGAAGTGCTCGCAGTTTTGCACAGGGATCCTTCTCTCTGCTGGTTGTCCACATTGCTTATCTGCAGGTACGTGTGTAGGCACTGTCTGATGCTTTCCTGTTGTCCTTCTTGGGTGAAAAAGCTCAGCTGCGGGAGAAAAGCTTGAAAACTCTTGGTTCCTATCCTTACAGACAGTATGGGTGCAATTGCACCTGGCTTGCTCACAGACCTCTGAAGTACCACAGCAAGTGTTGCATGACCCTCAATAATTTCCAGAATGTCTTGGCCCTGAGATACCCGACACCCAGCTGCTGCCAACCCATTAAAAATTATCCTAGCTTGTGACCATTCAGACATAGGAAATATCCATCCACAGTTCTGACCACTTTTTGGCAAGTTCCTGAATCACAGCACAGTCCACTTACAAAACAGGCTAAAGAATGAGATTTAGTGGGGTCAGGAAATAGCTGTCACTCTATCAAGAGAGGAAAGACAATTCACCATCTTCCAAAACAGGCCACAAGATAGAGGCTGTTTGTTTTCTCCTCTAGGATACAGTGGCAAGGCAGAAATGGGACAGTTTGCTAGATTAGATAGGGGTACCTATTGCAGCAGCCTCTCTTGTGGTTTCCCAAGGATTTCAGTTCCACTAGTCTCTTTACCTTTTGCCAGCAAGGAGGATCTCAGAAGAAATGATACAGCTACACCTCAGACAGCAGAAAATGCACATGGTTTTAAATGGAGTGCAGGAAAACTATCATGCTCATTATATCTCTGGAGGCATAAGACATTTCCCCCCTCTCATCCCTGACTGGGGAGCAGCAGGGTGTGAAGCAGCTGTAGATTACATGAAAAATGCAACTGCCAAACTTTTCCGCCTCCCAAGGAGTCATCTGAAGTAGATAGAGTTTCTTCATCAGCTTGCTCCTCAAAATGGGCTACTAATAATGTGTTGCCTTTCAGAAAGCCAAAGACATACTGTTTCCTTCTTTCTCTTCCCTTCCCAGTGTTTTACAGTTCCCCTTTCCATTTTTATTAGCAGCAGCCTAGAGGTCTGCAAACCTGAGAGGTCCCCAGAGGAGATGGTTTTTAAAAGAGTGGGCCTCATCTCCAGGTAAAGCTGCAAAATCTGATTGTGAGGTGCAGCTGACCCAGTAAAGCTAATCATAGCCAACACTGCATGCATTGCCTGTCCCATAATCCAGCGAGGGTTGATATAGTCATCTACCTGACTTCTAAAAACACTCCTTAGTGGGAGATGTCAGCTTAGTTTCTGGCTCCAATACTGATGCGGTATTTATTCGCAGTAAAAGGAAGAGCATGATGGGCTGGAGATGACTTCACCAAGGAACTTTGTGGCACCCAGGGGCTCTTGGAGCTGGTGACAATTCGTGTTCATGTCCAGATGGATTTGAATGATCAGGTGGACACGATGCAGCACTCAACCTTTGATTATCTAACTTTGAACTTTCTAGAGCATGAGTACCAAGAGAAAATGCACATGCAGCTCCTTGGAAGTAAGCCTTAACTTCTGTCCAGGTACCTCTGATTTTCATGGAACCAGTAGACATATGACTGCAGGACTGCTCTCCTACCAATTCCATGGAGCTACTCCTGCAAGAAGAAATATATTTTTTTTCTTTGCAATCAGATCACAGATCCACAGAAAGCTGTCAGCTGAGGTGGAAGTATGCAGCAGGGAGATACTGAAAGGATGGGGAAGGAGAAGCTGGAGTTTCTCTTTTGCTACCCTAAACTAGTCAACATGTGAAATTACAGCCTCAAGTGCTTAGAGATGTGGGAGTGATGAACGCAAACAGAATTTACCACTTACCTATAAATCGTATCTGTAAATATCTGTGGTGGGTTTGCTGCATGCCTTCTCTGTTTTGGCAGAAGCCATTTTACTGCATAGAGGAGTCTTGCTGTTACCAGAAAGCAGATGTAGACTTTAGGTCCCAATAAGCACCTTAAGCCTGTTGTTCTAACATGCAGACAGAGCAAATCACAGAGCTTTAAGGGTTGTAAATGAAATTATTCCATGACAGTCTGCACTGAAGACCATTCAGTGTAACAGCCCCAGAGGTAACTCTGAGCACCGCAAAATACCTGCTTTCCCCTTCTATCATTTGTTCTGCACTGGGCAAAGGGAATGAGAGAAAAATGGTGCAGGGTTCTTTCTGGATTTTGATAAGAAAGGCCCAACAACAAATGGCTTAATAAAATAGCTGTTTTAATAAGATAGAATAAAAAGAGGAATCTAGATGGTGAACAAATTTAAGTCTTTTAAGATGCTGGGAACCCTGTTTTTGTGCAGCATCGGATGGATGCCAGAAGGATTTTCCCACAGCGCAGTGCACAGATCCTGTTGGTGGAGAGGTTCCTCCTCCCTCCTGTGCCATGATGCCTTTTATTTCATTTAACAAACAGAATCATATACCTTCTTCTGATAGCATAACATCCACCAGCACACAGCACAGGCCAGCATGGAGCACTCCAGCAGATTTCGTTAAAACAGGTACTTATATTGACAAATAGGGTGCTCAGGCCCTAAGTACAAGACCCAATAGGACAGGCAGGGCTTGCTCAAGATCACTAATGCCTCAAATATAATGTCTTCTACAACCTACCAACAGACTGTTGTAATGACACGGAAGTTTCGGCACCAGACTGGAGTAGCTGCCCATCTGCTCTATTCTTTTACTTTGACAGAGACCAACAGCACGTTTTCAGAGGGCGATGCAGAGAAAAAAAGAGATTGAAAAACTTTCCGTGTTGTGTTAGATGAAATCAAAGTCCATTGCCTTGAGGCTGTGACCCAGGAGCCTAGAGCGCATGGGGAAAAAGGGAAGATGAAAAGCATTAGTTTATTCTTTTTTGCATTAGGGAGCCTGTGTTGTCCTGTAGCTGTGTGTTTAGATGTCTGGTTGTAGTGTCAAAGCTAGTGTTGCCCTTGTTCTGAGGACAAATATGTTGAGGACACTCAAGTAATGAAGTCTGTATGACTTAGTTTAGATTCACAAAGGATGCACTTGTATTTTCTTTTAAAGTTAACTTGACTCCAGATTTGGTGGGAAATATATTTACATGCTTTGCTCTTCTATTCCTCTTCCCAGAAACTTAAATTGGCTACAAAAAGTCTCTCAGTCTGTAACTTAGCATCTGCTATAATTGCATATATATTCATTTCATAACAAGACTTCCAAAGTCACCACAGGTCAGATAGGTTATACTGCTATTGCTACTTTTATATGGCAGTCAGCCTTGAAGTCTGCCAGGAGAATAAAGCAGTCCAGCTTTCACTGGGAATTGTTTGCAGCCTCAAAACGGCTGCAACCATTCACACGCAGTTCATGGTCAGAGGCAAATGTGCTCACTCAACTTAGGTCAGCTCTCAGCTAGCAAGAATTCATGCAAATGCACAATTTAATTCACTTGTGGTTTTTTTTTTCTCAGCATCAGGAAACTTCACTCAGAAAACAAAACTTCAATATTTTTTAATGGGATAGCATCTGACACATATGAGATGTTGCCCAGATGCGGAACAAGATAGCTTGTGCATTGAGAAGGTTATAAATTTACAAATATGCTATTGATTACAGCTTTAATAATTCATGACAGTAATTCCCATTCCTATTGGATGCATAAATGTAGGGGAGGTAAAAAAAAAACGAAACAAAACCAAAAACTTAAGCTACCAGACACTTCATTTTTACATTCCCTATAAAGACAGCATGGGCATAATTTTTTTTATTTATATATCTGCATATGTACAGATATATATTTGTACATACATAAATGTACAGCTAAAGAACTTCTACCATCACCTATAATTTTATGATGTCTCTTTTCAATTATGAACATTACTGAAAGTACAGTGCAGTCTGACAGGCACGTTGTTTCTTTAGTTCTCAAGCACTTTTACCTTGATAAGGATTTTCCAATCAGTGCCTTCCATTATCTGCCAGCAATGTTAATTGAAGATGTATTCACATCAAACACTTCTATCTTATCTGAAGGTGTGTGGAACAGAGTTCCAGTACAATAGAAATATTAATATTCTGAGACTGTAATTATGTTCACACTTCATGTGCTTCTAGAATTCCTTGCAAGTTAAAACTATCAAATGGTGCAGTTGTTGTGTCTCTAGATTAGTGATGAAGAAACATTTGATATCAGCTAGTAGATGGGAACTTCCCAAACTCTGAGATGGTTTTGATATTATTTAGCTCTCTTTATGAAACAGCAAAGTCTTAAACTTTTCTTAGGAAGTGAAATTTATCTGATAAGGAGGAAAAAAATGGTTCATGTAGGAGTTAGTTTCCTTTTCTTAAAGACCAAGATAAAAACACTTTTTGGTCTGCCTTTCTACTTCAGAGGGAAAAGAAAGACAGGGCTTTCAAGGCTCACTTAAAATAAGTTACCGGTTTGGGTGTCAGGCAGAAAAGTTAAGCTGACAGAAACTACTGAAATCAGGCATTTGAGGGAGCTGTAGTTATTAGCACTAATACTGAGTAGTATTACACTTAAAGGTAGTACTGAACTTACAGAGGTCAGCAATAGACCTCAGATTAACCTAAATGGAACAGAATCAAACACACTACTGATTCCTGCAGTTCTATGGGATATTTCAAGTGGCAGCAGTATATCTTGATTGCTAATTACAAATTATGGACAGACAAAACTGTAATTTAAATTGAAGTTGCTCATCGTGAAGTAGGGCTGCATTGATTAGCTGAGAACTGATGGCCTCCTCCTGCTGGGCAGGTACAACACGACTAGAAGGAATGCAAACTCCATTAAAATAAGTTATAAATTATGATTTTCCTTCTTTACTTACCTTTCCATAAAAAGCTTCCTCTGCAGCTAAAGGACATCTTTTCATAGGATAATAGTCTTATATTTCTGCAGAACAATGTCTTAGGTTTGGTCGCTGTTGAAGTCAATATTTATTGATACACCCATGATTTGTTATGCACTGGGTTTTTTTTGTATAAAAGGATGAGCTCAGTAATGTGTGGTTCACTGCCTTGAGATTATTCAGTTCCCGTCCTCTTTCCTAAGGATGCCAAAAAGCTAAAAGATTATGTGATGTGTCCATATTTTTGTGGAGGATAAAGCTAAACCAGCAACTAACTTGTCCTAACAGCCAAAGGGAAATCAGACACTTCTTACTTCTGGCAATTGTTGAGTTGAATTAGATCTGAATCAGTGAAATGCCCTAAACACTCCTTTGTGTCTCTCGGACAGTTGTTTCATATTTATTTCTAATCTCTTCAAAACAAACTTTATCAGGCAGGAAAATACATGTGCTTCTGGGTTGTATAACTCTTTATTGAAATTGCTTAGGATTTTGAAATCAAAGAATCGCAGGCATAGAATTTTGATGGGTGGATAAACACTTAAGGAAGATAGAGACTTTTAGTTTTAGAAATCAGCTCCCCAGCCTCTAACTATAAAGCTGAGAATTTGTCTGAATTAATTTCTAAGGTCTAAGGACCAAATTAGGAAATACAACTCTGCTGCTTTGATAACCAGGATTGCTTTCAAAATCCATATTCTCCGGTACAAGAGTAGCAGGAGTATGTAGTACAGAGCCAAGAGGTCACTCCTTGGAGAACTTGCCCTGAAGCCAGCTGAGGAACAGAGAAGAGGATGAAGGAGTAACTCTGCACAGCTGATCTGTAGCTCACTTTGACATGGCTTTGCTGTAAGTGTGCTTATGGCGATGTCACAGTTACCTGCAAAGATAATGAAGTGATGAAACATGTATTTGCCTTGTTCCACAGCACTTTCTCTTCAACACAGAGGGGTAACTTTGGAGAAAAAAAGCCCTTTGCTTATCATATTTTACCTGTGTTTTTTTTCATCTTTCTCTCCTGCAAAGGTGATATGAAGTAAAACAGGACTCTTCAAGGAGATACCTGAGATCCCAGGATAAATAATACCTATATATTTTAGTCTATATTAGAACTCTAAATTAATTGAATTTTTACAATATTTCTATGAAGAAATTAGTATCATTGCCATTTTACAAGTGACGTAAGTCATGACTAACTTTTTAATGAGCTTCCTCCCATTTTGTTCTGAAATGGCAAGATGGAGGACTCAGGGAACTACAGGCCAGTCAGCTTCACCTCGATCCTTTGGGAGGTGATGGAGCAGCTAATCCTGGAAACTGTTTCCAGGCACATTAAGGACAAGAACACCAACAGGAGTAGTCAGCATGAATTCACCAAGGGGAAGTCACACTTGACCAACCTAATAATCTTTTTATGATGTAAAGACTGCCTTGGTAGATGAGGGGAAAGCACTGGATATTGTCTACCTTGTTCAGTAAGACTTTCAACACCGTCTCCTGCAAGATCCTCATAGAAAAGCTAATGAAGAATGGGCTGGATGAGCAGACAGTGAGGTGGATTGAAAACTGGCTGAATGGCTGGGGGGTGCTAACCAGCAGTAAGAGACCTGTCGCTAGCAGTGTACCCCAGGGCTCAGTTCTGGATCTGATCCTGTTTAACATTTTCATTAATGATCTGGATGATGGGGCAGAGTGTACCCTCAGCAAGTTTGCTGATGACACAAAGCTGGGAGGAGCGGCTGATACACCAGAGGGTCGTGCTGCCATCCAGAGGGACCTCAACAGGCTGGAGAAATGGGCTGACAGGAACCTCGTGAAGTTCAACAAAGCGAAATGCAAAGTCCTGCACCTGGGAAATGCTGAGAGCTGACCAAGTGGAAAGCAGCTTTGCAGAAAAGGACCAGGCGTCCCGGTGGACACCCAGTTAACCGTGGGCCAGAAACATGCCCCTGTGGCAAAGAAGGCCAATGGTATTCTGGGCTGCAGTAGGAGGAGTATTGCCAGCAGTTGAGGGAGTGATCCTTCCACTCTACTCAGCACTGGTGAGGCCACCCCTGGAGTACTGGGTCCAGTTCTGAACTCTCCAGTGCAAGACAGATACAGAGCTGCTGGAGGGAGTCCAGTGAAGGACCACAAAGATAATGAAGCCACTGAAGCCTCTTTTGTATGAGGAAAGGCTGAGGGAGCTGGGACTGTTCAGTCTAGAGAAGGGAAGGCTCAGGGGGATCTTAACAATATATATAAATATCTGAGAGGAGAGCGCAAAGAAGAATGATCCAGGCTCTTTTCAGTGGTGCCCAGTGACAGGACCAGAGGCAACGGGCACCAACTGAAGTGCAGGATGTTTCCTCTGAACATCAGGAAACAGTTTTTTACTGTGAGAGTGACCAAGCACTGGTACAGGTTGCCCAGAGAGGTGGCGGAGTCTCCATCCTTGGCGATGTTTAGAAGCAGCCTGGTCATGGTCCTGGGAATGGGCTCTAGGTGGCCCCGCTTGAGCACGGGGGTTGGGCAAGATGACCTCCAGAGTTCTCTTCCAAACTCAACAATTCCGTGGTTCTGTGAATTCAAACTCAAAAGCAGGAAGGAAGAGATGTATCCTAGAGGAAGGTATTCAGTGCCATTACTTTAGTTGTTTATGTGTATAAAGTTGATTTTATATAGTGTAGACACAGAATTCTATCCAGGTAACAGTCAGAAATGTATAGGCATGATAAAAGCACCTAGATGTGTTACACATACTTTTATTGTTTACTATTTGTGTGGTTTTAAATAAAATTGTTTTCCTGTTGTACTATAAAAATGCCATGGGGAAAAGACAATTCTGATGACCAATTTAAATAAGCAGATGATGTCCCCTTCCTTTAAAATCAGCATGGTACCCTTGCATCTTCTCCCTTTACCCACTCTTTCTTCAAAATTAATGGCAACCTGAAGCATCAATATTTCTAATACTCACAAAGATGAAACAGGCAGTTCTTGTCTACCAACATCATTCAGAAATCTTAGCAATGAGTTCCATTTGCAAATGTCAAATACAAAACTTTTTATTCTTTTATATCTGAAGATGTTCCCACCAAGCATTTGCTCTGTGTGCACAATGCAACATTTTGAAAGCAACACTTCTCATTGTCAAGTAGTTTTTCTAAATGCTCCTTATTCAAGTGGGTAAAGAAAGCAATAAAAGATTTTTCAGCAAAACAAGTATTAAAGAGAACAAAATATTAGCCTTCCACAAAAGTTTTCAGTTGTATTCCATCACCTTTTCTTTCAAAACCCAATACTTTTCAGAAATCACTCATGAAATTATCAAAATGGGCACAAGGGTTTCAGACTTTTTCTCTGCAAATATCATAGGAAAGCTGAACAGCTGTGGAGTATGATGTGCTGAGGGGGTGGCGGGGTAAGCATCTGCGCAAGGGGGACGACACTTCCTAAGAGAATGTGAAATAGGGAATGAACATGTGATGTGGGTCTCTGCATGTTTTAACAGATCTTAACTTCCACTTGTTTGCTTTGTTGCTCTCTACTAACAGAAGTTGCTGTGTATTATCAGCATGTTGTTGCTGCAACAAGACATATTGAATTACAGAAATAAATGGTGAAGGAGGCTTCATGGAAGGTCTAAAGCAGGATGAAGTACACTGTGAAGCTGTCATGGTTTAATCCCAGTCAGCAACTAAACCATTTGCTCACTCCTCCCCCTGTCCTGGTGGGATGGGGAGAACTGAAAAAAGTAAAACCTGTGGGTTGAGATAAGAACAGTTTAATAATTGACATCAAATTACATATGATAATAATAATAATAATAGTAATGACAAGGAAAACAATAAAAAGAGACAGAAGTAAAACCCAAGAAAGACAACTGATGCACAATGCAATTACTCACCACCCACCGACTGATGCCCAGCCAGTCCTCAAACAGCAATCCACCCCTCCCAGCCAACTCCCCCCAGATTATATACTGAGCATGACATGCTGTGGTATGGAATATCCCTTCGGCTAGTTCGGGTCAGCTGTCCTGGCCGTGTCCCCTCCCAGCTTCTTGTGCACCTGCTTGTTGGCAGAGCATGGGAAATTAAAAAATCCTTGACTTAGAATAAGCACTACTTAGCAATAACTAAAACATCGGTGTGTTATCAACATTATTCTCATACTAAATCCAAAATGCAGCACCGTACCAGCTACTAGGAAGAAAATTAACTCTATCCCAGCCGAAAACAGGACAGAAGCTCTTTCACAGCTGTTTGTCTAATCCAATAATTTAAACACCTCTGGCAAAAGAGATTTCCACAATTTTTACAGTCAGCCAGCTCCAATGCCTCAGTAGTCTAAAAGCTCTTAATAATGTTCCTTCTATTACAATTGGGAATAAATTCTTCTTCTCAGTTCATCCTCCAGGAGCTATGTTGGCTCCTTTGATCATCATTTATGATAACAACTTATGTAATTTATTATTGTATTGACTCCAACATTACACCTTCTTTTTCCTGTATAAACTCATTCCTCCAAATTTTTCACTGAAGTGAACTGAACTTTCCATGAAGTTATATTTCAGAGACAGTTTATTCTTACAACTCCTCTCCAAACTCTCCCCCCGCCCCCGAAGATATTGACATTTCTTTCCTTGCTTTTTTTTTTTCCTATTAAGGAACATTTTTCGGGTTTTTCTTTGAAATCACAAGGCCTTAAATTTAGACTTTCTTTTTAAAAAAGAAGCAAAACCGAGACTGTCAGAAAACCAAACAACTCTGAGGGATTTGACTTCAAGAAAAATGCCAAATATCATGAAGCTGGTGATTAAAATTGCAAGAGCTGGCAGCATGACAATTGCAGGTGATGAATATGTATGCCAAGGCTTTCCAGACATAGTAATTAACAGATTGAGGTGCCTGAATGCTGCATACAACAAATTTAGAAATGAGGGTAACTTTTTGGCTTTATGCTTTGTTCTGTACTGAACATCCTGCTGTACCTCAGAAAACACACAGGGGTCACAGCAGAAAGCCACAGAAGATAAATGATAGAGCAGACTCGTCTGAGCAGCACACCACCTTCAGCAGATGTGTAGAATATGAGCCCATGTATAAAGGATTTTTCTAACCAAAAGGAAGGCATTTTAGATGCCATTGGGCATGGATATGGCTCATCTCAGCACCGTCCCCTCGCGTTCAGAGCAGACTCACGGTGCCCACACCCAGCTGGCGCCTGTATTTGGGTCTCTGCCACAGGGACTCGAAGCAGTTCACCTCCCACTACCAGACATCTGCCCTGCGGTTTCTCTCCCCACACGGGCACTGCTTTTAGTTGGGCTAGAGGCAGGGTTATACTGAAGGCATCTTCCATAAGGAGAACACAAGAAATGCCCTGAATGGCCAGGGTAGCGGTCCAGCTAGACCAGTATGCCGCCATGGTTAGGAGCAAAAGGGGATGCAATTTTGGGAGAGCGTGGTGAGCCTGCTCAATTCCTTTCCCCGCACATTTCAGCAGCATGAACTGTTGTGCTGGGCATATTAGAGTTTCTTTCCTGCCTATTGGCTTTGCCTCTCTGTGTATGGAGCCATGGTCCATGAACTTTCTAGACCTTTCTTAGACCTGCTGTTGATATCTGCCTCCACAACCTCCACTGGCAGCAAATTCACTACCCAGCCTCCACTGGCAGCAAATTCACTACCCAGTCTGCAAAGAAGTGCTTATCTTTTAGTCTGCTTAAACCAACCTCCTCAGTGTGTTCCCCTTGTTACAGTGGGTGGTGAAGAATAGATCTGCAGTCACTACTGTTTCTCTGAAGAAACAAAAAACTGATATGCTGGTATAAAATGCACATTTAGCTTGACACCGGGTCTGGAAGCAGCAGAAGTGGAAGTAATAGGAGAAGAGGGATTTGGGGAAAATTCTAGATTATTTAGTGTAAAGCAGGCACAATTTAAGCTCAAGCAGGTAGGGAGTTATGAGAGACAGCAGGAAATACATGGAGAATTATTGAGGCTGCACAGGGAGCTGGGTAGAGATTGTGTTGATGGCCAGGTAGGGGACAGATGGACATCAGTTCCAACTAGAGACAATTTTCCATGAACACCTTGCTTTCCACTGACTGCTTCCAGGTTCCGATATCAACAGGCACACTGAAATATGCATCAGAGAGAGATTATGCTATCTCAGAGAGATGCTGCGCCAGGCATAAAGTGGCCCTTGAGCACAAACTGAGAAAAGAACAAACAAGTTAATGGTCTTTTCTGTTTGGGTTTGCCTTACAGCACTTTAACTGGACCATGCTGCAGGTGACATTGTGTATCCTCAACCACATGATGATGCTGAATCTTTTTTTTTTTTTTTTTTTGAGGGGGGGAGTATATTCTTAATTTCAAAATCTTAAAAGTTTAGAGTCCAATTATTTTTGGCAAAGAAGATTGGTGGTGAATGATTTGTGTCTGTCAACTGTCGAATTAACAGTCTCCTAGATCTTGTTCTTTTGAAGACACATTAATATAAAGACAAGAAGAAAACAGAAAAAAAACCCCCAAACTACAGAGTCATGTTTTAGTCAAGCAAAGTCACAGAGAAGATTCAAACAGCTTGGTGTGTTTGACTGAATAAATGAAATATGTAGATGAAAGAAGATCCAGAAGCTTTTGATCCCTTTCATATGTTTTTGCTCTGGGGGTTGAGAATTGGGACATAAGATCATTTCAATGTATTCCTGTCTCTGCTTTAAGCAGAAATGAGTTTCTATAGTAGGGACAAAAGAGGAAAATGCCATCTGATCTTTAGCATCAATATGGAGCACACAGGATGTGTAAATATGCCAGAGAAATGCATGTTAGATTTTCATCAGCTCTTTCATTTGAAACTGAGCACAAGATGTCACCTGCAAAGGCAGTCTGGTGCTGTGGAGAAATCAAGAAACTTATAGTACTGTCTCTGGCCATTAGATAGTCAACTGAGGTGTGAATGAAAGTGGTTCCTTTTTAAGATCAGAATGAAAAAAGTTCCCTGTGCTCAAGGTGGGAAAAGGGAAATCAAGTTCACTGGGAAGGTCATATGAAACTCCTGAGGGCCTTAGATTTGTTTTCTGTGGCACATGTACTTTCCTATATTGGCTGGTAATGTGATAATATTTCCATAACACGTGTATTGCATAGTATTGCATTTTTTAGTGAATAAAATAAATTATATGTAAATATTAAGTTATGTTTTAAAAATGTTCTTATCTTTAATAACTGACTTATTTTTTGGCTAACATCTTGCAGATGTTAGAAAAGGAAGGGGGCTGCATGAGAAATAGATAACTGGGCTTATGAAGTTTATCAAATCAAGCACTCTTGAAAGAGAGAAATAGTACATTTGCTCTTGCTCATGTACTTCCATAAGGAAGCATCTCCCAATAGCTCTGAGAATGGAAGAGGTGCTCTTGAGCGCTATCTGTATCCGAACTGGGTAAGGAAAGCTCTCAGGGAAGGTGACTTGAGCATATGCTATTTTATATTTATAACAATAACCTGTTTCAATTTAAAGAAGGGTCTACTTCTGTGATTGTGATCCCCTTTTAAGCCAATCTGCAACGTGCAAACCCACTCCTGGCCCTAGGGCTTTTTCTTTCCCAAACTGTGTGGCATATCGCAGAATATCCTAAATAAATGTTCATTGAATATTGCTATATTTTTAGTGGAAAGAAACTGTCTTGTTTCTTCCTTCTCTTTTGTGAAGCAGTGGCATAAATCTGGCCATACCTAGCTTTTCGGATCAACCAACAACTTGGCGAAAACTGTTAAGACATTAACTTGTTTTGATATTAGTGCTATTATCTTTTAATCTGCCTGAAAAAAAGTGTTCCTCACAATCTTGAAAGATTTATATATTAGGTTCTCTAGTTGTTGCAATAAAAATTATAAACCACATCCCTTGAGTCTTTTCTTAATAATTTTTTAGCCAGTGCATGCTAATGAACCCTCCTCATTTATTTACTCGAAGTACCTTACTGAGAGGAAAACAACAGTGGCAGAAACAAAGCATCATGTTTTCAGGCTACCCTTAGAGATTTCACAAATGCGGCAGCAGCTGCAGGTGTTCTTTGCATTAAATTGCATGTAGTTGATCTAACAGGAACATCATTCTGTATCAACTAGAAAAAGCAAACAAGCCCCAGCCTAGGAATGTCACTTCTCAGCTAATAATAACTGTCTCTCAGAAGGCCACTAAAATTCTAGGGATTTTCCATCATTTGTGCACCTGTTTTGAAAACCCACACTTTCAGACCAGAAGATTTTAAAAAGCCACATCCCTGATGCTAAAGGCATCCATCCCAGGAAATCATCCGCAGCCCCCAGCCGATGTGGCAGGTGGGTGCGCGGAATATGTCCCCCTCCCCAAGCATTCGGGAGGATCTAACTAGTCTTTGTACCCCTTGCAGGGGGCGTGCAGCCCCCCAGCCGCTTCCCGAAGCCGGTGCTGCATCCTGCTGCCAGCGCCGCTCCTGCTGTGGCTCCGGCCACTGGGTTTGCTGCTTCTGTCCAAGCCACGCCAGACTTCGTTGCACATCGGAGAAGGCTTGGATAAAAATTCAAGGTAATGCCGTCAGAAGGTTAAGCAACACAGGGGGTAGGAACAAAACAAGAATGAAATGTAATGGCATATTAAACAGAAAGAGTAGTGAGGTACATTATTTTGCACCCCCCAACAGTGTCCATCTTTTAAGAGCTTGCATTTTGCTGAAATAATTGACTGGATTGTGTTTTTCCTCCACCTGTCTGTTTACTGTAGCATTTGGGTTTGCTGATCATCCATCAAAAAACCCCACGTCAAATCCTATATGAGGGCCCATATGAGAAGATACAACTTATGAAATGGGTGCAAATATTTCCCTGCTGCTAAATGGAAGGCTACACTTCCCTGCTGACACAGACATCAAAGCAATAAATAGAAACAGGCCAGTAAGGATTATAGGTAGAATAATAGGATTTTCACAGTGCATTACTAAAAAAGAAGAGTAGACTGGCTGCTACACAGGACATTAATTCTTTAGCTATAGCCTGAGCAGTGTGCAAAGTTTAAATTGATTTGTCCCAGAAGTATATGAGTCACTTTACAGGATATTTTTTTCTTATTTACTTATTAAATGATGCACCTTATAGCATTCATTTGTTGAGCTATTTCTCTGCTTCCTTCCACTGCATGTGTCACTGTATTATCCGGACTTCTGCTCTCTTCTCTGTATTTTCATTCAATGAGGGGCTGTTTGCGTTATAAGAGATCAGGTCGGTCTCATTTACAGAATACTCTAATATCTTCAGAATGCCTTTGAGGAAACAGGCACTTGAGTCCGGTCTCTCCAGAATATTTCTGTCCTGCTAACAAGGGGTATCCTTGCTTTTTGGTTCTTCTGCTTTCCTGCTTCAGCTCCCAGCTACAGCTTCCCAGCAGGACAGCTGCTTGCCACGAAAGTGATATGTAGTCTCACGTGCAATTCTGTTTGCCACAAAAATTCCAGATCAGCAGGCTTTGTGTTGGGGTCCTTCCATCGTGCTTCAACTCTTGGAGCCTCTTCCCACTTTTCCCCTGCTGCCTCTCACTAAACCCTGTGTAAACCTTCTCCCTCATGCCTCCTTGAATATCAGACACGGCACTTTCTCACGATGCTGGACGGCTGTTCTTGAAGCATTTCTGAGCACTGCTTCTGGCCTGGGATCTCATCAGACCATCTTTCATTTATGCAGTAGAATAGAGCCTGTGTCTCCAGTCCACTTCTCCATAACGCACGGGGAGGTGGGGAGAAATATCCTTTTTGCTAAACTCCCTATTACTAGGATGCCCTAGTGCTCGCCTGGATGGACTTCAGAGCTACTGTTACAGTTTTGCTTCTGAAGAACATTTGCTATTGAAACTTGGAACATTTCTGGTTTTCATATAAATATGAAGATGTTTGCATTTCTCATACAGCTGGTTTACAACTGACCGGGAGATGAAGGTCTTGGTTAGACATAGTGTAAGTTTCCATTCTTTCATTTGCTTCTGAATGAAAGTTTCATTTCTGGCGGTTGAGGCAATGTTTAGGTTGTGATCCAGCATCGTGAGTAGTTGGCATAAGCTGACTATATCTTCCCTGGATGTCTAAAGCAAGCTGTTCGGCTCTGTGGCATAGGCTGCACTTTATTTATGGCTGCTCTGTGTGTAAGCATAAAACCATTGCTTATTCTTTGTAGTTAATGTTGCAGCTCATGGAGACAGCCAAGACATTTTGGCTTGAACCTTGTATTTAAATTTTTAAAGAACATTGATCTTCAGGATTTCAGAGATGTCAGCGGGGGAAATAATGATCTCAGTGCTGGATGGGTCTGCACAAGCAGAGCGAGCTGAGGTGAGCGGGACTCGGCACGAGAGCTCTCCCTGTGCTGGGAGGAACACGCGGCGCAGCACTGCATGCAGTTTCCTGCAAGAATAGGGGCTTAGCTCCACGCTGCCCAAGGTTTCACTTAAAAATGGAATCTGTTTGTGTGTTAATATATGTATAGAAATACACTGTTGATAGTTATATATCTGTATATACCCTTCCACAGTGATAACGGGCTCAATCTGAACTAAACATTTCTCTCTCCCTAGAAGTAAGAGGTTTGGCAATTATACAGGGGATGGCCATTGTGCTCTGATGGCTGCCTCTATAATTCCCATAGCACACCATTTTCACCCAAGCGCCTTGCCTCAGATTCTGTCTCCTTCCAGTCACTGTCAGTCAAGATCGGTAGGGCAGCATCACGGAAACTCAAGTCATTGCACTTGGAGGAACTGGGATGTACCAGCAGGATGCCCTGGCCAGGCATCAGGGAGGAGGAGGGAGTTTTTGTGTTGGGGAAAGCTCAGCAAAATTTAGGATAAAATGGAAGTCAAAATGCATGGGCGAGAGAACAAGAGAAATCAACAGTCATTATTACTTTTTAAATTATCAGTTGTGATTGTGAATCAAATTTAAGTCTATATGAAGTATGAGGCTCTTCTCTCTCCAACCCCAGCATCTGCACAGATGTGACAGGGCACACAGCAAGACCAAGCAAGTCCTACAAAGCTTTTCTTAGAAGCTACTTGCACAGCAACCATACTCTGAGGGGTTCATTCAAGCTCAGGGAGTTCATGACACTGTGCCCTGTGTAAATATCCTATCTCACAGATCCTGCCTTGAAGGACTTAGCTGTAGGGATCATTCAACTAGTCAACTCAAAATGAAATGTAGTCTAGGGGCATGGTGCGAGCTTTGAAGAGCTAAACCAAACCCAGCAATCTTCCTTCTCTTCTGCTATGTCAGGTCAGCTCAGTTTGTCTCGGTTCTAGTTCTGACGTCAGGTGGGGAAATGAGTAGCAGGCACAGGTGAACTCTTTAGAAACAAAGAGGCAACTTCTATGCAGATTTTCCTTTTTTACACTGTGAGTGACAGAAAATAGACAATTCCATCTGGAATTTTTGTTTCCAGTTTCAATGCTCGTTAAAGCTTTCTGCAAGACATCCACAAATTATTGAGAAACACTGCCTCATCCTCACAACCGAACTTACCTTGCACAGAACAATTCCTTGCTGGAAGGAACAGTTAAGTGGCAAAGAGGAGGCTGGGGTAGACTGGGGCTTTGGCCCACCAGCGTAGCTGCTTTCCAGAACCCCCACTGCTGTGGGAGAGTTAGCTACACATGAAGCCCTCTAAACTACCTTTGACAAGCCTGTATCTGGGTTCCCAAAGCAGGGTTGGGGTCCATTTGACATTGGGTGGGGATAGAAGGGTATGAGGAGCCCTATGATCATAAATAGTTTCCTCTGACCATTAGAAAAAAGGTTGTCCCTTCTCAGTATAGTGGAATATCTAGAGAGTGATGCCGAAAGGAGAGTCTTAGTTTGTGTGTGCTCTCTGTCCTGCAGGCAAGGAAACAGAGCTGCTTTCAAAAACATTTTGTAGGAACAACATGAAAAGCGAGTTTAGAAAGACCTTCAATAACTTATTGAAGTTGGGAGGCGGGAAGCAGTCAAAAGCATCAGTAATAAAACTGTGTAAGTCTCTTGACAGTGTTTATTTAGTGATTTTCAGTATTTAATAACAATGGATATTGATTAAATAATGAATAAAATTTATTAAGCACACATAGTCGAGTTAATTAGATTTTATTATTTGAGTAAGGAATTGGATATTAAAAATTCAAGTCTTCTGCCAGTAGCTGGCCTTACAGAGTATCACAGGGAAACAGCCAGTGCCCCTATCTAAGCAGCTCTAATGTTTTTTACCACATCTCCAGTCCTAGCATGTACAGAATGGAGGAGAGTGGGGAGTATAATTGTTCCATCTCCTCTGAAGATCGTGTACGAATTGCAGTAGATGTCGCATTGAGTGGAATTAGGTGATAAATAAGACCATAGAAACTGAATAATAAACCCCCCTCCCCGATTTTCACTACCAACCCAGAAGTGCTGATTACTGCCTAGAAAAGGCAAAAGGGTAATGACTTGACTTTTTTGCTGTTAATGAAAAAATCTTGTAAAGGAAGACTATAATGAAACTAAGCCGTATAAATAAATTAGACTATGTAATAGTAATTTAGGGCATTTTCTCGCAGTCCTCCAGTATGATTTCCCCAAATGGTCTTTTTTCTTGCATATAGTTCCCTTGCTCAGCTCTTGGCTATGTACATACTCAGATGCCCTGTAGAATGACGAACCAGGTGCCAGTTGCTCTGTCTGCGATGTCTGGTGTGCATCTGTCACCACAGGAAGAGAAACCAGCGCTATTCTATGCTGTAGTACAAAAAAGCCATCAGGACTTTCCTCTGTACCCCAGGGCTTTCCTTGACAGATGCTGTGTTGACACAGGCATTAAGCAATATCACGGCAATGCTTAAATGACTGCAAACTTCCCAAGTGAGGCTACTATTACAGTGGCAACAGCCAGAATTCCCACTTTGAGCCTGCCCCCCTATTTCCCACCACCCGTCCTCCCTGGGGAGCTGGGGCAGCATCACCTGCATCCCGCCCCCATCCCATCAGCAGCGAGGAAGGCGAAGGGCTGAAGGCAATCTGCGCTCAGGGCACAGCAGCGTGACGTGCACGCAGATGAGCTCCGGGCTTTGGATGCACACCGCTGCCACAGAATGAGCCGGCGAAGGCAACTGGTCCTCCTCCTCCTCCCAAAGCCCCATCCCTTGGGCCAGCCGGGAGGTGGAGCGCAGCCGAAGCAGTGGTCCTGCCGCGGGGTGTGGGACCGGGGCCAGGCGCCGTGCCTTGGTGCACGCTCAGAGGTCACCTCATGTCTAGCCTGGGCCTTTAGAGGAAGGAAAGTATTTTCTATAGGATGCCGAATCACTCGTGTGTGTCTTGAAAAAAAGTAGAACCGAACCCCCATGCAGAGCATGGTGCCACACTGCACACCCTGTGTCTGGGAAACAGCTGAACCCACAAGAGCTTGTGGTTTGCTACAGCCATGTAGAAAAAGACTTATAGAAAACATGAGGGAAAGAATTAGGTTGCGTTATGGTAAGAAAAAGTAGAACGTATTTCAACCATGAGAAGGTTCCCTGGAGCCCTTTCCACTCTTGCTTTCTGTACATAGATAGATGGTTAAATAAATAAATAATCTTTCTTTCCTCCTGGAAGTTGTGCTTGACAGCTTTGGGGGCTGGGGACTGGGTTTGAACTGATGCAGATGTGTGCATCTGGCATATCGCTTTTTCTATTTTCTTTGTTTTTAATGTCTCTGACACCTTCAAACACACACCCTTGAGGCAGATCGAGTTTTTCATTCTCTATTTTGGCATTTATATGCTGCCTATTATTATTCAATACTGACACCACAAGAGTCTATGAAAGCCATAAATGGGTCCCAGGCCCTACTGTGCTGAGATCTACATAAATATATACCTGTACCTCCACAATAACAAGGAACGTTATTATTATTATCTCTCCTTTTTCCAACATTTGTTGAAATGCACATATGCAAAGAAAGCATATATAATAACATATGCGAGTCCTGACAGTCACGCAGATGGTCTAATCCAGCTTTAAGGGCCATCTATATGAATGTTTTTAAGTTAAATTAAAGCCATGGCATACAACCCAGCATGCCACCAATTAAACATATGCATGCATACTTTCAGTGAATACTTACCTACTCTCCAGAATCTTAAGTCTCCCTCCCTTTTCCTGGAAAATCTGTGGATATTTACACAGACCAAAGGACAGTTTTGGATGTGCTATTGCTGCAAGCAGTTCACGCTGTTCATTCTTTAGTCCTGCTCAATGCACTGGCTGATTGCCTTGCATGTCCTAGAAGACAATGATGTGCTCCCCTTGAGGTCACGCTCTCTCCCACACACTGCTATCTGCTCCTGTCAAAATGATTATATCATCCTCTCCCTGCCCAAGCACATTCCCTCTCCATCTCATGAAAATCCTGAATGCTAGGACCTGGAAGAGGTTTACAACACATGACCTGCAAGGAGCACATCCAACTGACCGCACCGGTGTCTGCATGGAGCTGGCACTACCTAGCCAGCACCAGCATGCTCTCTTTTTGCTGGTAGAAACAGGCTTTTCAGTGAAGAACAAGCACAGTGCTTTTCAGTCTACAGCAGGCATGGCCGTGGCAGAGGCACGCAAAGTCATCAGGACCATCCCAAACAAATCCTCATTAACAACCCACCAGGGTCATGCAGACCTTTGTCCAGCACAGACACCCCACAAACTAAGCCAGGGCTGTTGGTGGAATCTTTGCCCTCTCACCATGCTCCCTGTGAAGCTTCCACTTCTCCATCAACTGCCACATTTTCTGTTTCTCATTATTAACAACCAACTTTCTTAGGGCCAGCTTAATAAGAGGGCTGTTTTTCAGCCCAGGATTCATATTCATATTCATATTCATATTTATTCTTATTCTTATTCAATTTTATCTTCCTTATTCTTACTCTTACTCTTATTCAGCCAAAGAGCAGAGAGTTTGTGGTTGGTGTAGGGTACTGTGTGAGGGTGCAAGAGCTGCTTGGGCTAGCATCAGTGAATCATGGCAAATGAAGAGAGCCAAACGCAGCACAGTCTGGCTCCTGCCAGTCATGGAGAAAGAGAGACATGCCTGGAGGAGACTGCTCACCAAAGGTCTGTTTGGTTTTTTGGGGAGAATGAGCTGGAGCCAGGGAGTGAACAAATGGTTGCTCAGTGTTGGTGAACAGTTCAGTGTGCAAGAGTGTGAATTAACTACATATTACTTGTCAGGGTAGACAGAGCCTGTGAGGATATGGTTGAGAGCTGATCGAGCACAGGTACCATTTTCTTATGAGCTGATTTTAAGGGGTTTTATTCCTCCTCACCAACTCCCCCCTCTCCCCCCCCCCCAGTTTTTCTATGCATCTTGAGAGGCTAAACAGAAATGCTGAGACTCTAAGCCTTTATGGGAAGTCCAAATTTATGTTGTGATATGGTTCAGTCCCAGAAGGGATGAAAGATTGTCCTCACCGAACACCTGCCGAACAGGCATATGGTAAGTTCTCGTGCCAGTCCAGCAAGAAGTTGTCCACGTAATGCAAAAATGTGTTAGCGCCTCTAGCAATGCTGGGAGTTTTTACGAGAGGAACTGAGGGCTTTGGGGCATGAAAACTAAAGTATCTTCTTAGCTGTAAGTAAGTTACATAAGTAAATACAAGGAAATTATATTGCTGAAGAAAAACTGCTGTTTTGATTGATTTTCATTACTTCACACATACTTGAGGAAAGCAGAACTTGATTAGTCAGAATTGTTTTGCAAATTTCATTTGTCTTAAGTACTCTGCACTGAATTCCTCAAAACAAACCATGAGTACTCAGAATGGGAGTTTCTTTCTCTACCTTTTAGACTAGGATGGTGCTTAAACAACTGCAAAAAATCGAAATAATTTGGAATTTACTCAAAGTTTCTGTTCTTTCTTCATGTTTTGTTCAAACCTAGACCCTTCAAGGTTATGGGGTTTGAGGTTTTTTTCTTTGTTTTGTTTGTTGTTTTTTTTGTTGTTTTTTTTTAATTATTTGACATAAACCTTTTCTATTTTTTCTATAAAGAGTTCTGAAAGTCATTTACACATATTTCACTGTAATGATCTCACAATCAGAATCTTGTACTTGATTTATGTCAGTTAGATTTGATTAAAAAATTAGGTAATGTGGTGTTCGGTTTTGTATCCTGACTGAATCAGTGTGACTCCTGGAAGTAAGTCTCAGCTCTGACTGTTAAATACCATTTTACCAGAGATACTTATATTAGTATTGTTTCTTCTGCAGTTATGGAATTAGAATCAGTCTGAAACTGAATCTAAAAGAGACAGGATGCAGCTAAACAAAGCTGTATAAAAATCTTGAATATTTATAAAAGATAGATGGAGTATGCTACTTATCTCTTTCAGCAGAACTCATAAATCAGCTCTAAAATATCTTATTGGAAAAGGTAGGCTTACCTCAGTCCAGTTTAAATACAAGTTTTCTGTTGGTTTGCACCCTGCCCTTACTTTGAATACACAGAATATTTCTGGACTTACTTACAGACATTGTCCTATGGAACAAATCAGCTTCTTGTCTTTCATTCTAATTCTGGCTGCTTCATACTGTCTGACATATATATATATATATATAAAATATATACTTATATGCATAGCTGTAGTAACAAAAGAATTCCAGCTTGAATTAATTACAAAGATGCTTAGTATTTTCTTACTTTAGTTCTAAGTGCTGCATATGTTGATGAAGACACTGACATCTATACGTAACCTATTTCATATAAAATAGAATTCTGATATCAGATACAACCCAGGGAAGGTATTTCTGAACCTGATCTCTTCTAGGTGGAGTTAATCCCAGGGGTTCAAGAGAACCTCTATTAACCCACCACCAATCATTTCTTCTCTCATGTGTGGTTTTGGGTTTGTTGGGTTCTTTTGGGCGGAGCGGGGGACAGAGGGAGGGATGATGGAAGTGGGTTCTCTAACTTCTGCTAATCCATGAAATTCTAGTAGGCTATTCTGTTCTTTGAGCCTCACGAAAGGCTGAAATCTGTATGTTAATCCTATTTGCAGGATGCTTTTACTCTGCATTTCTTTAACAATAGCGTGAATAATTTAAATCTTAATTTAAGATTAACTTCATCATAAATTACAGTGTGGAATTTGGAGAGAAAATCACTCATTTATACAAATAATGAAAGCTAGATTTTCAGCAATAGTGATGATAATACATATTCTTATACTTGTGAATTATCAAATCTCTTAGTTTTTAATACCTAGCCAGCATTAATTAAGAGATCCAATGGATCTCAGCTGGAAGCATGACGCAGCGGCCTCTCAAAGGCAGCTGCTGGAGCGCAGTGGGAGTGCAAAAGGCAGGGAGGAAACCCAGGAGGACACTTAGTTCCTAACCATGGACTTTCTGTCTCCTGTCTTCACTGTCCAAGAAACGACTGCCTTTGGTCAAAAAGTAATCATGTAGCAGAGGAAAGAAAGTGAGGAAAAGAGAAAAAAAAGTAGAAACCAAGGGTGACCACGGACCAGTAGCAATATTGCCCACCGTTGTAAATATGGAACGGGGAGAGGGAAGGTGCTGCTGGCTCACATGTTCTGCCCCACAAAAATCTTCCAGCTGGAGCAGGGAGAACCTCTCAGAGATTGTGCCATTGCCAGTCCGGGTTTGAGGCATTTCCTTTTGATTCTGCCTCTCTGCAAATGGATTGAAGCTAGCACTTCCAGCCACTATACCACTATCTATTATTCACACTCAAATATCAGGCAGTTCAACTGAACCAGAAGTCTTGTTGATTTAGCAAAGTACAAAAAAACCCCGTGTGCTGTAGTCCGTGACACAAAGAAGCTACACTGAACTGAAAAGAATGAGCAAAAAGCAGAGGGAAATAGCGAGAAAGGATATGGTGCACATGCAGAGCCTTCAGTGTGATGGCTAGTAAAGCCTGCACCGAGGAATAAAAGGGGGGCAGGAGTGAACTGAAAGGAAGGAAGAAAGTGCAGCAGAGGAACAGGAGAGTAGTCTATATTGAGAAGAGATCGAAGATAGACAACTAAGAATATAGGAAAAAGAATTTAGACCTCCAAATTTAATATCATTGCTCAGTAGTCTTGGAGGCAAAAAAATGAACATGAACATATTCTTTGATTACCATGACACAGAAGTTGAAAGGGACACTTGACCCAAGCACAGGTATTTCTGGTCTGTGAACAGAACACCTTTATTTTGAAGGATCTTCCTGCCTTTAACAAATTAAAGATAAATTCTTGTCTTATGGCCATTTTCAGAAACCATGCCTTTTCTGTGGCTTTTTTTGTAACTTTGTTACTTCAGTTCACACCTCGAATGCCCTTTTTCTAGGATTCTTGTGTGGCTGTACCTTGTACTATCCAGTAGTTTTAATATTTCTTCCTACTTCTTTCTGGAGGCCATTCTTCCCATTTGAAAGCCTGCCACAGCTTCCACAATTGTCTTTCCTTTCTCTGCAGTTTATTATAGCAGTGACCATTTTGTGTTTGCTGGCAAATGCAACATGACTGAATCCGTACGGAACTTTAACAAGCATCTCAGATGTTTCTTATATTTGTCATTACACGAAGTCCTCTGTATGTTAGCCATATGCATATTTATACATAAACTTGCATAAATTTGCACCGCTGTTTGGTCACTGTATGAGAATGACTAGTTCTCTTCTCTGCATTGAGGCTCAGATGATGAGAGAAATGTTTATTTTTTTACTAGCATCTCTTGAAAAACACTATAAAATGCTTGCAGATTCTTTAGATCCTTGCTAAGCTACCATGTGGTTTATAATTTCAAATAGAATTTAGTAATGAAAGAAAGGCATATGTGCACCTCCACTAACAGACCCTAGTGAAAGATGTTGCCTTTTATATCCTCAGGTTTCTTGTCTCTGCCTTGGTCTATCTCTGCTGTTTTATTCCCTTTTAAGTTGGTGACCAGTATGGAAAATACTGAGATTCATTACTACTTTTTAAGGATGAAGGATATAAAAAGAAAATAGTTTACTTGTTGGCTGACAGCTGAGAGCTGATTACTAC
This sequence comes from Astur gentilis, assembly GCF_929443795.1. Lineage (NCBI taxonomy): Eukaryota > Metazoa > Chordata > Aves > Accipitriformes > Accipitridae > Astur > Astur gentilis. The sequence continues at coordinate 19,675,886 of NC_064897.1, forward strand.
ATGAAGTTCAGAGGCATTTCAAAAATAGAATTTATTTGGTTACTTCATTTTTTTTCAGGTGAGATTTTTGTATTTTCATTAGATGTGGTGAGTCTTGCTTTAGATGACTGAAAACTGTGTTTGCAAAGAAAAAAATACAGTACAAATAAATCAATATTACCACATCGTAAAATGTACATTTTTCATTTAGTTTAACAAATCTAGAGTAGATTATTCATTCTAATACTCATTCACACAGTCACCGGCCTCTGTTGAGTTAAGGCTGAATTCCAGCCATCACATTAAAGCTGCCCCATCACTTTCCTATAACTGATTTTGAGATGAAAAATTTGCATGACTATTCTGTTATGAAAAAATGTTTTATTCTTCAGAAAGTCGGAACAGAACAGTTTAAAGTTGTTAGGCAGGAGAAAAAAATGAATCCTCATTTTATATATTTAATGTTCCAAAGAGGATAAACTCCCTCAGTGACGTTATAAAGAATTTTTGACTACTTAAACCAGTGTAGCTTTCTTTTGCCATCAGAAGAGGTACAAGCTGGTTATTTCAAGATTTATGAAATACTTTTTGAGGCAACAGATTCTACCCTCTGAAAAGAACATTTATTTTTCACTGAAAAATCTAAATTAGAAAATCCCCCAAACTCTCTTTCATACTCGTCCCACAAGATAATTTAGGTCCATGATTGCAGAAATCTCAGTGCCAAATTCTTCTTTCTCTTTGATGTTTTTGCTAGAGATTTTTAATATTTCATTCCACATTTCTTTTCCTCTTTTCTCTCTATCCCACAACAGTGCCATAGCATAAAACTTCGGAGCTGTGATGCTGAAAGTTGATACTCTGATCAGCTGCTGGTCAGCTTCAGATCACAGCTGAAAACATATACAACACCCTTGAATTTTTTTTAACATGGTTGTTGGAGAGAAGAATCTCTTGATATCCCTTTTCCTGTCATCCCCATTTAGCAATTTTTATGTATTAATGTAAAAGTGGCATACGGATGCGATAAAACCTACAGAGGGATAATCGCCCCTTCTCCCTAAAGTAGTCCTGCAGAGCAAATATATCATTCAAATCCTTGTGTCTTGCTGCATGAATGGACAAAAGGCAGATAATAATAGTTTCCATGATCAGAAGACCCCTTCCATAATCACTGCCTTCCTTGGGAAAGCCAGGTGGCCACAGTTTTCAGTGCCACGAAGAACCTGTGATAAAGTACTTGCATGACAGGACCCAGATTTCCAAGTTAGAGATGTGATAACCAAAGAACAAGCAAACAGCAAGCTGAAGACAGCAGCAAATTACCTTTTGAGTTCTATTGTCTTTAATTTCGCTCTGAAAGCATTAACTGAAGTCATAAAAATAATTTTTTCAATTATTTTCATCTTTCGGCATATGAGGTAGCTAACGTCAATTGAAAGCAATATTATTTTTTTATAATATCCATCCTAGAATGGACTGAAGCCAGTAACCAAGAAGGAAAGCTTTCTGGGCTGGCTTTAACCTCAACCATACCTAAGCTAGCGATGCAGAGCTGAAAGATTTTGAATACTGCCCTCTCCTATTTTATGCTTTCTGCAACTAGGTATTTTTTCACTCATTTGCTGTCCCTGCACAACAAAGGATGGCCAGTCTTCCTACAGTTTAATATTTTGGGCAGTTGTTCATAGTGCTGCTAGGATTTGCAAAATTCATTCATGTGTGCGAAACAATCTTTTGTAATTTCTACTTCCCACAGTGCCGGTGTAACTAGACCACTGTTTGGGTTTTTTTGTAAAGAAAAACTGGACTTCAAACTTTCTTCAGGTAGACTCGACATGAGGATAAACAACCGTTATCAGTATTGGAATGTTTTAAAAAAGAAAAGTCTTCAGTCTGAATAGAAAATGCAATCGCACTAACCAACAAACACACAGAGGGAGCTTCCAGTCCAAGCACAAACTGATCAGAAGCTGTATCAGCTGTGCCCTCGGTTCAGCGAGGAGTAATTTGTAGCTTCCTGAGAATTTGAGCTTCCTTTGAAACATTGGTCATTAAGTATCACTAGAGACAGTAAACTAGCCTGGGTAGCCACTGGTCTGCTCCACTGGGGAAATTCATAGGTTTCTTGTGCTTTGGTCCGTTCACATTATTCAAGGTTAATTGGCTATTCTGCCACTTAAAGCTATTTTTAAGCTTGCTGTTTCACTAGATGCTACATAGATTTTGGATTTTCTGATTTAAATGTCAGTGACAGAGAAAAAATGCTGGTTTTTTTTAATATTAGTTTCAGACTGTGCTTTAACTATTGCATGCAGTAGAGTCCCAATTATTGGTCCCCCTCTGAGACATGCTCCCTTCCCCATAAGTTATTACCTTTTCAGTTGGCCCATTTGTTCAGTCATCCAGTTAGACAAATATATTTGGTACTGCCAGAGACAGCCAGGTGGAAGGACTGCACTGCTTCTGCTTAATCAGAACAGAGCTGTCCATGTAGGTCAGCTTGAGGCATCTGTTATAAGAGAACACAGAGGAAATATGTTAAATTGCAACTATGAGACAGTTTTTGTCCAGTTGGACTTCTCAGTGACTTCTACCCATTTCTGCCCAGAATGGCTGCAAAGCTGGGCACAACAAACCTCGAAGCAAAACACTTAACAAGCTTTTTCATTTTATAAGCATTTCTTCTGGAGACTGATTTCCACCAGGACCTTCCAAGACATGAAAAGCAGTTCAGTCTCTTGTTCTCCTAGTTCTGCTGCTATCAGAGAAGAGGCAGCAAATAGCCTATTTTCCTTGCCAGAACTCGTTCTGTTGAACTAGAAGAGTGGTTGGTAGTTTGTGTCTAGAAAGCACCATGCCTACTGTTTATTTGTGCTCAAGGAACAGGATCTTGCGGTGCAAAGTGAGATAGATCTTGCTTTCCCTCATGTAGAAAGATGTATTGGATGACCTCCGTGCTATGAGTCTCTTCTCACTTACTCATAGTGCACAGTACTCCCTGTGCTTATTACTTGTGTGTAAACTCAAAGTAGGAGGTCTCTGCAGATAATCAGGGTATGTTCTGGAGAGTGAAAGTAAGATCAAGCAATAACTTAGCCTTGTTTTATTTATCCAGAGTTCAGTAAATCTGCTCTCCAGACTCTTATGAATGACAGAATAAGAAAACAGCTTTACTAAGAGAAACTACTGTAATCCTTGCCAGGTTTTCTGACTAATGAAGAAATCATGTCCAGTGATGGGAGCAGCCTCAGTTAAAAAAAGTTACTGCAGAGACGACTGTCCCTTTACAGTGAGTTTAACAGAAGCAGCACACATTGTAATCCTTGAACACATATCTGGCAGACCCACTCATCTGTCCTTCCTCATTAAAAAAGAATATCATTTAGGAGTAGCACCACTACTAAATATTGATTTCCTTTTGGTCCCATTCTTTAGTACGTGAGGATGAAAAAAAAAAAAAAAACAAAACAAAAAAAAAACCCAAAACTGTCTATCTGTAATTTTCTATCAGTAAAATCTGGACTGCAGAGTGGTCGCATGGTTTGCCCCAGCTTAGGTGGCCAGGAATACATCATTACATATCTTTATACCTAGATGTGCCATTCCTGGGCTATGAACAAAAGTACAGAATTAATTATATACACTCATTATGTTAAACTCTTCTTTCAAGCTGTGTGTCAAGCTGTGTTTTATCCAATAGATATTTTGGGAAGGTAGACTGTAATCAAAGTTCGTTCTGGAGATGGCATCTGCAGACAACTGGAGAGGCCTGAAGAGTTCTTCACTGTAGAAAACTGTTGTACGTTGAAGTCTCTGACAAAGTGTGCTCAGGCAGGGAACTTGTCAAGCAGAAGTAAAATCTAGATGTTTAGAGCTGGAAATAGTGAATGATTTGCCTGAACAAAATGAGTTTGAGAGGATGCTGAGGTCTGAACATTGTTTCCTAAAAGGGAAAATGGTAATCATTTAAGGGAACCCAGAAAGGAAGGTAACTAACTAATCACATAATCAAATCAGATCAGAGGACATTAAAAGATGGACAACAAAAGAAACTAAAGATAGAGAATTTTTTTATTTCTTTTTTAGTGCCATCATCCTGAGGAAGTCTACTAGAGGATGCTCTGGAAGGAAAAGTTGTTTGAACCCTGGTGACATTGATCTGAGGAGTGCTGCAGTCTACTGACTAAGGGAAGAAGTATCGCCCAGACTGACAACTTAATTATAAAAAGTTATATCAGCAGAAATTAAGATTTTAAAAAGCAGAGTGTGAAGAGAGATGTAATATTTTTCATTTTACTGGAAGAATGTGATCTCCTTCTGCATAAAAAAGCCCAGTATTTTGTGCTTTTCAGGGGGCAAAATCTGTATGAATAGTGAGTTTCTAAAGACGACGGGATACATCATGCTTATATTTGCACCAGGACAGAACAAAAGGCGAGATGTTGTTTATTTCTCTCAGCATTGTGAACTACAGCAGCAGAGACTGCATTGTTAATACTAGTTTTCTCAGTTCAATACCAGATCTGAGCACAATATTAATTTATGTGACACAGTGATTCCTGTGGAACACTATCTGATCTTCAACTTAGAGTTTATGAAAAATCCTCCAGTATAGCTCTTTTTTCGCACTTGCAGACTTGGAAAGAATAAAATTAAGACTCTAATTAAAATTATGTAAAGGCTGCACAATTTTCTGTTAACAAGATCATTTGTTGAGTATTTTTCCCACATCTAGTGCAGTGTTCTTCAACTTTTTGGCCCTGCTTTTCCTCAGGGAAAGTACAGCAATCTATCCGGAACAAACAGCTTGTGTTTAAAGAATACTGAATTGTTTATCGGTCATTTTACAAAGGGCATAATCAATATTTATTCCAGTCACAATTAATATTCTGCAAACACAAGGCACATCATGTCCTTCTGAACCCAAGTAGATTTTCTTTTTACCAATGCAATTTTATAAACTGTTAGTTTAGCTGGCTAATTCTAAAAGTAACAAATCAAGCTATGCATATGAACTAGTTTACTGGTAAAAAAAACACTTGACCTTAGCTACGAGAAGACAGAAAGAACAATGTATATTTTCTGCAATAATTAACCAACTATATAAAAACCTGTGATTCTAGAGTAAAAAAACCCGAAACAAATCAAACCCAAAACCTTCAGTGAATGCGTCTCTAAAAGTCAATGTTTGGGTGTCAGCAGTTTGTATAAAAATACATTTCACAAAAAACTGTGGCACCTTTGACAGTGGAATGTTCTTCATTTGTATTTCACTGACCTCTGAGAATGAAATTCTATTCATAAAGCAGTTTACAGAACACATTTGGGCCCCATCACTAAGATTAAATTAATCATAAAATGAAATTATTTAACCACAAAACAGTTTTGTCTTGGGTGAGGTAGATTCTGATTCTGATCTCATTTACAATGGTTTTACATCAGTGTAATTTGATTTCACTGAAGCTTATGCTGTATAAAAGAGAAAAGAACATGGCTCATATTTTCTGCATGGTCATAAATTGCACACAATTGAAAAAAGAGGAATTTCTACTCCGGGAAGAAATCCATGCAAATGTATTTTGCTAAAATTGGGCAGCCTGTTTAGAGTGTGCTATTTATATTTTTTTCATAACCTTAGCTCTAACCAGAAAAGATGCTAGATTTCCAGTGCAAATTGCTTCAAACCAGTCAGGTGATTCACTTTTGTTAAGGATTCTTAGGAGAAAATGGAAAAAAATAATCTAGAGAAATTCCTGGAAGAGGAACATGCTAATTAGATAGTGTCATTTGGGAATATTTGTATTTGTTCAGTCCAGTATTATTCAGGTATTTATCAGTAGTCAGAATAGAAAAGCAAGGTGGGGGAAGATTCCCAGGCTGTTGCAGAGCGTCTTACTGGTTGGGACCAGTCAAAATCATGTTATTTGAATGAAACAGAGAAGAATGGTTGTGGTGTCCATGCTGAATTGCTCCTCAAGTTGTGGCCACATTTTAACCAGCTCTAGCCATGTTTTAGCCACCTTTTTTTTTTTTTTTTTTTTTTTAACTTACCAGAATATTTGTGAAGTAATTCTGAAGAAATCTCTATTGTTGCTCTCATAAAAAAGCCTCCCAGCTAGCAGAACATAAGTGACTACCTGGGTCTCTCGCAGCAAAGGCTGTAAGTTGCAGGGTCCTACAAAGGTCTCCAAAACAGTGCAGCCTTGTCTCCTCTTTTCTCCTCTCTTGGAGAAGAGGAGTTTCCTCTTGGGTACTTGTCACCTAAGAAACATGCTTCTGCACATACCTCTACATGATGCAACAGGAGGTCAGAGGTACCCTCTAATCTGTCATGCATATGTACATACTACATTCAGTGGGATCTGGGTTAAATTTTAAGAAAGAAAAAAAAAAAAAGAAAAAAAGAAGCAAAAAAGAAAAAAAGGTACTTTAGACAGAAGGAAAGAAGTTAAATTCAGTATTTCCTGTGAAATGTTTTCCTGTGTAAGGGAACATGAGCTGCTAAACGTGCACGTAGCTTCGCTGTGATTCTTCGTTTGGAACGCCGCATAGGAAATGACTAGCTCCCCTCTAGCTCCACATCACATGTCGACTCCATAGGTCAGTGCCTGTCCATCCAGCCACCGCAGGTAACTCAAAGAAAGGGCTTTCAGATTACTACAGACCTACAGCACCTAGCCACGATCTCATCTTTTCAATGTCTCCTCTTGACTGCACTAGGAAATTCTGCTCTTCACTCCCTTCCCTGCCCACACACGTGTGCCCACACACCTGGAACATCAGCTGCTGCGGTGCCCATGGCCAGGCACCTGCATGGCCCGTTTCCCCGCCAGCGCCTTATTCGCCATGCTGAGTTTCTCTCCAAATTCTCTTCTGGGTCTGGCCTGCAATCTCCCATGATCAGCTTCATCTCCCTAACAGGGAGCAGGGGCCCCAGCAGGATAAATCCGCCAGCATCCCCAAGGTGCTCACGTTGCAGCGGTAGGGGGTATAGAGCACCTTGAGTTGGTTCGTAGTCTGAGTGTACTTCTGATGAATTGTGAAAAAGGGGCAGTTCCTGCCATTGCCTTGCACACACAAGTGCTTCTGTGGTCACTGGCACGCCTATCCAAATGGCAAATATTTCCTGAACTGCCAATCGCCTAACAAATGTAATGTTAGACACCAATAGAAAGTGCAGAGTTTGATGTAGGACTTTTCTGTTTAAATTAGAATTGACCTAGACTTAGAAACACTGCCTGTTCAATGAAAACATCTGCACAGAGCAGAAGAGACTTTCCTTTTCTACTAAGGAAGCAGAAAAAAAAAAAAGAAAAAAGCATAGAGATGACTATTCTGATGAAAAGCAAAAGGAATCCTTCAGCTTTTAAGTCATCTCCTTTTTTTATATTCTAGAACAATATTTTCAGAGGAAAAAGGAACCCTACGAAAGCATTTAAAGATCCAGCTTGGCTGCATATTAAGGTCTTCATTAATGTGATTTAAAAATAATCAAGTATAGTTGCTGGGGTTTTATGCTTATGGGTAATCTTTGTTGTATTACCTTCATTTTTTAGGAAGTAGATGGAACATGTAAGATCTCTAAGAATACTGGAGAAGAACTAAAAGAATATTATTTTTAAAATATAGGTGGAACTAAAAAAAAATATAATTAAGTATTCTTAATGAAGCAGAACAGCTTATACGGTACGATTCTACTCTGCATGAATAAGGATAATAAAATCAGAGATTTTGAAAAATGGAAAATGGAAGAAAATTTGTGTGAACAGGAAAATAACTTCCAACAGCTATTCAGTTGGAGGAATAACCTACAAACTCACAGTGCAGAAACAGGCCTGGGGGATATCAGATAGCAAGTTGTACCTCCATCTGTAATGGCTCCATCCTGGCTTCCAGGTTTGTGCTTTGCAAACGCAGAGATGAGTGGTCAAAGAACAGAGAGGTAAGTCATCCTCTGTTGTTGCTCTGCCACAGGCGTAGGGAAACCTGACCCTGTTTCTTGGTGCTGTGTTCCCAGAAATGTGGTGATGAATGGGAAAGAGAGAGTTCAGGAAAAGACATAGAAACTCTTGCAGCAAACGACTTACCATAAAAAATTAAAAGAAACTGAGAAATAAAATAATTTGGCAGCGAGATGCCTTGAGAGCAGGTGGTGGGCATAAAAGATGGTGGTCTACAAATATTTGCTAGTTAAATTGAAGGGTAAATACTCTCATTGTACTGCATAAATATTTCTGTGGAAGGGTAAACAACTCCATGGAGTGACAAATATTCCAATTTATAAAGCAACATTTACTTTACAGATATCATAGGGTAAATATTTTTGGAGTGTAAATATTCCATGGAAAAATATTGTTCTGTGCTCTGCATAGAACAGTAGCTAGGACCAAATGAATTAAATAAAAACCAATTATTTGCCAGGTAGAACAGCAATATGACATTGCAGAAATCTCATTATAAACCCCAACATATGATGGGGAATGTCCTACACAAGCTACTCAAGAATCTATGGGCTGGCCTGAATTCCTTTTTGGCAGAAAACCTAAGCAAAAAGTCCCAGCAACTCATAAGGAAGTAAAATCACACTGTTAATTAACAACCAACTCCCTACTTTTCTGAAACAAACTTGGAGGCTGGCAAAACTCTGACAGCAATTTAATTTATGAGATCCTGATTTTTCTCCAAGGGATTACCTCCCACCCTACAGAGTTAAATGAAGTAACTCTAACATTGCATCTCACCAAAGCATTGTTGTTCTCTCTAGTACCCACTAACATTGTAAATGCCCATCATTCATGTGTCAAGACATCCCTCAAAAACATAACATCAAGTGAAAATAGATGCTGTTCTTCACTTAATTGCTGAGATGGGATATCACTCTAGAGGCCTCTAGCCCAAGACCCCTGTCCAGAGCATAGTGAATCACAGTGGTTGCCGCAGGCTGTGTCCACCCAGGTTTTTAATATATCCAAGGATGGAGACAACCTTATACACTTTCTTTAAGTGAAGTAAACCACCGCTAAGATCTCCATCATATGAAATGGATCGCTGTGCCCAAACCGGTAAATCACTGCTGGTAATTCCACAATGGTGTCTTGGGTGCACATCAAGGCTAAGCATCCATCTAATCTCAAACAATGACATTTCAGAATTAAGCCACAAGTTGGGACACTACCATCTACAATTTAGTGGGTTTATAGTCTGAAAACTAATTTTCTGGAACACTTGGATCTGACAGTGCAGCAGTCTTTTGGCTGTTGTTAAGAAAAGCAAAAGTAGGGATTTGTATTGTCAAGATGTGCTTATTTCACACACAACTCTTTCAGTACTGAAAACCCAACACAAAAGACTCACTGAAGGAATAGTGACTGAAGAAAGACATTACTGAAGAACGTGACACTTCATACCTTTACTGCTGGCTTCTTCCAGTTCCCATCCTTCTTCCTACTAGTTTTTCTTTTAAGAATAGTCCAGCATATGGCCTTGTGGTTTTAAAAATGTACGTGACATTTTTCCATATAAGAAAAATCTTGCTGGACCCTGTGGAAAGGAAAACATTGTATAGCTTATCATAATAATCTGTTCTTAACCCCCTTTCTTCTTCACTACATGGAGGGTAAGGTTTACCATATTCTAATGAAGCTTCTTTCCTAAGTTTTCTCCTGTAGCTATATTACAGGCAAGGAGTTACACATTGTGTTATCCATGCTGCTTATTTTACTTTCTAGACTGCCTCCCCATTTCCAGCTAGTCGGTCTGGTTTACCCAAAGGCAAAACTTTTAGATTCTTTCCTGAGTTTCTACTGTTTCAGCATCTCTGAAATTCTCAAAAGCATTCCTACCTTATTAAATATGCCTAATACTAACTGGGTCTGTAAAAATGCAGCCACGTTTCCTTCTACTGGTGTGTCACTATGAATGAATTTTCGCATCTTGTTCAAGACCTCCAGCAACTTGTACGTCTCTTTCTGCTGACTCCACAATCTGCTGTTTACAGGCTGTAATGCCGTGGTTTGATAGTCCCTGCCAATGTCTTTGCCAGGGCAATCAAATCAATGCCATCACGTGTGGCTTCCTCTCACACATGCCATCTCATCTTTCAGCATTCCTGCTTCACGAGCCCATAATTTTGACTATGGGATGCAATGTGACTTTTTCTATTCAGGAAGGAGCAGCTGTTTGGCCCCACGCTTCGTTCACCAAAAGCAACAGGGAGAAGAAGCCTGCCTAGCAGCAAAGAGTGATCTCTGAAAAGCAGGAGGTGAACGCCGCCCAGAACCTCTAAAGTTAGACCCAATGGAGAATTTGAAACTGTGGTTTAGTGGGAAGCAACCTAGGCTTGGCAAGGTAGAAGGGCTTGAGGGACTATATAGGTGTTTTCCATCTATCTCTAACATCTGATTCTATTATAGCATGACTAATCTCACCTTGCTTTAATATTCTCTCCTGTAACCTGTTCCATGTACTTATTGCCCTTTCAGTAATGCAATTATCTAAGAATTGATGGCCATCTCGTCCATACTAAACACTGCAGTAGGATAAACTGCATTATTTCTGAATCATCTGCAATAATGGATTGTGAAATCTAGAGCTGGATATCTCCAGGCTGCACGAGTTCTGCCTCTTAATTCCATTTGCCTCATTTTCAATTAAATCACCAGTGTGTGAACAGGGGTGCCAGAGGATAGAAAGGGAAAAAAATGAAGTAAAAGACAGAGATTGAAGGAATAGAAAAGTGTTTTATTAACCAGGTGAACATGGAATTAGAAGTGAAACAGGTAAGAGAGAGAAAATAAAATAAGAGTGGAAAAATTAAAAATCCTCACCACTGAAGGAAGATATACTCACTGGATATTAACAGTGGGACACAGAACTTTCATTTTGATATCTTTAAATCAAGTCCACGATATGGATGTACTGACTAAAACCCGTTTAGATTTTAATTCTATAGACTGCAAGAAATTTGCTGGTGACTTTCCAGTTTTTGCTGGACAGATGTTATATACACATCACAAACCCCACCATCATCGTAATTGGTAGCCTTGTTGACAAGCTTCAAAGAGATGCCAAATCATGAATAGTTGTGGAGACTCAGCTGCCCAAAATGAAAATCCTTGATGCATTTTGTCATGTGTAATTGTGCTAGAGAGGTGCCAGGGAAGTGCTATCAATATCAAGTTACACACCAGCAGAAGCTAAAGGACTGGAAAAAAGGGCCAGATCAGATGACCTTATAAATCCTGCACAGGAGGTGGGATGGAGCCAAAAATACAGGGGGATAGAGCAAGAAGGAGAATACTTGGAAGGAAAATTCTTTACCAGAAATCTATTCCTACACTATTTTAGCTTTCTTTGCTGATGAAAGGTCTCATTGTATTCCTTTGATGCATCACAGGATGAAAAACCCACCCATGGAATGTAATTCAGATAAGTTTAAGTAGGCAAGAGAGAAATCAAGATTAAAGTCCCAGAAGGAGAAAGGAACAAAATTCTCCAAACACAAGTGATGGTAAAGGACTGTACAATAGACATGAGCAATGTCAAGAAATGCTGATTAACATAGTGCTATTAATTACACCAAAAAGATTAAAAGAAGAGCAAATTAAGGACAGAAGAAATGGTGGCAGAAATAGAGGATAAGGCAAGAGAGAGGGAAAAATACAGATCAGGATCGTGGAAAAGGAAAGTGGCACAGAAGGAAAATCTAACCAAAGGAAACCAAGAATTTATTTGGATTCAGTCGTTCAGTTTTTTCAGACTGTTGCCATGTACCTTTCTTGGGCAGACTGTGCAAAGGCACTGCTTGCTGCTGCACCTCTTGCTGCTATGCTGTTTCTTCTTCAATGTGAAAACATTATTGAAATCCCATTCTCACTACTTCACAAAGATTGCACATGCTATCACCCATGTTGCCTCATTGCTAAATGCTTTCAGAATGTTAATGGACAAGTAACGGGTGTAGGAAAGCCCATTTTGTAGATTAGATTTCTTAATGGACTTTCTGGAAGCATGAGAAGTAATTAATCTCCACAGTAACGTACTATCACCTGCTGCTGTGGTTTTCAAAATATTTTTTACCAACACAGCACTTTTTGTTTGTACAGTGTTGTGTCCATTTGCTTTCTGAATAGCGGAGGCAGGGTGTGTGTGTGTGAGATTTTCTTACTGTTGTTTCTGTGGGACGAGAGGTCCACAATTCTACACAAAATATGCATACTTCCCTCCATAGGTATTCAGTAGCTTTTATGCCATTCTTTGCAATTTTTCTGGTGACTTCACAGCTGAAAAAAATTCCTTTCCTCTCCAGTGTGTGACAGTCCAGTCTCTGCAGCCACGTAATGCCTGAAGCTCTCACCATAGACAATCCAGAGATCCTTCATTTGGCCCCAAGATAAGCAAAAACCTGATTTTGTGATCACCTGCTGAATTTAGTGAGAGTTTACAGTTTTACAGGACTTTCAAAAAAACAGCCCAGTAGCTTAGGCTTAGTAGAAGACATACATTGGAAAACATTTGTGTTTCATAAATTCCTTGAAATTCCTTCACTAATTTAAAAAATAGTTCCATGATTCTTTCTGATGTTGTGATCCCTAGTTTGCAAAACTGTAAAATTCCCTCAGTGCTAGTACAGGTATTGCACCTGTGGAGTTGGGGGCATTTGGCAATTCTTGGAACTGACTGCATGCCACATGTTGTTAGTGTATTACAGAAGTTCTGTTGTTCCTTCATCCTTCCTCTTTGGCATACCTGTGTTTTCAGATGCGAGAGAAGAAATGTGGAGCCAATAAACTTACAAACACTGAGCCAATGGTTTTCTGGGCTTGTTTGTCTTTTTTTTTTTTTTTTTTAAAAAAAAAAAAAGCAAGATGAACTTCTAAATCACATTTTTGCATTAGTATCCAAATGAAGAAGACTTTTTTTTTTTTTTTTTACTATTCAAAATAGAATAAAGTTGTGACAAATAGAGTTTGGGAAATAGAGAATAGAACTTCCAAAATTGAATATTGCACACTTTTTAGTGTAGACTGACATGCTAGTTAATGCTGAGAAATAAGGCGTTATGTAGAAAAAAACCTCACTTAAGTAGTTATCCTGTTTTCCTATGGAGACTAAGGCTCATGTAATAATACCGTCTACGTGCATCTGCCACCACACACTTTTGGATGCTCCCTGCCCCCACCCCCCCCAAGTAGCTTTTGGACCATTGGCAAATTGTGACTTTTGTTGCTAAAGGGTAGAGACCTCAGGAATGGGTCATTAAGCACTTAAGAACGTCCTAGTACTTAGGAGATGGAGCAGAGAAAGACCCGCACATCTCACATGCAGGAGCAGCTGCAGCAGAAGCTCACGCCTTGACAGACAGAAGCAAATCTGCGTATGAGCGAGGTCTGTGTCTTCCCGTGGGGAATCCCTTAGATGTCTCCCTGGGAGATACCAAAGTCAGTGAAACATGAGGCTCATCTCTGCGTGAAAAAGAGATCCTTTATCCCATGGAAACACTTGCTAAGGATCCAAGTTGGGCTCAGAATGGATTATAGGCAAAAAGCATCCTTTCATATCTGCTCTTGTTTAGATTTGAGTGCAAAGCTTTGACTACTGCCATTTCAACGTTACTTGGTACATAATGAGTTAATTAATAAATGACAGCCATTTGTAAAATTAGATTTCTTAATAGCACTGGAGAAGAAAAGTATTTTAAAATGGGTTTATTTTTAGTTTTCAACTTAATTTTGCCTATTTGGACAAATATGTGCTTGCAGCTAATGACAAGGGTAGAACTGCTGGCCTGCTAGCCTTTATTGACATGAAACCATCTAATGACGTGCTGGTTTTCTTAATGGAAAGGGCAGGAAAGTTCCTTGCCATTATTGTGAGAAGTGTTGTCTTGCACACTCCAAGGTAAGCAAAGAGCAGCTTTCAGCGGAGAGCATTTAGAGACCTTTTTCTGGGTCAAGAAAAGAGAGAGAGAGCCTGAGTGTGTATGGTTTTGGCGGAAAAAGGACAAGTTCACATCTGTTCTATGGTAAATTATAGGGAGGGAACCTACTGCCTGGGGGCTGAGTATATTTCTGTCTTGTTTTCTCAGTTACTGCATAGAGATCTTGGCAACTGATAGATCAGGCATCCACTGTGTGAGAGATACTGCACGACCGATTTGTGCTTGGGCTATGCTCTGCCCCTTGCAGATGAAGACCCTGTGTTATGGATGGAATAACATCTCTGCTGGGACTCCTGGCACTTGAATATGGGTTATGTGAAAGAAGCGCACTCTTTTATTCTTTACCCTTGAAATGATCTAATGAAAACACCAATCCTCCTCTTCCAAGATCAACATTTTTCTAGAATTGCCCTTGTGTGCTGTGATTGTTGTCAATAGGCCTCTGCTCTCTGCAGCCTTTAGGGATAATGAGAAGCCCTTCCCTGCATATTTTTTTTTAAAAAAAACCACATACACGAATCTCACACATATACTATCCCAAAACGCAATTAATGTGCTGCATTTGAAAGTTGTTCATGTTCTAGCAGCAATGCCATTCATGCACACAGCTATTCCATTTTGGGAGCATGCCATTATATATCAGTGAATTTATTTGGAATCCATTGCAACACCTATTTTTGTCTAGTAACTAGCATACCTTAGGAGTGGTTTCCTTTTTGTGTTGGCTGTATTCTTTCTGACTGAGCCTTACGGCCTGGTTTGACAAGCATTTCTTCCAGAGAAAGTGGCAGCTTACACACTCTGCCACCAGTGGATGCTATTTTCCTAGCCCAAATCTTTCTCAGAGCGACAATATTTTTCTGGGGCAGGGTAGTGAAACAAACCAAGAAACTAGGAAAAAGGTTAGTTTTTAACCCATTCCCCAGTCTACTTCACCATACAGCCCCTGAACTGGCATAGCTGAGCAGTACAAGGTTTGGGATGAGCACCCAGGGTTTACTTAATCTAGCAAAAAGAAATGCTCATAACACTGTGGGTGTGGGATAATTTCACTGCTCTGAGAGTGAAAACTGGCTTGAGCATCTCGTGATATTTAATGATGGGGACAAAGTAGTTTCTTCCATTTTCTCTCAGCTTGTACATGGCTAAGTGTGATCCCAGACGGGGCACATCTCATCTCTGTGCTTTCATTTACCTACCTACAATAGGGACTCTACATGCACATCCCTTTCAGAGATGATCTCTAGCCACTATTTGTAAACAATTTTGCAGACAAAAATCACTGTATAATTGCTAAGTAAGTACATTTTCCCTGAGATTCTGAAACAGGCACTCAGATGTGTAGTAAAATATTTACCTGTCCTCTGTGTGGAGAATTACACTGTTCAGGGGGACTAGCGTGAGCCTTTTCAAACTAGCTGGTTCACAACACAAGCTGGTCTTACGTTATATGGTGCTGGTGAGTTACCCCTCAGCCAATGAATGTGGGATCACTGGGGTCTGGGTGAGTGATGGGGAACAAGACATTGAATGAAGCTGTTAAAACTCCCATCAGAGCTGAAACTCGTTTGTAACACGGAAGAGAAATGGGAAAGGCTAAACCAGTGTTTCACTCTCAGACCGTAAGTAATAACAGTCATGAAAAAAGAATCACAGAAAAGGCATCTTTATTTTTGGTGATAGCTTGTTCTTAGGCAGCTGTTAACTTGGGCAGAGGTTGTTAAAGATGAAATTGTAGTATTGACATTTCAGTACTATACTCTTTGTAGATATAAACTATAAGAGTGATAGGAATACATGAAAATAAGCTGAAAGCAGCAGATCGCCTACAAGGTTTGCATATTTGACAGTTTTAACTAAGCTTCAGCTAAGACACTAGATTTTGAGAAGGGACTAAATATCTTGGAAGATTTCTAGCCTTTTAAGAGTTAATTCTTCATAGGAAATTAGCATTTGCTTAACAAAAAGAAGTCTCCAGACCAAAACCATTTTTATCGGAGGTGGATAATGAAAGCACTTTATGGCATTCTGCTCTGTATGCCTCACTGTGTATCTCAGCAGAGATAAAGGTGCCAAATTTGGGGCTATGATAGATAATTAATCACTATGGAAGGGAACATCGAAACGTAGAGTTTGGGTGAATAAAAACCATGTAAATGGCAAAAGAATTTGGGTTAGAATAATAGGTAATGAAGTAGACATGAAAAAAAAAAAATTGGGGCGTTAAAATATGGTTTCATCAGAAAAGTCTTTTCTTAGAATTAAAACAATGGAACTGTTCAAGGAAAGAGAAGAGACAAGAACATCCCAACTCATCCTCAGCTCAGGATTTAGGATAGTTTCTGTTCTTGTAAAGTTCAGAGAAAAGTAAAATCTATACAGAAAATAAGTGTTCTGGGCATGCAAAAGAAGATCCAGCAGAGCTAGTAAGCTCCATGTTCAGTGGAGGGAAAAATATTGCATTCTTTTGCCTTAGTAAAGAAACAAACCAATGAAATACGTATATAAAAAGGAATCAATTTCCATTTCCTGTGAGGCAGAGTCATTCTCAGAAAGGTAGCTGACATATTGAAAGTAATAAAACAGGTTGTATCAGCAAGGCTCCTTCCTTGTTTTGCCATAGGAATGCTGTTTAACATTTCAAACGCATTATGGGAAAATAGCAGACCTTTATGATGGTACACAAGGATGCTAAACTCTTTGGAGATAGCACTTCATCTGTGGAAAAACATACCCAAGAGAAGAGTGGACATGGAGAAGCATACAAATATTTGATTTAAAAAACCTGCCCAGATCCCATTGAAATGTGGGCTGTGATCACCAGAGGCACAAAATAAAATCCTGTAAAAAAGTAATTAAGAAATAGCACAGGGTGGCTGGCACAGCCTATTCTTCACCCCTATAACTGAACTATTGCTAGATAGGCTCTTATTTAAAGGCCACAGGATGATGACTACTAAGATGTTGCAGAAAGCTTTATAAAAAGGATATCTGACGGCCAGGCAAGTACTGAAAGATCTCAGAACAGTGAAGGATATTTGATACTGTCACCTTATGAAGCATCATTAAAACAACTACTAAGGGTCCATCACATGTGGCAGAAGTCAAACAAGAATCAAGTAAAAGAATCAAGGTTAGTGGCTGTGGGTGGGAGAAAGCTGCCTGAAGTGAAATGGGCCTAGAGCTGTGGATGGATATAAAAATTCCACAGCGCTGAGCTAGAACGTTCCTGCATATTGACAGTTATGGATAAATTTATGTGATCTCACAAATCTATACACTGTTAGAATGACTTAAAATGGAGTTCCCATCTTAAGCTCCAAAAGGTGAACTCAAAGGTCTTCCAAGAAATAGTTAGTTTCTTTCTGTCTTTTAAGACAACAATTAGAAACATCCTTTTGAGAATGTCTTTTCAGATGCCAGGTAATCAAAGCTCAGTTGTGCAATAAATATAGCTTCCCCCCCCCCCCTTTTTTTTTTTTTTTTTTACAAGAACAAATGAAAATAATTACTTTAAAGTACCCACTCATGAGAATAACTTTGGTCATGACTCTAATTGCAAGCAGACACTGTCTTTCCATCACAATAAATTCACAATGGCTCATTAGCTTCTATAAGAGGATGAAATGGATCAT
Source organism: Astur gentilis (assembly GCF_929443795.1). Classification (NCBI taxonomy): domain Eukaryota; kingdom Metazoa; phylum Chordata; class Aves; order Accipitriformes; family Accipitridae; genus Astur; species Astur gentilis. The sequence continues at coordinate 19,693,442 of NC_064897.1, forward strand.
CTTGTTAACATTGACATTTTTTTAAATGGTTGATTTTGCTATGTATGTGTTGGAATTTGCAGTATACCTGTACAACAAAAATAATCAATTAATTAATGAAGTGTTTGGAAGACAATGGCAGAGATGGAAAACTAATATTTCCTACAGATCCCAGATCTACAGCTGAAAGCTCGGAGGTTGTTTAAACTAATATCACTTTGAGTATGAACATGTTGAATTATGAGCACTCACCTGAAGGGCGATAACTTGCTAAGTTGCAGTAAATCAGTTGTTTTCAGTCACGGAAATGGATGATTTGATTTTTCCCCATACATGAAGAAAATGTGTGTGTGAGAACAAATATAAAGAAACTGGTTTAGTATTTTCATTACGATCACAAAAACATCTTTGAAGATATAGCACCCTCCTGGCATTTATATTCTAGATAGAAGTGTTCCAGCCCTAGGGTAACTGTTGTTACCTAACAGAAGGGATGTGGTCGTTATTTTGTTTTATCAGTTTTGCTTTCTCTCCCTTTTGCAGGGATTTAAACACACTGTGGTCTGATTGAATCCTTCAATTCATTGCCCTGGCTGAGGCAATATACTCTGTCGATCTGATGGAGGGATTTTATCATGGACCTGGTTGTGCATGCAAATTAGGGATGCTAACTAGGGAAGGACAAAGAGAGAGGAAAAACTAGTGTAATATTTGAAAAAGAAATAGAAAGCACCTCAGCTCTGATTCTCTTCTTTCTTACTTTATCTTTCCTAAAGATAACTTTATTGACTTAACCAATTTTTATTTTTTTTTAATTCTTTTTGGTCTGCACCTCTGAGAAAGAAGAGTCAAGGTCATTGTTTCCAATTTATACCTTAAGACTCTAACTTTGCCATAGAGATGGGATACTAGCTTATTATTTATTTTGGAGGATAATCCCTGATCATTGTAAACTCAAAATACAATATAGCTCACTTATGACAAAGTAAGGTTAGTTTGGGGATTAAGTTTGTCCTATTACATTGCTAAAGCTCACATATTTGATTCTGTTCCTTAGCTCTATCACCTAGACTGATTGATATTTTCACGTCAGGCAGGCAGAACTGCCACTCAGGTTTAAAATAAAGAAATAAAGATATTTCTTTTTCTAGTCTTATCTCCCTGCAGTTCTCTTCTGGCTTCCGGTCTGTTTTGATTCTATCTACTCCAAGGCAGCTCAACCAAAATCCACTTAGAAAATTTAGTTTCAGAAAGCAACCCTAGCCCCTGTGGGAAGACCGGGTGCTCTGCCATTGGCACGAAGGTTGCCTCAATGTCAAGGAGCGTGCACGTGTCCTGGGCTACCGCTGCCCGTGTGGCAACTGGCGAAGCCTCCTGGGCTCTCTTGGGAGATTCCCTCAGGTGTTCCCACCTTACACCCTCCAGTGGGACATCCATAACTCACACGCTCGAGCGGTAATGCCGCAGCCTCTCTCCTGTGCTGCAATGTCAAATGCCAGATGTAGCCGACTGCTTTCTGAAGCCCTGGAAAGTGGGTCCCCAAAGTGACCAAGACTCTTACCCCACACCAAAACTGAATGTTCTGTTTTGTGGTCAGGATGTTACTGCGCCCCTTGTTACACAATCCAACACACAGATGTTCTCACACTGACCAAGAGAAAGGTAGAAAGGTCTTTCTGAGAAAACATACCTTTTCTTGGAGCATTAGGAGTCAAGTACTGCCAGTTTTACCTCTGGGCAGCAGCTCTTTACTGAAGTGATGAAACGAATGATTTTCTCTGGGATACAGTATGACACAAGTGAAGGCACAGGATTTCAGCTCTATGTGGACAGCTATCTAACATTTTCTGTGACAAAAAAAAAAATGGCATGAAAGAATCGTATTGGCCTTACATACCTGCACCTGCCTGCAGAGCTAGGGCCTGCTCCAGCCATCGCATGGATGGTGTAACTCTCTTCCAAAACTCTGAAGACACCTGTGCTGCTACTGTCTAATAGCCTGATCTTTCAGGATAATCCGTTTCTCCTATCTCCCCTCTCACGCCAGAATACAAAAGCTTCTGAGATGCCCACCCTGTGAAAATAGTGGAGAAGAGAAAAAAACCATATACCAGTCTTATGTAAATGGTCATTACCACTCTGACAACTATTCCCAGGTCTTTTTGCAATGTATGGTGGCAGGATCATAGAAACCAAAAGGGATCACTGGCCTTTTCCTGACAAAAACTGTTCAAATGAGGCTTGTCCTTTTTAGGGATCTATTGCTTTCAAGATTTCTGTGTCGTTTTCTGTTTACCAGGGCTTGAAACCATGAATAAAGTTGTTGGCTTTTTTGTCCAGGCAGGGACAACATCATATGTTAATGTTCAGCTTGAATCTTCAAAAGATGGGATCTTCTAAGGGGCTATAAATATTAATCTCTGCTGCTGGCCGTGCCCTGGAGAGGAGCAACAGCAGCTGTGCTCTGCTTCTGGTCTAGAGCTGAGCCTACACTCAAATCCGAGCTCTCCATGTGAAATGAGAGCAAGGCCATCCTTACCTAGGTGTTTTAGGCACGATTCAGACTTGCCTGGGGGGGTGAGTGTGTGAAAGGCTGGGTCCATGCTCTCCCGCAGGACCGGTCCAAGCATACTTACATGCAGTGCAGGCAGCTTGTGCTCGGCCTCATGAAACACGCAGCCCTGAGGACATTTACTTTCAGGAAAGATCCCACATCTGGCTAACCTGCCAGATGTGCCTCTACCACAGGAACACCTGGGACTTGTGGGCAGCCTGTGTTTGGGCTCTGCCTTTTGATACCGTGTGTGTGACATTGAGCTTAAATCAGTGGCATGTAAGCATTAGTCTGTAAAACACACGGGACTTTGGCCTCTTTCTATCCTTGTCTCCTAGGGTATAGCACAGATGCAATAGAAAAAACCCTGCCTGATGTGCTTTATGATATGTGTATTTTCTTTGTCTCTACATGGTACCTTGCTCCCAGCCAAAAAAAGGTACCAAAAAGCTTTTGAGGCCCTCTAAAGCCTCATCCATTGTATTTCAAACCACAGGTTCCATAATAACACCACCATTTAATTCTATGGAATTAATTAGCATTGGTGCTCCCAACTTCTGTTACCTCAAACCTTTTCTCCCTTTAGTAAAACTAATTGCAGTTCCTGTCCCTGCAACCAACACAGTATCACCAGCCATTAGCTGCAGCCATTAACTGCGGCTAAAGAAACAATACTGCTTTGTTCTCTTCACCTACAGGCCACGAAGTATGGACCTGGGTGGATTACAACACTCTGAAGAGATTTATAAAATTGTTGCAAGCGATTTCTCAAAATATCTGTTGATTTCAAGGTAACGGAGCCCCATGCCTCACTCCAACCACACAGCTACTCTGCAGCCGCTCACTTCACCTACCAGCACACCTTGGTGTATTTGTGATTTTCCACGCTGCGCAATAGCATGGGAAAGAAGAGGCTCATTTTTGTTGTTGTTGTTGTTGTTGCTGATACACACATGAGTTTTGGCCAAGGGGTGAGAACAACTGGATCTTTTATGATGTGAACTCAGTGTCAAATCGTAAGTAGTACAAGACGTTATGAAGAAAATCATGCTCAGGGAAGCCTGTGGAGTATTAATTTGGATGCTAGCAGGGGCTTGGAGTTGCGGAGGGGCCGTAGGGTGACTCTGAGTTGTTACTCTCATGTCAGGCTCACTCTAAAGACATTGCCCTTGATCTCCCCTACCTTTAGACAGGGAAGTAAACACGAGGCCCAAGGCTCCAGCAGTGACTGTCACTGGAGAAAGAGGGCATTGGCAGGGTAAGGGCTGTTCACGTTACACCTCCAGAGGTAATGGGCACCCATGGCCTCCTTCACAACTGCGGTGACTTCAGTAAGGACTCCGCACAGGAGAAAAGTAAAATGCAGTGATCATGTGTCCTTGAAGCTCCATATGGATCTGAGAGCCAGTCTCTGGGGAAAATTGTTAATGATGGATGGCACTGAAAAGAAATCAGAAGTATTAGGTTGGCCCAGGGCATCCAGTTCTTAATCCCTAGCTCAGCTGTTGCAACATCCTTTGGAAGACTTAATATGAAATCCAACTCTGGTGTTGTACAAAACTGTCACTGAACTATGCCAAATACCAAATCTTTAATGAGGTTATTCTTGTGTTTTATGGGATGCAGAGCAGTAACCTACTTTCCTCTCTGATTAAGGGTAGGAAATGACTACTTTTCAGCGTTGCATCATTTATCAAAAATAATAAAACCTAAAAAAATCCTTCAGAGGCTAGATGTGGAAAATTAAAGAAGTTTTGATGAATAAACTTATCTCCAATTAACTTAAGCTGTGCAAATCCTTTAGATGAGACATTGAAATGTTTTTGAGACACTAAGTTAATTTGGTAAAGTCTAGTAACAGCATCAGATTTTTCTGAACAATCTGATTTTCATGTTACAGATGTGTCAGCATAAGTATGGATGCACTAATCATTTTGGTATAATTAACTGCCTAGTGAAATGTCTCATTAGCGTGGGGAATTACTGATGAATAATTTGTCATATTCTAATTATTCCCTACTCAGCCCCCCCTTCCTTTAAAAATACATAATTATAAGCATTTAGGAAATAACTTGCATGGTGTTGAAAATCTACCTCATCATTTAGATCCTTCCAACTTCTCTGAAGAGAATTTTATGCTAAGTGCTGAGAATTAAGGTAGCTATGGAAATAGCTGTTCTATAATGTTGCAGCACTGCACAAGGTGCAGAAGGGGCTACATGTGATCCGGAAAGTCCCTGTTTGAGAAAGACCCCTGTTGTGCTTCACTGCCCCAAAGATGAAAGCAATGAGATATAATATTACGATTACACTATGCACAGACTCTGCTCTGTCTGAAGCTTCACGAACAAGTTAAATACCTTGCTGACCAATTTAAAGACCGCCTGTGATATCAGCTCCCCCTTCCTGACAAAGCTCTCCTAACTTAACAGAAACATATTTTAGAGTGATAAATGCTTCAAGCAGGTTTCCTCTAACTTGAGAAAGGAAGAGTTGGCACGTCCCTGGAATCTGGAAAAAGTTAAGAGTGAAGTAGTATAAGTTGCATACGTACATCCAGTAAGCATTTGAGTTATATGGTAGATGGGTTTATAGTAAACCTTGAGATACATTGCTCAGAGCCGAAGCTGGAGGGTGAATGAATGATGCACGCTCACTGTGCTGTTTGGGAATACCAGCAAGGGCTCTAGCTGCAGTTAGCAGGTATACCTTGATAGCCTGCAGCTCCAGAGTGAAAATGTAATGAGCTTCACCCGCTTTGTATTGTAGCATGTCTGAGCGGAAAGAGCACGATGTACGCTGTGGTTCTGCTCCAGGCAGATAGCATTAAGTTGCCCCAAGAAATTGCTTCTGTGCTTTCCTTTCCTCTTCTAATTTTATTCTTGTTTAGTTGGCAAAACTTGCTGAAGTTGGGGCAGGGAGTAAACAAAAATGGCTTTGCGTTGTTCTGTTTGCTTATATACAAGACCTCCCACAGTGAGGCTTTTACACAGTACTACAAATATAGCCTTGTAACAGCTTCACTAGAATAGCACTATTAACTAATTTTCCATCTTTCCGGGCTCTTATACGCTGTGAAGTGCCAGACACAAGGAATTTACAACAGCCTTTCAGTAAATCCTTTCTTTCAGAAAATTCAAGCAGTCAAACTACTTGGACAAGGTAGGGAGGCAAATAGGGTCAGTGGACTGTGCATGGAAGGCCAACTGGTTGCAGGTCATCTGACTCGAGAGAAAGCTAGTACTGGTCAGTTCTATTGGTGAAACTGTGAATTTCAGCATCTTGGAGCAGGATTCCCTAAGGGTAAATTTTCTTTAGTCCATCTTCCAAACAAGTGGATGAGCTGAGGATTTGGTCCTTGTAGTCACACACAAGTCACCACAAATGAAGCTCAATCTACTTTCTGTCCCTTCATTCTCCTTTTTAAAACAGGAAAGAAATGGTTGGCCCTTATGATTCAAAACAAAACTAATAACCCTTAGATTTACTGTCCTGTAAGAGACAAATAAACCTTCTTTCATTAAAAAAAAAAAAAAAAAAAAAAGTTAGTGTTGGGGTTTTTTTGTAAGTCTCTTGCCTTAGGAACACTGAGTGTGACTTCAGAGTATTCATCAGATCCATGTTTTTTTTCCCAAATTGACAATAATTTCTGTCACAATTTTCAGTCTTAAAGTTGTTCAGCATGCTTCTACAATGTAAAATGCTTCTCCTATGGTCTCACAAGTCCAGTTCTCATTATTATCGCAATGAGCCTGTCCTTTCAGTGGCCCAAAGAGGAAGATAAAGTATTTTATTTCTGAACACCCCCTTTGTAACCTTGCTGAGCACAAAATCCTAAGAAAAATATGGAGCATTGCCCTCTGGCTGCTTTTCGTATTAACCGTAGTCCTAATTTTGTATTCTGGCATTGACTGAGAGTTCTGGGGTGATAATATTTCAGATCAAACTTATGAAACAGAGAGTGCGCCTTCTGTGAGCTCTGTCAGTCTCTCAGTTGTTTCCTATTTTTTATCATCCTTCCATAATTTCAGGTGGTTCTGCGTTTTTTTAGCACCTCCCACATTTTCATAGTCAATCTGGAAATGCAGTAAGTGAAAACTCAGTGGAATGAAAGAGCAGCTGGTGAAGAGCAGAAAAGTTAAAAGCCTCACTCACCTGCTTTTTGGCACACATTTAATCTTCGTAAAGGAATTAAGTATTGTGAGGCAAATGCATAGATCACGTGAAGGAAATAATTCATCAAGCATTGCTATCCCTGTGCTCTGAATGATATGGCTATAGGTTCAGTTGCCTGGAATCATGCCTGTTTGCATTCAGCATGTTGTGGCAGCCTATGCAGTGACAGAAGAGAGGCAATTTCTGTAATATAGTCAGGGCTCTTTAGAACGCAAGCACAGTCATGTTATTAAAAGAAAGCAGCAGGGCCTAGGTGGGCTTCATTCTGAAGCTGAGCCACACTGGTTTAGTGTGACTTCAGTCTCTGTATTGTTCACTTTAACCCACTGTGTCTCATTTTCCCATCATAAAATTGGAATAATGGTGCTACCCTACTTCACAGGGAGCTTTTGAGGCTTATTTTGTTTGTGGAGTTTATTGAACTGGGAAATGGACAGAATAATAAAATGGCACAATGATACACCATTATCCTCCCTGCTTCCACATCCCTCATCAAAACCTGCTATATCTCATAAATCACCAGTGTTAGTGGCTAGAATGACAAATGGTATTCCAAGGGTTTTTCTACATTTCTCAGTGTTTTAATGAAGTTCTCCAGAATTGCTTAACTGAAATAGCCAAAATAAAAACCCAAGTGTTAATGCAATGACCTTTATCCACCTTTCTCTCCTTTACTATTGTTTATTTTATATCAAAACACTCTTTCTTTCTGCCATGGACTGTGTCTATTTGCACAGCATCTAACAACACAGTGAGTTTATAATGTGAACAATGAACTGCTGGAAAAGTTTACACGGAAGATTTTTTGTCACATGAAATACCTAAGGCTCCCAGTCAAGAATATATCCCCTTCTAAGACAGAGTTTAAATGAATACTGTCACCAGAAAGGATAAATTTAAATGTAGACTTGAGAATTTTCCCAAAGGGAGGCTTAGATGCTTTTTGGACATTTTCTTTTTTCCTTCTCCAAGCCGAAAAAATGCTGAAGTTCAGGAGTGCACAGACTTGTTTGTGTCAGGTGTCATCATTAGCAGAGGCAGATACTGTTCCTGGCTGTGGCAGGCTCTGGCTGTGTTTGGGGCAGTGTATTACTGTCAAACAGCAGCTACGTCCCTAGCAGTGAAACCTGTATTTAAACGCAAGCTGTTGTACTTACATGAATGATTGGCTGATGTAAGATGAATTGTATTATGTGGAAGGCAGATAAGAAGTTCTCTACATGTAACTTTTGGCCTTAAATAGTCAAGTAATTGATTCTTCTAATCTTTGGGAATGCTTAGGGTGTTACTGTAATAAATAAATAGGCAATAAGTAATTTCTTGAAGTATCCTCCTGAGTGAAGTATGAGGCTTTGCCAATATACTTGAGAATAAATGCTATCCTGGTTATCGTTAGTGAAAGTAGTCTGTTTGCTCTGGAAATTCCATATCCTAGGGGGAACCATGACGGATTTTTTTTTACAGTTTCAATATGAAAATACCTCCTCGGATGATAAGATAACCTTTAATAGTATAATAGCTGGGAAATGAGCAACTGAAGCTTACTGGAGACTTTGAATTCTGCCCTGTATCTGACAATTTGGTGCATGTCTATATAGATGGAATTAAATTTATTTTTCATTCTCTTTTGTATTTTGATTTGCAGGTTGGAATTGTTTGTTACTCCTCCACTTAGGAAATAAAGAACATTAAAATGATTAGAGTTTTCTGATAGCCTTGGGGAAAGTTTCAAAAAACATTTCATTTAGAAGCAATCCTGTCTCTGTAGTTTATATTACCTATAGTTATTTCCCTGTTGGTTGCTGTGGAAACAAATGTCATATCAAAACCAAAGGACTGCATTCCAGGTACAACAGATGCAACACATGTGATCCCTCGAGAAAGGCAACGCACTGGGAGAGGGATTTGTCTGGCAGACGACTGATGTCTGGACTCTGTAGTTTGGCCCATTTGTGCCCAACACAGCACTAAGGACTGAGAACAAAGATGAATTTCAACCACTTTTATGCTTTTTTTCTGCTGTGGATAGGTATTGTTTAGGACAGTTTAAAGTGTCCTTCAACTCATTCCTGTCAACTCATGACCCTTGGGAGCTGATCTGACAAAGAAGAGAGAAGTGGTTTTGGCATTACTTCAGCTCTGTTCCCCAGGGAGATTTATCTGCATAGAAAGTGTGATCAAGGACTCAGTTTGACTAGTTTTGTCCTGCTTCAGGAGTGGTTCAAAGCAAACGCAGGAAGAACTGGCTTGCTTTTTTTTTTCTGAGTTGAAAACCTGTTGTTTTGTTCTGCTGGGTACCATTCAGCTGGTGAGACTGTGATGTAGCAATTGCTTACCCCACAGAAATGGGTCAACAGAAATTAATAATAATCCAAATAGCATAACAAATTTATCAAGTAGCTTTAGGTAGAAAGAAAGGAACATTTGAAGAAAGGCAAATCTTTTCTTCTGTTAAAAACTTAGAATGAAATGTAATGAATTTTCATTTCAAATTAATGATTCTTTCAAGGTACAGGTAAAAATGATAAAAAGGACATTCGACTAGAAAAAAACCCTCACCCCACCCCCCCCCCCCCCCCAAAAAAAAAAAAGCACAATAAATATTTTGCTTGGGGTTCACAGATACATTTGAAGTTGACTTGAAATAATGTAATTTGGCAGGTTTGTTTCTGCCAGTAAACCGAAAAAAAAAGTCCTAAAGGAGAGCTTTAGTTCTCCTCCTCCTTTCTTGGCTTCACTAGGTCCTGTTGGCAGCGTGATGTCTTAAACATCTTTGACTACGCCAGATAGATCCTCCAAGCTGGCAACAATTTTTTTTACTGCCTCCAAACATTGAACTGAAACCCCTTCTCTGCCTTTTCAGTCCTCTGTTCCATAACTATTAGACCCTATATTTTTAGGTAACATATCTTATCCCTTGTTGCCTCAATCTTTTTTTGTGGCAGGGACTCCCCAGAGCATGAAATATACCCTACCAGCTGCCAGGCAATCCTGGTCCACCTAAGCAGCGTGCAGCATGTTAGTGTTTTCATTTCTTGCACAGCCTAAGCTGTAAAGCTTGATTAATTTTTTCAAAGGCACTAGAAATTTTATGGTTATAAATAGTTGTGCAGATTTTATAACCACAGTATTTTACTTAGAGTATAAGCTCGTTAAAATAAAGTCATCCTTGTTTGTACAATGAGGTCTCACCCTATGAGGTGTTAATCAGTCATTTGGCTTTACATTAAATGTAACTTTCAAAGGTATGATGACACAGAAGAAATATTTCTGTTTTCCACAGAACGAATGACCATTAATTACAAAGTGTACACCGCGGGCCACAACAAAGAGATCTGCAGACTGGAGGTGGGTCTCAGGAGTGAAAGTGGATCTAATACAGACCTCTTATTCACCAGCCCTCAGAGACTGTTTGCAGCAGAAGGATTTGGCATGTAGTGCAGAGTGGGAGCAATTTTTTAAGTGTGGAAAAGGACACTTAGAGGAGTTTGGCTATCTTTGCTATGTGTAATTCCTTTACATGACAGGCATTAGACTCTCAAATTCTGTCCCTATGGATGAGTTGAGAAAAAGGGTGAACTGCCTTTTTATTTACTGCACATCAAAATTCTTGAACAGGAACTTTGGCTTTAAATTTGTCTTTATGTGTGAACTTTTTCACAGTAAGTTTCTGAACCCCGCAGAAAGAATAATAAATAAAGGAAATAACACTAGCTCTCTCAGAAAATGATATATCTCTGGCGTTTGCTTAATTGCCCTTTCTCCCAAGTCACCTGCATTTGCTATTCTGAATAGCTGTTCTGTTCCTAATGGCTTTGTTTGGTATTCCAAACTGATGTTGCATCAAATTATGTGCTTGTTTGTTTGTTTGTTTTCCACAGGAGTTCTCTTGTAAATTAACAACAGTTAATGGGGAGTTAAACCGTTCTCAAAATTGACTATCAAATTCACTCAGTAGAAAAAAAAAAAAAAGACCTTTAGAGAGAATTGACTGTTACAGAAATATACCCCAGGGATCACTGAGAATGACATGTGAGGAGTGGTGGCCGTCGAGGAAAGAACTTATTAAAAGTATTGCCTAAATAGCGAAGTCCAAATCAGAGCCTTTTCTCATCCTTTCAAACATAATTGCCTCCCTTCATTATGCTGGATTGTGCTATCTGATTTGTTATTGGCATTTAGAAATAAATATAACCTCTTCTTTTTGATCCATAATTCGCTGAGGTGCTCCTGGTGGAATCACTGATGTTGGAATTAGGGAGCAAAGGTGACGTTATATACAACTGTCTGGCAACTTGTGTCTTAAAGTTTGCTCTCTTGAATTACTGTGAACTGGATCAGGTACAGAATCAGCTGGAAACGAATGAACTACAAACTTGTCCGAACCATTGCCCAAAGCTGGAACTGGTGATCTCCATTCTCTAATGTACACAGAAGTTTACTTGTCTTTTAATACCTCATTTTCTCTTGTATTATTTGTCAGAGAGACCAAAACATGATGAAACACTGTCAATGCTGCTAGGCCTATCCAGAACAGAAAAACACTAGAAACCTCACCTCAAATACTCTCTAGTCATGAAATCCAGATACACCTCCAGTTCAATGTATAAAATATACATTGGCTGTCATGGAAGATGAGCACTAATAGTGTCATGTAACATTTAAGCCTCTTGTTGCAAATGGCAGAGATCTAAGAGAGAGTTTGCATAGTCATGTAAACTCCTCAGCCTTGAAGCAAATTGAAAAACTAGATTAATTTGAAGATTTATCTATTGCTGAATTAAAATCCTACCTCAGATTCAGAAACAACCATAGGATTTTTATTATGAACTAATGTTTTTTAGCATGTGTGTCAGCTTAACTCAAATATCTTTTTCAGCAAGATCAGACTGTGAATAGAAAGCTGTCCTTTTATTTTCCATTTATGAGTGAGCTGTGACATGGATTTTCTGCAACACTGCTTCAGCTTTCTCATACATGTAGTTTATAACAGTTTAAGATACTCATTACATAAAGTAAACATCTAACATGTCTGTAAGGTTTAGTGTTTGAAAACAGCATCCTGAGTCCTGGTTTTAAATTTCCTGAGGCAAATTTGGTAGGAAACTCTTCCCTCACTTGAGTTAAAAAAAAAAAGTTAGATAGGATCACAGAATACGTAGGATAAGTTACGTCTCCAGATTTGTCAGCTTACGCATCACTGAGAACCTTCTTTTTAAAGTGATGAATCATAGACAACACAAACTTAACATGTCTTCCATTCTAGACTCTTCTATTGTTCAGTCGAAAAAGGTTAAGTATCAGAGATGTATTATACAAGCCCAAGTCATTGACATGGACAATATAGTTATACTTTTATTAATGGAGCAGTTTTAAAAGAACAACATAGCAACATGAACAACCTCAAAAGCATTAACTAAGCACTCCAGCAATTTTGTTTGGGGGAAAAAAAAAAGAAAAAAAAAGTCATTAATCAAAATTAAGAGGTTTATAATTCTGATAGAACCTCAAAATATTACAAAAATGCATTGTGAGCTAACTAAAAACGCAAAAATGAACTTATATAGTTCAACCTGATACATTTTGTATTTTTGCTTTAGTGGGAAATAAATTTCTATGTTTTAGACTGCTGAAACAGGTAACTTGTTCTCATCCTCTCCCTTTCCTTTTCCCTTTCCCTTTCCCTTTCCCTTTCCCTTTCCCTTTCCCTTTCCTCTTCCTTTCTCTTTCCCTCTTCTTTTCCCTTTCCCTTTCCTTTCCTTTCACAGAAGCACAGAAACAGAGAGTGGTTGAGGCTGGAAGGGATGTCTGGAGGTCATCTTCTCCAACCCAGGATACTATTAGCCTTATTTGCTGCAAGGGCACATTGTTGGCTCATGGAAATGCTGGCTTATTCCTTTTTCCCTTTCCCTTTTCTTTTTCCTTTTTTTTGTCACTCTTGACAGTGACCCCCAAAACCCCCCAGCTTTTACAGAGCTTTCAATTCCTTCTCTAAAAAGGCATTGACCTGATATTTAATTATTATCTGAGTAGATTGTTTTAGCTCTAAGGATACTCATAAATTTCAAATAGTGTATTAGCGCTCTTCCAACAGGCAAGTACTCCAGCTGTGTCTCTTACTAGCTCATAATACTCTTTGAATAAAATGTGTGCTCTAGACTGTGACTGGTGACTAGATAAATCAAGTGGTCTTAACTCAGGTACCTGATAGATCTCATGAATCTTTCTGTTACAGGTCACCTGTTTCAATCTCAGACAGCACAGTTAACTTCATGAATGCAAGTTACAAGTATCAGTTGACTATCTAATGGCCTATGGAAAATAAGTGAGCTTATTTCAGTCTAGTTTTGAGGTCTTACATCTCAGAAATGTGGGCACTGGAGAAAGTTGCAGTTGTATTCTCTTCACCCTTGATGACTGAAGAACAATTAAATCTAGCTTCAATGTACTTAAAAAAGTCAGCAACAAATCTTAAAGCATCACAAATTTTTACAAAGACCTTTGTCCAAATGCTTGGAAAGAGTTCTTTTTGCTTTTGTTTTAATGATTACTTGGAGGATAAATGATTTAACTTCTGTGTACATGTAGGGTGACATGCTCTAATTTATAGAAATGCCAGTGCAGTGAAATAACCCAAACGAATGTACTGACAATTCCTATGTAATTACTTCAGAGCTGTCACTTTTCTATGTGTGCTCAGTGCATTAGTGCATAACAAATGTGAAACACCCCAGTAATCAATATTCCTTGTCAAGCACAACTATATTGCCACGGACTTATTACCGCGTTATTCCTTCTGATTCTTCTTCCTATATATTTAATTAATCTAAGTGCATTGCATTTCTTTTCCTAAGATATAACACTGCAGCTTAGGTTGGATCATTAGCAAATTCTGGGCCGGGTGACTTTATTATTTTGCAACCTGTTTTTAAAAGGCTCGGTAGCAAGCCATATCATTTACAGCACACTGTGGGAAGAGAATGCCTGTTGAGATTCTTCTTGTTAACGCAACATGGACACAGGCTGTCCTGGATTGCTTTATTTTTGTGTGGTTAATGTATATAAGAGGAGAGGAACAATGGCTGGATTTAACGAGGTGCTGCACTGAGTCATTGAAAGTACAATTTTGTGATGAGCACTTTCATCAAAATACGGCAGTGTCTTATCAGCCTGTCTAAATTTATCGCTGTGATAGCTGGCTGTTCTGTATAGTGCATTTTCTCTGTCTATGAATCTGGAGAATGTGTTCTTGTGTCATCAAGCTTTCAAATCCATTCTATTCAGGAATAGACGTAGATTAGGGATCTACCACAGGTCTGTAATCCATGTCATCCCCTCAAAATTGTCTCTTTTTTAGCTGCTGCTTGGCCTTTATTTTCATCAGGGCACTTTGTTTGTAGCGTTTGATAGTTTAGATCCCCAATTCACTTCACGTCCTGCTTCCCTCATCATTCACGCTTGCTACCTGTGTATTAGTCTGTTCCCAGCACCTTTGTGGAGTAAAACAAGTTCTCAATGGTGAAATCCAAGAGATTATTTCCCCCAGGACCTGCTCCCAAAGCTCAGTGGGGATAAATCTACATAAAATCTAACTCTGCTTATCTTACTTAGTCCTCTGACACTATCACAACAGTTGTTGCACCATTAAATATCTTTATATATCCTTTCTACCATGCCTACACTTGTGCAGCAGGTAGCTTTGGTGTCACACTGTGAAGCACTGCTCAGGCAGGCTGGAGCATGACCATGAAGTTACTTCAGGCACTTTTGTCTTCAAAAGTCACAAAAAATAATGATGGTATCTCAGGGTTACAGGACTGCTGCATAGGATGAAGGCAAGCCCAAGGCCAGGTACTGTGTTGAATAAATAGACAGTAAGCTCATGGAGTTACCTGTGAAAGTGTGGACATGGACCACTCTGAGCAACGGAGCCTGGGACATAGGCTTTGGGTTGGAACTCTTCGCCTGCATAGTCAAACCTTCACTCTGGGAAGCCAAACAGTGGTAGTCCTTTTACAGATTTGGGTCCAGGCTTCCTATGACAGCCATGCCAATGTAGGGTTCCAAGCTCTGGATCTAAATCTCATCCCTGGGATTGCACTAAGAAATCAAGAAAGAAGCTGCAGGTGCTCCAACATGTACTTCATGTAACGGTCTTCATGTACTTCATGTAACTGCTGAATCCCAAGTCGCTTGCTGCCCCAAGTCACTGACTCCCAATAGATCTTATTTTATTATTACTATTATTGTTATTATTATTCTTGTTGTTATTATTATTACTATGTGAAAAGAACATCTTTTAAAATTTCAGCTCGAATTACTTTTATAGCAAGAGTGTAGGAGGGTACTGAACTAAAAATGTACAAACGTAAGAAACCTGAATGAACATCTTTTCTGGTTCAATCATCTAAGCCAGCAGCCATATTCATCCAAAACTTTTCTCCAGAATGAGGGAGTTTCCAGCAGACAGGCAAATCCATAGAAATATATAAGTGAGAAGCAAGGTTTGAATGCCTGTGAAGGATAGAATTTAATGTTACTGAGAGATTCAGAACCATATCACAACCATCCTTTGACTTCCCACCATAATTTGTGAAATGAGCTATTTCTTCTGGTGCTTGCCGCTGAGTTAGCACTGCTTCTATCAGGTTCTAAGTTACTGATGTTAAGAAAAGTATGTAGACAACAAATACATCCTGTGGACTATTGAGCAGAATGGCCGAGATTCAATAAACTAATGGTCTGCTTTACTGCATGAAGCAAGCAAAACAAACACTGCACCCAAGGCTTTCAATAATCCACACTCTCAAGGTATTTTGCCTGGAAACAAAAGGCAAGAAGCATACAAAACACAACAATTCAACTAGCAGATTCTGGCTGTGATCTCCCTTTGAATCTCATCTTTTTGGCCTCTGCACGTAAGTCCCATTTCTCTCTTGCCTTTTTTTTTTTTCCTTTTGCTTTATTTTTTATTAGCCAGACAATAGGTGTCTGTTTAAAGGCTCTCAATCTGCAGTACAGGTTACAGCTGTGTGTAGAAAGAAGGCAGAGATGTGTATGGTCAGTGCCTCTGTCCAAGGAACGTGTTGGGCCACCACTGACCTACGGGGCATCACACTGTGAGCAGGGACATACCAGGCTGGAAGGTTTAGGGAATTCATTCCTCTGATCATCAAAGTAAAAACGGACTAGAAGGAGGATCGCAAACATTTTCGAGTTCTGGAGGACCCGAGTTGGGGAAAGTGGAAGGGACCCAGTTCGATACAGTAGGAGCACCATGAGCTCATGAAGTGGCACCAGACGATAACGAGTGACTACTGAACTCTGGAGAAATTATCTTCCACAGATGGTGGTGAACTCTGGCACCAGCACAAGCAATTATCACAAAGAAAACTCAGCAGCCGGTGGAAAGAGGAGCGTCGTGCAGGTGCTGCGTGACGGGCTGCAGCCGCTAATTGGGGTATAGGCTGGATAACGCAGCTCCGGAGCCAGTGTTCAATGCAGGCTGCTGCTGCAGAGGGCTGTTGTTTTAGTTCTGTTCTCAGCAGAATTAGCTTTCAATTGCTACCCTAGGTAGAATAATGCTGATGTTAGTCTTCCATATATGATTCACTGTTCATTTTAAAGGTTATAATCTTAAAATGGAGCTTTTCTGAAGAGCTTAAGACATTTCCTACATCATATTAAAATGCTTCTCCCATTTTCCCTCTGCAGAAACTACTGAATCTTTAAAAATTAATTATTGTCAGTGCACTACTGATGTAGATATTTCTATAGAGACACCATCTGTAAAATGTTTACATATAAAGATGGCCAGGACAAGGAAAACATTTAATGATTCCAGAAACTGGAAAACATTTTAGTTTGGATATTTGAACTTTCCGCACAAAATACTGAAATATGTTGTAAATTTCACAACATTTGCATTACAGTTTGAGCCTATTTCTTCTGGGTTTATGTTCTGTGTTTCTTGAAAAGCCTATAAGCATCAAATTTTAGCCTTGAAACTGATTTTTTAACTTTCTGAAATTTTCTATACACAAAACCATGAACTAAAATGCTTTTGTAGAAATGATTGGTAATTTCTATTTCTTTGTTGCATGCTTATATACGGATGCTCTTTGTACATGTAAAGTCTTATTTCACGTCAACTTATTCAGTTAAAAAAATTACAAGCTCAATTAAACAAACTGGAAAGCACCACACATTTTCCTGAAGTGCATCTACAGACAAGTCATTTTGTTTCTCAAGCACAGGGGATGGTGAAAAAATAGTAACAAAGTGGGGAAGAAGTAGATTATGACAACAGAAGCAAGGTATTTATTCTGAAAAAGGCAAATTTACCCCACTTTCAAATGTTTCTGTTGGGAATTGCACAAACCTTCACAGGAGAGAGTGAAAAGTAGAAATATGGTCTCATTTTATGGGAAACAGATGATCAGTGCACACATGTCAAGATATATCTCCAAACTCCATTTCAACTGTATTGCTGGGTTTTGCTTTACCACTAGTTTTTATGCGGTACTTTAAATGAAAATTTACAAAAGGGTCAGCACTAAGGGTAGAGGATAATTTATTTAAGCGCTATGTACTGAAATAGAAGCACTCTAGCTGCAAGATTGTTTTTGTCAAAGAGCAAGCTGACTGCAACCAGGATCTGCCCCAGAATGGAAAGCAGTGGGTGCAAGGGGTACACAAGTGTGCCCTGAGACCCACGGCAGCCCAGGTATTGAATACCCAGTTACGGGAGAACAAGGCTGTCAGACCTAAGATCAATTCACAACTGGGTCTGGTGGGAAGAGATAGAGGATTCATCTAGCAGGATGGGGAAGCGATAAAAGGGATCGCACAAGCTGTTTGCCCTACTGAGTAGCTTCATTAGCATGAGCTCATGCTAAGAGGCTGATAAGATAGGGAAACCATCTTTTCCAGACTCCAAATACATCACTCCTGTATTTGCCAAAGAACAGCTATGTAGAAACAAAAGCTACCGATTGCACCTAGGAAGCTGGTGGGTTCCTAACCCTGAGTACCTGAGTCTAGGAAAGACCTTTCTCGGAAAAATCTCTGCAAACCCTACCCATAGTTCTGTGAAGAGGCTCGCGTTGGTCGGTCAGACGCTTCAGCCTGGGAGGGCTGGAACCGCAGGTCGGAGTACTCACGCTGTCACCGGGGCTGCTCCGGACCGCCAAGGCTGCTGTGTCCTGCCTGCAGGAGCTGAGAAGGCAGTCAAACAGCCCTGACACCGGGGTGTTCCTGGAGTCAAAATCACCCTGGGTATCTTAAGGTAAAGACAGCAGCAAGGCTCTCGTAACTCCAGGGGGTTCAAGGACTGAGGTGTTCCCCAGCGGTGCGTGGGCAGCAGAGAGCCCTTGGTCAGACCCAGTCGGAGCCTGGGCCAGCTCTCTTCGCTGCGTGGTGTGAAGAGGTGCCTCTCATCCCACGAAAAATTAACCAACACAAACCCATGTTTGGCAACTGAAAATATTACATCCCTACTTTTCCATGAGCTTTGGTTGACATTCAAGCCTTAAGCCATGCAAATTGAGGAGCTCTTAATTATAGTGAGAGCGTTTTGCGATGCTGCTATGTCTTCGTACAAAACACCAGGTACCTTGCTGCCTTGGTCAAGCTTGAAAACAGTTTCTTATTATTCTTTCTACTGATTATGTAAATATTTGTTGTCATTGTGTTAAAAAGGGATTTTTCCACCCCCCCCAAATAATTTTCTTAATCCCCACCAACATCACTGCTGAACAAAATGTGCATTCAATATATTCAGGGACTTAATGCTGAAGGAGTCAGGACTGATTTCAGGTGCCTCTATTTCTGGGGCAGATAGCCTGAACTCACTTTAAAAATAGCTTGCAATTTTTCAGAAGGGGTTGACAATCAGCCTCCTTTAAAGTTTCTCACACTAAGCATTCAGAATTACGGTTTACCTTTTCGGGAAAACACTTGTGATGCTAGTGTATTTTGCTTCATATACAGGCACCTCTTTGCACAGGACTGCATTACTCTGAGCTTGTGGGCTGTATCCCAATGAGTGAAACATCCTTCCTGGACATTCGTTTGTGCAAAAATAGATCTGCACAAATATTTCAATGAAGGTGAAAATGATACTTGAATTCTTTGTGTCCTAATAATAATTTTGTTGTGCAGTCTGCTGTAATAATGAACATGCTTTCTTCAACCTTGACACAAATCACTCCCATCTTCCTCAGTGTCTTCTGGTTTAGGATAATTGGGGTTTTCTACATTTCAGCTGCTAAAAAGCTCATGTGTGGTAAACAACTGTTCTTTCTGATAGTCACAGATTATTAAGAGTTTAGCTGGAGCTCCTGTGCAGCTGGGATCTCACTTTCATCCCCTGCACTTTGGCAAACAAGATGTGCAAAAGTGTTTTTTAAGAAAATACCGGCAACATTTCCAAAACATTGCCCTCCATATGTGGAGCATAAAATCACCCCTTCCTTTCTTACAAGCGCCAGGTTAAATAACAGGTGATTCAGGAGGACAGAGGTAGGACGTAGTTGAGGGACTGGATTTTTTTTGCGACGTCTGTAAGTGAGCACAAATCCTGTAGCCCCTGAAAGAGGAAGACAAATACCATGGCGGAGGTCAGCCTCAATCTGGACGACTCTCACGTCCTGCAGCCGCTTTAGCTTCTGTGCTGTGGGAAGCAGCACAAACGCAGCTTTCTGCCGAGCCGACAGCCACAGCTTGGAGAAACCCATTGTTATAACGGGCAGTAAGTGTTCACATTTGGTTAGCCTCCTTATTTTTATCTGCAGTCTCCATCCCCATCTAACTGTAAGCTACTCGAGGCAGTGAATCAGTGTGATTTCTGAGTGGTTAAAGCCATTTGCATTTCAGCCTTGTGCCCTGTAACTTGCTCAGGGTGTCCATAACTGGCTGGCGATGCCCGGCCTGTCATCCCTTGTTAGTTAAAAGGGATTACGAGCACAACGCTTCAAATGGATAGCAGAGGCAGTGATGAGGGGTAACTGGCTGTGATCACGTCATGGACTGCAGTAACAGAGCTGGGGGTGTCACCACTCAGTGCACGGCATGGCTGTGCACTGGGAACCACAGGCTTTGGATGATGTCTTGTTGAAGTGACTGATGCCTCTAGGCAGAAGGATGCAGAAAAGTGTGACCAATGCTGCTCTGAATGCCACGTGCAGTTCTTACTCTGTCAAGTGTCCTACCAGCAACTGAGTAAGTCTGTGCTAAGCTGTAGGATTTTGCAGTTATAGAGTACCTTGCCTTCACAGAGGTCCAAGATGATCATCATAATCCCATACCCTCCAACACGTCCCTGAGTGCCCTCTGTGGCAGGAACTAAAAGAGCCACAAATTAATGGAGAAAGAAGAATACAGCCGCTGCACTTTGATATGTGCTTCTCAGGAATGTGCAACAGACTTTGTAGATGAGGTGATTTTCCATGCAGCAATATCAACTCCTCTGTTGTTAACCCCATTTTATGCCTGTGCAGTGGCCCATAAATCCTTTATAAGATGATTTTACTTTCCCACCCATCAAGTGGATCAGCAAGGAAGAAAAACGCTATAGATAAAGGAAGTTTGTCTGCCAGGTTAGCATTAAGCTGCAGGGCACTGTGGTGGGATGGGACCTGGAAATGGCAGACCTTACGCAGACATGCAGTATATCCTGGCATCCTAAGTACAAACAGCAGCTGCAATGGAAGACAAGCACGGATGAAGAAGCAGAAGATAATAAAGCATAGGCATAGCTGTACACATGGAACGATGCAGTTAGACCTGGGGTAGCATTAGTAACCATTTCTGAATGGGTCTTGAATATTGCTGAGAGACAAAGAGCCAAAATAGTGTGTGGTTAACTTTTCTATAACGTAAATATCAGACGGCAGCCAGACACAAGTGAGGATATAAGTTTGTGGATAGAGAGGAAAAAGCTGTGGCTGCAGCAAGGACAACAATGCAGGAGTTCTGGGATAGCTGCTGCTGTACAAGAAACATTTCCACTCCAGCTTTCAGACCTCTAACCTGTTCTCCATCAGTGAAGGGGCACTATTGCTCTTCCTCATGTCTTCCCACAATCTTAATTTGTCACAGCCGCAGTAGCAGCCTGGTTTTCAGTGGGAAAAGACATCTTATAAACATCAGTCTGGCCAGCTGAGGCATTATCATCAGTAACGACAGATGCTGTAAGTGGCATAGCATTCAGCTCCGAGAATGATTTATTCCCTTTCGTGTGAACACCTGGTTACACTTCATGGAGAAGACTTACAGCAGTGGGTGGCAAATTTCTGAGGCAGAGAGTGGTTGGGATGTTGTCCATATTAAGGAAGTGAGTTTGTAGATGCAGGACCTGTACTCCTGTATCTTGCTGTATCCCTTCCTCACTCTCTTGGAGATGCTTTTTGCCATGCTAGTAGAGAAGCACCTGGGCTAGCGTGTGTCCTGGTGCACGGTGAATGACGGGGTCCCCTGTGAACCATAGCCGGTGCTGAGCTCTATCTTCGCCCCACTCAAAGCCCACTATTTGGGAGCTGCATGGGTCCTGGCCTGTTTGCGTAACATACTTAATAGTGACCTCTCTTCCTCTTACCCACACAGTCCCCCATGTTTGTGAGAGGTGTAAAACCGCCCTGGGTCAGAAGGGTGGTAGCACGCTAGACTCGCTGCACTATCCTTCCCAGAGAGTGAATGACCATGTAGAACACAATGTATATTCCACACCAGACTTTGTTTGCAATCTCCACTGGGATCAGCACCTGTAAAAGTACATACTGTGAAAGAAGAGGAGGATCCAGTCTGTCCTTCTGCTATAGAAAAATGTGATTGGCTCCTTAGCTCTAAATTAGAACAGCAAGTAGGAGATGCATGCCTCCACTCTCAAAATGGACAGTATGATCTGCACGCTATACAAGAGAACAGACTTACAAACATGTCATTCTGTTATTAATTGATATATAAAGGAAGTAAATAAACATTTTAAACTAAATTTTGAGAGCATTCTCTATTCCCAAGGTGTATAATAATATGAAATTGCATATAACATCTTGCTTTTTAACAGCACCAAAAGGAAAAAGCTGTAAATTCCTTTTCTAAGCTTGTCCAAAAGCTAGTCTGACCACCCTTGCCTTTCTTCCTTTCCCTCCTGTGTCCCACAGCATATGGAAAACATTCAGCCAGGCAAGGAAAGAGAGCAATTGAAAGTGCCTTCATCCATGTGAGCAATTTCAGTGAACTGAGCACTGAACCTAGAAATGCACAGAGCTTTTTTGATGATGATCAATCAGAGCAACAGCAAATTGTGCAAAGTTTTATAGTGTTTTTCTCTGACGAAAAGAATTTTGACATGTGGCGTCTCAAGACATCCAAAACATCCCACCGTTAAAGGGGTAAATGTTAACTGCTTTCAGTTCTACCACAAATATTCTGCATGGCTTTGCAGTGTATGGGAACTTGCCCAGGACTTTGCAACAAAATTATTAGGGTTTTTTTCAGGTCTCTCACAACCTCCTCTAACTCACACTTTGTCTCTTGTGAGAGATGGTACCTGTGCTGGATCCTCTTGATGCCTGGTTTACAGGGACAAGTTTGTCACTGACTCTGTGATTAGTAAACTTCCCACAGTACCTGAAGAGATGACAAGGGCCCTTTGGGAAGCCCTGTTAGAGTATTTCTCACACCTGACCTAACTAACGAGATCAGACAGGATCATAGACCTTACTTGTTCATAACACCAGAAGGCTGTTAATAATGTAAGTTCGTGAAAGATACATCAGGGCTATGGTGAAATCAGTCTGTAGCCTTACAGCAAGCACATCTGGCAAAATCACTGAGTCAGCTTAACAGAGGTCTAAAAGAATGGGTCAAAATAATATATATATGATAATACGTTATACAGAGGACACAAGGAAGCTTGTCTAGTAAAACAAAAAAAGGACAGTGTTGGACATACAATGTGGTCAAATAAGAATTAACACCTAAAAGAGCAGTGGGAGTTTGTTTTAATCAAGGAAAATTCTTCAGACTTAGGTCACCCATCTGGACTATTTACCTCTTTTTGTCACAGTACTTGCTTTCATTGTGATGTTTACCCTCTCAGAAAGCTTTTTCTTTGTGAAGAAATCAGCTTCAGCATGAAAATCTCCCAATGAAAAAAGTCCTATCCGGGTAAGTAGCTTTAAACCTTGGCACTGCTTTTACAGGTCATCAAGCAGCCATATGACATCACAAATGAGAAAAGCTTCAAGATTTTAATCCATAAATTGAACTGTATTTGGTGTATTACAAGGATGACAGATTCCTATGGCATATATTGTAGAGATACATTTAACACCTGCTTGTATTTCTTCCACTTTTTTGATACTCATTCATGGGAATGTGCAACAAATATCAAGGTTATGGTTGTGATAATGCCAAACTGGAAATATGCCAGTTTCCAGACTCCTTGGGTAACTTGATGCTGGGAGTGATTTCTTTCAGCAGACTAGACTGACAGCCACAACTCTGGGGAGTGGAGGGAAGTGGAGAAAGGGCTGTTTTATTTTGAAATGCGGTGTGTGATCCACTTCCAGAGCGGGTCTGGGAATTTGACAGGTTCTCCGCTGGTGCAGATGCACCAGGCTTTGACAATGCCCTTGAGCTCTTTGCTCTCTTCCCACAACGGTTTTGGCTTATGAGGTGCCACTAAAACAGCCACTTTGTTATCCCATGCTAATAAGCAACCAGTGGCTGATGGTGCATGGAGGCATGTGGAACTAGTGGTCTGCAGAATCTACTCAATTCAACTTATGATTATGAGGGAAATGATTTTATGATACAGTTATTTCCCTCCTTAGTGCCATGTCCCTATGGATGCTGCTTAGAGAATTTTACTTTTCTTCTTTAACATCCTTCAAAATGAAGGAACTGAATATGTCCAGGTGACTGCCTCGTTAATATTTTGCCCTTTCCTCTCAAGGAAGCCCTTTGCAAAACATGGGCACATTTGGAGCTCTGCTGTGCTGGAGCAGGAATTCTGATGAGGAAAGGCACAGAGCTGAACAAAAGTTTGATTATAATACTCCATCCAGCTTCCTTCTCTCCTGCCTCCATCCCTGGAAAACCTTGTAACATTTTAGGAAAGCTGACATCGGGAACATGTTCATGAAAACCTCCAGTCTGTACAGAGAACTTCAGCAGCAGAGAGTGTTTAACAAAAGGGCTTAATGCAAATTATATTTCACCTCACCATGAAACAGTGATTTTACTGTGAATAGTGATTTTGCATCCCTGTTCTGGGCAGCCAGAAAACAGTACACGACACCTAAAGGAGTAAAACTCTGCTTCCTTCCCTTTCATCCCTCAGCTAGATTTCAGAGGCAATGTCAATGCAAAATACATAGAATTTCTAGTCCCTAACACTGGAACATCTTATACTGATAATAAGAGCGATCTCAAAATATTAGTTATTAAGAATCACTCAATAGCAAAGAGAAATCACTGACCAGAACAGTATTTGGAATAAAAAAAAATGTTCCTGGACTACAAGGAGGAATAAGTATAAGCAATTAGATGTATTGAAAGATGTAGCCAAGTAACCTTTTTGTTATTTTTGTAAGATATGAAATAATGACTATAGTCATAATTTGCAGATTTTTCTACAGTCAGAAATTCTAATCATAAGACTTTTGATAATTCTGAATAATATATTTTCTACCTTCATGTTTATTTAGCTGTCAAAAGATTTGCTCAAGGCATATATAGAGCAAGGCTACTCAATACCATTGTTGGTTATGCTATAAATGAGCAAACCATTTCTTTCCTTAAGGAAGATGAAGCAGAGAATAAACTATGTACCTCCAGAAGAGAATGAGCATTTAGACAAAAGCTAATGAAACTTGAGAAAGGAGTGATGAATCACAGAACTCTAGGTCATGGAGGAGAATTGTGTAAATCATTGATTTTTCCAGCTTACTGTCAATTCTGAAAAAATGAGGAGAAAAGAAGAATTGTTTCAAATTAACCTCAAATGTGTTGTTTATCTAGAGCCAAAAAAAAGACGAAAAAATGGTTTTGCAGTTAGAAATATGAACACAAAAGCCTTGTATTCATTCTGAACCTAGAGGGTTCATTTTGAATTTGAATACTAGTGTTGTGTGTCTTTCCATTTTTTAAAAAGAGAAAGAAGTCTTAGAAATAAACACTTATTTATAACTGAATTTGCATTTTGTATGCCAATGGATATGTATCCGTTTTCCTCGGTCTGTCAGATGTAGTTTAGAGGAAATGACCGAGGCTAAGTTCTGCCATTTTTTGTTTATTTAAAAAGATACAACAGGACAGTAGCCATAAAAACCTATATAGTAGTCTTTTTATAGATATGTAGGCCAGCATTTAACTAGGCAGCATTACACTCCACAATTTTCAAGTATTTTGAGATGACCATAAATGCTGACTGCATTTTGAAAAGCTGCCTTATCAGTTTATAGTACTGCTGTTTTAATACAAAAATTTAACTTTGTAAAGAAAAGTTAGACAAAGTGGGCTCGGTTCCCTCTGGCCCAGTCACAGAGTGAAGAAGAAGGTCTGTAATTCCCTGGAAGAGAACAAGCTAAAATTTTGGCTGTGCCACCTCTCAGTCTTTAAAGCATTACTGCTTCAGCCAGCTGGACCATGACTCAGTCAGTGTTTGCTGTATTAAATGGAAATATTCACAAAGACATCAGTGGTCTTGGGTCAAGTTCAGAAGAGGTACCATGGGTGTCCATTCAAAAAAATGCTACCTGAGCCCTGCAGACTGAGAGACAGAAAGTCCCCATCCAGGGAGTTAGCAATTTGGGGTCTCCTTAGCATCTTCTTAAGAGAAATTTCATTTTTCTAAATATTAGATATATGTGAAATGAAAGCAAAATATATGCATATTAGTTTCATATTACATATAATAATCTATCTGTCAGATGTCTATGAATTACAGATAAACCATCATCTGGGGATTGTACAATTGGCAATAGATATTTGCATGCTAGAAGAAATTCTGGAATGAAGACAAGTAACTGTAAGGAAAAAAAGGAAGAAAAGAAAGTGATTGCCTTTCAAAGTCAAATCAAAATTTCATTCCTGTCAAACTAATGGATATAGTGGAAAGGTTGTCATAGCAGTAGCTAATTTGAAAAAAATATGCAAATGAAAGAAGTTGGAAAAGCTGACTGCCAGTGTTAGGCACTCCACCCATGCCTTTTCAAGGAGAATGTATGAAGTCTGAGGTTGCTTATTAAAGACAGTAATTAACTGGACTGTCTGGGAAAGACATACTTGAAAATGTGCTCTTTCCTGTTACATTTGTCTCCCTCAAATAACTTCATGACTTGATGCTAAATTGTACTTTCTTATTAGCATAGAGCTAGCTAACCACACATCAAATTGGAATGCGATTTGAACTCGCCCTCTGAGAGATCAAATACTTCACGTATCCAGAAACAGCTTCCAGAAACTGGAGCGGGATCCTGGGGTGCAAAGCCTCGCAAAGGCTCCTTCCATTAAACAGTGTGACAAATTAACACTATGGCAATCTCTGTAATGCAATGGAAATCTATATCCCAGACCATATTTGAAAAGACTCCTATGAGATACTGAATGAGGAATTCCCTTGCTGAAAGGTAACTAATTAACTGCCATTAGGAGGTGACCTAACAACTGAGCTTGAAGTGTTTATGTATTATTTATGTCAATGGTATTTTGGACTTTAGATAAAAGGCTTTTTCACCAAAGACAAGCTAGTCGTGTCCTGCACTTTTGTTCTGTAGTTGTGCAAAATAGAGATGACTAAAAATGGCTGAACACATTTGCTGGATTCAGATCATATAATACTGGGTTTTGCTGTAGGTATAATATTTTTTTTGCTAAAAGAAATGTCATTTTCCCAGGTCTTGTCTATCAATGTGTAGCTTGCCATCAGTTTAGAGGGGATTCACTGAAATCAACCTCTTCCTGAGCCAACCCTTTCCTTCTTGCATGTACTTATCTATGTGTTTTAGTTCTGGCATGTTTTTCTAGAGCTAGATAGAGAGAACAAGTCAACAGAGTAGTCACATTCTTTATCCTTTTTCTTTCTGGGAGAGCACAGAGGGGATACAGTCAAGAAAGACTGAATCACTTGTGCATTTGAGAAATTTCTTACTATTTCTTCTCAGCTGGAACTTGGTGTATATGCTGAAGGATGACAATTGTATGATCTCTTATCTTTATCTAGCCCATATATCAATATAAAGGTCAAATGGCTTTTATAAACACTGCTAAGTTTATTTTGACAATAATTTTGTGTCAGTGGGCTCTGTACCTCAGCCATAAGCTATGTAAAAAGTATTTCTATTGATCAACTTCAGCTTGTATATTGTTTTATTGAATTCCTTCTCCTCCTTCTTCTTGAGATATGAGGACAGTAAGTGCTGGATATCTGATTTACATTCTCTCCATGTTCGCTAGGAGCTTTTTCTAGGTTCCTGAAATGCCCACTTTCAGTCACGTCTTCACTAAACTGAACAGACCCAATCTTTTAAATCTCTTCTTCTGTGGAAATCACTGTTTCCATTATGTTTTATGCATAATATTTTGTCAATCCCCTCTCCACCCTTCACCTTCAGCAGTATCTTTTCTGAGATACGGTGATGAAACTGAATGAAAATTGTCAAGTGATATCTCACAGGCAATTTACACAGTGATGTTATGAACTTCGCAGTATTCATTTCCTATTCGCTTTTTATGCATAATAACAATTTTATTTATGTATTTGTTTGCTATTTATGCTGTACACTGAGTAGCAGTTTCGCTAAGCAATCTGAAGTAGTACTACATTCATTTTCTGGTTTTTGGTTTTTTGGTTTTTTTGTTTTTTTTTTTTCTTTTCAGAATGTTTACAGCTAATTTCAAATCTAAGAATGTGTGAGTAGTTCAGATTATTTCAGTGTGTATTATCAAGCATTTGTCAACAATAAATTTCATAGCTGAAGTATTTCCAGTGAATAATTTATCTGATGAAGTTAGTTCTTTCTGTGACTTACCCACTAAATTATTTTTTATTTTGATAAAGAATTTGTCATTGGTAATTTTTCAGCCAACAGTTTATGTAAACACATTTCAACCTTCAGTTGTTCATCTATTGTTTACTTTGACTAGTCATTATTCATTACTTATTATTTGCACTTCCTGATTGGCTATTTAAGTCAGAAAGTATTGATGCTGTCTCCAGCTACACTAACAGAATTTTCAGGCAGGAATGCAGTGCATAATGACTATAGTGAATAGTAGAAAAAAAGTTCTTCTTCATCCATAGAAACATGTATCTACATAACGACAAGGAGGTTCAAATGAAGAACCACCATATCCCATACAGTTGTGCAAATAAAAGTTTATTTTCACGGTATTCACTGATTGCAAAGGACAAAGCTAAAGCTGTGATCAGCATGAAAACAAATAGCTGAGAACATTGTAATGTGCCAGGTGCTCTGATTTCTTTTGGGCAGATCAATTACCAAAATTTTCTCTAAAGTCTAGAATTGTATTTCCATGAATAGAAGAGTCAATATGTTTTTGTGATTAGAAGGATTTGTATAATGAGAGACGACATAAAAGTTGTTGAAGTGTTGTCAGGTTTGTCAGAAGCTGTTTGTAGATGCAATGCTGGAGAAATCTGATACTGGAGAAGGAGAAGGCGGCACAAGTAAATTAACAGTAAATCTCAGAACTTGTATTGGAATATTCTAGATTGACAAAGCTAGAGAGCTGACTGCAGATCAAAGAACTATATAACCAATAGTAGCAGTTAATGAAAAAATATGAATATTGCTCTGAAGAACTGAGTTCACTGGAAGATTTCCTGATGAAAATGTTTTTCGCACCAGGATTTACACAGAGGGCACAACCTGACAGAAAGGTTGCTATTCAGTCAGAACAAGGCTTTGAGAAAGAAATGAAATGAAATGGAAAATTTAGAAGTGATTGAACCAATAGAGAGAGGAACACTTTAGTCCCTGGTTTAAATCCAATTTTAAAGTTAGTCTCCCTATAGTCAAGCAACTTGCGTAAGAAATAACAGTATAGAGAGGAGGGTAATTGTTATTTAATGAACAAGTGGGTAAAGAAACTGATGCCAGCAAATGCAGCCAGCTGACTTCCTTAGCAACTTATGGCATGATATTTAATGAAGATTCAAGGCGAATCTCACTTGTGATAGATATCAGGGAGAAACAGTTCTTGCAGTCCCTGTCTGACCCCAAAGGAACACGCAGCCTGTGCATGTACATGCCTTAGCTTTTGACGCTACCATATCCTGGCTGCCTAAAGTTTTGCATCAAGCTTGAGTACAACCGTGAAAGTCTTGAACTCACCAGCTACCCAGGCATTGAAAAGTAAAAATGTCATGCAATTTGTTGTTCTGTAGCGTGTTCTTCATTTCTACTGCTGCTTCAGGAGCTAAAATGAGTCTATATGGGTAGTCACCACCTAAACTTCTTAAGGCAGCTCTCCTGTCTTGATCCACGATCCCAGGAATGAGTCAGCAGCACTAAGGATGGACTTTACTGCCACTGTTGAGAAAGCCATGTTGCAGAGGCCTGTGTCTCTTTAGAAGTGCTTTCCTTTCTGGGTCCCTGCCAGTTGCTAACCTGGTGCTCCTGAAGCTGCCCTGACAAAAGCACACAGTGAACTCAAAATGTCCGGATACGAGCTTAAAAATTTTAACTGCAGACAGAAGAAAACATGGTGGGAAAAAAAAAAAAAAATGACACGAATAACTTCTTGAAGATTTCTTGCTGAAAGCAGGTCTCATTTCCTAAAGATCCATATCAATCCAGCACTTCATTATCATAAAAATTTAATTACTTTTCAAGGGTCCTTCTTTCTCTAGCTGTTATTGGCAAAGTTTTCCAGCAGTATAAAGTCATATTGTGTCACTTGTCTGACTTCCACTTTGCAGATAGTTAAACTAAACTGCCTGACAATAGGATGTTAAAGTTACAATAAATTTCAGGTCTTCAGGAGAGGGGTGTAGCCTACTCAATTTTAGGTTCCTATAGCCGCAGATGTTTTCAGTTTAGAGAATTTCAAAGAACACTTCTTAAATTTCAGAAGCAATAGTCATAAACACAAATCCATCTGACAAGAAAGCCCAGCTCTAGAGTAAGTAAAAGACCTCTGAATTGTATTGGGTTCCTTCCTATTATCAGCAACAGTAATATTGAAAGTTCTTGTGGGAACATCTGAATTACCCGAACAAAATATTTTCTTTTATACTCCAACACTGACAAATCTTCCAATTCATGTTTATGGAGTGCCCATTTGCAAATGATCAGTGGGGATTCAAGGGCTTCAAAAGTAATTTTTTTTTTCATTATCAGTGAAGCACAATGACAGTAGGAAGAGCAATATGAATTGCTATTTGTTTATCACAGTACTCAGATTTACACAACAGGAATAATTCCACCAGAACTGTTAAACTGAAGACTGAGAATACAGATCCTAACTACCCGATCAAAAACAGGGGGCAAAGAGGGAGGGCAAGCAAGCATGATAAATCAGAAAGAGAAAATCAAAGTTACAACTTACACAGGTAGAAAAAAAGAGAAAACAGAAGTGACTTAAAAGCAGGAGACAAAAGGATTTTGTTATAAAGTTAAGATGAAGCATGAGATAATTATGTGAAATGCTCCTGTAATTTGATAAAAACAACCAGACTTTGAATGAGGAAGGAGATGCCTGTTTAGCTTTTGGTCAGTGCAGTGCTCCATTATCTCTCAATGTCTCCAGAAACCCTGGTGCTAGAGTTACACATCCAAAGAGTACTAGGAGTGAAAAAAATTTTGATAAATTTGTATTAGATGTGGGCATGGGGAGGCAGAGAATAAATGCAAAAAAATGATTTGAACATTTATTCTAAAAGGATTTAATTTTTTTTTTTTTTTTTTTTTGATGGGGACTTTAGGTGACTGTTGTAGTGCTAAATGTATATTCTGGGAATATTAATTTCTGATAAAGTAGAGATACATATTTACATGCACTGCAGATGTTGAGCTGTATGGCAGGTTTGGCTGGTATAAAGATACTGACATATCTGGTGAGAAAAAGCATGTAGAATTCTGTGAAAATAGTAATGGCAGTAACCAAACATACAAGAAGTATTTATATTTTAATTAAAGAAATACTGGAGCTAACACTTTCACAGGCTTTTAAAACTAATTTTTCCTCTTTGGTACATTGGCTCTTGGAGGCTGACAAAATTTTGAAAAGCAGCATTGCAGATGTCCTTTCAGGGAAATGTCTTCTTGCCAAGAAATATGAGCATTATGAAACTTCCTATAATCTACTTCAATGGCCCAGTCTGAAAAAGACAAGTGAAATTAAAATTACATAGTAACAAAAATAAAAACAGCTTTTAAGGATGTTACTTATTTTTAAGGAGCCATACAATTCTGTGAATATTAGAATGCTTTAATCTTGCTCCAGAAACTAACCTTGCTTTCTAAATAATAACTTACATGCTATTACCCACAATTCTTTGCAGTAAGTTCTTGCTTGCAGTAACTCTGAGAAACTTGATTCTGATTATATCTGACGTAATGCTCAAGCTTGTCATTCCCATATATCTTGAAAAATTCTCAGCAAGAAAAATAAATGATCAAATGTCCATCTTAGCTTTGAGTGATAGTCCCTATTATTATTGACTATAACTTAGGATTTGCCAAATTAGAATGAGTAATATTGGATCAATTTTCTTCTCATCTTTCAAACTGTCAGAACCCACACAGAAAATATCTACAGAAAGTCTGTAGAAATATTTTTTCCCCCATCTTTGCTGACTTTTAAGGCAGGTCTACTGAAGATGAAGATTGCTTATTTCTCTGGAACTATATCTTTAAAAGTAAGTTTGGAGAAGTAATCATGTCTTTGTGAATCTGAGCAAATACAAAGTGGAAACAACGTTGTGCCAAACTTTTTGTTTAATTTTATTTGCACTTTTGAATTTACAATCTGTTTGTGTGTAGGCTTTGAGTTAAATAAATATGGTAATTCAAAATTACTCAATAGTCCCATGCAGATAAATTTCTTCCTATCAGTGGCTCATAAAATGTGTTCACTAGAGCGTCACATATCACATATATCTGAGAACAGAGTGAATCTGCATTGGGTGCTGCAAAACTCCTAATTCACGTACAGCGGGTTGGTACTAGGCACTGAGATAAAGCAGGTCTTTTGCAATTACATTGAACACGGAAATCAGATTTCTCCTCCCTGGAGTTAAGATACTCAACTGAGACACCTGAATGAGGAGCCACAACAAAGGAATAGTGTGAGATTGTGTGAAGGGCAGCACATTTCCATTTTTAAAGAGGAGGAGTCCACTCTGCAAATGAGAATAATGCGGCAACTGCTACCTTGCGGTCCAACTCTCCTCTTTCATAACACAGCCTTGAAACATACCCGGTACAAGAGTCGATAATGTTTATTGATTTAGCAACAAGCTGCTAAGAAACTAAAAAATCAAGAAGTCAATGACCTAATTAACTAATGGACACACCACTGTTATCAATTTACAACTACATCGTTTTGCACGTTATTATACACAATTATGAAGCCGTTATTTATCACTCTTAAATCTCATTAATTGCACACAGCTGCTGTTAAAATACAATTCTGTCACCCTTTCCTCCCCAGTCCTAAATAGATTGCAAGTATTAGGATGCAATTCTGTCCATCTTTGCTCCACCCTCCCACATCAAACCTTCCAGGCACAGGACTGATGGAGAGTCCAGGGGGTTGTCAATTGGGGTTCCCCCCGTCGTCCTCGTGGGCTTGGGTCTGCAGGTCCACCGCACTGCTGGCCGTAGGCGTTTGCACACCTACCGTCAGAAAGTCCACCCTCCTTTGTTGTCTGGTTGGTTTTACACCTTAGTCTCTACTTCCCCCTGTATCCACATACACCTTTTCATTGCTCTTCTTCCCTTTTTCTGCCCGGTCTCCTCAGTAATAAGCAATATGCTTCTAGTCATTTTTTCCCCACTGATTCTAGTCTTGTTGCATCTGTAACTGAATTTGGCATTTTGGGTATCCTTAGCTGGGCAACCTGCATCTTATATGTTTAAAAGTCCTCCCAACTCCCCTTCAACTACCCGTTTTGTACTGGCTACATATGGTTTACCTTACACATTTGACGGTGGCCTTCATTCCTCTACCTAACTCCGATTAAGTTTGAACATTTTCTCATCTTGTATGCAGACAGTCCATACGTCAGAGACACATGTTTTTCTCACTCCGTGTTTGAGGATACACAACCTCCTGCTCTTGCGTAGCTGCTTAATTAAAAATCATTGGCCTGGATATGTTCACCAGACAATCTCCTAGTTTCCTGCAGAGAACTGTGTTGTTTATGGAGTCCAATACTCCAAAGGGATTTCTTGCTCACAGCA
Organism: Astur gentilis; assembly: GCF_929443795.1. Classification (NCBI taxonomy): domain Eukaryota; kingdom Metazoa; phylum Chordata; class Aves; order Accipitriformes; family Accipitridae; genus Astur; species Astur gentilis. Next base: position 19,726,589 of record NC_064897.1, read on the forward strand.
ATACAGTAAAACAAAAAACCCCATGCTCTCAACGTAGTGATTCATGTCTGTCATACAAGTTATTTTGTTTACTTTCAAAGTACATTATGGAGTACTATAGAGATCACCTTCTTTTCTTTACTTGTTTTTTGTTTTATTTATTTGATTTTAAAAATATAGGCTTCAGGATCTCCTTCTCACTCAGTGACATGAATCAGACCTTAAGAGCTGAAACATTTTCCTGATACCTTTGACATCCCTGCCGAGACTTCTCCACTATTGACAGCTGCCTAAGAATCAAGCACATGAGAGTGTGGAGCTTGTTTCATGGATGCAAACGCAGCTTTAGCAACCTCGGTTAAATTCATATGAAAAACAATTCTTGGAAGTGGCAACAATCCGAAGGAGGAATCTTGGCAGAATACAGCCATTCTGAGACAGAGAAAGGTGGTGATTCTCTAAAGGATGAGGATCAGTCCTACTCAGCAGACCTTGTACCGCAGCAAATGTAGAACCCTGCCTCTACCTACACTCTGCTAAGGAGAGTAAATCATTTGATACAAAGAAGATGAAAGTGTGGGACAATCTGGACAATATGAATAGATGGAGCTGAATGTTTGGCTCTTGTAGACCCCAGAGATGCAGTCCCTGTTGCTATTCATCTCAATTGTTGCAGCTTTATCTGCTGTTTAGCAAGTTCTAGTGCGGGCATGCTGTTATCAATGCCAATGAGAGCCATGAAATGGTGTGAGGCCCCTACTAGCTGTAGCCAAGTCTGTACAGTGCTGGGAGAAAGCAGTACAGGTGAAATGGAGCCATGTGTTCCTATAACTTCTGAAGCCATGTTTCAGTATTTCATGCCTCTGTGATCATGCAAGGCATTGAGCTAGAGAACAGCTTTATCCCCTACTAATGTCCTTTGCTGCTGACGTTACATCTTTGAGAGGTTGTAAACATTTAATTGACAGAAAAAGGAAATACTTTACTATAAGAAACCTTACTCCAGATAAAAGAGCACACAGTTCCTCTGGTGTGGTTAATAGGGTTATGTATTGCCATATGTGGTTTTTTTACTGCAGTTGACAAGAATGAAGAACAGAAGCCATGAAAAAGTTTCTCAAAAGGAAGGGGGATTCCTTGTGTTGTTTGGTACTTAGGATTGATTTTCCTTAACATTTCCTAGAATATGTAAAACACGTGAAAATCTTCTGAGTGTAAGTGCCACCCCATGTAGCTAATCCACTGTGAAAACTCTGTCTTTCTTGGATATGTATTTCTTTTGCTTTTTCATTATTCATCAATGTGTCTCACTCTGGAGTATTACTCTGTGCTCTTTTTTAATCAAGTACTGTGTTGCTGTTAGGAGCAGACTCCTTCCCCTTTGTACTGATAAACATAGACGGGCTTCATTTAAAATCTAAATCAAAGCACTTGAATTCTTTGTCTCTTGAGAGCTTCTGGATGTTACTGAAGCCAAATATTCTCCACAGAAAACATCAAGGAAGTTCAAAAAAAGATTGAACAACAGTTACTGAGCAATTTTTCTTTTTCTTTTTTTTTTTTTCTTTTTCTTTTTCTTTTTTCTTTTTCTATTTCTTTTTCTTCTTCTTTTCCTTTTTCTTCTACTTTTCCCTTTCCTTTTCCTTTTCTGTTTCCTTTTCCTTCTTTTTCTTACTGTTTTTCTTTTCTTTTTCTTTTCCTGAGGATTCCAGAAAAGATAAGCTAAGGGATGGTTTGGGAGTTTTGCTACCACTATGTGACATTTGAAAGCTAAACTTCACTGTCTTGCAGTTTGCTGATATCTGACTTTCAAAGATATTGGGGCAACTTTAGTGATTCTCAAAGGCAACTCAGAGGAATGGGTACTTGAATTCAAAGAGTTAAACATCATAAATACTTTCAAAAACATGTGAACATATTGGAGATCTATTCCTGAAACCCCATCTTGCTTTTTTCTTCATATCAGTCTTTCACACAGACTCTCCAGTTTATTGTGTAGGGATAAAAGCAATTCCTTATCTTGAGGGGGCTGTGGATATAAATTCCTGTCTTCTGTTTCTGACACGTCCTCAACACCGTGGTCATATGTAACAATTGCAAGACATTGTGAGTGTCTTTCTGTAACCCACCTCAGGCTCTTAAATACAAGACTTTTGTGCCAGCCACAGCTAGTGACAGATGTGACATATTTGCAAAGTTGCCAGCCATTTCTGAAGGCTTTGTGTTTGCTCTGAGGAACATGTGCCTTTTTCACCAATTTCCTTTGGGAAACTCCAAACAAAATTTGAATGTTTGCAGAATTTCATTTCTAAATGAAAACTACTTTCCCTGTGTCAGTCATACACTGGTTTTTGAAAGATGCAACGATTCCTGAGAAAGTGGACTACGGTTTGGAAATAACAGTAGTGTAGATGATTAAGTCAAATGGAGATATCATAATTATGGGATCTCAAATGAGCTTACAAGGCTGACCAGTGGCTCCTTGTGCCATAGCATGTATGGCATGATGCAATGCATATGCATAATTTGATATACATATGTTTTCTCAGTGCAGAGTAGCAACGTTGGCAAGCTAGCTGATATATTTTATTTTCCTTACTCAAAGGTTATTTAATGCATACCATACAGAACTCCAACTCTGCAACAAACACAGGCCTAAGGCTCAAAATTGATAAAGTGTGCATGACAGAATTATTATATAAGGCATGGGAAACATGACTGATTAAAAATATTCCAGTACAGCAATGTTGCCAGTATCCTGCAGACCTAGAAACTGGTCAGGAGTCCTCAAGTCCTCAGTTCTGATACATATTTTCTAACAAAAGATCTATAGTATATGAACAGATTATATCATTATTATCAAGTAATTCTATGACTTTAAAAGCGAGTAAGTTTTAACACATGAACTAAAGGGTTAATTATTTCTTCATGTATATGCAGAAGATGTAATATTAGCAAAATGTGCCTGGGGAACTGAGAAGAATAAAATTTTATCTGCTTGCACTTGCATAGTTTTTTCTAAAGTCTTTCTTTTCTTGAAGACACTGCTTACTAGCCAGCTAGCTGAGTGATAATCAGAGCTAGTCAGACTGCTATATGGCTCTCATTTGTCCCATGCAAGGTCTTCTTTTCATTTATCACCACTGAAGAATTTTGTTGAGAAGCTGTTTTGTGCTTCTGCAGTGTATGGTAGATGCTTAAGTCACCATGACGGAGAAAACACAAACATCTCTAGCAAAGAGTTGGTAACATGCATAAACTGTAATCCAGATCAAACTAAGTCTAATCCATGTGTGACAGAGCTATAAATAAGATAGCCTGGGCTTTTTCCCCCCAGGAAGAATCATATTTTGAATGAGGCAGTATAAAATAATAAAGAAAACCCAATATGGAACTTGAAGCAAGTCTATTTACTTTCTGATGTCCAGAATCAACTTCTGCTCATATTAAGCTTCATGAAGGAAAACTTCTTTTTCATGTACTTTTGGTATAATCTCTTTTTCACAAGAGCTAAGCTTGATTTCCCTTTGGTAGAAATAAACCAAGGGAATTATATGGAGGAATAAATTACTTTTCTTTACATGTCATCAGGCCTTGAACTGGTTTTGAATCAGAACAAAAACCTGATGAAGAGCATTTTATGACAGAAGTGTATGTTGGTCTGTCATTGTGACTGGTTAAATTAAGTAACAAGTTATGGTAGTAACTAAAAAAAAAAAATATCAAAAAACCATGTGAGACGCTGGTTTTGTTAACCATATTCTAATCCAAAACCAGTTGGAATTACTAGAAAGCCCCCTTATGCCTTTAGTAGGCTTTGACTCAGTCTGTGAGGTAGGCCATCAATACTAAATTCCTCTCAGGATAGAGAAGAGAAGAGAAGAGAAGAGAAGAGAAGAGAAGAGAAGAGAAGAGAAGAGAAGAGAAGAGAGAACCCAATGGAATAGAGTATTTCAATTGTAAGATACCTACAATGATCATCTAGTCCAACTGCCTGACCACTTCAGGGCTGACCAAAAGTTAAAGCATATTATTAAGGGCATTGTCCAAATGCCTCTTAAACACTGACAGGCATGATGCGGTCTGACACCCCAGGATGCAGTTTGCCTTCTTGGCTGCCAGGGCACACTGCTCACTCATATTAAATTTACTGTCAACCACCACTCCCAGCTCCTTTTCTGCAGGGCTGCTCTCCAGCCACTCCTCTCCCAATTTATACTTGTGTCTGGTATTACTCCATCCCAGGTGCAGAATTTGTCATTTGTTCTTGTTAAATTTCATATAGGCTGATCAGGTTTCATCTCTGGAAATTGGTGAGAAATGCAGGGATGAGAACCATATGAATTTAAAACTGATACCAAAACAATTCATCTTCATTTAGTTTTCCACCTATATCAGGGAAGAGATAAGCACAGCAACAAAACATATATTTTCATCTACAAAACAGATTTACATCTCCCAGTCAGAAGGAAATCTTGTTAAATTTCAGGGATTGCTTCTCCTTTCTTTCTCCTGTCAATCAGCTCAGAAGTGAAAACAAGAGCTAATAGAGCTGTTCAATACACTCAGTTTCTTCAGTCTTGGCTAGATGCCTTGAGTACATCGTGATGCCAGGTCATCCCCAAAGCAAGCACAGGTCAATTCCAAATGTGCTCCCTTGTGCAGACAAGCCCAAATATCTCAGCCTGGCCAAATAGGCTGTATGTTCACCTCGTGCTAAGTTCAAAAAAGATCAAAGGGATCAAAGGGGTTATTTAAATTAATATATTATTAATGAGAATATAGCACTAAAATAATTGACATTAACAATAGTGACAATAAAGCTATCCTAGGAGAATTTAATTTGGTCCATTGGAGTATGTCCTTCAAGTTCATTGACTTCTAGATAAGATTCCAAAAAGAAATGTGACCAAAGCATAAAAAGACCTATTAAATTGCTTGGGTTAACATCACCCATAGAAAATCACATTTGGTGGGAGAAAATAATAGTAATTGCTATTTAAATGAGAACCAGAAGCTAAACTATAAGTCAATTGTACATGGGTTTCCTTTTTCCTCCATTGCAATAACAGAGAAATTTAGTCTAAATCTGAGAAACTTTTGAAATATTACATGGCGCAACTGCTGTGGTCAGCGAGTCTCAGATGGGAAGTTGGATCTTTTCTCTATTTAATGCCTCTTCCACAGCCACCCTCTGGGCAGCAGGTGGAAAGAACCAAAAGCTGGTCCATCATTCTGTGAGGACGCCCATCCCGGTTGTGAACGCGGGGTGGGTGTCTGCGGTCAGTCCAGAAACAGGCGTCCTGAGATGTTCCTGTCACAAGGGTGCTGCTGGTGTCCTGGAGGGTTTATGCACGGGGTGAGAGAGGGCTGTGGTCACGTAGGCATCAAAAGCAGAGCTGAAGCGAGATGCAGAAAGCTTTGTGGCCAGAAGCGAATTTCATTCTCCACCTGCAGCTTCACATCTGTAAGGTTCACAGATATTTCTGGTGTGAATCTGTGTGAGTATATCTCAATTATTGGGGAAGCTGTGGATGGAAACCACAAAATCAACCAACCAACCAAACCAGACTACAATAGGTTGTACATATGATTAAAACAAATCTACCTGAGAATAAGGACAATATACCTATATACATATTTAAAAGAGCATTTGCTTGTTTCTTGCCAGTCTTTCATGGCTGTGTGTGCTATGAGTAGGTAGCAGCATACGGATTATTCAGACTTTCCTTCCTTGTTCCCATCATACCCCTCAAATGACAGCTGAATTGGGCCAATGCCAATCTTGTAACACAGTATATAAATTATCCAATTCAAAAGAAATCCTACAGTGGTTGTGAACAGAAAAGACCAGCTCACCAAGGAAAACAGTGCCATACCTCTCTGAGTCCCGCAGCACAGGCAATGCTTCCTAGGGGTAGTAGCTGCAAAGTAGAAAATAAAGTAGACCTAACCAGGACTCCAGCTGCTTTGTAATAATTATGTTGCCTATTTCTTCTCAGTTATTTAATGAAAAACTACACACTCAGGTGTATTTCTTTTGCCACACTTCTCATTCCTAATTGTCCTCTCTGGACCTGGTTATTAATTTGAGGAAGATACAATTATTCGGCAATGCAGGGGTCCTGCAATTTCTTTAAGACTCAATTTTATTAGAAAACAATAAAGTTAAACTGATGATCCTGAGGAAAACAACACAAAACAAAACAAAACAAAAATCCAGGCAGAGATAATTATTGCCAGCAGTGCTATGTCTTTACCATTTCAATAGTTTGGATTAGCTGAGAGAGAAGAGGTGGCGCTATGTAAAAATAATGACAGGATAGACCTGGAACCAGAGACTAACTGGACAGCAACAACAATTGGCAAAGTGACTAAACTGTCTCCTCATTGTAACATAGTAACGAAGCAACAACACGGCCTTTCTGTCCAGCAGATGGTAGGTTTACATTCAGGCAGGAGCAGGTCACATCACCCGTCTCAAACACACGGATTGCGCCTCTGCTGTGGTCATGGAGATCTGTAACTGCTTGGAGCAAGTTTCTGTGTCAAATAGCAGTCCTCTCCCCGACAGGGAGTGCCTTCTGCAGGATTTTCCTGGCTCTTTACAAAGGGTGATATAAGCTGTGTCATCTATATATTTGCTTTTAATCCATCAAAAGTCAGTATTTAATTCTGAGTCTACGGTGCTGTGTCTCTGTGGAAGCAGAAAGCCTGCCTGCAGTAGAGAACAAAACCAAAGCGTAACAAAGGGCAGTCGAGGAGGCTCAGCCATGCGTGGGAAGCCACGTGGACTCTTTGGAAATCAAACATTGGTATTGCCAGATTAACAGCATCTTCCATGCACGCGGCGCACCTGCTGGTGTGGTGTTTTTCATTCAGTCAAAAGGAAAGTCAACAATTCTGAAAAGTAATTTCTTCTTTGACCAGTAATTTTACTTCAGTGACTCATTCATACCAGCTCCTTATCTGTGTATCCCAGAGGCTTTTGGGTGTTGGATAGTAGTGACAACAAGAATAATCAGCCTAGTGCTGGCCTCCTCCTTTAACAACCAGTTATCCCTTGGAATATGTCCAGGTCTAACCTTCAGGAAATTCAGAGACACACAACTGTCTTCAAACTCATTGAAAAGGTGCATGTAGGTTAGAATTTAGCCCCCTGACTCCAGTATGTTCCTTTGAAAATGTTTTCCCCATCTAAATGTACATAAATGTTACATAAAATTCCATATGCTTTCTGAAACCTCCTTTTGGTGTCCATCTCTGAGGCCTCTCATCTGATATTTATCAGGCTAGATTATACATGTAGACACAAGCCCTATCTTCTCTCTGGGATGCCTTCACAGGCACCAAAGCAGATAACATCCATAATTTCCTTTTATTCCTTAGAATGGTAATTAACACTGTTCTGACAGGAGAAAAAAGCACCACTCTGCTGGGTTGCCCTAATACTCTTGCTGAGAAAAGGTAAATTTGTTTACTCCCTCAATCTGCCTGGCCACTGGGGCCAAGGAAGGGACAAAGACATGAGCAGAAACCATCCCTTCTTTTCAGATGCAGTCTCCAGATAACTCACACAAGGCTGGATGGTTTTTATTTTTTTCTGTGGATAAATAGTCCGAGCCACCAGCTGTTCATTATTGGTTTCGACTTACAGTACTATAAAAAAGTAATAAAAAAGTACCAGTGGTATGATTTAAAAATATATTTATTGATGCAGCATAGAAACACATCAGGAGCTACATCTTTTCCCATGCCCACAGCCATGGTTAAAGATGAATACGAGCAAGAGTCACTGTCTCTACCTTGAAGACCCATGAGAACGGAAGAGATTTGCTACTTGCTCTGAAAATCAACAATTCTGGTTATTTTCCAATCACAATGGCAAGAATTCAAAAATAAGCCTTCACAGAGAATCACTTTTGCAAAATAAAGTTCAGCAAGGTGCAGGGTGAAATTTAACTTCAGCTTTTTAATTGTCATAATCAAATAATAGTTATGCTCTTGGGCTTTCTCCTTGTATCCACATACGGTACCAGCTAATTTTTTGCAGCTTCTGGATTGTCTAAATGTCTACTAATTGCTTGATTTTTACAGAGGGTCTGTGTATGCTGTTCAGATAGACTTGTGGGTATTCACCGCCTTTGCAAATCCAGCCAGGTGCTTCGAAGGATCAGACCGTCCATGTCGAATGGAGAGTACTCCCAAACAAATGCCTCCCCTCAACTTGTTATACCTCAACCATTCAGCTGAAACCCTCTCAAATCAAGGGAATATTTGTGTCTAAAAATGAACATTACATATTGTACAAGAGAGAATAAATATGAATGAGATACTGCAATACTTTAACTGAGAGTATGTATTCATTTTTTGTAACTCTGGTTTGGGGGACACGTCTAGAAAAATAGTGCCATCCAGTTTGAAGTGAAATACACATTGCATTTCTCTATCATTAATAAGAAATGTAATTTTTAAAATGTTCAAATATTGATTTAAGCAATTCGAGTGCCAAAATACCTGAAGCTAGGGGACTTTGTTTTAATTTTCACACAGGTCCATTTTCATCACTCTGGCAGCGTCAGGCGGGTGTGAATTATACTTACGCATCCTTTCCAGCTGACATGACGTGCTAGAGCTCTGCACAGCAGATGCAGAAGAGGCCTCAGAGGGTCAAGAAAGCTAATCATTCAAAGAGAAAGGCCCTTTGAATATTCAAAAGAAAGTGGGCTCAGATTTGGATGATTTAGGAGAGCCTGATTGTAACAGCTTAGTTCATCGGCTGTGATGTTAGCCGTTTTGACCTTCTCAGTGAAGGGGACTAAGAGTCAGTTTACACGTTTTCCAAGTGACACAGAAAGAGGTAAGGATCCAATCAGGCCTCTAATCTGGGGGCGGGGTGGCAACATGCTATGAAGGAAAAAAAGAAACCTTTTTCTGCGGTTCTTTGAAGTAGTTAAGAGGTTTCAAATGCTAGAGGGTAAAGATGGGTCAGTGGACAGGGTTGAGAGAAGGTGTTCAAAGGTGGAAATTAAAGCACTTTATCATGTAAATCTAAAATTTATTATATTAATAATACCACGACATCGCAGCTCCTAGCTGCAGTACAACTGAAGCTGGCAAAGAGCAGCAGTAGACATCATGTGTCATCCTAGAGTAGCATGGAGAGAAGGGTGTTTTGGCAAGGGCAATAGGCCACCCTTACTGCAGAAATGTTCAGAGATATTCTCTGGACAGAGCAAATGGGCTTCAGTTACTGCAGGCTTCTCTGAGAGGATCTGTGTATTCAGTTTACCTGATCTGGGAGGAAAAGCGCCCAAGACAAGCCTGGCAACATTTCAAACTGTGGTGAAGGAACCTGGTTTGGCAAACTTGCACGCATACTTCTAGTCTATGTGCTTTTATCAGTCCGATTTTTAGTTTTACAAGAGATGGCCTAGCGAGAGGTATTACTTCGTAACCTGTGCTAAGCTGCAGCTGAGCAACTTCGATACTTTTGTCTTCAGCTGGTGAATTTTGGGAATGCTTAGGAATGGGCTTGCAAAGCTGGTTAGGCTGGTGGTCAAAGGCAGTGAGCTTCTGGTCAACGGAGTGATGTTTAAGGAGTGGATGAGAGCCAGTGAGGGAGTTTAAGATTTCGGGAAGGCTGGATTAATTGAGGCAGCAGTGAAGAAAGTGAAGGACCAGGTCACTTCCAAAGCAGAACACACAGAGAGAGGAGGAAAATAATTCTTCACTGTCATTCCAAGAAGGCTAACAAGTCATGCCAGTCAGAAAGCAAGCTGCTCCTGGTGAGAGAGTCATCATGAGAAGGCCAGCTAGGGGAATTTATTCATAGAACAGTGGGCAGATTCAAAGATGCTATCTAATTCTCTTTTTATGACCCATGGGATCATGAGGATAGGTAGTTTTGCTGCACTAGAAATTCATACTCATTAGTTATCTACTTAATATGGAAACGAGCAGTGATTTTTCTGTTTCATTCAAAATGCAAACAAAACAATATATTTTAATTATTAAAAATGTTAAATAATTTTAAATATTCAACAATGTTAATGTTTAACTGAAGTTATAGATTCATTTTTTTGTAACTTTGTGGTTTGGGGGATACCTGTAGCAAAATAAGACAATCCAGATTTAATTTAAAAATAAAGCATGTATTGTTTAAAGATTCAACATTGGTTCTTAAGAATGTTTTGGAGTCTTAACCTAGTACATATTGACAGTAAGAAACATGTAAAATTAATGGCATAAAAATAAGAAGCAAAAATTTCAGCCAATCGGACTGGAAAGCCTTAAAAATTGAAAACATCAATAACATTAATCTGTGCTCCGCATGACACTCACCTTAGGGAAGTTATTAATACATTTAGTGTAGGTGGTGTGTTGAAAATGACTTGCAGAGTTACAGGGTAATATATTACATCTTTTACCATAGCTTCTCTTAAAATAAAGGGAAAATATTTTTAATGCATTAATTTCCATGGCAGTTTGAAATACATATGAGCTTTCCCTTTTTTTTTTTAAGTATTATTTTGTGAGGATTCACATTAATCAATGACTGTATTATCATTTCCCAGTAAAGAAATAAAACATATAAAAAGTTGAGCTTGTACTGCACAAAGCGATCACATGAAGTAGTTTATTTTTTATCACATCTGCCTCTTAGATGTAAAAAGAGATGGAGAACATAAACACACCCTTTCAGTGGTGGTTGGTGTTAGCGAGGTCTTTTCACGGTCATCTCCTGTCACGTTGTTTCTTTGTTGTTGTTGTGTATAGGCTTGTATCAGAAACCTGCCTTTTTCTCCCCATTCATTTCCATGTCTCCTGTAACTGTGTGCTAAAATGGCAGAAGTCAGAGCCAAAACAAGGTTCGTTGTCCAGAGAACTGGTCATTGCTAGAAGCGGTACAATTTTCTCCGTCTATGTCCCTGCTCACCACCCTGCACAGGTTTACTGGAGGAGTAAAGGCCAGAGGCAAAATCTATTAAGAAAAGGAAGTGTTTTCTGCTGGGTGCAGTGGGCTTCATTAAGACTGAAGAAAATAAGTGCTGCTGGCTCTGAGGGCATTCCTGCCTCCATTCTCTTCGGAAGCTACTCAGTGGCGTGGCTGCCCATGCCAGTGACATGGACACATCTGCCTGCTTTTGGTCACTTTTGTAATAGTTAATAGGAAACGTAGGAGCCAAACGTACAACAGAGCCACAGCCACAGCAGTGCTCTGTTCTTGGCCGAGAGTGTCTTCCACAACCGCCAGGTCTTCTGTGCCCCGCAATCACGGACCTGCGAAGCACCAGCTAGATCCTGTCGAAGTCATCCAGGACTGCACTGCAGAAGCAGTTCAAAGATTTGAAGGTTGCGCTTGTAAAGAGTGATGACAGCTGATTTACATTGAACAATATGTGAATTTGCCTCAGCCTTCTGGCTTCTTTTCTCAAAAACAAAAAAGGCCAAAAAATACATTTGTCTTTTTCCCCCCTAGGATAAATATATATGGTACATGAAAATTGAAATATTTTAATGAAATATTTCAAAAGACCAACCATTCTATAAAAATCTTTTAGCATCAGCTGAAAGTGGAGCTTACTCAGGGAGACAATTGGAATTCCCTAGATATATCTTATTAATTAACAGGAGAACATCATCACTAGAGTCTCTGAATAATTTATTCACTCTATTAACTATTTTGATCCTAAAATTTTTGTAGATATTCATCCTCTGTGAGTGATTGCAGGAAGAATCTTGATGCTTTAATAGTGATATCGATCACTTTTATAGCACTCAGCAGTGATTCTTAGCACCAACTCATAAAACTAGTGGAACAGAGTGATGAATAAGGACTTGCAGATTCAAAGGGCTGCACAGATATTAACTAATCACTGCAACATCATGGTGGATCACTGAGCCAATATGTTATTATGCTGATGGGAATATTAACATAGAGTGACTTTCCATATCTTGAAAATCAGAGCTCATGACTTCCCACTTTGTTCACATTCTATTCTCTACCATGCTGCCTCTGCTTGACATGCACTAATATTCAGCAATAACAACCCGGAACTGCTGAGTACGTGCAGTGATTTGAGGAATGTCCACCACCTCTGAATCTCCTACGGACCTCGCAGCCTGTTTAATCTCTCAGATGCTAGCAGTCATGCCCAACTGAGGAACTGAAGCAGCGGGGAGCAGATTGTGTTGATGCCCCCAGACACACTCACACACATGTGCATCACTTTGTTGCTCTCTCCCATACCCGACTCACCTCACTTTTGATACAGAGGGAGGAGATGAGCATTGCACTGCAGCAGCTGAAGCTGGAAGGATGGGCATTGAGAGAGCAGCGTGTCTCCTCAGGGAGGTGCAGGAAAATCCCTCCTTCTTGTGCCACTGCCCTCAGCATGCGTGAAGGAGTGGTAGGGTGCTGAGGGCTTGACCAAAGAACTGCCGAGGCCTCTGGGAACTGCAGGGCACGGACCCCCCGACTTGTCACAAACTGCTTTTACTTAAATGAGCGCTCTGCCAATTTGTCCCTACAGAGCCAACACCCAGAAATCAGACTAAAAATAGCATTAGGATAATATTCTCACTCATGAAGGTGCCTTCTTCATCACAGCTTATATTTTTATCTTTTACCTTCATTTTATGTTTGCTTCTCTTTCATGTACCACTAATTTTCAGTGATGAAAGAGATTCTGCGTTCACTGATCCTCCCCATCTGGGACTGGATGTAGCAAAATTGAACCTACCACAAATACCACTGCAATCTGAAGTAAACAGAGCTCTGTTGGAAGGAACTGGCCTGTGTAGCAGGGCTGGTAGAAAACTTTATTTTCAAACAAAAAGTTATTTTGTTTTTCTAGCACAGTAATTAAAAAAGAATCCACAGGGTTAGATTGTTAGAGATTAAAAATCTCAACATTTGTTGGAAAATACAAGGTCCTTCAATGTCCCATGTCTGGATTCCCTTCACAAAAATGTCCAGGACGTTGTTCGTTTTCTTGCTTCATCACAACAGGCACTGCAGGTTTCCTTGGACAGGGAGAAATCAGGACGCTAACTGTGTGTGATGGTTTGTCATTGAAATGCATCTAGCTGTGGAAAAGACTAATACACAAATTAAAGGCCTGAACCGTTGCCTCCTTAGGTGACTAGAAACCTTTACACTGGCTTTAGTAGACATTAAATCAGGTCCTGTGGGACCGGGCTATACGGATAAATCTGCATTGCTCTGGGCTGTGGCAGCTCTTGATTCCACAATCTTTCCTTGAAGGACATTCAATAACTCAAGGTGTTGTAACTTTAATGCTGAAAGATTGTGTGAGTGGATGGTCTAATTAGCCACTAAACAACGTCATTGCTGATGTGAGACGATGGATGTGAAACCACAAAGGAAGTGACATTTGTAAAGATGCTATTTATACCCATCTTCTGATGGCAGATACTTCTGTCCTGTAAAAGTTTTTGACTTGAATGGGGAACCAGTTTATATGTACCCACTAGTCATTAGTTATTATGTTGGTGCTTCCGTTTCCCAAAACATACTTCAGTGCTAGTTTAAGCCAGAGGAGGGGAATAGGACCTCCTGTTTTAAAACAGGGGACCAATGCCCAAAACTGGCAGTGAAGTGAAATGAAATGAAATGAACTGCAGTAAGAGGTTTTCTCAATGGCCTACTGTGTTATACCTCGTTCTAGCTCAGGAGCTCTTCTCAGCTGAAGCTCTTTTTTTGACAGCCCAGGTCTGATAAAGATGGGAGAAGAGCTACAGCTCAGCAGTGAGCTAGACTGAGCCATAGAAAACCTACAGGCAGAAATATTTGCATATAAAACATACAGTCCTGTGGTGAACAATACAGATTTTGATAGCATGAGGTTTTAAAATAATAGAAAGCTGGTTAGGGAGGTTGTCTAATCCATCCCTTGCCTCACATTCAAGCTAGCTTATTATTAATAAGTGGAACCGCTATGCACGAATAACTCAGATCACAGAATCTTTGTGCCACTCTCATGTATTTTATTTGTGATGCTCATATTTTTGCACCCACAGTCCCGCCTGGGGAACCGCAAAGCCAAAGTCAAGTGCTATACATTCTTTTAAAAAGCTACGAAGCATTTCTCTCCAATGATTTAACATTTCCTTTATTGTAGTTATAAAATAAGATAGAAATTTAAATATACCCATCCTGCACGTTGTACCATCCTACATGTACAAACGTGGTATCTAAAAGCACATCAAAAGAGTTCCACTGAAGTGGCAAATTCACTACTTGAAATGTAATGCAGGTTGTCTTAACCTGGTCCATTTGTCCCTATGTTTTATGGTATAACCTTCATTAACATCCAATTTCTTTCTACATGATGCTTGACTCATTGTTACACACAACAGCATTTTGCTTTCATTCAGCAGTTAAGTTTTGGTTAAAGAAGGGTTATAATAGGAAGTGTTAAGCAACTTTTTTACAATAATGATGACTGCCAGCCCAACCTATAGGAAGGGGTGGCAGTTTGAACAAACTTGGAAGTTGGCATTGTAAAAGTAAGTGCTGGGAGGAAAAATCAGTAAGCAGACTGCAGGGGATGTAGGTTAAGCGACATGAAAGCTGCTCAGTTACAGCAGGCTTCCTAATTGTCCTGTATCGCTATTATCATTCCACATAGCTATCATTCCCTTAATTGCCATGGCAGTTGTACTAAGTGTTGGATACATAAAAAAAGACTGGTTAGAGCATAATGGATACATTCACACTGTTTCTCTTGTATCTTTAAAAAAGTATGATTTCTTTTAAAAGCTCAGTGCATCTATTTACTTTTTTATCAGTGAGTGGAAATGGAGGCTTAATACCTGTCATGCCCCTCAGCGTTCTTATACACAACAAAATAAGTCTCTGCTGCTATTCTTATTCATTTCCTTTTGTCTTTCAGATAACTTTGCTCTTTGCAGTAGATATAAAATGAACCCGACAGGTGGACTACAGAAAAAGGGATGACATTGTTCAGTGCCCCTCTACATAGTGATACTCATGACCAAGACGTTACCTTGTCAGCTGCCAGCTTGCTAACATATGCTAAGCATACACAAGTTATATTGCAAATCCTTGGGGAGGATCAGGGAAACAAAACAAAAGCAAGCAAACAAACAAACAAACAAAAAAACAAAAGGAAGAAAAAAGGAACATGCACAAAAAAGAGAATAAATTACTAATAAAATCAAGCATCACTCAACAGATTGTAATGCCTTTTATTGTGAAATTGTGTGTCAGTTCCTACTCTCATGGTCTACCAAATACTACTATTCTAATAATCTGTCAAATCTAATCAGAAGGAGCCAGTCAGCCTACCAAAATGTTTTGTGCAGCTGAGAGCTTCATGTCAGGACCAATCAGGCACTATTGTCTCTGTCACTTTATCATACATATTTTAAATAAAGCAAAATAAACTCTGTGCCTAAGAGGTTTTTTGAAGGGGTTTTTTTTGCTTTTTTTTTTTTTTTGGGGGGGGGTGATAATTTGGATTTGATAGCCAAAATTTCTGCTATTTTTCAATAGCCTGAGCAGCTTTAGTGAGGTAAAAAAGGAAATGAGAATGAAAGGAATGATGAGACTGCTTCTTAAAAAGTTTTGGTTGGTTTGATTTTTTCCCCGGGGTGGTACATATTTGCATGTCTAGGGTGATACAACTAATTTGCACAGATCTCTTTCCCTGCACTGTTTAAAAAACCACTACACAGTAAGTGTAAATCAAACATAATTTTTTTAAAACGTATGGTCCAAAATTTGTACTTCATATAAGGCTATGAATAATACCCTGATTTATGCTAAGGATAAACTTGGTATGGTGGCCATTTATATACCAAACAAGTATAAGAGTGAAACCCAAAGTTCTGGCCAGGATGATAATAGTTTCCCCGCAGTGAATAAGCATCTTAGGGCCAGGATGCACGTAGACTTTCTAGGAGGGCATATTGAAGGGCACTGGCTGATGCAATCACTGCATTACCAGTACCCTACACAGCTCCAGAACCTCTTGGCTCTGAAAGAAGCTAGTCAAAGTTCAAGCTCAATTCAGCTTTCTCTGAACATCCTAGATATCCAAAGGACTGGAAATGTTAATAACTACACTGATAAACTGTCAAAAAAGCATAACTTAAAATAATGACTGGATAAAATAGGGCACAAAACAGGGGCAGGGGAAAGTATAAGTATCAGAAAAATGAATTTCACTCTGTTCTTGTTTGCAGACCTATGCTACCTCTCCTAAAGAACAGTTTCTCTATCATTACAAGTTACAGCATGTCTGTTCATTTTTATTCTTGCTTCCATTTTAGAAAGTTGCCTCCTGAAGTTTCTCCAAGAAATATACTTTTGTCTGAAGCATCTCTTCCTTATAGTCACAGTATGAAGATTTGGCCTGAAACCTGCTAATGGTGAAGCAGTCCATTGGCAAGAGAAGAAGGAATAATTTATAACAGCTAATGAAATTAGTTTCTTCCAACTTTTTCCTCCACCTATAGATTACAAAGTACTCAAACACATAATTGTTTTTATTTTTTCACAGATTTTAGTAAACACTTTCCAGTGAAAAGTTCATTTAGGAATAGTTCACTTTAAATATCTGAGCAGAAAAACAAAAACACACCCCCTCCAGATTAGTTATTTAGCCACAGAAATGTCATGGCATTATTCACGTTCCTGAGCTTCAAAATTTTCCATTTTAAAAACACTCCAGCACAGTAGCTGTCCTCCTCTAAGTACTCCATGAAGATTGTAAGCATATTAAACTGATAACAGGCTGATGAATATTTATAGTCAGATATTTTTTCTTTTCTCCAATGGCTGTCTGGAAGGTTCAGGAGAAATGTCCAGGATAAAAGTCAGTCTGGAAAAAACATGTTAAATAGCCCTGTCTCCTGTTGATAAAACATCACTCACTTTCTGAAGCTGTTTCCTAAAGACTCTAGAGGGTATCAAGAGCAGGTCTATACAAACATTTAGGCTCCAGGCCTTTGTCCACAGTCTGAACCCTGTACCACCATCCTTCCACATCCTTCCACAGGCCATGATGCAGGCTGGGATGTTTTTTTCTTGTTTAGGCACACTGAGAAGCTCTCGTTCCCTGGAGGGCTAAAGGTTTCCTTGGCTAGATAGTGAATTTTCTGTCTATAAAAGCTGTCTGGATGGACTGGGACTGACTGGGACTCAATGAAGAGTGAGGCAGAAAATCAGATGTTCCGCTACAAAATACCGGTAAGAGTTTAAGTGGGTACCTCAGCCATTCTTTTGCCACCTCACTGAACCAATCTTACAGAAAGTCAGTGACTTTTTCCTTGGAGTAGGGCTAAGACATTAATTATTATCCCGTCACCCTCAACAGCCAGAAAAGTATTTCTCCACGCCCTTGCCTCGCCCCTCAGCCTCATGTTAATCCTGCTTTAGGTGTCAGTGAGCTGATATGGTATTATAGCCAAGAAGTGTGCTGCAGGAACTGTCTGCAAAGGCTCCGGCACCTGCCACATGAGTGAACCGAGCCATACACGAATTCAGGAAAATAGCTCATTTGGAGCAATTGTGTCACCAAGTGTTCCTCAGATCTATCCCACTTCAGAGAACCTTTGTTCAGCTATATCATGAAAATGGAAGTATTTTATCCTCAATAAATATGGAAATTTTCCCCATTTTTGCAGAAACCTGACCTTCCAATCTTGCATAAGTTGAGCCCGCCATCTGCTTGAAAATTGTACCTTCCATTTGACTCTGACTGTACAAGAAATCTCGCTTAATATTTTATCTGAGGGACCCTTAACCTCTCCTCTTTAAGAGCCTATTACAGTTGTTTCTGTTTATCAGCTTTCTGTCTTTGTGCAAGGCAAAGATCCTCTGACCGCTTTCTCTGATCACTTGGGGGAGATCAGATTTTATCTTTCTAATCTTAAACGGAGCCTTTTATTTTATATTTCTCACATATCTCTAGTACCTTGCTCTAAATCAACACAAAAACCCTTGCCAACCTAAAGCCTATGGAGGCTACAATTCCCAGTCTCTCCCCAAAGCTCATCTGAATTCTGGGTTGTGGGATTCCCTCTAACAGGACAGCACACAGTGATGGTTAACTGTCCTCAGAATCACAGATGCTCTGTTTCCGTGGCAGTCTAGTAAACAGAAAACATCAATCACAAAGGGAAAAAAGTAAGTTGCCATTTAGCACTGCATAGCATTTCCATTCAGAAAATACTGATATGCTCAAAACCCATCAGCTTAATGCTATCCGATAAGTTTTCAGAATTCCTATACAGCCTAGGAGCTTAACCCTCAACGGCCTTATTTTCTTTGCAGCTTAGATGCCTTTGGAAATTTTTCTGGTTCTTGGAAGAATGTAAGAATTATTTCTCCTATGTTGTCTATGAATAAACTCAGACAAAGCAAGATGAAAGATGGTTTTTCCCTTAAATTCAGGCAGAACATGTAGGATTTCAAAGTTCAAAGAATTTTCAAAGATGACTCTTAGTCTCACACCATTTCAAAAGATACTGACCCTTTGGATGTTTGTGGTCTGTCTTGAAACAGTCAATGTTAGTGTCAAGAGGTATGAGCAGTCTGACAGTGGAGGACACACAGATCTCTGCTTCCTGAGTCCCTTCCCCACAAGTATATGTTAATTACATTGAGGATGCTCAGAAAATGTATTTATGAAGTCTCATTAAAGATTCTTGCTTGGTCATGAGACTGAACATTGAGGTCCCCATGACTTGAGCCCTGCTACAAGCTAGAGTACTGGTCTGCAAAAATTGTTTTAAAACCTTTCCTTTCCAGATTGGCCCAGGCAAGTGCTCAAAACCGAGTTATTCCAGGGCAGGATAATTGAGAGAGCCAGTGGGGCTGCTCCCATCTTAGCCTGGTGCTGAGTGCTCTGTAGCTGAGCTTCCTTAAAACAGAGAGCGTTACATATGCTGTTGGAGGATTGCAGTTTATGGTGATCCTGCCTGTCAGGCTCATGTAGTTAACTTGTCATCTTTAATAGTCCCAGTGTGGGGATTCCTGAAATAATTACACCAAACTAATTATCTGAAGTCTGAATCACTGCAGATGACGCTTGACTGGTTGGAGTGCAGCACAAACTCTTCTCTCCAGCAGCCCGTTTATCTGAGATGAGTCAGGTAAGCAGTGACCTCATTACTCTTACAAGCACTATTCTGGGATATGGTTTAGTCACTGGGATTATGGTTGTTGGGGTTTTTTTTGCAGAAGGGTTAATATGAACAATGAAGTTGTCATATCAACAAATGGGGTTTAATTCAGGTCCATGTTGTCTGAAGAAAAGTCTTCAGGTAAATTTGTCAAAAAGAGGTAGATAAAATTAAACTTCTGAGTCATGGTTTTGGACTCAGGAGCTTATCTCCACTCATGTTCTTCAAGATGTCAGGCATGGGTACCTCTCTATATCTGATTAGAAACATGTGACTTACTGATTTTTCTGTTCTGTGAATGAAACGCACACACACAAAAGCCAAAAAAACGATCAAAACTACTGAACAAGTACTCAATTTCAACAAGGAAGTGTATCCACGAGGAAGCATCCATGTGGAAAACCGTGAAGTACTGTGGCACTCAGCTGACATCTGTGTGGTGGTCTGAATCCTGCATCACACTGAAGAGACTTCATTGGACCAGGCAATAGGTCAGAAAAAAAGACTTTCCTGCCTGTTCACATATGTAATGCTTACATGCAGATGGTGAACAGTATATCCAACTTCTCCAAATTAAGTCCCCATTGGAAAGGAGGTGAGAGAGAGCAATGTCTAAGCCAAAGGCTGAGTGAAGTAGTAGAGAGAGGTATAGTAACAGGCTGCTCTGGTTTTTTCCTTTGGCAGCCGGAGACATATTAATGGTGCTAGCTGGGACAGAAACCAGTCCTTGGCATGGATAAAGCTGCTGGTTATGGATATGCTGGCGGTACCATGCATCTTCTTATCCCAGTGCTTGGCTTTCAGGACGTTTTCATACAAGCTAGCATGGAGTCCAAAGAAGAATGCCAACTCTGTGTGTGTGTGTTTGTGTGTGTAGGTGTTTGTGTATGTCTGGGATTTGTCACCACCCTGTTAATGGAATGACCTCTAAGTTTTCCAAAAAGTATTCATGTCTTTAAAGGGTTGCTACCATGCAAGGAAGCCTCACAGCTGATACTGTCAGATTTACTGAAGCTCAAAGAAGCAGTGGAGAGATTAGTTTCTCCTTCCTGAATACTTATCCATATCCTGGAGTACTCCGGTATTTGTGCATCCCTTTGGAGTGATCCAGATTTGCCTTGTTCTCTCCCACACTCCCTTTGGATCCAGCTTCACATTACCAAGCATAAGAAAACAAGCTATAGAACAATAAAAATATGAGAGAAGGAATCAGATAAGAAATTGCACTTGGTGACCGGATGAATTGCTGCAGTTGCTGAATGGGCTTCTGATGAATACTTTAGTTGCATCGGTAGCTGGTGAGAAACTGGAAGTTCTGCAGTATTTTAAAAACACTCTATATTTTCCACTGCTGGGAGCAGCACTCTGGGTAAACTTGGAGTAACACAATCCACATAATGGATGATATAAATCATGATAGGTTTATGTGTAGGTCATTGTCATTCCCTAACTGCCTTCTCTCCTTTTTTAAATTTTCAGTTCAGTACAGCTCACTTTTGAAAGGTCCCAATCTAATTTAGGAGAAATTCCTACAATTATCTGGTCTTCAGCAACAGTAAGAATTCTCCCTATGAGATTCCACTGGGGGAAGCCGAGGTGGACATCAGCCACTCCTGGTCTTATGCAGCACAGCGGCCCAAAAAACAAAGGTGGCAGTTCCATAACACCATTGGCTCCAGATTCAAATTTGGAGAGAAGAAAATCACCATTATAAAGATTTGGGGTTTTTCTCCTTTCAACTAATTCTGATATATACTTAGTGTCAGGACAAGCCCAAAACAAGAGACAAAGACATAAGATTTGAAGGCTCTACTGGGCAATAGCTGGAAGAGGCTAAGCTCTGACTACTAGCCAGTTTTGTTAGCTCTCCTGATAAAACGCCCAGGGCAGCTGTAGACATAATGCTTACAAAACATCATCTCCTTTGAATGGATAGCTGCGGAACTCTGATGCAGAGGCAGCAGAATAAAGCAAAGTGTTGAATTCTCAAACTTAAGTTTCAAAACATCTGCTGTTTCCGGCTTTAATTTTCTGGTGTTCCTTCTTGCAGATACCAAAATTATCTTCTGTGCTTGTATCTTTATCTTTTCCTTTCAATTTCTCACAAGGTACTTGTACATTTCAGAGCTGCATTAATTCCACTTCTTATCAGTCATGTAACTAGAGTCTTGCATGGCATCAGGACTAAATACAGACTCCATTTCTACTTGTCTCTGAAGTTCTAATCCCCATAGTTTTTCAAAAATCAGGCATTTTTCTTGGGAACCTTCTGGTTCCAACAAAATTTCACCCAGAACATTTCACTGGCTCAAGGGCTGGGTAGTGGACTGAAGAGCATAGAGTTCGTAGAAGGCAGATACATCAAGCATTCACACTGGATATAATGGACTGCGATGCCAGTGTCTGTCCTGTATTGTACTTCTACCCCATGCGAGGGGCCTATCAGGCCACTGTCTGCTCTCAGTATCTCTCCACAGAGCGGTTTCAGTGTGTTTCAAAGTGTTTCATTCATGCACGGCGTTCAGTTGGCAACGGAGAGCCTATCTCTGTAGTCTTTTGTTTTGCCATTCATCTGCGACGCAGGAGCATGAAGGCTGCATCTCTCTAGCAGGGAATGCTCTTGGGCAAGGACAGTAGCTGGAAGAGAGACGTAGGAGCAAGTCCAGGGGGCTGAGGATGGTATTTATTCACTCGATAACATTTTTCCATCCGAAGCAAAGGGAACCAATGGCATGTAAGGGCTCTGTCAGCCCGCAGTGGGAAAGGAAATGTCTTTGTCAAACCTCCTCAAATGAAGAATGAACCTACACCTAAAACATTATCATGGGACCAGGCCAAACCAAACATTTCACCAGCTGGCTTTACCCATTCTGCAGCAGCTAACCAGGCTACCAAATATGTAATTAACAAACATCTGTTGTCATTCTTGCCAGATCATTTCTCACGTCAGGAATTTAAGCACAAGCAGTTGTTCAATGACCTGAAAGCTCTTTTTCACACTCCAGCCTTATCTCACATTTCAGTAGTTGCATGGTACACATAGACTGATTTGTTTTCACCCACCTTGCCTTCAAGCAGCTCGGAGCTGCAATTAAAAGTTCTCACACATTTTACCCTGTTTGCACAAAGCTTATTCTACATTGGCTTTGAAACTGGAGGCTGCAGTTCCTATGCTAGTTTCTATTTTTGGCCATAAGTGAGTTCTCTTTGATGGAGTAATGCTTTGCTGTGTGAACTTTCAGACTT
Organism: Astur gentilis; assembly: GCF_929443795.1. Lineage (NCBI taxonomy): Eukaryota > Metazoa > Chordata > Aves > Accipitriformes > Accipitridae > Astur > Astur gentilis. The sequence continues at coordinate 19,748,993 of NC_064897.1, forward strand.
TTCTGAATTTCTGGTAGGTCCTCCCTTTCATAGGAAAGGGGTTTCAAGAAAAATATTTATCTACAGCATCGCGTTTTGTGTTTCAAGAGCTTGTTAAATATTTAAAGAGACTTGTTCCTGCTCTAAGAATGTCACAACCTACAAATATAAGAAGGATAGTGCATAGTTTTTATCATGTTAGAAAGATGCCAATTTAAATTATGTTTGCCTTATTCAGAATGGCAAGTTCTGAATAGTGTACAGGAGAGTGTGGAAATCCACTCTATATTGAGGAGTTTGTATTGTTTATTTGCTGTTTATTTATTGACACTATTCTGAAACTCATTGAATTCAATAAAAAAGAGACTCGGGAACTTTGTGGACTTTGAATCATAACTTTTTGGGGGTGGTAATGGAGAGTATTTCCTAAAAACCAAGATCTTAGTGCTCTGGCTGCTGCAGTTCTGTTCCTTCACATGACCATTTCCATCTCTCTCCTGAGTATCCGTGGCGGACTAGGGTTGCACCCATGAGAGTATTTGTCTCCATTGCACCTGTATGCAAAGGGACTGTGAAAGATAAAACTTTGTTGAAATGATTGCTCCACCTAACCTCTGCTGCATCAAAAGTAGATGTTCTTCAGCAATTGAGTTGTCTAAGCCTTGTTTACAGTCAGTGGATAGACACAGCTTCAGAGTGATTTATCCTATTTATCTAAACACCTACCAAACTCAGGCTGGGAATCTCCCACCCATTAGACATTCTTGTCTCTCCAGGTGCCCCAAACTTTTATTTCGCCAAGATAGTCACCTGAAATTTCGTTCTTAAGAATTTTAAAGCAAATTGGCATTTTACCTTATTTTCACTTAAAGATCTGGTTTAACCTACAACACACTCTGTGTGCAGCGAAATGATACTGGTGTGCAACATAGAGCTGGTAGTCCTCAGGGCTACAATAACTCACTCCCTTGTTCTATAAATAAGACCAGAGGCAAGGCGAGGTAATTTGTCTCTGCATTTGACAAGCACTGGTATTTTATAACTGGCAGGAGCTAAGGAAAACACCATTTGATTTGCATGATGAGCGACAGCGTTACTGGGGCTAACAAATTCATTTCAATAGAAGTACTCTGAGCTGAACAATACATTCATTAAAAGAGCAGTTTCCTGATTAGACACTGGAGCAAATAGCGCTTTTTTCCCATTTCGCCATCAGAGCCGCTTTACATAAGCAGTAACAGAGAACAGGGCGTATGTTTATTCGGCTGCCACTTGTTCTGTGGGTGTACAATGACAGTGTTACGGCTTTTCAATGCCACGGCGGAGTGGAAGGGGTGATGACACTAGATCTGTGCACCCGCAAGTATACAGTAAACAAGGCTGAGTGATTTCACAGGCAAGGCTAACAATTCAGGTCAGCTGGATTTTTCACCCTTCCAAATTACTTGACAGGGCAATTTTAGCAGCAGAAACATTACTCGTATCGAAGCGAATATAAGCAGGGTCTGGAAAAAGGAGCATTTCACTGGGTTGTACCCAATATCTGCTGTTGCCCTTGCAGCCGCGACCTCAGCATTAGGTGATTTGCTCACAGGAGTTCTTGTGGGGATTTATCTGCAAAGAGACCTATGTGACTCGCAGATTCCTTACCCAAGACTGTAAGAACCCTCATTTGAGCTGGAGATTACTTACTCAACATTACCTGTGCTCACAGAGCACATGAATCTTGCTTCAGTTTGATGGGATGAAGACAGTCTGTCCATCTTTTAATGTATTTTATTATAAGGAGTGAGCAAGCAAATATAGACTTAATCCACCATATTACTGAGCTAATTTCTGCATTTCACTGAGCTAATTAAAGGTGAAGCAATATAATAACCACATTTATATCACAAATAAAATTAAATCATTAAATCAATAGATTCAAGTGATTAAATCTCCAAATTAATGTAACAGCTATTGAAACTGAATGATGATGTTAACAATTGAAAGAGAATGCTTTACGTTTGACTTGTTTTGCAAGAAATTCAGAGCACAGGTTTCTTGTTATCTGAAAAACTAACAAGCATTCTTGCGTACACAGTGTGTTGACTTAATTGACAAAGGATAGAGATATTAATACAATCTATTATTTGCAGGATATAAATATTCATTCTAATTTGTCGGGGGAAAAAAGTGACCCAGTGCACTATTTGTTTCAAAATTGCCACAGATCACCAACATCAGAAGGTCAAAGATAATCTCAGTTGCTAAAAATCCTTTGACTTTCTATCCACATTAACATCTATTTATTTCAAACCAGTCTCTCAGTGCAAGATACTGTTTTAAAAAAATATTGAAAATGGGTAAAAAAACTCCCATGAAAATTTACAGCTCAGAATCAACATGATCAGGAATGGAAAGAGTCAGGTAACAAGTGAATTAGCTTTCCTTGCACAGAAACCTCAGAATAAGCTGTTTATTTGGAAGGACAAAGAAAGACTGCGAGAGGAAACAAAGTATAGAATGGGGAAAAAGAAAATGAAGGGTTTAGAGAGAAAGAAAGTTTCTGTATGAAACCACCAGAAAGGGAACAAAATGGAAGGAACAGAGAAATGTTAGCAACGAATAGAAAGGAAAAGAATCCAAGGGAATTAAGGGCCCACAAAAGATTTTTTTTTTTTTTTTAAATTATAAAAAAGAAAGTAAAAAAAAAGGATAAAAGGTGGTTGGAAAAGGGAAATTGTACAATTACCTCACCAAAAGAAAGAAAAAAAAGAGACAAAAGGGCAATGAGGAGAAAACATTAGAGAGTGATAGAAAAAGAGTAAAAAAGTAGTATAGAGGTGTCGGCACTTTATTGTATCTCTCATTTCCTTGTCCACGACTTTGGTTGTTCCCAGTGTCGACCCAGGAACTGTCATCACCATTACCACAGGTTTTCAGCAAGCCTTATGGCACAGAGGTAGTTTCAGTGGTCTGGCGGTGGGCTAGCATTGTGCAATTATTTGAAAAGAAATGGTATGACCTGAGCAATTATAGAGCTGCTTAGACTCATATGAATCATTGATGAAATAGTGGAATGACTAGTAAGGGATCCTGATTGATAAGGAAATTAAAGAGTTCACAGAAGAAAAGATTCATCAAACTGGCTGGATATGTTTCGACAACACTATAAATCAGATAGCAAAAGCAAAAATGTTCATGTAACATATTAAGGCAGAAGGAAAACATTTAACTTGATATCTGATGACTTCTTGATTAATCAATTGGAATAGTATAAAATCAACAGGCTAGACTGTAAATGAATCAAAACCTGCTTAAATACTAGTTATAAAATATTCTTAGAAACAAGAAATCTTGCTGAGCTGCTGTCTCTACTGTGATCCCATAGGGCTTGGCTCTTAGCTGAGCACATTTAACATTTTTTCTCATATTTAAATACATTAATCTTCTGTCATAATCTTGAAAGACACCTGTAAATCATGTTAATAAATTTTTCAGGTGATATAAGATGAAAGAAAAGTAAAATAATGCCCAAGAGAAGTCAATAATAGAAAATACTGAGATACAAAGTTCACCACAAGGAGGCAAAGAACCAAAATTTCTTAGAGTATGTCCATGTATAAAATCATACCTTTCATAAAAGAAGGATACAAGACATAATTGCAGAATAGAAGATCTTATCGTAAGAAACACCGATAAAGACTTGAGGTTTATGATGGTGAATTACAGTTTCAGCAATAACAAGAGTGGTCAAAATGGTTACCAGCATCTTTAAAAGTGCAACTGGGGCAGTGCTGAATAGGAGAATTTACGTTCTCTCTTGCAATTAACACTGAAGTGACTGCTATTGGAGTACCACATCTTGTTATGGCCCATCCTTTAAAATAGGAATTTAAGAGGTTGGAGAGAGTGCAGAGAATATTGAGAAAAATTAATGAGTAAGAAACATGTCTTGAGAGTTTAATCTATTTAGATCACCAAAAACCAGCTATGGGTGAGATGTTTACACACTATGTACTTGGGGAACTGATCAAAATTTGGGGTTCCTATTTTTTTTTTTTTCCTTATGTTTCATCCAAAAGCAAGGAATGCCTTCTTTTTCTTCAGTGTAACAGGGAAGATTCAGTCAAGAACAGAAATGGTATTTTTAACAACAGAAGCATTCAGTCACTGTGGCAATGTATCCAGGCAGGTAATACATTCTGCATCACTGAAAATGTATATAGGAATATTTGATTTTTTTTCTCAAAGAGACATTCTAGCTCAAGGACAGCTAGTGGATGTGAAGTGGGAATTAATAAAGGGCAATCCAATGGCCTGTGTTAGGAGGAGGTCAGACTTGCAGATTGTGATGTGCTTTCCTGGCCCTGACATCTATTAAACCCACATAAGCACATAGTCCGAAAAAACTTGACATTGCCATTAATGCCTCTCTGCTAAAAGAAGTCAGACAATATAGGTTTGTAACTGTGTAATACATGTATAGTGCTATAGATTAAGGAAATGCAGTAAAAATATGATAGCAAAGTAAATAATAAAAAGGGTGGTGCAGACTCCTTGTCCTTGAAGTTATCAAGTCATTTTAAAACACTTAAAAAAAAGTTTCAAGGCAAAGACATTTATCAGACCTGAGGTAGTAAAAAAGTGCTGACATTCAGGACCAGTTCTGTGGATGCAGCATGGACCTCATGCCCAGACAGGCTGCAACGGTCCATCTGCCTGTCAGAGTATCTTAAAGATTGGATCCCACTTTGTTACAGCTTCCACATCCACTCAAAACTCAGTGTAAGACCAACATACCTTTAAATTATGAATCAGTAAATACTTCTTAATACAAAGGTTCGGCATCAACACTTATGCCGCAGAGGGAAAAATATTTATATGGCATAAATAATGATACTCTGCATCACTGGTTCTGAAGCTTTGCTTTCAGACTGAAGGGGAAACCTTCAAAACTTGTGATGACTCTGCAACTAGGGCAAGAGGGAGGTTGCATGTGCCTGGCACTGAGAGGTAGTGCTGCTCTGCAGGGCTCCCTGCCTTCTGTCAGTGAGGAACAAGGGCAAAGTGTTCTCTGTGTTTGTATCCCTGGGTGTCAGTGGTCCCGAGCTCCTTCTGGATGTACTTTTTATATATTTTGAAATGATTAGCAGCTTTTGTACTTTCATTCATTTTCTCCTCGCGGCATGCACACGTGTGGCATGTCTCCCTCCCTCCTCCCCAGGCAGTTCCAGTGCTCCTGAGTAACTATTAGCTTTTACTTCCAACCAGGATCTGGCGCCATTGCAATGAATCTGGACTTTTCACCAAATTCTGTGGGCCCAAACAATAACCCCCCCACCTTCCCTGCCTTCTCTCTCCAGCGCAGGAGGCAATGACCAGCCTTTCCTCATGCACAGCTTAGGCACAGACCGACAATATTTAAGAAGGGCAAGGGTTGTTCTGGAGTCATACCCTAGCAGGGAAGAGGGATTTGGCTTCGACTGTTAAATGACTTCCCATGCTTGCAGCTTCTTCTGTTCTCTCCCTTCACACTGAAGACGTGACTCCAGCCTGCGTCACATCAAGCAGACTGGCAAGGCAGTCAGATAGCAAGCCAATATGGTGCTAATGCATCCTGCAGAGACACAGGTTTCCACCTGTGACTGGTGTCACATCATTTACTGAAGGTACCAAAAACCCCCACAACACCTCTCTGTCTTTTTGCAATGAGGCTTTATTGTGCTTTCTGTTAGTGTGGTATAGCAAGATGTCTTTTAATAGGCTACAGGAGGAAGAGAGAATGCTATGCAAGTTTTCCCGGAGAATGTAAAGCCATTTGTGTCATTATTTAGGCACTGCCACTAGAAGTTGTTCACTTACAAAATTATTAACTTCAAAGAAACCTTAACATGGCAGAAAAGTTCCTGTAGTCAGCAAAAGTGATATCCATATATACTGCACCTTTTGATCTCATAACTGACAGCTGCTGCTAAGATTTTATGGCATGTGATACTAGGAGCAGGGAAAATTGCCTGACTGAGGAAGAGATATGCACTGATGTGCTTTACATCCTAGAAGTTCAGAGGTGATCTTGCGAAACCAGCTCTGTTCAGGGGCTAGATTCAACTGTGCGGCTGTGGAGGAGCAACTCTCTCTCTGGCCCACTAATGTTATGTGAGGAACACTCCACTAACGTCACACAAAATAAATTGTATCCTTGCTAGTCCTTCATTAATAGTTCCCACTCTTAGTAGATGTCACTCCTCATCTATGTCCAGTCACTGGTGTCTCCACAGGCATAAGGCTAGCAAGGCATTTCAGCATGAAAAGATCAAAAGGAGATGGAAGTCAGAAACAAGCCACCTCTTCTCCTGGCTGGTCCATCGGGGCAGCGGCACCCCACTGCGGTGTGCAGCTTCCCTTGCTAGTGCTGGCATGCAAATACACACAAAGGATGAAGGGACCATCTGACTTCTGGCAGCAGGCAGAACATTTCATATTCTTTCTTTCTGCACTGAATAAATTTTGAAAAAATTAAAAAGAAAACTTTCAGTTCACTGCTGTGCGTCACACAGACCAGCTTCAGGAAACCAGACCCCCAGTAGCCCAGCGGAGCGCCCCATTCACTCAGTTAGAAAATCAGTCTTTCTCCAAATCAATGAATGTTAAATCATTTATTAAAATGTAACTGGTTCAGCAGGGAAAACTGAAAGGGGCACTCTGTAGTCTTGTAGTTTTGTCAGTCGCTTGGAGGTGGGAGAATTGCAGGTCTTGAAAATGAATCATCAAAACTCAGGTGAACAGTCTAAATAGTAGACTGTTGGCATTTATATCTTGGGTCTTTCACTCTGATTTTTTTACTAGAATTATTATCTTCAACCATAGCGATCCTTTCCTGAGGACACTTTCATTGAAATAGTTGCATTCCTACACAGCATTTTAATTGAATCAAATCAGCATTTTCTGACAAAAGGCACTCTGTCAGGAAATGCTGACCCATTTTTGCTAAGACTATTTTAGGGTTGAGATTAAAGCCTTTCTCGTAATAAACTTCTGGTGGAAATCAGGTGAATCCAGAATCCCGCTAGCTTTATAGAAACATGTAAAGCCTATTTTCAAAAAGGCCCCCACATCTCCACTATACTGCACTGAAACTATTTTCTACCAATGAAACAGCTACTAAGCAAACCAAAGAAATACAAAGTAACATCAAACCTTTACTAGATTTGGCTGGAAAGTTGCTATTCTAAGTGTTATATCTTTCTTTAGGATTCTGCTAGTTCCTCCCCTTATAACTGAGCGTGGAGCCGTGGAGCTCCTATGTTCACGCTCCTCAGAAACCTTTCTAGGGAGCTGCTCTGAAGTCACTGTCGTTCCAGAGCTGAGTCTGGTCGTCTGGTCCTGACAGGAGAAATGACTAGGCTCCTCAGCTGAGCATGACATTTCTGTCCTATGTAAAAGTCATATTTCAGAATTTACTGCAGAACAGAAATGACAGTTTTCATAAAACCTTTGAAAAACCATCAAGGTCTTCACAGTGCTGGCGATTTTGTGTAAATCATCAGTAAAGATGCTGTTTAATGTATCTTTGCTCTAGAGCATATAGCAGTATTACTTTAAATGAACACCAGAAAAGGGGAAATTTCTGCTCACCATTTGTCCCTATCTATGCAGATATTTGTGCATACCTGAGGCTTATAGTAGGTACCGTGCAGTGGGCACTTCTTGCGTGCATCCACCCATCGCTGCCCGCGTTGGGGTTCAGGGGCTGTCAGAGATAATTCGTAACCATCACGGCAGAACTGGAATTCAGCCCAGGTGCTGAAGAGAGCTCCAGGTTTATCATATAGTCTATAAATAATTTGTTCAAACACTCCCACATCATCCGTGCACAATAGGATGTGGGAGAGCTTCTCTTTGCCACCTATGTAGCAACGATTTCTCACACAATGCACTGATTGCGCAGCGTTTGAGGAGTGCTCTCGGGAAATGTCACTTGCTTTGCTTAAATCCGAAAGATGAAGTGCTGGAATTGCCCATGCTCTTTTTACGGCGGGCTCTCTACTCCTATGTCCCTCTTTTCCAGGCAGAGGGGCCTTACACTTCTCAGCGATCCCAGCACAGGTAGTGTAAAGACTTTCTCTTGCAGAATACTGTGCTGAATACTGAGCCAAATGCTATCACTAGGGCTAAACGTGCTGTCTCGCTTTGAAGCTGTCCTGCCTAGTGAATCAATCAAAGGGTAAAAGACCATGAAATCTTCATATGTAACCCCTATTCTTCCAGTATTTCGCTGTGTAGGTTTCAGCAAGCAACTTATTTCACGTTTTTGACTGTGCTGTCTATTAAATAGTGATGACAGTACTTGCCTGTCTTAAAGACATGTGGTGAGGTTAATTAGCTGATGTTTGTGCAGTGTTTTGACAAATTAAAAGTGCAATTTACAGCCTAAGTGTTATCATTAGAGTGTGCTGAAACTTCTGCATAAAAGCTACTTTCATTGGAAAATACAATTTTGTTGAAAGAAACATTTTCCCTGGGAAGCTATTCTCTTTCTTCTAGAGGATGTAACAAAACAGAAGAATGCGGTCCCTTCCCTCTGTGAGGAAAAAAAGGAGACAAATTCAGTGGTGTGAACTACGGAACAGGTTTGCTCCCTGCAGCTCCTGCCCACCTGCTCCCCGGCTGACGTGGGGGATGATCCGGTCGGCATCACACCCGCAATCCCCCTCCCCGGCAGCAGGTACACAGAGAAGCATCAGAGCTGTCCGGGGTGGGGAAGGTGCCAGAGCAAAGCCGCAATTACTTGCCTAAACGGGATGGAAAATTAAAGGTTGCCTTCCCCGAATCTGTGTGTTATTCGAGATATTTGAAGAATGGGCTGAAGAAATTGTTTTCTATTTATTACGTAACCGTATTTGAAAATCTGAAAAGCCAAAGTGAGAAAAATGGCGTATTTCCAAATATGTGGCAATTTGTCATGGGTATTCCCACAAATTTTTGATTTGATGATGTAGCTATGGCTTATCATTTTCTTGTCCTAGTGTGGAAATGCAACAGAAATCAAAGTAAGTTATAAATGGATTTTCCACTGATACAAAGTTCACTAAAAGTTTGCCTTTGGCTGCCTTGAGTGACTAATAATAGAAATGAGCTACTTCTCTCTTATTTTTCAAAACCTAGAGGCAAAAGTTGGATTCCCTTATGCTCCTCCTACCCTCACACTTTCTATTTTTATGTATGTCAGTGAGACTGGAGGGGAATTGTAATTTTTAGTGTGACAGGACAACACTGTAAAGTTATTTGACCGATGAAAAGTTTGACTGCTGGTTATTCTTTTTAGTTTTGCAAACATTAAAAGGATGCCTGATTTTATTCTGACTTCACGTAGCTCTAATAGAGATAGAAAGGATTTGGGGCATTAATTTTTTATTTCATGTTTTGATTTTTAGTGAAAATCCTCGCTGGAATGTAAGTAGAAATAAGAACAAAGTAAATTAAAAACTTTAAGAATGTTTCTCTGCTTCCCAAACAGCTCTAACTCAGTGTTTCTGGTATATAAACATTCAAATGAAAGAAGAATCTGTTTTCAGCAAGTGTTTGCTTCCAGGTTTTCTTCTCCATAACAAATACATTTTCAAGTGGATACAGGGAACAAATCAATCATAGACATCTTTATAGCAACCTTGATGGATTTAAAGAAACTTTTCTTTCCCTCCAGCCTCAGAATTCTGTTTCCTGAGTCAAATGCACCTGATCCTTTCTGGTTTTTCTCACAGGCTATGGCTGCTGAATTGTTTGTAAAATTTGTCAATCTCAAGAATCCCTCCAGTTTGTCTATAGCTTTCATAATAATGATGCCCCACAGAGGGCATCATATTCTAGCTGAGGCCTCTGCAGTACTGACAGGAGTCCATTAATTATTTTTTATTTATGCATCTCAGTATGATTGTTTCTTTTGCTACCACAGCATCATTTTGTTGACTCTTGTTCCGTTCAGGAGTCATTATAAACCCTGTATTATTTTTTTTTTTTTCTGTCCAAACAGGCATTTTCCATTTCTACTTGTACATTAGTACTTCTTTTATGTTGAGCACTTGTTTTTGTTGAATTTCTATGCTAACTTCAAACTAATATTTCAAGATAATTTTGAATTTGAATTCCATCCTCCCAGATGTTGACAACCTCTTGCACCTTGTCATTCACCCTTAATTTTGTAAGCAGGCTGTCTGTTTGGTTATACAACTCAATAAAAATAGGGAGTTCAGACTTAAACACGTCCTTTCAACTCCCAGGGAACAAGTCTCTCCAGTTTGGTTGTAAATCACTTATGATAATGTTGATACCAATAAGAGTTTTCAAACTTTTCTGTGTCCATCTGATAAGACACGTTATAGCCATGTCATTTGGAACATATTGTCTAGAATATTGCCATAATGACAGCATTTTAAGCTTTTTTCTTTTTTTTTAAAGAAACATGACTTCTACACTACCTTACATAATACAATCTTCTGTTAAGTCTTTTTCATTATCTAATACATCTATTAGAGTTTGTCTTGAGGCTTAATTTCTAGGGAGAGTCTATAATTCAACTTTAGGATAAAGGAAACATTTTTTACAACTTGTATTATCAATAATACTCCTATCGCTCTGAGATCAAGGCGTTAGAAAACATTGGGGTTTGGAAGTCTTTGAGTTAAATCTTGTTATTGATCAGAGTCTCAAAGGCTTTGCTTCCCCTGGGTTTTAAAATTTGTTTTACAGCTGTATTTAAGACCAGTAAAAACATGGCTACAGATAGATTATTTTGCATTCTGTTTAATCTGTCGGGATGGGCAGAGATAAACCATATTAAAGCAGTATTTTCAAACATCCCTTGGACTAAGGGTTTCTTTTTCACTGCTCCTCACCTTGTGCAGCCATCTGTGTCTTTGCAAAGACATTCTTTGTGCCTGTTCTAATCCAGCAACATTTCACTTTCAGCTTGCACCCACTGAGACAAATCCTTAGCTGGGGAATATTGGTAGTGTTTCACTGCCTTCAGCAGAATAAAACCTCTGTTTTAAAGTGGCTGAGGATGCTCTGGCCCACTTTGTTTAAGTTTTGGAAATAGTACCTACATGCCTCCTTGCTGGGGCCAGCACCCACTTACCCTAGTAGGTAATTTTATTGCACAATCTGTTTAGTAATGAAAGCAAAGGACTGAGTCATTTCTGATCATTACTTTACATAAAAGGGAGTAAAGGAGAACACTACCTTTTCCAGTCCTAATTGCAGTGTAGATCACCTGGTTTACTGCCTCTAGCTGAATCTCCTAATTACCAAAAATGTTTTAATCATTATGTACTTTTGAAGTGAACATAATATTATGACAGCTGTTTCCAATACAATGAACAGCAGCTGAACTGCATAGACACTGCACGGAGCAAATCCCTTCAATGACTTTGTTCCTTTCATCATTCAGCTCCGTCCTTTGTATCATGACTAGCTCAGGAGATTTTTTCCCCTCTGCCAGCTGCTGTTCTTCAGTTCCAGGAGGTGACTGCTGGTGGGATGTGCAGACAGGTACGGTCACCTTCATACAATTGACTGGCTCATTAATGCTGCCTGCTTGGGCGGCTGGTGGGGGAATGCAGGGAGGTGAAGAAGGCTGAGATTTGCCTCGCTGGAGGGAAAAGTGCTGCTGCTGTTACCCCGAGTGGATCTTGGTTCTCTTGGAGAGCTGTGTTAAAACGCGCAGGCAAATAAGGGAAAGATGTCTGTAAAAAGAGACAGAGCTCATGACTACACTTGTGAGCACTGCTTTAAATACTGCTAGTGTTCAGAGCAACAGTTGTGGACACATTAGGTGGTTTACAACCGTTAAAAAAATTTGCAAGGGAGTGATGCGTGCCCCCTTGTGCCAAGATCTACTACATGATACATCTATTTTAGCAGCTTCACTCCTGCAATTGCTGTCCCTATCAATACCTATGTGTTTTCTTATAAGCACTACTAAATGTAAGTGGGGCACCTCTCGTAACCAGAAAGGTACAAAAGTGTGGGAGCTGTTCTTGCGGAGCCGTTCATGGTGTGCAAGCTGCATGGATGAGATAAAGACCTTTTGATTCTTCCCTTAAATAGAAACTAAAGAATTTGTATAATTGGCAAAATTGTGTTTCTGGCAGAAATCTAGTCACTTAATTGGGTGGTCAGAAAGGTAGAGCTTGATACAGCAAAGGCACAGAACAGGCTGTGTACTGGGGATGCTTAACTTTACACCTCTAAATAGAACAAGGGAAACCAATCCTGACATTGACCTACCTACCATGTAGATATTCAGGGACTTGTTTCATTTTTTAGAAATGGTTATATGAAGGATTAGTGGAAACGGCTTAGTCACTTGCTTTATATCTAGGAGTTAAGTGTGCATGTGCAGCGCCTTTTCAAGTCTCCTTATTCTGATTGCCTGATGTGGAATCGCTCCTTTTGTTTCTCTATAACCTGAGACCAGTGAGTACAGCGCACAGAATATCACTCTAACTACTGCTGACATTGTTGGAACAAATTTTATGCCTGCACTTGAACTAGAAGCTCAAAGTAGCAAATCTGGAAGATTATTCCCCAGTAGGTTTTACCAGGCAGTGTTTTACAAAGATACAGCTGAAAGGTCAAATACCACATAATTCTGCTCTGGACCTGTCACTGAGTAGTTTTTACTTTTACCAAGTGCTTGCTCTGATCTAAAGGCTGCATTCGTGGTTTGGCTGACAGTAAAGTAAAATACAAGTTAAACATCATCTTCCTAATTCTTTTTTGGGGGGAGTACAGTGTCTCCAAGCAGATGGAAGGGAAAGGAGCACACTGACTCTCTGGCTTCACCCCTTTCCTAGCATCTGGGACAGGGAAATATCTCTGGCATTTCCACAGCAAAGGGAAGATGGTTTTCACAAACTCCAGTGCAGCAAAGAGCTCTTCTTGTGCCTGTGTCTTTTACATGATAAAAAAATAAATCATGATTTGAGGTCAATCTTCCCAGAAAACTAGAACAAGCAATGAAGAAAAGTAGGAAATTTTGAAGAAGAAGGATATAATAGCTTTACCCTTAAAAAAGTAAGTTGAATTACTTCATATTTGCCACAGGCTAGGACTGTGTGGGCAATCAGGTCCTGTGCTTCAGCTGGCACGTGGTGACTTGTTAACCCCCTGTAAATCAGCAGCACATGGGAGTGAAAGGGAAGGGAGCAACTAGCACTAGGAACATGTGGAGGTCCCACAAACTTGGGCCTAGCTGGAATTTGGTGCTGTTGAGATTAATAATAAAAATCCCAGTGACCTATCTGCAGCCAGGATTTCCTTCTGGGTATTCAAAATCAATAAACTGTGAGGCAAGGAGATGGACTTCATGTTCATGTTCACACTTTTACAATGTTTACCTTTTGAAATGATGGCACTGCTTGGATGTGTTGGCATGCTGGCTTTCTCCTGACACTGGGCCAGTGCCCAGGCCCTGCTTTCGAGTGCATCACCTACAAACTGCAAGATCTTTCTTTACACTATTCTAGTATCTCTGAATTTTACTGACATTCTCTAAGGCCCACAAAATGTCTCTGAGAGCATTAGGGCTTTAGGTTTTCCCTTTAGAAACTGGATAAGGTGAGAAACAGAAGTGTCCTTAGCCAAACAGAAAATAAGTTGTCTGCAGAGCCTAGGGTAGCAATCAGGTCTGGGAACACTTGCTGCTCCCCTTCCTCAATCTCACTACATTTTCACGTACTGAAAAAAATGTTCCTTGAAGCCGTCTGTGGAATTTGTTTCATTTGCACTATGTTTGTCAGCTGGCAATGTAAACAAAAAAGCTCTTGCAGAGAAGGATATTAGACTATTAAGGAACAGCCCAGAGAGGAAATTTTGTCAGGGAATATGTGTAGAGACTTTTTTTATTATTATTTCTGCAGCAGATTCTTGAAATTCCCAAACACTCTATTTTCTTCCCTCTACCAGATACTCAGCAGCTCATGACCCAGAAGCAGCATTGCAGACCCCCAAGGGTAGACAAGGAAAACTGCTTCTTAACCAGTTCATTTTGTAACTGCTTGAAAAATATGTAATAACTATCCAAGCAAATCAGTGCTTGCTATCTACCGCTAGCTGAATGAAGTACAACTACAGACTTAAGCCCTTGAAATGTCAACATAGAATCTCACTGACAAGGTGTAGTGGTTTTCCAACTGATCCATCTACGTATTATCTCAGAACTGCTTTGATGGGCCCCTTTTTGGGGAAAATTGCTCTCTCAAAACCAATCCTAAGAAGGGCAAAGTTGTCTGGCATTTTCGAAATAGCATTTAGTCTTGAAGCACTGGAAAAAATCTGTGTGCATTTGTTAAATTCTCACTGCTCTTTACAAAAACACAATAGTTACACTCTGTTAAGTGATCTCTTACTACAGTGAAATCTACTCTTACCTTTAAATTAATTTACAACTATTATTGTTCTTGTACAAAATCATCCTGATACATCCTCTTCACGTTTTGCTTTCTGTTGTTTTCTTAGAATAAACCATTAGATTTGAATGAATGACATGGAAAATGCCCAAACCTGTGAACCCCAGAAGGCAGGGAACAGTAGGGAAAGCATTTACAGACAGCAGAAAATTGTAGGGAACTGAAGAACTGATTTTCCCACGGGTGCTCGTGCTCTTTGACTCCTCTCGACTTCAGTTAGGGTTGTGGGTGTTCAGTGTTCCTGAAACCCATCCTCACACGTGCATAGGCTGGGGATTGCAGTACTAGCTCAGCTCAGAATAGATCTCAGGAGGTCTGACTCATGGTCTCTTGCTCTAATTGCTAGAAGTTGCAGAGTTTGCAGGGAAATTACTATTGTTATTCAGGAAGGGTGTATTTAAATGTATATATAGATCCACATGCTCGACTAGTGTAAATTGCAGTAATTCCATTGAATTCCACCAGCTGAGAATCTTGTCTTTACATTTTAGTGGCTATTCACATAAACTTCTGACTGTTTTAACAGAAACTAGGCTTGCTTTATTGGTTTATGATTCCCTCTCCCATCATTGCTAACTGTCCAGCCACAGTGACCATGTATAAATAGACACACCATCATGCTTCCTAATTAGTACCTGCCTTCTGAAATGAATGCACAGGTACGATCACAATCCTATCTCGATATCACAGCTAATAATTATCACCATCAAGTAATGCACATATGAGCAAGGGTGATTAGAAAGGGTATTTCTTTATTTTCTTTTTTTTTTTGTGCCTTGTATACGGATTCACTGTTTATAATATAAAGATGAATCTACAATGAGGAGAGCATTCTAGCTTACAGGAGCACACACAAGTTCCTAGCAGTAGTTCTCTAAGTATCTGAATAGCTGTTTGCAGTTACTGATGTGCCAGTTACAGAAATGAGTACTGATGCACTGAAGGGCTTCTGGTAGGTGGAAGCCCACAAATCATAACCATTTGTTTGTATTTCCCATTGCACTAAAAAAAAAATACACACAGTTATTAATAGTTTATAATAAAATATGGTTGTTTCTCCTCTTGGATGCTTTCTGGTGTGATTCCCATTTCGAAATAAAAATCCAACCGCATATTTTCTCTAAGACTATAACTAGGTTATTTTGTGCAACGTGAAAGCGAATGCTTGCTAATGGCATAACGCAGATCACTGTTGCATGCAATACTTTGGTTTTGCTCATGTTAGCCCAGGAAACTTGGAATAAAAGACAAATTTTTAATGGCTCTCTGCAGCAAATGCAAGCATAAGAAAATGCTCTGCAAGCAAACTCTGATTAACAAATTACTGCCACTTCTTCCCTCTTCCTCACGTGTACATCTTCAGCAGATTGCATGGAGAGCAGATACAGCAGCTGCAGAAGAAATGTCACACTCACTCCAAAGAGGCCAAATGTTGAAGTGAGGCCACTTTCATCCTAAGTAAAAATATGGCCCAACTCAAAAGAAACTAGCATTGTTTTCACAGAGTATGGTTTACTGCTGTTGACTTTCTCTTTTTCATGTCAGCCTCAGCGTACAAGTACACCTTTCCTTCCCCACCCCCGCCCCCCCTCCTCTATTTTACAACAAAAAAGCAAGATGTAGTTTGTACTGGCAGTTGCCCTGAGAACTGCACTTACAGATTGTTGTAGTTACAGCAAAGTCAAAGCTGGAGTGCAAAGATCTGCTTCTTTATTGCAGATGGAAGAACTGGCTTGGAAAAAATAAAGAACAGGCTGACTTCTATGTCAGATCTCAAACCAAATTCAAATTCTGATTTTGAGGAAAGCTAAAATAGATAAGATTTAAATCCTGCTAGACCTGACCAAAAATAAATTCCTGCCAATTATATTTTGACTAACAAAAACCATGTGTGTGTGTGTGTTAAGACTAGTCCTTCTTTGAACTTTTGTTACTAGTTGTTTTTCTTCAAGTTTGTGATTCCTGATGAAAGAATGCAAAGATTTTTAAATCTATTTGGAAAAGCAATAGATTTAAAAGTTAGTTTAAGCAAAATTTCATAACCACTTTGTTTTCTTCAAAACTTTTACTGAGTTTTGCTTATTCATAAGGTTTGGGTAAGCAGCCTCACATTTTTAGCGTTAATCAGAATGAAGCATCCATGTCTTCTTGCAATTCAGGTTACAATCACTTCTGAAGCAAAGAATGGGATCTAGGTGCCTGGGTAAGACCTCTGGGCTTCAGCTACCACTCTAGAAAGGACAATCTCGCATAGGTTTTGTGTCATGTCCGTCAGCCTTGTGGGGATGTCTCAGAGAGCGTGCAACGCCCAAGATGGCATGAGAGGCCTGGGTCTAGGCACCAGAATTGTTCTCAAGGTGTCTAGACATCAATTGTCACTACTACTCCCTTCACAGAAGGGGTTGTGATGTTTCATTTTTTCCTCCCCGCCTTTAATGTTCTCCACAGTTGCACGATCAATATGTCCTGATGCTTTTATGACATTTGTTCTTGACCTACAGAATTTTCATTTCAATCCTGGCCCCAAATAGTTTCTTGTAACAGATCTCTCTGGATGTTTTGTTTGACTTGTACAAGCCTTTGCTGGTCACTTCTACACCTTGATCCTGCAAGAGAAAACCTTGCTTCCAGTTCTAATTAGTTTTTGTTTTGATTCATCTTGGATATAAAAAAAAAAAGTTTTGAGTTCAATCCTTCAGCATTGGGCTGAATGTTCAAGCTCAGTAAATTTGTTCTTTTCTCTTTGCTCATTATGCACCCAGTGTTCAGCCTAGCACTACCTAACAAGCAGTCTTCAATCCCTTATATAACTCCTGAAAACTTTCACTTTAATCAGGGCACTGAGAGAGCTGTGGTCCGAGAGCAAGATTAACACCCGGACTTTCCTAAGTTTAACCCCAGTGGTGACATTGCCTCCCTCTGTAGCCTTGGAGAAGTCATTTGGATCAATGTGCCCTTGGATTCGTAAGCATTTAGGTTATAAGAGACAAGGCTAATGGGCCACATGTATCTGTCAAGAGCAAGTGGTGCAGAGAAAATGAGCCATAACTTACTATGACAAACTACAGATTTTTGTTTAAAGGAGAAGCAAAAGATGCCTTTGAGTCTGGTAGGAATTTCAGGCAGACAGTCTAGACTGCAGGTAAGTTTGAAAGCTCATGAACAGCTATACTTGCAGAGTAATTACCAAGTAGGTTTCTGCAGAAGTCTATCCTGAACCTAATACCGATCCCTGTTTTTATTCACATGCAGAGCGATCACACAGAGTGTATGAATTGGAAGAAGATGGCAAATTAGGGAGAGCTGTGAGCACATCAGAGGACCTGGGCAAAATTAAGAATGTTTTTGACTAATTGGAGAAAAATGATGTGATTCATTAGGACAAATACCATCATCTGCACTTAAGAGTAATTGTCTGCCAAAATGAGTGGGGAATGAGTGGCTGGAACGTAGCGTTTCATTAACCTGCAATATGGAGAGGAATACAACCTTAACACCAGTTAACAATGTTGCAAAAAGGGCAAGCACCATAAGAAAATATGTAAAAAAAGACTATCTGCTACAAGCCACCTGAGATGTTCCTTCTTTTGGTGCTCCTGAGGCATCATTTGGATCACTGTATTCAGTTTCAGGCGCGGGACATGAAAAAAAGGATGTATGGGAACAACCGGAATCTAAATAGCATTGCTATTCTCATTGATCGAAGTGACAAAGTGTAATGCATAAATATCTTGAAGAATTTAAGTTTCATCTCCTGCTGTCTAACTTGGATGCTTTAAAAAATTAACAGATCTTGGAAGAAGGACTGGTAATTCTCCTCTGAATCTGCCCACACTACCTAATAGGCCCTTTGGACTTTACTGAAATATGTAATTTATAAAGTAGAGGAAAAGGGAAAATCCCATTCAAGGAGCATTCATGATCCTTTTTCAGCAGAGGCACAATGGGTCCCCAAAAGGGAAGGGGAGAGTAATAATACAATTTTTCAACATTTTCTTTTGATATGCATGTTACTTTTCACATCTAGAGTTAATTGGTTTAAAGTGTGATTCTACTCTCTGGCACCACAGGGGATCTGTGTTTATTGTCTCTAGTTCTAACAGCAAGTTTGAAAGGGAATGAACAAATAAAATATAAAGAAATCTAGCTGTCAGCCACACAAATTCTTCAGTCTTCAGTCAAGACTGCCTCTTTTATTTCTTTCTGACACATTATTACTGTTATCACTACAACTGTCATTCTTCACCACGCTTCTTATTTACTTCTTAATTGCCCTGAAAGGTATTCAGTGTTTTGCAAGAAATCTTTTTCTTTGGTCATCTCTCATCATGTACAGCTACCCTGACCTCTGGGTGATGCATAGCTAATGAAGGTAAGATGTAACCTTATGAAAACTTTATGCTAATGTCATAAGAGCCATGCAGTACCAGCAGAGGTCTAGCAGAAATGGAGGAGTCACCTTCTGTGACCAAAACAATAGGCAAAATGGCTTTAGAAAGAAGGTGTAGAGAAATCTTGGAGAAAGGTAACATGAGTACTTGTATTGCCTTTGCTGTTAGCATAAGGCTTTTACTTTCATTGACAACCAAACTCCCTAATAATTGCAAGGACCTTGTGTACAAAGAGCAACAACCGAATGAGGCAGAGGAGGGCTGACCTCAGGCATGAGCCTCTCATGTCACTCCCCATGGCACTTCACTGGCGAGACCCCTGGTAAATCTGAGTCTTGCCAAGTGCTGGAGACTTTCCGTGTGTCACTGACCAACTGTTTACAGCTAAACAATACTTCAGAGGGGCAGAAGTATTTACAACGATATATGCGGCAAATTTTAAGGATATTTAGATGCTGAGTTGCCGTGTGTTGCTTAATTGCCTCTCTGAAAAATTGCTCCAAAACCCTATTGTGCTTCTTCAGAGCAAAATCCCCTGAAACTGAGAAAGTTTTCAATTTCTCATGGATCCCCTGAACCATGTATTTAAGAAGCTTACTCTAGACCTGATTCAAGGTAGTATATGTCAAAATATCTTGATACTCTGAGAGGGTATGCAGAGATATAGTACAAATGCATTTTCAGCTCTCGGTCAAATCGGAACACCTTTCTTTCCCATTACTGGGATCATAAATTTCTTCTTTTATGCAGTAAATTCAAATAACTGCTGAATACATAAACCCAAAAGTATTAGTAGGACTCAGATAAAGTAGATCCAGGAATTTCTAGATGAAAGATGAATCAAAAGTTTGTGTTGAATATTGAAGAAGAGCTTAAGACCATTAGCTTCAACTCAGTGGCTATGAAGCTCTCCTGAGCTGTCACTACCAACAATTTGAGCACAAATGTTTTAATCTGAAATTCTTTTTGAACTGAAACTTTGCAAAGAGGAAGAACTTCTGTTAGTGCTAACATAGCGGAGATGAAACCAGAATAGTGTTAGGTCAGTACATCTCGTGATTTCTAGTGTTACCATGGCTCAGTCACTTTTACTCCTGGCTCATACCACGCTGGATTCAGATGAAGGTGGCTCTGGCTGGTGCTGATAGTACAGTGCAGTGCTGGGGGTGGTAGGGGTAGCTGCTGCACTGTAAGAAGACAAGTTGTTCAGCGGATATATTAAATTAAGGATTTGTTTGGTTGCCCATGTGGAAATTAAAGATCCCATGGCAAGTTTTAAAAAGAGTGGAAGATAAACCAAGCAATGATTCGCCTTCAGAGCCACTGGACTATTCAAGCATCAAACTCATTACTTTATAAAGCACGTGGGAATACTTGCACAGTATATGAAATGCACTAATCCAGACATTTTTTCTATTTTTATTACCTGGAACTGTGCAGGTTACACAATCTCTCAGCTCAGTCACTTTGTTTAGCTTAACACCTTTCTGAGCAGACAGGAGCCCTGCTAGCATACCCAATTCAAAGTCTTTCTGGAGCATGGAGGAGTTTTTGGGTTGAACCAACAGTTTTGCAGACATACTAGTCTCATTTGTCTTTCTGTGTTTGTGATTTGAGAGCAGTGGCATCCTCCGTAATCACAACTACACTCTCAAGACTGTCCTGTCCCACCCCCTCTCCCACAGTTGAAGTGGTGGCAGGTATTCCAGAGCCACTTATAACTAGTTTCAGTTGCAGGTGCTGAGTACAAGACAGGCAGCTACTGCTTAGGTTAATTTTCTTTTGGTTTCACTTCAGTGCACCTACCCAAGAGACACTAAACTCTTATAACTGAAATAAGATGATCTTGACCCTCCCATTTAAGAAAATTCTTTATCTTCTTATTCAACTCCCATTTTCTGGGGCTGGAAAGCTAGTCACTCTTCATGATTTCCTTCCACCATTTTTACATTTGTTTTTTTTTTTTTCTTTTCTGTTAAGCTGACATTGTTATCCGAGTGCTATTTCCAGACTATCAACGTATTTCACTTTCACAATCTAAGATTTTGTATTGGATGTATATGGTGTGTATAAAAGTTACGTGAAATAGCAACTCACAAACTGATAAACAAAACCTGTGATCGTAGTGGAAATGAGGGTTGCAATGGGTTACAACTAGGAAATGGAGGCAGGTTGTATTCTGTGGACTCCTGAAGGCTCTAGTAAGACAAAAATAACCCTTGAGAGACAGATACAAAATGCGGCAGCACACTTGCACTCTGGTGCATGCATCAAAGCATAAAGGCAGGACATATCAACTGTCTCAGGACACAGGTTGAAAGGCAGGCTTGTTTGGGGAAGAAATGGCAGAGCAGATTGTGAGTGATCCTGAACTCTGATCCTCATAAAGTCCACTCTGATTGGTTTTGTGGGTTACTTTTAAATAGGAATCTACTGTGTATTTGGAATGTCAATGATTTTATTCTCTCTCTCCTAAATTAAGGAGATAGCTCTTGGGCAACTTTGGGACAAGTTTTAGTTTTGCCATGCACTCCTTGAATTTTAACCTACAGAGGAATATGTAGCTATTCTAAGTGACACAACATTAAAGCACTTGACAATTTTCGTGATTAGAAAGCATAGGAGTTGAAAGAAAATAACCATAGAAGTTAATTAAATCAAGAAAAATACTAAAATGAGAAGAATTAATGAATAAAATCATCAGAATCAGGGAAGCAGGTTACTCACTATGTGGAGATAAAACTTTTTAGAAGACATAAAAATTAATTAATGAGATATGGGAAAAGAGTTTCCTTCTTAGACAGGATGGAGAGATAACTACAGTACTCTTCTCTAGGTCACATCTTTTTGAACATAAATCAGAAAACCTTCTTTGACTCCAGCTGAACTATAATATTTACTACAACTGACAATCTGTTCCTAAGACTTTTTGAAGTGAGCTAAGTATAACTTATGAAACAAAACGAAATGATAGGTTGTATCTATGTACAGTTTTATGAGTTTGACATTTTGTGAAAGTTTCTTGTCTGAAAGATGCAGCCAAAGGATCCCCATCAATAACTGTGTCCCCTCGGGATTGTCTAAATAGTTCCTATCATGTAAGAAATGACATGAAACTGTTTAACCTATTGGACTGACCCAGAAAGACACATTTGGATATTTTAAGATTGAAAGCATCAATCCTAACCATTGACTTTGGTGGAATTAGATGGCATTTATGCTGCTGAATGGGGAGCTGGAGTCACTGGCAGCATCCAAGGAAATAGAGCAGAAGAAAGCAGTGCCCTTTACACAAAACCCAAAACGTATTGCAGAGAAATAAAGGCATTGTTAATGTTGTAGCTCCATGTAAACACTTACTGGAGTGGCTGAAAGGATGTGGCAGAAGTGACCTGTATTGTTGTATGCTGAGAGAAGAAATTTCAGGGGACTTTCCCCCTTACATGTGTTCTGGGCTCAAAGAAGTTTGACAAAGCTTGGATCCCACTGTACTCTGTATGAGAAGAATGCCTGAAGAGTAACTGTAGGGAGGCAGTTGTTGTTATAGTCATTAAAATTAGTCATGTTGTAGCATAGTCATAGAAATAATAAGATTTCTTGATGTGTGTTTATTTCCCACTGGTACGGTATGTTGTATTATGATAGCTTTGCAGTCGCAGTGTGCTTGTTCTGGTTGAAGAAGCACATTCATTATAAATCCAGCTTTTCAGTTGCTTATAAATTTCTGGAAAAGACTAATCCTTTGGCCTAACATTTCCTTTGTTCCTGTCAAACAAAAGGTGCTGATTGTTTTCACTCTTTTTTATGTATTTGTTAAAACAGATTGGTTGCTTTGGGGTTAACAAGCCAATAAAAAGCATCCAGTTTCCATCATATTTTCACATAATATTTTTACCCACAGATAACCTGAAATTTACTGTCTTTTAGTATATTATGTTTCAAGTGGACATAACCATCAGGACAAGCTGTCTGGGGAAATCTGAAGAAAATTGAAACAAAGCTTGTAGTGATCAGAAAACTCTCATGTTAAATGTCATATAAACTTGATCCAGGATTCAACCAATTTCAGTCTTTCAAGTCATAAGCATGACTTTCCCATTTCTACAAATGAAATGAGCATTTAGCTTGTAATTCCTGCTAGATGGTTTTCCTGAATAACTGAAGCAAGACTTCTGAGACTAGGTGTGGCTTTCACGGTTTGGCCGTACTGGCTATTATTCATCTGTTTTCCCTTGCTACAGTGCTAAATTCCTGATATCCAATAAATGCTTTGTGTGCCTGCCACCGCTGACACGTCTGGAGCATCGCTCTCTGAAACACAACAGCAGTTGTTTAAGAGGTGTCATTTAGTCTATCCTAATATTAGCCACTCTTGACCTTCTGTACACAGCCATCCTTCCTGTGAAGCCCTGCTAGGATGTTTAGATGAAAGCGTGATTATCATAGCTTTCATTCCAATCAACTTTTCATGCTTCAGGGCTCTGTATCCCACAGCACGCCACAGCCTACACTGGACATGTGTGCCTGTCTCAGACTTGAGCTGGGCATTCAGCAGCAAAAGGGAAGAAGGAAAAAGCCTGGCAGATCTGTTTGGTCCACCATATCAATTCAAGGCTGATCTGCCAATTTCCCCATCCTGCTGCTATGAACTGAGCAATGTTTTTTAAAGCAGGTGGTATTAAGTAGATTGAAGACCAGCAGAGACACTGAAGACCAGACCAAACGAAATCTGGACCCCAGTTTTAAAAGTTTCTGTGTTTCCCTCCCCCCCCCCCCCCCCCCCCCGAAAAACAGGGATGTATACAGTTCAGATTACCCTTTCCTTGAAATTTTGAATAGCAAATTTAAAATGCCTTGGACGTTGTACTTGCTCATGAGATACTAGAGGAAAGGTTTATATTCAAATATATACAGCAATGGCTGTTTAAAGACATTAGACATTTATCTTTTAGCATGGATTTCTGAATCTCACTTCTATCTAAATGTGCTAGCTCTCTTGTTTCTTGAAATGTACTGAAGAATAATTATTACATTTTCTTCATAAATTCAGGGGTACTTCTACAGCTGGCATGAACTGTAGCTTTTTTGAAGTGAAAGGGACTATGATAATTTACAGCAACAATTCTACAAATGTCAGTAGTACCTTTCAAAACTATGTTTCCTGGCCCAGATTTACAGTTACCTTGGGAACAATTATTCTGTATTGTATATTTAGATTCTCATTGTCACATCTCTTCTGGTACTGAATCCCAGCGGTCACTTCCACTGTAAAATCCCCAGTATGTAACACGATGGCAGACATGTGTCATAGCACAGTTCATGAGCAACAGAATAAGGGGAAATTACACAATCGTTTTAGAAAAGGCAGTTAGAAGGGTCTGGCATATAAAGAGACAAACTGCACAATTAAAGCACAGGTTCTACTATCAGCTTTAGTGGGAACAGGAATGTACTCCTTGTTGTGAAAGATCTGGGGGTTTAATGACCTGATCAATATAACAGTAGAAAAGGAGACAGAGATGAGTCAGAACAAAAACTGCGAATGATGTGATGTAGGGAAATAATATCACGGATGCAATAAACTCCTCAAGGAAGGAATAGGGGGCTGTTACCTCTTATTCCTTCCTGCCTTCTGACATCAGAGCTCTGATCCACAAGCCTGGTCTGAGCACAGTATTGAAATGATGACAAGGTTGAATGTTAATTTCAAAGGGTAAATTTGAGAATGGTCCCGAGGTCCATAAAGTCCAGGAATCTGAAAAAAGTGTGTGTATGTTTGCAATGGAGATTCACCTGCAGATTTTGTCTAACAAAGAGAGAGACTGGCCATACAACAAATGCAACACACAACAATCTTCTGGTGCAGAGCAATAATGAAATACCCACTGTGCCAGGCTACATGAATGGGAGCTATGACTTTCAAGCCTATTGAGGTCTTCAGCGGACTAAAGCTCTGTTTGTACCTTACAGCCATGTAACAGCATTCCAAATCTAATCAAGTCACCTGCTCTGCATCGTAATGTTCCACCATAAGACAGATATGTATTAAATAGTTGGCAGTTATTGATCTTGAATCTTCTAGAATTGGAAAGTATTCCCACAAAATTGCATCCATGTTCCCTGTGTGCAGCTTTGATGTTTCTGGATGGCAACTGCATCCTCATGGCCTTGTTACCTGAGTTATCTGAATCAAGGATACCTCATGTGTCCTACATATACTGCAGATATATTTCATTATTCCACTACGGAAAGAGCCTAAAAACTCAAAGGAAGAAATTGCATTGCCACAGGTATTACACGTTTTTGACATGGTTAACTGTTAGAGTGTAGTTGTACCATTGCCCAGAGAAGTAGGGGACAAAGATGGTGAAGCTGGCATGTTCAAATCCTATCCTAGAAATCAGTTTTAAGCATCCTTGGGATATAATCTGTGACTGCTACAGTTTTTTCCTGGTATTATTAAATTTTATTTCTGCTGTTATTAATTCCTTTTTTTCAAATGTACTGGAGTAACTTCTCTTCTTTGACCAAATCATGCCTGATGTCCAGCTATCCAACTTTCAGAGCAAGTTAGCTTGATGATATGGCCTTCTAGAGATGGGAAAATGTGCTTGGAATCTGAATTTTGAGGTTTTCTATCCCTGTTTTAAATGCAGTGGAAGTTAGAGGTAACTGATCTGTCACCAGATAAGAGCAACTTTAGATGCATATCAGGTGTGTGGTACTTGTCTCACTTTTAACACAGATTTTCAGAGCAAACCTGGATATCACCACTAAACTCGTAGCATCAGTTTTCTTTCTGGGTAGTGTAGAAGTTCCTTGCCAACTTCTGGTTAGGGTGAGTTATGCTTGTAAAGCTCTTTATAGATCAAATGAGCTATATGAGCTTCACAAGGGCTAGGGTAATGATGCTTGACTGTGGATCCCCTCAGGAACTGGAGGAGTGTGATAAAAACATCTCCTCTTTGCCACAGTGGTAATTTCTGGTGCTGAAGCAGACAGATAAGAAATGGACTTTGCCCTCTTTCCAGATCCCATTTGACTCTAGAGTTCTGGGATTAAAAATCCAGTCTAGAACTGGTATTTACAAAAAGCGTGCCATGGACCCTGTGATTCTGTTTTCGATAAGTCATTGTTAAACAGCGCTCGCCCCCCGGCCCCCCTCTGAGGACAGTCACAGGTATGTTTCTGCACTTGGAAGGACAACGGTGTGGGGTTTGCCATTACGAAAACCAGCCCATAACCTTTCTAACTGTCCTATTTTTTGAAGTGGTGCTGAGTAGATCATCCACATCTGTGACGACCGTGGCAAGCAAAGGAGGGCCTGGCAGCACTGGGCAGTGATTTTCTGGAATGCGAGAAAATTGGATGCTTACTGTTCCAAACTGATTCTATTCTACATCCTTTCTACACGGACCTCATTTACATAACTGAATCATGAAGCACCTTGGTGCTAAAGAAAGCTACTGTAAAAGACCACCAGAACTTAGGTTTTGCCTAGCTAGCTTGCTTCTTTTTCTCTCTCCTTTTTCAATCTCTGAAATTAGCTGTGGATGAGAGTGATATTTCCCAAAGCGCTCTTTGGAGGTGCAGTATCAGGAATACCACTCCTTGTTCCCTTACTTTCCCTTTTTTGCCTGCCAGTGATTTTTCCTCTTCATAAGCTCCTTTTCCATCCTTGCTTTCTCAACACACCCCTTGAAGAGAAAAAGACTTAGTATTCTTCCCTTTGCTAAGCAAGCAAATATCTTGCTTGGTTAATCATTTATCTGCAGACTTCCTGTCACAACACCTTTTGGGTTATTTATCCCCTCATAGCACTTATGAGATTTTATGTATCTTTCCAAGCATGAAATAAGTACATGCATTTCCAGGAAATATATTTTACAGACCAGTGGGACAGATATTCTCACTGGGGTTAACAGCTCTGTTCCGTTTTTGACTCACTATTTGCATGGTACAAGAGGCAGCTGATTTTCATTGCCACATTTTGATTTTCTTTTGTGGTTGTTATTTTTTAATGGCAGTAATGTATGAATTTTTAAATTCACTGAGAATAGCCTGAGAATAGTAATTTTAACTTAAAAGCCTAATCCCCTTGAATATATGGTTCCATATCCTTGTTTTAATAGAACAGTGCTTGAAGAATTTAGTGAAGCTAAGCACTTTTTAGAAGTGCTTTTGTGATAAATGGGTCACATACTCCTCTCTCTCCCATGTAAGAAAAGACATCTGGGAGTTATTCTTCAAAATGCCTTCAAAACTTTTAAAGATGTTTTTAATACACTACATGTCAGGATTTTCAAATTACTTGCCTAAAAAAAAAAAATAATCAAATATGATAGAATGCATCATGGATGTCTACTCCAGTACAAGCAAAGCAATAATAGTTTTCAATATACTAATTGGTATTTTGGCTGCTGCAAATTCCAAATTACCCTTCTGGAAAATAAGGACCTATTCTTCAAATAGCAAAAACAGTAGAAAAGGGGCTTCCCATCAGAGAAGAATTTGAAACTTAGTCTAAGACAAATTTTTACCTCCCAGAAAAAGCTCTGTATTTGTGCTCCTAACTGAGTGCCAGAAGAAATGAGCAAGTTACTGAAGAACAGCTGTCTTATCTAATCCATATCAAGTGCATGTACTCAAAAGTAAGGGTAATCAGTGTTAGTTTAGCCTGTGTTGTTTGTACTCTCTAACAGACTGACGGTCAAATGCAATGTTTGAAGAAGTAATAACTTACTTGTGTCTCTCACAAGGAGGAAGCTGTGGCTTGAAATCTTTTTCTTTTTTTTTGTCTGTTCTACTCATCACCTGCATGAATTCTGGTGGTGTTACTATGGGCAGTTAAATTTCTAAAGCATATGGTGAAGAATGTAAGATTTTTCTATCACATAACTGGGCCAAGAAAGCTGCCTGTTGACTTTATGCTACTTAAACAAGTAGCCACTCAGTCATCAAAGTCCATAATCCTGGGAAGTATCTTCTTTTCAATGTTTAAGCATATACTTAACTTTAAACATGAGCTTAAGCCCTACTGATGTCAATAGGATAAGAGCATGTCCCCAGATGCTCTCCTGAATGAGGGTTTTATCTCAGCTAACTTTGTCATCATAAATGCTTTTCCTAAGGTGGGAATATTTCCTGTTGGAGGTTTTCTTGGTCTTTACTGAGCCCACACTACTAAACTACACAAAGCAACTAACTTGTATGTATTGCTAAATGGGTCTGATTCTTAGAGGCTTTAACAAAATTTTCAACACCAGGCTGTCACCGAAAAAAAAAAAATATCTTACAACCAAGTTAAAACATTAGTGGATACATCAAAGTGCATTTCTCAATGTTTGCCATATTACATTCAAGCATGAACAGTACCCTATTAAATCAGGGGTTAGATCCCACCAGAGTCTCAGCTAATGGTCTTCTGACCCTTAATGATGTTTAGCCAGACCTTTAAATCGTATAAAAAAAAAATCAACAGAGTTGTGCTGGTTCACACCTCTTGGTTATCCAGCCCATCGTAGCAATGCTGTAATTCTTCAAATGCATGTTTTTAAGTATACAACTTCTTTATTTGCTCATTCAGAAGCCCTTCTTTGGCCACTGGCAAACACCTTGGTGTGACCTCATTTGAGTTCTACAGCAGCACACCAGTTACTTGGGGCACTACACAAGTCAGAAGGAAAAAGATGCAGCTCTGCACAAAGCAAATTCACACGTGTGATACCGTTTGTTCTCTCTATTGACTTGAATTTCTCCCAGAGCTTGCTGTGATGGCCAGAACACATGCTGAACCGGGGCTGACTGGGCTGTGCTAGCAAGGCTATTGTTAATTATTGTGGAAGTGTTTCTAGATTCCCTATGCTTCTGGCTTCTGTCGACACAGTGAGGCATGTCCAAATATAGATAAATTGATTTCAGCCTTAAACCACAAGATAGAGATTTCTGTGAGCTTTGCATAAAAGGCACCAAATTGTTAATTCTTTTACTTATCTGCTCTTTATTCTTTAATCCTGGTCTGTCTTCCACCCATTTCAGTGTTCTTAACACCTTGCTCTTTTTAATTCACTTCTGGGGCCTTCTGGTTATTAATTTTGAGTTAATTTAATGCAATAGTTTGGATTTGATTATCTGAGAGGCTATTACCTGTGAATGTCTCCATGGTAAAGAGCAGAAAAGTTCAAGTTTAAAATGGGTTTGAATGAAGCACTACTGAATTGCTTTGGATAATCTTGGACTCCTTCCTAAAACTTTTACTCACTGCTAGTACCACATGTAACTGAGCTTTTTTAAAAAGATCCAAATTTTATGTATCTATCCATATGTAGATATATTCACTTGTGTATGCATACTCACAAACTTGTAGGCTTCTCACAATAACAGAATCAATTCTCTTGGTATTTCCAGCTGGAATCAAAAACAGAACTGCCAGGCAGCTTCGAGCAGATTGGTGAGATTTCAGGTCAGGCTTTACAGAACAAAGATTTATACATTTGGGATATTTATTTAATTACATTAAAAGAACTAGCTGTCAGCAAAGCTAAAAAGAGTCACAAACATTTCCAGTCTATTGCAGTTCAGGACTGCACAACAGGCTAGGAAGGTACACATGAAGCGCAATTTTTGTTCCAAAGACATCATGTTTTATCCTCTGCAGTCCTGGTTATGTCTAATGCCTGGGGGGATTTGCGTAGGAGCATACTCCAGAACCAGAACAGAGTGATGTAGTTAATGCCTTTTTAGAAAGACAGAAAAATTGAGTGACCAAGAGTTGCATTCTGCCTATTTCTGCAACGGGGGGGAGAAGGCACAAGGAAAAAAACCTTGCTCAAAGGTCAGAAATACAGACACCAATGTAAAGTCTGACTCTAAAAGCTTTACCACCCAGTGAGTGTTGATTAAGTCCTCACCTACATGACATTAACTTTGAATAAAATTAAATATTGCATTAATTACGTTTCCAAGTTCACTACCAGGTAGTGCTGCCAAGGCAACTCAGTCCTGCCTGGCAATGTGCTCCAGCCTCCTGTTTCGGATCTTTCCCAGTGAACATTATCGATTGTGCTGCACTTAGGCAGTAGCTCAGTGAAAAGGAAATGTTTTGGACCTTGGTGGCCCAGGCTGTGGGCTGAACCCAGGCTGCAGCGATTTCTGATTATGTAGCCCTGTGATGCTCGCAGGGCTGAGGGTGAAGAGTGAAATACTCACAAACCCAGGCACCGGCACCTCTTTCCGTGCACGTACCCAGGCAGCTGCTGGGACTGGCCAAGCCCCCACCCTGTGGACACGTCCCATACCAGTAGCTGACACTGGAGTCTGGACCAGCCACAGCAGACCGTCAAGTAGACTCGCACCCGCACTGCAAGCCAGGATTCATAATCACCTTGTCAGATTTATGGCCTCTTCGATGCGACTGCTCTCTTGTTCCTCCTTGCCCTGCTGCCATCCAGCACGCAGAAATCACCATTAACGCAGTGGGAAACTACTCCTTCCCAGTTCCTGCTGTCTGAAGAAGCTCTTTGCAACTCTTCGGCTCAGCCAATTTCTGTCTCTTCTCAGACTGTATCCACTGTGGCAGTTTTCTTTCTGACACACCTCAACTTAAGTACCATTTTGTTCCTGCTTCTATTATCTATCTAATTGTTTTTACACTTTTAAAAACAAATGTTATTCTACTAAATGCCAATCTACAGCTACTTTTTTTAATACCTGTGCACAATAGTTATGTGCTGCTGCCTTCCCATGAGATGTATTTTTGATACAGTTACTCATCTTACAGATGCTCAGACCTCTGATTTCAATGGGACTTTACCTGGACTAAGTGGGGATAATGCCACTTACCGCTTTTGAAAATGATTTTAATCTGGGGCTGGAAAAGTATTTTCAAAGCTCAATACTTCTTTTTTTAAAAAAATACTACAAATGAAGCTTTGCAGGACTGGGCCCTCCTTTGTGACAATGCCAACATTAAGATTATTCTCTTAAATAAAAACCCACGAAAAATTATTTCAGAATGCAAGGTTATGTGAAGCACTGCAGAGGCTAAAAAGCATAAACAAAGCTTGTCTATGCATAGACAACCCCACAAGATTAAAATAACTCTGTCTGACTTTAGTTCTCTCCTATATATTACCCAGGACTGTTTAAATGACACAGATGATTAGCAAAGCTACTGGAGTCCCTATCTTCCACTAGACATAACCAATCACAGCACGGAATTAGAAGTAAGCCCTATAAAAACCATGGTATTCCCTTTCCTAATAAAAGAGGATATTTGTGTGTGTGTGTTGTTTGGTTTGGTTTGGGTTTTAACCTTTGGTGCTACCCAACAAAGCACTCAGCTAATGTACAATTCAGTGGTTGATTTGTTTTTCCAGTTTATGAATTGTTTTTGGCTGCAGTTTTGCTCTCTGGAACTATTTCTATTCCTTACCTATTCAATGGATGTAAACGGCAATCTTGTCATGCACAGCATGACAAGAACCACTAAAACTGAGGCCCCAAAGTCAGTCTAATTCCTCTAATAATTTTCCTCCCAAAAGGTATGAGACAGTCATACAGCATGTGCGCAATGGTGGATTTGTAGTCATTATCTCCCAAATGTGTTTGTTAACAGCTAGATTCTGGGCAAGCAATGCAATACACTTGTGTACCACTTTTTACTCTGGCTCAAGATCTACTGATGAATGTCATAAAAATATTATCCTAATTCATCTAAGACAGCATTTTTTTTAGTTTCATTTTCTGTAATACCTTAAAGCTACCATTTTCACTTGCCTATTTAGGAGCTTGCAAGACTTGGAAGCAGAATGCTGACTATAGGTAAGATCAATATGTAGTTTTTCTAGCATAGCAGTGTTGTGTTTCTGTAACTGATGGTATCACTGTGTTCGAGCCTCCGGTAGATGAAAATCACACTGTAGCCTAGTAAACAATTTAAGATTATACTCCGCTGTAAAGTCTGCCAGGGAATTAATTCCACAAGCAATTCACTGATGCCTGAAGAAAGCAGGTATGATCATATAAATATATATACAAAGGCTTACTGAAACTAGACTGAATTAATTCTATGCAGGCCATGAGATTAGTTTCAAAGATAGCAGCTTTTTTTAATAGAGAGGAGGGAGGCTGCTTTGAGGTTTTTGGCAATAATTACATAAAAGCTGAAGATACTACCCTAGGTTTAAGCCCATGAGAACAGGTTCAGAATCTGTGAATTTTCTATATCAGCCTTATCTGAGACCTAGATAATAAGATATGTTTAAGGAAACTCAGATTAGTTTTGTCTTAACATAAAAGTGTTTCATACCTATAAATAAGAATATGGCATGCATATTTGACTCTCATAACAATTAGTGACACTTGAAGAAGAATCTTAGTAGTAAGAATTATCAGCCACGTTTCTTTTCAAATCACCTGGGGGTTTTTGATAATGCTGCCAGATATTACAAGACTTTTTTGGATTTAGTATTTAGAGAAAGCTCTCCCACCGTAATGAGATGTGAAACCTCTTTCAAAGCATCCTTAATTATTCTTTTATAATAATCATAACCATCCAGAAACTGTAATTGCATGCATACAAGTCTGATAATGTGTACTAACATATGCATGCATGAACAAGCACATGGATATGAACATGTGTGCATGCGAGCACATGTACATATACACACATACCTGAACTCATGCATTCACTAGGAATAGCATATGGAAGTGGTTTACGACAGACAAACACTTTAGTAATACTCAAATTTCTATAGAAAAATTTAAAATTACTTCAATTTTTTGTGTTCACATGCATCTCAAAAAAGACAGAATTATTAACAACAATGGCATGAACTGTGGGGCATGTGCCTAAATATGTTTTATTATTATTTCCTGGTAAAATAGCACGGAGAATTCCAGCTTTGCAGCAAAAGTGAGAGTAGAATATTAGGTCACTGTTTAGTAACTGCCTGCCTGCCTGCCTGTCTAAGGAAGACTACAGAATAATAATAATCTGCAGGCTGACTCTATTCCTAGTAAATTAGTCTTATTATTTTTAATTTAGAATAAGCCATAGAACTGAAACTCGTTGTAAATCATCTCTCTGCATCTGGAAATGGCAACTTTTTGACCCAACAAACAAGCAGATAGATTTGGGATAGGAAACCAGTGCTGAATTTCAAGTCTTAGACTGTAAAAAAAGCCATTTTTGAATACTCTGCAGCAATTTTCTTCAACTGAACTTAACAAAATGTCTAATACAAGGTGTAGGTGGGTGTCCACTGTATGGCAGGCACTGTGCGAACACATGATAAGAAAGAATACCTTTGCTAAGATATGTTCAGTCCCAGCTGAAATTTCTGGATAGCTGGCTTCCATATCCCGCAGCCGTTCAGTAGCTTCCGTCATCTTTTTATTTAAACCCCTTGGGAAATTTCAGCCCAGATTTCTATCAAAGAGTGATAAAGAAGGGAAGTAGAACAGGTTGGATTTTGAGGCATAAAGGTACCCGATTAGAAGATCCTCTCTAACTGAGGAAGGACATTTAACTGCATGCCAGAGTGATTTCCATCCGTGTAGCTTATGGAGATATAAGATGCTGTTTCCAAAAGCAGTTCTCTCTTCTCCTTTTTAGATAATCCATCACAACTTCACCTATTAGTGGTGGTTTTTGGAGTAGTAGAGCACTTTTGAAGCAAACTGCCTGGTTTGAACGAATTACATCCAGAAGCTCCACTTCAAGAGTTCATCAAACGCAGCCCTCTCCCACAGGGACCAGAGGGTCCAAACCAGGACCTGGTCCTTTGGACAGTTTCAAACAATTTCTCCAGCGGTGACTTTCAGTCCAGGGGATCAGACTAAATCTAGTCTGAAGCAAAAGTCTCAAACCGCAAACAGTGGACAAGTGCAGAGCTCAGCAGGGGCTACATCAACCTACTACTTTGCTCCTCTTGCACCAAATTCCTTGGTAGCAGAGAGATAGCCATCGAGCGGGCACGTGCTTGACCATAGTCTTTGGTGGGGTCCCACTGGTGCCCTGACTGAATTCTGGCCTGAGCAGCCAAGTCCTTCCCGAACCAGCATCTTGCAGATAATGATTCAATGTGGCATTTAGCAGATGTCCAGCATTAAGTAAACAAGTAGAATCATTGATCAAATTATTTAAAAGCATTTAAGTGTTTTGCTGACCTGAGGCCAACCGAAACTGCTAAGGCCTCTTGAAAATCTGGCTCTTTCCCTTGGCTGTGGAGCTGAACTTTTTGGAAAATCTGACTGCTGTTAACTTGATTGTTCTCATGAGGTTGGTGTCCTTCAAGTCCAGAGTATGTTGCTTAACAAACCCATTTGTTTTGTCACCACACAGGTACCTTTTCGTCCACTTTCCTGTTACAAGTAACTGTGGCAGAGGCATTCCCTAAGCAGAGTATTCCCTTGAAGGGACCATTCTGGTTGAATCTCATGTGAATTGTTTAAAACTACATGGAAAATGAAACAAGTCAAATTTCTGCTCTCCAGGATAAAATGTGAGGGAATATAAAGGGAACAATGCAAGACAATATATCTTACCTACCATATTTTGGGTGTTAGATTTCCTTAAATGGTGCATTATATTAAGTCAATAGGCTTAACAGTGAGAAAAATTGTTTATGAAACAGACGGTTTCTTCTTTATTTTTTTTTAAAGACTGACCAGAGCATTTTTGTGGCATTTATAATATCATTAAGCAAGGATGGAATTTCCTGAAATGAAATAACCATTCCTTACTTTTAATAGATAATTTTGAGCTATTCTGTTATGTTCTTTTGTGTCTTAGCCATTGTCACGTAAAATGACTAGAAGTGGCTTTGGGTAGTATGAGGACAATTAAATAAATTGTATCAGTGGCTATTTAATCTTCTGGATTCCAAGTGCTTTACATTCAGGAATTGCTTTACCACTGAAAGGGATTGAGCCAGTTGCAGAGCGGTGGGGAGCCAGAGACAGGGACAAGTATACTGAGTAGCTGTCACGTGCCTGTCAGAAAGGTCTCAATTAGAGGACTCCAGAACGTCTAATCTGAAACCCCTTGGACTCTATCCTGTATTTCAAACCTCTGTAAAAACACATGCATGTATAGTGTTTTTTACTACATCGAGGGAATCAGAAAACTGCCTGTATTTAATGTAAAGCATTCTTTGTGAATAGGTTTTTCATCTATGTAACTTTGTAGCTAAATTCTCTGCCTTTTATTGCAGAGGTAGAGAGCTCAAAGCCCAAAGGGTTTTAGTTTATTAGAAATGCCTCATATCTATTATTCTTGGAATTTCAAATAGATAGCTACATTTTCAGCACATAATTAATTTTGACATCCAAAGGTACTTTCCACATTTAACAAAATATTTAATCTTTTATTTAAGCACGTACTCATTGTAGTTATAAGCTCATGAAATTTTAAGGGGAAAAAAAATGCTGTGTTGTATCAATCAGGCACATCTGTATTAATAGTAGTCACAGAGGTCAACCAAAGGAGCTGGCTGGGCATACACGTAGGAGTACCTAACCTAACATATCTTGTATTCCCAAGAAGAAAACAGTAACTTTCTCAATTTGAGGAAGAAAAACAACCTTCTTCCTGTAAAACCCTATGCATGTCCCACTTGTCAGAGAACTAATCCAAACCCCAGTGGCACTGATGGAAAATTTCAAATGGCATTCAAAGGGCTTTAAATTAGGCCTTAAATTTCTTCTAGTGAGGGCCATTGAAAGTCTCCTGTCAATCAGTTTGGGACTGTGAGCTTATTTATTCCTTCCTGTTATGTTCTCGACTACCAGATTTAAAACTACTGAGGAATGTAATTAGAGAATCTTATTCTTTCTCCAGCCAGCCAGACTGGAAACTGAGAGCGAATGGCTCTGTGGCCAGAAGAGACAGAAGGAGTTTGCTTGATGTTGATGCCTCCTGCTTTGCTTCTTCTGCAAAAAAGTGAGGTGCTTTTTTTTTCCTCACTCTTTGCTACAATCCATCTGTTTCGAGAGAGAGGGGCAAAGGAGAAAAAAGTGTCATGGTTCAGTATAGTGAGTCTTGAGCAAATGAACTCTATATCAGTCCAGATGACAAGGCAAGTGCATGTGTTCTTGGTCTGGAGTCAGCCCAGGCCCACAGACCAGGTCGGCTGCAGTGGCCAAGGAGTATTTCACTGGTTTTGCTCTGTTTTACCATACCTGCCGCGTTCCTGCAGGAGCAGGAGAAGGTGTCTTTGTCCTGCATCGCTCTCAGCAGACTGTAGGTCACTTTGGGCTGTGGAGCAGGTGCCCAGCATCCTTAGGCACCCATCAGGAATTACAGAATATTTAGAGCTGTTCTCACTTATGCCAGACCTTATTTTCAATTTCTAAATTCCCAGAGTGACAAGAAGTCACTATGTACAGTCCTAATGCAGGTGGCTTTATCTGACACAAGTGAAAGAGATGGGATGAGATGCAGAGTGTGAGTATATCTATATCTAATACTGCTATGTATGTCGTAGCCACTTAGCAAGCTATTGCCTTTTTGAAAACATATTGATTCTGTCCCTCCTTCAAAGGCACAGCAGAGAGATCACAAACCCCGTGGGTTCTGCGGGGTTCCAAATCTCCTGGAGATGAAACCCACAGAGGGGCTCTCCCAGAAGAGAGAGCCTCACATCACAAGGCATTGTATCTCCAAAATGGGGAGCTGAAAGTGTTTGTTCTTGAACTGAGGTGCGGCAGAGAGAATAGATAAGGTAGGGTATGTGCTTTCCCAAGGTGGTGTCGCTTTCATTCACTTTAACTCTGCTGCAATATAAGGGACCCTCCAAAAACATCTTTTGAAAGACACATTCACAGGTTCTAGCAAGTTCATAAGCACAGTGAAGGACTCGTTTTTGCAGGAGAATACCTAAATTTGTGCTGCACAGCTTGGTGTGTGGGGACCCCACTCCTGGGCAGTGAAAGGCAACTCACCTCACTGCTCTGTGTCTTGGCTTTCCCATTCTCCACACGTGGTAAGACGAGGAGAGCAAAACTTCCTACTTTTTGTGTCACTTTGAGATCTCCTGGTGACAAATGCTTTAGAATAAGTAGGATTTGCCCAGGATCTTAGTGGTCACTCCCTCCTTCTCAGTGATTACAACCAGAGCTGCAAAAGAACAAAATAACCTGAGGGAGATTATTAATAAAAAGTTACTATCAATCTTTTTTATGTCTAAATGGGAGCTGACATCTTAACATTTGTCTTTAGTCACAGCTCTGTCCTCTGTTACTGCTTGTGCCAGTGAAGTCTCTCGTAACCTCTGTCTCTTAGGTGTTTTAACTTCTGTAAGAGCAAGTATCTTTAACCTGTAAGTAATGCCTGTAACAGCATGGGCTGTCCTGAAAGCAGGGAAACCGGGAATGCATGCACTGGTTAAAAAAATCAGCCTGCTGTATAATCTTAGTGCTTGAAAGTCCGCTTAAGAAAAAAGCTTCTTACATTTTTCCTGAAATGTAAGCTTTGTATAGCCCACTAGTCTTCAGTTGATATGCACAAAAAGTGGAAGAAACATAGGAAACCAAGCCTGTGGTTGCATTTTGAGTCTGTTTGCTCCTTCCTAGTGATGTTTGAGTACATTGGCCAGCTTCAAAGTAAATTTTACAAGCAGGGAAAGACCTCACAGTTATTCAGTTTCTGTAGGTTTCAGAAAAAAATAAGGCCGTGAGTGGAGGAAAAGACCCAAATAAATGCTCCTAGCTGAGAGGAAGGTTGAAGAGTGATCTCAGCACAAATTAGGCATTGATAGCTCTACATCACGGTATGGATGTGCCAGTCTTAAGGAAAACTTGGAGCAGAGAAACATAGCACAAGTATGAGACAAACGTCTGAAGGAAATCGGTTTCATTCATTCTATTGCTTACAAAATTGTTTTTACCCATGCCTAGCTAACAACAGTTGTATTGCAAAGACACAGCATTTCCGTGTCTGGTACATCTGAACATCGGAAGGAAGCAACAATATGTCGTGGTTTAACCTGACAGCTACCAGCTACTAGGAAGACAGTTAACTCTATCCCAGCTGAAACCAGGACACAATATCACTTTATCCGCCCCCCAGATCATCCCATCCTTTCTTTCAGCTTGGAGACTGCTTGTCAGATGACTGTCAGCTGACAGCCCTCTTAAACATGATGGAGGTGACCTTGGGTGAGTCACTTAACTTCTTTTTGCCATTTAAAAACCTGATATAATAATAATAATTATAATTATAATAATAATATTCTAATATGTACTTCACAGGGGCAGGAGGCTTAATTAATGTTTATGAAGTGCTTCAAAATGAGATCTGAGGATGAAAGCACTATGCAAGTGCAAAGTATTATTATTTTTTATTATAGCTTACAGCTATATAATTGATGAAATATTCCAAACCTTATCCCACACAGACTCACTTCTGTACTATAAACCCTGATTATCTTCATGTACAGACAGCTGATACGTACCTTGGCCTGATGACATTAACTACATCAGCGGTCTCTTTTTGTTACTATTTCTATGGCCCAATTGCTGAGCTAATTCTCCATTATCTT
Organism: Astur gentilis; assembly: GCF_929443795.1. NCBI lineage: Eukaryota > Metazoa > Chordata > Aves > Accipitriformes > Accipitridae > Astur > Astur gentilis. The sequence goes on from NC_064897.1 coordinate 19,787,360, forward strand.
ATTTGGCTTTAAATTCAAGTTATTTCCTTCAGTCACCAATGAATGCCAGCAAAGGCTGGTTTTGGTATTAGATCACATTTTTAGGTGGCAGCTAACAAAGTGGCCTTGTTTAATCATTAGAATTACTTGGGCCCAAATAAATCATTTAAGCTTTCCTGTAATCTATGAGGCTGTGCTAACACAAACCAGTGGAGAGTGTAGGCACCTTCACTTTTACCACGGTGTCTGCATGGGCGAAAGAGGGAGTGGCCCCACTTTAACTGGGGAAGAGAGGATAAATGCAGTGAACAAGGCAAATAAGTCCCTGCACAGCTCCTGAGACCTAAGTGATGGAGAAGAGGGACAGGGCCATTAACTGCAGGTCACAATGGAGAGCAGTGCAGCAACCCCTGGACTTAAATCAGTTAAACTAAGTCCACAACTGAGCTTTTTCCTCTCTATGAATGCACCAGCCTGCTTGGAAATAGTGTGGGGATCTCTAATACAGAGCTCATAGATCAGCCATGGAAACACCTTGAGTGGGGATACTTAAGAGGGGCTTTTTCAAGGGAAATAAAGATATGGAGAAAGATAGATAATGACAGACTAATCAAGGTTGTGAGGGAAGGCAAACTTGAAGGCAGAAGGTGGTTGACTAAAAGCCCTTCTTGACCTTTTATCCAGTTTGCTTTGACACTGAAGAGCTTTCACAGGGATTTATCTTAAGGCAGTAGCAAACACAAACCTGTGAGGAAACTCCCCAGTGGCAAGCTGAGTTCCTGACCTGTGCCTGGTGGCTTTGCTGGCTTATGGGTTCCAGTTACTCTGTGTGAGTCTAGTGCTGTACAGGGATCTTCCGTACAGGGACGTACAGAATTACAGAGCAGAGCATTTTAATGGGAGACACTGCCAGGCATGCTGATGGCTGAGCAATTCCTTCCAGCAGAAAGGAAAAGGAGACACTGCCATTAAAATGCCAAAGCCCTTCTATGCCAGAGCACCTGTAAAAGAAGTCAGATTTTGCAGTGAAAATGAGACATGCTCACTTCTTCCCAAATGTGACAATGAGGTCTCACGGTGGATATTGGTCCTTCTGGGTTGGTCTCGTATCGATGTGCCTACAGTAGAACTGCTCTAGAGGTGAGGGTAGACGAGCCCAGGCTAGAAAAGCCCCGGCTCCACGGAGCTGCCGCCAGATTCCTGGCACTTCTGGGTTGGGTGTCCTAAAGCTGTCACAACATCTCCATGCTACCGCCCACCAGTGGCCACCAGTACCAGACGGTAGCGTAGACAAAGCCATACACAACACTGCAGTCCTCTGACTTCTAAGTATAAGCGGAGCAGCAAATTAGAGAGAGCATGACAAGAGCCCCTGGGTGTCCTGTTTATTTAGAGATCCTGAAACAGAGTCCAAGTGCTGACTCTCTATTGAAAATGAAGGTAAGTTTCTCTAACAGTCACAAGAATTTATACATCATCTTTCCCCTACCACTTCCGTGTGTGAGGAAGAGGTTATCTCCTTGCTGAAAATATGCAAACCAATCAAGTTTTGCAATCTTTGGAATGACAGTGTTACAGATTCTTACAGCCAAATATAGGTAATCGCAGGGTTTGGGTTTCCCTTTTTTTTAAAAAAAGCCTTCGTGTCTCTTTATTTAGTTTCAGGTTTTACCTGGGGTCTTGTCACACTGATTTACAATTTTCCTGCTGCCTTTTTTTCTCAGTGTTCTGGGGGCTCCAAGGCACTTCATTTCAACTGCCCAAATGTTGGCTGAAAGGGAGTGAGGAATTTGCCATTTGTAATCTCCAATGGCAAACAGTCCTTACACCTTAAGAGACCCTCAAACCTGACTGAAGGAAACAAAAAGTCTGAGCATATACAGACTGTCATCCTCAGCACGAACAGCATAAAAAGGGGACAGGGTTTGCTGGGGGGCTTAATTAGCAACTTGTTTCCATGGCAGCCAATTTAGAAATCTATATCTTGCTGCAGCCCTTGTGAAGAAGAACCTATTAACAAAGATCTGCCCTGAGATCAAGGAAGGTATCAAAAGGTAATGGCTCACAAAACAATTCTAACTGCAGAGATACTTTTCCCATTTACTGTATCCTCTTGCGCTTTTCATAGCACTGATCTCCTACCAATCTCATAGACATTCAATTATTTCAAAGTTAAAAAGATGCAGAAAAGGCTACAAATGGGTGTTGCATATCTGCTAGGCAGAACACTGAGAGCTTAAAACACCCATGATAAATCTTTCTCCGTTCTACGTTCCCTCTCAGACAATAGGATTTAAACTGAGTGGCATTCGATGTCCCTTTGTTCCACAAATGCTAGGAAATGAAATATAATCCTCATTTTATAATCACATCTATACGTACCCCCTCCCTCTTTTTTGTTTTCTTGTCTTGCTGTGCCTCAGATGAGCTGGTAAATGTTTGCATTCCCTATATCCTCTGCTGCTTTTCAAAGTCAATTCCACTCCATTATCTCCAAATTAAACTGTCACAAAGAAATGCCCTATAAATTATGGGCTTCCAGTACTTAAGCACGAAATTGGAAGTTAAAAGTTAGAACAAGAATGCAGCAATGGATAGAGATTTGGACTATGTACCTCTTACGCCGTGTGAGCTATCCCTGCCTTGGCTTCCCCTGCAGAAGAGGACACGTTCCCTTCCAGAAGGACGTGCGCAGACCTGAGGTTATAGGCTGGAGCAGCTGAGGCCTTGCAGGGTGGGCAGCTGCAGGGAAGTGTCACAGTTAATGGCCAAAAGCAAACTTCTGTCTTGGCCCTGGAGAGAGGAAACCTGACTGAAGTCTGACCTGATATCTCGGATCCAGAATAGCTCCCTAGAAAACTGCAGTTAGCCTTCCAGGGGCACATGTAGATCCCTTTTTGTTCTTGCACGGGTTCATTTGGTACCTTCTGCCAGTGTTTGGTTAATCAGTTGCAGCCACAGAAACAGCTTTTCATGTGCTGTGGTTGATGGGGAGACAAAACCCTCTGTCAGATTTCCTTATTCCACTCTCAATGTGAATCCTTGCTTTCTGCTTTATTTATATGGGGAACTCCCCTTGGCATCGAAAGGGATGCCGTGCCAGCAGCTCCAGTGAGAGTAATCCTATAGCAGTTGTGGAAGAAGCAGCTGGGCCTGGATGAGTATTAATGATTAATTGTAATCTTGTAATGAACATGGGAGATGTTATACTTCTGCAGAATGCTGTGCCAAGCTTTTTGCTCTCTGACGACCCAGCTCAGGAGCTTTTCCCTTCACAATCTAGTCTGTGGGCTGATTTTTGCCCCCCAGGAAGATAATCAGTTGGTCTTGATTGAGGTTTTCCTTTCCTTTCCTTTCCTTTCCTTTCCTTTCCTTTCCTTTCCTTTCCTTTCCTTTCCTTTCCTTTCCAAGTTGCAGACTTTGTCTGAGAAGACAACCTAGTGATGGCCACGTCACGTGAAGTGGGAAGACTGCCCACAATAAGTGACATGATATGTCGATGGACCTCTTGATGCCCTTCTTCCATTCTGTGTCCCTTTTCTCTTGACTTCTGCCGTGGTCAAATCACCTGAGGTGGTAGGACCGTGTCCCTAATCCACAGCCACAGGAAAGCAACCACTTTGTCTTGTTTCAAAAGCCTGTCTGCCAGGGGCCGGCAGGTCTTCCTTCTGAATGTGTCAGGTAGGAGGAAGGAGCCAGTGACAGAAAGTCTGCAAAATCCAGGGCTTGGACACCAGCGTGGGGAGCTAGGACCAATGCAGAAGCTTCCCCATGGCAGTAATGCCTGCTTGCTAAAGTCACAGGAGTCACAGAGAAGATCCATGGAGAAGCAGAGATTTGAACTTATTTCTCCCAAGCCTCAGAGTTATTGCCAACTGCAAGAGAATAAGCACTAAAAATGCCCATGGACCTTGGTACTCACTCTCTTCCAGATGGGCTCCCTCCATGCCCCAGCACGTTAAAAAATATTGTAAGCTCTTCATGGTGTTTCTGTTTGGTGAGGTATGAGAAAACAGGTCTGCAGAGTTCTGCAAGGAAATCCCTGGAGCCATTTCAGCCCGTTTCCTGCATGGGAGAAGAGGTGTGTCAGAATTAGGAAATTTAGGTTCTTTGTCATTTCTTTCTAGGCAGACGAGACAGAGCACACCATTCTGGACACGAGGTGGTGTTCCTGCAGTGGGACCTCCATGGCTGAACTGGGACTGGATTGAACCCTGTACCATGTTGACCTGGTGGTTTCTGACTCATTGACAGGTTTAGCTATGACTTGAAGGGACATGGACTTTTTTTGTGGGCCATTGAAATGTCAAGTGCAGGTCTTGCTTTGCAACAATATTTAACTGACAAACTTGTTTTCCAGAGACAAGCTGACTTCAGAGACCAGACTGATACCCAGACGAAGATAAAAACCATCAGTGCCAAGCAGAATTAACAGCAATAGGGAAAAGAAAACCAGTCACAACTTTCCAGCATCTAAAATGCAATTACAGGACAGTGTGTTAAAAAAAATTATTGGAGCAACCTAGTGAATCAGAGAATTGACAATGCACCGTCTTTTTTTTTTTGCTTAATATATAGAGACTTATTTTATTAGGCAAAAAAGCCTCCCTGTTTTTAATGCTGGTTGCCTTTGTTCCCCTCCTCAGAAAAAGGAAACATCTGGAAAAAAATTACCTGATGATTTCTTGATTCAGTATTTGCAGTATTTGCAGTGAGCAAGCTGGGCTGACGGTCCTCTCTGCAGAACAAAGATGCAGACAAAACACAATGAATACCCAGGATGGCTGAAGCCCAAGGTATTTTGGACTCAAAAGCAGGAATAAGCCTTTAATTGGTGTTGAAAAACAAACTGGGCAGAGAAGAAGAATAAATAATAAATATGCCTTGTGGCAGCACAGCAAGAGACTGCTTGTTTGTCTGCTTAGTTCTGAAGTGGGCTGGTACGTCGTGTTCTCCTCACACAAGTTTTGAACGACTTTGTTTGGACTGAGAAATTTAAATCCATGTTTCTAAAATAAATCTATCGAAATATTTTTATATTAACAGCAGCACAAGAAAACCCAACCTGTCTGTACTTTCTACACAGCAGCGAGGTGTTATTGTTACTACTAATTACAGCTGCTATTATTACCACTGATGGCAGAAGACCACAGAAGCCAGTCCATGAGCACCGCACCTCAGTCCTGCGGTGACAGACCGTCCCCGCTCCAAGCAGGCTGTCGCCTATAGATAGAATAGAAAATGTTATCCCCACTTTAAAGACGAGATATTAAGGTCTCAGGACCACAATGCTAATAGACACACAACAGTATTTGTACACATGTCTAAATGCCAGTTTCAGAGCTATGATCATTAGATACAAAAAAACTTTGTAAATTCAGCCCAAAGCACTTAAATTGCTTTAACAATTAAAAAAAAAAAAAGGTCATTTAGTCTTGCCACCGGAGAAGCCAAAAGGTAAAACTAAGTCTAACTCTACAGAGTCCTTCGGGTCCTTATAGAGTCCAAACTGTGTTCAGAAGAAATGTCATTTGCTGATCAACTACATTTTTATCACACAAAATTATTGCAGGAGCAACAGTGAGGTAATCCAGTTGGTATGGTGGGGTGAGGAATGATGGAGAAAAAGTATCATTACATACTCATGAGTGTATTTATATCTTAGTTTTCCTGAAAGCCCATTTTCTCTCCAGTTACAGAAGTTCATCTGCTTCTTAATGAAATCTGTAAATGAACAAGAATAATTCCATCTCCTTTATTAAAAAAGCAGTAAGGTGTATCATTTATTTTAATTGTTACAGGCATAAAACTTAAGAAAAATAATTTATTAGAGATGGTTGGACCTTTGGAACAAAGAGCCTTTATCTTGAAACATGTGCTATATTTTGCCAATTAAATACTTAGCAAAAAGTGGTTTCTATTGCTATTATTTTTCATGCCTTATGAAAAGCATTACACCATTAAAGTTTTAAGATTCTTAAAATAGTTATTGAAAGTGATTAGTAGGAGGAAAAAAATCCATAAACATTTGACTCAATTTCTTAATAACGTTCACAGAGAAAGTCTGCAGGTAAAGGTTATGAAAAAATCTTGATAAAATGAAAAATGGCCCTAAACATTTCAAAAGAGAATAGTTTTTTTCCTGAAGACTTTTGTGTGTGTGTGTGTGTGTGTGTGTGTAGGCTAGTGATGCTGGTTTTAATGGTTTCCTCAAGGTTTCTCCAGAAACATCACCTTATTTCTTGAGCTAAGGGTAATTCCAGTCTTCCCTCACATCTAGAATGGTTATTCTGTAAAGAAAAATATTTTTCAGGTTAACAGGATGAGAAACAAAAAAGCAGGCTCATGTGCATACTGGGAAGCATCTGGTTATCGGAAATGGACTAAGGGTTCTGAGGCATATCTGGGATGAGGGTTCATCTCGCTTGCTTTCAGACATCTGCAAGTTAGCTGAGGCAGCTAAATTCTGTCTATGACCAATGGAGGGAGACAAGAGTCGTGGGCCAGCAATTCACTCTGTCCTCGGTTAGTGCCTGTGATAAATGGGATGTGCTTTCTTCAGGATATACCTGCACCCCTGGCTTGGCTATAGCTGGAGCCTGGATAAATTTAACTTTCAGCTGAATCCTGCTCTGTCTGCTTCTCTCTAGTCATTCCTATCGGCAGACAGGAACCTCTGCCTATTTGTAATATGGGAAAGAGATTGTCAAAGCTGATTGAACAACGAAACAAAAAGATGTTGCTTTGATATGTACAGCAATAAAATCTGGATAAGGTTTTCTGGCTGTCGACATAAGTGAACGCATATGTTTTATTTAGATGGTAGCAATTTCCATGGACTCATTCAGGGTGCTGCTTAAGTGCACTCGTTCTTTAAAACACTGCTTTTTTGGCTATCACCCTAAATTTATGACAACTGGATATATCGCTTCGTTTTCTCTGTAACTTTTCTAGCATATGCAGTAACTGAATTCTAAGGACTTTACATCCCTGATGTGACCATTGTTGAGGGCAACAAGGAAAGAAATAAAATGCCCTCTTGACATAAATAGGAAAACTGAATGTAGTCTTAAAATACACTCTTTCATTAGTGAAAAGTTTACACTTGGAAAGAGAAGCTGTTCTTCATAGGATCACTCCAAGTCATTTAGAACTTCCCATCTTGCAATATTATTCACACAAGCCACGTCTGCCCATTCAGACCACCTCCTCCTCTGAGGAGGAAGTTTGCAGAAGGGAAGCTGAAATAAGATTATGCCTCACCTTAAACTTAAAATTCAAAACTGTGAAAGAGAACCGACATCAGCCGAAAAAGAACCCAGCTCACTGCTATTTGTTTTAATTTTGTGCAATTGTTCTTCACTTTTCAGGCTTTGCGCAAGCAGATCTGGGCAGAAACAATAGCCATCTGTTTAAGCTTGCACCTTCTGGTGCCATACGACAGTGACAAAATCTCAGCTTAAAAAACAAACCCAGAACTGTAGCCTTTAACTTTCTGGAGCTCACATTCACTAATGTATGTGTAATTCTCCCTGTGTTATCCAGCTGAGTCTGCAGCCAGCTCCTGCTCCTGCTGCTGCTGCTCAGCTGCGTGGGAGCTGGCACCAAGGTGGGGCGGTGGAGTTACTGCAGCCGGAGTCCTGGCTGACGGGTTGTGAAGTCAGCGGATTTCCACCCTGCAGGACTCTAGAAGTGCTTTCCTCTACAGATGTGATGAAAAAGCACCAGTTCTGCTTCCGTAAACCTCAGCCAGGTTTTTTGATTTGCAAAGAGAAAGAAAAGTCTCGTTGCCGTTCGGTAACATGGGCAAGAATACCCAGGCAAAGCCAGCAGTCTGTAGTATGCGCTCCTAGAACGATAATTGTATTCACAAGGAAGATTTGACACAGAATTCTGGAAGAGAGAGAGATGAAACTCCACATGTACATTTTACTTGACTGCAAAGAAGAAAATCTCTGCTGATTGTGAGTGGTCCTGGGATTTGTAGCCACAGATTTTAAGCAAAGCTGAACATTCGGATGTGTGTGCCCACTTTTCAAAGGGTAGCCACCGCATCTCACCTGGTCACCCCATCCTGAGCTGAAAAACATGTCAAAGGGCTTGATCAGAGACAGATGCTAGCTTTGGACTTTCAGATTGTTTGGGTTTAGCTATGGCCAGCCTGTGTGGAAGAAGAGATACTACTACCTGAATTTTTGGCTGCACATTCATTTATTTACCTCTCAGCTTCCCTCAGAGCTTTCAAAAGATAACTCATTCAAGTTTCTAAAAAACCAGTCCTGAGTCTCCTTCATGTATAAGGAGCTCATCATATAGCAATGTGCACGTCGCCTGACTACAGTAACATCACAACAGCAGGTATTGTAAAACCCAGACCAATCTCCAGGAACGTGAGAAAAACTTCGTACCCATCTGTACTTTAACATTTCTCCTCTGCAAATTTTAATTCTTCTTTTTTTTCAATATTTTCTTTATTTTCCTCTGATTCCCATACTCCTGCTTCTTGCGTGAGACTAAGCTAACATTTTTGGACTTAAATGCTTGCAGAATCATAAGGTGTACTAGAAAAACACATACAGAGACACTAGGTCATGGGAGGGTGTGGTGGAGGGCATTTGCTCACTGTGCCCTGAGAAGTGACTTCAGAGCAGAGGAGGCAGAGGACTGAGATGGGCTCAAGTCCGTTGCTAGCAGCAGGAATCTTCTGAGCACGTCTGAAAGTCAAATCTGTGGCGTTCCCCCTTGGAGGAACCTTGCTCAGTGAATGCTTCTGAAAAACTGAACGGATTTTCTAGGAATTCCAGAGCCTTAAGGCCTGGCCATCTCAGTCTCTTGCTCAGACAATGGCCAAGCGGCCTTTTCTTAATAACTGACTCTGACTCCACTTGTCACAGCTGTGTTTCAGAGAACATCACGTATGCCTGAGAGAGGGGTTGGTTGCTCCTCTCCTTTTACCTGTAGCTTCTGCCCTCTGCCCCCGAAGCTCACAGGGGTATACATGTGTAGATACACCTGGGTTTCTGCCAGTGGATAACCTTACTGATAGTTTGATAGCCTTAATAAAATTTTGATGTCCTTACAGAATAGCAGCTGCTATTCCTTACTGGTCACTGAGATTTCAAAATGATGGTTTGGGCTTATTTATTTAGTTGATCTTCCTAGTTAAAAGATCACTGTTAGATTAATGTGCCTCCACTTCTCCCAAAACAGCATGAAAACCCCTGTAAACTTATTAACCAGCTGCAGAGAAAGAGGCAATGAACAACAGCCATGACTATTTCCAAATCCTCTCTTTCTTTGTATTACCCTAAACCCAATAACAATAAGCAGTTCGATGTGGATGGCATTAAGGTAGGCTAGCAACAGCTGTTCACAGGGGCTGACTCAGATTTTCTAATGATATAGATCAGGTAAATCTAGTGACTTCAGCAGAGTGATGTGGATAGTCTCTGAAGATTTGGGCCACTGCATTTCATGTCTGGTGTGTTTTCCTTACAACTTCCTTTTTAAATGGCTTGTAAATGACTCATGCTGTAGAGAGAAAAGGGAGTAACAGTCAGCTGGTTTTGTTGGATAGAGTTTGTGCCAAAGCTATTACCATGAATGGTCTGCATCAGTAAATTTGGGTGGAGTTAATTTTAAACAGTTACTACTGTTGTCAAGTTTTTTTTACCACTTCCCAAGAAGGGCACTTCCCCTGTAAGCAATCTAACAACATTTCAGGCTATTTTTTTAATTAAATAAAAATAAATTTGGGGGATAATAACGTATGTGAGAAATATCTAATGTAAGAGAAGATAGCCAACTATAGATGTACCTTGTCATTCACAAAGCTGAAAGGCTTGCCAAATAGCTTGTTATTAGGCAGTACAGAAGTGGGGTCTATTTTCACAGAAGACATCTGCTTAAAAAAAGCAGCCACCCCTGCTCTCTCATATCCTATTCATCAGTTTGGAAACATTTTAATGTTAATAGAAAAAAATAAAAAAAACATTTCCAACAGCAGTAACTGATATCTGTTTATTTCTGTATACTTCTCTGTTATAGCCCCTGCAATATGACTAAAAAAAACCTTAAATGAGCAACTACAACCATTTTGTGGGTGTTTGGTTGGTCGGTTTTAGTATCTTAAGGATAGGACTCTTAACCACGGAGAACAGAACAGCATCTAAATGTGTCTACAAATCTTGATCATGAAAACCTGTCAGATGGCAAATCCGTGCAACTGTAACTTCTAAATCCCTTGTGTAGGTTTTCATAGGATGATTCAGGTGGGAAGAGACCTGGGATGGTCTCAGTTGAACTTACTGCTCAGAGCAGCTTGTTCAGGGCTTAAGTTGGGTCTCAAGCTTCAAAGGATGAAGATTCTACATCATCACAAGATTCTGTGTCCAGCATTTCCCAAGGGTTAATTGTCCTCACAATGGAAAACTTGACTAATATCCAGTGGCAGTTTCTCCTGGTTCAATTTAGGAACCCTGTGGTTCCCTGTCCTGCCATGCACCCTAGGGAGGGGAGGGTAGGACCCAGCTCCCTCTTCTTGGTAACCTCCTGGGCAGGAGACTACTCCAAACTCTTCCATAAATCTTCTTGTCCTGTTCAGGATAGTGTTGATTCCCATGCACCCTCACTCTCAGTCCAGGAATCAAGCTGGCTGGTTTGGGGGGTTTAGTTGTTGTTTGTTTTTTGGTGGTTTTTTTGGGGGGTGGGGGGGGTAGGGAGGAGCGGTTTCAAACTGAACAAGCAAACTAAAATGTTCGGAAAACATAATCCCATACTGTCCTTTAAGTAAATTACCATATGCACCTGTCTGTATATAAATACGTATGTATGTAATAAGAAGCTTCAGCAAGGTTTATGACCCCTTAGCATATATTGTTAATCTTTCTATCTTGCTTTTTTTCCTGTACTTTGTTTTTCTTGTTTTATTTTGATTGTAAATTCTTCAGAGACTAAGTTTTCTCATTTGGCCGTACAGAACCTCAGACAATGGCTAAGGATCTCATTTGTGGTGTTTAGGTGTTAGCGCAATAGAGGTAATTATTAGAACTATCAAAATATGTTACATATTGAAGTCCTCACAGTAGTGTGAAGAGAAGCCCAAAGTACGTTTGCATACTTGGTTTTGCATTATAAAGTCAATATTTGCTATGATACAGAAGTAGCAAAGATTCCTCAAAGACATCATCAGAGATAGGACATGAAAGAAGTTAAGCAATATGGACAGGTCCTTGATAGCCACCGCCTTACAGCCATGCATAATACAGAGCTATTTTATGTGAATGTGACAACCAAAAATGTAACTCATAATCAGACTTTCGTCTAAAACTGATGAACCTGTCAAGACCTTTTGACCCAAAGAAGGAAAAGATTCAAAATATTTGAAATTGCACAAAAGTTGTTTGTCTCACATTTCCTTCTAAGTAGCCACATGTCTTTGACGGGAAAGCTGTTAAAGGCAGGAAATTTCACCTGCTGGATTAAAATTAGTTCCTTCCTTCTATTAAAAAAAAAAAAAAAAATAAAAAAAAAATTAAAATTAAAAACCCCCAAGATTTCTTGTGAGCTGCTGTTTCTAAGAAATTTTAACTTTAGAAACAACAATAGATCTTGATTCCTAGATTGGAAACCAGGTACCAGCTGTGGCCCTGCTGTCTTGAACCCAGATTCTGCCACGGTCTGCAGCAGATCCTTTGGGTACAACAAAGCAGCTGACTGATAGACTCTAGCTCTCTTCAAACGCTCCTCTGAATACAGCCTGCAGGATGAGGGTTCACAACAAAATCAAAAGTAGTACAGAAGTGACCATTGCTTGGAAGGCTGGCCTCAGCTAGCCAAGTTACTCTGTCAAATACTGAGCATGACATAAATAACATTTATGACCATTATGTAGAGTAAAATGATATCACTCAGTTCGGTATTGCAGTACCGAACATCTGCAAGGAATGCTTATGGGGCATCTAAGTATTGTTGGAGGGCAAATTCTCTGCAGAAATTACTGCTGATAAATATTCACTCCCCTCTGATCATTACAACATTTAACACTGGCAGCACAATGGCAAAACTTCCAAACAGGAAGGAAACAAAAGCACTGCGCCTCACATCATCAACATCATCTGGAAGAAAGCTTACAGACTCATTAGGCAGCAAATTAGCACTGTTTAGAAAAATTATGATGCAAATATGAAACATGATAATCAGCTACAGCTAGTGAACTCGAATCCTCAGTTTAGCTAATTGAGGAGATCTGTAGATTAGACATATATATCCTGTCCTTCACTTTCTGCAGAGAAAAACTTCACCTGTGCTTCAGATGCACTGGAAAAGTCCCTGCGACAGCCTAATTCTGTCCTAACAGCTCTGCGGTACCAGTGGGAGCAAAGTTACCTCAGCGATGTGTGCTCTCATAGCTGGGCAAGATTTTTGCAGGGGCCGGTCAGAAGGGCAGAGCGGCTCCATCTTTAAAGGAAATCGAAGTTTTCAGACCTTTGTAGGAAACAGGCTCTGGCGCAGTAAAGCTCTTCAGCTTTTCTACAATAATGGGGACAATCAACCTGGTTTTCACAGCAACGAATCACGCTTCACAAATCAATGAGATTTGTCCACAAAGTACTGCTAACAAATGTGATCTGCTTGATAGTGTACAGTGGGATTTTTCTGATAGCTTCCTCCCAAAAGCTGATGAAGAAACTAAAATTTCAAGAAAAGAGGGAAATTGTCTCTATGATTTAATAACTGATTACAGGCTGGGAAAGAAAGGGAGGAGTGAACCCCTTTCTGAGTTTTCACAGAGGAAGGATATTGCCAGTGGAGGCCCAGAGGGATCTATGTTGAAGCCCATGCTGTATCTCGCTCTTGCAGTTATCTGGCAAAACAAGGATAGAATGAGGTGGCAAAATCTGATGATGCCAAGTTAAGTGAGGCAATAAAATTACTACGCAGAGTAGCAGAACCACTTCATGGTACTAAGTGATTGGGCAAGGAAATGGCAGAAGATATTTGGTGCTGATAAAAGTAGAGTAATGCAGACAGAGAAAGCCTGCCCTAAATACACACTGCTGGACACCAAAGTGCTATCAAAAAAGCAGATAATTTCATGAAAATGACAGTTCATCACTCAGAAGTGAGTAAAGAAAAGAAATTACTAGGAAAGAAAGAGAAAACAAAGCAGAAAACATTGTGGTACACTATAAATTCACAGTGTGCCCAAATCATGAAGAGCAAAAGCATTTCTGGTTGCAGCATCTTGAAGAATCGATGCAGCAGAACTAGAAAAGGTGCAGAGAGCGGTGATAAGAATGATCAAAGCTAAGAATGTCTTCCATTTGAGGGAGATTAAATAAACTAGGACTCATCTGCATGAAAAAGAGAGATAATTAAGCAGGGTAGAATGTGGGGCTGTGAAATTATCAGTGGCAAGGAGATGATGAATGAGGAACCATTATTCACTGGTTTTGATAACACACAAACGGGAGGCCATCAGTTGAAATTATCATGAGGCAGGTTCTACCTAATGTCTCCACCCCCCTTTCAATTCACAAAATGTTATTAAACCTAGAGATAGCACGTCTGTCTTAGGAGGGGTTTGAAGCACATATCATTGGATCTGGGCCAGTAGATGGAAGAAGAAACATCATGTGCTTGGCCTGCTCTTAGGCTTTTCCTTTAGTATCCATGGTTATACATAGCTGGAAATATTTTGTGGGGCTACATAGACCTTTGTCTTGACTCTCTATCTATTGTTCTTCAATAGTAGGTACCAAAAAATACTGCAGTTAGGCACATTTGCAGACTTTCCAGAACCAGAACTCTTGTCCTTGCTACAAAGGCTCAAACTGAACTTTTCCATCCCAACACGTCTGGCTCATGTTGTGGAGACTTCCTGGTGTTTTACTTCAAGCACTTAAGACTTTCCCGACAACTGCTATAGGATATCTAAAATCCTCATGTGGTATAGAAACGTATTCCCTGATGCTTTTCTAAAAAGTGTTAGTTAGTCTGGAGTTAAGGTAGACATGCTGTACTGACGGGAAAACACTAACAGAGATGGACTGAGCTTCAATTTGAATACTATGGGGTTTCATTTCTTTATTTTATTTTATTTTTTTAATGACAACTTTTCCTTAATTAACATCTATATGCAACCTTAGTACTGCTCCTGTATGTCTCCTAGTCCACATTTCTGGGACGAGATTTACCACATGGGGCTGTGGAGAGCTAAAGTTCCTCTGCTAGGTGCGCCTACCTCGCTGGGAGTTGTGTGTTATGTGCAGCAGAGCAGCAGTTCTCACCCCACCATCTGCTTTCCATTTGAATTAGGAGATGTCTTACATCCACGAACCCTTGTCCTGGTTTCAGCTAGGATAGAGTTAATTGTCTTCCTAGCAGCTGGTACAGTGCTGTGTTTTAGAGTTAGCTATGAGAAGAATGGTGATAACACACTGATGTTTTCAGTTGTTGCTCAGTAGTGTTTAGACCAAAGTCAAGGATTTTTCAGCTTCTCATGCCCAGCCAGCAAGAAGGCTGGAGGGACACAAGGAGTTGGGAGGGGACACAGCCAGGACAGCTGACCCCAACTGGCCAAAGGGGTATTCCAGACCAGGTGATGTCATGCCCAGTATATAAACTGGGAAGAGTTGACCTGGGGGGATCGCCACTTGGGGACTAACTTGGCATCAGTAGGCGGGTGGTGAGCAATTGAACTGTGCATCATTTGCATATTCCAATCCTTTTATTATTACTATTGTCATTTTATTAGTGTTGCTATTATCATTATTAGTTTCTTCTTTTCTGTTCTATTAAATTTTTCTTATCTCAACCCACGAGTTTTACTTTTTTTTTCCCGATTCCCTCCCCCATCCCACTGGGTGGGGGGCAGTGAGTGAGCGGCTGCGTGGGGCTTAGTTGCTGGCTGGGGTTAAACCACGACAACCCTGAAAAGTGGAATCATTGCTGAGACATATAAATTAGCATCGAAAGCACGTTAGAAGCTCCTGAGTACCCTGATAGTAACCCATGTGCAGGTGCATGGCCAGAAAAAAATACACATAATTAATGAACCAGGCTTATATTTCTGGCATATTTCATTAGTTATAAATGGAATAATAATGGATTTATGCTGGAAAACAGCTTGATAGGACACGTTACTTCATTTTCCAAGCTGCTGTTTATATGGGCATTACTAAAACTGCTACTAAATATGAAGAAATACTAAAAAATTCCACGAAAGCAGTATAATGCTATTACAAAAGAGAAGATCATCTCAATACAATACAGCTTTACACTTAGCTTAAGGCCATGGTTCAGCTCTGCAAAATGACAGTTATGATTTCTTGATTTACAAATCTATTCCTTGTGTGTATTCAAAGCTGCCTTTATTTTACTGACAAACGTTATCACTCCTTTTAACACTGCCGACACAGCCCAGAAATGAGGAAAGGAAGGCTGGATTTTTCTCCTGACAAACCTGTCTTCAAGAAAATTGTTAACTAATTTCGAGCGATGAGGGTAGAGTCTACCTTTAATCACAAACAGACAGTTCAGGATTACACAAGTTTTATGGCACACAGAATCTTTATTACTGGTGGTGATGAACAAGCTAGACAAAAAGCAGCTGGGCTTTTGAACTCCAGCTTGTTTGTAGAGCTGACAGTTAGAAAAATCTTCTCCCCCCTTGTTCCCCCACAACTGGACAAGTTGCTATGGGAGTTACTAGCAGATAAGAAACATGGAACTTAGGTTGACATTTCTTTTTTTTAAAGGTACATTTGAAGACCAAACACAATAAAAAAAAAAAAGTAAGAAAAGTCTCCTAGGTTACCTCCAATCCTCCAAATCATCCTGATATAAAAATCTGTTATCAGAGTTGCTGTTACTTTTGGTCACTACATGGTCAGTCCCTAGAGATTGCTTTACCCAGAAGCTGAATGTGGGCATCTGTAGAAGTTTCTTGACCTCAGGGGACCCGAGGTGTCCTGAAAGTGCCGTATCTGAAGCAAAGGGGAATACAAAAGAGATCCTGAACTTTCCCATTGGAAGTAAATGAGTGGAAGCAAAACCTAGAATTCAGTAGCTCCTTTTTGCTATTCTTTACTTTTCCATTACACTTTCTCATTTCAAGTGAAGCCAATAAAATACTTCAAATTCTTCCCCACATTTATTCTTGGTTTTAAGTTATAGACCCCATTTGTTGTTGAGTGATCCCCTAATAGGCACAGTTCCCATTCTGTATTGCTAGGAGAATATTTTCCCCTTAACATATGGTTCTTGTTACATTGTAATTTATTGGTACACAGCTATTTGGTTGTTTAAAAAAGTTATTTTTATTACCCTTCAGAAAGGTCATGTATGATTATTCTTGTCACTCTCCTTAATGAATACAGGTGGCTGGGAACTTAGGCTACAACTAAAAAGTACAACTAAAATCTTTATTTATTCAAAATTAGAAGGAATAAAGAGTATATTTGTCAAAGCACAGCACTGCTCTGAGGCAGTTATTCTGCTGTCAGCACACAAGCTACACCCTCCGCTGCTGTACAGCTCTCAGACATTGTTCTGTGTTGCATGACATCAACATTCAAAAGCTTGTTAGTGTAATTTCATTGTTTAATTTTACTTCTTGACTCAGTAGTGTTAGTTCTAAGATTTATTTCTCTCTGTAATTTATCTTTTTTTGGATAAGCAGAAGTTCACATTTATACAGAGAGCTTGTACAGTATTAAGTCCCATTTAAGCTCTTCATGCAATAGTTTATAGGCATCTGAATTAAAAAAGCTATTTAGATTCCCAAATTCAAATAAAAATCCAACCTCTGGATAGCAGTTGCTCAGCAAATATAGATATTTCCAGTGAAAATTCATGGATTACTCAGCTTGTTTCAGAAAGTTTGCTCTTAACAAAATGCCCATTCAAGCAGCATATCACATGAAAGCCTCGGTTAAAGAACCAATTATAACATCTTGGTGCACAGTTTATTGTATGAAAAAGGAAAGAAATGTCCATTTCAGGTGTTCTATGTGTTGGATTCTGCATGGAGCATTTTTTATTCTTCGGTTAAAATATGAGATGTTTAGTGAGAGGCATCTTGATATCCTATCTTAGATAATATGAAACGGAATAGGGAAATGCCTGTGAAATGTCTTCAAAAGCATGGAAGAACTGTTTGTATACTGTAGTTCTAGCAAGAGCCACTGTCATTCTTCTTGTAAATACGAGCACACAAAACAGTCTGAATGCACCCCTTATGGCAATGGCTACCTAATGTCAGTTCTTCAGCCAAGATATTTTTAATGATCCCATGCAGGTAACCTTGCACTCTGTCCTTCCCTGCAGACGTGAAACTAAATATAGCACCAAGGTGCAGAACACATGTGGTCCTACTTTGACTTTATGAACCCTTTAGTGGAACCCAGAAACCAGGCAGCAGAGCATTTGTTTAGCATATGTAGCTGAGAATTAACTTATTTACCTCTTAAGCATGGTTAGTTGGACCCTACATCTATGCCCTTATCCATACTTTTATTACTCTCATATATCATGGGAGCTTCTGCAAGAAGTCTAAACACCTACAGAATAAGGCATGCTGTGCATGGCCTCATTCAAGACTTTTGATAACAGCAGCCAATGTAAGAAGGAGAGTTGCAACTTCTTCAGTTAAAAAAAAATGTGAACACCCTTGCCTGTGAATTTAGCATACATCACTGAAGGCTCTTACAGCCCACATCTACTCTTATCCTGTTTGTAGGGCCAAGAACAACTGGAAAGAGGAGGCAGTGAAGCAGGAAGATGCCATCTGTACTCTGCATGAATGTATAGAAATGATATCTTCACCTTAGCCATTTGGTGAGGAAAGCTGGAATGGAAACCTGGTTCTTTGGAACGAAGCTCTTCAAAGATCTCAAGACTTGGTAAGAAAGCTTGTGACTGCTATTATTGCTTACTGTAATGTGTCAGCAACCTGTTCTTCACAGGCCATATAAGTGACAGTCGCTACATAATGGAGGTTAAAATTACATTTCAAGCCCAGTCTGGTTTCTTCTTCCTCCAAATAAGACACCTGAAAATGACATCTTATTTGGGAACCAGGTCTGATCTGGGATCAAGGCACGTAATTTTTTCTTTCAAATTTCAAAGCTGGGATACAAGGTCCCTAAATGTTTATTGATTGTTGGTTGTTGGCTTTCTTTGGTAGGAAGATGTCAAAAGTGCAAAGTGAGAAGAAAAAAAAACTACTGCTCTGATTCAAAAAAGAAACTAGGCAAAAACTGTGCTCTCCCTCATTGCTGCAATCACTCTTCACATGTTGCTTCCAAGCTTCTTCACTTGTCTATTCTGATCCTTTCCAACTCTATCGCAGTGGCTGCCTAAAAATCCACTTTCCCCTCAACCCTTCCCACCATATTAATATTTCTCCATGTAATCTTTCTAGTTCTTAGAGTCACAATGAGGAGTCTCCTCAGCTGAAGAGAGGAGGAAAAAAGACTGCTGAATTTATCCTAGTAGTTCTCTTCACCCTCCCACAAGTTACATTTCTGAGGTTCTTGTAGACTGTGTGTTATTAAATATCACAGAATGGTTGAAGTTGGAAGGGACCTCCATATGTCCTCTTGTCCAACCACCCTGCTCAAGCAGGACCACCGAGAGCCAGTTGCCCAGGACCATGTCCAGATGGCTTTTGAATATCTCCAAGGATGGAGACACCACAACCTAGCATATCCTCCAGCTGAAGTTGAAAAAACAAGAAAACAAACAAAAAAATAGAACAGTTTTGCTCCTGCATATATTTGTCAACCTATTGTGTCATGTCCTGAACACAAGATAAGATAACAAGAAAAATAAAAACCAAGGAATAACACTACAAAATCTGGTGACAGCAAAATATTGGAACTGAAAATTGCATCCACAGCAACCGTTTTAGTGTCTTTCCGAAATGATACATTTAAAAACAAACTTATAGCAGTACAGGCAGAAACACATCAGCTTCTTGAAAGGTATAGAGTGTTTTCAAGTTCTTTAGCATACACAGAGGTAGATCTGAGGGGAAAAAAATCCCTACAAAAAGGCATGACAAATCTTTTTAATTCATATCAGATGTACTAAATTGCTTCAGTCAAAATGCAGAACAAAGACAAATGAGAGAAAATGTGAATCTTCCATCTGCTATTTCCCAGGCCAAGCATTTCAGAGCTTTCAATTCAAAGCTTTTCCTTTTGACATTTATGAGGCAAAATGTCTCTGTCTTTTCACTTTGCAATAGCTTTTGTTTCAAATTTTATTTCATTTATTGTATGAAAATGGCTAACAATCCCCAACCACTACACAAAACACTTTGTTTCATCTGAAATGAATACTTTCTGACTTTTCAATTAACCAAAGTAACCTGCAGACTCTAAGTACTGCAGGCAGTAAATGTCAGATCAGTAGAAGCGTACCCTCCTTTGTTCTCCCACTCTTTTTCTTTTCTTGTTTTTTTGGTAATGAAATTTAATGGTGGCGTGGTTTAACCCCAGCTAGCAACTAAGCACCACGCAGCCGCTCACTCACTTCCCCCCAGTTTATATACTGGGCATGACATCACTTGGTCTGGAATACCCCTTTGGCCAGTTTGGATCAGCTGTCCTGGCTGTGTCCCCTCCCAACTTCTTGCGCCCCTCCAGCCTTCTTGCTGGCTGGGCATGAGAAGCTAAAAAATCCTTGACTTAGTCAAAACACTACTTTGCAACAACTGAAAACATCAGTGTGTTATCAACATTCTTCTCATAGCTAACTCTAAAACACAGCACTGTACCAGCTGCTAGGAAGGCAATTAACTCTATCCCAGCTGAAAACAGGACAAATGGATAAATAAATTACTTGTATAGGATTGCACTGAGATTGACAGTGTTACTTAGTGATGTTTTGACTGGTTACTACATGAAGAAACTTTCAGACCTGGGGCCAATATGCTGTGTTTAGTAGGTTGGGGATTTGTTGGTTTTCTTTTTTTTTTTTTTTTAGTCTTATCCTTTTAAAATTAAGAGTCAATGGTGAAATAAGGTCTAAATGGTCAAAATTCTTTAAAATTAAGTCTATTGCAAGGTAACTTGGCAACAGACAGATACAAAGCAAGGAACACTTTATTCTGTTTTATGTAATCAACATCAAGCACTGATAGCATCAGATAAAACCTGAAGTTGCGTTCTCTGTGCGTAATTCACTTTACTGTAGGCTGTGATGCATAACTTTAGATATTTAGCCACACTCATGCAACCTGATCCTGTGATGATGCTTATGCTTACAGCAAAATGGAAATACTATTTCAAAGATCAGAGCACAGACGATTGGCAAAATAAGTCAACTTGAGGGGAACCACAGAGAAATCTTCTTGGAGTTTTCATATAATGCTTTAACTTTGATCACAGAGATCAGAGTGTTCTACTGGAAAAACAAACTGGGAATAGTTTAAAATTTTTATTTTAAATGGATCAGGGAAAATAAAACCCCTCCCATAACATGTACTTGAAAGGGTATTTTGGGGGAAAACATCATAAATGCTAGTTGATGACAAACCCTTTAATTAACATGCCATATCGGCTTAGGTATGCTGCAGCAGAAAATTAGGTAGCTTTTACATATTTAAGAGGTTAGAATATTAATCAAGGAAGAGCTTATTAATATTATCAGACCAGAAAGGTTGCAGACAGAATAGTTAAAGAGAGATTAGCCAGAATACATTCCCCAGTGTAAATCAGGCTGCAAATACATCAGTTGCACAGCTAACCAATATTTATGGCACCAGATCTTCCTCCTGTTCAGCAAGGGAAATGGGACAGGCAGGTACATCTTTCTGATGCTAAGGCAAGATTCATGTCTGTTCAATATCTGACTGTCCCTGGAGTCTTCATATATCAGAAACTTCTGCTTGAACACATCTCTTTAGCCCACCTCAAGGACCAGAAGTACATTAAACATGTTCTGGGCTTTCTTTAGTTTGTCTTTCCAGGATATGTTGGGCATGAATAAAGGCTTTAGTCAAGGAACTCCTTAGATGCTATTCTAGCCCTAAAAGTTTGTCTGAAGCACTGGGATAGGAGCCTTGGTAACACATACAGCTTCAGCCCGCTTCCCTTATTCCAGAAGGAAAGAGACATAATTATCTTTTGTTCTGAGACCGCTAGAAAAACTGTCCGTAAACAAAGCCCAAGTCAAACCGTACTACTTTCTGTCAAAAGGGAGAAGTACCCTCTTCAACCTCTTGGCTAGTGAGCACACGTGAAAGCCAAACACGAAAAAAGCAGCCATCTTCCCTCCTCCGAGCAGAGGGCAAGAGAAAGTGCAAACCCCGTGTGTTAGACCGTATATGCGCTCCTGAGCCTAGTACTGGAGAGATGCCGAACTCAGCAATGAAGAACATGCCAAGGACAGAGTTGTTTCAGACAGCTTGCCACAAACTCAGCGGGCTGATGATTGCCCCAGGAGCATGGCTGCTGCTGGGAGCAGCAGCACCACAGCATGTGTCAGTCATGAGCTGCCCTTGGCTTTTTCAGGATGGACACCTCTACTACATCGCAGCCCATGAGAAATGGTGTGAGCACCGCTCCTTCAGGCCACCAGCTAATGACTTCTGTATGTTGGAGAGTACCCAGTGTAGAGGATCAGTGTAAAGGGAATGAGACGGGCCATGAACATACGGTCTCACCGTACCCTTCTGGGAATAATTAGCACTGAGGAAAATGGGGCCATGCATTTTGCCATAAAAAGTTAATTGCTCTGGCTGTCTGAAGGGAGAACAATGTAGAATTTAAACTGTTTCTTTTCCTTTGATTTCAACAGGCTTCTCATTCATTGCTTTTGAGAGGCATAGCCCTCTTCAGATTGGTGAGGATTTTTTGGTTTTTTTTTTTCTGAAGTAGTTAATGTTTCTGCTAAGCAGTTAGGAAGCATCCAGCTGTTAAAAGCCTTTAATTGGTGAGTCTGCACTTCCTCAGCACCTAGGGACTGGTGACAAATAAATAATCTTGTCTTTTAGAAATACCAACAATAACTGCAGATGTTATTGAAGTCAAGGTGAAAACAGATAATTGTGACTTACTAAAACAACCAACTCAGGGACTAAGCACACGTTGTTCTGTGAAATTGCAGCAGGGTGCCCAGAATTTTCCATGCTGCAATCCAATGATTTGCTGCTAAAATTGTTTTGCACTTCTTCATTAGGATCCAGTCTACTGGGAACTACATCACCAGTAACCCCAAGAATTGACCCAGAATGTTGTGATTTATCTCCCTTCATTACAGCAGAGCTTGAAATACAGCTGGATCCATCAGTACATTCCTAACTTTTCTTGACATGATAATTTGAGACTTCTGTGAGTTTCAGTGCACTGAAACTGATACCCAACCAGCAGCGGCTGAATTCCAGCTTATCTTCAGTTTATTCAAATGTTTTAACTACTTAAATTATTTCAGAAATTCAGTCCTTCTCTGACAAACATGACATCAGTTCCCCACCTGGAATCTGCATTCTTTGTATTTATATTGCTACAAGTTGCAAATCCTGCAGCAGCTTCATTTAAACCTTTTAGTGGAAGTTTGTACTGCTGTCTGTTGCACGAGCGTACAATAATCTTCCTTCTGCCTGGCAAGAAATTAAGCTCAATACATTTTGTCCTGTCCTCAGGTTTTCTCCCTGCTATGGTAGCTTTAATTTGTTACCTCCTAATGGCATTGCCAAGACTGCTTCGGGAAGGTGACTGACAGTCAGAAACGGAGTCTGGGGGCATAAGACAAGGGACGAGAAACATTTTGGAGTTACGCAAGCAATTAATTGGTGAGGTTCTGGAAGATGGGTGGTTAATTCCCCAGGAAGATGTCTCCTGTAATCTCTCTTTACTCTGTGCTTCCCGTAACAAGACTGGTGCTCGCCCCACACCATCGGCCGTTTCCAGCTCTCGCATCCTGCTTGCCAAAGAGGCACCGACTGTTGCCTGCCAATGCAGGTGGTGTGCAGGATGATCTATAGCACTGCCAGGTCTTCCTTGGCTCCTGCAAGGCAAAGAACAGGAATCCCCTATTTCTGCTGTCATTCCCCGAGGCACCTGAAGCCCAAGTCCCTGGGACTTCAGTCTGGCCTGGGCAGAGACACACTGTCCACAGTCAGATGGACCTAACTCAGATTCTCATCCAGTTCAGTCTTGTTACTTGACAGGCTATAAATGAACTCAGCAGATCAGATGAGAGTTAAGCACCTATTGACAGCATTTACTGGAAACGCGTTGTTAATAACTTCACTGCACTCTTAGTTGGGAGGTGAGGATTTCTCCCACAGGTAACCGAATCCTTAGCCTGGAGGCATATCCCAGCAAACTTTACCTCTGCCAGGACAGAACTTCCTTGCTCTGTCCTTTCCTTTAAGTCTAGCTCATCATTTGGACGTTTGTTTCATCAGAGCCATCAGTGAATGTGAACGGTGTCTCTGTGGGGGTATCTCTGAAGACTCTTTACTGCCTGGTAGATTCAAAGCCTGTCTCAATAATTCCCTTTCCTTGCAATATGCAGGACCTCTGTGCGTAATGACTTAATGTCATGTGGTGCTGTTTAGTGTCAGGAAACTGCTACAGGAATGCTCTTGCGTTTATGTGAGAATTCATGTTAAATGAAGAGGGTTACTGATGTGCTGATTCCCCTGTCCCTTTGCATTTGGATGCCAGCTGCACTGTGATCGCAAAACTACATTTTTGCAGATTCTTCCACATTCTGCAGTAATTTGCTCTTCGTTTTTTTTTCCCACCATGCTCCTCTCATCCCATAGCCAAAGCAAGATACAACATGAACCTTCTTACTTGCTTCACAGTGACCTTCCATGTATCTATTAATAAAAGTGCACTAGTAAAGTAATGTATCTGACAGACCTAACAGTGTTCGTAATGCCAAAACTGTGTGCTTCCCATGGATGCCCCACACACCAGAAATTAGATAAATAACTTGGCAGCTGGAGTCTCTCTATCTCCCTGCATTGGCGTATCTAATCAGTTCTGTCACATTTCCTACCTACAAAATAGCGATCCAACCTACATAAAGGCATTATTAGAAAACTTTTAAAATTAATTAAGAAGGATACAAGGAATTGAAAAGCGTTCTTCTTCACAAGTGCTGCCTTTCTCAAAGGCTTCTATGTCGACATTGCTGATTTTACAAATCAAAACATAATGCCTCTAACTGCCAGTGTTGCAAACCCAACCCAGAGTGGAAAATTGAACTGCATTCTTTCTCCATCATCAGAAATAGAAGTCCCGCAATCAGAGCTGAGCTGACAGGTTTATTAATGATGTGTGAAGCAAAACTGAATCCAGCTCAGCCTTCCATGGCTGTGTTGGCTCTGCAATATTAACAGCAACAAAATCATCATTACAGTTATCACTAAAAAAATCACCAAATGAAATTCAAAGAAACACAGAGGGAGCCAATACATGGAATATCATGATACTGGCTTCTAAAATCCCTCTGCTTGTTATAATCACATTTTAAATAACAGTGTGTATGTGTTTAATTGTTGCTGTATTTATATAGAAATAAAATGTTATTTGATGACACTGACATCCTTGGAGAGTGAAGTTACATTTATAATAACCTTGAAAGAAAGCAAAAAGGCTGTCTGAAATAACTGAACAATAACTAGTCAGAATCAGAGACTGGAACAAGAATTTAACATGCTGAGAAACTGGAGAAAACATCCAAATAGATGATCTTAATCTTTGGGAAGCAGGAAACGATACAGAAGCTGTGAAGTTAAATGTAAAAAGACAGAACTCTTTTAATAGATATGAGAAAGTCTGCATGATACTGGTAAATGGCTATGGCTCATAGGTTTGAGATTTTGCAATAGAAATGTGAGAGAAAGAAAAGAGCTGCATTCCTTGAAGAATGCCAGCCACAAAATATTATAAAATGCAGTATGTTTTCCCATCTCTTCTTATGATGATGTGTTTAGGTCTGACTTTGGAAGGAAAACCTTATGGGATTATTCTTCTTTTATTTTCTTTCCTTGGATTTATCTGTAAAACAGGCCTGTGTGAATATCAATGGCTCTTTGCTTGTCATTGAAGAAATAGTAGCAGACCAACTGAATTCACATTTTTGCATTACAAAGCACAGTATTTAAAGGATTAGAATATCATTTCCAGATAATTTTTAAAAAGGGAGGCTGGCAGTCCAAGAGGAATACACCAGATAGTGCTAATTTTTGTCTAATTCTATCCCTAAATAAATGTCAGACTGTGAAGAAACAACTTGGATGTCATCCAAGTATAAAAGATCACTAACAGCAATTGCGCTATATAAACAAATCAGAAATCCTGATATTGATTTAAATAGGACAAAGATGCTATGCATGATCAGAAGTAAAAGTTTATGAAGGAGCCTTTTTATATTTACATTACTCTATATTTTGATTTTGCTTCAAGTGGAAATGCTTCATGCATCACTGTATCTCCTTACTAAGGAAAGGGTACTGCTGTGGTGACAAGCTGCCGTAAAAACCTAGTCATCAAGCTGGGTCAACTTTCAGTTATTTACTGTTGAACAACATCCTATTATTCTTACTATGACAAATACTTTTGGTTCATTACATTACCCAAAATAGCAGATTGCGAATAGAAACATGCTTAGGGAACATAAGATCCTATGTGTCATTATTTCTAATTAAAAGCTTTCCGAGCAAAAGTACCTCCAGTTGCTCTCCTGAGTTGGAATCAAGGGCATCAGAAAGTGTAAAAGTAAACACAGCTGAATATCGCCTGCTTATTACTTGTTTAGATTACAGCAGTGACCAGGCAGTTTCCAGATGGAAAGAGTCACAGACCACAGTTCAGCAATGCAGTAAATTCTGGTTTAGGATGAAAGATAATTATGACATGTAGTATTCTACTGCTGTAAATTAGCACCAGTAGTTGAAATTTGTTCATTAACTTTGTACCTGTGATTATGAAACCAGACCAGGTACACCCTTCTTCCACAGCTGACATAAAAGCAAAAAGTCAGTATAAACTTTGTATTGTGTGTTCCTGCATATGAAAGAAATTCAGTCGTAAGCACGCACTTATTTGGATTAAGTTTATAGTGGTAGAAAATTCCTGCAGTGGCTGCTCAGATGTTCAGGACTGTCAATCCAGAGCCACCATCACTGCCACAGACCATGTTTGCTGTGGAAAAGCAGGGAGCCAAAGTGAAATCTCAGTCATTTGCTGCAAAGTCAGGTTGAACACCAGGCAAGTGCAGAATATCACCAGTAAACAGGCTGCCATCGGTGGGCTGCCAGCCAGTAAAGTCAGACAGACACACACACCCCACCCTGTCCCAGAAAAATGGTTTTTGTGTGTTGCACTTCACAAATAGGGGCAAAGACAGATTTTTTTGGAGTGGGTCTAGAAGGCCGGTCCCAGGCAGCTGGAGTCACAGTTATTCCCTCTACTTCTGAAGGAATAAAGTGTTTGCCTGCCCTGCTCCTCTGGGAACATTGCTCCTGAAGTTCACCTTTGTTGTGCTTAACAACCCTTTAAAAATAACCTGGATGTACTCATGGGTGATTTATCCTTACCTGGTTTTGTGCTAACATAAGTCTTTAGCCCAACTGAAGCTCCCCTTTTTCTTTGGTTTTAGCACACACTACATTTAAAATGAACAGTCATATCTTCTATCACCTTCCAGTCTGGTAAGCCTAAAATCCCAGCTCGACAAGTTTCTTCTGATAGAATAAACTTCTGATAAAATAAACTTTTGTCTGCTCGTCCCACAAACCCCATTCATTCGAGCTCATACTGAACCTTTCAGGGCAGGTGACCAAACTCGTACTACACAGTCCCACCAGCGCTTTCCCAGTGGCACACTTCTTTGCTAAATATTCCCCACCTTCAGTACTTACAGACTGCATTTGCTCTTTTCAGCATTACATCACATTGGTGGCTTAGAGTCAGGCCTTCATCAACCAAACTGCCCCGTTTTTTTTTCTCTTCTCATGGTTCCAACAGGCAAGACCCAGCTTGTAGCAGAAATTCTCAATACGAGCCCTGCTGCGCGTGGCCTTGCCTGTTGAAGTGTTAGCATTTCACCCCATTTCTATTAACAAGGTCAGCCATTACTTTTTGCAATATGCCAAACCTTATCAATATTGATAGCTTCCAACATGACGCTGTCAGCAAATTTCATGAAAGTACACTTCCACTGTTTCTGTTAAAATCGCTAATAAAAAAAAATAAGTAAACGAAGTGTAGTTAAACTCCAAATAATCATGTCTACCAGTTCTGTAAGATTGTATACACTCTGTAATGCTTTACATTATTTATAAAGGACAGCAATGATTATTTCCTAGTTTATTCAGTACACAATCTCTAAGACCATACGTGGAAGTAAATTGTGTGCTTCTGCATGATTGCAAGGCTCACAGGGCAGTGAAGAGGGTCTCACCTAAAGACTAAGAGGTGTTTTGTTTACAGTTTCTGCTTTCTACTCAGAGCCAACTCTTAGCTAGTCACCAAAGGCGTTAACTCATGCTTCTTCTCAGATTTTGTAACATTAACCAATAGACAGATGTTCATATAACATATGGTCATCAGAACAAGTAGCACTGATGGTACAGAAGCTGGCAATCTAATGTGAAAGATGAAGGAGAGAGGACTAGAGGTCTGCAGCGCAGCCAGCAATCCACTCCTCTGCACCTGGGTCAGGACTTAGAGCATGGGTGATAGCGCTGCTCCTCCTCTGGCATACTGGAGAAACAGGGAAAGTCAGTGATGCTGTTTGTCCAGCAGCATCGATAGTCTCTCCTGTGTTTGTGACACCTGAGCCCTGTCTTTCCTCATTCAGGGCAGACATGGTAAGATTGACTGACCCGTTCACCCTTCATTACCTCTACATCTAAAGCAAACAGAGCTCTGAAACGAATCAGTGCGTAGGAGCATCTCAGAGGTGGATGCTACAGAGACATTGCTGTGATTAACCTTTCTGGCCACTGAGTACCTCTGACGCTCCTCGTAAATCCAGTAGAACTAACAGAAACTCACAAACAAGCCTCCTGGAGAAAGGAGGAAAATCCCGTGACATTTCTGATAGGCAAGAGAATGATGTGGCGCTGTAGGACCAAGCTGTAGGACCAAATGACAATCTCATTTGTCTCCTTGGCAAAAGAGACAAATCTTATGTAAGTTCTCTGTTAGGACATGAAGAAAGTAAAAGGGTGCTTCCTTTAGGATGTCATTTCTTTGTCCTCTACAGATCCTTTAGATGTGTGTGCCTGGGGAAATGAGATCTGGGGGAGAAGGTACGTTTTGAGGCTGTCTGGGGAGAAAACACGTAATGTTATTCATTACGTGGGAACCTGTACACTTATTAATACTGCAGAAAATTCCAACATGTTGGTATTGATTATTTTGTTCTCCAAATCACAGCAGAAGTCAAAAAATGTGAAATAGAATGTTTGAACATTGAAGATGTTGCATTTCCTTGCAGACTGACATTAGTCCAGCTGAAAAACTGCAGCGTTTCAGCACAGTTTGTTTCAAGACTCTTGTGCCCATTTTTCTACCCTCTTGCTCCTTCCTGCACTGTGATTTATTCATGATGCAACCCCATCAGGAACTGGAAACACAGTGTTTTCATTATCTTACTCTGGTGAAAAATTCAACTAAAACCATCCTATTTTTCTAACTGAAATGTGTTCAAACTGACAAAGCTGTGTTCTGACATTAAAAATATTGTTTCAGTATAGTGCTTCATGCAGACCTAATTTGAGCCCATTCACATGGATTCATTTGGATGGCAAAGAATCAGATCACAGCTTTGGTGCTGTATCTATAAAACGTATTCCTTCTTTGGAAAGCACAGTGCCCTTTCCACAATGAAATTAGAACATGAGCGTGGTGCCAGAGACAAGGCAGAGCCAGCCGTGTTCATCCAGTGTAGGAGAATGAAAATTGGTGTTGTTCCCAAAACCAGTCACTGGCATGATGTCCGCACAGTGAGTGGCAGGCGCGGTGGCTGAGTCCCACAGCCCCGTTACTGGCCCATTCAAGTAGTATTTCATGTTTGTGCTTGGTCTGCTTATGAGCGTAAATTGCTGCATTTCAGCCTCATAAGTACTCATGGCATATGACTCAGAGGGCAAAGTTTTACTGATGAGTTGCTCTTGTTCCAAGGCCTCTGCCTGTGCTTTAGCAGCGTTTGGGCTCCGAAGCTTGCTGCTTGGGTGGTGCCTTTAACTGTAGGTCAGCAGCAAACATGAGAAAGCTGGAACCATACCCAAGTCCTACTATCAAACAACATGGGATGTCGGCTAACCTAATCTTAGGGAAGAAAGGACTGTATCTTTCAACCATAAATATGCATGAGATGTCACTATGAAGACAAAGGACCTGCTTGTGGAGGTAGTCCAAAAGCCTTGCGGAACTGCTACACTCATAAGACTGTCTTACATGTGACTGTTATCAAACTGTAATTTTTAAAACATTATGTCTGTGACACAAAGTAAAAACTGTTAGTTTTTAAAATTCTGATCGTTAATAGATGGAAATCCTGGAGGGATCATGAAGCATTTTGGCGTCACATGTAGCTGGATAGCTGGATTCTCATTTTATTCGTGTTTCTTCTGCTTCGTCTTTGAGGAAAAGCAGCGGCACCCACTCTGGACATGAATTCGCATTCTGAAGACATTAAATTTGCACAAAGATGTGTACTGCCCTGTGCTCTTCCCACTTCAATACACCCTGAAGGAAATATCTAACTGCAAAGATAAGTGATATTGTTCTTTCCCAGGATTTAAAAGTCCAGAACAAATCATCAGCCTGGCATAATGGTTAACACACTAACTTTCTTTTAACCTGAAAGTGTACCAGTATCTATTTGTCTTCTATATTTTTGATTTTCTAAAACTGAAGTCTCCAAAACTGAAGGCTGTCCTTCTGAAAGTCTCCAGCAGTGCAGAAAGGGAGCCCTGGGTGAAATGTTTCCTGAGCCTCAGGTGTGACCACGTTTTCTGAGAGAGAAAAATGACATCACTGGTAACGAAATTTCAATCTGTTTTAAGATAGTCTGTATCAGCAACACCTTCTATTCCAATAGGACAATTCCTTGTCAATCAAAACAAGTCCCAGCATGAATATCTTAATAATCAGCTTTCTCATGTGTTCCAGTGCTACATTTCCCCACAGAGATGATGAAATGAATGCAATTTCCAGATGCAAAAGCATATAAAATTGTGGCTAGGTGCCTTCTCTAAAGGAAAAGCTTGTGCTATCTTACACACTTTTAGCTGAACATATCTGATCATTCAGAAAAGACTGGGAATTCATCACACATTTAGACAATGTACAAATACAACAAAATTATAATATCTAATTGGTCAGTTATGGGTGCCAGAATGCATCCTACCAGTCCATCCAAAACTGGAAGAAATTGAATGCAGCTAGTCCATTCCCAGCTGGAACCTCTTTCCACTAAGACACCTGCAATATAACACAAAGACAAAATACTCCAGCAAAATGGATCAGAATTTAATTTTTTTCTTTTGCACATTCGGCAAATGGAGGGCACCAAGTATCTTGATTATCAGCTTCCAGCAATAATCCTAAGACCTTGCTGACTCAATGACGTTGCCACGGAATGACAGCTGAGTGGCAGCTCTTGAGCAATGACAGCTTTTCAGCAATTTATGACAGTGTATCATGCTCCCAAGAAGTGAACCACTAAATTCAGTCAACATGAGGTATGCCCTCAATCCTCACTGCCTTCAATCTTGGAAAAAATGCTGTTCTTCCAAAGGGCTTCACATGTGCTTGAAATTCTTCTGATAATTAGTGGCAAAGTATTCATTGACTAAAGAGTGTGGAAGTGAGAAAGTAACAAAGTATCTGGCTTCAGCAAAATGATCATCTCCAAAGTGAAACAGCTCATGGACAACAGGTGGAGATATGAAATCATGGCACATCCCAGAATTAAAAGACAAAGTATTGTTAAGATCACTTCCTAGGCTACCGCTCAGCGGATCTACAACAGCAAAGAGCTTTCTCTGTCACAGCAACTGCCACCCACCCTCAAATGCAACCTGCAGATCCCAGTGGTAAAATTCAGTTTAATTTATTGAGAGAGAGAGAGAGAATATGTATCGTATTTTGGAAATAACCTTACAGAGTATATTTAGTGTGATCATTTTATACCAGCAGAATGCACTGTAAGCTTTTTTTTTGGGGGGGGGGGGGGGGGGGGAGGGGGTGCGGGGACGGACTGCTGCTTTGAAACCCAGATATTTAAGCTGGTATTGATACATGACTGTGAACTGAGTAGGAAGGAAATTTTCTGGGACACAACCTTAGTATATTTTTCCTGCTTCCGTTAAATTATCTGCAAATTAAGCAGTAGTGATCAAATCATCAAGGGTCTGCTAAGAGCTCAACCTTCGTGCTTATCCAAGTCCTGTCCTGCACAGAAATAATTGTTCTTCTCTCGTCTCATGAGTATGTCATTCATGAGTGCAGGCATTGCTATTGTCACCTTCCTGATGACCAGATGAATGCAAATGAAAACGAGTCATTGGTTGCAGGACTTTTCTACTACTTTCACCATGAGAAGAAAATGCAGACTGGGCCTGGAATCTGTATAATGACTTCGTACTGGCAACTGTTTTTTCTTGCATTCAGTCTGAAGAAGCATTATGTATCCAAGTAGTCTGCTATACTATGATGAGCTGCACTAAAGAAACACATCAGGGTTCAGCAGGGAATTACACTAGTGAAGGGTCATTTATAGACTCCCATTGTATTTAAGATGAGATAAATTAGATTTTAAAAATCCATTTATCTTTCGATATCTCGAGGCTAATTAAGCAACATCTCACAAAAACTAAATTGCTTTTTTTTTAAAAAAAAAGGAAGAAAAAAAAAAAGAAAAGGCCTTCTTTGGAAGTAACATTGTCAATAACTGAATGAGAGAGGTCAGGACTTCGAAGAGAGATTCCTTACTTTTATGTCACCTCAGCTTGTAGCACTGCTGATGTACCTCATTCTGGACTGATTAGTGAGAATTTGTTCTAAAACTATGCCTGAGGAGAAGGAGGGGAATGGTTTGGATGCACACATTTGCTCACTGTTTGGTCTATCTTCTGCTTACCAACAGTTCTTCACATAAACAAAGAAACTATTGATCCTGAATAGTTATGCCTGGCAGGCTTGAATGTAATATTTTACATGTATTATATTCCTTTGACATACCCTGTCTCTTTGGGTGATGAAAGTTTTTCTGAATTTGTAGAAATAACCTCATATGTTTAAAAACTTCCTCACTGTGGAGTGAAATTTTTCCCGCTTTTGCATAAACAGAGCAGTTGTACATTTGTCTTTTCTTCATTGTCTCCATCCCATTGTATTTTGCTGACAATAGTGAGAGGGGGAGAGCTAACAACATGCACGGGAACAGTCTCATTATTTGTGAACTGATTGTGTGGAAAACATCTGTTTTCTGCCTAGCTTCACTTGTTTGTACACACTCACTGCTTCCAATGAGGCAGTGCTGAGAGGAAAAAGGACAACAAAACACAGCAAATCTGCCTTGATTGCTGGCTGTCCTAGTGGCTCTCAGCCCCACTAGTGCAGAAGCTCCCAGTTCATCAACAAGAAATGATGTGCCACTGAACTAAGCGTATTAGCTGCCTTCAAGTCAGTACTGTACTGTCATCTAAGGAATCTTCATTTGTGTATGAAGATGTAAGCTTTCTCTTTGCCTTTTTGCCCTGCCCTGTGGACCTCTGGCATCCTTAGATAGGCCTAGTATGCAATTTTGAGTGCTCTGTTTACTATTTGCCTGCTGGATATAACCATATGATGACATAAATGTGAACAGTAGGTGACACAACAGTCAGCACTATTCAGTGGTATACCAAGAGTGCAGTCAGGGCTATCAAATGGTTAAAGCATTCATTATATTTGAACAGATCTTCAGATTTATCACATTTTTAACCTGTTATCACTTCTATCTCCTCTTTTGCAACTGAAGCATTAGATGAAGTTTCCCTAAAGTTTGACATGTAGTATTTGGCAAAGAAAACAAAGCTAATAGTATTATGTTTCCTACCTGTTTCCAGGTAAGTTGCTTTCCTACCTGCTTTTCTTTATTGCTGGATTCTACTTTTCCTTACAGACCACCTTTCCTCTTTCAAACTGGGATGCTGATGGGTCTCATTGAGTAAGTTCAGCAAGGTCCGCTTTTCTCATCAGGTGATCTTTTTACACTGGCCAGCCTCACTGTAGCCTCACTTGAACTTGAATCTGGTGTCGTTGTTTTCTCTGAATAATACTGAGTTTTGCTGGAATTCCCAGACGTGCCTGTACTTTATTTATGCAGTACAGTTTGACTCAGCATGATGATATTTTGATGTTTTCTTACAGTGATATCAGGAGGTCCCAAGCAAGACCAGGGATTCAGCTGCACCCTATCCATTTATATAGCAAAAGAAAATATTGACCAGAGAACTAACAGTCTGGGAGTGGGGCTTTTACCTCCTTGGGCCAATCCTCTTACAAGCTTTACACTATTCATGCCCTCCCAGAGTCTTTCGTGCACTGGCTCATGGCCTCTTCCATACTGAGATGAAATTCCGTGGCTGTAAGTCCCTGTTATCTGTTCATTATGTATATACTTCCTAGAACAGGTTTTTCTAAAATGTCTTATCCCAATGAACATAAGTACTTGTACATATTCTGTTGTTGCTAATGGACTCAACTTCTTTCTCATTTATTCCCTTAAGAAAGCTTCTTTTTGTCCCCATGGCATCTTTCTGACAAGCAAGGTTGAATAAGGAGCAGCCCTTAAATTGTTACTAAATTTTCTTTTTACTCAACCCTGCACAATTTTAATTCGGTCCCAGAAAAAGGTATTTTGCAGAAATCCCACAGGGAAATGCTGCCATATGCTTTCAATCTTCAGTGTGGATCCTGGCCTCCATGAAGCACTCACAGTTGGGAAGGGGTCCAGGACATGGGAAAACAGGGAAACCCTGAAGCTGGCCCAGATCACTCCTTGTTGATCTAATTTTGTGCCTGTCTGATATGGTGTTTTCCAACTGAAATGAAACTTATTTTACAAAGGCACTATGCTGTTTTCCCAAGTGAAAAGGGTATTGTGGGAGAACCTTCAGCAAGTGTAACTCTAGTAGTGTCAATGGTGCTGCATCAGCTTAGACCAAGCTGAGGTCCTTGAGAGATGGTTTTGCTTGACAGGTTCTCTTCCATGGGAAATGGATGGAATAATCAATGACTTGTGTTAGCATGGCTTAATATTAAGAGCTTTTTAAGAGACAAGCATCCCCAAAGCTGACACTGGCTTTGTTCAAAGAGGATAAAATTGTGTGGACCCTGGAGGATGACTGTGGTTGAACACAAAGAAAGAATAATCTTTCTTGAGGAAACCCTCTTGCATTTTTTTCAAATAATTTCCATGTCATCCCTCAGAAAGGGTTCTTATAATCCTCAGCTTTTGTAGGGGAGTCACATTAAAGAGCATAGCTTCTTCTTTAGAACAAATATTAAAGGGAAAAAATCCTTCCAGACTGGAAGTGGAGGAATTCCTCTTCCTCCTCCACCCCCAAAAATAAAGTCTGATCACCTACTCCTTCAGTTCTACCATCAATATCTTCTCCTTCATTTATCACCTAGAAATAGGTCTATGTTCGATATCAGTTCAATAAGCTTGTTTTTTAAAAAAAATCTCCTATCTTTTAAACTATTGATTATTCTCACCATGGTCAAAGGCAGCAGTCCAGCATCCACAAGTAACCTTAAAAGAGAAAACAAGTGTACAAAATACACCACTACCGGACAACCTGCTCTTAACATAACATGTTGTGCTAATGTTGGGTAAAAAATAAAAGGCAGTGAAAACAATTTTTTCACTCACTTGAACACACGGACCCTGTAAACAGTATGGGAGATCCCACAGACCCTGTAAACAGTATTGGAGCATTATTTTATTATCAGGAAAAATATCAGTAAACACCCTGACAAAAGTAATTTTGTAATTCAAGATGCTCTTTCTAACTTTTTAATTTGTATTAACATTTGGTAGGCTGAGCTCTTTACCTTACTAGCTGTTCTTCTCTCTGTTCATTTTCCTCTGTTCTTCAGTCCCACATAAGTTACCAGGCTGCAGAGAGCTGGCATTATTTCATGGTTCTTGCAAGACAGTACAGCTTGCTAGCTTTTGCCTCAATGCACTTCTTCTATTGTTTCTTTTATACAATGCATGCAAACCACAGCGTCAAAGACAATTGTATCACAGAACTAATAATAATGTTCTAGTGTTGGAGAGGGCAATGATCTGGTTTTTTTTCTTGGACACAAAGTATTTGGCTTTGTCAACTTTTCTATTTAGAAGTTGGATTAGTACCCATAAAGGAGTGCCCTTGAGCCCTTCTTACTTAATTTATAGCTCACAGCCTCTGAAAGCAATTCTACTTGGAATTCTGCAATCATGACAACCAGCTCTTGCAGAGTGCTTTTCTTGCGTAGATCTCAAAGCACTTTATGCAGGAAGTCAGGGTCATCCTGCAGATGGAAAACCTGTGAAATGAGGAGATGGAATGAGTTGCTGAAGTTCATCCAGAATTTGAGTAGGAAAAAAAAAAAAAAAAAAAAGAAGAAGAATATTAGTCCTTAGTACTCTATTCAGTACAACATAGCTATCTTGAAGGAAAAACAAAGTTTCAAGTCTAGGGAGCCAGTAAAAAGATAGTAAACACAAAGGAATTAAAAGCATGCACCAGAGTGTTTTTCAAAGTTTAAAACACCTCTTCTTTGTTTTACCTATTCCCACAGAAAAAGAAGATGTTCTGGTACAGAACCAGTCCCTCCTATCCCCACACCTTTTTGTGATAATGCTGTGGATCTGAACATTGTATCTTATCAAGATTGTAACCAAAATTTCTCACTCTTTCGGCATGAGTCTATGGTTCTGGAACATGTTCTATTTCAGTCAATGTCTAGATGGACTACTCAGAGAAACACAACAAAAGATGAGCAATCCCATGGAGAAAAGGAAGCAGCTTTAGCCACCAGAAGCAAGATATGAAGATTAGAATAATTACCCCTCAAAACCCCCTGAAATCTGACCATTAGAAACATGGTCTCCAAAGTCCATTGTGCAACACAAGTTAGATGCATTTTTTCAGCACAATTTCAGTTTGCTTGGTTGAAGTAGAAAATATTTCTGGTTATTAACACATAAACATGTAACATCAGCTGTCCAGTTTTAAAGGATTCATACAGTGATGATACAGACCCCAGCATTTTCAGACTGCCAAACACTTTAACTTGGATAGGAATCTCACAACTAGCTAAATATCTATCCATTGTCATTTATACTAGCCTTAACACAACTAGCATTTTCTAGATGAGTAGTCAGATTTATTACACAAAGTGGGGTTAGATCCAAAGATTCTCCAGAATGTTACAAGTACTATAAGTGAGTAACAAATGCATTAAGAGCTTTCCATCTTTGTGTCCAGGTCAGTCAGCAAAGATGTTATCTGAAAATGTCTTCACACTCGTCTGTGAACTTCATGATATACTTCAGTAAGACGTTAGTAGATTAGCATTCACATCAAATCATGATAACACTTGACACGTTAACAGATCGTATTATAAAGGTAAAAAAATACATTAACTGACAAATGCATGTGTCCTCTCATTGAGATTAGGAGACACAGATTTATGTATTCCATCTGTGAGTTGGGATCTCACATGAACAAATATTAAAACAGAACAGCACACGTTAGATCTCCTAATGTCCGTCATCCTAACACAGCAGTCCACTTTGAAAGAAGGAAGCTAGGGACTCTGTTTTGATATTTATTTACTTCTCTTATACACATTCTAGTAATAACCCAAATGTTTTATCATTGATTTCTATTGATGTTGAAATCAAAGATTAATTCAGGTAGATGGCTGTCAGCATGCTCACATGATTTTGCAGCACACTTTGATCACTGGGGCAACAGAAGAGGCATGATAGCCTCAAATTTCAGGCGTGGGTCAAGATGTGGGAGGGTTCTGCATCCAAGTCATCAGGAATTATCTGGGAGTGGGCCATTACCATCCTGTTGCTCTCTTTAAAAACTGTAGCTCGAGTATCTCCCTGACTTTGTTCCTTCTCTTTTAAAAAGAATTATTACCTCAGTCTCTGCTTATCTGCTTAGGTGACATGTGCAGTGGGGCCAAGGATCAACTTTTGCTATTGAGAACTTGGTGTAATGGAGTTACATTCTTAAACAGGAATCTCTTATTCCAACCATACTAAGCATCTGTCTGATAACAGCAGAAATTTTCTCTGGATTCTTAAACACAATGTTGTCTGTGACCACTTAGCCTCAAAACTTAAAAAAAAACCCAGAACAAATTCCCCAAAATTATTCCTGTATTTCAAATTACAGTCCCCTTTTTTTTCCTGAGGAATAGAGATTTTGAGGCAATAATTACTTTTAGATGAATAATAGCATCTTAGCTAAGAAACTTTCAGTGTACTTTTAATTTGCAGATGAGAAGTACTGATTTGAGTCTAACAGGACGTTTAAATGCTACACAGATATGTCAAGTACAGACATGTCGTTGGGCCTCTCCATTTAATAGAATGACAGCAAGAGGAAAAGAAAGCACTTAAGGGATTAATATAATCATTACTTCCGAGATGTTTCTGTTTGAAGGAACCTTGAAGTGGTTTCCTTCATTCTGCACAGATTAATTTCTTGAGAAGAAGAATCTAAAGCAAAGCTTTTAAGGGCTCACCAACCATCTGAGAAGGGTCCAGGTCCGGCAAAGGCAGAAAGAGCATTCACTGGTCATATTTTCATTAAAGCTTTTCATACTTAACTGTCAGTACCACCACTGATATCTTTGCCACCTTGACTGAAAATCTCTTTTCCTTCTCTCTGACTCTTGCTTTAGCTATAGCTCATAAATCAAGTCTGTCACTAAATTCAGCTAGTGCTTTCACTGCTACATACCTGAAAGTGCATCCCTCTTCAGCTTCCACTAAAATAATGTCTTATACATCTTTCATCACAGTTACTTCTACCTAGGCCTTCTAATCCCCACAGCAGACAAGAGTTACAGCAAGTCCCATAAACCACTTGCTGTTTGTATCAGTTTATACCTAGCTTGGCTCCATAAAGCACTGTAGAAGCTTGCTAGAGAAAAGCCTGCATCCACCCAGGTGGGCTCCATAACCCAGCAGGCTCCAGGTGCCAGGAATAAAAGGGAGAGGAAGCCCTTTCAGGAGCTTTATGGGGCTAGGTCTGTATCTGTGGAGGTGGTGGCCTGTTACCAATGTTAGAAGGGCTTTTTCATGGAAACCCTAGGGAGGGTACAGGAAGGTTATGGAAATCATCTCCAGTACTCTGTGAAAGACGGAAGTGTCCTGCTGTTCAATGGGATGATGTTTTGAAAGACTGGAGTATATGGAGAGCCCTTCCTTTCTAAATACCTTTCAGTCTGTCATCAAAGTGGCAGTTAATAGTCTTTTGGAAATCCCTCCTAGGCTGTATTACTGTCTTTCTACGCTCCCTTCCTGCCTCTTTCTGATTTTAGCATCAAATTCATTTTTTTCATCTTCACTTTCAGTTCTCTGAGCATGACTTCTGCATGAATCTCTGTTCTACTTTCTCATCAAACTGATTGTCCTTGCCATATTGCTTTTCTATATCATTACCCCCTCAGTTTCTTTTTTTTTCTTTCCTTCCTCTTTCCTTCCTCTTCTCTCTATTTCCATCTATATCTTGAATAATCTCTCAGTTCACCCCATTCATAAAATCTCACTTCTATCCTTATAACATCTTGGAGGCATGCAAATGTTAGTTCACAGCAGTTGGTTAGGCAAGGAAAAACAAACAAGGGTGTTGTAGTGCATCATATATTGGTAAATGAGCATCTCAGTATTAATACACCACCACTAAAGACAAATGACTTAAGAGCTTAACTGCCTCTGAAGTTGCATCTTTTCCTATGTTGGAATATTAAGGAAAGAAGACAAGCATCTAAACATGAATAATCTAAGATCAGGTAAGAATTTGGGCATCAAAATGAACTCATATGCTGGGTTAGTATCTTATTCTTCACATCCTTAACATATTCCCAGTAATGATTTTTCTGTATAATAAGAGTTGCATAGGTAAAGCACAAATAGAAAACCTAGGACAGAACTTGAGACTTCAGATTCCAATGCTCATTTTGTCAGTATTTTATGTAATAAATAGAAACTGAGGGAAAATATCCAAATCCAAAAGCTCTGCTTATTTTTTCAATACTCAGTATTGAATATGAGGATGAAAAAGTCAAGATAACTACAAAGGATGATATTATACTATATGTTCTCCAGATTACTAAGACAACACTCTGTCTTAACTTCTTTAATGCACTTTCACAGAAAAAAAACTTACTTATTTTTATATATTATGTGTGTGAGCTACCAGATTTGATGAACTACAGGGGGCAGGTGCCTGGACGTCAGTGTTGGTAGGGCTCCTCAAGTGCAAAAGGTAAGGTCCTTGCCATGTTTGGAAGTCAGAAACAATTATTTCTCTGTAATACACATATTTGTAAGTTGTGGTTATATAGAGTGATCTAGGTGATTCACAGTTACCCATTCTTGTCAAAAGCTGATGCATTGAAAGGGGTTTCTTTTGTTCTACAGAAGCTATCTGGAAAAATAGATAGGTAGTGCCAGATATTATTTAGGTACACCATGTAATTTTAGCCATAAACTGAAGCTAATAATCCCTCAAAGAGGACAAAACACTCTCTAATTTGAAGCTTCCTTGTTATCTAGCAGGCACAGAACAGTACTAAAGATGGAAATGCCACTTACTGATCTGTGTCTCCTCTCAATTTTTTTTTCAGTATGGGCTGTGTACTAAATGTGCACGTTTTCTAATGCGTGTGACCGGGGTTTTCACTACAACAGTTTTCTGAGAATGAATATTGAGTCTGGCAGTGTGGAGAACAAGGCAGTCTGACTAAAAGCTCCAACACATAGGCAGTTCTGAGCTCAGAAACACACTTTATCTCTTCTGTTCCCAGCTCCCTGGGTTTTTCGTGAGAGAATTTCTTCTGCATAATGCACGCTGTGTCTTCTCTTCCTGTCTCCTCCCCATGGTATCAGGTCACCATTATCATTTCAGTCTCCCTAAAGTTTTTTATGACCTCTGGTATCACTAACTGAAATATTTGCTCTCTTTGTATTCTTGTCACACCTTGCAAGAAAGCACTAAGGCTGGAATTTAGCAGCCCTGTAGAGGAAGTGTAATTCCCAGACAATGTTCTACAAATTGAAAAATTCCCTGTGCCTTTATAGTGTGTAGCCCTCAGTAGTTGTTGTTTTTCCTCACTTTATTTTGTTTCTTATCTCAGTGCACATAGGGTTTCCACCGTGGTTTGCCTGGGGCAGGTGAGTTTAAAAGATGAAAGTGCCATCAAACCCTTGAAGCTTCCATCACTTTTGCCCAGCAAACACTGAAAGACTTGAACGGATTACATTTCTGGATTTTTAAGGAACAATCAAGGTCATGCCATGTTGATTGATCCCTTGTTTTCTACTGAGGTTACAGTCTCTTGTCTACATTTTGGAGATAAACTATACAAGCAACAGAAGGTCATGGACTATGAATAAGGCTTACTTAGAAAAGTAAGAAATAAATGATAAAGTTGATGATTTTCAGGAAATCTGTGTGGATTAAAACTATTTTTAAGACTGCATAATCCTGCCTTTGAAAGGTCATGCTCCATGCAAGGGATGCATTCATTGTATTTAGAATCCTAAAAATAAAATCGTGGAAGAAAAAGATCCACCTGTACATTACCAAATACAATGAAACGATCAAGACCTTTCAGCTGACCTGACATGCTGTAAAATAATTTACTATCTGAAGACTTGAACTATAATATCTACCTTTTCCCTGTGCAAAGACTGCAGCTTCATATTAGAGTCATGGTAACAGCTTTCCCAATGCCTTCGTTTCTATCAACAGTAGACCAGGACAGGCTGTGAAATGTTTAACTTTTTTTTTTTTTTATTCTGAGACACTAATGAAACCTGTAGACATTGTGAAGTGTTAAAATAAAGCATCTATCTCCATTAAAAGATTGACAATAATATGGTCTCTGTTCTATAAACATCTTATTGCTTACAAGAGAGACAAATATCCATACGTTGAAGTTCCAGGAGTCCAATGCTGTGGAAAGAAATGAGTATAATTGAATGAGATTCTTCATTAATTGAAACTGATTGGTTTATGGTTATCGTTTTGTCAACCCATACCACTAGTCACTTTATAGAGTACTGAGCATTTTTTCCCTGCTCTCATTATGGAATCTAATGTCTTTGTATGAGTCAGCAAATGCAGAGAGCTATTTTCTACTTCTGACTATGCTGAAAGAGCAATTTGTTACGTGTTTCCAGCTCTGCCTGTGTAGTCCTGCTGGTCAAGAATTATTAAGCACTGTCATCAAATGAAGCGCAACAGTGGCTGCTTCAAAGGCCTATCAGATGTATAAATAGTAATCACGCAAAATAAAAAGGGGTGAGTTCACACTGATCCAGCAGCACCTATCTCGCTGAGACACTGGAATGTGCTTTCCAACACTACCCTCAGGGATTTCCTCTGCAGATGTACAGCCCTGAGAACAGTGAAGACAGACGGGATGCTAGACAGCCTGTCTGTAGAGATAAGTGCAGCAGTAATGATGGTGTAGTCTATCCCCAATGCCAAAAAGTGGTAAGTCAGGTTTCAAATTAATCATGGAGTGGGTCCACCCATTGTAAACTAAGAGCGTTTCTAAACATATTTTTAAACATCAGGGTTTTAACCATCATTTGGGAGACACAAAAGTGGATGCATGAACATGTCATAAAAATCTGGGGTCTGAACTAGTAAAAACACAGACTCCTCCATCTGCTTGCTCTGTCTATTCTCTCGCTTGCCAGGGATAAGCTATTGGTTTACTTCCCTCACTTCTCACTAGTCCGCCTTTCTCCTTTTTTCCACTGCTCATTTCCCATCTCGTGCCCATTTCTCTCATCTCATGCCTTCTCTCTCATCTTGTCTTTTGGATTTCACCCTGTTTCCCTGAGACAAATTTTTGTTCATAGTTTCCAAGGATCTCCGTGGTATCCTAGACCTTCACCGCCATCAAACTTAATGCCTTTGTTACATAAGCGAAGGATCTATGAAGCCTAAGGAAGGAGCTAGTGAATGTGGCCAGAGTTTTATTTTTCCCATTTAGATATCCTGCGTTTGTATTCCACCCAGTCTAGCAGGTGACTAGACTGGAAATGTCCAGTCGTATTGCTGTATGAAAGTAAAATGCAAAGAATTGTTTTCTTGTGTGATAAAATACCTCAAGCAAATTAAAAATAAGAAAAAGAAAAAAAAAAAAAAAAAAAAAAGACCAATTACATAAAAAGAGTAATGTCCTGCTGAAGATATGTCCTGCTTGCTTAGGGAAGGCGTTATTTAAACACATATAGCTTTGTGTTTCTGTAACAAACTACAAAGGATTTGGATCGTAGTTGGTATTTTAAACAGCAGGCACTTACACAGTTTTACACACAAATGACAGAATTCCTTGATGAAGTACAGTTCATGTCACAGTCAAAGGAAGTAAAAACTACAACTAAACTACAGATTTGAACAAAATTAATGGATTTATTTCTCAAATTTCATACCTTCACAGTCTTTTTCATAAAATTACTGTCGATCAACAGTCATTCATGGCAAGTTTTTTAACAATACTTGCATTATTATGCAACTCACAAACATAACAGAATATTTGTGAACTGAAGAGTGGTAATGTACACTAAATGCAATCACTATAAACTTTATTCATTTGAATGTATTCACTTAATGCTGTTATAGACCTTTAAGGGACTGTCTGAAACAGCTTTGTTCTTTCTTCTCTGCATTTCTTGATATTTATTTTGAAAGTAATATGAAAGAAAATTCATTTAAAATGCAGGACTAAAACTTTGCTTAATTTTCAGCTTTTCCATTTATTTTCCCTGTAATCTAAAGCAGGTTACTCTCTAGCCCCTTACTTCAGCCCCCTGTCTTTAGTTGGTAATAAGACGACTTCTTTTATTCATCTTTTTTCCTGCCTTGTCTATTTTAGTTGAAGTATTTCAAGGTCAGAATTCTCTCTTTTTACAAATATTGCTTGGCCCTAAGATGCCTGATAATAGCTGGTGTCACTAGAAGGTGTTCTAGGACAAACAGCTCACAATCATACCACTTTTCCTAATAACTTGGTATAATTTATTATATACCTTTTTTTTTCCTGATGGAATTCAAAGCAGTTCATTGTGTAAAGAGTCATTTCTTTGGACATTTTTGTGGAAGGCTATGCAGGAAAAGGCAGTGTTAATTTGTTTTGTCTTAGCTCACTTTTCTGCATTTAGGACTCAGCATATGCAAAAGCACCTATTGAATCCTCTACAGTGGATATCTACTAATCAATAGGCAATTGTGCTCTTGCTGAGTCCAAATGGAAAATGATGCAGCAGAAAACAAAATGTGCTAGGCAAAAACTTGAAGTCCTCACTTCTCACATTTATTTAGTCACACCTCTAAATAAGCCAGAGGGACTGAAGGATTTACCTTCCTGCATTTCTCTTTTTTTGTTGAGTTTATCTGGGAGGTTGTTTCACCCTCTTACATAGCAAACATGACAGAGGTTGGTATCGAGCTAACATTATCAGTCCTAACTAGCTGTTGTAAATTTTGAAAATGTTGACAATTACATTACACTATCAATCTGGATAATTGACCTTTGGTAACAGACTTCATCAGGCATTTAAAAATATAATAATACATAAATCCTACGTGTGGTGTCAGTAATTCTCAACCAAATAATCATTAGATTACAAAAAAAAAAAAAAAAAAAAAAAAAAAGAAGTTGCAGAGGAATGAGGCAGGTCAAAGTAGTTCTCCTCTGATCAACCAGGGATTTAGAAGAAAGGTTCAAGTATTGCAGTCCATCTCTCCACCCTCTTCATAAAATCTCAAACTAAAAAGTTGTAAGCCCTTGCTTTTCATGAGCTTCCTTTAGTTCATCTGAGGCTTAGAAAGGCTCTTTCAAAAACAGGAAGATTTTGAAAACCTTTTAGTTGGGGATTGAGTTGACAATATGAAATTTTCTTCATGTTCCTTTGCAAAGAGGTGCTATGAAGAAAACAATTCTTCAGAGCTTAGAAGTTTTATCACGCTATTTCCTCAGGTATTTCAGAAAACTTCTGTTCTTCAATTAGGGCAGTCCTGACGTTCTTTCAGAGATTAATAAAAAGGACTTCAAATCTTTTTTCTTTTTTTTTCCACCAGCATCTGCCAACTAGTCCCTCCAAGTGTG
Organism: Astur gentilis; assembly: GCF_929443795.1. NCBI lineage: Eukaryota > Metazoa > Chordata > Aves > Accipitriformes > Accipitridae > Astur > Astur gentilis. Next base: position 19,831,738 of record NC_064897.1, read on the forward strand.
AGACATGCAGGATTGCTGAAGCTTTATTGTAACAGGGTGGGAAGAAAGAAAGTCCAAGTGATCCATGAAGATGATGGATCTGAGTTTCAGTAGAGCCTGAGGCACCTCTGACTCCAGTGGCAGACAATGACCTGGATGCTTTGAGGCCATTAAAATGAGTGGGATAAAAGTACTATTTAAAGTGACTTGACAGTGCTATCGTCCCTACAGATGTGACCTGTTCCTGCACAAGTAAGTCTTGAGACCCATGTATCAGGTAGACAACATGGAAATTCCTTTGTTTCTGTTTGCTGCTTATTAAATAAAAAGATTTTGAAGAAAGCAGGAGTGGGTCTTTTGAGTCAGTCAATGCCAGTCCTGAAGAGAATGCAAGAGTAGCAGCTCTCCAGTACATATCTCCACTGGATATGGATGCTCTTGCATATCTCCAGTGAATCTTCACAAGGCAATTTGTCTTTTTTGGCAACTTCCCAGATCAGCTACCTGTTCATGGTTCATTTCCACAATATGTGACCTTATGACAGCCTGCTTTTCAAACATGGGAACATAATTAAAACCTCTGAATTTTTAATTTGTGCACTCAAACCTGGCACTGGAGGAGTTAGCAGTTGCATATGCAAATAAAAAGAACAGTTGTGCGTTTTCATGCAGCACCTGTCTTTGGCAAAGGTATCTTCGCTATGCCAAAAAGAATTATTACTGATAAGCAGAGAGTATGTTTATGGTGTGGAATCTGTCTGTCTCTTCCCATCAGTCTCTAATATAAACACAAACATCTCCGCTTGAATTTCTGAGCGTGGAAGTTTGTTGCCGCTGTTTGTTGCTTAACGGTCACGATGACCTTGGCAAATACACCCAGAAACTCAGCTCTTTGGGTTGAATTTAACACATTTTTCTCAGTTTAGGATTCATCAGTGTGAAATACCTGCTTAAAGAAAAGTTGTTAACGCTAAAAGGCTCTATGCAGCCTCCTGTCAGCGGTGACTTTTCCATGTGATGAATCACTTCATCCCACATGGTCCAAAGTACCCGAGTGCAACCAGCTTTCCTGGGCAAGGCAGAGCGGGCTTAACAAATCTATATGATCCCCTCAATCAAACACAATTTGCGTGTCACTAACAAATACAGTCTTACTCCTGTGACCCGTGGGGTGTTTAGAAGTGAAACCTCTCTGCCTCTTCTGACAACCCTCCGCACACAAATTTTCCTCCATTCACAGGTTCCAAGCTTAAGCCACGTTTCCAGTCATAACATTGGATCTTGCTGAGGCACAAATTTGATCCAGATCAGAGCGCACAGTCAAGCTTCTGCCAAATTACCCAAGCGCTGATAGAGAATGGAAGCTGGCTTTCTGCTCTTATGTCAGCTGTGGGAGGAAAGACAAGACTTGACCGGGCATAAAGTTTGTTCATATAGGGTGGGCCTGGCAACATTGTTTTTACCAAACAGTAGTCTTTATGGGATATATATATTTATTTTTATTTTTATATATATATATATTTAGGGGTGTTATTTTAAATACAAATCCGTTCCATGATCTGGCTGGCACACAAGCACACAAACAATTGTGTTGGTACAACTGTGACATGGAGGCAGGTACCGCTGGGAACACCCAGAGTCAGGATTCCCTCTGGTGTCCCTGTAGTGCGCATTTGTGATCTCAGTCTGTACAATGACATCTTTAATAACCTCTAAAGGAGAAGCAATCTCTGACCAGCTTTTGGCCCCAACTTAAAAACATATTCTTTTCTGCCACAGCAATCAGTCTGACTGTATTTTAGTACACTGACAAACCCCTTAGCCTCTGTTAGTGAGTGGGGTAATTAACGCAGGTATTTTAATTGTACAGGTGGAATCTTATAGATCACAGTAAATACACTTACACAGTAAATACTTTACTTTTGTTTTTATATTCCAATGCAATCATTGGCATTTTAATACCATCTTCTGTTTCAGGGTAACAATAATAGTGGACTCAGCGTGGAAACTAATGCATAGTGATTTATAGCTTTGTGCCTACAATTTCCATTAAGATTGATCGGTGAGGGGGAGAATCTGATATTGTTACAGTTGACGTTAGTAACTAAAGTTAAAGCATGGCCTAAATAATTGTCTCATTAACCTTCTCCAAGTTCATAGGCTGGACAGGGATATGACTACAGCTGACAGAAAACATCTGGTAAGGTGAAGAAAAATAGAAAATTATTTGCGAGCTTAGCCTAAAAATCTTACAGCTGTTTTGACATACTAGAACAGGGATGTGTCAGTGGTAAAGGAGGTTTGTGAGGACTTGGCTGCTACTGATTTCATTATGCCTTAACTTAAGGCTGAATACCCTGTTTTTATGGGCAGTAGCAAATAAAAAAAAAAAAAAAGAAGACGTGATAAAGGAAGTAATTTCGCTAACAGTAAAGTGGCCTTCAAACAGATCCGGCTGTTTTAAAACATCTATGCATCAGTATGACACATTGTCTTTATAGAATTTACCATTTTTTCTCTTTTGCTGATTCCTTTCTGCTCTTCCTACCATGGTGTGAACTTCCACGCATCCCTGCGGTTCCCAGAGAAGGCAAAACCTCATGTCAGCCACACGCTGCCATCTCCAAAGGACTTGAGCAAAAGATGCTACTGGCAAGGTGATGTACTGAAGGTTTGCTGACCACTGTCCAGGTCGGACTAGAACTCAATTAATCTATGAGCCATTAAGTAAATGAAATCTAAAGCCGTTTCCCTGTTTCTCTGAACTATCAATACATTAGTGCGGTCTGCTTAGGCTCCAAGCCATTAAAATAATAGAGTTAGGAGTACCCACACACCCATCATTTTCAGGGAATTCGGCCTCATGCCCTGCTCTTCTCATTAGAAAGAAGACAGATCATATTTGTCTTTTTTTTTCTTCTGTTTATATTCCCCCCTCCTTCTTTCTGGAAACCTTCCCAGAGTAGTCTCCCCTCTCCTTACCTGCCTTGCTCCGGGAAGCACCTCACTGCCAGCTGGCTTCCCAGGGCCGTTGAGGCAGCCAGATTTATTGCAGCAAGGCGACCCGAGCCGCTGTCCTCTCTGGTCTGCGAGTGAACAGGAACAGCGAACCCTTTCTCATCACCTCTCGAGGCCACAAATGCGTTTGGGACTTTCTGATCACCTAATTTACCATTTAGCCAGTGCAAGCGTTTTGCTTGTAAAATCCTGAAAATTAACATTGGCAATTAAGACACCAATTAATAGAAGAGCATCTATGGTAGGTACTTATGTGTCCTCTGTGGCTGTTATATCCCAGCAACCCACAGTCTTTCGCTGACTTATTCTCAGACAATGCCTCACAATTCACTGAAAAGAGACTCCAAAATTTGGTTTTGTTACTTGCTTAATTTGGTGAAACACTGATATTATTTATTTCTTGTTAAATGATATTATTATTATTATTACTGCTGTTGGAATGCAAAAGATGAATCTGTGCGGAAAATCTATATATTTTGATGATCTTACCAACTTGTCTTAATGAGGAAAGCAAGGTTTGGCCTTTTCCATCTTACATGTTGCACACTTCCTTTCTTTGGACTGCATTGCCTCTGGGTTGATGAGTAATTACTTTCCCTGTTCAGGCTTTGCCTATATCTTGCTTCATGCTCAGATTACAAATATCTTCTGGGGATCTCAGCCTGGATAGGAAAAGGTGCATGAAGAGGCACGGATGGCTATCTATGGGCTTGCAAATGCAGCAGGACTCAATGGTAAATGGCTGCTATTCACTTGCTAGGTAAGTAAGTTATCTGGCTTCTCTGTGCCTCCTTTATTCCTTCTATAAAATGAGAGGTGATTACCTTCTTTGCCTGGAACAAACGAATTCCTTCTTGACACAGTCTTGGATCTTCTGACATTTTCCTGGATAATTTTTCCCATGCTGCTTATAAAAACAAGTGTCTGTATTCTGCAGTTGTGCCCCAAGCCCCATCGAGAAACTACATTTCCATTGCTCCTGAACCTGCAGTCAAGCTGCTTCTTGTTTCCATTGCAGAATACCCTAAGTTCAAATCTGAGCAAACTCTGTCGTGATTCCTGCCAGCCCCTCCAGGCAAGTGCTGCTTCATACTACATGCAAACTAATGTCTTTGGATGGGCTGCCCTAAGCCTATTTATTGCAAGTCTAGCTCAAGAATTCTTATCTTTAGGTCATTATAAACTTCTTTTCTTTGGTTAGATTTTTCTCATTCCCTGAGGCTGCCACAAGATTGCTCAGCCTCCCCCCAAGACTTAGGTTCTGGGTTATGAGCTGTCAGGTGACTGCTCAAGCAGTAATGAAAACAGAGTGTTGGATTATGTCTTGGTAGCAGGTAGCTGAAAAGTAGCTACCTGTAGCTATGCAAAGATTGAGAAGAATTAACACTTTTAAAAGCAAAAGGTTTACTTTAAAAAAAAAAAAAAAAAAAAAAAGAAAGAAAAGAAAAGCCTTGTCATCAATAAGAAGGCACTCATGGGTAATAACGAAAAGAGGGTCATGTTACACAGTACAGTTAGCCTCCAGTGCTGCTTCCCTTCACTGTCTTCCTTGGGGTACTTCTGGCGAAGTTTGTTCCTTGGCTTTACCCCAGTGGTTGGCTTCTTCTCACTGACCTTTTAAAATCAAGTCAGATACCTGAAAAGCTGGCTGTGGCAAATACAACCAACTTTCTACAAAAACAGTCTTTATTAGAGCCTTGACAATTACTTAATAAACACAACAGGGTTGCTACTTGTTATTTTTTATTTTGAATGCAAAGAAACAGAGTTTATGATGTTATCTTGAAAAGAAAATGTCTGGGTGCATCGGAACAGAAGGCACTGGTGGCAGGACACATGTAGTTGGCAGCACATTCACAGTGAGGCTGTTCCTCGCTGTTTCCATAGAACAGTAAGGTCTTCTCATTGGGTCACTACAGCTATATTATGTCCAGGGATGGTGGAATTGGTACTTCCCTTCAAAAATAGCTCAATTCCAATTCTGTGCTCCTACCAGCATGACTACTAAGTGTGCTCTGAAGGCAATGGGAATGTTTCACAGTGAATGAGTGAGTGGAAGAGGATTTGGTTCGAGCAAGGTTATTTATAGCTTACTCGGTAGTTGGTGAATTTGGCTCTAACCATCACGACTTCTACTGATGACTGATTGTTTACTCCCAAATACATTTTCCTATAGGTACTGTTGGTCCTTAGAAGTTTCCACACAGCATTTTCCAGATGACATTAACTAAAAAACTTCCCATCCCTGCTTCATAAACTCCAACAAACTACAAACTCTTGAAATTCTTTCTTTTTTTAATTTGTTTTCTGTAAATTCATGAAACCCATTGTTATATCTCATTAGAGCCCTTTAAAGAATGTTATAACCATTTTGAGCTTTTTAATTTTTTATTTTTTTACAGTTGAAATGTGAATAGAACTTTAGTCTGTTCTTTATGTTACCTTAATTTAGTGTTAATTTTAGAAGTACTTTGAATTACAAAACAGGTTAGAGATTATAAAGTGAGTTCCCCTTTTCGAGTAGCTGAATTTCCTTCCGGAGCAGAGAGTGTCCAAAGACAGTTTTATACTTCCTTATAAAAAAAGACTTTTCTTCACTCTGTAAACTGAATTTGTCACTGGTAGAAACAGTGGCCAATCACAGTGAAAAGTAAATGTGCTGTTCACCTATAAAGTCCCATGAAACACTCTTGGCAGCCACTCTGAAAGCTTTTCCTCTATGTCTAACATTACATTCATCCAGGTGGGAAGGTCAGACGACATCTTGGAGCGCGTGGGGAATTTTGCTTCTCTAAAGGTACTGTTTCCATGCATGTTTTTGTCAGAACTCATCTTCTGTAGCTATTTCAGGTGTCCTCCTTGCTCTGCCTGTCTAGATGTTCAAGTGATCAGCTCTCTGAAAGCATTCATTGCTAGGTTGTGGGGTGGCTCTCTCTAAGAATGGACACAGCAAACCTCACTGAAGGCAATAGAAAGCCTCCAGTGATTTCAGTGGGGTTTGAGTTAGATCAAGTTGAAACAAATAACACCTTGAGGGCTTGAGGCAGGTTGATTTTGTTTATTTCTGCCTTAATTTGTCTGTGACTGAAAAAAAATCCTTAAGGAATAAACTGGCTTCTGTTGGCAGGTTATACTCGCACAAGCAAAGCATGATATGATGCCAAAATATTATAGTGATGTTTTATTTGAAGTGGACACCTGCACACTAGGAGCTAGCTTGCAACCAATGATTCATTCCTCAGTTCAGAAAGATTTAATTGGCATGATAACCTATACGAGTGTAGCCAAAGGAATAAAGAGGCAGATAGATATATGTTAAAGGATGGGTCTAATCTACTCATATAAGAGCTATATACTTAGAAAAGTACAGTCTCTGACACACATTTAGCTACTAGAGTCCACCCCTTATCTGTTATGAAATTAATGTGTTTTTTCTCTACAGACCATGCAGATTTTTCCTTGGTTTATATTTATTTATTTGTTCATTTATATCTTTATATATATTAGTCCTGTGGGTTTCCCTAACGGTTTGGAGAAGTCATAGCCCAAATGCATACATTCAGAAGAGAGTATCTGAAACAAGTGTTTCTGTTTCGTATGAAATCTTCTTTTGAGACAGGTAAACCTTTCCTAAAAGATACGAGTATCTAAATTCTAAGAAGTTCTTCCCAAAGGAGATTGATCTCTGAAATATGAACCTAAAAATTTACAATTTTTTTAAAAAAGTATATTTTCTGAAGTGAATGCCGGTTGTGATGGTAGACCAGAATCTATTCTAGCATGGTAAAAACGCTGAAGCACTTTTTTAAATCCACAGTTCACATTCGGCATAATACAGGTGAAATGTCACTTTATTTTTCTTTTGGTACCAACTGTAATCTTGGAAGTCTGTCCAGTAAACAAAAAATGAGTGTACCAGGAAAGAGGGTTTACATCTAAGTGTACCTAATATTTTCCCTACGTAACAAATTCTTTTCCCCTTTTCTACCTTTACAGTGTCTCCAGTGACTTCAGCGAAGCTTCTTCAAACACATACCAGGTCATGTACTGTAGGACCTGCAAATAGAACAACTCTTATTGCTGAACCTTAATCTTTCCATACTTTTTGAAGACACCATCTCTGAAAAATCTGCCCCAGACATCTTAACTGGCCTGAGAGTGAACATGGATAGTATTAGAAAGAATCCCCTGGAAATAAGAAAAAGCCAAATGTGGAAAATGCATCGAAACTAAATGCTAGAAGTCTTGCTGCAGAATTGAATACTAGACATTAAGACCAGTCATGACGACCTCTAAGAGACGCACTCATAGCAGGAGAGTCGCTGAGAGCACCTGACATCCTCGGGCATTACTCACTGTGGCCTTCCCACCCGAAGAAGGGGCTGGTTTGGCTGAGCTGTCAGCTTTCCAAACTTGGCCTTCGGCATAGGGCAGGGGATGGAGGCATGATAGGAAGGGGAAACCTCACTCTGTTCCCAGGAGGATAAGCTCTACGTACATATTTCTTCTCATTCAGCTGAATGTGTTCTGTAGCTTTATTTTGTGAAATTTTGAAGATAGGGGTTTGGATATTAAACCTTGTAAGGAAGACTACTGAAAGCAGTGTTCTTTACCTTCACACTTGCATTTATGCAATAGCTACACTGAATATTTGTTTCTGCATTCTACTGTTAAGATAGTTTCTCTTTGACTGGAACATCTCCTCTTCCTCATTTAAACATTATTTCTATCTGTTGTGGTAATGCTTGTATGCTTCAGTCATGGATTACAGTGCTACTCTACTACGCCCTGTGCACATAAATAAGAGAAAAAGGAATTCCTACCCCTACAGATTTAAACTTTATAGGTTTGTGGCCCTTGAAACAACTTCTGCTTGAATAACACGGCTGATTGATTGATAAACTGAAGGAGAAGGAAACTGTCCTTCAATCTGCTCTTTCATCTCAGCTCACACTAGTCTGACTGATACCATCCCGAACCAAGTAGGAAATTATTTTTCAGCCATGAACATTTTAAAGTTCTTTCTTCCTCTTTCCTAGGACAAAACTAAGAATATGAAGGCTACTTGGGGCTTTGTTTTTTCTTAGGAGGAAAAGAAAACAAACAAGTAAACAGACTGAGAGAAAGACACCCCACAAGAGCCCTATTTCACAATAGAGAGAAGACTGGAAGTCACATATCTGCAATTTTTTAGTGAGCACGCCGAATATCCTCCCCTCCAGCAGCACTGCGCTCAGGGTCTCTCCCACAGTCCAATACTCTTCTGCCAGAACCCTTGTCTCTTCACCTCAGCAGCCAGAACATACTCCTGGGATAGGGAAGACTGGGAGACGGCTGTGCTCCACAGCTTGCTGAGCCAGAGCCTGGAGCTGAAGTTGGGCTGATCTGCAGTATGCCCTAGATCTGCAAAATCTTTATGAGGAATGTTATTCCAGAACAGATAATTCCTTGCCCAAAAAAATATTCTGTTTCAATAAATAAGGTTTTTTCCATCAAGGAAAAGAAAGAGCTATTAAAAATACTCAATTAGCCTTATCCATGATTTCTATTGCAGAACTGACACTACCTGGTGTATTTCTTAGGCTTTCCACATAGTAAAATATCTTACATATGGAGTCAGATCTCTCCATCTTCTAAGCAACAGATAATCTGTCTAACAAAATTGAAAAATAGAAGGCTAAGTAGTGCTAGACACAGAGTGACTGGTTGAAATGAATGCAAGTATATAAACACCGCATCGAACAAAGCAAAATGCGCAAGTACAGTAGGGTACAATGATGTTAATTTGGAAACATTGAGACTTGAAAGAGACATCATAGGCTTTGAAAGTTGCCTCTTAGACTGCTGGATGTGGAAGCTCTCTGCTTTATTAACATTCTGATAACAAATCCTGCATCTGCCTTGGTAAATACTGCAGAGAGAGGGCAGCTGCAAGATCCTATTGTGTGCTGCTAAAGTGAATGCTAATGAGGCTCCTGAAGCAGCCCTCCTAGTTCCAGCTAAGGATATTAAAAACATGAAACCTGTCCTGTAAATAAGGGGGGGAGGAAAAAAGAAAAATCAAACAAAGGACTAACTTAATAACCTTCTATTATGAACTGTCAAAATACTGTTTCCCAAGGGGTTTACTCCATCTGATGTCTGGTTCAGCTTTCTATGTGTTGGTTCTTTTGGAAGAATCAATGTATGTGGGTGGTGGAAGAAAACAAGCAAACCAGTTATCACTAACTATGTTGATAACCAAATGTTGGAAATTTCCTTTTTGCAGCAAGCTGTATTTAGTTTTCTTCAGAAACAAACAAAGATTTAGATGCCACAGAGCCATGCTTAGAGTCCCATGTGCTGGTCTCATGTCATTATTCCACAGACACAGGTATAATTTTCTGACTCCTTCTTTGAAAAAAGCTCCCCCTGTCCCCCATATAAACATTACAGAAACATCTGTTCGCCTGCAGAGATCCTAAACAATAGTTCCAAGGGGAGATGCTTGATCCTGTCACCTCAAAGGCTGTTCAGCCCTGATGCTGTTCCTCATCTCCCACCACCAGCAGAGAGCTCCATGTGGGGCAGGGCTGAGGGAGGACACTGAGCTCAGCCAGCCCTCCAGCCTGAACTGCGGGGGTTTCCCTTGCTGCCAGCGTCCTTCCCCAAGAAGAGAAAGGATAGAAAGGTCTCTAGCTACCACTCATGGGGAGGTGCTAAGAAAAAAATAAATTAATAAAGAGCAGAAAGACACTTAGTGGAGGTGTGAACACAGAGACCGTGAGTGGCATGGATACTGAAGTGATTAAACCCCAAAAGCATGGTCATTTGTCTGCAGATGGGTATCTTCTTCCACTTTCTCTTGTAGCTGGGGATCTTTAAAAATGCCATCATTAAAAACTTTTACTCATCTCCGTTGATTTCACTTGTACTATCCTCGGAAGCCTGTGGAACAAGATATCTCTTGCTCTGATTCAAATACCCGGCTGAAAATTTGAAGTCATTTGACCATTTTTATCTGGCCATTACAGACACTCACTATACTGCCAGACCTGTGCTGTCAGAATGCCAACAAGGCCCTGTTTAAAAATACGCAGTGTGTTTTGACCTACTCTTAAAAATAAGTTTTTAACTAGAAGATTCTTGTCCTTTCATGTCAGGCTAGATGTCTGGCATTCCTACCCTGGAAATCCCAGATCACATTCTCCTTCATTTATACCACTGTAATTCCATTAGCCTGATGGTTTACACTACCGCAGCTAAGTGAGGGAGAATAAAGCTGCCAGAGATATGTATGTAATCTTTATTTACCTATAAATCACTCTGTGAATTGACAGATCTATCACTATGGTAATGATTTCCAATGACTCAAAAACCTTTGTCACAGAGAAACTCTTTGCATCTGTGAGTTTAATAATACCTCAAGAATCCTGTTTGCTTTCTGAGGACATTTTTGCAGTTTAAAGGTGTATTATGTTATCCAGAAAGACAGAAATATATGATGACTGAGATGGGAGATCAAGAACAACAAAGTGAATTTTTAGGAATATCAGGATGTAAGAAGGCATGCTGATCACCCTCTTTAAGTCATGCTGGGAAAAAAAAGGGCTTGGGGATGGGCAGAGCTATGTTTTTTAAAATCTTCCAGCTTCTCTGAATCCACAGGGGACTGTAGCCTTTGGGGAGATTTCCAGGAGATATGGGACTCTAATGAATAGATATTCAGTCACAGCAGAGACAGCTTGATAACTTTCTGGTATTGTGCTGCAGCATATTCCTCGTGCCATTTGTCCATAAGAAGTCCTCTTGAATTGCTTCCCTCTTCCTAGAACATTGTGGGAACATCGGGATGTTGCAGTATGTGCCAAAGATAAATTAGATGGACAAGAGGGCAAGTCCTGATCATTATGCCAGCACTTCTGTAACTCAGGTCTTCCCAGAAGTGGCATGAAGTCCAACCGGTCTGATCACTCGAACACCCTTGACAGAGCCCTCCAGGCTATTGTGAATACAGACACAATGAAACACCACGGGCAGAACTGTAGCGGTACCTCCCCCACACAGGACCTGCTGCATCGCCTTCACACTCAATACATGAAAGTTTTGATGGGGAAGAGTGTCTCGGGCGGTCAGTACATACCCCCCAAATCCCTGAAGCATGGCCCACACCACAGTACTTTCTTGCCATGCACCAGCATTTCTGCATCTTCCTGTATAGTGTCCTGGTCACAAATTCCTTAACACATGTTGTGGATGTGCAGGATGTGCACTTTTCTCATTTATACTATCATGATACTTAACACATTCTCCAGCAGGTGGTGACATTGTGGACTGTGAATCTGGGAAGAGGAGCAATCCACAAGATCATATGGATGGGATAAAAACATCAAATCTTTCCAAAAGAGGCATCTGAATAAAGAAGCTGTTTCCCAGCTGTCTCCACCTAAACACTGGTGCAGGATAAAAACTAATAACAAACAAAAATGAAAGAAGGCCCACAACACAATGACCACTCCCATTTTGGGAGCAGGAAGATGTTGCTACCTAGGATATGGAGCACTTGAGATCATCAAGAGGGCTGTGCTCATGCAGCACCATGAACCTCATCACAGCCAGAAGCCTGTCTTTGGAGAGGAGGAAAGTGGGATACCTCACACACCTGTGTGCATGCTGGCCTCTTCCCATCACAGGCACAGCAATACTTAGTTACACTATCAGCAGACCTGAGATCAGCCTATAGCTCCTTCAGACCTCTAGTGCCACCACAACAGAGATTACTGTTCAGTGTTACGGCCCTGCTATGCCACAAAGGGTTCTTTAGTACAAGGCTTCAGGGTTCGCTTTTCCCTAAAAAGTCCTCTTTCTCCTCCTCCCTGACCAGCATCAGCAAGTTCTTCAGGAAGCGAGGACAAACAATGTCTCTCCTACAATGACCCTGTACAAGCCTTCCGTGACCGTTTAGCCTCTCAGGACATGCCAACCACTGAACTCCATTGTGGAGTTATTGAAGGGCCCTCAAGAGTGCCTGGTCCTCTGGCAGACCAGGGTGTTGACAGAACTTTCTCCTGCCCTTGCACAAGTTGTCTAGTGCTCAGTCACCACTGGTAATCAGGAAGGAGTTCTCCATCCTGGAAAACACATATGACAGCTTCAACAATTTCCCAACTTCACCCCAGAAATGGACACCCACACTGATGATTATAAGCATTATTGTCTTCAGCCTACACAATAGTGATGGATTTTGTATCACTGACATCCAAGCTACCCTTAGGATACACCTTCTCAAATCTGGCCCAGTATTTGATCCTAACATGGCCAGATTCCACCCACTTCCAACACAGTAGAACTGTATAATCTTGTGATGGACACCACAGTTTATGGACTAAACAGCCTTCTGAGAATACAGCTGCTGAACAAGGACTGGAGAAGCCAAAGGTAAGGAAAATAACAGCCTGCAGGTGCGTTCATCATCCTGTTTGCCTCTCTCAAGTTCTCCATCTGAACACACGTGTTCGTGCACTCAGGCAGACTAATTTTGCATTGGTCACAGACCTCGTGCTCCAATAAAAGATTATATTCATTATGTGAGTGTTATTAACTTAGAGGATGCTTCATTTTACACTCACCTTCAAAGATACTGGCAATCAGCCTGTCCCAGGTGGCTCTGTGCCAGGCCCAGCAGGTTGTTGGATTTATTGCCCACAACCACCACTTTTGTCCAGATTTATCACACCTCACTGCGACCGTTAGCACCCTTGATTACCTCTTCATCTTCACTGGTTTTAAACATGAGTTTGATGTATAAGATTCCCTCAAGCAAAGACATTTCCTCTCCAATAGCAATGCTGAATGGTACACAAACAAATGGAAATATCACATCAGCTTTTTCAGATGGACAAAGTTTGTGGCAAGACTTTCACTCAGGTCTCTGAATTTAATTTTAAGAATATCAAGGGGGGGTTTATTCACAGTTATTCCATTCCATCTAGTAGCAATCACTGTATGCCTATGTTGTGCCCTTAACTTAGGATTTGCCTCAGGAAAGAGAGTGAGTGATATCTAGCTTCCAGAATAACAAAAAAAGCAAGATTTTTCAGGTTTTTCCCCTCTCCAGCTGCAATGCATGAACCAATTTCAATAGGTTTGTGAAGTGTGGACTTTTTCAGTAGAATAATCCAGGTCCAGGACAACAATCTTAAATAATGAACAATAAAGGGAACAGAAGCTTAGCTAGAAGCCACAGGACATCTTTATTAATTCTTCAGACAAAAATCTCCTCCCATACAATCCCCTGTGCTTTGACAGACCTACCCAGAAACATCTGCAAAGCTCCCCTACAATTGTCTGTTAGCTCTCAAGCGAACAACAGCAAAAAACAGACTGGCTCTGGTATATTGAGGCTACTGTTTATCCCACTGACACAGGGCTGTTGCAGGTTTTTCTTATATTCCCTCGTCTGCCTGAATTCACCTGTTGCCTCTTGCTACATGCTGCAAAACTGCTTGGAGCAGAGAGCAGGTGGTTTTGTCCTCTGTTTAGACAACACCCAGTAAAAATTCATGCTAGGCCATAGCTGTGTGTCCAATGATAACAGTAACAATCAAGACTTCTCTAAAGCATATTGCAGAATAAAAGGGATTCTTTTATTGAGCTTGTTTTCTCCTCCAGTGGATGATATTCTTATTAGAGTAGGCAGCAAACTTCATGGGAAAGACTCGGAGGGACTGAGTGCTCCTGCTTCTCTGCCTGGCATTGATGACAAGTAAGCTGTTTCATAAGACTCCTCCAGGATTTGCGTTTGGATATTTTTATTCTTGAGGGACATGATTCATTGCAATGCTATCCAGGAAAAAACACCTGGAGAACCATGAACATTCAGACCGTCTTGGGCCTGGCGGTACAGGGACAACAGTTCAGCTCCGTCACCTTGCCTCAAACGTCTTGCCTTCCTGCGTGGCACACCAAAAACCCGGTGACAAGTGGGCACTGAACTAGCTGTGAGCACAGCTACATGCAGGCACAGGGCTCACAGAAACAAGGCTACGGAGACAGCACATTTTCCACGATTTTGCGTGAAATGGTATTCACGAGAAGAGGCAGTGCTAACACGGGGATACCAGCCTGGCAAATCCATCTCTGGTAAGAAGCAAAACCATAGGAAATATCACAGCATGACATCTGATGAACTTTGCTTCCTTCAATCTCCCAGCTGCCTACTGTTCTCTCTGAGCTGTAGAATTCCCTGCCTCTCTCCCACAACAGTGAGGACCACAGGTTAAAAAATTGTTGCTTGAGAACAGTATTTCAACCAATCCTGGTGAAGAAAAAGAAGACACAAATCCATCTTATTACAATACTGTAAAAGGCAGAGTTATTATAGAAAGGACACCCCAATGAATGAAAACATGGCAGAATAGGCTCCACCCTCAACGGGCATCAGAAAATACAATTACAAAACACAGTGCAATAGAAATTCAGTTCTAATGACCCTTGGAGTGCTTGGTTCACCATCTGCTTACAGGGAAATCCTTGCACATCTTTCCTCTGTACACTTTACTTCCAGCATCCTGAGTCGTTTTATTGTCATTGTAGACACCTCTCCTGCTTTTGGTCCATTCCCTCTTTCCTAACCTGGCAATTTCTTAAGTGTGTGCCTTCTCCGTAACTATAAATAGTCACGCAGAGGAGGGCTGTAATGGCCATTGCCCTGCCAGATGGAATAAAGATTACAGCTGATGGATAAGGAAGAGGTTCAAACAGTAAAATTGTAGTAATGAGTCCACCCAGTCGCCTGCATTGTCTTAGTTCGCTCGCCGCTTGGATCCTAACAGCCACCAGACCACCTGCTTTCTGTCACTGCAGCTCAGCTGTTGTTCACAAATTTTAGATGTTTGTGCCAGTAATTAAATTGTGCCAGCAAAGCACTATTAAATTTAGTTATTGCAGAAAGGAGCTAAAATAATTGATCAGATCTGAGTGGATCATCAACGTGGTTTTGAATATAATGAAAATGAGAATTGGGTCAGCAGGAGGAAGAGGAGACATCAATTAAAAAATATATCTATACTGGAGTCTCAAAAGCCATTAACATTGATTTCAATCCGGGGCACAGGGCCTGGCTGGCAAAAAGCGTGGAAGGATAATTAAAGAAGCTTTTTTTTTTTTTTTTTCCTGTGGCAGAATACAATAACAGAGCTGCAAGAAGTGGAAGTAAATAGGATGTAATCACCCCAGAGAGCTATAAAGGGTTATGGGAAACTGTTGATGCTACTGCTTTTGTTTGGTCTCCTTTTCTATCTTAATTTGCAATTTTTAAGGTTGAGTATTTGTTTTTAATGGACATGAATGCAGGATTGGAGATGGAATTTCTTCTGCCTCCTCAGGCTGCTCTTTCCACAGGCTCATCATTGCCCTGAAGTGTTGTGAGAGCTCCTGTTGCTGAAGAGGATTCAGTCAGCCAGGTTCCTCACAGCTGGATCCTGTTCAGGTAGGGTGGTAACACCGACTGGCTTGGATTAACTGTAGTTTGATGTTTGTAATAGCCCCACTATAAATAATGTAACTATTCTATTCTTGAGTCAAAAATGTATTACTTCTGAGTCAGCCCACTCCCATGGAGACTGTAGATGACATAGATGTACATCTTCCATCTTCCTGCAAGTAAGCCTTACTCCCTGCTCTTTATTTGCAGGTCTGTATAGTCTGCTTGGAATGACCCAGACAGGATCCACTTATCAGAAAACTATTAGTTACAGAGCTGATAGGTGGCCAAAAGGACTTCACTGCAGATTGGATCCAAGAAGATTTTTGAGTCTGCTAGCCGCAATCCTTCTGCCTGTGTCTCTGAGGATTTTCAAAATTGCAGCTACATGACTACCAAGGCTAGTTTTTTTCAGTGTGGCATGTAAGAGTCAAGTCACATGATAAAGAACTGAACTAAAATTCATTCTTCATAAAAATGGAAAGCAATTCTTTCTTTCCCTCCTCCCCATACTCTTGAATACATGGTTATAGCTCTGCCTTTGCATCTTTGTTAGACTTTTTATGATCTGATTCAACCCACTAATCCTGCAGAAAACTCTCCAGGCTCAAGAGTTTTGTTTGTTTGTTAGTTTGCAGGTGTTTGGGTTTCTTTTTCATCTAATGAGTTAAGGTAGCTCACAGAGGGATCCAACAAGTGCCAAGCTCCCACAAGGCAAGCAATGGGGAAGAGAGGCAGCATAATGCAGGGGCTGGAGTAGAACCTTCTCTTTTTGGCAGCAGCATACACTTACTTTGTCCCGGAGATACTGGGCAACATCTCCTTGAGTATCTCTGACGCTCTCATTTCTGACAACCTTCCTGTAAATAAACCAATTCCTTGCATAGATATGCTTGAAAAGCTTGACTGAAAATGCTGCAGATACCTGCCAAGAAACTTATGTTTTTATATTGTCTGCAACTTTTTTTCCCCAGATGCATCTTTCACCGTTTGTGATAACATTTGCACTTTTTTTGGAGTTTTTGGACAGTACTTTCCAAAGAGCTATAGATATCAGAGCAGTTTCATTATCCCTGTGGGATATAAACATTCAGTGGGAACACTGAGAGCAATACTATGATTTCCTCAACATTCTGTACGTCCTCCAAATCCTTCTCAAGTGTACTGAGCTGTTCTGCTTAGCAGCGGTTCCATGCATTTTCGCCACTGTCATGCTCTGTCTAATTTTCTGGAAGTAGTTCTGAGAAGACTGACCTTGGAATATTGAATTCATACTTTTAGAAAATTAGTAAACCCTAAGAAATAGCATCCATCACTTAAGTCTTGTCTATATCCTACTTTAAGAGTATAAGTGAACTTTAAGCCATTCATTGGCATTTGTTGGGCTGTCGTTGTAAGCTAACATTCACAAAAGGAAGGAAGGTTTGTGTTCTTCCTAAACTTATTGTGATCAGGCTAGAAAAAACAGAACAAAGCAATTCTGTATGTCCTCTGACTATGGCCTTGGCTGGCACATTATTAACCCTAATTCCACTAATTAGTGGAAACCAGCTGTCCAAAGGCTCAGAGTATTCTGTTCTTTACACAGGACAATACTTGAAAACCTTTTAGTGCTATACCAGGCACACAGGCTAGCTAGTTTATGTGTGCCAAATCAAGTTACCCATCGGAAACACAATAGCTTTCTTTTCTGAAAATGGTGATTTACTTCATTCAGAGACAAATGTAATTTAAGACATTGCTACTACTTATGTTGGAACTAGTTATCAGAAGACTGCCACATCTTGATCAGAGATAGACCTCAGAGCTGGTGGCCAAACATCTTCTGGGAATCACTTTACTTTCTTCCGTTTGTTTTTCCCATTGACTGCCAGAATCCAGGCCAAATAGTATTTAAGAAACACTGCAAAACTCATAGCTCTTGCCAGCTTGCTGCCTGTAGGTATGGGAATTGGAGATGTTATTTTTGTGTCTAGTTATTTCATATGAGCAGCATCATTAAAAAAGATGTATATCCTGGGATGCACATTCAGGTCATTTAAAAGAAAAGTAACTCAAATGCAGTTGTAGTTTTGCAAGGCAAACATTCCATGACATCTGCCTGGTGGATACATTTGCACCTGTGTATTACCCTGTACATGCATGAATCCTGTATCAGATGCCCACTCTATCAAGGTGGCCTAAAGAAATATCAGAAAAATTACCTAATTACACTGGTATTCTTTCTTCTTTTTGTTAGATAAAAATCAGCTGTGGTATCACCACTGTCTTCATTACATTACAAGTTAGTAACACGTTGCATGTAACTGTTACACAGTGTTGAGAAGCAAAACTAATTGTCCATAAAATGGACAGTTGCAGCATCAGTGGAGGAGGGAGGAAAATAGGGAGACAAATCTTCAAAAGAATACTACGCTTTGGCTGTTGCTTTGGAAATTGATTTTACCAGAGTATGACTACACTTTTTAGCAAAATCACTTGAAAAACAGAGGGCCCAGTAGTTACTGTTTTACCATTAGAGCTGAAGTCTCATTAAAGCTACACTCTGACAAAACAAAGCAGCATGTTGGTGCAGATTATGCATACCTAATGTCATGGGGGGTTCTGCAGATCAGTTGGAATTTGGCTTTTTTTGTTCACTTGCATCCGCTTGCAGCACATTTTGGCACGATTCCTTGTCTTATATTTACATCGGTCTGAGAAGAAGAACAGATGAGTGATCTCTGAAACCTCTGGAGAAAAACAAATATGTTGATTGGTTAGTCTTGTTCTGTTTTGCTGTCTGAAAATTTGGGAAGTTCAAGGGAGTAATTTATTAACAATTTCCTAAGTTTTAGTAGAATTTTTATCTTTTGATCAAAATCAGAGGCTTAATTTAAAGCCTGTTGGCCTCATAGTAATGACGTTTATAGGTTTAGTGAGCACCAGACTGGCCCCAGACCAACTGTTGGCGAAGCCATTCCATTTCTGTAAGTATTTGCTTAGGTAAATAAATTAACTTTTAAACTCTTCTCAAGTGTTCTCTTCCACAGAAATGACCTCGTGATGATTTTGGGAGTAAGGCTGGAATGGAGGAATTGACGCAGAAATATCTGACCTTCACTACTTCTGGAAAAACAAAATCTCATGAGACCTCAGGCTTAATGGTACACCATGCGATAACCCTTGGATCACAGGACTAAAATATTTTTCAGTGTTCAGATATAACCCCATCAAGACAGAACCAAGGTCAAACCAAATGTGCAACAGTCAGTGTTAGAAGACCAAAATAAAGTAGGTATAGGGGTTATGAGTAGTGAGGTCAGGGTTCATGGGATGGAAAATGAACCTGCACAACTTCTAACATCCCCTAGTTTTATATGGGCAGAACCAAGCATTGAAGAAATCAGCCTAAAGATGTAAGTCATATTTGTGAGTGTAAAAGTCCGATGTGCACAGCTAGATTTGTATGTTCAACATGTGTTGCCCTTAAAAGTGATGATGTTAAAAAGGGAGTAATTTCTAAAACACAAAATTCCCAGAATATCTGTTTACTCTCTGCTAGAGAGCACACTGTCATAGGGAAACCATAGGAGGGGTAGGTCAGAGGCGCAGTGGGCACAGCAAGGGAATTTAAAAAGCCACACCAGATGAGTAGCCTTAAAAATCTGAAGGGAATTTATTGTCGTTTGGATCTATCCCTAAGCAAATTGCACCTGGACTTAGTAAATGAGTTATGTCTGAAGATAGACTATTGGTTTGGGGTTTTTTTTCCTGTAGAATTCCAAGTTTCTTTGATTTAACTAAAGAGCCTCCCCTGGGCTTTTCTGCTTCTTGGCAGCAAGCAAAATGCTGTCCACTGTCTTGTACTTGTCACGCCAAAAACCACCAGTTCATATTCCTTCTGTTTCCAGAGAAATCCCTGAGCCTCCCTTTCGTCTCAGGCAGTGGCTGCAAAATGCCTGTCTCGTTAGTGCACTGCCAGACCTTGCCTTTGTCTCCCTCGCCTCCGCCCTCCACTCGTTTAACACCAGCTTCCTCTCTGTCCCTCCACATAATCTCTTGCCATCTGGAAGAGCCTTCCAGTATCTCTCTGCCTCATCAACTCTCCATCTCTTTTCAGTTCTCGTCTGCAAACATCTCTTCATTCCCCTGCCTGCACCTCTTAATTTCTTTCACTTTCTTCTCTCTGTTATTGGCCTTTATCTCTCTTTAATTTATGCTACAGGCAGCATCTTTCTGCCTCTGTTTCTCTGTAATTTATACAATATAATATCTATAGTCTTGTATTATTTAAAATTGTAAAGCATTTTGGGACACAGATCACATGAAAGGAGCTATGAAAAATGAAGTTGCATTGCATTATTGATAGACTGTTAAGCTGAGCTTGTTCTTTAGCCATCTTTCTTTTCTTTTCTCTTTTCCTTTCCTTTCCTTTCCTTTCCTTTCCTTTCCTTTCCTTTCCTTTCCTTTCCTTTCCTTTCCTTTCCTTTCCTTTCCTTTCCTTTCCTTTCCTTTCCTTTTTCTTTCTTTTATTTTTTTCTTCCCTTTAGTATCCCCCTATGAGAAATCACTTCTCAAAAAATAGACAAGTATACATACACTCACACACTCACACACTTTCTGATTTCAACTCAATCGTAAAGAATGCAAATTTCAACCACTCCATTTCTAGGAAGCAGGGACAGGTATCCTGGGAAGATTATAAGGATGCTGCCTGGCTGTGTAGGGATGGGGTCAGGAAGGCCAAGGCATGGTTGGAGCTGAATTTGGCAAAGGATGCAAAGAATAATAAGAAGGGCCTCTATAGGTATGCCAACCAGAAAAGGAAGGTCAAAGAAAGTGTAGCCCCCTTTTGAAGCAGAAAACTGGTAAAAATGGATGAGGAGAGGGCTAACGTACTCAACAACTTTTTTGCCTCACTCTTCACTGGCAACCTCTCTTCCCACACCTCTCGAGTGGATGGACCACAAGACAGGGACTGGAGGAGCAAAGTCCCTCCCACTGTAAGAGAAGATCAGGTTCATGACCACCTGAGGAACCTGAACATACATAAGTCTATGGGACCTGATGAGGTGCATTCCAGAGTCCTGAAGAAAGGGGATCATGTAGTTGCCAAGCCACTCTCCATGATATTTGAAAAGTCATGGCAGTCAGGTGAAGTCCCTGATGATGGGAAAAAAGTGAAACATTGCACCCATTTTTAAAAAGGGTAGAAAGGAGGACCTGGGAACTACTGACCTGTCAGCCTCACCTCTGTGCCTGGGACGATCGTGGAACAGATCCTCCTAGAAGCTATGCTAAGGCACATAGCAGACAGGGAGGCAATTCAAGACAGTCAGCATGGCTTCTTGCCTCACCAACCTAGTGGCCTTCTATGATGGAGTCACTACATCAGTGGACAAGGCAAGAGTTACACGTGTCATCTATCTGGACTTCTGTAAGGCCCTTGACATGGTCCCCCACAACACCCTTCTCTCTAAATTGAAGAGATATGGGTTTGATGGATGGATTGTTCGGTGGATGAGGAATTGGTTAGATGGTGGCATCCAGAGGGTTGTGGTCAACGGCTCAATGTCCACATGGGGATCAGTGATGAGTGGTGTCCCTCAGGGGTCTGTACTGGGACCAGTACTGTTTAATATCTTCATCAATGACATAGTGGGATTGAATGCACCCTCAGCAAGTTGGCAGATGACACCAAGCTGAGTGGTGTGGTTGATATGCCTGAGGGATGGGATGCCATCCAGAAGGACCTGGACAAGCTCAAGAAGTGGGCCCATGCGAATCTCATAAGGTTCAACAAGGCCAAGTGAAAGGTCCTGCACCTGGGTAGGGGCAACTGCTGGTATCAATACAGGCTGGGGGATGACTGGATTGAGAGCAGCCCTGCCGAGAAGGACTTGGGAGTGCTGTTGGATGAAAAAATGGACATGAGCCGACAGTGAGCGATCACAGCCCAGAAAGCCAACCATTTCCTGAGCTGCATCAAAAGAAGCACGGCCAGCAGGTCGAGGGAGGTGATTCTGCCCCTCTACTCTGCTCCTACTGCGTTCAGCTCTGGGGTCCTCAGTACAGGAAAGACATGGACCTGGTAGATTGGGTCCAGAGTAGGGCCACAAAAATGATCAGAGGGATGGAAGACCTTTCCTATGAGGAAAGGCTGAGAGAGTGGGGGTTGTTCAGTTTGGAGAAGAGAAGGCTCCGGGGAGACCTTACTGTGGCCTTTCAACACTTAAAGTGGGATTGTAAGAAAGACAGGGACAGACTTTTTAGTAGGGCCTGTTGTGATAGGACAAGGGGTAATGGTTTTAAAACAAAAGAGGGCAGATTTAGATTGGATGTAAGGATGAAATTTTTCACAATGAGGGTGGTGAAACACTGGAACAGGTTGCCCAGAGAGGTGGTAGTTGTCCCATCCCTGGAAACATTCAAGGCCAGGTTGGATGGGGCTCTGAGCAACCTGATCTAGTTGAAGATGTCCCTGCTCACTGCAGGGAGGTTGGACTAGATGACCCTTAAAGGTCCCTTCCAACCCAAACTATTCTATGAGTCCATGATTCTAGTCAAGAAAACTTAGTTGGTTCTTACTCCCCTATTGCTCTTCTACCCTTTAGACTGTTAAAGCCCATAACATGCCCCAGAAATGTGTTGTTTATCCAAGTCCAGAGTACGCACCTCCTATTATCTGAACAGTAATAACTTTACGTAGTTAAATATGTGTGATTGGTAGGGTCTGAAAGCAATCCTGTCCAGGCCACTTCAAAGAAAGCATGAAAATTTGAAACAGAGGTCACCAAAAGAAAATGGGAAAAATAATTTAATGTAATTCTCAGGGGTTTATGGCCTTGGACAATCAAAGTGCATAGCCACACTCCTGGCCACAGAGAAAGAAGAAAGCAGCAGGAGGCTCTGACAGTAAGATTGGTTAACTCGCATATATACCAGCATCACAGACCTGATGTGAATGAGCTCGCAGGTTGGGATGCACAAATAAGCACTGAGGAAAGATGAGGAGTACAAGCCCCTTCCTCCTTCCTGAAGGTCATGTTTGGGGAGCACGGTGGAGGTGCCAATGTCTCCAGAGAACACTAGTCACCTGGCAGATTTCACATCCAGAGTATTGGCCAAAAACTTTACAGTCACATTGTTGCCCACAGCAGCGCCAGGCCTTTAATAAGTTGGCAAAGGGTCTAACAGAAGAGTAGAAGGTGCCAAGTGGGAATGAAACTTGGGAATGAATCTTGTCCTTCTGGTCAACTGAACAACCCAGCTGGATAATTATAAAGCAACAGCAAAGGCAGTCAAGCAGAATAATTTAAAAATATATCTTAAATTTTTTCTTTTCATTTCCCTTCCAATTTTTCTTCACAAATTGCATAAATATGAATATAAGTCATCAATTAGGGTGGAAGATATTCAAAGTCTTTCATCAGATTCTCATTTCAAGTCTCCATTTTCGTTTTGCTTTTCTGTTTCTCTCGCGCTCTTTTTTTTTTTTTTCATTTTGCTTCCAATTACTTGCATGAAACTTATTTATATGTTTAATTTACTTCATGATTACAGGTACATTCTCATACTCTCTGGTAATTATCACTGGAACAGGATGTGATTGGCATAGGTAACGATGGCTAGTCTCAACAAAAGAGTCTGCAGTTCTCTCCATTCCCTGAGAAATGCAAAGCTTCAAAATGAAAGGGAAATAAGGTCACCTTAGGCTAAGGGCCAGTTGTTATCGTAGATTGTAAGTCAGGTCCTCAGCTGGGGCAAGTCGTAACTTTGGGTTACTGTGAGTTACAATGTCTGAAGCTCTGCTCCCTTATTCTTATATACAGCTTTTCCTGCACTATTAATATTGCAGAATATTTTATGGATACTTTTATGTTCTGCAGGTAAATGAGATGTTCTCAGATGCTCAGGGAAACTAAAAAAATAATAATAATCTCATCAAGGTAGCACTTATAGAGAGGGTAGTGTAGGAATAAAGGGTAAAAAAGCCAGACTGCAGCCAAAGAGAATATCTGAGCAAAACATGCTCTGAGGTTTATTGTCTTAATGTAAAGAAGGTTAAGAGTTATCCCACCATGAAAATTGTGTCCTCAGCCAAGGGGTGAAGAAAACAGCACCACTGGCTGTACCTGGTGGCTGCTAGAGCAGCAGGTAGGGAAACAGAGGGGAAAGGAAGTCTGCTCTTAAGGAGCTCAGGATTTGAAGGTCAAATACAAACCCAGCCAAGATAAGTGAGAGACATCCCAGTGTCTTGGCCAGTACTGGATCCAGATCTGGCTGAGCTGCCCCATTTGCTGCAGGCGGCAGGTCTCCTCACTCCAGCCAGTGCTGGACTGCTCCTGCAGGAGGGGCCTAACTGAATTTCTAATTAGAACTGCCTTCAGTAAAATCAGGTGGGTTTTCTTTGCCTGTTGAGTAATACATTTAATGAATGAAAGAAGAGTAAGGGCAAATGATCTGGCATTTGCATTCAATGATGCTTGGAATAAATCAAGAAAAGGTCCTTGTTTATACCTCCAGACAAAGCACAGCCTAATCAGCACTACATCATCTGAATTTGCATTCGAGGACAAAGATGATGGATTTTTTTAACTATCATGTAACAGAAGTTGCAATGCAACAAATAAGAAACAGGGCTACACAATGGCTTGTTACAGATGAACTGCTGTGAGGACAAATTATTAGATGACATTTAACCTATGCTGACATTTTTGTTTGCCCTTAGAACATCACATAATTAAATATGAATTTATTTTGACAAGCCAGATGGTTCTGTGGTTACTGCACAGGAGTCATGACATACCAGATCTATTCCTGGCTCTGCCACTTATCTGTTCTACGACCTTTGCAAATCACTTAACCTCTTCACACCTCCAAATTCTGTTTGTGATACCAGAAGAATAATGTGTTTTTCACTGTGCAAAGGCTTTGTACAGTTCAGTGCATTAAGATCACTAGCTGTTTCACAGTTAATGAGAGGACAATGGACTTAAGTTTGTGGAACTACATAATCAGCTGGCATTAACTGGTCCACCTCTCCTGACTTAAATGGACTCTGACTAATTCATGCTGTCTGAGGTTTTGCCTTATTTTGTGCTCTCATTTAATTTGTAGTCTGAATATTTCTCTGGCTGCATTTTTTTCCATTAAGGTCCCATTCTGTTACAGTGTTGTTAATAAACTATTAACAACTTTATTAAAGGGCAATAAATTGTTATGAAATCATACAAGTCAATGACTTGCTTGTTGTCGTTGCTAATGGATACCTCACATTTCAGTAGTGTGCTTCCAAGGTATTTTATTAAAAATAGTTATTGCTATGTCAGTCTTTATCAGTAGCCTTTAATACGTTTTAGAAGTTAACATATGTGGTTTTATACAAGTATCAGAGCCTGAACCTTAATATGATTCTTTGATGAGAAAGATGATAATATTTCACACTTAACTTTCTTTAGTTAATACTTTGGGTTAAATTTCAGATTAAGTATATTGGTAGATACAATGGAGACTTCTTTTTATCACAGAGGAGACAAATATCACGTCTTTATAAAGATTTTACTTCAAATTGCCATACAATGGAGACTTCTTTTTATCACAGAGGAAACAAATATCACATCTTTATAAAGATTTTATTTCAAATTGCCCTCTATCTCAACCATGAAAAAAACAGTGGAAATTTGAAAATGAGCAAGAGCTATATAAAAAAAAGAAACACATTAACTCTAGTAAGATATGTTTTAGCAATGTTTTTCACCTCGCCTTTTTTTTAAATACTAGTTAACTTAAAATTTTGAAATTAGAAGTAATTTTAATCTCTTCCCAACATTCAGATTTTTTATGAGATACTTCTACACCTTTGAAATTTATAGGGTTCTTTTCCCTTCCAAATTGGGACCTTTATCAGAATGAAGAAAGCATCAAAACCTACCCTTCCGCACCTCTCACATCTTCCAAGAAATACCAAACTTACTCAGACAATAGCCAAATTCTGCATCTTGTAACAAGCTATTGTTAATATAGTCAGCATTTGCTGAAGAAGAGATCTGCAAAGTGACTGGTTTTTAAGGAAGGAAATCTGGACAAAAAGCTATAGCCATTACATGATGCAAGTACAGCATTTGATTAAAAACTCTCTCCATTCCTTCATACTTTGCTTTCCCTGGGAACATGGGCTTAGAGATATTCCTTAGGTTTACATAAATGTAATCCTTTCAATCAGACTAAATATGCAAACAAGTCAGAAAGAACTGGTAGACTTCTGTCCTTCTTCATTCCTTGTCTCATCTTCATCTCCTACCTTTCTATCATTTTTACATACTTTAACATTCTGTTGCACACTTAGAGATGATTTCTTTGATCTACAAACTTCATCAGATGACTTAGCACCACTGCAGCAATAAACGGGTCCTTCAAAGTATTCTGGATTAATTTATTTGCAGCCCTTCCAGTAAAGATGTGTAGACTGCAAAGTGGAGGCAACTACTGTTTTTCCCATGTTTTGCTCATGTTGGAACTTTCATTTTTCAATTTTAAAAATAATAATTTGCATATTTAATTATTTGCTTCTATAAATTCACCTTTCAATGTCATTGTGCCTACAGCTGGAACCTGAGGTCTCTGAGAGGTGCAATTAATTGTTAACACTTTTCTCTTAAACACTTTTTTTGTTGAGTTATTTACTTGTTAGAAGATGATGGTGATATGGATGTGTCTTTTGCATACCAAATAGCAATAGCAAAGTTGATGTTCTTTCTGCAAATGCTTCCTGCCTTCCTGATGCTATCGATACTTGCTTCAACTTCTTTAATAACAGAGGCAGATTTTAATGTGTCTTTTTAAATAAAGGAATGCAAAGTAGGAGCAAAAGACATTAAGGCATCAGTGATGCGTATGAGATACCTGCAAGAACATAGCTCAGTTTATACCATATTGGGTAGTAATTGGCTACTGGAACTTAGACAAGATGGAAATTGGCAGGGTCAATATCAGATTAGGTATTTCTGTCAGAAATGTCTGTGCTTCATCAAGTAGACAGGTGGCTACATTTCTGCAAAGGCGCAAGATGTATCATGGAGTTTTAATAATATCCCCAGGAATCCAGTTTTAAGAGCCTGATTTAAAACTCTTGGGAGGGAGTCTTTCCACTGGCACTACCAGGCTTTCAATCAATATGCTCACACCTCTACAGAGCCTTCATTTACCCTGGACATACTGCTAATGAGTCACTACACTAGATCACTGGCACTGAGCCCAGGCAGCAACATTTGGCTCTGGAACCAAATTTACCTCAGGCTGGCGGATGTGTAGATCTGGGGTTTTGACTCAGACTCCTACCTGAAATATTATTCCTTCTTATCTCTTAACTGAGATTTAAAATTATTAAAAATTGGCAATCCCATGGACTCAGTGCCCTTCAGTAGCTACGCAATAGCACACGATTCTAGCAACACAGAGATATTCCTTCTCACACGTGACTCCTCCAACCCAGCACCCACAGGGACTTTCCCGTCCCTTCAGCAGTATGGGCATTATTCAACGTTACGTTCCTCCACAGCGTTCTCCCAGCCTCTCAAAAGCCATTCTCAAAGGCTTGCCTTTTACGCTGTACTTCCTTAAATTAACCATGTGCTTCTGGTCCCCACCAACAGTGGCAACAATCCCGCTTTCCCAGGGAAAGCTCTGACACCTGTGAAATAGAAGTGCTTTGGTGACCCCAGATGGGTTTCAGCAGGTACAAGAAGGGAGGGTCTTTCTAGGGCTCTTAACTCTGTTTTGTTGGTCTACTCAGCTCTGTATTGGAGCTGGTCACAGGCTGTACAAACAGCAGCCAAATTATTAAATCTATTTATTAGAGGCTTCTCAGTTCAATTGTGTTTGCTTCTCCTGTCTTCCGTGCATGTCACATGGATGCTCGAGGCCTAGCTGTGCATCACTTAAATACCCATCCAAACATGAAAACTAGGATCTTTCTGTGCAAACAAAATCATTCACTCTCCCATTTCCTATTTATTGCACATTACTTGCCAATTGTAAAATGTTCACTAATTCAAATGGGAGCAGAAGCTTTGTCATGTGACTTAACTATTCACCCCCTGTGAGCAACAAGCGATATGTAAATAAAGCCAACTATGTGTGGAGCTGCCATATGCTGAAATTTACTGCTAGAAACTACTTGATGAGAGCTGTGACTAACAGGCACTTGCAGTTGGCTTCCCAGAGAGACCCAGGGGTAACATCTGTAGAATGAATACTTTTGACCAGTTTTCTCATAGTATACCTGGCTTTGCAATAATATTTTCTATGGAAGGTTTCTTTAGAAATCTCAAGTAGGACTTGAAGTAAAAAAAAAAAATCCTAAAAATTTGGCATGTTGCTTTTTTTTTTTTTTTTCCCCAAAAATAATTTATTCAGCTAGTTTTCTTGGTGGTTTTATTGGTCTGAAAATGTAAGTCAAATTCCATGAAAAAGTTTGCAACAATATCCTGAACAAAGATGATTAAACATGGTGATACTTGCTGAAAAGGTTGTATAAATGTTAAGTCCACTTGGTATGATCAACACTCTGTGGGATTATAAAGAGGTTGAGGTTTTTTAAGTTCCAAACTATATCTATGCAAAACAAAGGAATAAGAATGTGAGTGAACTCATCGTGGTTTGAAAATAAACCTATTTATTTCCTGTGTTTGGAAACAGAATTGAAAGTAACCCTTTGGTGCAAAACTAAAAAAAACAAGTGTTTTTTCCTTGAGTATGGGTGAGAACCTGACCACAGATAAACGAATGACACTTTTGCAATTCACATTAACAGGGCCAGGAATTGACCCTTTGACTACAAAGTCACAAAAGGTTGCTACAGGTTTGTCATATTATTTCTGTATGGTAAATTTTCTGCTTACCCGCAAAACAGAAAAAAAAAGGGGGAGGAAGGGGGGGAAGAAAGGAGAAAAAAAACCTATTATTTTTAATTTATTTTTTTTTTTTTCAGCAAATCAACTCTTTTTCCTCTCTTTCTATCTCTGCACAGAATATCCTTTCTCTTCAGTTTCATTTTTGGGTATTTTTGAATGTGGGCAGGAATCACCTTTCCTGCAAGTTACTTTCTGCACTGTGGAACCTGTTTCCCTCTCCATATAAAAAGTAATGACATGGTAGCAAGTGCGAGAAAGAGTTTGTCATCTGTTCCATGGCGCCAACACACAGAATTATCCCTACTTGGTATCATTTGAAGATGTTATCAGAATGTGCTAATCTTCCAGCAGTATTTCAATTTTCATTTCTTATTAAATATTTCAACATCTGTTCTTCTTCACTTATAGTTTGCGGTCACTTCAAATATACTGTGATACTTATCCCGTGTGTTTGAAGGAATTGAACTTTTACAAAGATGCAAAGTGAAAGAATTTTCAGAAGACTAAATGTAAAGTCCCATCGTACAAGCCTGCATGTTAGTTATTATTTTCATGAGCCTTCATAAGATGTTCGCATTTGGCAAAAATTCTTGCAAGTTGATGTAACAGTGGATAAAATTAAGAAGAATCTAAAATGGAACAAAATGTATCTTAGGATTTATTTGAACTTACATAAAATATTTTGTATGGCAAGTTTCCAGCACTTATTACAATCTTCTCTTCTTAGACCAAAGGCCACAATTCTCCTTTCACTTATATCAGCAATAACTGAGAATAATTACCTTAAAATGCATGGAGCTGTCCTAGTGCAAAACCAGGGAAATTTCTGGATTGGCTGAGAAATCAAGGTCCATAGATTTACATTCCTTCCTTGATAATAAAATCACTTGATCTTCTTTTAATTTCTGATTCTGTTTTCAAAGCTAGAAGAAAATGACCCAACATGTTTCTTCAGACACACAACTACAAGCTTCTTAAATTGATCTCTACTTTGACACAATATTCAGAAGCTTTACCCTCATTCAGAGGCGAATTCTCAACAAGGCTGTTGGAACATTCAATATCTGCCTCAAACAAATTAATTCCTCGGGAGATAAGTATCCAACATCTTAGAAGCAATTAAAAGTTCTTTTAAGTGAATGGTTTTATTGTCTATTACAGTCCTTGTATAAGCTTACTCAACAGAGAGTTGCCTAGAGGCCACTGATACTTTGCATTCTACGCAGGTGTTGATGCATTTTCTGGAATTCACAGGAAACTGCTGTAAATTTATAGAACAGTTTGTTCTGGCGCCTGCTAGTCACAGCTGTGTGTGTTCATATCATGAGTAATTAGGCAGGCACAGGAGGTGTGTATAACATCTTTACTCTTTTTAACCAACAGTCCCTTTTCAAATTCCCTCCCGTTGTTTCCTCAGGAGGTGGCGTGGAAGTTTCTGTTAGCACATCTAATTAAGTAAAGCAGAGATTAGTTAAGACCCCTCTAGCTCCCTGAAATTAAAGCACATCCCTCCTAGGGAACTGTGCTGGTTTTGGCTGGGATAGAGTTAATTTTCTTCACAGTAGCTAGTACGGGGCTACGTTTGGGATTTGTGCTGAAAACAGCGTTGGTCATTCAGGGATGTTTTCGTTGCTGCTGAGCAGTGCTCACCCAGAGCCAAGGGCTTTTCTGCTCCTCACCCCACCCCACCAGCGAGGAGCCTGGGGGGGCACAAGGGGTTGGAGGGGACACAGCCGGGACAGCTGACCCCGACTGACCCGAGGGATACCCCAGACCGCAGGACGTCATGCTCAGCATATAAACCTGGGGAAGAAGGAGGAAGGGAGGGACGTTCGGAGCGATGGCGTTTGTCTTGCCAAGTCCCCGTCAGGCGTGCTGGAGCCCTGCTGTCCTGGAGATGGCTGAACACCTGCCTGCCCGTGGGAAGTGGGGAAGGAATTCCTTGGCTTGTTTTGCTTGTGTGCGCGGCTTTTGCTTTGCCTGTTAAACTGTCTTTATCTCAGCCCACGAGTTTTCTCACTTTTACCCTTCTGATTCTCTCCCCCATCCCACCGCAGGGGCTGGGGTTGGGGGGGGGGGGGGGAGTGAGCAAGCAGCTGTGTGGGGATTAGTTGCCAGCTGGGATTAAACCACAATGGGAATAGACCACAAAAGTTTTTCTAGAACTGGTCATGACCACAGTTCTGAGTTCTAGAAACCTCCTGAATGCCTCTGGTTGCATGCAAAGGCAAAGTTTGCTGGACTGGTGTGAGATGCACAGTGAGGGTCAATCACTCAAACGATGGCTGTTGATACTATTTTCTCAAGTCCTGCCAAAGAAGGGCTTTGCAGCACAGATTTTAGGTGTATCCTAGCTAGAGCCATCAGTTTCCAAACTGAGGCTATCCTACCTGCTCCACAACCCAGAACTGCTGGCGGGTCTGCGCAGAAGCATTCTTCCCTGGGAGGGCTTGTACCCGCTCACCCTTGCCAGTGGCAGTTCATCTGCCGAGGATATGCTGCTGGGAGCTGCACTCCTCCAGCGGGACTTGCGGCCAGTTGAAGTGTTTTCTTTTATGAGGGCTGACTCCCGGACCTAGTAAACCACTGTTTATACTTCAGCATTTTAAAAACACCTGCTAACACAGAGGGAGAAGGCAGTATGTTGCAAAGCTTTGTTTAATAGTGTACTTTCAGCTTTAGCTTGGGGAGAGAAATGAAAGCAAAGATGATACCTCAGTTGGGGAAACCATTTTCCTCTTCAATAACCCAATGCTCAGATTTTTCACTCACACCATGGGAGGCTCCACCCTTTGATTTTTAGCCAGAGGCAAGAAAAGGGCTAGTGCTTATTAGGTACAGTTAAGCACTATTTTAGTTTGGACACTCTAGAATGAGTGCTATAGATTAATAATTTTTTCTTTTTTTTTTTTTTTTTTTTTTTTTTTTTTACTTCTGTGCAGTCCATGAGAGATGAGCAATAGGTAATCTAAAGGAATCCAAATCCATAGCTGTTCCAACGAGTGGGATTGTTCCACTAGCTAAGCATGGGCTTCCTTAGGGCTTTCTGAGTTGTACTAATAAGATCTGTAGGGAGGACCTTGCTGGCAGATGAAGAAGCATTGTTGTTAAGAATAGATTTTAATTTCTCTCCTTCACTCACCTGAGCTGTTACAAAATCTGAAGTGTAAAGCAGTAGGTTTTTAGGAGAAGTGAATATAGCACAAAGAAAATGAATCTAGAAAAATCTAGCCCACCAAGTGGCATTTACAAACAAGGAGAGCAACTGGTTCATAAAAGTCAGAGTGAGTGTCCCGCTACAGCTGCAACAACAGTGCGGTCACTGAGTCTTCGCTCCTTCTTCCTTTCACCTTAAGGAGGAAGTTCATACTGTCTGCAGTGCTTTCCCATGGAATTTTTTCATTTCTTATGAAATTCACAAGGGAACTTCAGAGAAGGTCCAACCTCAGAAGTGTCTACTGAAAAGTCAGGAGCAATTCAGAACTAGCAAAAATATAGAAGACCTTAGGCCATAAAATACATTTACTGCTAGAAGAAAAATGAACCTATACTTCCTCATGCAGATAACTGAAGTTATACATGCATGTGTACATAAATAGAGAGAGATCCCACAATGATTTTATCCAATGATCCCTCAATGCATACACTTGCCCCCTGAAGCCATTATTAAATAAGCCTGAAATTATTTATCTAAATTTGATTTAAAATATAAACAATAATTGAGTCTGTAAATCTCATTTTTAATTTCTGTTGAGCTGTAGTCATTTAATCTTGAAACGTGAACTCTTTCTGAAAAACAAATGCAAGTGATGCTTTTTTATATTCAGACATATGCTGAAATAGGAACAATAAACACTGTCTTTTTCATAAATCTATTTCACCATGGCAAAGCGCCATCTTCTGAGGGTGACATAATCACTGAATTATTCTCAGCAGCTATTGTCACTGATATCCTATTGAGAAATATAAATCTGAAATAATTAAATGAAAAAATTATTATATGCTACATTAATCAACAAGTGCTGGTGTTGCAACCAGTTAAAACACCATACACACCAATATGCAACTTCCACTGCATTTTTCTTAAGGAAGAGTCATAACAGACAGCATACTTTTGCTTAAAGAGCCGAGTCCCAAAAGGCACCCCTTACTCTTCCAATACAGAAGAAGAATTTTGAATATTATGTTATTGTACATTGAGATCCGCTTCTGCCAGCTTAAAAAAGCCATTATACTCCTTAATATAAAAATACTATTTCTCTCCCTTTTTGTCACATGTCAGACTGCATCAACTCTCTTCCACAAGGTATGTCTTGCTACCACACACATGCTACCAGAGGAGCCTTCTCAAACCCAAAAGCTTTACTGTTCAGATAACACCCAAAATTTTGCTTGACTCTAACCTCAAGGTACAGAAAACTCATTTTTTATGCCTCTGTTTTCCAGTTGCTCATTCACAACCCCCTGAAGATACTTTGGCTATTTCTAGGGAAGGCAGGAAGTACACCTAAGAAAAACAAACCTGTTTTCACTAGTCTTATATTTGCAGCTCCATTAGGAATTATTTTAGGATATACAAAACAGAAAAGTTTGAAAACTTGTGCTCTAGGGTCTTACAGTCTAGACATTAGGCACTTGGTAGTATGTGGAAGAAGGACAAACAAGGAAACTGGGGGAAAAAGGATGCAACTGGAGGGAGTAAGATCCAGTAATTTCTCACATTAGAAGTGGACATCTCAGTGATCTTGTCAAAGGGGTTGTGTTTTATCTCATGAAAAAATATATGTAGCTTATTCTGCGTCCTTTTAAAACAATTAATTTCTAATAAGGTTAGAATGTGCTGTGATAAAGTAGACTGTTGATTTTAGGGGTGCATTCACTCTTTTTTAAAAAATAACTGTGTGCTTGAATCAGAACCATTTACCCACTTAATTAGTAGATCTCCCTGCCCCCTAAGGTATAAGAACAAACACATATATTCCTAGGAGTTTCAGGGCTGGGGTTCTTCTTTTCCTCATCCATAAGTGTGGGGTTTTTACTGAAATTGCAGATGTTGACATGGATGGCATTATTATTATTATTGTTGTTATTATCGTTATTGTTGTTGTTATTGTTATTAATAACCTAAAAAGCAAACCAAAATACTTAAGCAGAAAAATATCTATGCAGAGAAAATGTTCCATATGCCAGTGTATAAATAGATCTGGCAGAGAACATAACAATAGCTCTGCTTCTGCTCTCTCAGAGCTGGGCTGATCCTGATAAAAACAACGGGTGACTGTTTCTTGCTGTCTTTCACTGTAGATGAGAGGGAGGCATTGTAATGGTACTGCCTATTAAGGAGGATGTAACCCAGTGAGGTAAACAGTAATTATACAACAGGAAGAACAGACTGGGTAGGTTTGAACATGTTCACAAATAGGTTGTCTCTGTTGGAAAGCAGTGGCGAGTGCTGCCTCTGCCCCCCAAATACTTGCATGGAAGCACAGAGTGCTTTATCACTGCAAGTGGTCGCTGCCCTGTGCTGTGCTGTTAATTCCAGAATTACCACTTTCTGTGAGCAATGTCTGTAGGAACCATATCCTTGCTCGATACCCCAATAGTTGGATGTTTTGATGTTGAATTGCCTTGCAGCTGCTGCCTAAAGGTTGCATGGCCTGCCTAGCAATAGTGAACTTTTATTAAAGGCAGCACACCTGCACTAGTGAGGGCAGGGAAAAAATACAGTCATTAGCACTGGCAACAATTTACTTGTTGACCATGGTCCCCAGCACAAATGTAATTCTGTGCTTTGCTATTTTGCTTCCCTATTTTGAGAGGTTGTGTGGCCTAAAGGCTTAAAATAACGAGCAAATATCACTTACCTGCTTTCCCTGCCCTGTACAGTGGAGATGCCGATACTAGCTGTCCATTACCGAACTCAGGCAGAATAAATTAGTTCATATTAGCACAGTTCTTTGAAACCATGCTTGAACCTGCTTACTGTTGAGAATCTTTATCCCAAAAAGCAAAAGGAGCCCACTCCTTCATAGATCCAGAGAGGCATGAGGAGCTCTAGATTCATGGTGCCATCAGCAACATCCCTCAGCTAACCTGGTTAATCAGAGAGGACCTCGGATCCTGGATGATGGGTGCTCAAATAAAGGATGCACAGAAAAAAGAGTATTCATCAAAGAGATCTTCCAAATTCACTGCACTGAGGGATGAGGTAGAATAAATTTTGTAACAGACAAAAAGGGAGTAAGTGTTCAGGCCACAAGCACAAAACATCCCACGTCCATGTTCATCATACAGTATAAGAGGAGCTGAAGCTGCTCTGTGACCTCCGAACCAAGGTAGCTCAAAAGGTGCAAGTTAGCTGATCACTGTAAAAAAAAAGAGGGCAAACACACTTCACTTTTAGCTTAAGCTAATGGGTATTTTCTTTCTCCTGGAAACAAATTATATCAAAATAGCAACTGTTCTTGATCCTTTTTTTGTGTGTGTGTATGTGTGTGTGTGTGTTGGGTATTAATTACCTATATCCTAGGAGTCAAGAACAAAGATAATATATTTTCATTTTGTGGTAATAACTCTGATTATACCATGCAGAGGACCATGCAACAGGCAGTATTTATATGATTTCGTGAAGACAAATATTTATCTTCCATAGAGGTGTTGTGGCTCAGCAGATCATATGCTCATTACAAAGATCATATCTGGGATCCTTTCTCAATCTATCATTTTACCTGTTGCAGAATTGGAGTGTGGCTCTAAGCTGTACTTTCTTACCTGTTGAAGAGTGAAGTCCTAACACACATTTCTTTTTATACCCATCTGAGGATAGATCATGGTAAGAATTACTAAAGCTCTTCAGTTCTTCACCTCTTGTTTTTACTCTCCTTACTTTTAACGGCCAGAGTCTCCCATTTAGATCCAATGGAAGTCTTGTGTGAAAAATATATTTTTTTCTGTTTTATTGAAGTACATGTTTATTTGTGTGTGTTTTCAAGGTGGATTCTTTTGGGGACATAAATCTTTCTGGTCACTGCTGGTTAGGGAGAAAGACCCTTCCTTCATCCTCCTCCTGAAAGGCTGACATCTTAGATTCAC
Organism: Astur gentilis; assembly: GCF_929443795.1. Classification (NCBI taxonomy): domain Eukaryota; kingdom Metazoa; phylum Chordata; class Aves; order Accipitriformes; family Accipitridae; genus Astur; species Astur gentilis. The sequence goes on from NC_064897.1 coordinate 19,867,186, forward strand.
AAATCGATGTTTTGACACAGTTCTCTCAGAATAAAAAACTTTTTTCAGTGTTCTTGTCTTTACAGTGCAGAAAAACCACAACTTTTGAAACACTGATGGGTGTTACCAAATGAAATTGGCATTCTACAGCCAGCTCTAATTTCCACAGTAGGTTCACACATGACTTAGTCCTTTGTGAATTCATCTAACTAACTGTGACTCGCTATGTAGCCATCATTCCATGAGCTGCCACACACCGTTAGTATGTCCTCAAATGGCTTCAGTGCTATTTACCTCCAAAAATTTTGTCCACGAAAAAAGGTAACCTGTAGTCCAGATTATTTTTCCAATCAGAAATCCTGGAAAAGCAGCACAGTCTAATAATAACCTTAGTTTTGCCAGATTTAAACATATTAGCAAGGAAATTCTATTAAAACCAATAGTAAACAAACAGGGATTAGTGAATCCAGCCACTCTTCTGCTCATGGTCATGTCTACTGAAAAAAATCAAGTGTCCTACCCAAAGTCTGGACACTCTTAGCCCAGGGGTCTAAAGTATAGCAGACATCTAGAGGTCAGAAGTTCCTCATCACAGTGTGGGAACTATGCCTGGTTACTGATGTGGTTTAACCCTGGCAGGCAGCTAAGCAGCACGCAGCCTCTTGCTCATTCCCCCCACCAGTGGGATGGGAGAGAGAATCAGAAGGATAAAAGTGAGAAAACTCTTGGGTTGAGATAAAGGCAGTTTAATAAGAAAGAAAAACCCAACCAAACCAACAACAAAACCCAAAACCCTCAAGAAAAACAAGTAATGCAAAAAAACCCGATCGCTCACGGCCACCCAACCGATGCCCAGCCCAGCCCCAAGCAACAGCAGCCCTGGCAAACTTCCCCTGCCCCTGTATTTATTACTGAGCACAACACCACATGCTATGGAATATCCCTTTGATCAGTTGGAGTCAACTGTCCCAGCTGTGTTGTCTCTCAACTTCTTGCCCACCCTCAGCCTACTCGCTGGTGCAACAGAGTGAAAAGTAGAAAAGTCCTTGATGCTGTGTAAGCATTGCTCAGCAATAGCTGAAACATCAGTGTGTTATCAACATTGTTGTCATCACAAATCCAAAACACCACCACATGAGCTACTATGAAGAAAATTGACTCTACCCCAGCTAAAACCAATACAGCTAGCTACCAACAATGTGGACAGAAACTGATCCGCAAAAAGCCCCAAATCTCCTTGCCCATAGACACACACAGAGGCTGAAACTTAATCTAGTCGTATATAAATGGCCAGAAAGTTTGAACACAAAGGGTCATTCTTCATCTGGATTCTTATTAGTCAATTCATGCTGTTGTCTGCTGACTGAGCTATCTTTTATGAATCTTAGGTCTTAAACCTCTACAGGAAGACCCATGTACCTGGCTCAGGGCTGTGGAGTCAACAAGTTAAAGTGGTACAAACTAGTTCATTTTGCAGGACTAGATCTAGCTGCTTATCCTTCAAAGGCCCAGAGGATGGCTTGGGATGATGAAAAGAGAGTTTCTCTTGTGTATATGTTTTCCTGTTTATTATTGTTGCTTGGAAGTGAAGAGATTTTGGTCTTTGTTTTCCAGCACGTCTTGTTTAGGCTCAATTCGGATAACAGTTTGTACAAAAAACTGGGATTGATATAAGGAACACTTTTCTAGGTATTGCCATTTTCTTTTCATAAAATCATGCTGAGTGTAGACCAGAAGTGGAAATGTCTGTCAGAAAGGCCCATTAGACAATAACATGAAGTCTGTAAAATATTCTGATGTTCACCAGTACATTAATACAGGGAAGACTCGGGGGGGGGGGGGGGGGGGGGGGGGATGTGAAGGGAAAAAAACCCACAATCAAAAAACCCCCCCCAAATCAAACCACCATAGTTCACAGATAAAAAAGTATGGAAATTTTCTGATGCATTTTTCTTTGATTTTAAAGAACAATCCAAACCACATCATCCATGTTTCTGGTTACTGGTGCAGTGGGTGGGCCCTAATTCAATGAAACACCGATACAGAGATGTAATATTAAGCACATGCTTGAATCTAACCCTATTTCATGAGTATTTAGGCACATAAATTTCAACTTTGTTGAATCGGAGACATGAGTAGGAGGAACAAATAACTCACCCATTAAATGAAATAGATATGTGCCTGGTTGCTGCTCTCTCAATAACTTGTGCTATAGCACCTTTTCCTCATGTACACTTCCACATGTTATTTGAAAGACTTTAATTAGTAATGTCTCATAACACTCCTTTGAGGGAGATAATCACTGTAGTGATTTTGCAGATTAGAAAAGGAAACCAAGACAAACTGTAGTCTATATTTTTGTTAAGTGCTTCAGTCTTTTAACAACTGACTTGAAATACCCAAGCCCTGATTCTCAGTGATAGCTGCTCTGCGGCAGTGATAACTCCTCATTTGGCACTTCAGCCAGTTCAGCCAGAGCAGCCTTGTGCTTGGAGCACAAGTGCTGTATACCTATACTTGAAGGAACTGTTTTGAAAACTGGCACTTAAGTGATTCATTAAAGCAATAATCCTGATTCCTGAGCTTGATCTTTAGTCCCTGATTTCCAGTTGAGAACATAGCATCCCTATTCAGGAAAGCAACCAAAGATCTTTTAACCTTTAAACCAACATTTTCATGCTGAACACTGGGCAATCACTTAGCTGTTTTCATGAACAGATTTTCTGATTACACCGTTGGGAATCACCATAGAACATCCCCAGGTGTTACAAAAGTTATCAATAAACACAGACCCCAGGTTTGTCATTCATATGGAAATAGGAATGAAAAAACCTCTCCCTCATGGTTTACAAAAGTAGCATTTTTACGCGGGTCAGTTGCTGTGCACAAATTCAGGTTAATGTTAGCTATAATATTTCAAAAGATATACACTGGGCTCAGCAGTTCAGGTAGTCAGGTATGGTCATTCCCTGAAGAGGCAAGTCAGGAGCAGAATATTAGCAGTTTCAGTATTTTATTGTTTGCACCAGGGAGTGACTTTTTCTAAAGTTTCTGAAAAACTTTGACATGTGAATATTCCAAGTGGCTCATAATTAAATGCAACTAGATTTACTTCAACATGTTTGTCATTAATGTCAAAAAGGGTCTATCTATCTACTCTGGAGGAAAAAAAACATATTTTCTTCTTTCTAGAGGGCTTATACAAAGTTCCATAGCATCATCTGTTGGCTCTAAAAATGATGCAAGAAGGAATTGCTCTTAGCAAAGGCTATTCAGTTGTTGAAATGTGTGTGGTACAGTGAGGAAGAGTACAAATTGTAGTAATTTGATACTGGAGGTAGAAAGATGGTTTGATGAAAAGACACTGTTTTGACCTAGGAGAAGTCCACGCTGACAACTTGGAAGGTGAAAGAACTTATGAAAAAATTTTAGCTATTTCTCATTCTAAAGGTTCATACAGGAATCAGATACCAATGGGTCCAGATCTCCATTTCTGCATAAGATTGTCACATGTTGTGATCTATAGTCTTGCTGGCTCACCAAACAATACTAAAAGTGTGCCCGTAAGACACATTTCTAAAGTGTTCCAGAGCTCATTTGGTTTGCTGGCTGATCTTGGCCACGTGTGATTCATTGCTCTTAATAATCATTGCAGCAATGTAGAACTTCAGCTGACACCTTTCTCTTTCTAATTTAAAGGCTTATTAGAAAGGCTGCTTATACTTGATTTAATACCAGCTTGAGCTACAAGACTATTGTCATGTCTCCTCCAGAGAGTCTGTTCTTTTCCATGCAAAGCAATTCAGCCAATGTGCTACTGCACAAGAATATGAAAACAGGTAATTTTAAGATGTACAATATGTAAATACTGCCAGAGGGTCCATATATTCTATGTCTGCTGAGTCAAACTGCATCAGAAAATTTTGTTGTTGTTATTAGTAATATTGTCATTATTAAATATATCTTATTGACAGGAAATAACCAAAAATAATAGAAGGAAGCAAAAAAATGGCTTCTTACTGTCATGTTTCATAGTTGTATTTCACCCTTTCTAAGTGGGAATAATGCATAGTTTTCAACAAAGGACATAAGCAAATTCTCCAGGATGCTTAGGAATATACTTAAGTTCTTTCTGTGATGATAATGAAGACGAGGAAGGAAAAAAAAACACAGAAGAATTTTTAACTTTTATGGAAAGATATTATTGACTACAGTTCAAAGCAGCATCAGAAAAAAAAAAAAAAGAGTATTTCAGAGTAAAAAGGTGAGTTATGGGATATGTGACAGTATCTGTTACTAATCTTATCTTGATTCACAAACTGAAGGTTTAGAAGCTGTAAGTATATGGCTGGTATAAGTCAGTACAATTTCACTGCAACTACTACAAATAGGAAGGAGGGGAAGTCTAAGCAACTCCATTTGGTGGACTTTTTTTTTTTTCTTTCAAAGAATAAATAGATGAGAGAGGAATCATATAATAAAGGGAGTAAGAGAATTTAGCATTCGACCATTAGTAATAAGAGGGTTTACAAATTAGTTCTGACAAAGGGAGTCCCGTAGCACTTCAGAAGAGGACAGTGAATTGAGAAGGGGTTTTGTACTGGACTGGAAGTAATAGAAAAAGTGAAGAAAGTTGAATATATTTAACCAGTCTGGTGGCTAAACAACAGGACAGTGAATAAAGAACAGTGTTGATAAATACAAAGCAGTAGATGCTAAAGAAGAAAAAAAATATATGCTGATGTATTTTGCTGGAGTTTTTCAGTTAAACATCCCAGTGACACGGGTATAATTCCAGACAGAATAGCAAAGTTGTATTCAGAGTTCAGCTAAGTAAATAAAGCAGAAGGATCTTAAGCAATGAGGTTTACACTGATTAATGAAATAGCATTAGGCAATCATATTAGAACATTATACAAAACATCTAGGTGGTGTGGTTTCATCTAGAATAGTATCTGCTATCAAATGACCTTGTCTCAAGAAAGGTGCTCTAGAGGGGGATCAGAAAGGGAAAAAGAATCGCCGTGAAGCATGAAAAAACAGAGACCCTTGGCTAAACATAGGGTGAACAAAAAAGTACGGACTTCTTACTCTTAAAGAGCAGGGGCATAGGAAAGAATATGGAAAAAGTAAAGACCCAATGAATAATTCCAACATGGGAATTTGCTGTTCCAAGGTATGAAATTATTGTTCTTGCCATTCCAGACAAAAACAACCAACCAACCAACACCCCCCCCCCAAAAAAAAAACACAAAACAAAACGGGGGGGGGGGGGGGGGGCATCAGTCGAGGTGAAAGATATCAACCTTTTTTCACAAACTTAATTGAACTGTAAAACACATAATTACACTGTAGTTCTCAAAGTCAAGGATGACCTTGAGCTTGAAAACTTCACAAGGTTGAAAGAACAGGGCATTTCTAGACATACCAGCAATATCAAACAGTAGAAGGCACAACAAAACAAAACATGCAGGAGAATTTATGCAGCTGTAATTCTTTGTGATTAGGAGGAGTCTTCTTGTGTCTTCTCTATCCCTATGTCATGTGTAGGGGAGAAACTGTTTTGCTCGTTCTATAGAAAGACCCAATTCTGGCCATTGTTGGAGAAAGGCTGCTAAATTTGTCAGTCTACAGATTGGGAATTCTTTACACACAAAATACTTCAAAAGAAATTCCAGCTGTGAAGGAGAAGAAGTGAAAAGCTGCCAAGGGTCTAGCTGCCCTGGGAAAAATTTGTGTTTGAAATACCTCTTGGTCTTTCCCCAGCTAATTAAAATCAAAAGAAGTGTATGGCATGCCTGACACCTGCCTTCCTATGTCCACACACCATCCCTGTGTATAACGTGAGTGAAGTGGGTAGGCTTGCAGTGACTGAGGCTCTCTTTGGAAAAGTTCCACGGACACTTTTACAGTAACACATTTACTTAGAGCCCGTACTGGAAAGGGAGCTATCCATAGTCCCGAGCTTTGGGTTACTGTGTTCTTCAGTGTATATTAGAGCTTCTCTGACACTTTTAAAGGACACGATGAAATATTCCTCATTTCTACCCACTGACTCCAGCTAATGGGTATATGCAATGCACAGAAACAGCCTTCTCCAGCTTGCTGCAGGGAGTCATCTTCCAAGGAGTGCAGCATTAAAAACAACAGATACGACCTCAAAAAACATCACACCAGATGTGCAGCTAATTATTGGCTTGCATTTGCCTAAACAGCTGCAAACACCCATGCGGAGAGTTTCGAGCAGGGAAGACACAGAACACTCAATATGAGATCCTGTAAGCGTCTTCAATCTTTATTTCTAACAGGGTTCTTTTATATGATTTCTGTAACATATGTCTACTAGCCATTCTCTTATTGGTTACATGATAAAAAGGCTACACTCACCACTCACATACTGCACGTACTCGCGGTCACAAGCTACTTATTTTTACATTTCTTCAACCACAACTTCTCTTCACCAAGTTCCTTACTTTCGTCGCCGTCTTGTCTCAGCAGAAATCTTCTTGCTTGCACAGCACCTACACAGACTTGTGACCCTGTTCCATTAACCATTCCTCAACACACCCATGCGAGCAACGGTCGTATGTGCAAAGCGGGGGGGGGGCGCACACACGGACAGACGGACAGACGGACAGACGGACAGGCGCCCGGCGGCGGGCCGGCCGCTCTCCAGGGTGCTGCAGCCGGCGGCTCCCGCGGCTCTGCGCGTTGCAGGATTTTCCTATTTTCTCCCCATCAGAGACACTTCAGGCTACAAACCCTGAGTTTCCGGTCAAGGAGGGTCTGTGCTTCTGTCGTCAACGTCAAGTAAAACTTTTATGCGGTAGATAACCCACTCCACACACAGGCACACAATTTAGAGAGGATTTCACTCAACTCTCGGCCTTTTAAGAGCTTTGTGCCACAGCTGTAAAACATATCCTGTTAAAAACACAGTCGTGGGACTGCTTGCCCCCTTGTTAATGTTTTTTAACTCCCACATCACATAAATTGAGGCCAGATACTTCCTTCTTGTTTTCTTTCTCCTGAAAGTCACTTTTCTGTCTGTACTCAGAAGTATGTCTGACAGCCTTGAACACATGCTATACCGTCATTTTCAGCAGCTGTCTTTCCAAGCCTGGACCAAGGTGACATCAGTTCTCAGAAAATATATTTTGCAGATTGTTCTGACACTGTTTTCAGATCTGCCCACCTATATACTTACTTAGTCACCTGGGGCGCTGCAATATTTGCAAAGAGCAATTATTCCTACACACACAAAAAAGTGCAGAACTGCAATTTATAGGGCTGTATTGATAGGCAAACTACTTGCATCTTTACATTAAAAAGTGCCCCCTCAGCTTTGCTGTGCCTAGTGGGATGCTCCTCCAGATACTGTGTTTATCCGTAATAAAACAGTAGATTTTATTTTCCAGTTCGCCACCTAGCTGTTCTGCAAGAGAGGGGATCAGTTTGGCTTTGAAAATTAAACTCTGAGCCCCGTCTAAACCTGCTGGGAATTTCCATTTCATCAGTGTGGTCTGTTTTAAGTAATTCCTAGTATGTCAGGCTTTGAGATTCGAAGGGGCTACAGTAAAAAAACATGTCATCATGCAGGGGAAAAGTGAAAGAAAAGCTCGGTGATTTTCTGTTAGTAAGGCAGTGCTTAATGTTGCTGGTGGGTGAAAGCAAAGCACCTCCTTGCTATCTGTGCTGGAGGACTGAAAGGTTTCAACTGGGAAGAAGAAACCGAGATGTTCTTAGTTCCCTAGCCCTAATGAGATCCAAGCTGTGATGTGTCAATGTTTCAGTATCTTCCCCTGGCAGATCTAACTGTGTTTTATAACGCTCCCTTGGACATACTGCTCTGGACACAGCTAAGTGCCCTTTTCTGTTAAAGGTTTGACCATCAGTTTATTAAACTCATTTAATTTCCTCTAGTAAGTGCCTATTAGCAATTTATTTGCATGGAGTCTGGCTCGCCGTTGCCTTGGTTTGGATTTGTTCCTTCCTTTCTTCTTGCTCTCGGCATTCCGCACCATCAGGATGATTTGCTGTTCTGTTGTCCCATTGTTTAACAGCCCTGTGCTGCTTGGGTCAAGTGCCTGTTTGCAGGCATCTCTTCTTCCACAGGGGGATTAGGGCTTCTCCCTGTTCTTCCCAGTCCTGTTGGCCTAAACTGATGGCAAAAACTCCAAGAGAAGAAGTGCTTCAAAGAAACATTGCTCTCGGAGCTACTTCTTTCCCCTGGGAGGTGACATGTCCACCTCCAGCAGGGACTGAGGACGGGACCAGACCTCCAAAGGGAAATGAAGCATTTCCATTTGCAGAGCTGGCTGTCTCCTGGGCTTGTTCTCTCAGTGCCCCAAGAAGGCTGTCTGCTGGCTGGGAAGTCAGTCGCCTAAGCCATGGCAAACAGGTTGGAAGGTAGCCGAGCCATTGGTACCTCCTCTGCCGGGCATCTGCACATCTAAGGGTGCACCTTCCCTCCTTCCCTCTTCATAGAAAACTTGGTAAATTGGAAACAACAAGCAAGGGGAGCCATGCTACTTCCCTTGGCCATCCTTATCTGTCTGGGGATAGAAAGAGGCTAACAGGAGGGAAGTTCTCATCTGCCCTGGCTCCAGGTAGACATGAGTGCCTCTGGGAGTGAGAGGGAAGCCAGCAGTGTCACCTGGGGTCTGCCCATTTCTCATAGCCCCTCTAACCCCAACCCTGTTGCAAGGGGGTGAAGCTGGGGGGGGGGGGGGGGGGAGCACTGAGGAAGGGGGAGTAGGTGCTGTGAGACCGTGGCAATGACCCACCCAGCCCCTCTGTAGCCTCCCTCGCCTTTGAGGGGACCTTGAGTCTCTGCAGATACCTCTGTGGCCCCCGGGTGCAAGGGAGGGCTGAATTGGAGAGGGACTGCACCCGCCTGAGTATAACAGAAAAGATCCCGTTGGAGGTGGTCCCCAGGGACACCCCCTCCTTCCTCTGCACCCCTCACCCACCCAAGCTATAGAAGTCTCGGGACAGGGTGCTCATCCTGCCGGAGCGCACCCCAAGGAGGCAGCTCCACGCCAGGGGGAAGGATCCATTTGGGAGATGGGTACCTAAAGGCAGGGACATGGCCCACAGCAAAGTCTCCCCAGGGATCACTTGGCATCACTGCACACGGATGCGACTTCTTTGGGAAATTTCCTCGCGGAAAGTTGCTTTCTCTGCCTCCCCTCCCCGGGATGTCCTCTTGGTCCCTCCGTGGAAGGGGAAGATCATCATTAGCCAATACCCGCTTCCTCATGCGCTTTCCTATTTTTCTGCGAGCGCTTTGTTCTGTGGTTTTACGACGGATTTATCTCTACAGCTGTTTAGCACACTGTAAATGACTCGGCTCCCCCGCCCTCCCTCCTCTTGCATGAGCGGGGGGAGAGGGGGGCGAATGCATTTTAAAGCTCAGGAGCAGCATTTTTTCCCCCTCGGGAGGTGTGTCTAGCACGTAGTGCTCTGAAGAGAGGAGCCGGTAGTAACAAATGCTCTGTCAAACTTAAAAGGCGCTGCTTACCACGGAGTCACCGGCTGCCACCGAGGTGTATCTGCTGACACTGAGAAGAGCAGGGCTGGGGAAGGCAGCGCTGCTCACACGAGTTTCGGTGGGGGCCGTGGGGGGAAATCTCCGCTCTCCCAAGGAAGGCTGAAGACAAGGCAAGGTGAAGGTGGGGGTCACACGGCCGGCTTTTCACCACCGGCTTTTTATTGCCGTGGGAGATCACGGGGGGGGGGGGGGGTGCTGGAATACGTACGAGAAGGGGAGATGCTCCCCGGCTTGGACGAGGTTTGCCCGGTGGAGAATGCCCCCCAACGGCGGAGGATGCCTCCCCCGGGCGGTCCGGGCTCTGCAGCCGTGAGAGCACCCGGCTCTGAGCAGCGTGGCATTGGGGAGCCCTCTGCAGCTGGGTAGAGGCGAGCCGAGCCCCGGGACAGGACGGCCGTGGGCTGCCAGGGTCACCCCGGGGCAGGACGGCCACCCCCTCCCTGCCCCTCGCTTTGGGAAAAGGCTGACTCGTGCTGGCCGTGATTGAACTCTAATTAAATCTCTGGAAATCAACGTGCACAATCAAACACTCGCGACGTCGCTGGGAGGGAAAAAAAATAACAACAACAATAATAATAATAATAATAATAATAATAATGGGAAGAGGAGGCGGGCATTGTCCCTTTTGAGGCTGCTGATCATTTTGATCAATGAATGTTAAAATATGTTAAGCGCCAAGGTCTCGGAGACAGCCGGTGGGAGGTGCAGGGGGTGGCCAGGGCTCGCTCTCGCCAAGGAAGGGTCAGCCAGGCTATGGGGCTGGTTGTCCCTGCCTGGGGGTGGCTGTGGCTGTGGCAGAGCAGGCCCACAGGACCACAACCAGCTCGTGGCTTTCTTTCAACCTCCAGGTGCCAAACCCCATCTGAGTTACCCGGATAGCTGTCTCCTAACTCTGCTGTGAAGCCCAGGCAAAATTTTCTGGGAGGAGGGCTAAGAAAACAAGGGACAGATGTCAGGTCCCAGCTGCCTTGATGCTCCCAAAGAGCTACAAGTGATCCAACCCTTAAACCCTGTGAAAGTGCTTTCAGGTGAAGAAACACAGACTTGTGAACACTGAAGCATGAGTACCTCCAAAATTCAGACGTCCCCACCTCCAAATTAGCCCTGCCACCCAAGGCAGGGGAAATACCCACCCCAGGGCCGAGCAGAGTATTTCCAGAGTCCTGCTGTCCTGAGGGTACATCACCCTCTTGGGGTTAAATCCACCCCTGAGATCCCTCCAGGAGCAATAGCTAAATATATTCGAGTAGTGTAGGCAGCTCCTCTGCCTGGGGTAAGCCCAGGCCAAGAAATACTTTCTGCAAACTGAAAGGGGTATTGGAGTGGAGAGGAAGGGGAGTGGTTGGGCTGTGGCTCTGTCGGCCCTTCAAGAAGAGAGATGGGGCAGGGGAGGCAGGGCAGGGAGCAGCCGGGGTCACCTTCATAAGGTGCACCTCTCTCCTCTTCGCTTCCACCCTATTATTCTTCGGACAAGAGATGAGATGGGTTCCCCTTTCCTGCTTCTCACCCTGACAGCCCCTATCCCAAGGGGAAAAGCGTCACTCCAGACCACAAACCTGTCCCGGTCCAGGAGAGAGACAAAGAAAGACAAAGCAAACCTAAAGATATTTATGTCTAGATTATTTCCATTGAACTGGCAAGTTCCCCTAAGCGAAGTAAATACTTCTCAGCCTAGTGACTATTAATTAAAGGAGAACGCTTTACACCCAAGGAGATTTAACTCTTGCTCGCAAAATGTATCTGTTCCTGCTAATTCATTTGTCATTGTGTCGGGTAACAGCTTTCCATTAATATTTCAGCACAATAATAAGTTTTAAAAACTAAACTGGATGTAGTGTAACATTTTTCCATAGTGCGTGGAGACTCCGATGACTGCAATAATCTAAAAGCAAGATCTCTTTCTCTCTTTCCCCTCCCGTACATCGCGTTAGACTTACAGCTATCATGGAACTGTGAAAAAAAGTAACCAGAAATAAAGAGCGTTGCCGGGAAAGATGGGGAATAGGTAATTGAAAAAAAAATAAAAAAAAAGGGTTCTGACGCGCAAATTGTAGATAAAGACTTCTGATGAGGAAGAGGGGAGTGTCTGATGAGGAAAAGGGGAGAGTGTGTTGAGAGATAACAAGAACCAGTAATTTCTATTCAGCAAAGCCACCAAATCAGAGAGCAGTGCTGATCTTATTGGAGGAGAGCCTTCAACAGCAACTAATCCTGTCATATTGAAAGAAAATTGTAAATGTTCTCTGCAGAAATTGCCTGCCCATTGCAGCTAATCGAGCCCACTTCACGCTCACGCCCCCCCACGCCCCCCCCACACCCCCCCTCGCCTCCGCAGGCGGGCAGCAAGGGACCCCACAGCCGCAGCACCCCAGCAAGGACATTCACCCGAGATGCTCACCTAAGGGGTCCCATTTCCCTCCCTCACCACCCCCCCACCCGCCCCCCGAAGGTAGCATCTTGCCCTCGTTTCCCCCGAAGCTCTGGGGGAAGTATGAATTATCACCAGCTCACTTCCGAGTCCCAGCTTCTGCTATTTTGAATTTCTCCAGTTTTGTCTAAACCGTTAAGCCAGTTTTGATAGCACTATCGCTCTATTTTTTTTTTTATTTTTTTTTTTAAACATATTTTTTTTAAAGCTCAACTTGGCCGAACCGAAGCAGAGACTCCCAAGGGCCAGGGCCACGGAGGGGGTGCGTGTATATGCGTGTGCCTTTGCGTGTGGGAGGGAGAGAGCGAGGGAGGGAGCCACAAAAACTCCACCAGCCCGGACAATGCCACCTCTTGCTTAAAGCCTCCAAACTGTTAATCCTTTCCCCCCATGATCACGGTACCAAGTAATCTGTCTTTCCCCCACCCCAACCCCCCTCCTCCCTCCCTCCTCTCGGAAGATATGGAAGAGAAAGATAACTGAGGGGCGCAGCCCGCATGCCTCTGCCGCCAGAGCCGGGGCCGCTCCGCAGCCGCCGCTCGCAAGGAGCCGCTCGCAAGCGGGATGGGATGCAACTTCTGCTAATTGGATCACAGGTAGGAAAGCTTTGGTTTTTACTAGCGTTTCCTCTCTCTCTCTCTTTTTTTAATTTCCTTTTTCTTGCCTTCTTTCCCCCCCCCCCCCCCCTTTTTCTTTCTCGTCCTCCACCCTCCGCCCCTTCTTCGCCGCACCTCAGATTTCATCCGCTGCTCTCCTAGGCAAGCTCCCACCAAGAAAATAATGTCCAAGAAACGAGCTTACGTTTTGCTTCCTAGCAGCAGGAGCAGAACAACACATAGGGAAACTTTTGCCAAAAGGGTCCACGGTGGTGCGGGTCACCGGGGAAAGGCAGCGAGAGGAGGGAAGGCAAAGCGATCGCCCCCAGCCCAGAGCCTTTCTCTGTTGAGTTACGGTTGCGATATTAACCCCAGAATCGAGTCTATCACGGTACAGCGGGGAAGGGGAGACGCAATAGCCTGATTTAGCGAAATCCTCACATTAGCCAAGCGCTGTCCACAGGCTGGTATTTTTTTCTATATAAATGCTGCATTCCCACACAGGGACATCCCCCGGACTACCTTTCCCAAATCCCTCTGTGACAGGTTCGTTGGCGACTCCTGCAAAATGTCACCGGCAGCCGGGAGCGAAGCCGTTCCCGGGGGAGCGGAGCTGGCTGGAGGGGGGGGGGGTGATCCCTGCCCTGTCGGGGACCATGCAGGGATGCGGGGTACGAGGGGAGGAGGCTTCCACCGTGTCGGTTCGGTCCCTCGCCCCCCCCCCCCCCCCCCCCGCCCCAGCATCCCTCCTGGGGAGCGCGCCTGCCCGGGGTCGGTGCCCATCACCGCTGCCTCAGGTCTCAGCTCCTGCCCCCGGGGAAGGGGAGCTCGGGGAGGGGGGGCCGCCGGAGGCAGGGGAGGTATGGGCTTGCCCCGGCTCTGTTTCTGGACCAGTTTTCCTGGGGCCGTGGCCCTGGGGTCCGGTCCCCGGTGCGGCCAGCGAGTCGGGTGCGGCGGGGGAGGATGCTCCAGGGTCGGGGCCGGCTCCCCCCGCTCCCCCGGCCCCACCGAGCCCCTGGCAGGGCAGAGCCGGTCCCGGCCGTGCCTCCGGGCTCCTTTTGCTCTCGCCCGTGCCGCCGCCGCGGGGTGCTTGTGGCCAGAAGGAGCGAGCTGATGCCTTGAGAGACAGCTCAGATCAAGGCGGGGGAGAAAAACCTCCTCCTAGAAACAGCTCCGGGCACCCAGGTCCTGGTGAACCCCCCCGGGTCCAGCCATTTGGAAGGCTGCGGAGGAGCAAAGTGCTTTCCGGGTCGCTTCTTCTCGGGCAAAAGTGGAGCCCGGCCATCTCTCCGGCTAGGGCCGCTCTTCGCTCGGCTCCTTCCCACCGCTCCGCAGCCCCCGCCGTTCTCGCCGGCTTCCCCGCCGCTGCCCCGGTGCCGGGGCGCTGCCCCGCCGGGGGAACAGGCGGGCTGGAAGCGGCCGTGGCCGGCTTCTCCCCTCCGCTCCTCTCCCCGCAAGGCAGCCGGGCCGAAGGGCCCTTCCCCAGCCGGCGAGGGGCTCCCGCAGGGCGGCTTTGCTTCCACAGCGCGACCCGCTGCCAGCTCCGAGGGGAAGCTGCCAGGGCTTGTAACTCGTTGCCACGGGCCCAGGGGTGAGCCCTTATCCCTTCGCAGGGGAAAGGACAAGGGACCCTTCCTCCCTTCCCCCTAAGATTGTTTTTTTCCTACTGTTTTCATGTGCTAAAGTTCCTTTAGGGTGAGGAGAGGTAGCGCTTTTTTTTCCAACTGGAAGAGGACACTGGGAAGGGGGTAATTCTTGTTGTAAATCTAGCCAGAGTAACATCTCCCCGTTTTTATGTGGCAGTCAGTGTGTTTGCTTGTCCCTGTCCCTTAAGGAAGATTTTCCCTTTACAGAAGGGAAAAAGGCAAGGGGAAAAAAAGGAGAAGGGCCAACCTCTGCTTGACAGACTGCTCTTGCAGTTTCGGGGGGAAAAACACCCCAAAAAACAAACAAAAAAAAGACCGACAATGAGGAAGGTTAATATGGGAGATCAGAAGTATGCACTCTGTCTGCTTTTATGGTATTGCATCGCCTGCAATCATAGCCCCTGTCTAAATACACACCAGCCTTGATCGTATGGTTTATGACACCAGCCGCTCTCGGTGACTCATCTATAAACCGCGTTAAGCTACACAGAGTACGCTCCCTCTCTCCTTTGGGCTCTTTTGGATTATAAGTTTTGTTGAACTTCCCCTCTGCGGGACCCCTGGACTGCAAAAGCAGCCCTGTTTGCTTTTGCATCACGAGAGCAAGAAGTGCAGTGGGCTCGCTGACTTGGTGAGCGTGTATCCCACTGAGCTGCCCACTCTGCCCGTGTCCGCAGCGCTCCGTGATTTCTGCATTGCAGTCCGCTTGGGAAAGGAGCTTAGGACATGGGGACGGGGGTCTAGGATGCCCCCAAGTTGCTTTGGACGGAGGGCAAAATAATAAAATGAGAGGTCATGCTCTTCTCCCATCCAAACCCAAGATTTTAAGTAATATCCTCTACCCAAAAGGTTGCAGCTCTGCAGCTGAGCAGAGTTTGGGGAGATCTGGACCATGCATGATCAGGAGTGTCCTGAGAAGGTGGAAGGGGCAGCAGCCGTGCAGTGCTGTGCCATCGCCCAGGAGGGAGACCAAGACACGGAAAGTGGGAAACTGAGGACATCAGTGAAAAATAGCATCTGTGAACAGAAGCGTATTTTTTTGCCTGCGTGTTCAGTCCCGTGCCCCACTGTCATTTTGGTTGTCACCTCTGGGCTGACGCCCTGTGTGTGTTTCATGGCTCTCAGTTGCTCTAAGTGCTTGGATCTGTTCAGCCCATCAGGCGTCTAATTCAATAGTCTTTTGAGGACATCTACTATGAAATTCCACACTGTTGTTGATTCAGTCCCAGGAGGTTACTCTGCCCCACTTCACTCCTGTAACCCACTCACCCATTCACCCAGATGTTCTCTTCTCCACTAATACCATGACCTACATGCAAAAGACTTATTTTCTGGTCCCGTTTCCATAGCAATGCAGCATGGGGAGCGCAGGCAAACCAGTAGAAATGAAGGAAATTCCCCTTCTGTGAAATCAAGACCTCTTTGAAAGTTGAGTTCAATTTAAGGGGAAGCAGGGCTCCGCGGAGAGTTGGATTTCCAGCCCAAAGCCCAGATCTCCGCGCCCTCTAGTGCCAGAGGCAGGCGAGGGAGAGCATCCCCGGGCACGGGGGACGAGAGGCTTGATAGCGAATTACAGGGGAGGGAGAGAAACAAGTGGTATGAGATAAGGACATTCCTCCCAGGGTCTGTTTCCAACCAGCTCTTCCCTCTTCTAAATCCCAAGTTGCAAAAAAAGGCAGGTGGGGTTCAGCTGATCCTGGTTCGGTCATTCAGGGGTTAACACTGCAGGTCCCGTGGGGTGGGTTAAACTACAGAGGAATAAATAGGAAGAAATTAGACCTGGGAAGCCCCCTCCACATCTGGCCATTTATTCACAAATTCTTGATCTCTCTGGCTTTAAGCATCTCAGCTTGCAGCAATTTGCAGCTGATTCTCAGAGATTTGAAGGCACAGAAGAGGATTTCTCACTTGTGAAAAAGCTGCCCTGACCTCCTGTGGGCTCTTTGGGTGGGTGGATGGGTGGGCAACAGTAATCAGGCTAAGGAAAGCTGAAGGGGCTTAGGTCCAGCTCATATGAATGACGGGGATAACTTTTTCACAAATGCTTGTAGTCTTAAATCTTAAAAAGCTTAAATTGTATGGTAATATTTCAAGCCCTGTTAAATCTGAGCTTGGATTCCCGTCTTTAAGAACCAGGCTGCGCAAATGACCAAGCACTAAGAACTGCTGTAACTAAATGAGACAATTAGCACACTCCCCACACACCACCCTACCCATCTTTTCCAGTTCCTATGTTTTGGCAAAGATAACTTTCAGTTTTGCCAGGGTCTCCGTGGTTTTTCCTGGGTCAGAGCTGCCCAAAAGATGCAGAGGTACTTACTTGCTTGTCCTCATCCCACCAGCTGAACGCCAACCGCCCGTGCCTAGCAGATTGCATTCCCTAGCCCTCCGTACCAAGTTGAGTAGGGATCTCTTGCTGACTTATCCCACTGCCTTCCTACATCTCCCTGATACAAGTGGGCAGAATTAAAAGATGAGGTCACCCCTGGAATTATATTAAAAGGCTGCATCCCCTTCCCATGGGCCCTGAGCTTGTTTTTATGTAAAAATGCTTGAGGCTGTGGAGCTGCCTGTCATTTTGGACTGTCTGTCCTACATTTAAAGCCGTATCATTACTTATATCTAACACCATCTATTCCCTGTAGAGAGATACGTATCAGTAGGTGTTCCAAAAAGACATCTCTCATATAACATGATTTTAAGTCCCAAAAGGATGGGACAGGGTGAAGTGAGTTTCCTCTCATTTCCACCAAGCACTTCCTAAAGAATGCTTACCAATGAAGCTAAGATATGCAATGGGATTTCAGTAGTCCGTATGCTTCATTTATTCATTTTTAAGAGTATGATAAGGACAAAATGAAACAGACCATTATTTAGGGCCAGCTGCTTTGCTGAAAGCCTTCTGCATGTTTTCTTTTGACTCCATGGGTTAGGTTCTGATCATAATTACATTTTTTCAAATCAGGGGTGACTTCACATACTTTAATTACTTCTGGTTTATTCTAGTGCAATTCGGATCAGAATTTGACTTTCACAGAAACATAGTAAGTGTTGTAATTAGAATATGCCAGTGTTTTGACAACTGTCCATGGAACAGCTCTGTTTCATTTGCCTCTGCCAAGTGTGATATGGGCATTGGGAATAGTATGGGGCACCTCTGACAGTGTTGATAATAAAGGTCTCTATAAGCAGCCACAACACAAATAGGTGAGACATTCTGTAAACCAGCATCTCCCAGGGTTTTCCTCAAGCTCTGAGTAAACTGTGGGCAGGTGTGGGTTTTTTTAGATTTTTGTTCTTTTTTTTTTTTTTCTTTTCTTTTTTTTTTTTTTTTTTTTGAGAAAGAGGTGGAACAAGACAAAAATATCTTCATAGATCTTTCTTCTGAATCATTGTGAAAATTAGTGTTGGAAACCAAGGAGATAAAATAAACCTAGTCATTTAAAAGAATTCTCTTCCTCAGTAATTTCTCTGGGTCAGGATTTTCAGGTAGTCTGAATATGTAAAGCTCTCTTGATTTCAGTGGAGATAGGATGATCTGCAAACTCTGAGCATCAGACCCTTCATTTTTATAATCCATTCCAGCATGTGAGAAATAAAAATTAGCAAAATCTGTCCACGGGAAACAGTAAGTTTCTGGTACAGCCCATAGCATTTTCATAGATTTCCTGAGAAATATTCTCTCAGCTTTGCAATGAATTACTGATGTCTATTTTATACTCATCTATCTCACATTTAGTCAATTAGAAAGCAGAGTGGTCATATATTAAAAATGATTCACAAATTTGTTCATGAATAATGGCAACAAGCTCATTCCACTATGATTTCTGAAGTCATTTAGTGCAAGCCGGTGACCAATGATTTATTCATGAAAACATTCATACATTTCAAAAGTTTCATGAACGTTAGCATGAATAATTAATGGAAATTGTGTTATTTGTTATCATTACTCATTATTTTCCTATTCAAAAAGGCATCAGTCACCCAGTTAAAGAACATTAGAACATAGTGATTGCAACATTGGATCGGGCAGGTGTTTTGTCTTGTCCAGCGTAGTGTCTCTATCGATGTCCCTCACCGCATGTTTGAGGCAGGTGCAGGGAGTGCTCCCCTGGATGTATGCACTGCCCTCAAGTAAAATGTTTTAACGCCCACCAGCTTGTGTTTGCTCGCTGCCCGGAGACCATTTCCAAATGAAGAGAGATGCCCGCCCTCCTCACCAAATGGAAACCTCTAGCGGTTCTAGACAAACTGCAGATACACTCACTGGCCAGATAAGCAGCTAATGCAGTTTTGCCCCCCAGTTAGTTCACTACCTAAGTGTTAGCATGAAGCAGTGAGTTCAGTAGGTTAATTACATATTTTCTTGGGAAAACCACACTCCAAGCAACCTTTGATCTATTTAAATCAGTTGCCTTTCAATGTTATTGCTACCTCTCTGTTATATGACGTGAAAAGGCCAACAGGAGCAGCCGGTTCATTGTATAGGTGCCATTCATTTACTCAGCCATGAACCCTCTTGTTCTTTTCTTCTCTCAGTTAGACAGTCCCAGGGTTCTCAGTCGCTTTGCACGTCTTAAAAACTACTAATTCTTCTATCTCCTTCTTTGGTGATGGATTGACCAATGTGGACACTGTTTTCCAGGTGAGGACTATTGGCTTATACAATAAAACTGTTCTCATTTTCACACCTTTAACTCCTTCTATGCACTAATGGAAATTTTGTTTTGTTTGTTGGGCTGGGTTTTTTTTTGACCGCTGCTGTAACTGAGCAGAATTTGCAACTGGGTTATCCGCAGTGATGTCAATAACCTTCCTTGAGTGGTCACGGCTGGTTTAGACTCCAGGAAGGTTTCTAAGTTTTTCACTCTACCTGTGATTGCTCTGCATCGGCCAACACTTATTTCCATTTGCAATCCGAATGCTATGTTCACCCAACTTAATTAGCATACTCCGAAATACTTCAGTCCTTATTCCCTTTTCCGAACAGCAATAACTTCAGTAAAGAAGTTATACGTGGCATAGAATCTTGGACAACCCAACTGTTAATCTTTTACAGTGAAAAATGATCATTCATGTGTAGTTCCTGCTTTCTCTCTCTTAAACAATTTCTAACTTGTAATAATAAACTACTTATTCTAAAAAGACTTAAATTCTTCAAAGGAACTTTGTTAAAGAATTTAAGAAGATAAATAAATATTTATATTTATATATATACATACTTATCAGGTTGTTTTTCTTGGTCTATTAGCTTGCTGCTTCAAAGAATATATAGAAAAGACAATATTTCTTTGAAAGAAACTAGGTTGGTTTGCTTTTTTTTCTCTCCTGTGTGTAATTCTAGTTTTTCTTAGTTTGAATCAATTTACCTGGAAGTGAAATAAGACTTTTCAATATATAATACCTAAGATCAATCCAGTGGCTGTCCTAAAGATAGGTATGCTAGCTGCTACCCTCCAGTCCTTCTGTAACGTATCTGACTTCAGCGACAGCTTCTGTATTTTTGCTATCAGCACAGCCACTTCATTTTAAAATGCTTTCCAAACCCTTGCATATATAACCATGAGGTCCTTGTGACAAGCTGCTATTTAGTTTATCAGTTTGTTCCAGTGTTTCCCCTTTCAATGTTTCACATTCTGACAGCTCGTGTCCTTCTTGTCTTGAAAAAAAATAGGTCTAGTGTGGATATTGGCACAGCATTATTTCTGGGAAAGATTTACCCAAATGAATCGTTCAGAACCTCTGCAAAGTCCTTTTGCTCATTAATTATTCCCATTACGCCCTGGATGTGCAGCAGATTCCATTGGTTCCTTCCTAAACGGGGTGAATTTAAGACCTTTCAGAAATGTCCTGCAGTTCTCCCCTCTGCCCCGTCGCCCCAAGCTCTTGTCAGTTAACGCACCCTTGGCCCTCTTCATTTACAGCTGACATTTTGTTTGTGTTTTATTGTAAATTCCCTCCCTTAGTCAGGGGTTTCACTGGAGCTGATGTGCCATTTCCTGAAAGGTGGTTGCTTGACTCAAACAACCTCCTGGACCTTAACATTTCACAATACTTTTTTTTTTTTCTACCTTGCCTTTCAGTTTGCTTACTGCATGATTTCACCGGATCGGAAACTGTCTGTTAATATACCTGTTGTTTTGAATCTATGGATTTACTTTCTTTTTCTTTCATTCTTTGCTTTTCTTCCCCCCCCCCCCCCCCCCCCCTTATTTTCTTTCTACCTTCAGTAGTTTTTAAGCAGTTCACGAATTATTAGCAGTTTTAACCTCATGGTTTTAATATAATAATAAGTTCATTACTATTCAGTGACTTGACTGTATCATTTCTTCAGCTACTTAAGACTAAGTTAAGAACATATACTGTTATGTTTTCCAGTTATTCTAGAAAACACCTAGAAATTGGGGGGGTTTAATCCCTTTGTACCAGTTGACCTACCAAAGTACAGGTGGGTGAAGTCACCCAGGATTACCACTTTATTAGACTTAGATACCTCTTTGATCTCTCTCCCTTTAAACCATTGAATATCCCAGACATTTCCTGGACTAAGTGTGCTATTGCTTTGTGCAAGCATCAGGATTTAATTAAAGAAGGATATTTTTATGCATAGCACACTGGACTGAGACCAAGAAGATCACGGATAAACTCCTGACCATGCCACCAGCCTCCTGCTTGATTTTTGACACAAAGCCTTTTGAAGTCAGAGAGAAACTCGTTACCTTTGGGTAGGTTTTGGCTTGGCATCCTGAGGTGGGGAGAGTAACTCTTCTTGGTCTCATGACAGTATTGTAAGGATTCACTCGCTCCAGTTTGTCAGGTATTGAAGTTCAGCTGTGATGCTGCCCCATGAAAACAGGAGCAGACAGACTCCATTCACAGGGGCTTTCTTTCCACTGGGATGTTGGAAAATTGAGCCTTTAGGAGCTGATTATCAGGAAAGTTTCTGTTCAGAACAGAGGATAAGCTAAAATGTTCAGCATCTATCGAACAAAAAGGTACCGAAGCTCCTAACTGCTCCGGATCTTGGTAAGGAGTAAAAGGAAAAAATGGCTAACAAGGCCAGGTTTACATGGACAAAAGTAGATTTCATAATCTGGTCTTATTTGAAAAAAAAAAATAAAAATGAAAGAAGAGAGAAATAAACTGAAGGTAATGTTTAACAACTGGATCTAGGTCTGTGGCTTTACTCAGTTCTGTGAGTTTTCGGCTTAGTCGATGTTAAGTACAGGTACAATTGCCAAAGTAGGGTTCACAATGCCGTGACCTTGCTCAGATCATATACTGCATCAGAGTTGGTCACAAAATTTATAAGGACCTGCTGGTTCTCCTTCTCCCCCCTGCCCCAACACTAATTTCTCATGTAAAACAGAGTTAGTGGACTCTGAGAACAGGGCACATGGGTGGAGCAAAGTCCGTGTGTGGACAGAGAGGGCACGCTTTTCTCCTCCACTATTACCTAGGGTTCTTGAGGACTTGCATTATCATTACTGTGGTAGATTAAGTGTAGTGCTTCACACTTCAGTTGATGCCAAGGCCAGATGATGTATTAAAAATGGTTGCCTCTGAGACTCACTTTCCTATATGTCCAGCAGCATTCTGCCATGGTAGGAAATTGAGTTTAATCCATTTTATACATAATATTGCATGACAGTAAATTAATATATGTGTGGAAAATGAAGGCAGATGAGGGCTGGCAGTGGGAACCTTGGGGAGGGTCTTGGTATGGAACATGCAGATGGACATGTGCTCCTCACTGAACTTTAGAACTGTTGCTCAACATGGATGTCGGGGGAAGAGTGGCTTTTAGGGGAAGGGGACTAGTCAGGGAGATGTCTTCTCTGCTCTTGTTTTTCCATGCTTAGGCTAAGCTGCAAACTGATCTCCTGATCCGTTACTGGCATCTTTCACCCACACTAATTTCACTTTTCTAGCAGTGTATTCTCAGCTGATGAAAGCTGTCAGAACAGGAGTGACATGAAAGGAGAGGCCATCACCAAACAAAGTGCTATATTTAACCTGGCAATCTTATGCCTTCTCAGGTCTGACCTTGAGCCCTAGCAGTGAGGATACAAACGGGGCATCTTGGTTACAAAGTTTCCTCCTTTAGCCAAACATAGAAGGCTCTTAAATATAAGGAAAAGCAGGGAAGAAGGAAGGTAATACAAATTACCCTTCTGCTTTTGACTTTTGTGATAGCCAGCACACTTCGCTGCCACTAGAAGGAAAGAATACATGAAGGGCTCACTGTTAAATTCTCATTATAAACGTCTGTTTGATGTCTGCAAGTCATTCTCACAGTTTTATCCACTGGGAGTAAGTGTAGGGATCTTTACTGAAAGGTTTTGACATCAGAAGCGGTTCCCTGTGAGGAATATCCTACTGTTATTAATCATTTTGCGATGTGATGCAGTAAAGAGAAAAAAACCCAAAAGTATACAGTTGGAAAGAAGCAAGGAAGGAAAAAGAAAGAAGATGAAGAAAACCATTTGGTCTGTCTCCTGTGAAGAAAGCTTGTAACTCTCTCTCTTCCTTTCTTTAGCAAAGAGAGTGAGACTGTATATCTCCTACTTTGAAGCACAGGGGAATGCAAAATATCTGGTTTAAAAAACGCAGATAACTCGAGTATTGCTGTTCTTTCGAATGACAAATTTGACAATTAATATTCCACTTTATTGTCTTTAATGCCTCTTAAAAATGGTGTGGGGTGTGGAAATGACACATAACTAAAAAGATGAGAAGCAATTTTCCTGTTACTTCTTTTGGAAAATAGTGACAAAGGCTGAATTCCTAGTTTCACCACAAATTGTTGACGTGGCCTCGGACAAACTCAGGAACATCCTGTACCTCAGCTTCTAAGATGGTAACTGTATAAAATAGCATTTGCATTCTCACATGCTTTGTCTGCCTTTCCTCTTTAGATTTTTAATTGTTTGGCAGCACTCCTGTAACAGTCTGCACAGGGGAACCTTACCTAAATTTGGGCATTCATAGAAAGAAATGAATGATACAGGATCTTTCAAACATTCAGTTGCTTTTTATTCCCTGTGAAAACTAGCTTATAACATGGACCTGATCTTTATTTTCTTTAGAGAGTAAGAGCCTTTCCATTCACCCCTGGGTGTTGCGGGTACAGGCAGCTGTACATGGGATACCTCTTAGCAGCCTCTACCTGGAGCGGGTCCGTGATAGATCTTCTTAAACCCTGAGAGCAGTTCTGCCATGCCAGTGCTGCAAGGGTACAGAGGAACTGGGAAAGGCACACGGGAAGGTGACAAAGATGGTGAGAATTACATGCTTTCCAGAGAGGAGATGTTCAATAGACTAGGACTCCTCACCCCAGAAATTATATGATATATGAGGAATACACATAGGTCTAAGCAACCTTGAAGAAAGGGAGAGGGTGAACAGGGGGCTATTTCATTTTTTTTCACAACATCAGACTCAGAGCTCTCAGGTGGATGTTAACAAGCATAAATTTAAAAAATCACTGTGTGGCTGAGCTGGGGCATTTAGTGCCCTATGATGTTTTGCTGATTCCGAAGGTATAAATGAGTAAAAAGTGATCAAACTAGACAGAATACTGCAAGAAAAACACTACAAAAAGCTTTGTGATGCAAATAAAGTCAGAGGGACCTCCCCATACCACCAATTGCTTCCACCTAAGAAATGTATGCTGAGGTGGTATCACTGTATGCTCATTCCCTTTGCTTGCTTTTTGCTACCGGCCACTTTTGAGAGAGGACAGTGGGCGAGCTGGCTTAGAGAGAGATGTTCTTGCACTCAGAGCCTCATTTGGAGTCACCAGCGTAGCCACCTTCTTTGGACAACGCCCAACCTGTTTTACTTTTGCTGCTCACCAGAAATTTGTGGTCCTTCTTGGCTAGGTGCTTATCAAAACAACCACAAGACACTTTGGAAAGCTGTTTAATTAAACCCTGACTCCCCAGAAAGAACTCCTACAAATAAATTCAAAGATTCTTTCTTTTATTTGTTCATTGTCACAGTTGGAGAGTTTTAATATACACTTGGTTTCCAAGCAGATCCCAAAGCCAGCCACAGAGCGTTCTCTCCTACCCCACTGTCTGAAACTCTGATAGAACAGCCTGAGATAACCTTGCAGGTGCATTTCTCTTTCAGCTTAATACTTTTGTGTTGTCTTTATAGGTATTCCCTTTACAGGGGAGCAGTGAGTTGAGAAACGGAAAATGTGGTCACAGCTCTGCCTTTAGTCTCCCTTCTCATTCAGTCTTCTACTTCCAACAAGCACACGCCAAAAAGGAGGAAGGGTATGACAGGCATTGAGAGAGACCTTTGCATCCCTGTAAATGTGACAAGAGAAAGCCTCCCTAGGCAGTTGCACATATACAATTTCTTACCTCATTAGAGCAGACCTGCCTCTCCCAAATTCCAAGAGAGAGTGGATTCCTTCTTCTTGCTTTTCACTTGAAAGCTCCAAAGTCACAGCTTTCTCAAAGCTCTGTACCATTTTGTGTGCAGTATCAGGATTTAGACAATAGCCTTTTAACTAGTGAGTCCTAGAAAAAACCAAGACCTTTACAGAATAGAAAACTAAAGCTGAACTTCTGATGAAGGAGATACTTCCTGAAGATGATCTCTGCTTTGCTGATGTCTTTTATGTCTGTAAGTGGTGGGACATGGGCTCATTGGAAAGCTCTGTAGGTCAGAGTTTTCCCGTTATGACCATGGTCCAGTGGGAGTCACACCACCATTCTTTCACCTGTGCAGAGTTGCTCTGTACTGCAACTACATGCCAATTTAAAGGCATGAACTTAAAGGTGAGTTGAAAAGTTTCGAAATGAGCAGAAGACAAGCTTTCTGTTTATTAAGAAACCCGCACAACAGCAGTGTTAAAATTACATTTCCAAGCTCATAGTAGCTGAGGCCCCCACGTTTTCTACTGAATAACTGCAAAGATGATTTCTGGGTGCTTTGTTTGTTTAAAAATCAACCTGTTAGTGTGCGTTCTTGACTATGGCTTTAGAAATCCAGGTTTAGGTATAATATTTTTAACTCTAAGCCAAAATCTTTAACAAGTCAAGCAAAATATATCTCAAGGAAAACGTGGGCTTGGTTCCATTCTGTCTGGAACCTAATTTCTTTCCTTGCTAACCACAAGGCTGTAAAAAGCTGCAGCTCTCCTTAGGCTACACTTCAAAGCTATTTTATACACATACAGATGACTGCAAAATACCAGAGGCAAAGGAGAGCCAGACCCCTACCACACAAATTAGCAATACATTATTTTCTGGAGGCAGTGTTTGTGGGTTTTAGAAAGCAGTGGGCAACTTTGCAGGTAGCTGATGGCAGGGCCCAGTGAGTTGGAATTGGAGTTTTTCTCCTGCCAAATATTTTAATGGCATTCTCCAAGTTATTCTGAAAAGTGAACAAGGGAAAGAGCCTAAGTTTGGTGACACAGATCCTTGCTTTGCCAAGGTTGGCTAGGCTGTTTAAGAGTTTAGTACTGCCTTTCACCTGTAAGTTATCAGTTTCCATGAGCTATCACCAGATCTGATTTTTTTTACTTTCTCCAATCCATTTCAGTCATTTGGTGATTTCCTCAACATATTTGGTGATGCATATGTAAACCAAATATACAGCATAAACCAATACATGAAATATGTTATACATGTTAGTGTAATAGAAATTCCCTCCCACTATGGCCGGTTTGCACAAATGATGTTGAGACAGGTTCACATGCATGAAGATTTATTAGTTTAGTCCATAGCTGATGGCCTACTTTGTCTCTAACTGTGAAAAACTGGGGAAAACATAAGCCAGGGAAAAATAAAACAGAGAGACAGAAGGGAAAAGGAGAGCTATCCCCATGGCACTCAGCTGGGAAGAAAAGCAACCAGAGTTTCCAGACCTTTCCTGCACATCCTCTGCTGTGCAGCAGCTGGTTCTGCCCATAATACTCTTCCCACAGGAACCATACTGTTTCCACCAGGACATGCTCAACCCCTCAGCTGGTTGTCACTGCTTACTGTCAGTGTTGTTTGGAGTATGCATTGGTTGGGGCAGGGGCTGCATGGCCAATTTCTTGTGTGCACATGAACTTTTATTGCATAAACCAAAAGCTATAACCAAAATGGAGCGAAAGTGGGGAAAAAAGGCTGATTCTCTCACTGGTGGTAATCACTGCCCATGAGAACCCAGCACAGAAAGTCTGTTGGGGTGTGCAGGTGCAAGGCTAGAAGAATAAGAAGCATAAGAATAACAGCACCGGAGCAGTGAGAGGAAAACACTGTCCCAGGGGCTCGGAAAACATTGCCCCAGCAGCCTGGAGGGGAGGGTACAGAGCTGTGAGGGAAAGGCAGGCTGCAAAGTTGCAGAGAGAAGGCTCTTAGCCACACAAACCAGCAACAGCGGTATTTTCCTAGTATAGGTAAGTGTGACAAGGTGATACAGTGGCACCCTAGAAGTCAAATGTGCCGCTCTTCAGGGACAGGCATTAATTAGCCCTGGCTGCTTTGGACAAAAGGTACAGTTTCGGAAGACTCACTCCGGCTGGAGGCTGGCTGAATCACCTTTTCCTTGTGTGATCTGGGGCACGGGCTGGCTGGCCACTTCTCTCTCAGAGAGGATCTTCCTGCTGGTGACCTGAATGAGAACCAACCTCTTCCCCTCACCCTCTTTTTTCCCCCATTATTTAAGCAACAGTTGAACCATCACGTTTCCCCACCGCAGGTCAGCACACAAGACCAGCTGAGGATGTGTTGATTCTGTGCTAAGGACGATAACATAACAAATACCTACAGCACAACAGCAGAGGAGAAATGCACCCTCTGTATTTCATTTTCTGGTACACTTTAGATGCTATGTTGAGTTTAACTCAACTGGGAGGAGCAGACTCCTGACTGCACATCTTAGTAGGCGAGTAACTCTCAATTTGACTTTTATTCCAGATAGGATAGATGGAACAAAGAAGAAGGTCTTCAGCCCTTTACTTCAGGGTAGGAGGAGGCTGTGCTTGAGCTTGTTTCCTAACCCTCAGGCACTGTTGTTACTGCAACACAACAATGAGAACAAGGAGAAAAACCCAGGAGTTCTCACCTATTTGGTTTTGGTTGGATTTTTTTGGTTTGTTTTTTTTGGGGAGGTTGTTTTGTTTTGTGTGTTGTTACTTATTTATTTATTTCACAAGAAGAGCTCCGTACCAAGATTTCATTTGTTGCACCTTATCGCTTCATAAACCAAGGAAGAAAACTAAAAGCACAACAGCCAGGAAGGAAGAAATTTTTTGCAGCTAAGCACATAGACATGGAAGAGTTAATAATAAAGGGGAATAATTTACTTATTTTGAAGGTTTATTAAGACCTCTTTGATAGGGTTCACACAATTTTATCTATTTTTGTTGCACTGACAAGCACCCCATGTCTTCAGCCCACTGTGCTCTGCCATGAAGCCAGTTCCTGCACTGCAGCATTAAGAAGTAATTATTACCCTTTACTGCGTAATGACTAGTTATTGCACAGGCCACGTAGAAGACTTCTGCAGTCAGCATGCCAACTCTCTCGTCTATCCTGCTGGAACCCACTCTGCTGGAACCATCGGCCACGGGGGGGGGGGGGCACGTTCAGGCCGTGCACATCCCGTTCTGACTTCACTGCATCCCGGACCCTAAAGAGCACACAGTCTCATCTAGTGTGTACAGGCAGAGGGATTTTAAAGACTGTTATCTCTTGGTCAGCCCCAGCTTCCCTGCCATGATCTGAGCGGATTAATATGTATCCTGAGTGCCAGACCTCTTGCTGCTCTACAGTGAACCCCTCTGGGTGCTTAAAGTGCAGCCTCAGAAGGAGCCTAATCCAGCCCTTGTCAGCTGGCAGCACGTTTCCTCTGACAGCAGAGCTTGGCAAGCTGGGGTTTGATGGGTGTTTAGGAGAGATGCATGAAAGGAGGGGGAGAGGTGCTAAAATGAGGCAGCATCTCACAGAGAACCCAGATGCACTTATTTTCTGGGGTAGTAGCCAAGGTGTCTTTCCAGTTACCTCCCAGTGCTGCTGCTAGGATCTTAACCTGGCTCTTGGTCCTTTTTTGGGGGGACAATTGCTTAGCTAGAAAGTGAGAGCACCACTGCCTTTGCTTTAAAGTGATGGGTACGTGCCAGTGGGGAGAAGGGAGAAGGGCTGCATGTCGTCTGCTCTCCCACTGTTCCCTGAACTCTGATGTGAATTGCACAGCGAGGAAAATGAGAGCTGGTCTTTGCTTAGATAAGCATTCTCGGAGCAAATTTACAAACTAATGACATAGCTGTTTGCATTCCTATAGGAAATAATGTACATGCCATCCCAGCTTTAGGTGCAGTCCTGTAGTCCTGCATGCTGAAGGGTGCAGAACCAGACCCTTTGTAGCTAGCCTAGCTCATGAATAGCTGGGATTTGATACGATATCCATATTTAATACTTTTTAAATTTTGTTCGCTGCTTGCTACAATTAGTACCTACAGCCCCTCAAGGGGAAAAGACAAAAAGTCTGCAAAAAACCACCACGTTCTCCACAACAGAGAAGATCATGTCATGCAGTTGCTCTTACTGTTATTTATACATAGATGATTATGCTGTCTGCCACACAGGGAGGAACGAAGGGCTTAATTGGAGAAATAATCTGAAAATAAAATCATTCTTTTCTTGGTGTTTCTTCAAAGAATAGATTTTGCCAATGTTGCTCTACATTTACTTTTTTTAAAAAAACATAATCTATCCATTCTGTAATTAAACATCTAACTGTAGGGAGCAATATTTTTCTGAAAACAAGTAAAAGATTCATTCTTTTATGGAAAGCAGCAGTCTGGTAACCAGAGCTGATGGGAGACAGTGAGCAAAGGATGGGGAGAGGAGAGAGGGAAGTTTCTTTCTTCGGTCTACATCCAGGAGACTGAAAGCAGAGG
Organism: Astur gentilis; assembly: GCF_929443795.1. Classification (NCBI taxonomy): domain Eukaryota; kingdom Metazoa; phylum Chordata; class Aves; order Accipitriformes; family Accipitridae; genus Astur; species Astur gentilis. Next base: position 19,896,299 of record NC_064897.1, read on the forward strand.
ACTCTCCCATTCAGTTTCTTCCTTTCTTATTACTCTCTCTTTCATACCCCTCTCCCTGCCACCATACACTTCTCACCATTCTTCATAAATAGACAGCCCAGACAGTCATCAAATGACATCATCTGCTGTTTAAGCCTTTGGGTTACATGATCACCTAAAAAGCCCCAGCCACACGTAGAGGTACTCTTTTTCTTGGTATTGCACGTCCACGGTAGGAGAGCATCGCTGTTCTGAACAGTTTGCAATCTGCCGCTTTTGGGGGGGTTGTCTGGGTGTTACCTCTGACCTCTCAGTCTGAGGAAGGGAAGGCAGGGCACTAAAAGTCGTCAAGCTATAGGTAAAGAATAGGTATGGGACAAACCCGCACAATTCTCTTATATTCCAGCCAGCTGCCCTCCCGGCTCAGCCTTGCCTGTGGTCGTTATAAGGTTGTGCCATTCTCCAGGGTAATGGTGAAGAAATGTGTTTGCAAGCAAGTCATCTGATCAGACTGGTGTGCTGGAGGGTGATGCCAATGCAAATTAGTTATTGTGGGGACATAATCCTGCATAGGCTTCTATGCAGGAAAATGGCTGTAGAGAATTGATTGCCATCAGCCTGAAAGATGTGAGAAAATTTTTTGGCTTTCAAGTAACCTCAAAGACAGTTGTGTGAAGATGGATTTTTCTGAGAACAGACACTCCCTCAGTCCTGAGTGACTGGACACTGGTCTCATCAGACAGCTGATGCTCGCTTTTGCTTTCAAATCACTGAAAATAAAATGACGTATGCTGAACAATCTGTTAATTGTCATTAATTTGTCCACTGGATATTTCCCCCCTATATTTTGAATTGTCCATCTGCAAGTGTGCTGGCTAAGCTTAGCTGTCTGATTAATAGTTTCAATGATCATATCAAAGCCAAAAGATTCTTCTAAGTTGTTCATGTTCAGCGTTGACAATTTGGTATTTTTTGCATGTGACTGTTCGTCTAACTCATGTGAGATAGCTTCCTACCTCTAATTTAATGACCTGATATTTATAAGCAGAAGCTGAAGGTGCTCTAGCTGGTGGGACAGGCACATAAGCTGGCCAGCAGCTGTTCCCTTTTGCTCTAAGAAGGGCTCAAGAGCAGTGTAGCTGAAGGGAGAGATACCAAACCACAAAAATCTTGGAGAAAAGATAAAACCAGAGGGGTGGCCTGGTCAGCAGGGGCTGTATTTTTTGTCCCTTTTCCCGCATCAGACAATTACTGTGAATCTCTGGTGGCTGACTCCATACCTCAGCTTGTTCTCAGTGATGGCTTGCAGCAGGATCTTTTGGTTCAATACCTCTGAACATAGTGCTGATATGTTACAGTTTAAGGCTAGAGGGGGCATTGTTTTGCATTGTCGATTTGTCCATTTAAAGAAAAGGTAAGTGCTTTTAAAGATGCAGTAAGGCCAAGTGCAGGTCCATACTGTGGCTATCTTTGGGACAACGGTGGGCAGTGCTAGAAATTACCTTTGGGGATGTTTTCATTGCTTACACCAGGACTGCCACCACACAGGATAGAAACTGTGCTGCATCTCCTCCACTCTGGCAGCAGCACAGGGTTCATTTCACTCAAAAAGTGCAAACTTGGCTGTGCACGTGTGTCCCAAGGGAAACTGTGTGATCCCAAGACAGATCTGGCTTCCCTGGGAAGTTAATTTCTGTTTTGTGGTTTCCTTCGCTTCAGCATCTTGCTGCTTCATCGTGCCTTTTCTTGAACGCTTTGGACCTGCAAAGCAAGCAAAGGTTTTCCAGTCTTACATTTCTGCTGGTTTAGCACTGCCTTTTTTTATACCACTTGCTGTCTCTTCTGCTCACTGTAGGACAGATGCTACTGCTCTTTTATTCACTTTGAGTAGTACACCACTGTTGACGAAATGCCCCAGAAATGTTTGCCATATCAACTGCTACATACCGTGAGTGATGGTCCCCAGGTCTGGCACAAAACGCTAATGGAATGAAATGGTATCCAGTCTGAGCAAAGACTGCAAAATCTTTCATGATCTCTCCCACCCACATCTCTTAGCACCTCTTCTCCCACACATACAACCTGTTCACACATGCTGAAAATACAGGGCAGCGCATTTGAAAATGTTTGCAAGGAACATTTTCCTCAGGGACTTTCATGCTGTTAGGCGGCAGACTATGGGCAGTTACTGGACTAAGCAATGTAAAGCGTTTTTAAGAAGCATTGGTCAGTCACGTGGAAGTAAGCACCACTTCCAGGTACATTAATTGTTATGTCTTCTATGATTAAAATTACTAGTGGTATCAGTTCTTATGTGCCTGGTTTTACATTGATTACCAAGTCAGACTTCAAAGAAGTATCCTTCCGATTAAGGCTGCTGATCGATGAGCAGACTGCATGATTTTCCCTTGAAGCATGAAATATAAATAATTACTATATGGTAGTATATATAATTACTGTACTCTTGGGTAGGGGCATCAGTGACCTCTGCCTACATGGAGATTCTTATGTTTCAAAACCATCTCAGACTCATAAAAGAACAACCAGAAAGAGCCTGGGTTATGCACAGGGCACCAGGGACCTGTAAATAGACAGAGAAGTGTCTCAGCTAGCCCAGTTAGAGAAATTCTATTTGAGATGTCACTTCTAAAGAGTCTGTCCTTCATTTGGTGCACTTTGTTAGCAAAGCAGAGCTTATAAAAATCTATTTCTCTGCATCAGAGTAAACAAAGGCAGAAGGAAGAATAAATGGCTTCTGTCTCCTATCATGTTCATGTCAAGGGGACCAGAACTCAGATGTCCCGACTCTGAATTCAGCACCACGCTCTTATTATTAGACCATCATTTTACAAGGAGGTTGGGGATGTTTTTCTTTTTTTTTTTTTTTTTTTCTTTCTTTTTTGGGGGGGCGGGGGGAGAATGGGAGGAGCTTGGTATTTGCTCATGTCAGCCAGGACTGAAGGAAAAATATTATGTGTAATTACAGAGCGAGACAGGCTAAAACGTCACCCATCAGAATCATTTAATCTCTGGTATTATTCTCTGTTCTTACTCACCCTCATGTCAGTGCTGCCTCTCCCTCCACCTCGAATCCCTAACTCCTCCTTCCTCTGACAGGATGTACAATAGGCAGAGCAGTATAAATCAAAGCCTAGAATCAGGAAAATTAGAATAGATTGGAAGTGCCAGTTCCTCAAGAAGGAAAAGAAAGAAACAAGACCACAGGAGATCAGAAGAGTGATTGCAGCTTCATTACAAGGGCCGTTGTACCATCAGAACAGGTTATTGCCTGTCACAAGCTGTTTTTATTTGCCAGCTCCTGACTGATTCAGAGCTTGATCTGAAATAAATACCACCTATCCACTTACTTTATAAATCTCCTCACTGTACTCACATTTAATATTTACAGGTCTTCACATTTTGCAAGTAAAACGTAATTTTATATTCATCGTATCTTTATTTTAAAGCAGTAGGAGACAGGTTGAGGGCTGCATAGGAGCTCTTACTGGTCCTTGCTGAGGTGGGACTGAGAGGGAATGAACTCAGCTGTGTCAAAAGGCAGGATGAACCGTGGTGGGACTTCCATGCAGTGCACTCTCAATGTAAATTGCTTCCTAAATCTGTGTCGGGTTCAGACATTAACAACAAATCATATGAGTGGTCAAAATACCCCAGTATTGAATTTTTAAAGATGTCTTTCATGGATTTACATAGCAGTTAAAAACCTCCAAACTTCTCAGCAATTCCATAAAATCAAGTTTTTGATAACAGAAGGGTTTCAACAGCATATCACTGGGAGTTTCAGATTTCAAGAGAGCAGTAAAAAAATACCTGGAGCAGAAAGAGGTAAATATGGTTGCTGCCTGAATGCTGGCTCTTTCTCTAAGAACCTTCATGGAGAGCAGATCTCCATACTGACTTTTGCTCTGGGCAAATAAAATAATAATAAAAAAATAATAAAAAAATCTCTTTAGGGTAAAGATTTTTTTTTTTTTTTTTTTCATTTTAAAACCTGTGTGTAAAACAATAACTGATCTTTATATTAGCAACACCTATAATTGTTAGACCTGCTACTTACACAGCCAACACAGTATACTCAGCCGTGTTATTTGGAAGTTGCATTTGGTCGTAACTGTAGCAACATTTGCAATATAACTCCAGAATTAGTGGGAAGGCTTATTCTCCCTCTGCTCTGTAAATAGCAAAGTGCTTCAGGTTATACTTTTTGAGTAGCTGCAGTCTTTAAAGCAGCCTCAGAGTCCTTCGCCTGGGGTAGAGTGGGTGTTTTGAAACCGTCACTCTCACAAGCGGTCCCTCAGATGTAGGTAGGAGATTTGCGTGAGTAACGGTGGTTTGTTTAAGCGAGGACTGCAGAATTGGACACCTTAACTGGGAATGAGGAGCTCTCTTTGCATGAACAGCAACTGTCTCCAAACAGTGAGGGAGTGATCCAGCTCTGATTTCCCACCAGGGTGTTGTAACTCTGTGGAGGAAGGCTGCTAATGACATGGCACAGGAATTATTATTTTTAGAAAATGAAGAATGTAAATGTACATGTACAAGCACGAGAAAATCTGCTAGTATTCAGTATTGGCTCACTGTAAAAGCTGGTAATGAACAAACTGGTTAGGTTAGCTATGCATCAGTGTCACGGCACTTCACCACTGCTGAAGTTCTGTCCCCTGGAGCCATTAATCATAATGTTTTTAGTACCTAGCGAGTCTTAGAAGACAAAATGTTCACTCCGTCTTTTCTAATAGGTTGTTTGAGACCAAAATGATCTTCTTTTGCTACTTTAATGAAGGGTCACAGTGTTGCTTTAGGTTGACATGTCATTGACTGGCTAATTATCCTGAATGGACCAGTCTAAGTTGAAAGCTTATGGCAGCAACTGGAGTCAAAAAAATTCATCAGGTTTGTTTCATGTACCTGTTTCTCGACTGAGATGTGTTTTTACTCTCTACATGGAATTGAAGAGTAAGATTTCAGCTATACTTACCTCTTCTGGATGTCCAGATTTAGGACTAAGTATTACCATTTCATTTCATTTTTTGACCCTTTCTCTTTATACTCCCTAATTAATTGTATAAGACTCTAAGCTGACACCACCGTTGCAAGGAGCTTCCCATTTCAGACTCAGCCTTTTTTTAAACACTCCACCTCTTTCATTTTCAGTCATTATAGTGTTTCTTTGTGCATTAAACTTCCTTATTAGTATATGTATTAGGGAATTACTGCTGACTCTCTTACCACTATTTTAGAGCAGAGGGGCTTTATTTCATTGCAGATATAGTAATTTCCTATGTATAAGCACTAGAAAACACCTAATAGGAGAGGAAGATAAAAAATAAACAGCTGAAACCACCAATAACTGCCATTTATTTGTATTTAAAAAAAAGAATGCCAAAAAATACAGGAACTCATGAAAGTTATTACTTTAGTATAATTACTAAAGACTTCTCAGTAAAATATTTCATATTCTATTAGCTAAAAATTCTAGTAGAAAATATCTGTGTTTTTTTTTTAAAAAAAAAAAAAAAAAAAAAAAAACCACAACAAAAAAACCACACCACAAAAAAAAAAAAACCCAAAACCTAATTGCTTCATTAGAAATTCAAAACAATGCATTCTCTCAGTTTTTGGTCAGCTCATTGAAACTGTTTACTTTTAATTTCTTCCATTTTAAAAGAAAATTTTAAAAACCTTGTTGATCTTTTTTTGCTTAATGTTTCTTTGAGACATGACAATGCCAGCTCAGCAGTGTGCAAGGTATATGTGGAGAAACCAAATACAATGCCAGACCAAATTAGTGGAGGCAAAGAAGAAGAGAATAAGGACATATATGCCTTAGAAGATAATGGTAATTTTATGAAAATATATTTGTTACTACAGTGATATAGCCTATTAAATGATAAGATCATGACCCAAAACCTTGATATTTTTCTTGCGTAAAGCAGAGCACATATTTTATTTGACTGGATACATTTACATTTGGACTGCCTTGCAATTTCTGGTACAATAGGTAATTTTATCTATTTTTTTTTATGAATAGGCTACTATGAGAATTTCTTAGAACAGACCGCATTGATTTGCTACAAATACACTTTCTGAACCTGAAAATACTTTCACATGTCTAACTTTGAACAGAAATACTTTTTTGTGCCTTCTGTTCATGTGTTTGGGCCAAGTGGGTATGTCCGAGTTTGAGTGTAACCCTTGTCCCATCTTTTCCTGTTGAAAGTCCTGCAGGGTGATTGCCTTTCTATCAATAACGCCATAAAACATAAGTACTTGTGTAGGATGAAGTATGGTCACAATTGTTTGCAATTGCTTAACTGTGTCAGGGCTTTGACTACCAGGCAATTGCATTGCAGGTTAATTTTCTTTAAATTGTCACCCGGTTCAGTTTTTTCACCACATGAAGACTTGGAGGAGGGAAGCCAGTGCTTTGGGGTTGGTATTTACTTCCAATAAGTTTTCACGTCCTGCATGAGCACTATCATGTATAGAAAGCTGCCACTTAAATTTAACCTTAAATAACCACTTAAATAACCACTTAAATAACCACTTAAATTTAAACAACATGCTCAACTGACATTCTGCAACGGGGTTCCTGCGGGTGATGAGTTTTGGACAGACGGACTAGTGAATACAGGAGAAAACAGAGGAATCTGGCAAACCACCACGTGCACCGAAGCTGGTAGGAGCGCGTGGGTGGGCAGGGGGTTGGCAGACTGAGAGACGTGTCCACCTTGGTGCAGGTATGAAAGTACGAGGAGCACTAGAGGTGTGGAGGGATTTGACAGTGCTGGAAAGTGGGATTTTGACCAACGGTCAGGGAGAAATGGGGCAAAATGAAACAAATTGCTGGCTTACACCAATACCAGCAGGAGCACATGCCATTGCAAAAGACGGACAGGACAGACCACAGAGCTGGAGAGAATAATGCTGAGACAATACTTTTTTGGCTAGCCAAAAGCCAAAGCCATCCCAATGGGGTGGGGAACGATAAAATCCTATTAATGACATTGCTGCTTTATGATTTCTCCTATCTCACAGGCTCTGGAATAGCAGGGGGGAGCAAGATGGAAGGTAGAGAGCCTGAAACAATCAACTCTGCTTCTTCAGGAAATAACTCAGTCTCAAAATCTATTTTCTGTTTGCAGCTGAAAGAAAATCATTATAGGATCTGGAGGAGGTCACCCATACATATATATAAAAAATTATACCTCTGCAAAAGTTACCTAGCTTACACTATTTTTAAAATATGATCCCAAACCAATTAATTATGCATCTCCATTCTGAGCTAAAATTAGTAACTGATACCTTTTTATTTTTATTGTATGCAAAAATGTACCAGAAAATAAATAAAAACATCAAAATGCTTCCTGGTATCTGGCCATAGAGAATGGGATTTAAAGATGAAGAAATGGTTTAAGAAGACAGTTTAAGGCAACCACTGTATCCCTCCAATAAAACCCAGGCAAACCAGTTGAGTGAGAAATGAATTATGCCAGCAAATTATGCTCATTTTTTTAGATAAATAGATTAGGGGTGGAACCATCCCAGCACTTTGGGCCAAACTCTGATTTACCTCTTAAACTATGTTTAGCTGTTAGTTGTTCTTTCTTCAGCTGTCTGCCTCCCTACCCCATTTTTCTTTAAACTAGCCTACATTTTTGGGTGGATATCACAAGGAGGTTGTATATGTTACCTAACTTACTAAAGTATGCTTTTTTTTTTCTTTCTTTCTTTTTAATTTCTTTTTTCTGTTACATTTCTGCTTTATGTTTCTTTTCCATCCTTCTTTTTCATTTTTCGGGAGCTTTTTTTTATGCTCACATGCAAGGATTTTTCCACCTTTTTCCTGCCTCTGCTTTCTCTTCTCCACTTTCCTTCTTCATATCTTATTCCCTATAGATGTACGTTCATCTGTAGTGATTTTGCAGAGTGAATGAGATGGCACAGTTCTGTCTTCTGATCCTTTGCAAGCTATGAGTGTCACAGAGGGAATCCTAAACCCAAGTGTAATAGCTAGGATTTGGTTCTCAAATCTGGGACTTGGATTTTATTTTACTTTTAATGTATACTCCTGAAAGTACAACACAAATTTAATTTTAATTTTCTGGCTCTTTTTTTTTTTTTTTTTTTTTTTTTTTTTACCAGCATTAAGGGTTTTAATATTCCAGCTCCTGTCACAGAGGGTGACTGAAACAGACCTATCCCAGGTTTATTTATATCTTGGTTTCCAGCAAAGCTGCACCAGCTCTGTACCTTACACCATGCCCTTCCATCAGAGCCACAGGCAGATGCTGGCAAAAAGAGTCCAGCCTCAAACCCATTGACATTCCTACGCTCCACAGTGCTTGGAGCAGGCTCACCCCAGCATTTGTACAGCAGAAGTCATGCTGCTGTGGCAGCTTCTGTCAGAGCACTTGCATTTGTATTTCTCTTAGAAATAGCTGGATACAAGAAGAGGGTAAGCAATCTGCCTCTGTCACGCTGTCAGCTACCAGGAACAGCAATTATTTCACAGGCATCAGATGCCAGAGGAACAATCTTTTCCTGCCTGCTCCCACCACCCTTACACCTGAAGAGAACAACCTACCAGCAGTGGCCACAATTGCAATAATATAATGAACACTAAATTAGACAGACTGGCAATTGCGGGCCAGAGGGACTTCAAAGGTCTTCTGCATTAAGCACTTCATAGTGAGCCCTGAAGAGTGCCAGCGCCTGGAAGAGAAGTAGGAGCATACGTGTGTCTGCTCCATTCCTGCCACCTTACCTTAGCAGAGTTTTTGAGTGCAGGGTATTTCCAGGCTCTCTGGACTGCCCAGGTGTGTTATACCCACCTGATGCTGCTTCTGCGAGTGTCTCAACGTTAGCCAGCTTAGATCAAGGACCTGACTGCTCAGACTGTGCTGCAGCATGGCTGGCAGAGGGTGATTTCTCCCCAGTCACGGTCTCCTGGGGTGAACAGGCATCTTTCAGCTGTAGAGATGGGAGAGAAATTCTCAAAGCCTAGACTGCTCTGGGAATAGAAGAGAACAAAAGCCTATTCTTTATGTGTTTATCTATTGTAATCTTCATGTTCTCTACAGCAAACGATAATTTTTCTATATATTTATAAGCAGATTTAAAACCAAACCAAAACAAAATGCACCAAGAAACCCTAGCTACTTACTCTTTCTTTCACCTTTCCTCTTCTCATTTTTATTCTGCATATGTGTATGTATGGATTTTCTTCAAGTTTTACTGAAGAAGCTCCTGGAAGGCTTAGGAGAAGTAAAAAGATTAATTTTAAAGCCCTGCTTGCTGTGCACTTAGTGGTGTTCTTCAGAAGGAGAATTTTCCTTGTTAATGCTAATGTTTGAATAAAAATCTTTTTGTCATCCATGGCTGCTTGCACTAGCATCCTTTTATCCAAGAACGGTGGGAACAAGTCTTCCAGTTTATCCTATTTAGGAAACTATTTAGGAAGTAGTTTGGTCTTTTGATTGGAGAAGGAAAATAGTTACAACATAACTGGGCAATATAAATACCTACATAGATTTACGGGGAGCCCTCTACTGAGGAGAATAGCTTTGCGGTATGTTGGGAAATTACCTGACAGCTGGTAAATGATGCTTCTGCGTGACAAGTTATCCTGCTATTTATTAAAGTAAAAAAGTCCAGAAAATGACTTAAAGCCTGAGATAGTAAAAGAAAAACACAACAGCAAGGATAATCAAAATACCTTTAAAGAGTCTTTTGTTCCAGGATATGACCATGCAGTTGCTTGCTGTCCATTACCCGCTTTCTGACAAGATGCAACGTATTTCATGATGCTGCTTAACCAACTCTGTGCAATGCAGCTCTTCTAGGAATTAACATGACAGTAGCAGAAGCAATGAACATCTGCTCTGGTTTTTGTGTTGGTGCACACTGAGCTGAGTTGCACTCTGAATTTCTCTCTGGTACCCTGTACCCTACCAGGCTGTTCTACTCAGTTACCTCTGATATGCACAGAAGCCTGTTCCAAAAATACCGTCTTTCTCAGGAACTTCAGTGGTCAGAGAGGAATCAGGTTTCCACCCATTTAACTGGGAAAAATCAGTTCCTCTAAAACAGTGTTTCAACTGGTAGGAAGAACAATCATCATTTTATGAAAGCAAAAAGTGATAAATGGCTCATCTTCCAGGTTTTTGTTCTGTTGTTCGTGGGTTTTTTTCTTTGTCCTGCAACACATCACAGCCCTTTAATGCAATTTTGTTTCATCCATTTTAATCAGTTTATCCTTTAACTATGACATTTCTCTGCCTGCCCGTCTTTTCCTTTCAGCTTTTAGACAAAATTATTACAAACTAGGAAAACCAAAACATACCAAACCAAAGTTGGATTTCCAATTAATTCTCCAAACAAGAATCTGTAAATGAGAACATCCTGCTGGAGATATTTCTGTGTTGAAAGAGCAACTTTTCCTTTAGTTAAATGTCTAATTTTCTGTTTAGTTTAGTCGGTACCATTAATGAGAAAAACGTTCATCGTACCCTACACATACATTTTTAATTTAATGCATTCTGTAGTAAGCAGCATATGATTTTTAGTGGGTAGGACTGCTGCCCCTTGGATTGTTCTTTCTTTCTCTTTGCACCTGTCATGAATGATGCGTAGCAGACTTATAGAAATTAGGAGCTTTCAGTCACTGGCAAAGCAGCACGCCTCCCTGAAAATAAATCTAATTTCCTGAGTTTGGCATTACAGCAGAATCACAAGGCTGTGACACAAGAGAGGGGTATGTGCTCTCTTACCTTTCTCTCGCTCTAACCAATTTCTTTCTGGCATCATAACTCTTTGCCCGGTTAAACAAACAAGCAAACAAACAAACACCAAAAGTAGCGTAAGAAACAAAACTCCAAAGCCGTTAATCAAAACCCTACTGTTAAAGCCACTTGCTTTTCAGGCAAGATCATGTCTTTCTATAAAAGGCAGTGTTGAATTCTTAATAGGTCAGGACCCTTGTGAAAACCCTGGTTGTTCCAAGACCACCGTTATGTTCCTCTGAAAACTTGTCCTCTACACGTGAGGAGTGATGTCCTACCTAAAACATAGTTGTGAAACACACTATAACAGTTTTATGAAAAAGGACTACTTCTGCCGGGCCAAAGTTTTTGCTAGCGTAATGGATAGAGCGCAGTTTGTTAAAATACCATGTAGCTATCTCAAATCTGAAGTTCAGCCTTTTAGTGTACAAAATGGTTTGTGCTGCGCTTGAGATTTTTCTATACATAGATGGCTCATTCTCCGGCATTAAGCAAATCACTAGCACATTGAGGAGTGAGCTGGCAAGGAGATAAAAGTCTTAATGCGAAAGATAATCTCTCCTGAAAATGCCAGGGACACCAGGGTGTTGTCCCATTTGATCAAGATTAAACATCCCGCGTTTCTCACAGCAGAAGCTAAACTCATCAAAGAAGCAAGTTCTTGTAACTGACCCCCAGCAGGCTATTTGTTTTCAATATGTAATGATACAGCTGATAGGAGTTTTTGTCAAAGAGTTGTCTGATTTAAGTCCCTAAAGGAAATGACTACCCATGGGCTGGGGTAGGATTGTCTCTTAGGTGCAAACAGGTAGTCTCTTATTTTGCAGACAAATTCCTCTAATGGCTGAAGCCTCTGATTTTCCTGTGGATAACTGTCAGGCTGGTAATATTTTAGAATACTGCCCTATGTAAAACTCTTCAGCATCCAAATTCTCTTCTCTCCTTTTATGGATACATCCGATAAGCAATTGTTTCACAATGTTGATGTCTTTAATTACACATCCCAGCTTGGATTAAATTATTTCAGACCTCTTTTTTCTCTTGGTTTCTGCCACAGTGTTGCCAGATAGCTGCTTGGTTTTATAAGACAATTAAAGCAATTGTAGTAAACCATTCACCATTTCAGTACTTGTTATAACTGTTTGATGGAAGAGGGCACGTGGCAGTATTTGGGGACAGGCAGTTTGCATGGTCAGTTGCTAAGATATTGGATAATGTCAAAATCATGTCTGAAATGATGGATTGTGCTGTCCCTTAAAAAGATTTTAGCTGCCTGTTGGTCTTTATTTGTCTTCAGAAAAATGCTGGCCCTTAGAAGAATCATTTCATTTTTGACATACTGCAAAAACTATATGACTCAGCAGAGTGAAATGCCCTCTAGACACAATATCCATCAGCAACTATTCATTAGTTCAATAGTACACAGTATACAATTCACATCAAATAAATTCTGCCTGGCTTTGCCCATTAGGTAGAAATCTCAGGTCACAAGCAGCTGTCATGGATGAAATCTTGCTTCCACAGAGGTCAAAGTAGATCTCGTTTTGCTTCTGGTGGTCACAAAAGTTAATCTTATGCCTTTGTGGATAGGTAGTATTAGACAACATCTTACTCCATATTATAACAAATCAGCAGAGACACCCCCCTATGGCTCCTAAGAGATAAAGGATTTTTTTAATCTTGTGAGAAGGCTGTGTCTTTTTAAAACAACTATCTGTCTTGATCAAGTTCCCCACAGAAATCAGTGGAAATTTTTTACTCAAGTAAGAGACCCAAGAGAGAGATTCCACCCTGGTAAAAAATTTACACAAATAGTAATCAATTTCTCTGACACCTCCCTCTGACTAGTAACTTTACATAGGCAGGAAAAGCCTTCACTTGGCAGGACATTCATCTTAGATGCATAACTTCCACTCAGGAACTTTCACTTCTGCAATGATTATCAAAAATTACTATCTAACCAGAGCTTTCATCTTGTCTGTGCTGCATTCCCTCATGTTACTAGCAATAATTACAGGAAAGTCTTCAGTAGTATTTTAGAAGCCTATGAGGCTGATTTTCTGAGATTTTGGGACTCTTTTGCTTTTGTAGCCTTAAGTTGGAGCTGTTAGAGCTCAACACTTCCAAAAAAATGTGTTAGATTCTCCATTATGTTTAGTCGGATGCTACTGAAAACAGTTTACATTTTCATGTTATCTATCTCCTTAAGGGAGTAATAAAATATATTACCAATTGATTGGACTTCAGTACAGTGAAAACTCCCCACTGCTTCACATTCAGTACACTTCTGGGCTGAAATGTGCCAGCTGGTTCAGAGTATTTAGCAGAATTACATCTTATCAGAGAATAAGAAATAGAGCATGGTATGCCATTGCAATGCCAGGTAGAATTTTAAATATTGGAATTTAATTACCCAAGTTGTATTAGGGTAGCAGTTCTCTATCTCCTTTAATCCAGCTCATTATCATTTGAGAGAAGATAGTTCCAAGTCAAGCACAATTGCTGGTAATTAACTGCTGGTGATACCAGTGGTCTCTGGAGGCAGTTTTATCCAGCCCTTGTAATGTTAAAAGAGAAAGACCCAAAACCAGAACTGTTTAAAGGAACAAGTGAGGCATAAAAGAAAATCTACTTTGAGGAATGTCTTTCACATAACTTCAAATCAATCACTGAAAGACTTTGCAATAACATACAGCTGAGGCCTAGTATTTTGCAGACAATAATATTTTGCAGCATTATAACAGTAAATCTGAAGTCTCTACTTGAGACTAAAAACCACTAACAGAATTAATGGGGTTTGGAAGGAATAGATGCTCTTAAAACTCCTCTTTGCCTTCTGAGGAGAGAGGAAATCACAGAGACTAGGTTACTTTTTGAGATCTGCAAAAGAGCTTTGTCCTCTTCTCCATAGCAGCAAATTCTATTTAATATTGGAGATGGACAGTGATCAGACAGCCAGCAGTTAATATGTATAATTAGGCCTGTGAAAGAAATCTTGGAGCAGATCCTCAGCCAGGATGTTTGACACAAGCAGAAACAAAATCTAAATATTTTCTGTATCCCATTCCCGGGAAAGAACATTTCAAGCTTTTTATTGGCACATTTATCAGTCTGCTCTGTTGCTGACAGTCAGGAAGTTCTTAAGAAACTTTCTCTGTTGGTGCACTGGAATTTACAGTTATAGTGATAATATCATAAGGGAGAGTAACTGAATGCAACATCAATTACCTTTCCACAGTACTACGGTATCTCGCTGTCAGTCATCACTGCAGCGTATTTGAGGTATAGGTTTACAGTCCTATAGGAGCAGTGAAGGAGGCAGGAGAGGTAAGTGAAAATGAAAAGATCATTGGAAGGTGGGGCTACAAATTTAATCTTAATCTGTCTTTCACCTTCCCTAGTATTTTATGGTGGCTCCCTATCCCCGTTCTTTAAAGATTTTCTCATGACAATTGCTTTAGTAAAACTTTGTTCAGATTCATGCTTGTTGGAAATGAAACAGAAAACAATAAATCTACAGTGCCATTACACAGTAAAGTGATCAAAGGGCTGCTGATGCCTTGTAGGAAACTTTCAGAAACACAGTCTTGTAATTTAGTTGATCTATCAGATACTGTGTCTTTTTCTTTTTTCCTTGCAGTTAGTTTCTGCCACATTTTTTCATTCTGAGCAGAGCTATTCTTCCCATCAGAGTCACATGTTTCTGTGGGCTTACTCAGCAGTAGTCCATATATTCCAATTGGGCTACTTGAAGAATAATGTCTTAGTAAGCAGGAATCCTATACATTTCTGTACAGCAACTCAGGAAGTAATGTACTCTTCGCTATATAAACTGACTATATGTCATCAACATAATTTGAATTACTGTGCATATGTTTGCTTGAAATGACTATTGGCAAGGGCATGAAAGCAAGGAATAAGAGTTCCTGGTTCTTTCTGCTTATATTCATTACTTGCCCCTGCTGTGACATCATAAGCATCTCTGCTGCAACTAAAGCTAATGACACAAACAGCCTTGTAATTTCAGATGAAGAGTAAGCAGCAAGAACAGGTACACTAAAAACCCTCATCTTCAGCTCATGTATTTTGTCTCTGAACAAATGTTCATTGCAATACATTGCAGAAGAGAACGCCAAACACATCCATTGTAGAAACCAGAAATTTCTTCAGAGCAAATACTTTCAAGACATTCACATGAGCCATCTTTATAAGGATGCATTGCAAGATGCAACAATAATTTCTTTGCCTTAAGTAGTATGTTCTTGATACAGTGTAGTTTTCAAAAC
This sequence comes from Astur gentilis, assembly GCF_929443795.1. Lineage (NCBI taxonomy): Eukaryota > Metazoa > Chordata > Aves > Accipitriformes > Accipitridae > Astur > Astur gentilis. The sequence continues at coordinate 19,911,369 of NC_064897.1, forward strand.
TAAATTGTCACTGGCATCTTTTTATATATTTTTAGAAATATGTATCATATATACCAATACTGTTAGATCCTGCTTTCTTGTAATGATAATGTAACATCCTTTTCTGCAGTTCTAGAAAAAGAGAGGATTAGAGAGTAACTTTCACTATGCTGTTGAACAGGACCCTAAATGGGGGTAAGATTTCATCTTAAGCTTTTCCTGAGTTATCCAGGCTTTTACAGAGTGAGCTGGCTGTGTGTTCTTTTTCCCTGTGGCAGGTTAGTGGGGCATGCATGAGGAGTCTTGTCTCTACATCTTCTCTACCTGCCAGGAAATGCTGACATGTGTTGTCATTATATATCAGTAGTGAATAATTACTGCCTTCTTCCCCCCAAAAATTAGAAGAAGATGATTCAGGTCACAGAAAAATGAATGGCCAACCTACTTGCCAACTTACAGGTATCAGGGCTTTTTAGTTCTTGCTTTTCTATGTGTAGCTGACTTGTTTGTGTACAGCTGCACAATTTATCCTAAGTCTACCTCTCAAGGTTTGCCTCTCCACTCATGTCTCCATAAACTCAGAAGATATCTGTGAGGCATGAAGTCTCCAGAAATTTCCACTTGGGGTGATTTTTTTTCTTTTTTTTTGCATTATCTTTCACTCATTAAAAAAAAAAGAACAAACAAACAAACAAAAAAACCACAAAAAAACCCCAAACACAGCTTAAACAGATTGCCTTTGCACAGGCACTGAAAAATTAAGAAACCTCAGCTGCGAATCAGTAGGGGAGATGAGTTCCAAAATAGATGCCTATTTGTTCAAAATGTCCTGCTATCGCTCCCCAGCGGAGCAAGCTAAAGACTCTAGCCAAGAGTGTATCATCACACAATTTAATCAACACATTGGTCAGCTGTCTGCATAAAGTAGTAATGTGGCATTTAGTCTTTCTGTGGACATCAGCATACCCATCTGTAAAATGAATAGTGTGTTGTAAAATTCATATAATACCTTGCAGGGGTTTTGTAAAGCTAAGCTAATTAATGTCAAGCAGTCAGCTGAAATTTGCTCTTTAAGTGAAATTAATTTATCTAAACCTTCACAGGAAGAAGATTTCTTAATACTTTTTCATAAAGCTCCTATGGCCATCATGCTGACCGTTTATTATTTATACATCAAAACCAAACCGTAGGAGAGAAATGGGCAAGCCAAAAAGCTTGAAAATAATAGCCATAGTTTGTAAAAGAGTTCTCATTAGGGTCACAAAAGTTAAGTATGGAGTCAGTGGAACCAAAGAACAGTTTATGACATTGTACTTGCATATCTGGTAATAGTAGGAAATTATATTGGAAGATCATCATCACTCTGCCATAGCAGAGTGGTCCAGAATCTGACCATCTTTGAGAAATACTGAGAAACCTCCTTCTTTTATAAAACTTTCTTGGCCAACCAAAAATACCTTTCATAATAATTTCTCACTTCCTTCACCATCCCTGCAAAATAGAGCAGTCACCCAAGAATCTTATTCAGAGATGATTAGGGTATGAAAGGAATCAGAGATTTTGTAATTCCTGTTGGGGGTCTCCACCTTGATACTCTAATTGACAGAGAAGCTACTGAGTATGGAGGGTGTAGAGTGACTGCCACTTAGCAAATGCTGAAATGAAAGGCACGCGTCACCTCTTGTCCATGTGTATAAACTGTACAATGGTGGAAAAGGGGTAGTGAAAGAAAGGAACTTGCCTGTCATAGAAGAAACGGTAAAGGATTCAGCAATTCCTGGACTGTTCGACGCACTGAGGATGAAGAGGAGCTCCCCCACCCACTGGAGGCAGTGCTATCTTCATAAGTTCATGGTTCGACACCATGGATCTCCAGGTGGGTCAAGATTATAGAGATACACCAACCTGGAGGACTCCATGCTGTCGAGCTGTTCATAAGCAGCGGAAGCCAATAAACTCTTCTCAGCCAGCAGGTTATTTTCCCTGTCTGCCTCTGGAGCTCTTCTGACTGCATTGTTTGCGCCCACTTTGGAGGAAATTACCCATGGAGAAAACCAAAAACCTTCCACAACTGCCAAGAAGGAGCAAACCGTCTCTCTGTTGGGGACTAAAGCACAATCAATACTGATACACAGCTAAGGAGGTTTCCAGGTTGTTACCAAGTGTGTGCATGTGCGTGCAGGTGTGTGTACTTGCTTCTGCAGTGGATTTTCTTACACCTTTCAGTGAATGCTGTAAATTTCCATTCATTGTCAAAGGGAGAGACTGAATGGGCAAATGATGTCCTCTGTGAAGCACTTAAAATACTATGTGGATAGCTATCTAAAGCAAAGAAGTCAGGCATGTTCTGAAAGGGTATGCCTACACTATCAAAAATCTATGGGTATGAGCCCATTCTCAAACCCACACCTGCCTTCCATCCACAACGATTACCTGCAGGGGTGTTAACAGCTCTGGATTTAGATTACTCTATGATCTTTCTGAGAGGAGAGCCTGAGCCCATTCCCAGCCTCTGCATGAACCCAAACTCTTGTTTAAGTGATATAGACAGACCAGGCTGCGGTGGGGCAGAGCATGTTATGCTCGCACAGCATCAGCAGATCTGTGAAGTACAGCTTTTTCCATGTATAGTGTGGACATTCGAGCTATAAATACCCGTGTGGATGGAAAGCTTTGAGGTCATGGGGAATGGCATCCTTACATCTGGTTTTGAGCCCTCTTTTCACCTGGAAGTGTAGACATACCTACAGAGGATCATGTCTTCTGCATGATAGTAAGTATTTATATGCATTGGGATAATTCAATATTGAGTCCTCTGTTGTTCACTTGGGTAAAGACAAGTCTTGTCATACTGAAAGAGGGGAATTACCTTGGAGCAGAAGACCGCTGCACAGGTCAAAGACCTTGGTGTTGTTGGGTCACTCACTTGTTGCATCTGAGGACACTAAGGCTCTTCAAGGAGGTTGACAATGAACCATTGTAAATCAGTTTTGCTCTCAGGATTTGTCAGTGGTAAAGCTTAGTCCATTGCTTACTGGACTTATTTATATTTTGTATTTACTATACAGGATTTCTATTTCAGGGTTGAGTAGGAGGTTGCAAGAGAATAGACTTGAGCAAGAACTCTATAAAGCAGGATGTATCCTTATGCATGCTGCATTGAACTGTAATTCAAATATATCTTGGCTGCCACTGTTGAGAAATTTAAAAGTGATGGAATTTTCACAGACCTCTTTTGCTTTCCATAAGGCTTTTCTCTTTTCTTTAGGGAAAAAAAAAAAAAAAAAAGAAAAGAAAAGAGAAAGAGAGAGAAAGAATTCTTTGGGGGATAAAATGACTTTTGGAGACAAAAAATGCATCTGTACTATACAGTATTGATTGTGATGTGGCTGTGAGTTACGTGGAATTACAAGCTCCCTTGCTCTCTGTTTCGCTAGGGCCGTTCCATGTGATATGAATTGATATAGGACCCACAGCTGAGTGGCCATTTGTTTTATCTTTTACCGGAGCCCTTAAAGCTGTTGGTAATGATTGGGAAGAGGAGGGAGCCGATAACCAGGGAGAGTGGATGCAGTGTGTTACTCACTTTCAAGTACCCTGTTAGCATAACTGCTGAGCTGACAGGGGGGAACAGCCCTCTCCAAAGCAATCCGCAGTAGTGCCACTTGCCAGCAGTGGACGGAGAGCAAGAAAGCACACGGGGTGTCATTTTTTTGCTGGTGATCTAATGTCATAAAAGAAACTTTTTGGATTCCAAAGTGGCCAGGAGTCACCAGATCGGTGTTACTAACCAAAATACTTTTAATTAGGAAGAAATGAATGGTCGCCCTTATTCAAAAGAGCTTTGTGGTGCAGTGTGTTAAATTCTGGCTGTGTGAATGGATTGTGCTCAAGCAGATCCCCGATGTCTTTGAAAATAATGTTCACCCAGTAATGTATCTTTCATTGTCCTCAAACTACTCCTGGAGCAGTGCGGGACCTTGCTGAGGCAGAGGGGCTCAGATCTGTCTGTACCCATCTGTCTAGACATGCCTGCAGAGAGTAGGGTGTAATCATTGTCCCTTTTTTCCCTTGCCTTCTGAAGAAGAAAATATATTCCTACTCCCTCAGGTTCCTTTAAGAAACTCTGTGCTAACTTTTATGGGTTTAGGGCGCTTTTTTTCCCTTATTTATGGTTTTTATTTTTAGACTGTGATTGGTGCTGAATTACAATACACCATGACAGCTGCTTATTCTCGTGTTATAGCTGTAGCTTTAACTCCAGTTGCTCTTTGTCTCATTGCAACAGTCTCTTAAAAATGCAAACATACTTAAAAAGTAGATCACATTTTGAACCAAAAGGAAAAAAATGACCGTTTTCATTGTTTATGAAATTTCATGGCATATGGATATTTGTTAGCAGGCTAAGTAGTTCCAGCTGGTGTATTTAGTTTGCAAAGTGTAAGGCGTACTGCAAACTGGCTAATCAAGTTGTCCTTTTCAACGTGCTGATTTTATATGGGTTATGAATCTATTCTTTCCATTCTGGTATGGCTGGATAAACAATGTAACAACTCTGAAACTGGTCCGTACAAAATTGGGTACAACAAACTTTGAAACTGATCCATCAGACTAATCCAGTTTAATATGGCAAGGGTGATGCTTATAAATCTGTTCAGCATAGTGCACCTCAATACAGTTCAGAATTGACTTTTTCCCTTCCCTCCTTTCATCATACACACATGGAAAGAAAAAGGAATAGAGACAAGTGAAGGAAATCTCATCTTCTAGCATGTAAGCTAATAGACAATAAGTTTTAAGTTACACCACCATCACCACAAAAAGGTTGCTGTCTCTCCTCACTAGAAGCACAAGCCACTTAACATATAGGACACTAGAAAGCAACACAGAAACCTTTACACAGCGTTAAGGTTTCATCTAGCATTATATGACTCCTTTGTGATCCCTTTCTACAAACATTAGGTATGGACTCAGCCTTGCTTCAGCTCTGGGAATCTCCCTACATCAGTCTTGCTGAAGATTGTCCCTCACGAAACATCTTTAAAAAGAAAACTTTTTGGTTGTTCTCAGTTCCTTCCAGATGTTCAAATGGTTTGATAGAGCAGAATGAGGATTAGAAACTTACTTTCTTTCAAAATATTAGATGCTATCATTACCTGATTCACAGAACTGGGATTTTAAGGGCGAAAAACCCCAAAAGAACAAACATATGACTCATGTTAAAATTACAGGATCTGGCAGCACTAGATTTTGCATCTGATTTATAGCATTTTTTTTTTTCCTACTGGATTATTATTCTCATTTTCAGAAAAAAAAAAAAACAACCTACCAAACAACCAAAACCATAAATAAAGATGAGTTCTCAGTACTGGATTCTTCTCCCAGCTGGAGTTGCTGAGATTAAAATTTTGTTTGTTGTTCAATATTACTTTATTGGATAAGGAAATTAGTGCTCTTTTGAAGGACTTCAGTAAGATGAAAGCCAGTTTTAAATAGGAACAGAACATATTCACAAGTTGGATTATTGCTCTGCCTTTCTTTCTATAGTTGCATGAAGGATGTAGCCATGTCATTGCTGTGTTTTCTACTCAGAGAGTAGAAACCATGACCATCACGCATGTTCCTTCCTACTCGTTATTACAGAGGTTGCTTCTTTGAGGGCTAGGTGACAGGAGAGGTCCTGCACAAAATTCCCAGCCTGAGCTAATATCAGGCTACTCATGCTTATACTGCTTGCTGCCTTCTTGAAGATGTACAGAGGGAGCTTTCTTGCTCCTCTACATCAAAGATCTTCATTATAGGCACTCATCAGCAGGTGCTTTTGATGGGCTGTGGTGAAGCAATGTCATTACCAATGAAGCAACACCAGAGCACAAGTCTACACAGTTAATGTAGCCTCAGTCTAAAGTGTGAAAAAGGCACTTCTTGATCTATATTATGTATGAGTCCTTGAAGATTTCTGCTTCATTTACTGACCAAACCAAGATTTTCTATTGTTAGCAATGCAGAGCTATTACAATCTGAAAGTATGAGCTGTGTTCTGTTCTGATGTATGCACCATCAGCAAAATTGTCAGCTATGTCTTAGTCACTGCACTTTTATTATAGGAGTTCTTACACATGAGGCTGGGTTTGCAGGGCTTGTAGACACTCAGATTGTGTTTTTACTTGTGCACTGAGCAAATATGGCATAGAAAACTACATAAGCCAGCAAACATGGACTAGAACCCTACTTGATACTTTTACAGTGTAGCTTTTGTGGTTACTACTGACCTTTGGAATGAGGGTTAAAAAAATCCCATTATTATTCTGTTTTGTTTCCAGAACTCCCTTCAATCTCATTTCCACCAACTGCGAGTTCTGTCTCACACATATAATGGAGAGAAGGAAATAATACCTTTAGCTTGAAAGCTTTCTAATCACAGGCTAGAGGATTGACATTTTACCTAACAATAGCCAAAGAAATCTATGTGCTTTAAGAGCCCTTGCTAAAGTCAAAGAAAATGAATAATAGCTTTACTATTTAGTAAGCACCAAGACTTTCATAACACAGTGTGGTGGGTTGACCTGGATGCCAGGTGCCCACCAAGTAACCCTATCACTCCCCTCCTCAGCAGGACAGGGAGGGGAGAAAATAAGATGGAAAAAAACCCTTGTGGGTCAAGGTGAATGCAGTTTAATAAAGCAAAAGCAAAGGCCACGCATTGAAGCAAAGGAAAACAAGAGATTTATTCTCTATTTCCCATCAGCACGTGATGTCCAGCCACTTCCCGGGAAGCAGGGCTTCAGTACACATAGTGGTTGCTCTGGAAAACAAAGGTCATAATAATGAATGCCACCCCCCCACGCCCCCCCCTTCTCCTCCTTTCTCTTAGCTTTTATTGCTGAGCAGATGTCATATGGTATGGAATATCCCTATCCCTTTGGTCAGTTTGGGTCAGCTGTCTTGCCTATGTCCCCTCCCAAGGTCTTGCCCACCCCCAGCCTACTGGTGAGGCAGGAATGTTGGAGAGACAGCTTTGATACTGCTCAGCAGTAGCCAAAACACTGGTGTGTTATCTACACCCTTCTAGCTACCAGTACAAAGCACACCACTACGAGGGGTGCTATGGGGAAAATTAACTCCCTCTCAGCCAGACCCAATACACACAGTTGTGATGGTGTCTCCTCTTTGTAGTGGGAAGCTCCACAAGTGAAATCTACTCAGTCCAGTGAGGTACTCCAGTTTAGTACTGAAGGTGGGATTCTTCCCAGTTAGGTTCCAAAGTCTACTTAGCAGTTGGGCTTCTAGTCTACAAGGTCTGGCTAGGGTTTCTTTATAGTAAAGAAACATCCCCTGGAGGCAATTAATTCTATCCTACAGTGGGGCCAAGGAAGAGGGGATGAATTCCCATCTAGAGGCATCTCTGTGTTGTCCTTTACTGTAGAGGGACCCCAGATAAGTAGCTTTGATAAGGTATATAACTTTCAGTACACTAAAATCAAGCAAACAGTATCCCACCAAAAGAAAAGGAAAATCACATCTAAGCCTGTTTTGCATGTTGTCTTCTCTTTCCAGCCCCAAACCCCAATGAACATTTGTTGCAACTGGAAAGCGGTAACTTCCCCCAGCCCTTGATATTAGGCTTATGATGAGGTATGAAGAGAAAGGAATAATGGGCAGAATATCCTAGTGACAGACATCTACTGATGTTTGTAGTACAATAAACAGTGGGTAATAACGGCAGCTCAGCTGCCAACAGACCAAAGTGTCCATCACGGTATTTTGCACAGCAATTTTGACGGTGAGATAAGAGACTTGAGCTCTGAACTGTGATCTATATGCTCCCGTTTGTCCTGTACACCCTCAGAAGCCCTTGGATCGGGTCAGGGTGCAGATGATAGCATGACTGCCTGGAGCTACACAGAGTGAGGAAATAACAGGGCATGCTTCCCTGCAACTTGATTAGGCTGTTGTTTCTAATGGACTATCCCTGCTGGCATCTGAATGTCTTCTTACTTCAGAATGCAATGGATTTGGATAGGAATGGAGAATATAACTGGTCTACCTCCAACAAACTCTTCTGCCTTAAAGATCTCTGGGCTTGCCTAACCAAGGGACATAGCAGACTGTTTTGTTAGGACTGAAATATGGGTTATAAGGGTGCTCTTTGCAAGCAGCTGTGAAGAGTCACTTGGATATTAACAGGAAGGAGTACCCTTTTAGATGATGAATGAGCCTTATGAGGACCAGCTGAGGGAACAGGGGTTGTTTAGTCTGGGGAAAAGGAGGCTGAGAGGAGACCTTATCACTCCCTACAACTACCTGAAAGGAGGTTATAATGAGGTGGGTACTGGTCTCTTCTATCAAATAACTAGTGATAGGATGAGAGGAAATGGCTTCAAGTTGTGCCAGGGGAGGTTTAGATTGCTTATTAGAAAAAATTTCCTTACTGAAATGGTTGTCATGCTTTGGAACAGACTGCCCAGGGAAGTGGTGGTGTCACCATCCCTAGAGGTATTCAAAAAGTGCATAGGCAAGGCACCTCACGACATGGTTTAGTGGGCATGGTGCTGTTGGGTTACAGTTGGACTCGATGATCTTAAGGATCTTTTCCAACCTAAACGATTCTATGATTCTATGAATATGGTTCCTAAGGAAGGCTTGTCCTGCCTAACTGCTTATATACTGAGCAGGAACTGGCTTCTAGGCAGAAAGTGAGGATGGTCAGCTGAAGCTGCTCTGTCTTCAGATAGGTTTGAGTGCTTCCGTAGCATATTGTCAAGGAGACAGGTATGTTGTGGTGGCATGCGGGATGTGCATCTTTCCCTTGGTACTTGAAAGAAGAGATTGTGCTTGTTCTTCTCCCTTGCCACCTTGTTTGTTGAGACTTTAGATTGTTCTGTGGGTTATTGGGAGCTTATTCATTGATTTCAGCAGGAGTTTTACCAACAGGGCAAGGTGTGTCTGTGAAGAACTTGTTATGCATTTGCACTGTGGCAAGCATTTTAGTAGCCTTTGCTTTTGAAAAGAAAATGTCTATGATCTGGGACCTTGAGCCTAGAACATATCCTAAACCCCAGGAAAATATTTGCTAAAACTCATTCCTAGCAAACTCGGTAAGATACAGAACAAGCTACTTCTGCATATTAGTTTTTTTCTAACAAATAAAGGTATGCCCAAAATTGCCATACCTAATTAATGGTGCCTCTAGAGGAGGATTCAAAGTTCCCAAGAAAATTTCACTGGTACTAGAAGCTGAACCAACATTCAGTTCCAGCTCAGCTCCAGCCAGCTTAATTCCCTGTACAACAAAGCTCCACAAATTATTTTCAGAAATAAGCAGATAACCAACGTTCCACTGAGATACTGCTGTCGGTGATCTTAGTTCCTCTTTCTAACCTAATGTTCTCTGTGCCTCTGAGATGCTTATTGTGAAAATTGATCTTCTGGAGAGGGAAGAAATGTTGTGGGATTTTTTTTACTTCTTTTTCTAACTCATGTTATTTTATAAAACTAAGACATGTTACAGTTACCTTTGCACTGTTTATCAGCTACGGTTATATTTACCTATATATAAAGCTCTCTGATGCGTCAAAGGATGTCTTTTCCCAGAAGAGAAACAAGATTTCAAGTTATTAAATGCCATATGAGGACTTTATTTTGGTCACATATTAATTTTAAAATTAATCCATCCAAGCAATATTTCAGGCAATGAAGTTTGGATTTCTAACTTTTTTTTTCTGATTCCAGACAAAAAACCAGTGAGTCATTTTCTCCCTTTTGAAATGTACAGATTTCAAAAAAATGCCATTGAATTGGGCCAGTAGTTTGTGTAGTACCATTTTTATCCCTTCCTTTGAATCAGCTAAATCTTTCCTCAGTCCTAAAATTTCAGACTGCCTTTTCTCCATGTGGTTTTAGGTTATCTCAAAATGAAATGCTGTAACACAAAATATTGAAGAATTACTAAAGCCTACAGAATGCTGCCTTCTGTATATCCTACAATAGGTGAGTTCCACGTTACAAAGCCAGACAGCTTTAAATTTATAGTGTAGTGACGTTCCATGCACTATCTTAATGTATGCATACTGATGGTTTCTGGAGTTTACAGTTTTTCTCCTGCTGTGAAGGATTGCTTTGCACTCCTAATTTTCCTGACAGCCTTTCCAAAATGGACATGTAGTTTAATGTAATGCCCAGCTGAATATGTTTTTAAATGTTCTGCCAGCAAAGGACTGAATCTTAAAAAACAAACATACTGGGGGGGTTTAGCTTTACTCTGAGATCACTCACCTTTGTTGTCATGCCCTGTAGCATTTTACAAGTATTGGAACTGGCTTTTGGTTTCAGATTCCAAAGATCTATGCAAGAAGTTTTACATTATTTCCTCTTACTCTTTGACCCATTGATTTTTTTATTTGATCTTGGCAAAAGTATTAAGGGAGTCCAGTAAAAGTACAAGTGACTTGATTTAGAAAACATGAATAGATAGATGCTTGTATTTTTAGATTGTATGTAAAGATAAATGACTGTAAGTAAAAATCACATTAAGTCAAAAGGCATTATATCTTTAGGCAGTCCTAATGTCAGAGTCTCAGCAACTGTTACGTGACACAGCTCCATTACAGTTGATAGAAGGACAATTTGCTGTAGCCAAGAAACTATCTCATAATATTTCCAGCAGCTCAGAAATGACAGGGAGCCCTGTGCAGAGAATTCTTCTTCCAATGACTGCAAGTCATTTAAGTTGCCTTCTAGAAGATGCATGCAAGTAACTTCCTCAAATTATGTCAATATGGATAAGAAACTTGATCATACCCACATCAGAAATATTTTTTTTGTTCTGTTCTCCTCATTTTTACAGCCACCACCACCATATCTGTAGGTCTTCTACCACTAGTTGCTCCAATTTATCCTTCCTGAGCTCGTTCTATGATTTTCTAGGAGGTGCATGTAGTTGGTGTTACATAGCTAAACTGAAATTATGAAAGAGATCTCTTTGCTTCTTCCCATATATTCACATGTTATATGAGAGAACTCCCTTCTTCATATGGAAGAATTACTATTTTTTATATAATTTAGCCCATTCTGATGTAGAATGGTATTGTTGTTCTGTGCACTCATAGACATTCACTGTACTAAAATCGTGTGTGAATTTGCTAGTCATCCTTGAGAATGCCAAACAAGCTCAATAAGGTAAAGTTGAAAATCACAATGAGTAAAAATGGAATAGAGCTATCAAACCACCCACTGGTGTATGCGTCTTCTCTTTCAGGGTTTTCCCGCAAGCATTTTAATGGTGTCATGATTAGACCTTTTAGAAATTGTACCAGTAGATGCTAAAGGGGACTCATGATGCTTTTACTCTTCCTCCCTGGAAGCAATATCAAGGATATCTTGATTATCCCTGATAGATACTTGCATAACCTGATGTTAAAAACCTCCATGGATGGAGATGCTACAGAACTCTTTTGGTACACTGATCTAGTGTTTAACTCTCCTTTTAGTTAGAACCTTTTCCTAATTAGGAACCAAAATCTCTTTTGCTGCAGGTCAAAGTAATTATTCCTTGTGTTATTGCTTATGAGTGTAGAGAACAGTTTCTCACCCTTTGAAACAGGCTTCTGAAATTCAAGCTTCTCTAGAATAAACAAATCCAATTCCCTCAATTTTCCCTCTATTGCACGATTTCTCAGCCTCTGATCAGTTTAATTGTACTGCCATGGACCCCTGATAATACATCTGTGCATTTCTGAAAGTGATGTGCTAAATAGAATGTAGTATTCCATCTGAATACTCATTATTGTAAGGTACTAGAATAATTATTTTCCTCAAGTTGCAGATTTACACATTCATTAATCAAATTTATATTTTCATAGCAATATTGCATATTGGCTCTTACTAGTATCCAGATCTTCTCCACAAGCACTTTATTCTCTATTTTGTTTGTCCATCTAATTTTCACTTCCTTTATGTAACACTTCATTCTTGCCTTCATTAAATTTTATTTGATTTTTTTTTTTTTTTTCAGTGTACTGGATCATTTGAATTTCTGATCCTTATTCTAGGTGCTTATCATTCTTACTTACATACTAATATCGGCAAAGTTTGTGAGTGATCAGTTCTCATTAACATACCCGGGGGTTTAGGGGGGAGAGATTGTAATCTTTGTGGAATCCTCTGTAGTTTGTCTCCACCTGACCCACTGAAAGAAATATGCTAGTTCATGTTCTGGTTTCATCACAGTGGTGTGGGAGGGCAACTGCTGCTTTTTGCTTCATAAATGACCTTTCTAAGGAAAGTGTTATATCACACTGTTATTTGGTATCTATATTGCAGTGCATTATACTATCTCATTAATGTTCCCCATTGCTCAGGCCTCTCTTAATATCTTATTTTTCTCATTTTCATTGCATATTTGTATTCTATTTTTCTTCAAACTTGACAATTGATATAGCTTTTCTCCTGCTCTGGTTCCCAACCTCCTGAGAACCCAACTCATGAAAATATTCCCTTGAAGAAAGTGTTTAAAAAGAGGTTTAATGGTAATCCTGAGTTTTAAGTCAAAATTACAGCATCAGATTTCATAGCTAAGGGGAAAATAACTCCTCCCCTCCTCTCTTTCCTGTGGTAAAGTGCAGTCAGGAGGACATATGAAAAAAAGAGGTGTCATTGTGCAATGTCTTTCATCAATATCCTGGCCACTGCCAGCTCTAGAGGTAAATTCCTAAAATTTGACCTGTAATTTTAAGTGTTTTCATGAATAAGTGACGGCTTAAGTGTTTTCCCACATCAGAGCTCAAGCCAATTTGTATTATATTTCCATCTCCTCTATTATTTCCTATAATATATTCACATTTTTTCATTTCTAAGCTGTTTATGTTTTTGTATTAATGAATAAGTTAAATAAAATTAAATCAAACAGCTCCCCAAGTAGCCACATTAGAGGATATCACTCCTCAGATCAAACATATCACAGAACTGTTATCTTTATTTGCTGTCTTTTGGTTTTCCTCAGCTCATGGACAGTAGTGCTCCTATGTAAGTCAGATGGGGTTTCCACGGAGAGCAACATTTCATGGAAATCTACATTAGATACTTTAATATAATATGCCTTCATTTCGGAAAACTATTTCATATTCTGTCTCCTAGAGCGTTATGTGCAAAATTAATATGCAGATAAGGCATATGATATGAATGCAAATTAAAAAAAATAATATCTATTACTCATTTATCTTTTACTACCTATAGATATTGAACTGAGGGTTCTGGTACTCATTAAACACACTGTGATCTTTCAGTGAAACTACATGGTGTTGATGCATAGAATTCAGAGCCAGATTATAGCTTCTTGATTAAGACCAAAACTTGCTACCTCTAACATAGGGGCCAGGACCACGTAGAGGAGAAAAGGCACACGTAGGAGAGGGACCCAGAGGGCCAGAGCCTTGAGGGAGCAGTCAGCCGCTACTGCTTCTGCCAGGAGCCCCCACTGCAGCAGCGTCGGCTTTAGGTGCCCGCTACTCTTCTCCCCGGCAGCAGCAACTGGGGGTTTCCAGAACTGTGGTATTGGCAAAGCCGGCGGCGAGACCGCGCTGTGGTACTGCTCTGGTTATCTGACGCTGCACACGGGGGGCCTGCCCATCGCAAGTCCTGTCCCTAAGAGTACTGCGACCAAACGCCTTGTTAGATCTTTACTGAGCTGGTTAAAACAGTACCACTCTGGTACAGGCAGGATCCGTCCCAGATTCCAGCACGTGAAACATCCAACTTCTCATACAGCTGGCGAAACACAGGACCCTGGTGGCATGCTGTGAAGTGCTCTAGCAGGCTGGGAATACGCACTCGATCTCATTTCATTGCGAGCACCAGATGCTACCCCTTCGGCTCAGGCTATGGACGTGATAAGGCAGCGTACCAGATCTATTTATAATTGTAACCTTTAAAGAGTTTATTTTCAGGACTAAGCTCAACAACATGATAACACCATGGGGCTGCATCTCAGTGTAGCGGTGGTGTACCACAGTGTCACAGCGGTATGGTAGAATGCGGTCTTCCCATGCCATATACTGGCTCATATCACTTACGGATAGAAAGCACAATACCGCTAAGTGCTCTGGGGGCAGAATGCAGTCTCCTCTTAGAGTTACTATCTGATATTAATATGGTACTATGTTCAATTGTATGTAAAAGCATTAGGATGAACAGGAGCATCATGAAGCGCAGTGAGAAAGCAAGTTTTTAGTGGTATCTCTTTCTTCCATTAATATCCTTTATCAAGATCTACCTAAGGTAGAAGTTAGGGTGATCAGATGAAAGTAGAGCTAGGTGGCAGAGCTCTGTTATTTAACAATGTGTCTGCAACAGCAATTTCTGTCTTTATTTTTTGTTAGTTTGAAAAAAAGGTAAAGGAAAAAAAATCATCAGTCTTCCTCTATCAACAGGCTCAAGCCTCTCTTCCTACACATGAAAAGAACAAGGATCTTCACTAATCTTAGGCTGCTTCCAGCCAGAAACCAAGTGAATCTTCTGAAGCTTTAAACATGTGGTAATTCACCAGCTACAACCACTGGACAAATTGTGCAGGAAAAATCTGTGCTGTGTCTGTAAAAGCTTCAGAACATCTCATTTTCCTTTTTTCCTGGTTTTTATTTTGTCTATCCCCATTTTCATGCCTTTCATCCTCCCCTTTTTTCTCCCTTTCCCCCTGGTCTTCCTTCCTCTCTCTTTTCACTCTGTCGTCATACGCTTCCCATTGCCTTCACTCTTTTATGTGAACGTTTCAATCCTGTGATAGGGAGGGAGCAGATTCTCTCATAAAAGCTACTCCGAACAGCTTAGAGACATCCAGCATGCCATAAGGGAAAATCTCTCAGATGCCAGTATTCAGCCAGGATTGGGCTGCTACTTATTGCAATTCGGTTCCTGAGACCCCCAGAGACGCCCAGTGACTTCAGTGTCTGTATCCCTGGTGGGTACCCAGCAAGGTACAACCAGTGACCTCAGGAGATCGCTGTGAGGTTTTGTTAATCAATATACATGGAAACTGCCAGAGACGTAATTGCAGAATAAAGTTCCACTTATTGCAGGAGAGCAAACCTGTGTTCAAACCCACCAGGGGCTGCAGAAGGCTCTCAACGGGAATGTTTTTATGTTGCAAGTTTTGTATTCATTAGATAGCCTCTAGGACCGCTGGTCCACTCTAATAAGTGTTTTGATAAAAGAGGTCATGTCCCCAAAAGATGTCTGATTGGGACGTGTCATTTCTCCTGTAAAAGATGATTACGATAGGCAGACACTGATTGTCTTCTAACATTCCTAAGGTGACAATTTTTTTTTAAAAATTAAACAAGTGACATTTCTCCTTCAAGGTTGTTCAGTGCTGATGAAAGTTATTAGACTGATGACTCTGAGAAACAAAGTCCTCTGCCTCATAGCATAGGTACTGTTAGTGTAACAGAATTTTGCATATTTATCAGCACTGCGTGACCAGCAGGGTTCAAACCCTCATCCAGGGACAATCTTCAAAGCCAAGGATAATATGACTTTCAGTTCTTCTATTCCAGCTAATGCAAGGAACCGCTGCCATGGAGCCGCATATGCTTCAGTCCATGATCTCCATATGCCCTTTGGCAGGGCATGACCATTAGAGCAGATAGCCCAGCCTGTAATTTAGTCCTAAGAGATTTCAATTTCTCAATTTCTGGATGTGGAGTGAGGTGGGTGATAGCTAAATTATTTCTGGGAGCCTCCTCTTTGCTGCACTCTCTCCCTATATCACTTGATTAGAAGTGGACCCTCTTGTCTTCTGCCTGGATGTTGTGCATATCATGCAATCAAGATACTATAGGATCGGGCATGAGCCTGGTGCACGAGGAGGGTACCCGCACTGTGGGTCACAGAAGGAAAGGCCAGGGTATCCACTCCTCGCATGTTTTCATTAGAGGCAGTGGAGCCTCCATATTGTCTTCACAAGATGAAAGGTTTTTCAGCCATGCCCTCAGAAATGATGACACCAGTTGTGGAATCCGAGTGTTATTAATTGGCAGAGAGTTGAGAAAAAATCTAGAAAGCAGAGGAGGCAAATTCTTTACTGGTTCTTCCACAGAAGGCTGAATTCAGTAGAACACAGCCCAGTAGAAAATATCAAGTTTAAATAACCCAAAATTTCCTCCAAATAGTTTCTGATCCAGTTGTTTGTTCAGGACATACATGGTAATGTCAAATTTTAACTAAAAGCCACAAAAGACAGTGAATAGTTCACTGTGCTTTCTTTTCTAGCTTTTTCATTTCCACTGTCCAGTTAAGTTTTCATCATTCAATTTTCAGGAACATGGTAGGAAGACCTAATTCACCTTATGGTGAGGTTGTGAAGTGTTCAGGTAACAGTGACAAAGAGAATATACAAAACGTAGATGCCCTTCTTTCTTCTGCTTCTTCCTTCTCATTTGCAACTTCCTCATGCTCCCAATTAATGACTTTTTCAGTGCCAGAATCCTAAATTCTCACCTACCCTCACTGGTCAATCTCTGGGTTTTGGTATCTCAGTACTCTTTTCCAGATCTACATGCTTTTTACTACACCATAATACTAGTGCAAAGAAAAGGGACGAATCAGAGTCTGATGGCCTATAGAATCATTTTCCTTTAATTCTTCTTCTGTGATATTTTTATTTCTTTCTTAATACTGTACCATTTTGAAAGTTATATCTGGATACTAACCTGTAAGATGAATAGTGATAAAGCTGTTTACACCAATCAAGCCTTTAAACTAAATGACAGTAAAAAGAAAAAAATGAGAAAATACACCTTCTTAGACTAAGACAATTGTTTAAATAAAAAAAAAAAAAAAAACACCACAGGAAAATAACTACACACTAGCATAAATAACATTTCTAAATGAGTCCTATTCCATATGTAATGGAGAAATGTAGGAACCCAAATGTATTTCGGAACTCAATGGGAATATTTGCTTGGTGATGGAGCAAAAATAATTGCTGGCATTTCAGCTTAAAATTAACACTGAATTCTTTACTTCAGCATGTGTGGACCTCATGGAAGGACTTCTTTCTCAGACATGCCACATTTCTGTTCTTAAGGGGGTAATTCCCAGCTCTATGAAAAATAGTTAACATTTCCCTCCCTGTCTCTCCAGAAAGGTCTCCTTGTCCTGTGCAATTTCATGAAATTAAAAGGATTGCTCCTTTTTTTTCTCCTGACTTTCAAATATTTACTTATTTATCCACTTCTGCTAGGTTGGAATACATAAAAGATATTAAAAATCCTGTCTAAAATAGCGGCATTACTTCTAGTACTGCACTTTGATAACCTCCCTCATCTTGAGCACACCTCAGAAATTGCAATTACATCTGTTTATGACTGGGGATTATGAGCCAAGCTCATATAACCAATGGATTTCTTCAGTCGTGTAGTGGAACTTTGCCAACAAGAGATTTGGCAGAGAGTCAGGCTGCCACAACGAGAGAGAAATCATAATGGAATTTAACAGAATTTCGTTGTATTTATTGTTAGAGAAGAGGGGAGGAGAAAAATGGCCAACTGTTAGATCTGATTTTACCTCACTCACAATCTCTCAAATAGAAACCTAAACTTCTTTTTTTATGAGATTCAATGTCTCAGAAAAGAGCCATTCAAATTCCACAATCGAGTCTTCTTAGTGACCTTTTCCACTGAATTTCATGTAGCCTTGAAACGATGACATTGGTGGTGCAGAGAGTTTGTAACATGCTCGTTACTGCTAAGACATTTTGTCCTCCGTGCTTCCATAGTAGGGTGTCAGACTCACCCAACTGATTCTTAACCCAGAACCAGCAATCAGGTTGTCACTCACATCACATTTACCTGCCTCTGGCAAGAAGAAAGAAGCAATGTTTTCTTTGAAAAATTTCTACAGTAGCGTTGCCAAATACAAATTAGCCCAGACAGACATCTTTCATTTGCTTAAACAAATTAGACTTCTAATGTCAGGGCAGGGCATACAGACTAAGTATAGGGAAAACAACATAATTAGATCTTTAATCACACAGCTTTCCTGAGAAAAGGGGTCTGTGACCAGAAACACTAAGCCCAGTTACGATGCGGTACCACACACCCTCTTAGGGGATGGCTAAGAGCTGCCTCTTCCAGGTGTCACTGCTCATTGAAAAGGAAATTCTTTGCCCTCCTTAGAGCTGGTGTTGGAAGAGAATCATTTTTCATTTCATTAAGTTTGGAAAAGGCCTCTAAGGTCATCAAGTCCAACTGGCTGCAGTTGGCTGCAGCCGCGTTTTCTTTGACAACCTTTGGGGACACATAAAGGGATAAATGAATCATCTGTTTGCTTATAATGAAGCTTTATCTTTATGAGACCACTTCCTTAGCTTTCTATAAAGTATGACCCCTGTATGTTGTACAAACACTGTTGTCTCACCTGAGGCCCAGAGGGCAGAGCTTTGGACAGAGGCGGCCTTCAGCCTCACACGTGCCCGCAGGAAGGTTTTATGCTCTGGATGAAGCCCCTCTGCATAATTTAGTTGGAATGAAAAAGTCAAAATTACGCTAGAAATTGCAAGCAGAAACCTGCTTTGAAATACACTAACCCTGTTACCCACCATGATTTTAGGGACAAACTGGTCACTGAGAGGATTGCACAGAAGTAGAGTGGGTGGGACCAGTCCTCCACTGCTAGAAGTATATTAAATGGGGTTCGGATGTGGCTCAATCTGTATATTAAATAGTCAAGGATCCCTGACCATTATACGTCCCCAGATCCATCCATCCTTTATCACCCTCTGTAGCAAAAGGCTGAAAGAACAAATCATTCCCAGTGCTTCCTTGCTTTTAGTACGTAGCTTCTCCCTGGTCGACCACCGTGTATGTGTTTAAGACATAGCAGCTGAGAATTATTTCTGTAGGAAAACCAGCCTCCACAGGGAACTTTGTTTTCCACAGGGAACATGATGCTTTCTCACAGTTCTCTGTTACCCATATATTGTCTGGAAGGGGATTTCAAATACTCATGCCTAAGATGAAAAACAAATCAAACACCATTATTTGCATTATCAAAATCCTAAATTCTGCATCTTGGTGAGGATTTTAACAGTAACAGAAACAGATGAGTTTTCAATTTACTTCAAATTCAGTGGGGGATTTTACCCCAAAGTTTTGCTTTTTATGGTCAAAATTTTTTAAAAAATATCTTTTAAAACAAAAAAATGTATTTTTTACCCTTTTAAACAGGGAATTTACATTACAATCCTGTAAATACATATATACACCTAAACCCTTCAATAACTCCTAACTGAAAATAACTTCAAAATACTTTCTGAATGTTTAAGATAAATCTGTTATAGCAATATCCAAGGTCTTTGTCCCTTCTTACATTCTTGTGTTCCTTGGTTCCTCGTGTCCAATGAATATTCTGAAGGCAGCCATTTATAGCAAGATAACAGTTCTTCTAATACGAATATCAATTATGCAGAAATGTGAATAATAAAATTCATTTTTCTGAAGACAAGATACCCTGCAAAATACATCTTAACTACTTACAGACACTTAATTAATTCCAAATGCTTAAGCCTTCATAAACCAGAACTGAATTTGACAATTCCTGTAAACAGTGGAATTAACGTGGATGCATCTGTGAAATGGGCTGTGTGAAACTCTTCTTTCTCTAATACTGTCAAGAATCCAAATAATATATTTGCCCATTTTTACCAGATGCAGTGGCTGGCATTGTACCAAATTTTATAACTCAAGGAACTTTTGCCAGTATTGATCATATTTTGCCAGACAAATATGAAACCAGCCATAAAAAGTGACATCAAATTGGCTTCAAGAAATCCAATAGTCTGGAAGAGTAGCTCGGTCTTTTGCATCTTTAATAATCGGTGTAACAGCACAGAAACACTTTTGACTTATAAAACACCTTTCAGTTAGGTTCTGCAAAATCTCTTACATGTAAAGGTATGCCTTAGGGTGCTTTAAAATGCAGACTTCATGTAGGAGATCATGTGCTGTTCTTCTTACACTTTATTAGGTTCACAGTTTCATTAGTACCATGTGGCAATTTAAAATATTACTTTTTGTATTGAATATATGATGCAGAGAGTCTGATCTTTCTTTCTCCCTCCCTGATCACACTCTACATTTTCTCTATTTTTAAAGAGCAGACAAATGTCTATGCAGGGAGTGTTTGCTATGGACAAGCCATGCAGATGATTAACTTTGGCATTGTCCCATGGCTCTCAGTGTAAAATTTTCACTAAGCAGATTTCAGGTAAATCATGCAGCCCACTTAATAATTGCTCTTTAACATTCTCTGCAATTATGTTATTTGTGCTGTTGAGCTTGACCATTTTCCTTCTTCATTATTTGCTTCTCCCCAAGGAATGGCAGTTTAACAGACATTTCCAGTGATATAGGTCGTTAAATGAGGCAGTGAGTTATCTCACTGACCACAGGGTTTCTCTCTCCTGGCAACCACTGCAGTGTGGTGTCATGTTCTTTTCAGGAAGAATTCATCTTCCAACCTAGACCCCCTGGGAAGGCTGGTAGAGCTGGTCCCTTCTCGCAAATATGAAGCAGAAGGTTGGACAGAGAGGTCCATGGTTTGTGCCCTGTTCTGTGGTTCCTCCGGGGTACCAACACTGCTCAACAGCTGGCAGAAGGTACCAGAGGGATGTTCCAGTTTATGTAGGCCATCAGCCATCCGTGGCTGTCCCGCTGGGCTTTGGTTTTGCAATTTCCAAATCCCTGCCAACAGGTTGCAGAGAATGCCACAATTCCAAACCTCAATTTTTACATGAGGTACCTGCACATTTTGATGAGTACATGCTTTTCCCATAACGGGAACTGTCACCATAAGGCAGAACACAAAACTATACTTACCTCACCCCATTTAAGCTCAGATCCAGCTCCTGGCAACTGTGGATCACTGACAGGGGCATCATAGCTTTTACCCTTGTGCTCAACTTATGTTTCTGTGAGAAAGAGGCTTTCCTTCCCATTCTCCTCTTCTTCTTCTTCCTCTTCCTTGCTCTTTTAAATGGTGTGGTCATTTAAAAAGTGGGTTTCTTATACAGCACAGGCATTCCTGCAGCTCTGTCACTCTCAAACCACTGCCACCTGACTCCGGGTTACCCCTTAATTGCTGTCTCATTTTTTGCAATAAGCAGATCCAAAATCTTTTGAAATCTACTGATTGGCAAAGATTGCCTCCTGTTTATAGCAAGAAGAGAAACTATCTTCTTGGACGAGGAGGAGTGCTGACAGGGGCGTTACAATAATTTCCTATGCAACCTGCAGTGAGGGGTCCTGGTAGGCTGTTAGTGTTAGGGTTCTCATACCTGTCCACATTTCAAAAGGCCCATTACCTTGTGGTTCACTATGTGTTTTATCTGTGACTCCACAGAGTCACATAATAGCCCCATAATGTCAGCAGCTAGGATTATAAAAGGAAAATAGTTAACATACTTAGCAGGCTTCCTGAATCAAAGGCATCCTGGTCTGATAATAACTATTTTGGCACAGTTTCACCTCTGTAGGAACATTTGAAGAATCCTAGTTCTATTTCAGCGCAGAATAAAAACCAGTATTAAGACCATCAAAGTTGCCCTCAAACAGGATGGTTTCCTTCAGATAAGTGGGAAATAACATGCCAGAAACAGACCCTGTGTACAATAAGTGGATGTAAGTGAACTGAAATTCAGAAAGGGTCATCCCCTTTGGGGTAGGTTTCCATATGTTTAAGTACATGATACTATGGCAGGATCAAGCGCTTATGGAAGTGGAATAGTAAAAATATAACTGTTTTAGTAAGTGTTGTGGTTTAACCCCCGCCAGCAACTAAGCCCCAAGCAGCCACTCTCTCACTCCCCTACAGTGGGATGGGGGAGAGAATCAGAAGGGTAAAAGTGACAAAACTCATGGGTTGAGATAAAGACAGTTTATAGGTAAAGCAAAAGCCACACACACAAGCAAAGCAAAACCAGGAATCCATTCCCCACTTCTCACAGGCAGGCAGGTGTTCAGCCATCTCCAGGACAGCAGGGCTCCAGCACGCCTAACGGGGACTTGGGAAGACAAACGCCATCGCTCTGAAAGTCCCCCCCTTCCTTCTTCTTCCCCAGGTTTATATGCTGAGCATGACGTCCTGCGGTCTGGGATATCCCTTGGGTCAGTCGGGGTCAGCTGTCCCGGCTGTGTCCCCTCCAACCCCTTGTGCCCCCCCAGGCTCCTCGCTGGTGGGGTGGGGTGAGGAGCAGAAAAGCCCTTGGCTCTGGGTGAGCACTGCTCAGCAGCAACGAAAACATCCCTGAATGACCAACACTGTTTTCAGCACAAATCCAAAACATAGCCCCGTACTAGCTACTGTGAAGAAAATTAACTCTACCCCAGCCAAAACCAGCACAATGAGATATTTCAGATTAGCTGTAAAGAATGGATTTATCAGTTCATAAAGTGACCTTGATAACAGGATCAATGACTGAGAGGAGAAGGAAAAGGAGAAATCAAGAGAAAATTTAAAAGAACTTACACAGAGAAGAGACAAAGTCTTTTAAATACAAGCAGACATAAAGAAACCAAAAGATTAATAGGAAGAGTATGTAGCAGAAATTAAAATCTATGTTCCTCTGATCTAAACTGAAGGGAGGTTGCATTGAAGACTATCAGGACACAAATATTGTAGTGGCTAAGAAATCTCTAAATGTGTCATACAATTATTCTTTTAACATCTGGTTCCTCTGTATCTGTATTTGATTGACAGAATGTCATCGTGCATTTTTTTATTTTGCACAAAAATGTTTTGGAGAATCAGAAGGTACTCCCATAACGAGGAACAAATATATATAAAATAAAATAAGGAGAAAAGGCAATTTCATGAACAGGAAAGTTAGAAGCATCCTCAAAACTGAGTTTCAAACCACACTTTGTCATTGGCTTTCCTTTGGAAAAAAGTTCAGAGCAAAGTTTTCTTATTTTTATTTTAATTCACGCTACCTGTGAAAAAGATTGGTGTCATTGCTGCTTAAACCCAAAGGGAATTTCTCAAATTAACTGTAATGGGAGTTTGCATCTGTTGCCTTCCTTCTCCACTTCAGGCAGGAAGCACAGGCAACAAATCTGTTTTATAACAGCCTTCCAGACATTGAAAGTCCTTTTAGGTGACACCAAGCATAAGAACTATTCTAAGATACTGGTTGTCTGTGACTGACCATGTAAATTAGTGTGTTGCAACCACGTTCCTGACGTATTCCCCAACTTTGCTGCAGAGATCTCTTGGTGAAGAAGAAAATGTAGCTCTCTATTAATTTATCCCTTAATTACTTGCCTGTAATAAGTAAGTTTTATTACAGGCAGTAATATTTCCTTTCTTCCATCCTATCTATCTAGTTGATAAACTCATTCAGAGGGAAGAGTTTCCTTCTTCAAATATTCAAAGGCAAGATGCTCAGGCACTGGTATAATTAAATTAAAGCCACAATGGAGTTATACTGATTTATCTGAGCTGGTGAGTTTGCCTTGAAAATTTTAAAGGAACACATCCTGTTCCTGCTAGATCTCTGATCCTGAACTGAGGAAGAAATCTGTTCTGCCCTGAAACAGATTTAAGAAGTACTGCCATCAGTTCAGACAAGCAGCGTGTTGAAAACTACACTCTCCAGGCCTTTGATGTGTTTAATATCATCTTCTGCAGTCACCCCGCACCTCCTCACCTTGTTGCTTTCCATTAGATTCTGAAAAGTTAATAACACTGTCAAGACAATCATGCAGTTACTAGACAGTGTCAGTTCCTATGCCTTTTCCCTACCCTGTTTTACTTTCGGAGCAAGTGTACTGTCTATATACATTGGACATTTAGATTAATCTCTCTATTAGAATCATTGTTTGGCCATGAACTGTGTTACCTGAAAGTAATTGAAACTTGGAGAAAGTTGTGGCGGTGAATACAGGAGAACACTAATGAACCACAGCTCCTTCTCAACCCATAGGCTCCCAGAAAAGTTATTGTTGTTGAGGGGAAAGCTCACATTCAGATTAGGTTTTGGCCGAAGCTAAGATTGATGTTTGATTAGTGGAAAGAAATGGTTTAACTAAAATGAGAAATGACCTTAATATTAACCTAAAGCTCAAACTAAATCCATTTTCAATTATGAAAAGATTTGGTACACGTGTGCATTTGTGCTTCTGTTATTTATCCATACATGAAAACACCAACAGAGCAAGATAAAGACTGTTCTCAATTTAGTTCAAAGAACAGAAGAAATAGGAACTCTCAGAAATATCAAGGAAAGCAGTGATCAAAATTTCAAGGAATGAGGCCAGCAACATTTTAAATTCTGGTAAAAAAAAAGTGGAGAGCTATTCAGTAAATGGCTTTCTATTGCATTTTGCTTCATTGTGACAAAATAAGTGATTTTCATGAGATTTTCAGTAGGATTTGTTTACTGAGGTTCTGAGAAAGTCAGTTTCGCTTCAGGCAGAATTCTGAACTCTTGCATGCTTATCTAAATTCTGTTAAGCACTCAGAGGATCACCTACTGCAAATTCAACCCAAAACCTTCAAAAAAAGAAGTCTATTAAATGTTCAAACAGGTTACCTGCTTTGTATGACCCTACCTGAGCAGGAGGGCAGACAAGATGACCTCCAGAGGTCTCCTCCAACCTCAACCATTCTGTGATTCTATGATTATTCTTTTAATGCTAGTATCCTAAGCTCACCCTGGTCTTTAAAAAAAGTACAATATTTTCTCTTTTTTATTCAGATATCAGCTCTGAAAACTAAAGAGCCAGCTGTCCAACTATTTGGCACCTTCACTGGTGATGCTTAAACGTGTCTCATGATCTTGAAGGTTAAGCTGGTATGTGCATTTGTGTGCTTCTGATTTTGTGTGCAAAGCCTCAAATTTTCCTTGTCAAAACATTTACGTAGCGTCGAGGTACCTACTCAACGCTGAGGTTGCAGGACAGCAGGACTGTAGAGCAGCCTCGGGATTGCTGAAGCTGCTTGTCACATCTCTTCTTTGAATGAAACTCCATGAAGAAGAGTAGCAGCTCTGGTGCCACCCGTTCTCCCAACAGTCTTTCCAGATGGTGTAGCTATGGAAGGAGAGTGTGGGCTGGCACCCCGGCCTCTGGTAGCGTTTGGCAGTCACTGGTAATTCGGAAGGACTTCAGAGCCCAAAGCCTCAGTGGCAGGGGGATATGGGTCTTAACAAATAGCAAAACACAGTTCTATCTCCTCTTTTTTTTAGCAGGTTTCAATCATTTTAGGCTACAGCCCTAGGATTTGTGTGTCCAGAAACCTCTCATCCTGCTACACATCCAAATTGCCTGTCAAGCATGGGCAAACCCAACTACTCATTTAGGCTCACTGTGTGTTGATAGAGTTTGAGTCCAGCTATATTCACATGTAGAGTTGAGGAAATGTCCAAGGCACAGCAGCAATGAATGCCTGAAGACTTGAATCATGCTGTCCCTCAGTATAGGCCTAAATATGCCATGTCTGCATTGTGAGTGGGGAGATATAGCCACAGATTAACCACTTCAGCTGGTTCTTCTACAACATATCTCAAAAGCCAAAGCTTGGTAGACAAAACAGAGCTTAGATGGGCCTAAGCAGGCCTGAAACAAGGTGCAATGGGTGGTATTGACAAGTGCAATGCAAAATAATTCACTGTTGTGATATAGGCAAATGGAGCACAGAATTTGGCTGTTAAGTGCTCTTCTTCACTAGCATCAATTAAAATAGTGTGTCCTACCTTACTCTCATGCCTGCTCCTAGTGATAGCATAAACATAGACCCTGCAAACATTGATGGGTGCACTCATTCATGTCTCATTTCCGTGCACAAGTATCTGAATTCCCTTGTATGATGGTACCAGTTGCAACTGTGCACCATTCCACTGTTAGGGAGCTGTTGACACTGGCTAATTGAAACAAAGACAAATAAGCAGAAAGATTTCATGAGTCAAAACATTAGCAGGAAGTGTGCAAGAACCCATCATTGCAATGCATTTGCAGAGAAACCGTGACTTCCATAGGATAATTTAGGTGACACCTACCTGAACTGTGCTGTTAAACATTTTCCGGAGTTTGTGTCTATGGATTTTATTATATGTGACAACCTCTATTGCTCCTACTAAGTTCCTGTTCCTTGAAACTGTCATATATGAACAAAATGCCTCTCATCGTAAGCAAGAGGAAAAGGGGAGGAAGGGATTATGGCCCTAGCTCAAACAAGTGGAAACATGGAAGAATCACAAATATTTGTATTTTGTAATAAGGCTGGCCTAACCTTCACTTCAGTGTATTTTTTCCTGATAAAGTATTCAAACTAGAAAAGCATATAAATATTTATGTGCAGAGTCAAATACGCAAACATGCATGATACATACATATATAGATTCATATATATGTACACACAGACTTACTTGAAGGACAGGTTTGAGTGAATTGAGTTACGAGGTATGAAGCCTGGCTCACCACTGCTTTATTTTAGTGTTGTGCTGCTGTAATATAGTTTATTTTCATGTCGGCATGTCAATACAAAAGTGGATTAATATCGAAAGTGTCTGTATGCTGCATGTTGCAGATATAGGGGAAAGCCACAGTGGTAGTAGTGTTCACTTTTGGAGTCTGACTATATTGGTCCTAGGTTTTCACTAGGAATTCGGCATCATGATTCCCATGAGAGCACTCATGGCACTGACAGGTACTCACAAAACGTAGCAGAGCAACAGTTAGTGGTAGGAGGTAGGAGTGGCTGTACCTAATGCTGTGATACTGTAGTCATAGGCTGTAGACCATGGGAGCAGCAGACACTTATTTCCAGTATTGTCTCTGACAAAAGACAGTTCAGGTGTCAAAGCATGTTGGTCAGAAAAAGGGGTCTGCATTGCTCTTTGTAGCAGCAAGTTGAGGCAGAACACTTCTTTGGGGGCTACAGAAGCTTCCCTGTCTCTCAATATCCCCTACCATTTATATGGCTGAAAACTCCAGAGCTCACAACAAAGAATTTTAATCAAACTGCTTAATCCGAATAACTGTTGAAGAGAAACTACAGTAATAGAGTTAGAGAATAGAATTGCTGCCAGGAAAATGAAAACAGGTTTAAAAAAGAGAAACACCAGGAGTGGAAAAACAGCCTTGGAGGGAACCATGTTGCACTGACCAGCCCACCTTTGCAGGATTTTAGCAATTCAATTCGAAATCTTTACAGGTTTCACAGCTCATTGTTGAAAATACACCTCCATCCTACAGTGCCTGCTGTTGACACATAATACCTGGTTCTGTATAATCACAATTTCTCTGTGGCTCAGAGGGCAAGTGAGCCTGAGGCTCTCACATCTGCTGAAGAGCACTTGAGGTTTTAAAAGTGCAGCAAGGATAACCTGTGGAGAGAAATGATGAACATCAGCATCTAGTCCAGGTATAAGAAAACCTGGAGAGAAGGAAAACAAGCGTGCATGGGAATTAGAACTAAAGGGACTTGCCCCCAAAGGAGAAGCTGTCTCCTCAGGGCATACTGTTGAGTTGCTGGGGTAAAGAAATTTCAGTATTGCTTTTTTAGCCTTTGAAATGTGCTGCATGGAACTGCAGGGAGGCAGGTGAGAAGGAGGCAATGGGGAGGCTGGGGTTTGGGAACGAATCGGTTGTCTAATCCAACAGATGGCCAACTCACAATGTTTTTCCTCAAGAAAATTCCCATAGAGGAGAATTCAGCTTGAGCTTGAACTATAATAAAAAACTGTTATGAATTCAACCCCGCTTTGGGAGGAGAGGGGCATTACTCGTCTCTGAAGTATCGGGAGCTTTTACCTATGCTGATAAAACTGACATTTCTCAAGTGGCAAAGCATTCAGAAATATGTTTGGCTTTCACATAGAGACAGCAAGAAGTGAGGCACCAGGACTTGAGCTGTAAGAATATATGAGTTTTTCACTTGTAAGCTATGGCACACCTCTCCATTCTATTTACTATTACTTTAACTTTGAATGTAGCAGTTAAATGTCCCAGAAAATCCAAATGGAACTTCATATTTCACCCAGTTTTCACTGGGACGTCTAGTTTGTTTGAAAAAGGCTCCATATTTGCAAAAACGGGATATGAGAGATGATGAGTAGGAATCAGGCTTTGAATGTGTTGTGAAACATAAAGTCAGAGGCACCTTGCATAGGTAGAGCTTTGCAGAGAACTGCTTACACTGCTGCTGTTAAAATTCCTCTAACACATCCTGGGTTACCATAACCTTTACCAGTTCCCTCAACTTGGCTGCAAAATGTGTAAATTTAAACCCATCTATCCCATGCAGTTACAGAAGAGCTTACAGAATTGATATTTGTGAAAGGCCTTTGTATACAAGTCTTTTTCTAAACTGTAATATACAGCAATATTCTACACATTTGTCAGTAAAAGCAACTAAAACCGAACCACAAAAGCGCAATTGTACTGACTCTTTCCAATTACACAAACAATGAAGGGGGATAGAAGCAAGGCAGATGAACACTTCTAATATGGAGTTGGGTAACCCAAGAGGATGGAAAGGTGAATGAAAGGCCAATGTTAATTTAGAAAATGAAGTGGCTTCTTGATGTTATTTCACTGTGCAGTTTGGTAACATCTGAAAGTACAGTAGCTGCAGCCTGCAGCTGGAGGAAAGAAAAAAACAAATCCTAATTATAGTTTACTCTGTGGCCAAATTCTTCAGTCACAACTGATCTGGCTTCCCTGATCTGACATCCTCATATTTCATCACTAAAAAATGAAAAATCCCTTTCCACTGTCTCAGATGGCTCTGACGGAGGGTATCCTTGTGCCTCACCTGGTGCCATTCATTCCCACTATTAACAATCAGCATAAACCTGCCACTTCCAGGATGAATGGGAAGTTGCCTGCCAGCACGAAAAACTTCAGAGTTTTGTACCGGCCAAATTTAGGGAGGAAAAAAAATGGGGGGGGTGAGGGTGGTAAAACAAGTTTAAATAAAGCATGAAATTTCTGTCATATGCAAAAGATCAGTGAAATTAAACCAAAACCCGTGAACATATACATACATAGCCTCTGCTGGCATCAGACACCAACTTATGGGGGAAACATCTGTTGTTTGTTGGCAGAAAATACATAACTGGCAATGTCTTCCAAAACGCCACTTTCTGTTTCGTGTAGGCACAATACCCAAAAGAAGCATTTGTGCCTAAATTAGCTGACTATTCTTCTCCTAATGACTTCTGTGACCGATGCAGAGAGGTAAACTCCTCCAGAGGGAGACTCCCAGGAAGCCCCTGATTTATGTGCTCAAAGCCACCTTGCAGAGGGTCCGCTTTCCTTCGGCTCTGGAGAAGACCACAGGCACAAGCCAGCTAATTCACGTGACCGAAAGTGGGAGTGATGAATCCCTCTCCTCCCGATTCATATCTCTCTGCTCATATATTATTGTAGCTTCTCAGGGAACATCACTAGTGCAGGGTTAACTCAGGTTACCAAAGATGGAGACGTGCAATTAAAAGCAATAAAATCTCCGTGTCTTATTGAGTTACAGCTCATCAACTGATTAGAGGTAACTTGTTAAGCCTCAGTAACTCAATTGCTTGCAGTCATGTGCATGTACCCTTAGAGGCAGCTTGATTCCCCTGGAGCTGGCCTCCCTTGGGCAAACACGGGCACGCTGTGGGCGCTGAAGCTGCGGGGAGAGGCTGGCTAGTGACACACTCCGTGCTGGGATTAGCAGCGAGCGGCTAAATTCCCCCTTGCTGGTTTGAAAATAAGCATAACTCAACCTTTAGCCTGGGCCTGTGACAAACCAGCTAATTCAGCTCTGTTGCAGCACGGCAGACTGCGTGCCAGCTGGTAGCAAGCCTCCGCGCCCCCCAGATAAGCAAGACACCAGGCACTTCACTTCATCCACCAGCGCAGATGCAAAACACGGCAAAGGCATCTAAATCATTGCTTAATTCATCGCTTAATTCGGACTGCTCTGTATGCGCAGGAGTTCAGCCAGGAACAATGCTGGAGTTACACCTTATGTTACCACTTCACTGAGGACAAGCCCTCCTCAGAGAAAAATTAAACTGCGGTGACATACTGCCTCTTAACGCTCGCAAAAGAACACCCGCAGGATCTTTAATGCACTTTAATTCACACCGTTAAGTGATTAAGTTTGCCTTTGCTGCACGTCCCCAGGTAGCCAAGCCTGCAGCGAGGGCTGGCACACCGTGCCCTACCTGCCTGCAGTGGCAGAGATGAGACGAAGCCCCCTTGAAATCTGAAAGGTGGCATGTCTCTTGCCACAGAACTCTCATCCAAATAAGCTAAGGTAATACAGATAAGGCAAGGTAAGCGGAACATTTAATTTCATCACCTTTCTCTTTTTGTGGTTGTTGTTAAAAAAGCTATTCCAGTTCCACAGATGTTTACCTGCAATCGAAACCCAAGATTTTGGTTCCTACTGTTTGGTTCATTTATTAAATGAAAAGAAGTGAATTTCTGAGTTTAGGTGGAAAGATGCGGTGTCTTTCTAAAATGAACATCTCTTCAAAATGCCCCTTCCCTGGCACAGTTCAGGAAGAGTGCTTGCATGGATGTTCTCTATATCTTCAGCAAGCCAAGTGACAGTCCTCTCAAAGATGCTCTTTCCATGTTTTTCCTGCTGGAAAATAAATAGAGAGTAGGAGAGTAGAGAGAAATCTAAAAAAACCTGACTGAATATTTTCCTTAAAAATCTAGAATACCAAAGAAACAAAAATAAAATAAAATAAATATGAAATAAAATAAAATAAAAAAGGGTGGTTTTCCTATAACAAGTTATAGAATATTTCAAGTAGAACACTTCAAAAAAGACTTTTTTTAATCTAAAAATAACCCCAACACTGATATTCCTATTTGTCAGAAGTATTGTAAAAAATTTTGAATATCAAATACATCAGCCTTTCGAGATTAATAATCTTCTCTTTGATTGCAGTTCAATATTTCCAAATTGAGATTGTTTTCCACTTTCTTATATGTGGAAATAGTTGAGATGTCAAAATTTCATCAGTGTGGGTTGAAAACAATTTATTAATATTTCCCGCGGCATGCAGTCTTTGAAGTACCTGAATACTCTCATGTCTTATTAAGACTCGGTTTATGTTCTGTATAAGCAAAGACTCTTCACCTCCATCCTTCAGCTCTCCTCAGAGCCCACACTCTCAAGGAAAAAACTTTCTTAAAGAGATAATAAGCCAACAGAAATAATATAACGTCAAACCTCAGTATAAGATCAGACAGATAAATGGACTATTACCGGGATTGTCACTCTTAATTAGTTGCAATTATTAACAACCTAAAAAAGTCAATAGGCTGAAGGGAAATGTTGAGTTGGCAAAATTAGCTAATGGCAGTGGTTAGGTTAGCCAAGGTAGAATAGGTAGGGTTCCAAAGCACTCCTAAAGAATTACTTTTCATACCAAGGTGGTAAATACGGACACACCAAAGACTGTCCCTGTACACTGGTAGGCTTTGAAATCAAAGTAACATTTCTAGGGAAAGAAAATAACAATTAAGGACCTCTGGTTCATCAGAAACAAAACACTGAAGAGGAAGGAAGTGAATAAAATGGAATATGAAGTGTCTCATCCACACTGATTTCAGCACTCTTGTCTTTGGTTTCAGTTGTCTTGTCTTTAAGAAAGAAAAGGCAGAAATGGGAAGGTCTAAAGGCACTGAGGGAACACATCAGTATAAAGGAATTGAAGAGGCTCAGAGAGTCTACTCTGAAAAGAAAAGTTACATCAGTCATGATAGTTATAGAAACAAATGAATTGCACAGAGAAGTCCAAACAGAGATGTCTGTTTACCTTGAGTTCAATAATACAGGATGCATTAATAGGCAGCAAACGTACAACAGGGGAAAAGAAATAGTTTCATGCAACATTTAATTAAATTGGAGCTTCTCACTGCAGGGAAATTTTACTGACACTAAAAGCTTGGCAAGATTTAAAAGATTGTGTTTATATGAATTACATGGAGAATCAGTTCCTATGTTTTGGAAATTGGTTGATTACAGAAGACACATTATTGCTGAACGAGGTACGTGGCTGGAAACCTGGGGCTTGATCCCATTACCAGTAAAGTATGTGCAGAGCTTTTAGGATGGGAAGAATTTCAAGCCCCTGTCCTACCATGACCCCACTACTATAAATGTCAAGAGTACTTTGTTATTGACTTTAAATGGTAATGGAATAAAGCAAATTCTAGGCACTTTTTGGAAACGCCTTCTTTATTCTCGCTCTGAGACATTCAGTGGCAACCAAGGTGGCAGACAAACTATTGACCTTCTCCAGCATGCACCAAAGGCCAGCTAAATACTTTACTTCTCACCTTTATTCCTTCAATACAATCCACCTCAGCAGTATGAGGACTCTGCAGTCTATAACACTAACTGACAAGAAAGAAAATAGAATTGTTTATATGGTTTACCCCAGTTTGTTATTGCTGATTCTCTGGCACATCTCCTACCATGATATGCCACCAGTAACAAACCAGCCGTCACACATAAAAGCTATACTAGGTTTGCACTGGAGACAAAGTAATTTAACAACCCTTATCAAGTGCTGTTTTATACAACATAAAAATAATAGTAATACCCACAGAAGCAGAAGTTGAGCAGTATAATGATCAACAAGCCTATTTTGCAATATGCCCTATTTCATCTTACACAGTTTCACAAGGCCCCAATCCCCAAACTATTGAAACGCAGTGGAGAAAATCCCTCTGACTTTAGTAAGCTGGAATTCAGCTCCAGAAATAAATTTATGACATAAACTTTTTATTTCATCAGAAAGCCAGTTTTCTATTTTTCTTATCAATCCCAGATGCCATTCATTTGCATTTCTAGATACTTATACTTTATAGACGTAGTTTGGGGAAGCTAGGGAGAAATGCCTTGAGAACAGACTAGTCTGGAGAACATCTACAGATGGAAAGTTTTGCTGCACTGAGTTAATCGCGCTGCTATGTGTCCAGTGGCACTGTGTAGTATTGTCCCATATTAAATTTGCATAAAGCAAAGAGTTAATGAAACATGAGTTACGAGTTATTCTCTTTTCCATAATACTTACTGCTTTCTAGGAAGTTTTTTCTTTTGCAAGCCTGGCCTCAAGCAAGGAATTGCTCTCCTAAAGGTGTTCTGCCACTCTTCATTCTTATACTTGTTTTTTTCTTGTTTCTCTTCCTTCTTAGCTTCTGGAAGTTCATTCTTTGGACCCAAGTGCAATTTTTAATAGTAAATAAGTTTAGACTTGGATAAATTCCCCAAATGATACTAGTGAAGGAAGAGCGATTTTAGCTCCTGTGATATACTTCTGACAAAGTATAATTAAAATATTTTCATGCTGGCTTGCCTGCTCTGTCTGCCTTTCATGAATGATGAAGTCTATCAAGCCATTATTTGTCTACACATTGTGTGAGGAAGGATTAAGCCACTGAAGTGTTCAATATCAGTAAATGATCTGGAACACCATAAAAACATCAATTATTATGCAGTTAAAGATGTCTTAGTGCTCTCTCAGGAAGCTGGAGTTTTGTCTTCATTCCTCTGGTGATGGAGTGTGGGGATGACTATCTCCAGAGACAGAGAGAGCATGTACAACTAAAATGTAAGCTATGGGACTGTGAAGTAGAAAAGGGATTTTTCTCAGCTATTTATTCAGATATACTGGAAGAAAAATGGAACCTAAGTCAGTGTAGAAAAAGGTGCCCTACTTATGTCTCTGAAAAGATGGGCTCCGCTGCTGAGCCCCTCCATTTTGAGCTGACACAACATAATGGGACCATGTCCTGGGATCACATAACCTTTGAGATTTTTGATGGAGTGACCAGAAAGTATTCCAATAAACTTGAATGTAGTGCTGTCTAGCTAAGCGGTAGGCAGCCTGGAAACCTACTGACTGGGTGTCGTGGTTTAACCCCAGTTAGCAACTAAGCTCCATGTGGCCGCTCGCTCACTCGCCCTGCATCAGGGGAATGGGGGAGAGAATCGGAAGAGTGGAAGTGAGAAAACTCATGGGCTGCGATAAAGGCAGTTTAATAGGTAAAGCAAAAGCCGTGCATGCAAGCAAAGCAAAGCAAAATAAAGAATTCACTGCCCACTTCCCACGGGCAGGCAGGTGTTCAGCCATCACCAGGACAGCAGGGCTCCAGCACGCCTAACGGGGACTTGGGAAGACAAAATGCCATCACTCCGAATGTCCCCCCCTTCCTCCTTCTTCCCCAGGTTTATATGCTGAGCATGACGTCCTGTGGTCTGGAATATCCCTTGGGTCAGTCGGGGTCAGCTGTCCCGGCTGTGTCCCCTCCAACTCCTTGTGCCCCCCCAGCCTCCTCGCTGGTGGGGTGGGGTGAGGAGCAGAAAAAACCTTGATGCTGTGCAAGCACTGCTCAGCAACAATGAAAATATCTTTGTATTATCAACACTGTTTCTAGCACAAATCCAAAACATAGCCCCACACCAGGCACTATGAAAAAAATTAACTCTATCCCAACCAAAACCAGCACACTGGGGAATGGAGCCCTGCTCAAAGCCATATTGTCACTTTTTTTAACTGGCAGGACTCTGCTACCTTCAATGCAGCTCTGCCTATTTACAGCCAAAGAGGACCTGAAACATGAAGTAGACAGATGTATCACTAACTTCTCTTTACAGCCTCTGATGTCTCAGCATCATGGCTCTCAGACCTGGTAGCACAGGAATGGCACTTCATATACAACTGGGGAGATACCAGATACCACAGGCTTCACCTTTAAGGCTCTCCAGCATTCCCAAAGTCTTTTTCCTAAGTATAAAGAGTTTGAACTAAAGCAAATAATATATTTGTATTTGGTGGGAATTGCATATAAGCCTCAATGTAATTATAACATACAAAAAAATAATGTTGGTGACCTTAAGTTACACAACAAAATAACAGAGGGCATCTTAAAATTAATTCTAACTAATTAAAAGCATTACTCAATTAATGAATGATTCATGTTGCTCAAGTTGCCAAATACTACCTCAAAGTATAGATTGGGCACATCCTTTCACCACAATTAATAATTGCAATTATGTCAGTGTAAGTACCTTCAGCCACAAAAGCCAGTATGTTATCATCTCCAACAATTCCTGCCTCATCCTCTGAGTAAGACTAAGCCAAGGTCCCTAGAGCACACAAGGGTGCAGAGAGGGAGTAGGTTTTCTCAAGAAAACAGCATCTTTGGGAGATCTAATGGTTTAATGAAGGCTAAAAGATGTGCATGGTCAGGGGTGATCTCAGCATGCCCTGTGCTAGGCAAACAATGTCGGGCCATAGGAACATAGGACTTGCCCAGGGAGTTTCTAATCCTCACTCTGCTGGTGTCCAGTAGTGCTTCAAATAATCTTGTCAGAGATAGGAGAAGCTCCTAAACAAATATCAGGATTAATAGCTGTTACTAGAAAAAAAAAACCAAAAATCCATGTAAGTCAGACTGCTTAGAAATTGTCCTAACCTGAAACCCAGCCACAGGTGAGTTAGAAGACCAGCATGCCATCTCCCCCTGCACCTTGCAATCTTGCATTATGAACATTTTAGATATACTTATTATGAGCACACACATTCAGTCCTTTTTAAATGCTGATGAGTCCTTAATCACAAGCCTCTCTTGTGGCAGTGAGCTCTGCAGCTATATCTGCAGTACATGAAAATCCATCTCCTTGTACCAGATTCATATGTGAGGAATTTCAAATTTCTCTAAAATCCCCTTATTTGAGAGGGGTGGGGCAAATTAAGTGTCCAGGTTAACCTCTGTCTGATACAGAGTGCCTTTCATGTGATCACTGCATCCTGTCCTTTTTTTTCTCCAAGGTAGTCTGTCAGTCTCTGATGTCTGAGTAGGTCAGCTAAATAAACCTTGGTAGAGACAGAAGAGGCGAAAGATTTTTCTCTCTGAAATGTTCAGAGAGAAGAATCTTAACTCGGTGTAGCCATTATACAGCTTGGAATCAGTTGCTTAAAGTAATTTGCGGTAAGTGCTGGAATGAAGCTTTTCTTTCCCTTGTAGTTAAATTGCTTATTTATTTATTTACTCACTTACTTGTTGGACAACAGGGAGCATTTAAGCTAACTTTTGAGGTAATGAAAACCATAATTGAACCAGGGTATGAAAAGAGGAATGTAAGTTGTATTAAGATCATTTCTAGCAGGGAATTTTTAATGACTCAACAGAAAAACAAGGAGCGTGAAATCTTCTTCTATAGTAAAGAGCAAAAAGTCTTTGCCTGCTGTTGTGCCAGGATTAGAAGATGTAAATATTGTGGAGTTTTAGAAGTATCTGCTTTAGGATTTGAGACTAGCTAGGCGGTTTGGTTGGGCTTTCTGAAATATATTACCCAGAAAGGTTTATTGACCTTTCTAGAGCTGGGCACGGTTTAGTTTCCTTGAGTGCTAAAAATCAAGGCACTCTTTCTTCATCTCAGAAGGCTGGAGACAGCAAAGTCACTTCGCTGCTTATTGAAATAGGTGCTGACCTGCCACCACGGCTGCCATCACTGCGTTCACTGACCTTTTGCCTCAGTTTGACGCAGGGTGAGAAATTGAGCAACTGCTTTCATAGAAATTTCCACTATTATCTTCTAGAGCAATGCGCTTGAATTTTTCTCATATCTTTGTTCCCCCTCCCCTCACAAAAGATACAAAAATACCCTTTTTCCTCCCCAGTGAATGTTACTACTTTAGTGGAGTACCAGCAAATTTACACTGCACAGTTTACTAGTAGGTAAACTCTGTTTTCCTGTATCTACCCTCAACTGCTTAGATTATACTATAGCTCTTATTCTCCACCCTGAATCCCTCTGCTGTTGCTCTGGCATCTCAAATAAATGATGCATAGCTGCCTGACATGCCAAGGCAATGCATTTGAGGAATGTCCAGTTGCAGTTGTCTACTCCATGGCGACAAAACAGAGTCAGGAGAAAAAATTATGGGGGAACGCTTGCAGTATTATGACACAGTTTATTTGCCATGAGCTGGCCACTGCTGGATCTCTCCGCTCCCAAGAGAACAGGAGTGCATGCAGATTTTACTTGTAACCCAGCACAAGATGAATGGGCAGCATTAGGGAAATGACACTTGCAGCTGAACATAATAAAAAAGCATCTCACAAGGGAGGCTGGCTGGTCAGCTTTATTGTCATGCTGCTTACTCCACTCATTTCAAGGTATTTGTAACATACTTGATTGACTGTCATTTTTCTCCAGATGAGGCTGCACAATACGTCATGGAGGGGAGGTGAGACAAAGATGAGAGACTGAAACACTGCCCAAGATTAAACTGGGTAACGGAGACTAAATGGCACAGTTCTCTCTGGCATGATGGGGATTCATGTTCCACATCCCCGGGCACCCAGCTGAGGTGCTCGGGTCAGGAGCCTAAGAGAGAGCAGAGAGAAAGCCTTCAGGACGCTAATTCAGAGCTCTGAAGAGCCAAATCACTGTGAAAGAACCTCTCTGTCTTCATTCATTGCAGAACCAAAGATGAGGCTGATGACTTAGGTACCACAATTAAACATCAACCACTATAGGTATGAAAACTCTCTCCTCCATCCTTCTTTTGTTCTGTAGTAATTAACCAGTAAATCAGTAACCATCACTAGCAGCCAGGTATTGAACTGTCACAGCAAGGCCCTTATATCTTTGTCATGATATCATTCCACCTGTATGGCTTTTATTCATATCCATGGACAAGGACTTTTCCCTATTTTTTCCCCAATTCGACTTTCGCATTTTCTCACTCTTTATTTCTTTACTTCCTACAACTTAGTTGCATAATCCTGGAGTGGAAAATCCTGAGTAGGCTCGTGAAGTTTCAGAAAAGGCAACGGCTCATTTCTCACCCTTCACAAGGCTGAAAATGTCAGTAAAGGTTGTTATCATCACCGTTACAGTCAATGCAGAAGTGATTTTAAAGCATGAAGGTAGCAGGCTCAGTCCTGCTTGCCAACAGAGATGAAATCTCCTCTAAAGCTGACATAAATCACACATATCACTTGCAACGTCCTGCCCTGCACATTCCTCTCTATTTCCAAATAGATTTGAAAGTAATTTTAATTGCAATTTGTAAGACTTTGCATACAGTTCTGATAAACAAAAAGACAAGTCAACAGAACTAGGAGAGCTGACCAGATCAGGCCAGAGTTCAGAGGTCTTAGATGCTTTTTAGCTGCTCTTCAAAGGTTGAAAACCCTACTAGACATTTTTCCATTACCAATCTGTTTCCGGTTTTATCCTGGAAATGTCTCATAAGCCAATGCATGCCATTGACAGTAATAGTGAACATGAGTTACCACTCCTTGGATTTTTCTGAAGTCAGGCACTACCCCATCGCTGAAAAATATGACTCCTGTTTGTAGGCATGTGATGAACACAGCACATCGCAATTTCCTGGGACAATCCGGAATGGATTCTTTCCTGTTAACCCTGAATTCCACCACACTGAAAAAATTTGGACTGGAATGACTGAAAATGTCTGTTGTGCTGGCTTGTGTCCCTTGGAAATGGCTAAACAGAATTAGTCTGCCCATTCTTGTGCACAGTGTACCGTCATCAGCATTGCCATGAAAACAGAAACTGTTGTCACTGGGGACTCGGGCTTGCATCTTTTTTCCACGCTGGGTTCCTGATACAGCTTCTTTTCCTTCTAAAGTTGCTCTTAAACTGGGTCCCAATAACCAAAACAGGGCAATCTGTGTAACAGTCATGCGAGGCTGCTAAAGAAGTACCTGGACAAAGACAGTTCAGCTGCTTCTTTTCAGACAGATCTTTGCTTTCTTTCTTCAGTGCTCTATTGTCAAGAAGGAATATGAATACTAAATAACAGCTATTCAGTACACAATTTTGGCCACTCAAACATAAGGGGGTTCAGAAATGAGAGAAGTGTTTATTTGTGAAGTGAGAGAACCAGTGTTACTATTAACTGGAATATTCTTTGCAGAAAGTGGCTCAGGTTCCTATTGAATATTATCAGATATGCCAGGGGAAAAAAGTAATAATAATAAAAAAAAATTTCCTATTCTGGGCACCCATACGTTGACTTCTTTTATGGCATTCAAATTAGTTACCGTAATGTACAATTTCCTGCAAGGAATGTGATAACTGTAACTTTCTTTAAAGCTGTGAGCTTCTCCATTTAAGGTATACTTTAAAGTGGTATTTCAAGTATTTATGATGTTGTTAAGGAATGAAATAATCTAAGTGTCATAAAGGAGATTTTAGACCATGAGTTTAGTAAGTTTTTTGGGCAGCAATCAAATATTTTTAGATTATGTTACATGAAGTGATGATCATCTGGAGCTATTTTTGAGATCCTGAAAATACATAAAATAAGTGAATAAGCCTAGAAAGAATAAGATCTATGGTAGTCATAGACTGTTCAGGGTAAAGAGCACTTCATTGGGGCAACCTGCTTCCAATCCTTCTGACATACCAAGTAGCAGAGCAATTGGTGAGGAATCTCAGCTCGTAGAGTCCCAG
The DNA here is from genome assembly GCF_929443795.1 of Astur gentilis. NCBI lineage: Eukaryota > Metazoa > Chordata > Aves > Accipitriformes > Accipitridae > Astur > Astur gentilis. Next base: position 19,950,849 of record NC_064897.1, read on the forward strand.
CAGTCTACCAGACTGTTGAGTATCAGCAGAAGAGCGAGGCATGGTAGAGCCCCTGCTCACACTGTACCTGAAAGGCCAGAAGAGGGGGAAGGAGGAAATAACCATGTAGTTTCCTACTAGGCATCTGTCAACTGACGTGACAAAGAGGGTGATAGATTCCTTCAGATATCTGGTGCCTCAGTTTACTTGTTTCAGTAACACATGGAAAGAGTTTTTGAATAGGGCTGCCATGATCTTAGCGCTCAACAAATTGCGTACAAGTATCCCTTTGCAAAAAGCTACCTTAGCTCACTGGGCCACTGCTGATGGTGGAGGACTGGAACTGGAGACACAGTATTGAGCAGTTGCAAGTGACAGGCTGGAACACTTGCTGCTAGATTCTTTTTCTGGACTCAGAGGGCTCTTCAGAAAGTTGCTACAAATGTTTGCAGAAGGAGCAGTGAAATGCAGGGGACTTGCTCTGAAACCAAAGAACTCTAACCATTTGACAAGACATTTCTTAAACACCTTCTAAGCACCACAGCCCTTCAGGTCTCAGAACTGGCACTTTTATTCCCTGAATGTCTACAAAATTGGAGGTAAAGATTAACAGGAAAAGCAAATATCAGGCAGAATGTGTTTCAGAAGTTTCTTCCAGAAGGAAAGATATTTTCTCTGAGTAGAAAAAAATGACCATCAAAAAAAAAAGCCACTTTAAAAGCAGCCCTGAGGAGTCATCAAAACCTAAATAACTTATCTTTGCTAATCTCCAGGGAGGATGGGAAACGACAGAAGAGAGAGACACGGTGCACAGCTTAGTGGATACAAACCATGGAACACACTGCAGTGTGCATTAAACAATCTTTAGGGAAGCAAATGTGTTTGGAATATTTTCAGCAGTTTTATTTCAAATGGCATCAGAGGACCAGTTATGGAAATGGATGAATTAATGAGTCAGAATGTATAGGCATTCATAGGAGTTTTTCTGTAACTGTCTTCACTGATAGCTCTTTTAAAGCAAAAGAGAGGTGGTCATGACAACACAGTCGAGTTGGTATCCATGCTAAAAACTACAAAACCAGTGCTGTCAAAACATATTATAATTGATCAAATAAAGTAGAAACTCCCTGAGATGTTTCTGATCTTCTACTTCTGTGTTGTGCATTATACTTTCCAATATCTTTTCTAAAGGACACCAAACATGAATGAGTAATGATGAAAATTTAGGTTTTGCAAGCATCATACTAGGTATAGAGCTAGGGTTTTGTTCATGAATACCAGATGCTCTCCCAACACCAATTCCTACACACTGAAGTTTTGATCTCCTAAGGTTACTCTGGTCCCCAGCATAAACCTATAAGGAATCCTGCATAAAACAATATCCCTGTGTCTGTCTACATACGGCCTGACTAAAAGATGTCAGGCCGTATGTAGACAATACAACCTTGTAATAACGCATGGTAAGGGTTTGAGATTGTTTGGGGTTTTTAGTTTTTGAAGGGAGGGAATTAAGAATTTGTTCATCTGTGTAACTATTATAATCAGAAATAACAGTATACCCTGCCTGCTACACAAACTAGCTATAAACCAATAACAGTGTTTAAAAATGCAGTCTATAGCTGTGTCTCACTCTGAATTTTCTTTCCTACTTCCTTTTCTAACTGTGTATTGCAAAGTCCTCTTCTAGCTTTCAGCTGATTTACTGTACCTTTCCTCAGCCTCCTGTTTTGTTCTTCTTTTATTTCGTCTTCTGCTAAGTTCCTACTTTTCTTCTGCTACTGTCTAGCATATCCCTTATCATTTCTTTCCTCTTCATCCTAAGATTACTGCTCTTTACCTCTTTACCATACCTGTGCTCCCCTCCTGTGAACAGTAGAAGCTCCTTGCTGCAGTGTCACATCTGGTAATGAAGCATCCCAAATTCTCTCTGCCCTATGGAGGCACAATCATTCCTTCCATTCCCTCCATCATGTTCCTGGCTCCATCTTTCATGCCACCCTTTGATCACCACCTGCTGCTTGACACCTGCACTATCCATAGCAGCAGAAGACTTAATTTTGTCAGGAAGGCAATGCAGAAATACTTGACCAAAATATGAGTAAGAAATAGATTCCAATATGCACCAGACCACAGCCAAATATGACTTATGAGCAAACAATTCAGTGATAACAGTACATCAGTAAAACAGGAAAGATGAGCACGTGATGCTGTAGGAAAGAGTCACCGATGCAAACTGTAGAGAGTCACTTTTTCCATAGTAGCTGCCCTGTGAGAGAGAGAATTTTCTCAAAATAAATGAGATGTGGCAAATCCGAGACCCTGTAGCAAATGGCAACAGTGATTTTTAGAGGTGTTAAGCCTTTAAGTCCCCTCTGGCATGGGGAACTGTATGACACGATTCACTCATATTGTGGCTGAAGAAAGAGACCACCTTTCAGGGTTGCTTTCCACCTTTGGAAGCATGCAGCTTTTCTGGAAACAATGATCTTTACCTTTCTTTAGGACTGGAATAGTGACAAGTTATAATGTCTTAATTGTAACATTCAAATTTGCAACATTTGTACAAGCTCCACCCATTGCCTCAGTAGTTTTCTTTTTTCCTCCTCGTATGAGTATCTCAGGCAATTTCAAAACTCTCTAGTGAAATATAAGATTAAGCTAAAAGCATGTTAGCAATTTTGGCAAGGGCTGAAAGTGCAATGGAAAGACTTTAAGAAAGAACTGTATTTTAAAACACCTGTATACCATACAGAATTACCTGTGAATATGCAATAACAGAAAAAAAATTTAAATCCTTGTTTTCATTAGAGCTATTTTATGGAGCACTCATGAAAACCCTATTGGTAAGGCCTGCATAAAGTAATGAGGTAGTGTTTTCTGGATGAGTCATGAGCTGACCTCCTAAAACAGCGCCTGAGATGTCCTGTCATCAGGGAGAAAAATTTTCTCTGGGTTTGCAAGACTTTGTCATTAAAATAATATTCAAATGGCTCCTCAAAATGTAAACCTTGATAATTAGCTAGCCTACTTCTGCAAATACAGAGAGGTAATCTTTTCTCAGTATTCAGAAAAAGCTGAATGCTAATATTGGATGCTAGATCCACAGTTTAAAGATTAATTAAAACACTAAAAAGAAACCTAAGCTAACAACACAGTTATGTGGTAAGAGTTCTCACTTACTGATCAGAGACAGGAGAATATTTTTCAGTCTATATTTCCCCATAGAATCTTTCCCAGTACTTTTTGACTGGATGAAAATGTCCCAGAACACTTCCGTCTTGTGCTTTACAGATATTATAATTTATACAGAACCTGTGGGGCAGTCTGAAATTAAACTCTGCTCACAAGCAGTCCCATTGACAGCACTGGGATTACTTTCAGGCTTAAGACCAGGTATTATTGTGTTATCCATGTACCTAAAGATGTATATAGTCATTTAATGGGGCTTACAAAAATGCAGTATAGACATCTAACACAAAGAAAAGCTAAAAGATGCTAGAATCTGACTCCAGGACATGATGGAAGTTCATCTTTAAAACTAGGACTTGCTGGGCTTCTATCTTCCAATGAACTTGACCAAACACTTTGTGGCACTGGCCCAATTTTGCCCTGACAAGGGAGGAAAGAGACACAACCTGCCGATGACCCTCTCCGCAGGAGGCTGAATTTCCCTTGCAGTGATTCACTGGGAATTCAATTGCTGCAGAGCTACAACGCTGCATATTGGCTGAGGGTACAGGGGATCTTAAAGAATCTACAGTGAACATCAGCAACTTTCCAGTCCATTCATCAAAGTGCCAATGGCTCCCGTTTCAAAGCAAGTGAGGCAGTAATATATAAGGATTGAAGAGTTTATCTGTTTCCAGGGTAGTTTAATACATAAAGAAGGTGATGGTGGTTGGGGGTGGTGGGTTCTTGTCTTTTCTTGCTGTTTTTAGGGAAAATACTGCAAACCTGTCAGGCTCTTGTCAGTTCTTGTTACTACAGCTGGAGCTCAACACTTGCTTATTTACTGTTTCACTGAACATAGCAATACGGAATAAGGGCTTGCTTACCTTCAGCACATACAGATGAAAGAGAAAGGGAATGATAAGCATGAGTCACTTCTTATTTAGCAGTCTTACTGGGGCCAGTTCTGCCAGGCTCACACCAACTTCATGGTGTCATTTCAGGGCTTTGATCCGGGTTTTAGCTCAGCTCCACTGCATTAAATGAATCCTCTTATCTTCCCTTACTCCTTTCTCAGGCCCTACTTTCTCCTTTATCTTTGAGCATTGTTCTAGCCCTCCCTTAGCAAAAGCTCTGTGTGTGTACATGGAAATGCTTGCTCCAAAATCCCACCACTTCCCAGCAAGCACAGGCTCTGTGTAATGACAGGGAAACACAGAGCTAAGAATAAACTCATTCTTTGCCTATTTATTTCACTGGGTGTCCTGCCTGAAAACAAACAAGCAAGTGAAAACGTGAACAAACCTCCAGCTCCCTCCTCCACCTTGAACACCAGCACGGTGTGTAGTTATAGACTAGCTCCAGTGTCTTGAAGACCTATTGTGCCTGCATTGCTCAGATGTGAGTGAGAGATCACCCATGCCCTGTAAACCTTTCAGGTCTGAGTTGCAAGATAAACTTGCAGCAGGAAAAAAAGATAAAGCACAGACAGAAGACTGAAAAAGAGAAACAGATTGCCATAACCAATAGTATTTGGGTGCCTGAGGTGCTTTTGATGTCAGAGGTGATGCGCTGTGCCCACATTTTTCAGGGACAGACACTGATCAAAGACAAGTTCAGTCTAAGTCATTGCTTTTACTGCAAAACCCTTGTTCCTTCAAAGCTATGTGTCACCCGGTGTAATATCATCATCACTTCTAGTGTAATGCTTCTGCCCTGACACATCCTCACAGTTCTTTCATACTCAAGTATTTTGCAAACTATATTTCTGATACTATTAGGACAGCCAAAACATGAGAATGCAATCTCTGCTAGATTACAGATATTTCTGATCTGCTGGACACAACCTCCCCGGACATACCTTCCATCTCATGGCTGATGTGAAATGAGGAGGTATCCAAAGCCACTGCCCATTGGACGACAGCCACCGCCACCTAAGTGTTCTCCTAAGACAGAGGAGAACCAGGGCAGAAAGCAATGTGGGTCGAAGGAGAAAACACCACGTTTCTACCAATGGTGATTCTTCAGCCCAAGTCTCGCAGGCAGAGCCCGGTTGCTCCTGGGAATACTGCGTTGCTCCTGCCACTCTGTATGGGTTCAGTGGCTGAACTGAAAGAACCAATCTTCCATCCAACAGTTCTCTTAGGAATTTCCTGTAGTCCCCGCTGATTTTTTTGAAGCAGGAAATATACATATAGCATTGCTTTTTGCTTTTCCTTTTACACAGAGAGGACTTTAATTAGTGCCCTTTGTGTTAAACCATTAGATGTGGCCACCTGTGGTATCTTGAAGTTATTCACATCTTTAAGTGTTTTTAAATGTTGGGTCTAAGCCACCCAGAGGTTTTCCAGCAGGGGGAAAACATTCAGTTGCCTGAAAGCTTTTCCATTACTTCACACCACAGGAGTAGCATAAAGGAGCTAAAGAAAAGTCTGAATCTAGTACTAATGTTTCTACTACAGGGAACACAGTTTTTCTTTTTTAGCAGGTGGAAGGGCAAATGTGGGGGAGCTGAATTTGTTTTGCTGATATTTATTTATTCTTTTGTCTTATTCACTCAATGACAAGACCTGAGTAAAAATGGTGATTATTTAGATCTAGTTGGTTTTATTCAGAGAAACACTTGCCCATGGCAGTCATAGAATTTCTTTCCCTTTCTTCTCTTTGCAGTATGATGACCTCGTCTTTGCCAGGACCTCCCCATCCCATCCCATCCCATCCCATCCCATCCCATCCCAGTAGCTCTTCTTGCTGCAGCTATTTCCACAGTTTTAATTTCCTGTATATAAAGGAATGAATGTCTGTTATCCACATCTCCTCCACAGAATAGGTGAATGGCAAAGATGGGATTTTATTCCTTAGTTGTTCTGTTGCTTTTCATGGCTGTTCATAATTATTACTATGCTCTTTGTTATGATACTTTTGCTAGCCTCTGTCATTTACAAAGTGATTTTATCAGTTAAGGATTCCATGTTACTTTATGAACTTAAAATGGATATATACATAGAAATCAATCTAGCCGTAAAGAGAATGTGTGGGGCAAACTGCAGCAGGTGCTTAAAAGTGGGGAAGCATTGTCCTGTACACACACTTGGAAAAAACTCTTTAAAGCAGACTGCACCTACAGCTCTGGGGCACTCAGAAACCCATTAGGCTCCAACCATGAACTCAATGTTGCACTTTGCAGATGTGTTTTGCAATAAATTATGCGTGCCAACTGCCCGGCAACAGTCACAGCCCCAGGTAGTTTTGCATGACCCTGTGCTAGGGGAGAAAAGGGAAGTGTTGTCCTTCAGAAGGAGGAAACGCTTGGTTGGGCACTCTGAATGTTACAAAGGTGTACCAGAGACAGACTTTTCTCCTAAGTGATGAATAGCAAGCCTGATCCCAGCACAGTTTACAGCAGGGAACAGAAGAATATAATTCTGGATCCAATAAAACAATGAACTGGGACTAGTCCCCAGACACCAATCCTGGTTTTTTTCCCTTTTTTGCGCAAAAGTCATGAACCTACCAAAAGCAACAGAAGTTTTGCCTTTGGCATACACAGGACTTTTGACCTATTGATTTATTTTTTTTTTTTTTCCGGAGCAATTTACCATGGGATTTCAGACTCTGAAATTGGAGTTTGGATGAGTCATGTGGCCTATACAGTAGACCCCTGCTCTCAGTGTTCTCCAAGTTAGGCTCCCACTGCCAATGCTGAGGTGTGGAAATTCACAACTCACTTCATGAAAATTCTGTAACATCCTGCCAGTGGCTGCTGTTTTCATGAGCAGCCTGATATTTAATTCATTCTTAAGAATATAAACCTGCACAAAAGTAGCATGTTTGCAGAGCAGATGAAGGGAATCTAACACAAGCAAATATTATCTGTGCATTTTTGTCATGAATAGATAGCTCTGTTACAGAGGGAGCTCAGATTAATTCTGTGAATCTCAAAACCAAACAATATAGAGGAAGAGACGTCAGAGACACTGCACATTCAACGGGTGTGCACTTCGTGACAGAAACACCGGCTATTGTTGATTAGCCTGTATAATTTGGATTATATTGAATTTACTGTCCTTTGTCTAATATTCACACTTCCGTCCAAAACCCTTGTGTACACCACGACAAGAAGACAGATAAACAGAAAAAAATGCAATACAGATCAACTATATGGCGAAATATAGCAGTAAAGAGCCAAAAGGATAGGAAATAACAAAGCTACAATAGAACATAAATATATGTTCCATACAGACACATACGGAGAAAGAGAGATTATGCTTTGCGATCATGATGGGATTTTGATTTTCTATCTGTTGCAGAACAGATTCCTTTTAAGGAAACAGAAGAAATAATTGCCTGACTAGTGGTTAGCCCTAACCACCTTTTGTATTTTCTGGCGTAGCTGCTGTCACTGTTGGTGATGTAACAGCTCCTTGAACAAAAATGGGAGGACAAAAGGAGATAACCAAGGCAACACAATAGGAATAAAGCATCAGGGTCCAGGTTGTAAGAGGAAGGAAGGAAGGAAAACACTCAAGTCCCTTCCTTAAAAGGAAGGAAACAAGAACTGAATTAGGATGGTATCAGCTGAGACGCATAGGATCAGATACACAATGCGCAAGAGAACCATCCTGCTCTGTGAAAGCGCAGATGCCAGAGCGCAGATATCTGACCCTGGGATGCACTTGCTTTTTTGTTCACAGACTTCTTATGTGTGTCCTGTAAGAGAAAAAGGCATGCAGGTAACTTCAGAATTTTCTCAAAGCAGCAGGAGATGGGCTGTGCTGCTTAGTTAGCTGTTCTGGTTGGGTTATGCTGAAAGTTCCTCACAGGTACTTGTTCAAAATTGCCTATTCTGCCCAGCTGATATGTTTGCCACAGTGAAAATTGGAAATGAGGGAATTCTTCGAGAGTAGTTGTTGCCCAAATAAGCAATAATCTGAGTGAAACTGTACAAATAACAAAGACTAACCTGCTAAAAGTACTCAACAGACAAGTAATGGACGCTTTTAAGAACTGTAATTAAACTTACTTTAAGAGAAGTACATTTGCAGCTTTTTGGAGACCAGAAGTTCTCTCCATACAGCTTTGCTATGATTTTATGATTTGCCTGTTATGAATACAATTATTCCCTAATTGATACCTTGGTTATGGCACAAGGCTTCAGACAGGGTAAGGACCCTGCTGTGCTGGGCACTGCCCAGCTGCTCCAGAAGCAATCCCAGCTAAAACTCACTCATAAGTTCAGTGAAACCGTACAGCGGCTCACCATGTTGCTCAGTTCAAATCAAGGTAGCAAGAGCTAACAGTTCCTAAAGGGTGCCATTAGCCAGCAGATGCCCATTGTCCCCAAAGATAACGACAACCGTGTTAATGCCAAGGGGGTGAGATGCAATCTTTTAAGCTCAACGGATGGGGCAGAGCAGCCTATTTGGTTAGTGAGGTCCTTCCCCAAGGCTCCCAGTTGCCGAGTGTACAGGGGGAAGATAGACGATGCCAGGCACTTCCCTAGCTGCAGTCTCAAGGGCTGAGCTGGTGATGGGAGGCCGTGCCTGGGCTGGAAGTGCGGGAGATGGATGTCGCTTCAACATGATTTTTGTGGAAATCAAGGAGAGGGCTTCTGGGGCACAGAGGTGCCTGCCAGGGACAGACTTTGTTAGTGCTCAGCCCTGGTGAGGGAAACAGAAAGGGCTCCTGTAAATAAGGAAATCTCGCTAGCAAGTAGTTGCCTTGTGTCATCAGTTTCTCACTCTGAAGGAAACAGTCCCATCAGAGTCAGAACAGTGTTAACCACTCAGGCTGGCAAGGCAAAATCATGTGGGCTGGTTCTCTCATAGCTGACAAAAGCATTTAGAAAAAAAAAACCTCACAAGAATTCAAAACATTTCTTAAACCTCAACACTGGTTTAACCTGCCTGGGTAGGGTGAGACAAACATAACTTATTCATGGCAAGCTCTTATTCAAGATATTCTTTTGAGGCTGGAGAGAGAGCTTTCATTTAGCTCTCTCCCAGGAGACTTTCCACGGTGCCCTTCCTGGGCTCCAAGGCGATGAAAGAGAGGAAGCCCCAAACTGTGTGTCTTGCCTGTCTGGGAGCAAGAAATGCCACACTCTTATGAGCAGTCTTGAATTCATAGGCTTAAGAAAGTCATATATGAACATCCTAACAATCGTTTATCTAAAGTGAAGCACTAAACTTCTTGGCATTCCCCATCGTTAATGCTACTGTCTTCGTCAGTTTGCTTGTAAGTCTTTCGGAAACACCTTTTGTCACTCCCTGTAGAAAGCCTTGCAAAACCAAAACTTTTGGCTCACTCATCCAAATTTACTACATCAGCTTTATTCTTATACTGACTGTAACAAACACAGGTAGATTGAACCACTTTCTGATCACAGAAGCAAAGTGTGCATCACAAGATTGCAAAAGAGAAACTACAAAACCTATGAGCTTTTCTTCTTTTTACTGCATTGTCTTTATTCTCAGCCAAATATCAGTACACTCTTTGCATCAGAACAGACTGGATCACTATTTATTTGTTCTCAAACACCACCCAGTTTCCTGTTATTGAAAGAACAGAATGCATTGCAAGGTATGTGCAGCAGGTCCATGACAAAATGGCTAGAATGCCTGAATCCCAAATTTCTATTTGTGTTTAAAGTCCATGTGTATTTACACATGGGAGTCTGAGGCATATTGGCTCTGCTTAGTTCAAGGTAAGTTGCATCAGTTTCCCGCTATCTGGAGCACTAAGCCAGTCCATTGATGTAAAGCAACAAACCTCCTTCACCTGTGAAGACTGCAAGACAGCAAGAAGAGATTCTCCCAGAAAAAGTGTAAGACTTCAGTTCTCTTAGTCTGTCTGCCAAGTCTGTAGTTGAAAATAACTATGAACTGTGTTACTATGTTTGGTTATAAACAGATTGTGCAGAAATATGGGGTATAAATTAAGCAAATCACAAGACCCAGCAGGAGTAGCTAGAAAAGACATTTGTCTTATTACCAGATATAATTGTGTTACCTGGGAATGCCATCTTTGGGTGCTTGATCTTCTTTGCACAGGTGATGCAATTCAAATGTGCTATCTCTAAATCTAAATGGATTATGCATTTGCAATACCTACCTTGGAGATAATGGAAGAAAGAATTAATACACTTCTGTAAGGTGTAAGTAAGGAATTGTCCTGTATTTTTCCACATCCCTTACACTTCTTTGTCCCTTGCCTGTTTCCAGCCTGTGTGGATAACTGAGACATCCCTTGTGTCAGGTGTAAGAAGCAGAAGCAAGATTGTTGATGGAAATGAAGCAGCAATGGTATCACTCTTCACTTTCTTTTCTGTCTCAGCAGAGAGAGGCCCCCATGGAGCCTCTTATTCCTGTATGCAGGATATGTTCCAATTGTTTTTTCGATGTAATTGTGCTGTCGCTCTCCATTGACCACCTGACAATAGTGTTCAGCCTGGATCGTGTCAGCTGATATTATGAGCCAGGGTGTTGGACACCATTGGACTCTGTGTTGATAAATATTTGCTTGCCACCTATTCCTACAGGACCCAGCCTTACCACATAGTTAAACCAATACCTTTTTCAACTTTCTGTTGCACCTGACAGTCAAAATGGCAACTGTATTCAAAAACAGCAGACCCTACAGTATGCCCATGAAAAGAAAATAATAAATTGTTGTCTGCTCTTCCAAATATTTGAGAAATTGATATGAAACTATAGATAATGCATTGACATAGTTTGTATCTTATGTAGAATCTATAGTAAGTTACTTCCTGAGATTTATTTTCTATTTGTCAAAACATTAATAATTTGGATATTTTTCTGGAATAAGTCTCTTCTCAGGACAATGCCACCCATCCCCAATTAGTTACTGAGATTTTTGCTACCTGGAGATGCAAAATTATAGTCTATTAAGATTTGAAATGCTTCTAATATATGGTGGTGTAAAGGAGAAAGCACACTATGCCTTGAATTACATGGTCTGAGATATGCAAAACTCAGACAATTAAGAAGAGAATAAATGATGCTGTCAGTGGCATAGTGGGTTGGGTGGCATTTGCTTAGGATGACCAACATCATTATGAGTGGATACAAAATTATTATAGATCTCTGTAAAGAGAGATGACTGACATTTTTAAATGCTCATTTGCAAAGTAGTAAATGTAAAGAAGCAGATAATTAAATTTAAAGGGCATTTTCCAACCATAATGTTAGAAAGATTAAGAGGTTAAACATTAACTTGACTGTAAATCCCTCCATTATGTCTTTCTACAAACAAGAGTGTCTGCATTTTAACTATTCAGTGCCTTTCAGGGTATCAAACATTCAATGTGATTGCATTGCATATCACAGACTAAAACAAACAGATCCAAATTGACTCATTAAAAATGTAAACCAAAATAATCTAATCCTACTTTACATAAAGTAAAAAATACACTTCAGAAACTTCATGAAAGCAATTCAGGACTTCATATATGTGGAGGACATTGATGTTATCGATAACATGCTTAAAGCCTTGACACAGACTGAATTTAGAACTAAACCTCATTTACTCTCAGAAACAAGAGAAAATGTCATCTAAGTGATGTTGCCTACAGCCTGAAAGGGCACCACCAACCCTCAGAGACTTTTCTTATTTACTTTATGACTGGATATGCAACAGGGAGCAGTACATGCTTTTGCATATGCTACTACTGAAAGTCCTGATATGAAAAAGTCTGAGTCACTATCATGGACATCATTCCAGCTTGACCCAAGGACTCTGCTTAGAGATGGAAAGTTGCTTGCCTGCTTTTTGACAAGTCCACTCTAAGATGACAGCATCTGGATTGGGATCACACAGCTGTTTTCTTCCTCACTGCCAATTTCTTTTTGTGGTCTTTGTAAAGGAAGAAGAAAAAATGACCCACTGAGAAGCAGTTATACCAAAGTATCTTAAGCCTGTTATATCATGAGCAGGAAAAAAAAAAAAAGACAAGCAGACAATCTTTCTCTGGGTTGTTCCCACACACACACTTTTTTTTTTCCTCTCCAAACATTTCCTTTCAGATGTCCCTTTGAAGTCACAGGCTTATAGTGTCTGTGACTGAGAGCAAGGAGCTGTGAAATGCGCCTTTGAGCCATAGACTTCCCAAAGAGTATCACAAGGCATATATATGACTGGGGTACACGACATCTGCAAATCAGTGTGGCGTTATTGAGGCTTTGTTCAGCCTCAAACTCTGCGAGCTGCAGAGAACCAAAAACTTCAGCAGGAGAAATTCAGTTCTCCCATCCTAGTTCTGCCTTCCCAGTTGGGGCGTCTCACTGCTACTGTATGCAGTGACTGCGTTGGTGTAATTTGCTTATGAAGACATAATTGAACATATGCATACATTCTATACATAATATAATTGCTTATTATATGTGCATAAATTAGGTATATTTACTATCATCTGCTTCTCTCAGCCCTGTTATTGCTGTGCTACTATTGGCTACTTTCGCATTGTTGAAAATATACTGCCACTTCTCTGCTGTTACAAGGTCATGCCTTCAAACTAGCCTCACAATATGCCACTTTTCATACTTACTAATAACAATCCCTGCTCAGATGGATCTGATCCACTTCATAATCAAACGCACAGATTAGCCGAACACCTCACTCCTGACTGGTTATGTCTCCTGATTCTCCACTCACGGGTCTTCTGGATTTCTCACCTAAACCAATTTTCATTACTTCTCTTACATAAAGCATATTATATACAGGATACTCTGCCCCACTGATCATTCTCAAACAGGGGGCAAAACTGAGTCTCATGATTTTGGAACTGTCAGTACCGACATATCAGTTTCTTACAAACTTCAGAGAAGAGCTGATGAAGGTTAGGACTATTTCTGTAAGTTGCCTGGTAGAGCCACTGATCAGCCTGACCCAACATTCATCTCGAGTGGGAGGGCAGCACCGTAGCGTGTCAGTACAGCATCGCTTCCTGCTAGACTTGCTAGGAGGTTTGTATTAGACTGCATGAATCTTTTTTGCCTTTCTGCAGTTTAAAGTGCTGAGAGAAATGAGACCTGAGCGCTGCCAGCAAAGGGAGTAGTAACTGTTCGACCAGAAGATGAGAAAAACAATACAGTGTGACCTAAGGAAAGTGATAGCCAGAAGACTGATCTTAGCAGCAGAGAGGTGGAGAACAAGATGAGAAAGACCAGAGAGACTGAAGGGTAACCAGGTGCTGCACTAGGCAGCAAGGAAAAACGAAAAGGGAATGAACGAGAAGAGTGATGTGGGTCTGTCCCAGACCCACAGGTTACAGATCCTGCTTCTCCCTCAAGCAGAGCCACTGCAAAGGTCTGAGGGAGGAGCGTCGCTGTTAAGGAGAGGAGTTGCGGAGGCAGCACTTGGTAATACAAACAGAAGCAGCAAAAAAAAAAAAAAGATACCAACACAACTCAAATCCCCAAGACATGACTTCACAGAGAGCTGTGGCTGTTCCATGGCGCTGAGCTGTGCCTCTGCCAGTTCGGCTGAGACAGCAGGGACGTGGTGTGCTGGACACCAGGCTCCGGGGGTCCCCAGAGTTCGGTCACAGTTTCCCTTCATTGCTTGCTTTATGTAATTTCTTTCTATTTTTTTTTTTTTTTTAAACATTTTACCTTCCTCAAGGATCACAGGCAGAAATATAGAAACCCTACGATAAATGCCAGCTTTACCCGGAGATAAGCATCTGAATCCCACTTGATTATCTGAATCTCATACCTTTTGGAGGCAGACCCGTCATGGAATTGATTGCTAATGGTCCCAGACCCAGGGTCATGGCTTTGCTGCAGAACTGAGCAAGAAAAGAATGATAGGGCACGGGGGAAATAAATTCATGTCCACAGCATAGATAACAGCACAGGAAACAACAAAAGCAACCTACAGGGGAAGAAATCATCTCTACAGGAAAATTGAATAGACTGGAATTCCTAACTAGGGGAAAAAGGGTAACTTTTTGAAAAAATCATTTACATCCTCTTCTCCAAAGAGGTTATGGAGGCCAAGTCTTAGTGAATGGCAGCAGGATTTAAGAAATTAAATGTTTGAATGACTACTGGGGGAGAGATTTCAGATCTTTAAGTCACTTCAGTGCTTCAACAATACTGCTCAGTGCACAAGATGTGAAGGAATGCTAGCCAATCCCTCTGTGGGCTGGCATGGGATAATACAGACAGGTACTGAAACTAGGGTCAGTGAGGAATTTCTACTGAAAACAGGCAATAAGGCATGACAATTCAAGTAGCCCAGGTGAATGCTCATGCAGAACTGTTTCTCTTGCAGTCACTCTTTTTTCTTTCTCCTCATTAACTTCTTTTCTTTTTCATTCGCATCTCAGTCTTGTCCCCATTACCTCCCTCTTGCTTTCACCCCTTTTATTATGTTCGCTTGTCTTTTGCCCCACACCTCCTGATATATCTATCTTTAGGTATGTACTGGTGCCCATCAAATAGGTTTGTGCTGTGTGGAAGCACGTTGCAATGCAGCAATTGCTGCTGAGTGATTCTGCTGCTGTTGCATGGCACAGTGGGAGGGATCTAATCTCAGTCATGATGCCCCAGGGATTCAGCAGTTTGATGGAGGAGATTGTTCCCTAGGTACTTTACTAGGTAGTATTCCTATCTAGATCGTATTTCATATTCCGTAAGTTTGCTTTACCATCAAGTCCCAATTTAAAGAGTTGTTAAGTAAAGATAGAATTAGATCGAGAGAACTGGACCATGTAGGTGACACTGCAGAAGATGAGGGTAAAGTAGAATGTCAGGAAACAAAATATACTAGTTAGTCTTTTTCTCCTCAGACATGTTTGTTGTGGAAAGGTGATCTGAGATGAGGAAGCAGAAATGGCAAACTTGCAGACAATAAAGATAAGCCTGCCAAAGGAAGGTAAGGAGTAATCTACAGCATAACTATGGAATTTCAGCGTATTAATAAAACCAGTTTGAGATCCTCAGTACCAGAAATGGGAGAGCAACTGCCTTCATGCCAGTCAAGCAGTTTTAGCAACAGTCTTGGTGAAGCTGACGTGGTGCTTCTGCCACGACATGAAAGAGGTTCCTATGCCATAAAATATAAGAACAATTTCTAGAAGCCTGAATTTCAGAATCAACCTATTTGTCTCAAAAGTTTTTCTTCTTTTTAATTTTTTTTTTAACTCATCTTTGAATTAGAATGAAAGGTACAAGGGACATCAAGTATATTCATCACCATCCCCCTGTGGAAGCGTTGTATCTCACAGACTTCATTGCTAAAGTGACAAGATCAATTTGCAAACCCCCCTGTGGAATAACAGTATTTTCTTTACACAGTTAATGTCCAAGCAGTTCCTGTGACAGGGGCATAAGTTTTTGTGTTTAGTAATCATAGTAAGCTGTGTCCCATGAGGCAGAAGCTGAGCTGAAGCCTTTACACCTAGGGACAGTATTCGGTGTAGCCTTTTCATGCCTCCCAGTGCAGATCCATGCATACAATAATCACCTGCTCTTCTCTATCTTGTGTTAG
Organism: Astur gentilis; assembly: GCF_929443795.1. NCBI lineage: Eukaryota > Metazoa > Chordata > Aves > Accipitriformes > Accipitridae > Astur > Astur gentilis. Next base: position 19,966,509 of record NC_064897.1, read on the forward strand.
TTAATGCCTCTCAGGCTTTAATAGTTTTGGATTCAAATAATCCCATTTAGCACTTCTGAAACCTTGCATTTCAAATGTTCTGAATATTTTCTTTTTGCAAACACGTAAGAGAGGTCAAAGTTTGATGTGAACAACCTTTGCAATGTCTCTTTAAAAATCAAAATGTGCAGAGAGCTTGAGAGTATTTGCTTATGCATTTTAGTCTTCCTGGCCCGGCGATGCTGAATATATTTTTAACAGAAGGTACATGGTCAGAGACAAGTCCCCCAGTTTCCTGTTATTAAGTTAACCTTGTTAAACATTACATTATTGTTGATAGGATATTGATAGGATAGGGGGTTCTCTTAGTGCCATGGTGAATTATTCATATGCGAAGCTAAGGTATCTTACCTTGTTAACTGCAGCGTGTTGAGACCAGTGTCTGGAGCCATGCATCAGAACCAGAATTAGACACGGATTTCTTAAACCTGGAATGAAGTAGAAATGCAATTAGTTCGCAACTACAGTCTATGTAATTAAAGTAGGTAGCAGTCATTTAGTGAAACATAACACAGTCAGAGTCTTAGAGAGCCTATAATAATGTAGCAACTGGGAACATAAATGCTGCAGGAAAAACTGCTAAATAAATATTTCCTTCCTTTGGCAAGGAATATGTAACCTTTGAGGTTCTCTGTCCACAAAAGGGGAAATGATCATGCAGGCTCGCAGTAAACATTCATAGTAGTGATCAACATGTTTGTAATTAGCTATAGCAAACACTTCATTTGAGATTTTCAAACATATTGCAAACATTTCGTTAAGTATTGTTAGCATCTTTCCATCTTTCACAAACTTTTCTCAGACTGCAGAATGTGCTTGGAAATATGGATTCTAATTTGGGAATTTAGGTACCACTCCTTTCTGGTAAGGTAAAGAACTAATTAGGTTCTTTCACTATTTCGTATCACCGCCTTAAATGCAGTCTGCAGAAATACAAGCATAAATAAAGACTTAGCTGCCCTCTCAGAAACAAGTTTGAACTAGAGTTCAATATATGCTTAAATTCTTGCAAAGAATTTGAGTCAACTCCTTTTATATCTGAGTCAGCTTTCTTCTCTGTGCTTCTAATCTACATCTTCGGTAAGCTGTTAAGTAAGATGGAAGATGTGTAAAAATCCCCAAGATTAAGGGACACAGAAGCAGAACGGACTAGATTTTCAAGCTCTTGAGAACTTCATGTAGGGGTGGCCATGATGGACTTAACATGAATTTTAAAATCATTTGCTGAGTAAAGAAACTGGACACTTTCCAAAGCAGGTTCAAGGATGATCTAGAGGTATCACAAGTGAATCTGCTAGATCGTAAGAGGGTGAATAAGGAAATCACTGATAAAAGCAATGTACTAACACGATTTCCAACCAAGGTGAAAAGGGAAGATTTTCTTTAACTTCAGTAAGAGTCCCTTTGGGCCCTCGGTATGTTAATATTCCTGTCACAGACACTACTGAAGGCTGCAAAATCTCTGAGGAACAGTGAGAGTCTCCATGGGCTTATTCAGGGTCCCTAAAGGACCTCCATGACTTGGAGGGATTTGCAGAGATTCACTAAAATACCACAGCACCTTTGCTGCACTCATTGGCATGTTGAGGGGGTTAATCAGCAGTTCTTTGAGAGACCCGCCCTGTACTGTATTGTAGTTCCCCATTATTATTTCATCACCAATATTACTTCAGGCTTTGGCAGAAAAAAAGTCATTTAAACCAGAAAAAAACCAGAAATAGTGTGGGTTTGTTGTTTTTGTTTTGGTTTGGGGTTTTTTTTGTTTGTTTTCTTTTGGGTTTTGGGGTTTTTTTTTAGATCTACCTGTACATGTTTTAAATAAGAGATGCATTTCTGTTACGCATTAACTCCAGGTATTCAGAACAAATTGTGAGCTGGTTTCAGCCAGCCTTCTGAACCCTCTCCTCTTTCACAAGCTTTGCCACTTGTCACCCAGGGACTTTGAGTAGCTCTCATAAGGTTTTTCTATTTAATAGCACAGGCATGATAGCTGATATGAGGATAATGACGTACTGTGCCTCCAATTCGTGCTGGGCTGCAGAGGGAGTACTTACCTATTACGGCACTGTCCCTTCAGAGAATATATCCTGGAATCTAATGATCTTCAATTCAATCTTAACAGAAGCTTAAATAACTCTTCTGCTGAAGGAAGCTTTCTTATGGCTGAGGATAGGTATAATTTGGGTCTGTGTTCTGGTATGAGTATTTTATCTAAAGTGCTTGAAGAAGGTAGTTATAGTCAGATAAAACTTGCCTTGTTGTGGTTGACTGGTGAGAGGAGCTTCAGTCAACTTCCAGCAACAGTGGTGTAGTGCAAGGAGGGAAAGAGAAGTGACTTACTGCAATCTGTCACTTTGATCTCCCTTTTCTAGCTAGCCTATAATCTCTGCAAGTGGAAATCAGCATAGGTCCACTGATTAAATGTGAGTGCGGCATGAGCTAGTCCCTGGCTTTGTCACCTTTTGATGACACCAGCTGCCCTTCTGACCCATGTATAACCTACTCTGAAACAATACTTTGAGTTGGATCATGCGCAAAGTGGTGAATAAATAATACTGGTGGCATTGGATAAGCTCAGGCCTGAGCATGTGTGTCTGTGCAGCAGCTACCCCAGCCTAATTATACCTCGGTATTCAGACTGTTTGCTACAAGAATATCTAACTGTAATGTTTCAGAATTTCATCAAATTATATCTCTGCTCCTTAATTATAATAAAATGTAAATTATAGTAAAATGTGGGGCTCCTCCACCTGAGACATTAAGTATCTAAATTTTCAACACATACTGAAGCCATCCCACTGCTGGAAATGACTGCTTTATGTGGTAGCTGCCTTTCTGTGCCTCTAGATGGAGATCCTGTCCATTTAACTCAACCCTCTAGAGAGAACTGGGGGATGATTCAGTAAGAGTTCCATTTTGGTTTTCATACTCCATAGACCAAAAATTACTTTGTTGTCTGATTTCTGGGTTATAAAATCATTTTGATCTTATTAACCAGATTTCCACCACCCCTGACCCCCTTCACAGCTTACCTGAAAAAAAGGGGAAAAAAATGCTATTCTGTTCTAGCTTTCCACAGTGAAAGTGTCCTAAAGTATTTACTTTGCTTAGTGGTGAAACCCTCTGCCTTTTCAATTGCCGTTCTGCAAATTCCCTCCAGCGTGTAAGCTCCTCTGACAAGCTGAGGTGTGCAGTATGGCAGGTGGGACTCAGAAGGGATGACATGGACCGTTGCATTCAGTCACTTTTATCATATGGGCAACCATATCATATGTTTCCATGAGAGCGCAGAGGAAAGCCTTGCCATAACTTCACCAAGAGACTTGCTTGTTTGCTCTCTGGTTTGGGACCAAGGATTCTTTACATACAATCCTAGCAAGAATAAGGAGACACATGACTGAAAGTATTTCCACTAGTCCAGGAGGTAAAAATCCCTTTTTGTGGATCAGAACCAGCTAGATAAAACCAAGCCTATTAAGCATATTTTTCAGGTTTGCTCAATGCATTCAGATGCAGAAGTTAGCTTGTAACGATGTCAGCTGCCGAAGAGAGAATGAAAATTCTCTCTTGATTACACAGGTCCTGAAAAACAAAGACACATCTGCAGCCAAAACTATACTTACAGAAAGAAAATAGATTAAGTGCCCTAGTACCACTGGGTGACTATCAGCATAACGATACTGATAGTAACAACAGTAGTACCAGTATAGTAGAAATACATAATTATCCAGACCTTTGAGGAAAAACTGCTGCTTTTTTATTATTTCCTGAAATGAGAGAGGCTATTGGCTGTTTGGGGTTTTTTTTCTATACTGCCTATACTTTTCCTTGTGCGATTTTGAATACAAACCAGCTGGGCTCACGGCACTACATTTACCAGTTTTAGACTGTAACAGCAGCAGCAAACAAGATATAGTTAATAGCTGTGCAAATTCTCAGACCCTAACAATAGCACTGAGGCAGCAATGTTGATGCCAGCACTGCCATCTACTCGTGTACAGTTCCCTGCTGTTTTGGGGGGAGTATTTTTATTTTTGCTTTATTTCAATTGTTGCTAGTGGCACAACGTTCGTTTGCTTTTGTTAATGCTCTACGACTCTGATCTACTTGTTGTTTCAAGAAATGTGCAGAAATTGTTTATTTTGCCCTTAGGTACCCTTCCTGATGAGATGGGGAAAAGTAGATCCAGACAGGTCCATAGAATATCTTTTTTTGTAGGACACATGTTGATCGAGAAAAACAAAAGTGCATGAAAATAAGAATGGACCACACCGAGGCAGTAACACTTTGCAAAGATATTTCTGGTTTCAAATGGATTGCAGACGATAAAACATGTGGTGAAGATTTTAGTCTTCCGGTATTTGGGAATTTTCTGAAATGTATTTTTTACCAAAAGCCCAGACTAAATCTATAATCTCTCTTAAAGTCTGTAATAACTTCTGACTAACATGCCTAGTATATTTGTCACGGGCTTATGGGTTTTGTTTCTCCTTTTTTTTTTTTTTAATACTGTGGCTTTAAATGATGCCAGGAAGGAATTTAGAATCAAAACCAATGCAGTTCAGGATCAAAATCAGTTCAGGAAAAAAAGGAAAAAATCTATTATTGCTACAGCAAAAATCGAATCCATTTTACATAGGTTTGGACTAGAGAGGAACTAGATCAAAGAGGAGATGTTAAAAAAGTATATTTTACTTTTGTTTGAGAGTTGAATGCTGGAAAGTGCTCAGACTAGCAATGCACGTAGGACCCTGGGTAATCCCATTTAAATCACAAATAAAACTTTCAGGTACAGATTGTTTGTTTCCTCTTTCATGTCTTGACCTTTATATGGTTTCAGAGGATTCAAAGAAACCATTAAATCCTTACCATATTTAACTTGGCAATACGCACAATACAGAGGAAGAATTTGTCTAACAAACTTTGACAGGCGTGGCATATCAGCCATTTTTTTCAATATACACAACATTTCTGTAGTCTCTTTTGTGACAGATGTTGAAGATACATTCTAAATTTAAAATTACAACGATTGCTACAAGGCTCATCTGCACCAAAGGGATGGGATCCTGTCGGGGCAAGTGGAGAGCAGAGTCAGGAGGATGCAATACCTAAGCACCTCCTGTTCCAGTCTCATGATCCTAAGGGTGGCAGGCAGTCCTTGTCCCTTCTCCTTGCCCTCCTGTTTCCGCAGGCCTCCTCCTCAGGGTCTGCAATGGAATGGGATGAATACCTTCACTGGCATCATTTTGCTTCCTCACACTCACCACGGTTCCCTTTTACAATGAACCAGTTCACAGACTTCACCCATCAGACCTCTGTTTCGCTCTTCCCAGCGACTGCTAGGGAGGTAAATGAAGGAAAGCGAAGCAGACCACGGCTGCCAGCATGCTCTGGGAACGTTTACTCCAGCCTGTGCCAGCCCGGACTACGTTTCTCCTTGCGAGTGGTAACGGGGGTTCAGGTCAACCCACCTGTGCCCTGCTTCTGTCTTGACTACTACTCACTGCAAAAAGACCTGGCATCACACCAGGTGAAAAGTGCACGTACCATGCAGCCCATTCTGCCCCAAACCCTTGTCTAGTCAAAGAAGGGAAGGGAATGATTTTCAGCACTATGAATTCTTTAGAGGGGAAAAACTACTGCACTGGAGATGTTTCCCAGTGACATATTAAATATCAAACAATGAATTATTTTATATGTGGATTTCTTGGCTTTGGACATTTTCCATGCAGTGATTATGATGTTTGCGTTCCACAAAGTCATACAGATTTTAAAATATTTTTCAGAAAATGAACTTGGTTGCTTTTCAGGTCACAAGTGAAATTTCTTGCCTTTTCTGGGTATTCCCTGTTTAGCAAGAATGCACTTAGGATAGAAGGATAAATTATGGTAGCCCACAGGAGTCAGTGGCATATTGTGCAACTCACACCATGGGCTTGCAGAGGAGAGCTCTGTTTGTTCAAGAATAAGATCTGGTACTTCTCATAACGGGATGTCATATTACCTTAAAATGCCTCTGCCCCTTAGGTCTGTCCGATGAATACCAGCTGTTCCCGTAAGAACTGCCTCTCCAGCAGCAGAGATGGGCTCCGTGGCACGACAAAACCAGTAGCCCACAGTTAGTCCTGTACCAAGACAGCAAGCGGCCACGATAAGAAACAGAAACCTCACTACCAGCCTGATTCAAACCCTACTGGGGCCAACAGGAAAGAGTCCAGCACATTCCCGGGGGTCTTGGGTCAGGAGGCGCGCGTACTCCTGTCTCTGCCCAGATAATGGTACCTCTGTCATCACCCATGATACATGTTGGTTGAAATCACATGTTTCACCAGCCCTATACCTTCTCGTCAACACACTTGGCAAAACACGGTTCACTTTACAATCATACTGATGCAAGCAAAGGAAGAGTTTACTGGAGTAAGTGATAGCAGGTGTGTTTCTCCATACCTACGCCGTAACAGTCACTGTAATTTGCCGTCCAGACCTACCACCCTTCTCATGGCAGAAAAGTTTTGTGCAGAGAGAGGTCACTGGGAAAGGGACTCCCCTGCTTTGCTTCCATTCAAAAGAATACAGTGAAACCCTCTTCCTAACAAGTAAAATTAGCTCTTAGCTTTCATCCAGCTCCTTGCACCCCAGATAATAAAATCAGGGCAATTTATACTGAATTATCAATACTTCCACTGGAAGTGGGTAAAAAAATCAGCTGAAAAGATTTAGGAATAAAGTTAGCTAGGAGACAGTAATTCGGTTTCACAACAGTTTTCAAGGTTTTAAAAATTTAAAATCACTAAAAAATGATTTTTAGTTCTTCAATGGAATGAAAACAAACCTCTGAACAATTTGTCTAAATGAAATCGTAGAGAAATACTTGTTTTCTTACCATAAAGCACAATTTTTTTCAGCTCTGATCCTCTCTCACTCTCTTCCCTTCTTGCTCCCCCTCTCACTCGCTGTCACCAGAGGTAGCTGCAGAGCCCTGGATCACAAACTCTTGTCAGCTGAATTTTTTTTTTAAATCAATACATCTCTGTGAGTTATTCTGTCTTTTGATAAAAAATGCATTCTGTTAAGAATGTTCATAAACAGCTCTGCTTGGGAGAATTTCTTAGCTCGTCCCAAAAAATTGGTAATTTACATATCTAACTGGATAGCAGCTGCTCAGCTGTGAGGTTTTGGGTGAAAAGCACACAATTGCTGAAAAGACAGCCCTATACGTTAGAGATGTCTAGGCTATTCTCCTGTATATTTTTTGCACAGAGTATAAATTCTGTTATATTCCACTCAGCCTATTTTTACTGTAAAAAGCACATATTTAATTAAAGCAGTTCTCCTCACAGTTTTATTTTCTTGACCCTGATCCCAAGGATTTTAGAGATGTACCTGTGAATAGAGAGTAGGAAAAAAATGTGTGTCTAGCCTTATGTTCCTCTATTTATTCATGTGTCCTCTTCAACAAGGAATTGGCAAACAAATCTTAGCTGTTTTTTAAAGCAAAGGCAAATGCATGAGCCCCACCTTCTGCCAGTTGTATTTCTTCAAGTATAAATTACAAGATTACAAAGTTGCCTCAGACAGACAACCTTTACCCTGCTATAGCACTTTGACTTTTCCACAGAGACAGACTTGCTTATTTTTCTTAGAGGTCAGACGGGTTTTTGTTGTTGTGCTGACATTTTGCATCATCTTCTTCCTTTTGCATCTGAAAGAAAATACGCAGTGCTGAAATGACAGTGAAAATGCGCTGCTCCGTTTAAGTGACATGGATTGTATATGTCTGTGCATCAGCAGGTTAGTTACAGGGGCCAGAGGAGGATTCCTTAATCCCTGATGTACAGAGGAGCCAAACATAACTGATCTTTTTGTCTTCCTTTGACTGCACCACCACTTTTAGAAACTCTGTCTTAAAAAAGTGATGCCTTATGGGTGGGGAAAAAAAGGAGAATATTCCAATTAGAAACAACCTAACTTCTCTGTCACATCTGGCCTTCATGCCTCAATAATCCCTTGAGCACAGCTCATAAATAATGAGCGCTCGGAGACCGGCTGTACAATTCCAGTGCATTCTATTGACTTCCAGGGGATGCACAAAAGGATAGGACATATCCTGAAGGCAAAAGCATGTGCTGTTTTCTTGGTCTTCTATCAAATGTATATTGCTAGTAGTTTAATTACTATTTATTGAGTACTGCCGGTAGGCTATCCAGGGCACAAAAAGAATTGCTGTGTATAAACAGAACTGATTTTTATCTGTTTCTTTCTTTATCATTACCCTGCTATCCATTTCAGACCTTTTTTTCGCAGCTTATGTGATACAGATTAAAAATACTGTGATTTGAAAAAAATGAGAAAAATACAAGCAAGCAAGCATCAAGAGATAACCTCATCACATTAAAAAAAAATCAACCAAACAACTGTTTTTCCAGGTACAAATAGTCAAAATGATGTAAAAAATAACTTTAATCTCACTGAAATGGAAAAAAATAAAAATAAACATTGTACACATCTAACTTGATAGCCAGATGCTCAACTGAGGTGAGTTTACTAACTCTATTGACTTCAAGAGACCTACCCTTTTTCTGTTTATTGGCAGACCAATAACTTTAGTTTGATGCAGTGCCAAAATCTTTGTAAGTGTTGACAGAAAAGGTAACTGCAGTGTAAGAAAATGAGAGGGAGACATGACACAAACTTGTTCCATACACCTCACAGAAGCACACCCAGGTGGAACATGAAGGAAAGAGAGAAAGATAAGTCACCTTTGTGTGATCTGGCTCCTGGTAAATCACATCTTCACCTGGGGTTATAAGAATGGCATACCCTCAGGACTGGACTCTTTTATTTGGAATAGGGTTTGAAATGAGCAAAAAGTGAACTATTTTGTTGGTAGGAAAGAAATCAATATGCAGATCCGGTTCTAAAATTTTGAAATTAATATTAGCTAATTATAATTAACTGTCCTGTAACAGGACAAGGAGAAAAATGCATCTGAGAACTTAAAAATCTAGATCTGGATTCAAATGTTGTGTCTTTGTCACATATTTAGAGGTATCCTATTGGTATGTTATTCCTAAGAGGATATTATATGTTGTAAGGTGTTTTCGTTAGCCAAAGCTGACTGGTCCTTCTGCACACATCTTCTACCTTTCCAAGTAGTTTTTCTGGGATCCATTTCCTAAAGGCAAAGGGACTAATTTCATGACGGTATCTGTTTTGTTTTCTTTCCTCTGCAGGCTTAAGTGATAACTGGGTATCTTGTTAGGAGAACAGAAATGAATAACTCAACATACATAAACTCCTCCACTGAAAATGTGATGGCTTTGGAGAGCCCCTATAAAACTGTTGAGGTGGTCTTCATTGTCCTGGTAGCAGGGTCTCTCAGTCTAGTCACCATCATTGGGAACATCCTGGTCATGGTGTCAATCAAAGTCAACAGGCACCTACAGACTGTCAACAACTATTTCCTCTTCAGCTTGGCCTGCGCTGACTTGATCATCGGCATCTTTTCAATGAACCTATACACCCTCTACACTGTGATAGGCTACTGGCCCTTAGGGCCTGTGGTGTGCGACCTCTGGCTGGCTCTAGACTATGTGGTCAGCAACGCCTCTGTAATGAACCTCCTCATTATCAGCTTCGACAGATACTTTTGTGTCACCAAGCCTCTGACCTATCCTGTAAAGCGGACCACTAAGATGGCAGGCATGATGATCGCAGCTGCGTGGGTGCTGTCCTTCATCCTGTGGGCCCCTGCAATTCTCTTCTGGCAGTTCATTGTGGGAGGAAGGACTGTCCCAGACGGGGATTGCTACATCCAGTTTTTTTCCAACGCTGCCGTCACTTTTGGCACTGCCATTGCAGCCTTCTATTTGCCTGTTATCATCATGACTGTCCTTTACTGGCAAATCTCTCGAGCCAGTAAGAGTCGGATAAAGAAAGGGAAAAAGGAAGCTGCCCAAAACCAAGATACAGTTTCCCCCAGCCTTGTCCAAGGTAAAATAGTGAAACCAAACAATAACAACATCCCAACCGGTGGGGATGGGTTGGAGCACAGCAAAATTCAGAATGGAAAAACGACCGGAGAGACTGTGACAGAGAACTGTGTTCAAGGGGACGAGAAGGAGAGCTCCAACGACTCCACCTCTGTCAGCGTGGTTGCTTCCAACGTGAAAGAGGATGAAGCTGCCAAAGATGCCAGCCAGGCTTCTGCCTCCCAAGACCATCTCAAAGTGGAGAACTCCAAGCTGACATGCATCAGGATAGTCACCAAGTCCCAAAAGGGTGACTGCTGTGCCCCTACCAACACTACTGTGGAGATTGTAGGCACCAACGGGGAGGAGAAGCAGAATAGTGTAGCCCGGAAAATCGTCAAGATGACAAAGCAGCCAGCCAAAAAGAAACCACCTCCTTCTAGAGAGAAAAAAGTGACAAGGACTATTTTGGCCATCCTCCTGGCCTTTATCATCACCTGGACCCCATACAACGTGATGGTGCTCATCAACAGCTTCTGCACATCCTGCATCCCTGGCACTGTATGGACCATAGGTTATTGGCTCTGTTATATCAACAGCACCATCAACCCTGCCTGTTATGCGCTCTGCAATGCTACTTTCAAGAAGACCTTTAAGCACCTTCTTATGTGTCATTACAAGAATATAGGAGCTACAAGGTAAAAATAATAACAATAATAACAATAATAATGGAAAGGGTGAAGAAGTTCTAAATTAAATTTAAAAAAAATAAAACAAACCCCAATGCCATAGCACTTTATGCTCTTCTATGGAATGTGCAGTCCAGGATGTTAGTGAAAATACTGACATGAGGCATCAGCTCCACCCCTGAGAACTACACTTAAAAACATTTTTTTAATTATTGAAAATAAATCTTGAGGACATGGGTATGTTTGAGGAATTATTCAAGTATGTGGACTGGAGGCACAGTTCCTTGCTTTCTGAGAGTATCCTGCAGAAGGGCTTTAGAGTCTACGATTTTTTGTGATTCTGTGTAAAATACTTGTTCTTCTTTTTTTTTTCTTTTTTTTTTTCTGTGTCTGTTTAATATGTCTTCATCTAGGAAAAAAAAAAAAAAGGAAATTTTAACAACAGCTCTGTGGAAGAGGCATAGTTGTTTGGAAGATCCTTACATAATCCAAATGAATCATGGTAGAAGGTTTCTAAAGCTCAAAGTTGTCTAATGTTTTTTTGTCACTGTCATGTAAGAACCTTGATGTTAGGTAAATCACGATGAAAGACATTTTATGTTGTTTATGACACTACCATTTCCAAAACTGCATCAGTTCTGAAAGTGTACTTATGCTCAACACGTAACCATTGCCTAAACTGTCTGTCATTCAAAGTCTGCTACTTGCCCCTTCTAGGGGCTTTTGTTCCGTGATTCCTTCATCACATCAAGATTAAAGTGAAAAAAAGCGGTCTTTTCCAGATTGCTACATCCCAAGACTGTTTCAGCATCCATGTAAACCAAAGCTTTGGAGACAATTTTGTTCACTTTATTTGTCATATAACATCCACCTGTGGATTTGTCTTTTACTTCCATCAGCCTTTTCTTCCTTTTTGTACCTTACTTGTCCAGGGCACGAAGACTGAATATCAAAAGAAGTTGTAAATTCAAAGGTCTCATCCAGTCAGCCACCAGGGTGGCCAAACAGAGGGCCTCAGCTGAACAATAGAAACAAGGTTATTACTAGGAAAATGGAAGTTACATCCTTTCAAAGTTGGATGTACAGTTGAGGAGGTATGCTGAGGCTCTGTAGAATGAATACTTAATATTAGATGACTCTGTTCTTGCCCAGTCAAAAGTCACACTCACTTATTGAGGAAAAGAATAAGATGGACTGACGTGCCCACATGGATCAAGCTCTGCCTAAGTCCTTAGTGTGAAACCAAGGTCCTTCCTAGGTGTATCCTGGACAAGATGTTTACTTTGTGGAAAAGCTATTGGCTACATTGCCTTTTGTACCAGCTGGGAGCAATATTTTCACTGTAAGCCAAGGGATAACGCTAATAAAAAGGCAGAGAAGAAAACAGTGATTACACAAAACCAGATACTGAAATAGTCTGGCTGGGGGGCTGGCAGGGGTGAAGTTCAAATATTATCTGCTACTCCACACCAGCTCAAATTCAGATTCTTTCTGCCTGGCAAAGAATTTACTATTTCAATATTTGATACGTATTGTAGCACAACTGAGCACTGCGTGGATAGAACAAAGTGTATCAGATTACTGGAAACAGCAATTGTCTGTGAGTTATGCATATTCTAGTTACCTCTTTCTTAGTAACTCTAACTTCCAGGCACTAGTGAAGGTACACATGCAGATTTTGTTACCCAAAAAGTAGTTTGCTGCATAGACAGTGTCCTGACAGACTGTATTCTGGAGTGAAAGCCACCTACCAAATAGGACACCAAATCATTCTGTTATTTCATGCTACCACATTAGAGTCTTCCAAAATGCACTTCAAAACTGCAGCCTTCAAGATTACGGGGAAATTAATCTTGCAGACTTAAGTTTTACGTTTGACAAGCTCATTAGAACACAGTGTCAAAGCACTTTGGCAATATGACAATTTTCATGTTTCGAAGTACAAGTTCCTAGCAGAAAGTGAAAATAAGGAGGATTAAACTGCAGTAAATTAAGGCCACATTAAACTCAGGATTAATGTGTCTTAATATGTATTCATTGATTTTATACTGCTAGTGATTTCATCCTAATATATCTAAGTGTCTCCATGCAGCCAAGGATCTAACTTTGCAACCCTCACTCACCTTCAATCATATTTACTATCACTATTTTCATCTTCCTGCTTGTAAGGAAGAATTACTCAATGATAAGGCTTGCAAAAGTGAGTGCTGCTTGTCTTTCAAAACTACATTCACTAAGCTTATCTTGACAGGCCAAGGGAAAGACTTACATGATCATTCCTAGATCATTCATTCCCTTACAGTGTTAAAAAATCCATACAAAAACCAAAGATAAAGTGAAATCTGTTCATTTTCTAAATCTTACTTCTTTAGAAAAGTTTCATAAAAGAAACACCCCTGCTTCTTTCTTTCAGCAAGTGCTGTGGGTATCAATAGTGCAGGTACTCAAATTGGGAAATAATGGTTTGTATATTCTTATTTGATCTTTTAACTCCAGTCTTCCTGGAGTTTTGCAGGTGTGCAAATCCTTTATTCTGACCTTTGAAGCTGTCACTTGTTCATAAATTATGAATCTGTCTAACAGTTAAGGACACTTCTACAGGTTAAGAAGTGCAAGATATAGATTACAATTATACTTTTCATTGTGTGATGTGATGACACTCAAAATACCATGCAGAAAAAAAATATTTTGGTGGCAGCATTCATGAAACAAACAAAAAAGAAAAACCTTCAGTTTGAAGCTTTCTAGCACTTTTCCCTAGCACCACCCCCCACTCTGATCCTAAAGGACAGGATATTTTGGTTTGTGTTATAGTATTTTAAAACGCTTGCAGGACACTTACTCCTGTATGTTTCCACCTTGTACAGTTCAATGAAAAACTATTTCAATGGTACATCCACATTCGTAGCCAACTAAACAATGTAAAAAATAGATGACATAATGCACCTATGCACGTACACACACAGGCATGCAAACACACCCCCCAACGTGGTTTATATACATGGAAAATAACCATCTATCATTCAAGATATTGCATGGGATTGTGTCTACGTTGCGCTCGGTGGGAGGTGCAGAGGCAACACTTACTCATGACACTGTCTACCCCCTCCCGAAGGCAGAGAGGAGGCAGAGCCTGCCCTGAGAGACTGGGAACCTCTCGGGACTTCAGCTGGTTGTGGTTTTGTAAGACAAAAAGTGGGATAATCTTTCAGAGCCGCAAAATAATTTGTTCTTTTGAACATCTTTTGAGCTCTCATGTCTTTCCTTTGTGTCCCAAACCACGTTCACCAGGTTTCACTTCCCTTCTGAGTGATAGTTCTGCGAGATGTAGATGTCGGTCTTGAAGAGCAGCATTCCCTGGGTACCTTCTCCAGCTTTCCCGGCTGCCACCCGCGCCCCATCGCCCTCAAGGCCCCAGGTGGCCCTGCTGCTGGTGCTGCCACATCTTCACCTTGGGCTTGCCCAGAGGATCCCAGTGGCACGTCCACACCATGTGCTGCGCTGGCCACTTTTCATTTCACATGGAAATTGAGCAAACTGTGCAGGTGACTCATGAGAAAAAAACAAAACCAACCAAACGAACAAAAAAAACCAACCACCAAAAAACTGCAGCTAGCACCTCTTGCCCTCTCCTTTTCTTCCTCAATTATTTCCAGAAACAGCCTAAAACTGAAAAGGCCCAACCAACCCTTGACAGTAACCCTGCCACAGCAGGATCTGTCACGGCAGCAGCCCATGGGGAGTGACTTGTTCTGCCACAGGCCAGCCCTACCTTTACTCTCCAGGGAGAGAACAACAGCCTGAAGATCTGTCAATCCAACTGGCACGTTTTCTATTAAAGACATCTGTGGAAAGAAAGAAAGAAAGAAAGAAAGAAAGAAAGAAAGAAAGAAAGAAAAGAAGAAAGCTGAAGTAATGTTGAGAAATCTGTTTTCCAGTGAAGACAAAACCTAAAAAACAACTTCTGTCAGCCTTCCTTCAATTTGGGATTTTAATTTGATTTACTAGGAATCATGAGGATCCATTCAGAAATAGCAAAGTGCTTGACATTGCCTGATGAAAAATAGTCCAAAGGCAACAAACACATTTATATAGGTCAGATTGCTTTTTCTTTCTTTCTTTCTTTCTTTCTTTCTTTCTGTCTGTCTTTTTTTGCCTCAGAAATGCTCATGGGGACAGGAGTGCTCAAATGGACCCCAGGGATCAGTTGTTTGGAATCCACAAAGCATGAAGGGGACAAAAGCAAGTGCTAAATCTATCAGCCCTCTGTTTTATATTTTTCTGGTGGAGGAAAACACATTGACAAGAAGAGGCGTCTTTAGTGAGTGTGGCTGCGGTGAGAACAGCCCACACACCAGTGAGGAAACTTTTGGGGTGGCCCAGCTGCTCCTGGCCATCCCAGCTGGGCCAGGGGCAGGAGGGAATGGGCATTTTTTTCTTTGTTTCATCTCCCGATGGGTTTGAATGTGTCCATGTGTCTGCTTTGCAGGAGGTCTTGCTTATAAGCTCACTGTCCCTTTCCCCAGTTTTGACTGATTTTGATCCCTGTTCTTCATTCCTGTGGATTCAACGGCTGCCCCAGTGCTGCCTGGGGACACAGCTCCTGGTTTCTGCTGTGGTGCTGAGGTGGCACACTTTGAATTTTTCACCTCGACTGGCAGCACCTCTCCTTGCCACTTCTGTTGTTACCCAAAACTAATCCTGGTACCGGTCTTGCAGGACCAAATAGGTAAAGCATCCTACAGCCATCCCGCTGCAAAGCTGGCGTGATGCAACTGGGGCGGAGGGGCAGGAAGAGTGCTGCCAATATTTGTTTTCCCTCCCTCCCCTTACAATACTTCTTAAGAGTCTTCATTTTTTTTTGAGAAATCAGGGTGTTTCTTGTGAGAACCTAAAATCTTAGGGAAGAAACTGCAGGAATACAAACTCTGGTCCTGTGGGTGCAGGGTGTTTGCTAACAGGTAGTGGGTTTGGACTCTAATAGCCTTTGGTATTTTTAAAGACCTCATCCTAGATGGCTCTGTACTCCCAGCTGACAGCAGTGCAAGTGGTAGAAATTGAGAAGCTGAAAAGAAGTAAGCTTTTTTTCACCCTGGGTCTACAAATGTTTTATAGAATACATCTAGAGATACTTGGGTTGTGTTTTCTATACAGTAGCACTTTTATTGTTCTTGTATATCATGAAAAGCTCTAGACCTTTAAGAATTTTTATTTTTTTTAATTTATAGAAAATCTTTCCCTGAAGGAAGCTGAGAGATGGTCCTTAATTTGCCGTGGCTTCTTTTCTCGTTTCTCTGCCTGTCCTTCCTCTTTCTTCACAGTCCTGAAAAAAAGCTTTCCTCCTTCCTCACTTTAACAAGTATGTTGCCTGTGTTTGAGCTACAGGTGTGCAGTTTCTCTTGCCTTTTAGGCACTGTGAATGCTGGTATTCAAACTCATTAACTCCACCAAAATACTGCCTTCTCTAGCACGCAAATCCCCTTCCACTGCAGCCCGAACTACTGTATGGAGCGAGAAGTTCAATAAATCCTGTCTGCATGGGTTTTAAATTGGAAGTTAAAAAAACCCTTGCTGAAACAAAGCCAAATCAATTTTCTTCACCAGTTTTGTCATCTCCATAGTAGAAACAACAGTGGATAATGGCAAAGAGCGAACATTCTTGTAATGGAATATCATGCAGCAATATGCATGGTTCAATTTTATGCCCTTGTCGTGGTTTAACCCCAGCCAGCAACTAAGCTCCACACAGCCCCTTGCTCATGCCCCCCCACCCAGTGGGAGCAGGGAGAGAATTGGGAAAAATAGCAAAAGTCATGGGTTGAGATAAAGACAGTTTAATAGGACAGAAAGGAAGACAATTATAATGATAAAAAAATAATAAAACAACAATAATAAAAAGATTGGAATATACAAAACAAGTGATGCACAATGCATTTGCTCACCACTCACCAACAGATGCCCAGTTAGTTCCCCAGCAGCGATCCCCCTAGGGCAACTCCCCCCAGTTTATATACTGGGCATGACATCACCTGGTCTGGAATACCCCTTTGGCCAGTTTGGATCAGCTGTCCTGGCCGCGTCCCCTCCCAACTTCTTGTGCCCCTCCAGCCTTCTTGCTGGCTGGGCATGAGAGGCTGAAAAATCCTTGACTTGGTATAAATGCTACTTAGCAACAACTGAAAACATCAGTGTGTTATCAACATTCTTCTCATACTGAATCCAAGACATAACACTATACCAGCTACTAGAAAGAGAATTAACTCTGTCCCAGCTGGAACCAGGACAGCCCTGTGCAATGGTAAGGCAGCCCTCCCTTCCCTTGAATCCCCTTTTATTCCTGTGCTTACTAGCAGTGTATTTACTGAGAAACCAAGCCTAAGAATGTAATTATAGCAAGGCTCAGTTGGACATGAATTCTTTACCACAACCAATGCAATTATTTCTCCTGTATATTACTTCCCTCCTTTTGCTATAGCATCTTTTGCTACATTGTGGAACTAGTGGGTTACACAAGCACATCAGTGTTCCCAGGCCTCGTATTTCAGGATACTGGGTAGACTTGTTATACACATTTCATTCCAGTATTAACCAAATAAAGGGAAACAAATTCTGGAGTCTTTTCACTTTCCAAAGCTCTGCATAACCTGAAAAGTGCCATTAGGTAACTACTCTTTTTCATCTTTTTATAGTGAATTTCTATTTTCTTTTTTTTTTTTTTTTTTTTTTTTTTTTTGACCATACTTGCCAAGAAGCACACAGAAACTGTTTTCTTTGAGATGCCTCAAAGTGCTCTGACTCTGGGAGAAGCAGCTGTGGGTGATACGTGAGGCAGTATGATCACTGATCTCGGTGGCTTTTGGAAGGAAGGATTTCACTGGGTGTTTAAACATTTGCACCGGCTCCCCTGAAAGCACTGAAGAAAGCACAGGGGGACAAGCTTGGCGTGCCCTAACTTGCGAAGGGACAGACAGGTCACGGTTGGATTGCTTTTCTGCTCCCCCCAGTTCATGTAGGCTGTGGGGAGGGGGGCGGATTTCTGCCCCCACCAGAGGCTCTGTCTCTACACCTCTACCCCAAAGACAGCCCTTCTCTGAAGCACATCATGGTAGTAGTGGTAGTAATAATAATAAAAACACTGGTGAGAGTGCCATGGTTGCCAATAAACAGACCTTCTTACATCTTATCCCTTAATTCTGGTGCCACTTTGCAGAGGTTGTTGGTAATTTAGAGACTAGCAGTTTGTAAATACCTTTAGATAGTGTGTTTTAACATGACCAACACCATATCTTGACTGTGTAAAAAAATAAAACATTATGTGTAATACTATCCAGATAAGGTTATCATGTAAATATGTCTACAATGAATGTCCAATTACTCTTCAAGCTATAGGTATGAGGAAGAACGTCACCTCTTCTTGAGACTTTTTTTAACTTAAGGTTATGAAAAACCTGTTATTCATTTATATGAAAAAACAACTGCATTCTTTTCTTCAAATAGAAAATACTACCGCAAGAAAGAAGGGAATGCATTACATGGATGTGATATCCAAAATCGTATGGTAAAACTGGGAACTGAGGATCTCACAAGTTGGGGACTGGTCTATTTCTTGATGCCGTACATTTGATCTCATATAAATAAGATAAGCACAAGTCTATGGTTGGCTGTGTAAAGCTGACCCACTTGATTATATATACATTATAGATATATATTTATATATGCTGTATAGATATATACATATTATACACAACATTCATACAGTGAAAGCAAGTGAAAGTCATATTAACAGGGAATTTGGATGCAATGTTGTGCTCCATTTGGAAGAAACACATCTGTGTTGTTCAGCAACATTCAAACATATTATGCAGGATGAAGGAAGAAGGTGTTTCACCAAAATAACTCATGAAGGACTGAGATGATGAAAGTTTAAAACATCTTGAAGACACAACTAAAATTACATGCAATATATGTGTACGTACTTCTGCTGAGTTGTATTCCTAGTTAAAACATTGCATTAAACAGCAAATTATAACAATAATAAAAATGTTTTTGTATGTGGTAACTCTGTTTATTTTTCTCTTTTTACTAGCGAACTACCCTGTGAAATGTGAAACTGGGATAATAAATGGAGAAAAATAGTTTCCCTACAGTAGCCACAGGCCTGTGAGACTGACTGTAGTAATTAAGAGAAAAATTCAAACTTTCTTTTCCCTGGCCTTTTTGGCAAGTGTGAAGTTCAAGAGAGGTCTGGAGTACCACTTTACTCATCCTTATCTTGTCCACATCTCTGTTCCTCCCTCAGTTCACCTCCTCCCGTGACTCTGCTTCAGAAGATATTGCCTTTAACTGCAAGGTCCCTTCAGCAATCTGATGAGGGCCTCCAGTCAGACATTCCTCCATATATTTCTGTCATCCTGATGTTAAAAGGGAATAGGCAAGTGTCATGGTTTAACCCCAGCCGGGAGCTAAACCCCACACAGCTGCTCGCTCACTCCCCCACGGTGGGATGGGGGAGAGAATCAGCAGGGTAAAAGTGAGCAGACTCATGGGCTGAGATCAAGACAGTTTAATAAGTAAAGCAAAAGCCGCACACACAAGCAAAGCAAACCAAGGAATCTATTCCCCACTTCCCACGGGCAGGCAGGTGTTCAGCCATCTCCAGGACAGCAGGGCTCCAGCACGCCTAACGGGGACTTGGGAAGACAAACACCATCGCTCCGAACATCCCCCCCTTCCTCCTTCTTCCCCAGGTTTATATGCTGAGCATGACGTCCTGCGGTCTGGGGTATCCCTTGGGTCAGTCGGGGTCAGCTGTCCCGGCTGTGTCCCCTCCAACTCCTCATGCCCCCCCAGGCTCCTCGCTGGTGGGGTGGGGTGAGGAGCAGAAAAGCCCTTGGCTCTGGGTGAGCACTGCCCAGCAGGAACGAAAACATCCCTGAATGACCAACACTGTTTTCAGCACAAATCCCAAACGTAGCCCCGTACTAGCTACTGTGAAGAAAATTATCTCTACCCCAGCCAAAACCAGCACAGTAAGAGTCTTTTGTAGCCATCCTGCTATACCAAAGTAGAAGAAAATTTTAGGTAATTATGGGGGGAGATGGCACCACTAACAACCAAATGTATTTTGAGCTCCCTTTGCCTTATGCATGCAAACGTAGCTTCATGGGATACTGAGAAAGCATCTGAGTGGAGGAATAAAGAACATAGGTTGCATATCTTCAGTTCCTCAGGGTCTCAGGATACTGTCTCATCCCCACTTCAGGAGCAGACAGGGCTCAGATGCAGCAGAGGAAGCCAGTGGTAGTGACTGGGGACCATCCCTGCCCAGGTAAATCTGGTTTTTGGTGCACAGTCAGGCTAGCAATTTGAGCAGTGGATGAAGAGTGGGTCTCTTGGGCATAGTGGGTGCATAAGCTCTGTCAAGATCAGGATACTTCACCCCAGCCATTCCAGAGTGGAAAGAAGTAATTTTAATAAGGTGGTCTTTATTGACTTCTTCTTTCTAAATTTTTCCTTTGTTAATATTTGAGGATTTTCACTGTTTCCACTTTTCAGGACTTTACACCTACCTTTATCCTCTCTGTCTAAGATTTCCCACCACTGCCATTTGCTCTGTTGTTTTTTCAGTTCAAGCTCACCTTCAGCCATTTTATCGTGTTCCTGTCCCTAAGCTTTCCACAATGAAAGCCAGAAAAGTCATCTGCCTTTTTCTCAAAACAATCAGATAAATTTATTTGTTGTAATATATTCCTTTGTTTGCCCTGTATTTAAGTCCCTTGCACTCTCCAAAGCATACACTCTACTGACAGGTTGTAAGGTGGGAAAATACAATTACATCTCTTTTACAGGTAGATCCTGATGGTCAAAAAACAGTTGCCAAGATCACAATAGAGACACAAATAAGTACCTGAACTCTGTTCTCCCAAGCCACAGTCTACTTATTTCTGATTTATTTCTTCCCTTCAAAGAACAGATTACCGCTTTCAGGCCCTGGTATGCTAACCATCACATCATAGACCATATGCATAACTCAAATTGTTGGTATACCACTACAGTCCAAATGATTCTCGCACACATGCTATACCACCCTATAATTGCCAGCATATGGTTTCAGAGGGGCCTCAAGATGCCGACGGTGAGAGTTTTAACAGATGAAAGAGGTTTCTGCAAATATGAGGGTTAACTTCCAAATGGGTGGAGTTGCCAATCCTGTTTGAAACACAGCATGGCAGGCCAAGACTTAATCCTGTGCTCCATGTGCTTCGGAAAGCAGAGCCCCAAAAACCCCTTTTTCCAGCATGCACAGGTTTTTTATTTGTACATGTATTTAAGTTCACTTAACATTATAGAAAGCTTACAATTAAGGGTACCTGTAAATTCAGAGCACTGAAGCTAAACTTTTGTTTGTCTTCCCAGAGGAGGCTTAGGCACATTTCCCTGACCACACACATATTTTGAAAACTTTGTCACCGGAGTTGATGGCACACAGGGAAAAAGGGACATGGCTGGTGCCAAACTACTCATGTCCCTGCCTAAGCCATTCACTCGGACTCACAGTTTCACCACGGGGCTGGGAACAAGGTTACCTTTTTCTTTAAAAGAGTTGAATCACACTCAAGCACAATAAAAATTGCCACCTCAACCTCCACGTACAGACAGTAATATTTACAGTTAATGTAATATCTAATAATATTCTTCCTCTCCCCTCTGGAGAGACATTTTTAGACAATGTCTCCCAGACCAGAAGTGTCTTTATCAAGTGCTTCCCTCTGAGGGCTTTTATTAGCAGAAAAAAAATTGTAGAGTGTAACTACCTACTTCTCCTTGAGTTCTGGAAACACCCTGAGAAAATCAATACAGAGAAATGCTGCTATTTTGTAAATCCATTAACTCTGTTTCTGGCCTTTTGCCAACCATTGTATGCACCGTCTAGACATGGGAACCTACTTGGCAGTGCTAGGAAATTGACTTTGCCGCCTTCTTCTCAATGGAGCTTGCCAACTTCATTTCTACCAACACACAGAACCAGGGAGAATAATAAAACCGGCAAGAATGATCTCAAAGAAATGGAGGGACAAAAGATGCCTTTCCTTCTGCCCTCAATCACTGCTCCATCTTCCCCCCCTGCCTTGCTCCTTCCTCCCTCTCCCCGTCCCTTTCTTCCTCTCCTGTCTCTGAAGCGTCTCAGCTAGCTCTCCAGGTTTCCCTCTCTCATTAACAGCTCGCTAAAGGTGCTGAATAAATCACTGTGAAAGCAAAGCCTTTGGCTTAAAAATGTGAAGCAATGTAGGAGGGAAGGAGGCAAGGAGGAATGCCTCAAAAAGCTCTTGAGTTAATTCATTTAAGTTTAGAGTCCAAAGGCTTTCCTTGACTCCCACCATAATTGCTACTATGATTTTGCGTGCAGTTGAAGGCGCAGGAGCAGGGCTGAGCAGGGGTGATTGGATCCATATGGCACAGGAGCAACATTCTTAAACAGAAGCATTACCGGTGGCAGCTGCACCAAATCACTTTCTGGGAGTATGGGCACGATGGATCTGTGGCATCATAAAATTGTTCCTCCTAAAACTCCAGCCTAAAAAAGAATAGGGAGCAAGAAGAGGGACAGCCTAAAAAAGAATAGGGAGCAGTTAAATCCCTCCAGCACAGAAGATACAGCTCAGCTCCCCTTACAGATGGGAAGACTAAGAAGGGCCAGTAGCCCAAAGGAGCAAGAACTTACCTCTGTAAAAGTCCCATTCTTTGGCACAAATTAAGATACTCCTGAGTCATCTGGCCAGGTTGTCATTTTGGGTAACAAGGGCTAAGCTACTGCCAATGATTACATGTGTTACAACAGGAGGGTTAGGCTTCAACTTTCCTGCCAGCAGCTAACGTATAAGGATGAGAGCAGAATTCAGTGTATACAGGCTTAGTTATTAAAATAGTGGATGTTCTATAGAAAATATGAATAAGACATTTCAAATATGGACATCAAATCCCAGATTTTGTTATGCTGTCTTCCTAAAATGACAAATAAAGAAACCAAAAGTTTTCAATGGTTTTAATTGGTATATTTTCCATTACACAAATGGAAAAAACCCCATAACTTTATACAAGGGATGGGGAATGTCTTCTGTTTGGTAGCTTTCACATCATGCTGAGAAGACATGAGCTAGATGATTACAAAATAATGGAGTTGGTTGAGAACTTTCCAGTGAAACTTTTTTCCACTATAAAATCCTGATTTGTTTTTTGGGGGTTTTTTTTGTTGGTTTTTTTTTTTTTTTTTTTTTTTTTTTTTTGTGGGAAGGGGTCAATTTCAATGGATCGCCTGGTTTTGCAATGTTCTAGGAAAAAATCCAACTTGTCTTAAGAGACTATCATAACACCTTTTTTAAAAAGTTCATTTTTTTGTTCAAATACCTTTCATTCAGAAAGCTTAAATACCAAAAAAATCAATGTGAAAAATGAAAAGGCTTTTTCAAATATGTACATTAGTTTATCTAGTCTTACCTGGGTGGAAGGAAAGAGGGCATAAAACTCTGAAGAGATGGACTGTCTGCCAAGATTTTGGAGGGGAACAGGGAAAATTCTCTCTCATTAACTGCTCATTACCAGTTTCATTTGTGCAGTGGACACAAGAGCCCTGGTCCGCCGTCACTGGGTGTACAACAGTGCCTGTACACAGCAGCCTTGGAGCCATTTACTAGCAAAAATACCTCTCAGGCATGTGCTTGCAACAGATCTGTCTCCGCACTGATCTAAAGTCCTTTCCAAACCTTGTTTTCCCACATTGCTAGCTTGTCCGAGGGGACGTTTTGGGTGGCCAAGCAGAGGGTGTCAGGGAGGGTTACACGTCAGGGCACTGTACTGAAATCCGTCCTGCTTAGGCAACCCCTGGAGAAACTGCATATAACAGAGCTACAAATAGATATTGGTGACAGAGCCAACTGAGTGCTGCTACACAAACACCACATTGTAAATTTGCACGGGGCAGGGAAAAGCTGTATGACTTAGGCACAGCCTTGAAGAGAGGGCATCGAAGAGGTGCACCATATAAAACAAGCATAAGCAGATTTCCACAGCACTTCACAAAGAACAGAAATGGTCATGGGCTTTGTTAGGGGCATGCTTGTGCCATACTCCAATAAAGACAATCAGCCCTATTATGTTTTTATGAAAACTTATGTAAGTGCTACTCTAATACTTTGGACTCTGCAAATGGGAACTATTTATAAAAGGGAGGAATATATATTTTAAAAGATAAATGCTAAAATATGTGTTAATCCTTGGTCATTCACAGTTCAGAATGGAAAGTGTTGAAAAGTGAAAGTCAGTTTTTTGCAAACACCATCATGAAGCCACAGCAAGAAATGAAGATGAGGCACGTCATGCTTCAACTGTCAAAAGTAGGACACCCTCCTAGGGGCAATGTAGAAACATAATTTTCTCTAGAACAGGATCCTTATTTAAATGGGTTGAAGGCCTCTTTGGATACAGTTTTTTCTGCCTATACCGATGATAGGGAGAGCCAGGGGGACTAGCTCCGAAGACCTTCTTTTCAACAGCTACAGTTAAATGAGATTCTTCCCAGCCCAGGTGTGCACAGCCCCAGGGTTTCAGTCTTTGTTAGATTTTATAGCTGCAGCTGTAACAATAATTATAGTAAATGGTATTATGCTGGGGAAAAAAATGCTGCTTAATGATTAATTAGTTGTTTGTGCTCACAGTCAGTCACCATCTCAGATGTACTCCTTCTGACATGGGTTGTGCAAGGGATGAGATAAAAAGTAGAGATGGGAGGAAAGGAGAGAAATCCATTATGCAAAGTTACAAACTGCATGGAGGAAGAAAACAAAATTAATTGGTTCTCATGCCATTGCTCTGCATCCAGCAGTGTCTTTAGTCTACACCCTTTGGGACAACATTTGGTTCCTATAACAGCTACTGCTAATGCTGTGATGTCCAGTTTTGCGTGTCCTTGCACGCAGCAAAGCCACCTTTGAGATAAGTTTCCCAAGGGTAGAATAAAACAGTCCTCTCTCCCTGCTCTGATTGCAGTGGTCACAGCTGGCATGGAGCTGCCTTCCTCAACCCCACAAAGGCTCTCCGTGTGAAGTAAGCAAAGAAATATGGCAAAAAACTCCGGCTTGGCGCAGCGCAAGCTGGAAAGAGCGGAGCAGCACTGCTCTGCTAACGCTGTCTGACATCCCCATCACGTTAGCTCCTCTCCATCACTCCCTATTAGCATGCATCTTACCGAAGGTGCTCGGAAAGTCACTTTGCAATAACATTACCACATATGAATACTAACCTGAAATGAGAGGAGCCTTACAAAGGAAACTGCTAATCTGATTGCAAAGGCCTAATGTGACAAAGCCCCGAAGGGCAAGGAAGGGACAGGCAGTAGTTTCCATGCACTTTTTCCATTTCCATCTTCCTCTCCCTCTCCTACTTTGCATTTTGTTCAGAAGGGAGAAAAAATAACAGATTTGGATTCAATTCCATACAAGCTGCTGCTCTTCCTGTTATGCTGGACACTCAGGTTGTGACTGTGATGGATAAGCAATAAATACACTGAATAAAAAAAAATAAAAATCCACCCTTGGCTGTTCATTTGCCAGGAGAACCCCTGAGACTCTGGTTTAAATTAATTTCAGTTGCACACACCCTATCTACTGCTGTATTACCTTTTGCCTACTGTTCAAAGTTACCTCCTCCAAGGGGCTTATTTTCCATTAGGTTATGGGCCTAATCATGAAACACTAATTCCCTAGGGGCCCAGGTAGTGCTGATTATCTTCTAATGAGATAAAGTACCTCTCATCTCTAGGTCACTGCCTTGAAATCGTCTCTAGCTCCTCAGTGGCTAGAAGTGATCACAATCTGTTGATGACAAAATATGTTAATGGTGGTGGCTACTGCTGCCCCAAAGCAAAGCACTTAAGGGAAGAACCTAGATAAAAATGTAGAACTTAGGAGTAGGGAGGGCTATGATTTTTATCTTTCATTTCTGCTGTTTTTCATCAGGTCAGCAGCTCAACTGAAACAAATTCAAAACTAACCTTCGACTCAGAGTAAATATGAGCCCAGTAACAATTTGTGAATACAACTCACCCATATATTTGTCAGGAAATTATATTAGGGTGAAACCATCTTGGGTTGGGGTTTTTTTTGCAGTATCATACCTGTAGTGACATAAGTATCAGAAAAGCAAATCAAAACCAGAAATGAAAAATTCAGTAAAAATGAAAATTTCATTTAACACAATTCCATCATTTAGTCATTGCTTTTTGTATATATTTCTATATGGTGTTACGACAAATCAGTGGGAGTCATGCAGCATATAACATACAATTTTGAAAACAGATTTTTGGGGGGATTTTATAGGGAGTTGTAGAAACAAGTTTTTGTTCCAAGCCTTAACAAAACAAAATAATAATTTCCTAGTTCTCCATGAATTGGAAAACTATATTTCAATGTCTCCGATATTTGCATGTCTTCCTCATATGCATATGCACAGACATACGGACAACTGAAAATATCTTTCAGCCTCATTGATAAAGCTGAAGAGCAGGTTGTTGACATGCTAGATATTATACAAAAGCAGGCACAGAAGCTGAAGTATAAATAACTACCTTCTCCTTAGTACAAATATTTATTTCAAGTTTTATATTAAAATTTGAATTCAAGGTAATTGTGCAGTGAGTATGGTTTGAGCAGACCAAAAAAGCATTCTGCTATTTTAAACCTCAGGAAAACACTGAAAAGCAGTACTTTTTCACAGTCTAGGGCAAGGATGTTTGCTGCCCCATTTTCATTCTGTTCCTCAGCTGGGAGGAGGTGCCGCAGCACCAACACACAGCCTGACCTTCATGCCTGGTGCAAACGTGCCTTTCCAGACACGTGGGAGCGATGGACCCCTGGAAGGGTTTACGCCAGCTGAGCAAGGGCAAGAAGGACCCTTGTAAGGCGCAAAGGGAGCTCTCCTCTCTCTGCACAGCCTGAGTGCCAAATTCCCCACACCCTTCTGTTTCAGGAGCGCAGCTCTGTGTATTGATCAGCACAATACAGCTGTCCACCCACGTGGTGATTAATGGATAATAAACAGCTCAAGCACCCACAAACAGCATTTTTCTTAGTAAGCACTAGCCTGGAATCAATTAAATAACAAGAAGGGTTCTAAGAAGTGCCATCAATTGCAAAAGTTATTACACTCTCAGGACGTTTCACTGAAAACTCCCACACAAATCAATTAGATGTCACATGCTGCCGTGTCTTAATCAGGAGTTTTCAGCAGGGTCAGTGCCCCTCGTGGGCACTGTCTGGTGTGGAGCAGCAACCCTGCGCAGAGCCGTCGGCTCCCCAGGTCCCTCCTTGTTTAGCAACCTGGGGTGACTACTGTGTGGTCTTCAAGAGGGAGAGAAAAACTAGAACAGCCTGAAAGGAGCATGGAGAACAAAGCACAGAAAAAAAAAATTAGCTACAGCTGGCTTCCAGTAAGGAGCAAACCCTGTTTGCTGGCCAAAAAGTCCCAAAACGTTGTGTGCCTTCCAAGGGAGGCATGAGGAAATGTGCGGTATCCCATTCTCACTGCTTCATCTAACACCTTACTGCTGGTGTATGTGAAAAAGGCAAGGGTACCGAAACACAGAGCAAATTCACCTGTGTTTAAAAGTCCAGTGCAAAAAAAAGAGTTAGATAAATATAACATTTTGTTCAGGAAAAAGCAAGACAAGGTTTCTTTTCCTGGTTGGTTTTCTTAGTAATGAACAAGTTATTTTAAGTAGTCCCAGCTATGTTCTGTAGTGTAAAGGAACTTCCATCCTGGCTTTATCACATTTCTCATACTAAGACTGTAATGGGCAAAGCAGAAAGGAAAGGTGATTAACTTCAGGTCACTAGTCCACAGCAAGGGGAAAAAGTGAGCGAGCATCTTCAGCAGAATTCAACAATACCGAACAGGTCTCATTTCCCCTGTGCCCACACTTCTGACGTAAGAAACAAATAGTCCAGAAGTTTCAGGAAGAATTATAATACAGGAAGACAACAAAACATACCCAACATACCAATGCTTTTTGCCGTAAGGACAGAGAAGAAGCCATACAAAATGACAGAGAAAAATATTCCACTTAAATGAACCAAGAACTTACATGGTAGCTGAGCAAGGACTTTGAGTATGTAAGTATTGGGCGCAGGCTCCCTAAGCAGTAATAGGACCGCAGGTAGAGGACTAAATAGAGGACTGGTGAAACATCCTTAGCGTCTAAATACTTGCAGCTGCATTGCTAGAGCTGCCTCTGCCTCTTAGGAGTCCTCCCTCACTGCCAGAGCACTCGGGCAGAGCACGCCAGCCTGGGCTCCCACGGCCCTGGAGCGATGCGGGACGGTGTCTCCCAGCCACGCTCCACACTGACAGTGAGATGGGGCTGTCAGCAGTGTCTCCTCGTATCTCCTGGCTGAACTTTTCCTACTTTTCAAGAGCTACTTAAGTTAGTCTGGAGCAGAAGAATGACTCCTTACCCACTGGATACCTGGTGTTAGGATGCTCAGCTGGGGCAGCAGATAACTGGGGATGCCCAGATATTAGCTGGGCCAGCTACCAGCACTGACTTTTCCCCTTTTGTGTCAGTGCTCCAACCACAAGGTTAGGTGGTCAGTCTGTTTAGCCCGATAAGCAGAAGAGTTTTAGCTGGATTAGTTGCTCTTACAAATTCAAATGGAAGATGGATGCTTGAATCTTCTTGGACATGAACCAAGGTTTTCAAGAGCGAGGCAAGCATTCCTGGGCCACTAAAGTACTGCTTCAAGTCTGAGAAACAGGCAACAACCTGGGGCGAAGTTTCATCTAAGAATACAAAGTAGAAGAAAGCGTTCAATTTTATTAAGCCCTCTTTTTTTCTTCACTGCCTCCTGTTAACCAAAAAAAGCAGCTCCTTCCCAGCAAGCCAGCTTTCAGGCCTTCCTCTCCAAGGCACCCAGCTCCTTACAAAGGGAGCTTTTCAGGGCCCTGTCATTCAAGGGAAGCGTACCAAAAGGTCTGGCATTGCAGTGCCCAGCTCCTTATGTGGCTCTGAGTTTATTAATGAGGTCGATGGATGTTTTGAAGGTCTGCATCTGAACACATCACAGAAGGTCCATTCCTACCCATGACATATATTGGGAGCAATTCAAACCCAACAGAATAACTACAGCAGTAGCGTAGAAAAAAGTTACGCTTTCTTTCCTTTCAGTGCTCCAAGAAGGCAGTATATTCCTCATGACACGTTCCTCATTACAAATGTGTCTGCAGCTGAAGATGATTGTTGCCTGCTGTTTAATCAGTGGGAAATGCATTGCAATGATAAATCATTCCTGTGGAGGAGTTTCACAGGCGGCTCTCCCAGCTGGGGACCCCAGGCTGCCACCCAGGATGCTCCACCACCTGTCCAATGCTTCAGGCTCTTCAAATCAGGATCCAAAGGGGTTTCTTCTCTCCAGCCCTAGAAGAGGGATGTTTCATATGGAGCTCTGTAACCTGATTTGCCAGCTGACCACAAACACAAAGTAGGTTAGTAAGAATTACACACAGAAACAAGCCTGGTAGCCGAGATGACAAATCAACTCAGGTCTCATCACTCAGCACTGGTTTTTGAATTAAATTTAAGCTCTTGATGTCACCTAACCCTCGCCAGCCCTACCACCCTTCCTCTTTCCTCTCCTCCCATCCCTCAGCGTTCACCTCGGGGAAAGACCTAGTGACAACCCTTCACCTTGTGCTGAGGGGCACAGGCTTCTGGAGTAACGGAGATGCCAGTGGTGATGCTCTAGTGTGCAAGAGGCTGCATTTGAACTTGAACTCGTTTCCTTGTAGGCAGCAATCTTCCTCGAAGACTAAGTTTCAGGGGTTATGAGACCCCTGTTTATCTTTAGGACTATCTGAAATGGGATGCCAAAACAAATGGAGGTGGATTCTGAATCCTTTTTCTCTTCTGAAGTCACAGCATACAAATTTTTTGAAATAATGAGATTAGGTGATTACTACAGTCTTCCAGCTGAAACATTTTTTAGATGGCACTATTTCTTTTAGAAATAAAACAACAGTTCAGGCAGAGACTCAGATAATCCAAAGCGTGTACTGACCCTTCTTTGAAACTTAATCCATTTGCAAGCTTCTCATTTTACACTAAATGAGGGAATGTTCAAAAGAAATGTATTTTTGACAGTGTGCTAGATTCACTAAACAGTAAGAAAGCATGAGGGATGCCGTTCCAGAATGCCATCTCTGTGTTTTTAGGTACACCACCTCTCCACATTCCTGGGAGCTTTCCTCAGCTATGGCATGCTTGGTAGAAAATGAAGAAGAGAACATATTGAAAATAAATCATCAGATATTTATGATCCAAATCTTCTTATAACCTTTTTCTTTCATCTCTGGGGGAAGTTGCATGGGAACATCTTTGCTCACCCTTTGGAATGGTCCTATAATACCTCAGTGAAAAGAGAGTGAAATTGGGCAGAATAATCTGTTTCTTCTGATACTGATGAGATTCAGCATTAGTGTTCTCTTGTAGCCAGCTATAACCCTATTGAGCAGTGAGGAGGTCTGATACTAATTTGCCTCTATCAGCTATTTATTTGCCTTTATCATGGCAATTTGCTGTTCTTTATTAAGCATAACTAGTGCACATCCATATAAAGAAGAATCTACACATTTTTTTCTATCTTCTCTCTAGAAATAAGACTGCTACTTAGCAAATTTTCAAGGGAGAAATCTGGCATTGAAGCCCAGGGCCTGCGTGCCCTTCAGTATGGGGAAAAGAACCAGAGAGTGAGTTCAGATTCTTTTCTCAAAATCCTGTAATGTGAACTCAGATAACAAGGTACAGACTCTTTCAGTGCTGGAATGAAAAAAACATACTTGAGTCAAGCAAAGCCATTTGTCTAAAGTTTCTTAAAAATTATATCTGGAGAAGAAGAAAGCCAAAGTTTTAGATTGAATAATTGAAATATTTTCATGAAAATGTCAAAAGAAAGCAATACTTTTGAAAAATCACCTAAATTGTATTTTAGTAAGTGGAAAATTTAAGGAAAGGAATGCAAAAACAAGCTTTGTTTCATTTAAATAGATTTTGACAGGATGTCTAGGGAGAAATAATTGTGTTTAACCTAATATTTTTTATTATTATCATTCACAGTAACTTACGAGACAGAAAAAGTTATTGCAAAACTCTACCTAAAAAGGATCAATATGACCACCTAGTCTGACCTTCTGCATAAGACAGATCATGGGATACCATCAAGTGATTCCTACAGCAAGTTCAAAAATTCCACTTGAATTAAAACTTATTTTATAGAAAAACTTTCTGCTGAATCTTGAGACAGTTTTAAAATAATCCTGGTTTAATGACAGCAGTTGCTGGCAGATATAATCCATTTCTCTAAAAGGTGCTTCAGTGATTGATTATCCTTATCTTAAACATTTGCCATTGATTTCTGTTCTGAATTTGAGTAGCTTCAGCTCCCAGCCACGAGAGCCTTTTTGCAGTTTTTTATGCCTTCAGAAGGTTAAAATGTTGTCTCCTAGTAAATCTGCTCTTCTTATAGGCACTTATCTACTGTGAACAGGCACCATTTACCTTTAAAGATAAACTAAAAAGACTGAATGTCATGAGTTTTTGTAGTAAAGAAGATTTTCCAAGACTCCAGTATTTCTTGTAGGTCTTTTCTAGACATTTCAGTTTGCCAATATGCTTTTTAAAATATGAAATAGAGCTGATTGCGAGTACTGTTTTATTTGAAACACCTTTTCTCAATGAAAGCCAAAGCTTTCCATGGAAACATATTGATTTACAGGAGATTTCTGAACTGCCTCAGAATTAGACCAACAATGAAAATATTTTCCAGGGATGTGGCTGACACATGTTCAAGTCATCCCAGTTCAAAGCAGGAATCTTGAATCTTTAACTCCTGTAATCCAAAGGATTGACCTAATCACGAAGACAGCAGTACTCTACGTTGATTGTCTCCAGTTGGAGTTATTGCAGTTTTTGTAACTCACTGAAGCTCAGTGAACCCAAACTGAGAAAACAGTAGTTCATAATGTGTTGTGAAAGACATCTCCTGGCACCACTCCTGGCATGAAAATCCTGGGTTCAAATCTCTGATCCAAACCCAGCAAAGCAGACACCCACAAAGCTTGAGCCATGACCTGGTGGGAGGTACCACCATCCCGGGTGCCCTTCTGAGGGACTGTCCAAAAAGGCAAACGTGCCCAGGCCCTGCTCAGCACTCCCGCAGGATGGGAGCTCTGCCGTGGCAGGAAAGGAGGCGGCTCTGGCTTGGGACCATCAAGGAGGCTCAAATGCGCCAGGTGCCAAGGTGTACCCAGGCTCCAAGGCACCCCATGGGGCACTCCGTCCAGCCACTTGAATTTAAGTCCACGATGGCCCAAGGGAGCAGTACCACTACTTGTCACAGGCTAGCTTGATTTCCTTTGTGTTCTCCAGCTTTCACACAACAAAAATAAATTAAAAAAATCGGTTTGCAGGGATAGAAACAATGAATATGCCTTGAAACACCCTGCAGAAGAGAATTCCTGCTTTTCAGAGAATCTTGGTTTAAATATAAAAGCTGTATACAGTCTCGCTACATGTGGTGGTAACAGCACCTCTGCTTCTGATTGATCTTTGTTTACCCAATCAAGGACTGCAGAGACTCTTGTCTTGCTAGTACATCATCCATAGAGCTCATGTTGCAATGATTATCTACTCTGATCCTTCAGTCCTTTATCTCAATCATGCTTTCTAAAATACAGCCTTCATCTTATATAAATACGGCCTACAATTTTCATTCCTAGATGAATAACCTTGCATTTAGCTGTATTAAAAAAAGATGTTTGTTGTTCAGCTGAGCCCCCTATGCTGTCATCAACATACAGTTTTGGAAAGCTTCCATCCATCTCATCCTTCCAGCTGGAGACAAGATCTCCACAGCAGATGTGACTGAGGGAACTGAGCAAAGGGAAAGGGATCAGGACAAAGAGGATGAAAACAGGAAAGCTAGGGATATTTGCACTTACTTGCATATAGAAAGGCAACTCTGAAAATTGCAGTGAGAAGATTTCTAGTTCTTAATCACCTACCAGCTATCTTCCCCACCCAGGAAGACCAGGCCTCTGGGAAAAGCGGAGCATCCTGCACCTTCTAGAGTCCTCTCTCACTCTGCAAATTGGCATTAATACCATTCACCCCTCCTGCAGCTTCAGTCCTTCATACAGGCAATCAGTTCTGAAAGCTAGTCATGCCCTTCTCCCTCTCTCTGTGACAAGAAACAAAAAGCAACCCAGACGGGAGATTTTATATGTCTGTGTAGGTCTGTCTGTGTTTTCCCAAAATACAGATATAATTACTGGGCCTCAGGCAAAAAGAAAGCGAGACAGAGAAAGAATATGTGCCTAAAGGCACCCGGCTTCACAACTTAACTAGGTCCTGCACAACTCTTCCAGGTATAGGTACTGTTCAGCTGAGTTGTTGCATACCCAAGAACACATGGGAGCCAGGATCTTGTTTTTCTGAAGGACATGGTGGCATTTAATGTTTGGTGTGGAGGTCTTTTTAATGACTATCCAAGTTGTGCTGTGTATTTTAGTACTTGTTCCAGCCTCCTAATACAGAGCAACTTTCCCAGAAGAATGGTAGGAACCACTGAAGTGACTGTCTCTGTCCCAGGCAACATGGGCATACAAAGAAGTCTTTTCTGTTTGGCCTGTAATTTATGAAACTCTATTCCCAACTCCCTATACATCAAGTGTAGCTTTTCAAAGATGTGCACGAGCACTCTTGTAGGACTATGCCTTATATATGCGAGCTTGCCTGTGGAATTTTTCTTTTCAATATACTCACATATAGTAGATTATTAGTAATTCATCCATTTGAATGGACTCTTCTCATCAGTGCCTGTTTTTCCTATTTATCTCTGTATGAATACAAGGGATTTATTCACCCCAGCTTTTTTCCCAAGACAACTAACTCCATCTTCTCAAAACAGCGATCCCTGAAGCCTTTAGCATGTCCTTGAGGCTCCCAAATTATCCCTCTATTTCAGAAGACAATAACTTTCTGTCTTTTTGTGATTTGTAGACGCCCAAAGAGTTTTTCTTGGAAATGTAGCCTTGTATAACACCCATTTTTGCCAACTAGCAATAAGCTTTCTTTTCTCCTCTACCTTTCATTCACCTCCCCGAAGCCAACGGACTTCCAGGGCCCACAGAGCACAGCCTGAAGGATCAGGGTACATATATCCCTGCGTAGAAAAGCGTAGTGTGGCTAAACAAGACAATGTGTTCAATATATACAAGTGTTGTGACTACAGGTTAATCCAGCCTCTCCCAGTCTCTACTGGTAAAACAGTTCCACTTTTCTATGAAATACGTTCCTGGTTAGTTATACAGTCCAAATTTCAAAGTGATGATTTTGGGGAAATTTTTTAAAAATCCCACAATTAAAAAATTTCTCTCCAAAACCGCCCAACATTCTTACCCTTTAACCATAATGAAAGCCCAATCTGTTGGGTTTTAAAGTTTCTAAATACAAACCAATAAAATTCCCAGGGGAAACAAACAGCTTTTATGAAAGCAATGTTTAAGGGAGAGAGCTAACATACATACCCATAAAATTCTATTTCAACAGGAAGATTCTCATTAACTGTAGTTGCATGTTTTAAAAGTTGTAATACGTTCTTTGTCTCACAAACCACTGCGTGTGCAAGAAGAAGACACAGAGAGCTGTACCACCCCTGAGGCGGTGGTCAAAGGGAGGGCCTTTAATACGATGCCTGTGAAAGGCACTTTGACAGCTCATGTCAGAGAAGAGCAGCTCTCTATCACCCATTTCCCAAACCCGCCTCTGAGCCTCCAGGCCCAGCAGTGCGGTGGCACGGGCTGCGGCTGCTGTTGCACAGCTACACAGGCACAACATCATTTCACACTAGGAAAACAATCAGTGTCAGAGCAGATTAACATAAACCCCTTTTCTTTTCCAGAGTGGGGAATTTCTTGATTACCATAAGCTGCAACCTCATTAAAATATCACAAGGAAAAGCATCTTTCTGACATTTCCAGTGCTTTTCGGTTTTTAATTCACTCATCCTCACCAGGAGCAGTTATCAAGAGTGTGGGAGGATAACTCCTGTTAACCAGAAGCAGCCTTCAAGGGCAAACAGCTCTGATCCAGGCTCTTGAGGAAGGGGGAGTAACAATCCCCAAACGAAGTAAATCTTCAAAGGGTAGCATGAAGACTATTCTGGGTGAAAGCAAAGTGTGTCCCCCCCTCAAGTTTAACATCCATTTCTTCCTCAATTTTCAGCTTCTAAACCAGATAAGAATATAAACTGAGGGTTTTTTTTTCTTTTTTGCTGATGTACTGATTTTGCACTCCATTGGGCAACACTTTACAAACAAACCCCAAAACTGGTATTAATGATGCTGCAGAAAATGAACAGTATATGAGTTACAGTGCATACAAAATATAGGTAAAATACTGGCAACCCTGTAAAAGGTGAGATGGAAACAGAACAGTGGAAACAGTCACACAGAACTACTAGCTTACCAGTCTGCAGTTGTTATGATGTCTGCGGAGAAGGGCACTGGAAGACCATTTGATTAATCTCCAACTGAGGTGAACCAAAGAATTCCTGTTTACTTCAGACAGCTCGCTTCAAGCTTTCACAGAAAACAGGTGGTGGCTTAGGGAGAAATGTGATGGATTTTTAGTAGGAATATGAGTACAGGTCTCCCTCCATTTAAAGCAAATCTTGGCTGCTATTTCTAAGCATTATATAAATTATTGGGCAGACTGAGCTAAGGAAGGGGGTGGAATCCAGCCTGGCAGTAGTTCATTTCCTCCAGCAGTGCTCTTCTGATCACTAGAATATGTAGGACTAGATTAATATCAAACAGGAATTGCATTTTGAGAAAATACCTGAAGCTTTACCGCTTGTTTTCCTTCTGCACTGGATTAAAGGCCAGACCTCTTTGAGATATTCGGTAAAATCAGACAGATTGTGCTCAAAGATCAGTGCAGGACGGGGACTGCCCAAGTTCAGACCCCTGCTGCTCTGGAATTTGCTTTGTCCCAAGCACAAGCCCCCCACAGCAAGTATAATGTCAGTCTCCATGGGGTTATCCATTTGGCAATGCTGCACATTCCTTGCACATGCAGCAAATAAGTTTTGAGTAAAAGAGAACATGAACCAGACAGGTTCTGTTGCTCTCACATGTTGACATTAGCTGAGAATCAAGAGAGTTCAAGCAACCCACCCCAAGCAACAATAGGGATAAAAAAGGATTTTTTGTTTGAAACTGCAATGTAATGACTAAATAAGTAAATAGTATTTCATACATATCCTGTCACACAGAGATGTAAAGGGTATGCAGCCAACAATTACACTTGTAAAGGAAAATGAAAAGTGCATATGATATGAAGGACTATACAAATAAGATGTAAAGATTATTTCAAAAGAAATTAACTTAGTAAGGCAGGAAATCTTATCCAAGTACCTAAATTCATTAGCTAAACTCACAGAGGTATTTTTAAAGTATCAATAGATGAGAACCTCTACATGAGCACAGGATTAATAGAAGACCACCTTCTCCGTGATGGTCTTTCTTTCATTATAAATATTGACATAACATTAGCTCATCATATACCTTATATAAGGTGGTCAAATATTACCATACTGCTTTATCTTAACCTAAGTAAGTTATAAAATAAGTTTATCAGATGCTTTGTGATCAGACCAAGGTCTTCTGACCTGTGTCTCTAAAGTTCCCCAGTTATCTAACTTCATAATATACTAACTTAAGTTAAAATGGCATGAGCTGCCTCTATTGATACTCATTTATGCAAAATTACTATCCTCATTTTTATCTTGTTCCATCCCTAATGGTTTCCATATACTATTTCTTATACTGTCTTATGCAAAATCTTACACTTAGACCTACTGAAAGACAGGATTTAATGACTGCCCTACTAATGCACATGTGCTCTTTGACCAAAAGTCCATTCAGTCTAATGTGCCATCTTGGCAAATCTGCAGTATCCTAACACAAAAAAAAAAAAAAAAAAAAAGAAAAAAAAAAAGTTGTCTTTGTTATGGAAGGAATATCTTGAATAACATTTATTCCTAGAAATTTGCAAATGATTAAAATAACGTTCTTTATTCTGCTCTAATGAGGCTTTGAATTTTTAAGTAAAAGAAAAACACAGAAAGAAACAGCACAAACTTTTTAAAACAAATTACTAGCTTAATGAATGCTTCTAATCCAGCAGCTAGGACATTTCACTTCAAATTAGTTAGCACAAAAGATCCAAGACATGTTGCCTCTAGGATCCCTCAGGGCTTTTATTGTCCTAAGTACACAACCAAAGAACAAGACTGGGCGCCTTCAAGTCATCTAAAAATCATTTCAGGGACAACCTGTGATTTTGCTTTTCATGCAGAGTGCACCGTTGCATTAATTGTGAATGGAAATTTATGCATATTTGAATCTCAAATAGCCGACAGGCGTTGGCTGGCTTTTCTTAGGTCCCTTCCATTAAGCAATCATGAAAATTTTAGAAGCTCAGTTTTGCATAAGAAGTCAGATTTTTATTGATTAATGAACTGATAGTGAATTGCCAAGGTACATATGTTACCCCTCTGAAGAGAACATGCCCTTACATCATCATGGGCTAGATCCCCAGTTAATTCAGTGCAAGGCCAGAGAAGGGTCCAACTTCCAGTTTCCTCCAGCACACAGGACAAGGGCTCATTTCCCTCAAAAAAGGAGATGCTCATCTCTGTTTTACACTCAGCTTGCACTTAAGTCTATATTTTGCATCTCTTTTGAACTGCCGTAAAAAAATGATGCTTCAAGACAAAAACATTAAGCCCAAAGAGACAGATTTTACTGGCATGGGAGCACAAGACTATTAATCGCAGGGTCTTGGGCCGTGCCCCACGTTGGGCACCAAAAAGGACTGTTGTGTGTTAATCCCGGTTGGCAGCTCAGCCCCACGCAGCCGCTCGCTCACTCCCCCGCGGTGGGATGGAGGAGAAAATCAGAACGGTAAAAGAGAGAAAACTAATGGGTTGAGATAAAGAGAGTTTAATAGGAAATGCAAAAGTTGCATGTGCAAGCAGAGCAAATTAAGGAATATATTCACTACCTCCCATCGGCTGGCAGATGTTTAGTCATTTCCAGGAAAGCAGGGCTCCATCACACGTACCAGTTATTGGGGAAAACAAACACCGTAACTCCGAATGTCCCTCTTCCTTCTTCTTCCATCAGCTTTTATCGCTGAGCACAACATCATATGGTATGGAATGTCCCTTTGGTCCATCGGGGTCAGCTGTCCTGGCTGTGTCCCCTCCCAACTTCTTGTGCCCCCCGCCTCTGCTCACTGGCAGGGCAGCATAACAAACAGAAAAGGCCTTGATGCTGTCCTTCTGTTCTCAGCACTGTTTTCATCACAAATCCAAAACTTAGTGTGGTACAAGCCACTGTGAAGAAAATTAACTATCTCTCTATATTTTCAAGCCTACTAACTTAATTGGAACGTAGAGGAATAGAAACTTGGATTCAAAGGTTCAATTTTATGTTCTGGGTCCCGGGCATGGTGCCTGATTCTGCCTTGCCCTGCGTTTTCCCTGTACACTTGTGAGAGGGAGCTTGAGAAACTGAGATTATAAACATGAACTATTTTCCATTGGAAACACACACATGACTTAGGAAAGCCTTCTGAGCTGATGGCTTTCTGAAGCCAAGCACCATGCAGGTATGAGCTGCTTAAACCACCCTCTGCAATTCCCCTCCAGTCTCAGCCCTCTCCATTTTCAGCTGCCCCAGTGCAAGCCAGAGACCTCTGGAGGGGCTGGGCTGGCTGCTTACACTTCAAGTCATCTACTCTGTCAACACTGAGGCTGATGTAATTGATAATTCATTCGAAGGTTTTAACGAGGAAGATCGAAACCACCACCACCACCACCTCCTCCCTACCTTTCTTTTTTCCTTTACCAGTGATATCAGGGAGAAATTGAATATTGTTCTTTACATACAGACAGCCACTAATTAAATGCAGTCACCTCCCTCTATGTAGGCCCACAGTTGTCTAATACTGTTACAAGGTGTCATACAATACAAATATTAGCCCTAGGCAGCAGAAGAGAGCAAAATAAAGTTCAGCAAAATAAATGCACTTACACTTACGGGTCTCAAAGGGTTGGTCATAGCTTATTACAGGATCCAGCAAAATCTAATGAAACTTCACGAGGATTTCAGAAAACAATCACCACGCTGTTACTCTGTGGATAGTCTCAAAAGTATGGGGCTAACAGAGAAGGCACTTGGAGAGAAAATAAAAGATCTCTTTTAAATTGAGTGTGCTACATGTCACAAAGCTAGTAGGAGTATTTTATTCCCATCAAATGCAGGAAAGATGGGAAAGAGGTTTTTCCTGATAAACAACCCTGGTCCTCATGCAAGTGAGATAATTACAGCTACACTTATCTTGGGGATGGCATGTGCCACAGGGGAAAAAAAAAGGGATCCAAATATCCCAGCTCATTCCCACCTCTCTTTTACATCCCTTAAGCCTTTCCCTCTCTTTTGAGGGAATTGCCAAGTCCATATAATGCAATAACCCCCTTTTTAATCCTCTGTTAAGGTTAATAAGTTGCCCCTAATACTGGCATGATAAATGTGTGAGGCTAACGCTTGGTTAATTGTTCTTCCCTGTGTGGACATTAAGTTCTGAAGGCGAGAAAGTAATAAGCTTTTGTACATTTATGGTTACAGTGGAACAGAAAAACCTTTGCTTCATCTTACATGCGCTTGGGGGTATGTGCACGTGTGCCAATATATATTGTATATGTATGCATATATGTGGACACAGGCGGATGCCTGTGTAAGTGTGTGAGTGTGCATCTCTTTTTGTGGCTTACTTTTCCAGTGGAATATCTGGTGGCATTTGACAGTTTATGTATGTTTATTTGTTGTGCACTAAAACTTCCAGTCATGCATAGTCCTTCAAAGGCTGCCATGGCCCTGCCTGGGGTTTTTTTGCAGGCAAACATTTGCTGCCCATAGGAATGCTGCAAGGGAAAGGGAGAGCTTGTTTCCAGTGTCAGTTTATCTGCAATAAAACCGCTTTCACTGCCTCACCAGAGAAATAAACCTGGAACTTGTAGCTACTCTACAGGTTATTCTGAAATAGGTCAGTGACACGTTGACAAATGAACTGTATTCATTCTTGCTTACTGCTAGAGCTGCAGGGAACTTCAACTTCCTTGAGAGATGCAGGAAATAATAAGGTGGAATTATTTGAATATTATCAGGTAACAACATACAATGTGCCCAAAATTCACCTTCACGATCTCCTTGCATCGCCTCTGAATCACGCCAATTCCCTGTCAATTTAGCGAAGAATTTTCTCAATGTGGAAACTAGAGATCCGCAGGTACCACTGAATCAGGATACAATAAGGATGACATTTGAGAAGCATCTTTGACTTGCTATGATCTTTCACAATCTAGTGTTGCAGTACAGCTGTTTCAGGAAGAAGACTTCGAAAGATAGAGACAGACAGATGTCTTTTTTGTGACACATCCCTCAGTAGCTCTGTTAAGTGCACTTTCAGTGTAATGATATGCCACAACGCCTTGTAAAAGATCACAACTGGTGAGTACAATTGTGCCAAGACTAGAGTATTTATGAAATCAGAAATCTGAAGTCAATGTAGAGTTTAATTTAAACTAGAAGAGTCCTAAAAAACCCTGGACTGATATAGATGACAGAGAGCTAGTTTTTGCTCTCCTTCTGACAGTTTCTTGCTCTTTCTTTACCCTTCTGTGCCTGAGTTAAAGTCTAGTTCAAATCACTGAAAAAGAAGTTTGTTCAACAGAGTCCTCAAAATATTCTCTTAAAATTCTTGGTAATTTGAATTCTTCACCTTTTGTGGGGAGGAAAAATTTGTAGGTGGGTGAGAAAAAAAAGTGAATACATGTGGCCACTAATTTACTGATGCAATGCATCAGAGATGGAAATATTCACAGCGAATTTTTGCTTTTCTCCACAATATTGAAAACTTTAAAACCAAACAAAACACAAACCCAGCAATAATTTCTAGCAAAAGCAAATTTTCCAGCTCCCTGAGAAAGGCCATCTGGGGAGGCAAAAATAATGTAATGTGAATATGTGTCCTGGTTTCTTTTGACTAAAGGAGACATTACATAAAACAGCATCATCATTGGTTTAGTCATAGCATTTTTCACTTTGAGATTTCAGAACATTGCCAGTATTTATTTTTCCACTGGGCTCATCCTCAAGCTCTTTCTGAATATGCATAAATAAATTCCTGACATATATACTCACTTTTAACAACAACAGTTTAATTGCTTTGGTCATAAGAACCTATAAATTAACATTAACAAAGAAGTTATGCTCTCACTGTGATCATTCCTTAAACAAAAATACTCCAAGCATTCAAAAGAACTGGCCTAGGCAAAACTTCGGGGTATAGGAAAGAACAGAAGGATTTCATGGATCCGTCTGAGCTCTCAAATATGAAATCCCAAATTTTAGACCATCCTGGATGCACTTTGCACCAGTTTAAAAGCAAGAAACTTCTCTTCAGTCTACATAAGCATTCATGTATCAGCAAAAGGGCTGTGTGCCTCTTTGCTCAGAGCCAGAGCAGGGAAAAGCTGGTTGCAGGGTAATGGCTCTTCTCCTCAAACTGCAGCAGGTGAGGGAGGAGGACCCATACTATGGATTTTCACCATTTCAGTTTGTTGCTGGTGTCAGGAAGAGAATTTGAAGCTACTTAACACTGCATTTTCCTTCCTAGCCCTTGGTCTGCTTGGAGCCTAGCCCTCACTTCCCTCAACAGTTGCTTTACTGGAGAACAGAGGAACAAAGCACTTCGCCAAAGCTGAAACAGCAGCAAAAGTATTCCTTCATCCTTTAAATAAGATGTGTGTGCTGCTGTTGTCTGTGCCTGTGATTTGCTCAGATGGGAGCTGCCAAGGCTTCCAGCACGGTGAGCATCAAGAGGCATCCATCACCCAATATACCTAACAGGCTGGGATAGCCCTTGCCTACAGCTTTCTGGCTCTCTCATCCACTCTTCTGGCTTGCAGCTTAAACAGCTGAAGACAAATGTTTTCCCACTTTTTCCCCACAAACGGTAATTATAATTTCTTTTTAGTGCACGGTTACTGAGAAAAAAAAAATTGAGTTAAAACAAAGCCAGTAATCAATGAAAAATTCTTGAACAAAAATAAGTGATTGATTCTTCAGTAAGAAGTGCCTCACAGATACACTCATAAATAATCCCAGGGTACCACTGTGACAGTCTAGTCTGACCAACAGCACAACACAGGTCATGCGACTTTCAGGAGTGAATTATTTCTGTTTGGACAAGTGTGTCCTCTATGGAAGAATGGCCATTTTTATTATCACAGTTTTCAAGAATGGAGAATTCATCACAATTCAGTAGAAATTCTTCTAGCCTTAACTACATCCATGGGTTAAAATGTGCTTGACATTTTAAGGAATTGTCTCTTGGGAATGTCATTTGAAATGTTCAGGTTACTCGATGGCTTCAAGTTCAGAAAAAATCCAAATAAGCTTTCTGCAGGACAGAACATATTCCTTTCCTAGAATACATCTTTTTTTTTTTTTACTTTGTTTTTTTTTAAATGTTTGAAAAATATAACTCTCAAACTGTCACATCTGCCTGACCTTCAGTCTATCTATTTGAAGTGTGCTGTAGAAGCATATAGGGCCTTTGCTTTTCCTTTAGTCTTTGTACCACTCGGAACTGATAACAACATATGTATGCTGGCTAACACTCCCCTGAAGGAACCTGGAGTGATGGGAATGTTTACTTCACTGGACAGGCTTCCTGTAAAAGCTTATTCTTCTTGCAATAAGGCACCTACCCTTGTTTGACCCTGCATTTGATGTCAAGATAATATGTTGCTAAGGATGTCACAAGCTCAGCATAATTTTCCTTCACTAGAAGCTCAAACGCAGTCAAAGGAGGAGATGGGTTCAGAGGAGGCAAGATCCAATTTAATTGCAAATATCTGTAACATTAGTGAGAGATAAATTGGTTTATGTCCTAAGATTTCAATTCCTAGTGTGGCCCTTGATCCTACTGTCTGGCACAGACATACACTTTTGCACTCCTTATGTATGTGATAAGTTAATGTAACAATGCAACACCAGCCCTATCCATCTATTTTAGAAGGAACTAGCATATTTACATATCTTACATTCACATACTCTCATACTAAATTTAATCAATGGCAATACTTCTATTGAATTTCTATTCACTGAAAAGTGTGAATCAACAACTACTACACTTATTATGTATTTCAGCTAATTTTTTTTAAAAAAGTCTATTATTTTCATATATTACTTTCCAAACCAAGGAGAAAATCCCCCATTTTTTCCATTGCAAGTTGTTTTTCTTCCAGTTTAAAGCTTATGTCTTCAAAAGTCCCTTTAATGGGAAGTTTTGGCACATTTCTTGAACAACTACAAAAAATCTTTTTTTTTTCAGCATGAAAAAATGTGGAAAATCAAGCTTTTGTAAATACTTTAAATTTAAAAGAAATAGCTTCAGCTGTGCCAATGCTAAATAACTATAGCTTCTGCAAGACAATTGCACTAAATAGACTTATCTTTGCCAGCACCTTCTAATACTAAAAAATTGACCCATGCCAGTGATCCAAAACCCAGGGTATTGACACCATATAATTTCAATGAGGTAAGAGAACTAACTGGTTGTTGCTGAGCTCTGGTTCAGCAGAGGATCCTGTGAGAAAGTGTCTCCAACTTAAGTGTAACTGAGTGCTGAGATTTTTTCCTGGGGAAGGCAGGAGGCCAGTGTCATGCAGGATGTACAGCAATTCATTTCCTTTGAGCAGAATGGCAACTGATGCTTCTCTAAAACTTTGACCCTGTCAGCACAAGGCCAGCAGACAAGATGCAGTCACTGTGCTCTTTACAGAAGAGGAAAAATGGTTATCTCCAATGAACAGTACTAGTAATTCTTGGAAACCCTTCAGACAGCAGATAGGAATTTTTTGCAAGTAGAGTGAATTTAGCGTAAATCAAACTGATGCTTTTCCTCTGCCACCTCCCACCATCATTGACGGTTGTTATTAATAACAATGAAATCATCCATCACTGATGCTGTAGCACTTTAAACCCTCTGAGCTAAAATGCTGCACCATGTACTTACAACATTTTTACATCACTGCCATCACTTATATCACTCTTAATGGCACAGCATAGGGCATTTCTCCACATGCCCACAAGTCAGACAGGAATTTCACAGGTGTATTTGCCCACTGTCAGCTTTTATGTAAAGTGAGTGTAAAATGTTAGCAAATGGTAGAGTGGTGACTACAAATGACTACGAATAGCCTTAGATCAGACCAAAATGTATGCACTAGGT
Organism: Astur gentilis; assembly: GCF_929443795.1. Lineage (NCBI taxonomy): Eukaryota > Metazoa > Chordata > Aves > Accipitriformes > Accipitridae > Astur > Astur gentilis. The sequence goes on from NC_064897.1 coordinate 20,010,677, forward strand.
TTCACCAGGGATCATGTTAAAGGCATGATTCTAAGAGAAAATACAGCATACTCTCAAGATAATTTCCCTAATTAACATCTTAGGTTGTTAACTGTGCTGAAGCCCATTGTTGCCCAAATCATGCCTCATTTTCTGAACCATCCTCTTATACTCTTCCGTAGTCTTTAGGTAAACTGTCAAAGCTCCTCGTACAGTTGAATGTCATCAGAAGATTACCCTTACAAAAAGGAATCCTCCAAAGGATAAAATACAGTGGAACTCAAGACTGGACTAAAGTTTTATTTCACCTCCTAAGAGACTGCTTCTTTCATTGTTGTTTTCTCAGTAAATATAACTGGCTCTTTTTCTTCCTTAAATCAGATAGTTTTCTTTGCATCATGTCTCTTGCTTATGTGAAAGTTAATTTCTGTCCTTCTTTCCTGCCTTCCTTCCTTCATTTCTTCAAATCATAGGACAATACAGAACAAGGATATGACTTTGAAGGTATGAAAGGTTTATCACTATCCTCTGTGTGCCATAAAATGCTAAAAGGGCACAAATGCCTAAGACTGCGACAGTTTACACAGCACGCAAGACAATTCATAATAAATTACAGCCTGTTTCTAAGGATGAACTCATTTAGCTCAGCTGGCTGTGAGTTTAAAAACAATTATAAATAAAAAATAAACGGACATGCTGTACAGCCAAAACAGAAATCGAGTAGGGAACAAAATACGGCCACATTGCCTGCAATTCCAGCAACTTTCTGAATTGCCTTGAGCTTACTCTTTTCAAACAGACACCAATTCACTTTTTTTTTTTTTTTTTCCTTTTGGAAGTGAAATCAGTTCTCTTTGACTGAAGTTTCTTGTCTTCCCGCCTTGCTTTTCCCTAATCTTGCAACAGCATGGAAATGCATTGCTACTAGACAGCCATGCAAAAACTGTGCTGAAGAGTGTGTGCCGAGAGGCAGGTGAGGTATTGCCCTGTATTGGGAGTGCTGTGCCGGAGCCAGGTGTGCAGACAGGAGGAGTGAGCGCTGCTAACCCATGAGGTGAATGGGCATGAGCTGGGACACACAGGCAGCACTTGTGGAAACATGGGAATGTGGCTGGAAGATCTCTGTCTCTCCGGCAAGAAAAGTGGACCACTCTATGGGCCTGCTCCAGCTCTGTTTTTCCCATGTCATATTCTTTTTCATTGCAAAGGATTTATCCTACCTTCTAAATAGACTAAATCAAACCCCAAAAGAGAGAAATTATCTTAGAGATAGTGAACCCTGCTGTGTTCCCTAAAAGCAAGACTTAGTAAAACCAACAAGAGTTATAAAACCAAACCAAGCCACTACACAAAATTCTGTAAGGTTGTATTAATAAATAATATTTATATTGATTTAGCCAAAGTCTACATTAGTAGCTATAAATTGTTAAAAGCAGCTTCATAAATTTTCTGTTGACTTGGGTTTGGCAAGCTTGCCAATCAGTTCTGATGTGTTTACTCTTTGGAGGTATAAGCATAAAGCACCTGTTATCTATAGGTGAAAGGGACACGCACCTTCGCTGCACTAAAGCTCTAATCAGCCCATGGAAGCCGGGCAGAAGGGTATACAGTTTTTATTTGATTAGTGTTGGAAAGCAAAGGACTTCTTAGAGTATTCTAGTATGCCAGAGGGTTTTTCAGGGTTGCCACACCCCTAGGAATGAAATGCCCAGTGACAAATCAAATTACTCAGAGTCTGTTTTATCACTTCACTTGAACGACAAGAAGGCATTTCTCTTAAAGCATGGCTGTAATAAAATGGAAACGTTAACAAATATGAAACAACAAAGCAATCTATTGCAATGCTACTTTGCAATATATATGCTTCTTCAGCATCTCAGTTAGCTTTCACCTTAGTTTCTCCCTTTCTCCTCTGCTAAACTAGAATATCTCCATCTGTTAAAATGAAGTCTCTCTTGGTTTTATGGTCTTTGCTGCCTCCTCTCTTGCCCTCAGAACAACAGGAGAGCACAGAGCTCCTTCTTCATTAATACCAAGTTCACGGTATTCCTGCTAGAGTCATCCCTCCTAAGGCTAACGTCAAAAAGGTAAAATTGGAAAAGAAGACTCCAATCCACATCTACACTGTTAACTTCTGAGTGTTTACTCTCCCAGGCATGACCATTTCCTAACATACAGTTCTTATATTTTTCCTAAGCTTCAATTAATTGGACTTTCTTAATATCGTGCACATGTAAAAAGAGATTCTGACATCTTTACTGCATAAGTAACTCCGTCACTGACACTGGCTCCTCTCAGAGTAAGTTATCTGTTAGTGCGACTAAGAGTATCACAGGTGTAATTTATTGCTGGTAGAAATGACAAAATATAGATCTTTGGATAAGAATTTTTTTGAATGAAGGTGGAGTGACAGAGACATCAGTCTGGAAAGAGGGGAGACAGCATTTTCCGCATGCAAAGATTGGCTTAAGAAAGGTGTGCCACTGCAGGACTTCTGCAAGCAGCAGAGAGACACAAGGAGGGTGAGCCCCCAGGTTTCCCCTCTGGGGGAGTATCTCCTTCCCTACTGTTGTCTTCAGAGATGGGACTCCTCAGGCAAAAGTCGGTCTGGAATATTTCCTTGAACCTTCCAGTTTGACCCTTCGAAGTCATGTTCAGGTGGGGATTACTTTCCTGTTCCAGCTGGATAAGACACCACAGTCATCAGACCAGCAATTCAGATTTCCGAGATTTCAAGTCACCATGAAGAAGAACATGCGATGACCCTCCTTAAAGCCTTAGTGTCTCCTTCTGAAATGCTGATACCTCAGGGATCAAGGTCCTCACCGGGATATGGCCTCATGGTTTCAAAACAACAGGATTTCCAGTTTGGAAAGCCCCTATTTGTCCCCACAGTACCTCAGTGGATCGCTGCATGTATTTAGTTTGCCCCAGCAGTGATGCAAGCCTTTCTGTGTTTGCCAAGCCTCTAACATCGACAATGGCTTCCATTAGATATGGAAAGGTTGCTATCACTAATCCTACTAATAACAGCAACTGGCCAGGCCTCAGTTGCTTAGTGGACTCACAAAATGCATACAGCTAGTGATTTCCTTCATTTGCTGTCAAAGCTGAAGCCAAAAATATTTTCAAGAGACCCCAAACTTGGCCTTTTCAAAATTTTATGCTTGTCAAATTTTAGCGCAGAAGTTGAATTATCAATGCAAGCACCGGGAGAGCAACAGTCTGATGTGTGCAGTGCCTCAGATTGATTCAGACATACGGACGTTTGTGTGTCAGCAGACTCAGAAACAGGATGATCCGTCAGCGGTGCTCACAATGGGCGCGTCTAGCTCCCATCCAAAACAGACCCATTACTATTAGCATATCCCTGAATTCATTCTTCACTTTCTATGTGCAGGAGCAATGAGGCAAACAGTAAAGTAATGCCATCCATATTGCCTCCCACTCCTCTACAATTAGCTTTCCTTTTAAAAGCCTGCTAGAGGCTATATTCACTGTGGGAAAGAATTGCGAATTGTGCAGGAAACCTATTTCCCCTCAGGGAAGGAGTGGGCCATGATTTTATTCCTTAACATTATAAATAATGCTTTTCTTTGCTTTAAAGGTTAGAAAATGCGGTGAAGATTAATAACAACACTGTTATTAATTATGACCCACCAAAATACAAATTTCCACAATAAGGAGGGAGTATTCTCAGTGGGAGCCTATTCTGCTGGTGAAGAGAAATGACTGAGGAAATAGTTATGCCTGAGTCAACTGACAGCAAGTAATTAGAGCTTCTCTCCAGCACTTAGAAAACAGGCAATATTATAATTGACTTATTGTACTTTTTGAAATAAACCAGTCAGACAATGCACAGAAAACATAACCATGATACCTTGTGTCAAACTGGAGTCACAAATCCTACAGAACAAAATGGTAGCAAAGAAATGTAGCAAGACTGAGGGCAGTAAGAAGAGCCTGACATCAGTAGCAGATTAGATAGCTAGACTGGCAGACCACTTGCAAATAATGATGCAACTGTACTTAACACGGCATATGAAAATATTTCACTTTATGAACCTACCCTCAGGTGTTACATATTCTTTTTACTCTGTGTATGTACATGCATGAGGGAAGGGACAAAGATAATTCATGAACAGGCTGCACACACAGTCCATGTGATACAAGCAACACACCTGCAGTGATTGAGACAGAATATAATTTCCAAAAAAGAGTTAGATGCTGGATCGAAAAAGAAGCTTAGGTCCTAGAGCACTGAGCACTCAGCATCATAGATACCTACGGGGAGAGGCTGTCAGGAGCTGCGGATCTTTGTACAGTTCACAGACAGTTTGGAACCCACAAGGCAAATTTTGAGTGTATATTCATAGAGCTAGCCAAATAGGGAATGCAAATTAAGGGGTGATGCCACCAGGTTTTGTTGGCAGGCCGGTGGCATCTGCCCTGAAAAGTCAGAAGGTGAGTACAGGCTTTACTCTGGAAAAGGTGGTGGTCAAACCAGAATCCCTTTCCTGCCTACAACCACTTTCTGCCCATGCTCAACCAGAAAGAAAAAAAAAAATAAAAAAACTTTATGACTCAGTTTACAGCCACTGCAGTATCATCTCAGTGTATACTTTGTGGTTTGTGACATTTGATTATGTTCTAGGGCTTTGATGGTCATTTTTTTCAACAGTAATACAATTACATCAAATTTTATAGTTCTAGTGACTGATCTGTGCTTCTTGTATTTTAGGTTTCCTGCAAAGTTTTCAGGTTAAAAGAAAAATGCATTTTTTGAATGAAATAAGTGACATTAAATACCATCTGGAACTAGAGACCAGTGATTTTCAATTAACAATAAATACAAAACTATTTAATATCAATTGTTATTAAAGGGGCACATTAACATTAAATTAATGCTCAATAGCATAGACAAATTTTCCATTAAGCAAGCCAATATTAAGTGTATTCAATCTTCTACAGTATGCACTATTCGGTCTCAGGCTTCCTCAGCTGAAAGATGCTTCTTGATAAATGGGCATATATGCCATTTGTGACCCTTTAGCTACCAGCTCCATCTGATCTCCATTATAAATATTCCCTGGATAAGACGTTCTTGTAAATTTTGCAGTGCATTAATGCTATGGCTCCTGCCAACTAATTGTCCTTTTCTTTGAACCTTTTCTTTGAGCTTCATCTCACACATACCATTAACTATTTTTTGCTCTTCCACAGTATGAATTCATAGTGTTTGATGCTTCTCCAATTTAAATGAGGACCAACTGCTGATATCAATAAAACCGTACTGCATAGGGAAGAAAAAAATGCAGAAAAAGGCTTGATATTGTTAAAAAGACAACAAGTCCTCTAACATACTCCTCAATTATAGGAGCTGGCAGCTTCTAAGATTCAGGAATCATTTTTAAAAATGAGCACTGTGTGAATCAAAAAATGGTTGTATCAGGATATTTGTTCACTGGAAAACCTTGCTACTGTCTGAATGATAAATGGATGCTGAGTTGCATGGGGAGGACGGTACATGCCATGAGTTTTACTCAAACGGAAAACCTAAGAGCACTGTATGTGTTGGACCATATCTGAAACCTACATGTCTTGATAGTCTTGATGAGAGATTACCAGACTAATCTGTACCTCTGAGATACTGAAGCTCCTCTGAAACCTTGTTTGTTGGGTATGTTGGGATACAGCTTGAAATCTGAGTTATTCATAATCAAAGAAGCCTTGGGTTTTTTAGTCATCAGATGGGCCTTAAGCCATAGAGTGGACAAGACCTCTTGGATCTGTGAGTCCCAACTCCTGTTCTCACAGACATCATGTTCTTAAACTCCTCAAACAAACTTATCAAACTAACTTATAAGTTAGCATGGGAGTCTCTCAAAAGAGGCAGCTATGTCTGGCATCTCTAGTTTGGAATTGAAATATTTTCCCAGAAGGGAACCAAAGACATAGGTAGTGTATTTACGAAATCACAGTATAAATATATTTTTAAAGGACCATTTCATTTTTTCTCATCTAAAGATGGGGAATTCAATAGCTTAAAATGTATTTTTCAGTGAATTTGTGAAAGCCTCAGCCTGCGTGTTCTCATATAGATGAGCTGTTTTAGTCAGAATAAGAAGCAGTTCTTGAGGTCTGCAAACATTTAGTCTTACTGAATTGTCTTCAGAGAGAAAACAAAATAGCATTATACAGGAATTTTGTGCAAAACAGCTTGTCCTGTGTTTGTGAAGTGGCAGCATGTTAGAAAACCGGTGCGACAGTTTGATGGGTTTCCATGGAAACTGCTAGACTTGAATGCATGGGTGCACAAGTAAGCTTGCCAGGTGCCCGTTATTGCTTTGGAGGAAGGAAAAATTACATTTCCATGACAGCTATAGATTAGCTGAGCAAGTCTCTTCCCAAAGTGATGTACTTGCAAAAATAGATAAGCACCGACCAGACTAAAATTTGTTTGCACTTTCTGCAGCAAGCTGCGTAATTTGATTTCCCCTTGAAAATGTCCAGATTGCAGTTTCTGCCCATTGACTGTTTCACCCAAGATACTATGGTCTTCTGCTGCAAAGTAATTTTCTGGAAAAAACTCATAACACAGCAGGTAGGATGCAGGAATCAAAATTGAAATGGGAGAGTTATTCCCTCAAAGAGAACCACACAAGCATTTTGGACACCAGTGAAATATGTAATAGAATGAACCACAAATAGGGCTTATTTGATAATCCTTTACATTCACTACACTTGCCTGCTGGGTCATTTTAAAAAATCCAAACATAACCAGGCCCTCAGCTAGCGTAAATCATGATTGCTTTGATAAAATCAGTATAATACTGAAAGCTTCTGTAAACTGGAGATTTAACATAGTATTCTTGAATGGCCACATATAGATTAGGAACAAGCTGAATTGTACCAGGTGCCTCATGTATGCTTTCTCATTGTGAGTCTGTTGTCTTCTTCATTAACTCTTTGAGCACTACTAACATTTGAATAAGCAATGCAAATGCCAGAATGTCACGGTCACACCAAGTGAAGAAGGGAGTGAACAGTTCAGGAGGTAACGTGAAGAATTTTAAACTTCTGAAAAACTGCATAGGAATATGATTAGGGTAACTGCCCCTGGCTGCAGATTGATTTACTTTGGGATCCAACAAAATAAGAAGCCTTTCCAGAGGCCACTTTAAAAATGCTAGGGCTATGTGAACAAAATCTCACAGAAGTAAATTCACCAGTTTCAGCTGACAAGGAATTTGGTTTTATACAGGGAGGAGAAAAACGGGCTGTACAGAAGACGTGCATAGAAGGAATTATAGCGATCCTGAAGCACCTGGCCAAAGTCCAAAGAACATGGTGCAAGGGGAGAAACTCAGATGTTTCATTGTTTTGTCTAGGTCCATGAGTCTCTCACACAGTTGGAAGTGAAAACTTTGGCAGTATATAAGAATCTTCTAATACTCAGAGTTTCTGGGAAAACCAACTTTTAAACAGACTGCCTACAGGTATTTTGCTCTGGGAAACAACAAACAACTGGTGAACCTTATGTGTGCGCATCCATGAGGGACGTAATGGCATCCCAGGAGCTTGCTTCTCTGAAGGGAGTCTATACCCAGGGCATTTACAAGAGATGTCAAAGAAGAGAACACTGTACTTTACCCAGACCAAAGAAGCCTCATAAGTACTTAGGCTTATTCTTATACAAGTCAAAACAGCCTAAAGAGATCCATTAAGGAGTCACTGAACAAAAGCTGAGGACTTCATGAATGGACCCTCTGAGCTCTGCCATTGCCCAAAAGGGCTACTCTTGCACAACTGTTAGCCCAGATGGTGAGCTCAGATTTTTGGATCACTATAACTATTAATTAAAGCCTCACCCATAACAAGTCCAACAGTTCAGGAATTAGCCTATGGTATCTTTCCCCGCTTTCATTTACGTGCACAAGATTCTCTTGCATCCTGCGTCATTTTTGCCAGTGCAAAGATGATACTTCAGGTACATTAAAGGAATTCCTGTTGGTTAGATATTTACATACAGACAGCTAAATAAAACACTGATTCTGCTTTGAGTGAAGTGGGTACTTACGCACGCAGCCTGCATAGAGATACTGGTTTCAGATTCCTAATGTAGGTGTCTACAGTCTGGAGCTGAATCTCATCATCACTTCCAGCCTCTCTTTCTAAAACATGAATACTTGCTTATGGGTCTTTATGCTTAGCCACACACCAAATGGTATCTCTAGCATCACGTGTTCATGTCTATAATAAGTGATTGTTTAAAAAAAGCTGTATTTCACATAGCAGTCTCCTAATTATATATGCAAATGGCTTTATATTAATTCAATGATTCCCTTTTAAAAGACCAGCAGCTCCACAGAGATTAACAGCAACACTCAATGGAAGCCTAGGCCCAAACATTTTTTTAAAATACTTACTTGCTGTTTCGTAAATGATTCCTTTTCAAAACACATGTTGTGTCTCTCTTAAAGAACTGGGTTAATTGCATCTACTTTAAATGTTGATCTAAATGTTTCTGAAGGGTCCAGCCATGAGTCCTTCTGAGGGGTAGCTACAGAGACACACAACTGTTGCAGATGTTATTTCTTTTCATACTACTTCTGTCGCAGATGGGCCACTTGCGTTATAACAGCAGAGGAGGCGGGAATGAGCGTTATCACTGCACAGAGGGCAGCTGGCAGAGGTACAAAACTGTCTCTGAGCCCCATACATTGTCCAGTGGGCTGAAAACAGGACAATGTAATAGCTTCAGAAAAGGCACAAATGAGTGCTTTGTACACACGTCCATTATAGCATGTGGTACTTTTCCATTCTTTCGTTTGACTAAATCACAGCTTCAGGATAAAATGATGAGACAAAAAGAACCTTGTACAAATGTATTTAGTATAATGGCTGAATGAGCTGACTCTGGAGAATCTTGCATGTTCGAGCAATTTTTTTCTTTCTGTTTTTTCTTGACACTAATTCTGTCTCTGGCTTCCTATAATACATAATTGATATGGAAATTAAAGCATGAGTGAAGATCAAACAAAAAGTCACAGTACTTGAACTTTGTTATTCTTCCTTTCCTGGATGAAGTAATTCGTATTACAGTAACACAAACTCAGTTACACTAAGCAAATATCAATTTCTGAAACCAAAGACACAATACTGGACAACAAGATGCTGTCTGAAGGCTTTGCAGATTTGGGGGTTAATAAAACATATAACTTCACATATTTCTGAAGCCAAAGTTCAAATCAGGAAGCTTTTTAACCTCAAAATACTGTATTTTTGGAAGGACACAAAAGACAAGAGCTGTCAGCAGGACCCCGTAACTTCCCTTTGTGTTACATGCATATAATGTTTATTATAGTTCTTATGTCTCTACTGATAAAAAGCCTTTACCAAATGGAGATTCACTAACTTACCTATTCTTAGCTGCAAGTGACATCTTGCAACCTTTGCAAGCCTATCAGAAAGCATTGGTCACATAATGGGGCTTGAATATAACAAAGGGTTGTTCTACACTAGGTATAACCACTATATCTATGGAATAAGAGTACCAGAAGGGTACACGAAAAAAAATTATGAAAACAAGAAGAGAAATAATTCTGAAAAGGTACATTGAACTTCCCTGTGGGCATCCGAGTTTTAAGAGGTTTAAACTCACATAGCCATATACTCTTACAGATAGGTGTATCATCCAAATGCTGCAGTCAAATGACAATGTCTCAACATATAATGCCCTCCTCCTAAGCTTTGTACAGGGTTACTCAAAAAAGAGCCTTAGCAAAAGTTTCCACAAGCCTGAAACACACTTTGAATTCAGGCTGTACAATTTTCACTCATACTGACACGAGATACTGTGAAAAAATATCTTTGGCTGTGTGACAGCAAATTAATCAGTTCTATAAATAATGAGTCAACCAGAGTGATAACATTCTTGTCTTCAGTGCAACAAGGCAAGAATCTGATGAAGCACTATAGAATGTTATGGACTTTGTGCAAATTCTACTTTATTTTTAAAAATGCCCCTCAGCAGTTTTGCATGGATTTTGCAAGGGACAACAAACACTCTTGCTGAAATAGTTACTCCTTCTGCAGATGTTGAGGGGGTTTCCTTCTGGGAAGGACTGCACTCATGAGGACATGGGAGCAACTTGTGTTTTCATGGAAGTTTCACTTGGAAGACAGATATGCTATTTTGTGAACCGGTAACCTGAATACGGGACACAGATGTGCACAATGTAAAATGTACATTCAGTTTCTCTGACTTAATTTTTCAGAGTTAGCCACAGCTGAGGTACCTCAGGAATAGAACAACCAAGAGGAGCCAGCTAAGGACTTGCAAATGCTTTGATTCGTCAAAGAATTATGCACGTACTTTTGGACTTTAACCAAACAACAGGGAGATGCAAAGGCTTAAAACAAAGTCCATACTTAAACATTGGCATGTACTACAAGTCTTCCAGAACTGGGGCATGAGCCAGTAAGAAAAGTTGCCCTGTGTTAAACTCATCTGGGAGTCATGTACTCTGTTGCAGCTTTATAACACGTGAAGCACGATTTGGGAGAATATTTTCCCCATTGTACATGAAAGTACAGTTCACTTCTCAGTAACACTGCGTAACTACAGGCTGTTTGACTGCAACAGGATTCTTTTAGATTGGCTTACTGCATCCCTCAAATTCATACAATCATTGGAGTGCTGGCTGGAAGGGGTCTCCGGATGCCTCTGGTCCTGCCTCCCATAAGAAGTAGAGCTGTTGCCAACACTAGATCAGGTCAGCTGTTGCTTTGCCTAGCTGAGTCCTGAGAATTTCCAAGGACAGAGAGTCCCTGACCCCTCTGGGTAACCTGTTCCAGTGCTGCACCACCCTCCCAGTGAAGAAGTTTTTCCTAATATCTAACCTGAACCTCCAAAGCTGCAACATGTGAACATTGCAGCTTGTTATACCATCTGCCACTGTTGAGAAGATTTCGTCTCAGGCATCTCTGTAGTTCCCAATCAAGTACCTGTATGCTGCTGTTAGTTTAACCAATAGTCTCTTCACCAGGCTAGGCTAGCCAAGCTCCCCAACGTCCCCTTGTAGGTTTGTGCTCCAGGCCCCGATCATCCTATTAGTCCTGTACTGGGCCCTCTCGCTTGTCTCTCCCCTTCCCTCTTGGGCTGCAGAGTCCATGAAACTATTGAACTATTTGAAACTATTTAAAAGGCAGCTTTATCGAATTACCACCTCCTGTTGGGCTGCTGACGACATCGCCCCTAACGTTGCCTGCTATGTAGTTTGTGGTGTTTGCCATGAAAGCGCATCGCTAGCTCACAGCTTGGCATCCCCTGTAACTCCCAGCCCCTTTTCAGCCAGGCTGTTCCCAGCCTATGCTGATGCCTGGTGTTATTCCTCCCCAGGTGCAGAGCTTTGCACTCCCCTTCCTGCACTTCATGAAGTTTCTGTTGGCCCAATATTGAAGTTCCTTTGGATTATAACTCTGCTGTTCAGCATGTTAAGCATTCCCCCAACTCAGCATCATCTGCAAATTTGCTAAGGGTATGTTCTGTCCCCAAAGTTGAGTAATTAATGTTAATACAAGCTACAGGAATTAGTACTGATTAGATGTTATTCTGTGGTGCTCCCAAAGCTCATGTGAGAAAAATGAAACATCCCAGTCAGGATTTCTAGTTGTCAAGAAACAACCAAGTATGGAATGCCAGAGTCCGCAAAGCAGAAACATCTGCTGAATAGCTCTTGCTTGTTGCAGCACAGTGTACTCAGGATGAGTGCAAAATGAAGAGAGAAAAAGACATGCTCAAAAAGAATTAATGAGAGCAGAACAGATAAACTGGCTAATAAAATGTGGATGAGAACTGGCAGGGTGGACAGTATTTGCCATTTTTGTCTATAGCATTTGTATTCTAGCTGAGTTCTTCACTGTGGATTTATCCTCCCCAAAGAACAACATACCCTTGAGGTACCTCAGAATTAGAAACTGAAAACAGAACTTTGGAGTCTTTACCGTTTTAGCCATAGGTTCCCCCATACATGTAGGGAATCAGTTTTTCTCTACCAGGAGGTTATTTCTCCAGGTGAGTGAGAGCTGATGATATCATATGGGAGAAAATGTAGTTTTCTAGGACCCAGGCTCAATCTGCACACAGAAGAAAAAGAAAGCAAACCATCTCTTGTGCAGCTCACCGACTAATGTTTTCTTAGAGCAGCTTTCCTGATTCACTCTTCCTCTCCAGAAAAGGTATCAAGCAGGCTATTTTCACTTAGCACAAGGCATTGCATTTCAATAGATTAGAAGAGACCTCCATTTTGCTTGACCCTGCCTTTCACATCTCATCTTTCCTCCGGACAAGAAAGCTTCAGTGTTCATGGCAAGGGAAAGGAATATTTGAGACCCACGGGAGGGCAGTTTCTTTTGATGAAATTGAGAACTTGCATGTCTCCAAAAACAAACTCATGCATTTTTTCTCCAGAAAGAGGGAAAAAAAAACCTTACGAAACAGGACCCTCAAGCCTGAATGAAAACTAGGTGAGTGACCAGTTTTTTCAGGGAACATGTTGATCCTGACTCCATTTTAGACACAGCAAGCTTATTCTGTGCCAAAGTAACTCCATCAGAAGATACACGGTTTTACCACCAAGAGGCTCCCATGCATCTCTTAACAACTCCTACGACTTGAAAATCAGTTTGCTTCACGCTACATGTTAGCCAGCAACTCTGAAGGACAGCTGAGGAAGAACTGTCTGTTCCTCTGGTGACACAACACTGCACATTTTCCCACGTTTTACTGTTTGCATGGGCCCATCAACATCCACACTGCATTTGCATGCTCAGAGCAGTGGCACAGTCAGCCCTCCTTGCTCTAATAAACAGTTAATCCACAAAAGTAGAACAGCTACAGCCAGTTTTCTTGAGACTGTTTCTCTATTCAAATGATCTGATGCATGCAGAAAACCAGTTCAATCTCTGCTCTCAATCAAGCTGATTTAGGCTCACACGTACTAGTGTAACAAATCACCTTGCAATGATTTGCGGGGAAATGAACTTTTTTTTCTTAGAACTCTTTTTGGTTGATGACCAGAGACAAACCTGAGACACATTTTGTGAAGCATCTCTATTCAGACTATGCTAAAAGACTCCATGAGCAGCTGGAGAGACAAGAAGCATGAAGTGATCAAGTTTGCTTTTCATTTGAAGCTTAATGCAGACTGAGGCATGACAGTAACTCAGCCTTTTGCAGTAAAATTTGGCCTTCGATACAAAGCAGTGACTAGCCTAGAGCCTTACACATCCTCCGCCAGAAACAGAACTGCAAAAGCACTTTACTACAAAGAGCAACCCCAGCAAGAAGTAGCTCTTCTCAAGATGATGTTTTGCCCTGAAATGCTGAGTCAAGGAGTATCTGAGAAACTCTTCTTTGGCCCCAGGAATACACTGCCACTTGCTTTCCGCACATAAGGTATCTTCCATCATTTTAATTCATCTCCTCCCTCAACCTGGTGCTGAACTGTTCAATCCTTCCTCGCAGCAACGAACATTTACTCGGATGGGAATCATACACGCAAGGAAGAACTCACTACCAAAAGCAGGTGTTGCAAAGGGTTGGCTTATGTTTGGTTTGGATCTAGGCTCAGCTGGAAGAGCAGGGCACCTTGTGGACTCTGACTGAAGTGCATGGGGAAGTCACCTACCTCCTCTAGGCCTGTTCCTCACTAGCTGCTGTCATAGCAGGCTTCTTTCCTTTGATTTGGCTTTTATCATCAATTTGTACAAATTATTCCTGAGCTAAGTCTATACAATACATGAACTCACAGGTTCATTTCCTTGCAGGTGTGTGCTCAGCAGAGGTTGGTTTATAAAAGCTGCCATCAGCTATTGTCAAATCAGAAATGAGAAATGTTATTAGTGAGAACTGTGACTCTTTTTTCCACTAGCTATGAATCAGCGCTCTACTGCTTGTTTATTGAGTTACGGATTATTGGCAAAATGATGCCATTATGCCCAAGGAATGTTCTTTCAAATTTTTTATAATGACACTGCACCCACTATAATTGTGTAACTGCGCTTCCTCTGGATTGAGACAACCTGCACTGTGGGACGTCTCACAATTTAAGAACTGAAGTGATGAGAGTGTCTCAATCGAAGACAATGGCCAGGCAGAAGGGAGCAAGAAGATAAACTGCCTAGAGCTATTTGCTCCACTGTGCTCTTCCTTGGTGTTCCCATCCTCGCGATATTGTATGCCCGGTCCCAAATGCCTCCTCAAAGCCCCAGCGGCTCTCCCTGCCCCTGCAGTTGCTCCTGGCAGGCTCCGTTTAGCCACAGCTCCCACCGAGCCCTGGCCCCTTCCCTGAGGAGCAGCAGCCCTGGTCAGCCAGGCTCAGCTCCCTCTGCCTCCGCTCAGTGCTCCCCCAGGCAGGTACCGGGAGCAGGGAGCCACTTTGCTGCAGCTCAGCATGAACACAGCGGTTAGGGCGATATCTTCCCTGAGCTCAGGCTTACGCTTCTGGAGACCTATGAGGTTAACACCGGAGGCTGTGATTATGATCTTGAATAAAGATTAACGAGGACTATACGAAATGCAGGGCTAGCACTGAAGAATATACTATAGACGTAATATATTCAATCCCTTGAAAGACAAACCAGTGTCTAGACTAGAAGAGAGACTGACTTTCTCTCACCTAATCGGAACTGTCTACAGCGTGGACATCTGGAGATGAGCTAGGTACGCCAGGCTCACTCTGCAGCCAATAGAGAACACATAGGCACTTCCAGAGTAGCAGTCCTCCGAACCTTTTCGGTGCCTCCTTTTGGATGAGGTACAGCGTACTCAAAGCCTCCCGCTGCTCCTCACAGTCTGCAAAGGGGGCCCAGGGTGATGCTGCTGCAGGTCACTATATGACAGGCTGTTCTTTCAGCTCAGAGCTCTGTTACTCAAAGGTGAAGAGTTCAAATGGAAAGAGAGGAAAGGCTTTCTGAAGAGCCTGAAACTGTGACCATCCTGGCATATTCAGCTTGCAGGAGCTGGATGGCTGCCAGGAGATGTGTCCCTTCCTCTGGGAAGCTGATGGAAGAAGTGTTTCTTCCACAAGTCCTGCCCTGCCACCAGCAGCTCCAGAAGCTCTGAGCTTTTGGCAAATGAAAACCAGAGCTCAGGACCTGGGGACAAGCACACTGAATATAAAAGAAAGCAAAGGTGGTGTCTCTCTGGGAAGCCAAACCTGGAGGAGAAGAAACTAGCTGACGAATAGTCGTAACCAATGCCTCTGATGGCTGCTCATCCAGTGCCGTAAATGTTGGGTACATGTTTGTCAGAAAAACTGCAAAGGACCTCTGCACCAAGATGGCTCCTGAGTGAATTCCTGACTCCTTAAAGACAGTGAATCTGGTATGACTTAGGAGAAAGAGGACCTCCTACAGCAGCTTCTGATTAAGAAATAGGGATTGACGACTGATGAAGAGAAACTTGGCTCCTATCTGCCATCTGGAAAGGTAACAATGGAGAAAAAAGACAAGGAGAGAGATATTTTCCCAGCTGCAACCTCAATTGCTGTTCCAGATGGTGGCAGAAGAAAGTCGCAATATAATCACAGAGTATTTGCATCCCTGTGTATTCTGATGATTAAATGCTACTTACAACTTGCTTCCTTCTGCAAAAACAAAAGGTGTCACAGAGGCAAATAAGCTGAAACTTGCTGTTACAAAAGCAGATTGCTTTCTGCAGATCTCACTTTTCATCATGTCTCTGCTCCCCACCCTGCTCGTGTAACCCATAAAATACTCTTTCTTCCTAAATATGCCAACAGTTAGAATTACACCTGGGAGGGAACTAGAGAGCTGCACAAGAAAGTAACAAATCAGGAATGCCTCTCCAAAGCTCTCCACTGAGAACTGTCTAAATGATATGAAAGGGTAAAGTAAGAAGGCAGCACCGTTCTGGTCTAGTGCCGTCATCATGCAGTGAAAGGCAGAATGACACCACAGGTGTAATGAGGTCCAGATCTGCGGCTGAACACTGACCTACCAAACTTTCCAGCTACCAGGGTTTTGCATATTGCATGGAGGAAGAGAGAAGCTCCTTTCACTTCACTAACTCTGCAATGCAAGTTTTTAGACTAAAACCAATATTTTTGTCTTAGGATATAGCAGTCTCTTCCACTGCCTGTTTACCAGGCAGACGATGCAGAGGAGCAGGCCAACTGGAGCCATGGTATTAATAGCTGTGAAGAAAAGAACATTATCATGGCTAATACAGTTATGGACAGATGGCCTGCTTCTAGCACAGTAATCCTTCAATCCAGTTTCAGTCTGTAAAATAAGTCCTCTGCCTCAAAATAAAAC
Organism: Astur gentilis; assembly: GCF_929443795.1. NCBI lineage: Eukaryota > Metazoa > Chordata > Aves > Accipitriformes > Accipitridae > Astur > Astur gentilis. The sequence goes on from NC_064897.1 coordinate 20,027,000, forward strand.
ATACCAAATAATGACTCAGTACCCTCTGCTTCCTTTCCAGGGGCAAGTCTCATTACAGAAATAAGTTTCCGCTTTTCCTGGCTGTTTAATTCAGCAGCTTTTCCTACACTGAAACAGAAGATTTATCATCAGATTTTTCTATTCCTACATCCGTTGCTTTCCTGTTGAATGTGACTCCCTCTGCTCCATTTAACTGCCTGCCCTCCTTCAATTGCAAGGTGTCTGTGAGAGCCCCTGCAGAATGCAGTAGCTTGCAGCAGAGCCCTTACAGGAGCAATTCCCCTGTTCCCTCCCACCACCATTCCCCCAGCGTCTGTGAAATCTCAGCAGTTAGGACTTGTCAGGCTGCACTAGAGCTTTTCATAGCTCAGTTTGAAAGAAGCCAGACAAGGTGAAAAGGAGAGGAATTTTTTCCAGCTCCTCTCTTTTTTGACAAGTTGACGGTTTTATATGGAAAAGATGAGAACACGATGATTGGAAAAAAAAGAAGTAATAATTAGAGAGAATGAATGAGAGGGGGGTTGATCACGTGGTAGCTGAGAGGCATGTGTCATGACAGAATCTTTGGACTGCACTAAAACATCTTGCATTAAAACACCCTGTGTAGTCCCCCCACCCCGAGTTGCCTGGTGATGTGCTGGGCACACAGGCCATTCTGAGGCAGGGCTGAGGGCGGCTTGAATGTTTTTAGACTGCCTGAGATCTCATTGGCTTCCCAGCACGTGCATGCATCCACTAGAGTTTTAAATATGACCTTGGAAGGGCAAAGTGTAAGGTACACTGTGACAGGGTGCCCTCCCAGACTGTCACAGCTCCAAGTTCCTCCATGCACTCCAATCTAACAAGCCAGATCCCAAATTCCCTGTCTTCCCTGCTCCATCTCTATGATGATTAATAATAGCAGAAGATTCTGTGCTGTGTTCTCTTTTCTAACTCCTACGGTCTTGTATTTAGATTGTTGCTAATATCTGTGGCTTCTATTTGGCCATCATCTTAGAAATCTTTGCAGTATCCAAAACTCATATTGTCCTTTCTCTTTCTACTGCCAAATGCCTTTATTGCTGCTTTCGTTGGCTGATACTGCACTGTGATTTAGTCATCTACCATTTAGTGCATGCCTACACTGGTATGGACTATAACATATCTCAGATGACCTCTAAACCACCTAGCCCAGGTACTGGCAGCAGTCTAGCTATTATAAACTGAGACACACAGTAAATTAATCCATGCAGCAGTGTAGCTGAAGAACTGTGTGATTCTGTGGCCAGTCCATGAGATACCATAATTAAAATTGCCTCAGATGTCCATATGATACTTGCAAAGTGCAAAGGGAATATAACCATAGTTTACTGAGGACCACCACACACACACATATTCACATCTTTCTACACACCTTACTTTGAAATAAAACAAAAATTCAGTACAATGTCAGAGCTGAGGAGCTAAAAGCACTAAATCAGAAACAGAAGATACTCATCCCTCAGCAAGATGTGTTCATCTATAAAGCAAAATACAGATTTCGTGTCATGAAAAATATACGGGACTAAACTCTGTGCTGGAGTGACTCTCACTTTCCTCTTCGCACCATTTCCTGCCATGTTTTGAATTTGTGGTTGACTTCACACTGCTGTGGGGATCGTAATTTCACTCCCTTAATTTTGTGACTTCCACTCATTTAAATCCTTGTCTGTGAAGCTGCGTGCAACTTCACCACGAAAAGGTCCTCAAGTCGAAAACGCAGCCCTTGCACATTGCCATTCAAAGGAGCCAAACAGCAGAATGACGGCAGCTTGAATGAAAAGCAATAGCAAAACAATAAGGATCAGCCTAGCCCTGTCAAACTGCCATGCTCAGCCAGGCTGCTATTAACAGGGCTCTGAAAGGGCTAGCTGGAGCTGTGACTAGAAGGCAGTTCTGTCTTCTGATAAAGCAAGGGGACGTGCTGCATTTCCTTGTAATCTGTGATGCTGGATTTCCCATCTTTCACGATTCAATCAATTTTTTGTTGTAGAGAATAGGGGGTGGAGAACAGGAGGGAAGAGCCTGGATAAAAAACCTCTTTCATTCTTCCCTTCTTTGGACAGTTTGGTTTGGTTTATTTTATCTTGACTGTAGGAAAGGATAAAAGAGCCTGCCTTAGGACTTGTGTAAACATTATTAGCAGAAAAGGTTTTGTTTACTCTTCCCTTCATGATTGAAAGCTACAAGCTATTAACATCAGCTGCCATTTTTAAAAAGGCAGAGTATCAACTAATCTCTTGACTGTGTATTTTAGATACCGCTGTACATAACAGTTGTCACTGTTCAAAAAGCCAGGCACCAACATCAGCCTGGCAAAAGAAGTGTATAAGAGTAACACTAAGCAGCAAATAAAATACTGCTGAAGTAACAGTACCCACACCACCCTCTTTCTTCCATGGAATTCATAGCATTGCTGTCAAAATGCAAACTTCCTAGCTTTGTTACTTTTAAAGTATTTTCAAAATTCACTCCTTAATGACACACAGTTTTATCATAGAAAAGTCCTACAGTACTTGCTGACCCAAATACACTCAGCTCCTGCAAGCCTGCTTCACTTCTCTTGACTGTCGTGAAGCGATGCCAGCATAAACCACCACAAAACTGGCCCACGCTGCAGCTTTCCACAGCTCTGCTATCCTCGCCCTTAACACGGCTCAGCGAGTGAGCTCTGACAGCATCGGAGCTGCACGCTCTGCTGGTTGGACACACGGAGCTCCTCTTCAACCAAGTTCATTCACATACCTGAGGCACCAGGTAGCTTTCAGAGCTTATCGGCTGTGTCTGTCCCAGCTGGACCCAGGCTTATTCCTGTTCTCCCCCTGGTAGTACTGAGTATCCTTTCTTCCCTAACAGATTCCCAATTCCTCTCCCTGCTGGGACCGAAGCTTCACTTTTAATTGCTGCTGTGTGCTCTTTTCCAGCACGTGGGACACAGGTCTGCTTGATGCTGCTCATGATTGCTTGGCTATGAAAGCTCCAAGCTCTGTTTCTGCTCCCGTGTAAAAATTACATGAACAGACCCGGAAACAGAGATGCAGCATTAGAATTATTCCAGAATAATTCCACTGATAGAGTATTTCTGGAGCATCACTTCGATCTCAGAATGTTTACTGTTTGACCAAAGCGGATTTTTCTGGCGTTGGTTTGTGCAGATGTAAACCTCTCCCCTATTCTGGAATAGTTATTGCGCAAATGCTTTTTGCTCAATAGCTACTCTTCAATCAGCCCACACTACCATGAGATAGAAGAAGGAGAAGAAAATTCACAGCATGAGGGAACTGTGGTCAGACCATTCCTAAGGGAAGCTGTATTAATGAAGAGAGCCTGCTCCAGTTTATTTTTTCTTTGCCACCCTTCAGAGAAAACTTCCAAATCAGAAAGTGCTTGCTGGATTGCTTTCATTGCCTTGCTGCCAGGCTAGTAACTGATTCTACCACCTCATTAGCTAATCCACTCCCAAATTAAATATGGACTGGATTCAACAGACACATACGCAGGAAGGGGTAAAGCAGTTGAGTGTAATGGAAGTGTAATTGGTTTTAATGTGATGTAATGTCAGTAAATGCTCTGCATTAATTAGTGTTCTAGGGCAATCTGTCTGGTCTCCTACCTAACTGCCCATAGAGGATGTTTGCTTCTGGAGAAAGCTTTTTGGTTATCCCCCTGGTATAAATGTCAGATCAAATGACATTGGGATGGGAAAGGGACGTTGAATAAAACAAAATGCCTAGGATGGTAACGTGCTTTTTTTTACTTAGACCATAAGGTAGATTTGCCCTCACTTACCTAAGGTTTTATAAGCACAATACAATGCTTTGCAGTCATGTTTTTCCCCCAATTCTGCCTCAATCCTCACTTGATTTTCCACTAAAGATGGCAAGGATAAGACTGTGCCAGATGCAAAAATGGAATGGGAGGGACTGCATTACCTGATGGCAAGTGCAACAGGGAATTCCCTGAGGTAGCCAAGCGGCAAGAGCTCGGCCACAAGTGTTGCCAGATCAGGGAGGGCCAGAAGGGACAAAAGCAAGCATGAAGGTGTCCCAGCCAGAGACTGCCCTGAGCAGTGACCCTGCAAAGCACTACACCATGTGCCAGAGCCCCTTTAGAAAATAAAAACAAAGGTGTTGTGCCTGCATAACAGGCAAAGCCCGGCTGGCACCAAAACATCTCTAGTCTGCCTAGCAAATGATGTTTTTCTAGTCTGTTCCTTGTGGGGAGGAGATGATAGTTTTGCTGGGAGAGCCCATCAGCCCTTGGGCTTCCTGGTGGAAGCCTGGGAAATCACAGCAGACTGACTTGGCGCCAGTGCGTTCGCAAAAGGAGGCCATCTCAAACGGCAGAGATGGCTAAATGCTGAAAATGTGGGTTTGCAGCTATGATAATGAGAGGGGATAAATTCATGGAGTGCACTCTGTCTTGAAAATTACGTGACAATGTAAAGAATGGGAGTAATGAAAAAAAAAATCAGTCATGATGTATTCAAGGCAGAAATAGGTGGAGAGCAAATCATTTCACTATAAACTAACGATGTGTCTTTTGATCAAATTCACTTGCATGATAGGCGAGCTGTATTTTTTTAGCTATGACTGAAGAGAGATGCTTCAAGTTATTACTAGTCCCACTGAATCACCTGGATTTTTCCACTTTCCCGGAAAGCTCATGTTCTCTTCAGCAATATATGGACACTGTAGTAAAATTTTATTGTTCGCTCATGGGGTCACAGTACATGCCAGCCCCTGTCAGCAATGGCTGCTTTGCATTCAGAGTACACACCACCACTTTATAAAATCAGCACAAGTTCAAATTGTAACTACGCTACAGGAAAAAAAAAAAAAAAAAAAAAGATAAGCACATTCCCTAGGCAGAAAGACAACCTTCCAGTTTCTATTTCAAAGTAGGCAAAATAATTAACTATACAGGGGTGTTCACCTGTTACTGAAACTTCCCAGCTTACTAGAACTCAAATAAAGCATTTCATAATTGATGAAAATGAGGGCATGATGGTTCAATTCTTCCGATTGTCAGGCTCCCATGTAGCTCAGTGGAAATTTAGCCAAAAGCAAAAAGTCAGGGAGCCTCAGATAAAACCAAAACCTCTCAGTAAATCAAGTGTAAAATGTCTTCCACTAATAACTAATTCTGATTATAAATGGGTTCACTCTGAATGCACAGATGCCCTTTTTCTGTTTGCTTTCTGGAAAGAATCCAGCAGTGTGGTTTGCTGACAAAAATGTCAGAATAAATAGCTCATTTATGTCAATTTTTGAATCTGAAAATGTTATAATTCCTGCCACTGAGGCAATTCTAATAGTTTCACAGACTCATTTAGGGACAGAGGCACAGCCCATGCCATACTGCATATGTCCAGCTAAAAAACAACCAACGCAGCACAAGATTTCACATAGTGAATCCCTACTGGAAGATGCTTGCAATTAACTTCGAATAATGAATCCTTCCCATGTAGGACAGCATGTAGGAGCTGTTCAGAAACAACAGAGGTATAGCAGAGTGGAACCAAAAGAAAAAATTAAGTGAAAATTATTTGCTCATTTAAAAAATATTAGGGAATGTGGGATAAGTATGACAGCTTCAAAACACTAACATAGGGCTGATACATGACATCTCAGGCTTTACCCAAGCCTCTGTCAAGTCTCTCCCTCGTGCCCAGAGGAGAGGAGGGCAGAAGATGTGAAAGGGTGGCATCAGCCCTCACCTTCGTGCTCCGCAGCAGCAGGACGCGCTGCCAGGCTCCCTGGGCATGTCTTTGGACACTGGTCCCTCCAGGCTGTCTGCTCTCTTTGCTCTCCTTGAGCTGTTTCACCGTGCTCGCTGACGCCGCATTGCTGTTGCAGAGAAACAGAAGGAAAGCTTGTTTAATAAAGGTTGTAGTAAGGGACTCAATGGCTTAAAGTTACACTTTGCAAACATTACAGAAAACATGAGGACAGACAACCAGGTAAGAGCTGAAGTCCAGCGAGCTCTGTGTCCTGCCTCCACATGGCCAAAATGTTTTGTGGTCTCTTCCCTTTCTCTTTTCTTGTTTATTGCCCCTCAACACTTTGGTTTATCTACTATTTTTTGCCTTTTTTTTTGCCTGGTAGGGATGGTACTGTGAAGTAGTTTTAGAGGTGTTTAATCCCAGCCAGCAATTAAGCCCCACGCAGCCACTCACTCACTTCCCCTCTCACCCAGTGGGATGGGGGAGAGAATTGGCAGGAAAAAGGTAAAACCCATGGGTTGAGAGAACAGTTTAATAAAACAGAAAGGAAGAAAATAATAATTATAATAACAATAATAGAATAACAATAATAATAAAGAGGTTGGAATATACAGGTGATGCGCAATGCAATTGCTCACCACTCACCAACCAATGCCCAGCTAGTTCCCCAGCAGCGATCAACCCTCCCTGGCCAACTCCCCCCAGTTTATGTACTGGGCATGATGTCCCATGGTATGGAATACCCCTTTGGCCAGTTTGGGTCAGCTGCCCTGGCTGTGTCCCCTCTCAACTTCTTGTGTCCCTCCAGCCTTCTCGCTGGCTGGGCATGAGAAGCTGAAAAGTCCTTGACTTGGTCTAAACACTACTGAGCAACAGCTGAAAACATCAGTGTGTTATCAACATTCTTCTCATACTGAATCCAAGACATAACACTATACTAGCTACTAGAGAGAAAATTAACTCTGTCCCAGCCAAAACCAGGACAAGAGGTCAAGCATCAGCCCAGCCCTAAGAGTTGTCAATACAGTGACCAGTGGCACCAGGGGAAATAACAACATCAGGGCAAGTAAGACAATCTCTCAGCTCCCAATTCATATCTACTGCCAACTCAATAGCGGCATCTTGGAGACTTCCTAAATTACAGGTGGTAACTTTGCATTTAGCAGTCTTGAATGAATTTTTTTTTTCCTATGAATTTCTCCAGTTACTCTTTGAACCTGTTAAAATTTTTAGTTGTCATAATGACCCGCCAGAAACAGTTCCACAACTAAAGCACACACTAGGTTTTTAAAAGAGAGCCCACAAAATGCACATATAGGCTATGTAAATATGTATTTAGATATATGTTGGCGCCAGTGCATTTTCCACCTGTGCGAGACAGCAAACGGACTCTGAAGGACCTCATTAACATAAACAGTTGATAAAGAAATAAAGCGGGCTGAAAACATCAGCTGTATTTTTCTTCACAATGCCACTTCATTTCTTTACAGCCCACTTTTGGAGAGAAATTGAGAGAAAGGCTGTGCCAAATGGTGCTTGTAAACACGATGCCTCTTGCAGAGTGTCCTGCCTCTGGGATGCTGCAGTTGGGTAAAGGAATATCTGGGATTAGGTCAAAGCCAGGCATTCCCCAGAGGGCCAGGGGTCATTATGGGGGAAGCTACCTGAAGCAGGGCTCAGGGCTCTTCCAGACCAGTTTTTTGAAAAACATCTAGTGTTAGCTCTTCATTCAGGAGCTATGTTTTCTTTCAGTTGCATGGAAAAAAACCAGATTGCCTTCTAAAATTTTCAACATGCAAGGAGTTAAAAAGGAGTATGGAAGGTTTTAATTTGAAGAAGTCACACAGAGAAAGCCAATGAGTAGAAAAGAGCCTTTAGCTCCATCCCATGACTGTTGAATAAGTTTCATGGAGCAGCCTCTTCTGATGAGGTGAAGACTAGAAAGCAAGTAGCTTGAAGAGGTATAATGTGCTATGACAAAGAGGTCTGGGCAGAGGTCTTTCACCAAAGAACAGCGAGTTAAACTCCCTAAACTCTTGGTATGGTGTAAGCCTGGCATGCTCAAGCCTTGCTGGATGTTTACAGGGACAAACGATGCTAAGGAAGCATTCGGCTTTCAGTTCCAAGCCAAAAGGTATCTGTAATCCATTTTCTTCCCCATTAAAGTCTCTTGATGCACATCTGTTAATTGTTTTGAGCAGTAGTCTGTCTAATTTTATGAGTGCTGTTTTGCAAGCCTACCTGGCAGACTAAGAAAACAAACTTCTCAGGAAAAGATTCTTTCTCTGGCAAGAGGCCAGGGTGCGCACTGCAAGCACTAGATAAACATAGGAAGAAAACGTATCCTGTCATCTCTACAACTTGCCAGGTGAAGCCTCCTCAAAACTGCAGACCAAGCTTGCAAGTTTAGTTTTCTTTTGGCTCATTTTCATTGTGCACTTCACTGTGAATCTGTCACCTTTCTCATCCAGTGTTTATTCAGAATTTTTCATTCTGTCCTTTCCTCATATAAGTCAACCTGACTTTCTGGTATAGATAGCAGTTACCCCTTCTGTCACTGGGTTGGAATGTCTGCAACCAACTGACCACATCTATAAATTGCCCAACTCTGTTACCACAACATGGCTGAGGTTCACTGCCTTTTTTTTTTCAAATAGAAAGCTGTGACTTCTACGTATGTCAGTTTAGTATTCCCAAAATTACATGTGTCAGTTTAGTGCTTCCAAATTTACATGCTGGTTGGCAACATAAAAATTCAGATTCTTACACACACAATTGTTTCTTTTTCCATGGATATGTATAAGGCGTCTCCTCATGTCTAAAGGCAGCTTTATCTTCTGCTGTATCCATTTCTGGTGGGAATTTGTGTGTGTTGGCTTTTTCCTATCCCTTTTCCCATCTCCTCTCTCCCTGAAAATGTGGACTGTCTAGTCCTGTCAAGAGATCTGCAGGACCTGTTGATTTCACAAGTCAGAGAGCAGGCCAGTTTTGCACAGCTGGGAAGAGGCAGGCTCAAATTCAGGTATCTGACAGGAATGTAAGCCAAAGCCAAAACGGATGACATTTTTCTTGCACAGTGTGCAAAAATATTAGCACCTATACTAGTGTGGCAAGAATACAAGAGATTGCAGGAATGTTATATAGGGTATAAAATATAGGAAGCTTAACTGCCATGATTTGTTGTTGTTGCTTTCCAGATGGAAGTCCCTCACTGAGGGAATAGTTACCTTATAGGTGTGCCTTTATTTAGTGTGCTAGTCATCAGGCATGTAACCTCTGTGGAAAGCAACTCTGAAAGCCAGTGACCATGTTACTATGGTGTTCCAGGGGCATTCTCTAGAGACACTTCGGATTGTGATGACAAAATTGCTTGAATAATTCTGTGTACATAAGTTGGTTTCCACTTTCCTGCTCACATGTGCACAAAGTAGCCTCTATGCCTACCACTCCTGCTACTGCCTTTAAGGATGCAGCATGTTCCTCTTGTTTTCCTCCATTCTCTCCCATCACAGTTTGAAGGCTTCAGCTATACTCACTAACAAACTTCTTCCATCACTGATTGAGCGAGACCAACTTATATATGCTGAAAATTGTGTGCTTTTTTCCAAAATACATTACTGTGATGGAAGACATGTTTGCTTTATGATTTCCCATTTCCTTTTGGCTTAACCTCTCCATCTCACCTCTCATGTTTTATATTTTGATGAGACATTTGCTTGCAGAATCTCCATTTCAGAGGTCTCATCTGATTTGACTCAGAAAATCTCTCCACAGGTCAAAGTGCTGTATCAGAACAGGAAAAGCTGCACCAGCCAGAGATTATAGGAGTGCATGAGAATTAGTGATAGCAGGACTAGTAATTCACATCAGAGAACTGAAGTCTTTTTTACTGTAGCCCACTCTGAAGTGAGCTGCCTTTAAAGGCATGAGGGAAGAAAAATGAAGGACATGCTGTCAGAAGGTTTGCCAAATGCACAGACCTCCCCACTTCTCCCAACAGGTCACATCCTTTGGAAACTACTGTTTGAGGTGGTCTGCTCTTGTCCCAGTCGGCCCTGATCTCCACATCAAATACCATATCATGCTCAATCAACTGACTACAGAGCTTTAAATTCACACTATCAGAAAGGTTGTCTCTGTTCAGCTTCTTAACCACCACATCTTAGAAGTTTCAAGCACTTTTGGCGCTAGTTGCCAATGATCCTGGCAGCCAAAACGCCTGATTCTCTCTAGCTCGGTTCTCAGATACCTGCAAAGTAAAAGGTTGGAGAAGTTTGCTGGAAGGGGGAGCTTGGTATCTTCAGTTGCATCTAATCCATAAAAAACACAAGTCTGTTCTGATTTCCAGGGTTTGGCTTAGATCCTCAAAGGTATTTTTAGGCATCTAATTAAGTCTTGCAATGTTTCAGCAGGTGATTCAGAAAAAAATAAATACAGTGACTACAAGCCTTACATCATCATCAGCAGAAGTTAGATCTAGGAAACAGTAAAGCCAGAAGTTTATCTGAGCTCCTTCCCACTCTGAAGCTGCTGGCTGCTCAGGACTTTGTATTAAGGGTCCAACTCACCTGGGCTAGTTCCTTCTTATGGTCCCAGACTGTGTATTTCTGTCGGTTTGCTCTACAGCTCCAGAAGAGCCCAGCTAGCAGGGAATACAGGGACACGGGGAGAGTTAAGGCTGTATCTGCTCGTAGTCCTGAGAGCTTCACACCTGGGGGCTGGCTCCCTTAATTCAGCACATGCTTTAGCTCCAACAGCTGGAGCTTCAGTCCCTGGAGGTAGGGATTTTCACAGCAGCCTCCTGTATCTATCTGCTACAGAAAAGAATAGAAGATTGGGGTTTTTTTATTTGCCTAGATTGCTAAAAGCATACTCAAAAACTTACCTAAATTGAAAAGCAAGTTCAGCCTTTATTTTCAAAGATGACATGATTTGGCTTTAAGGCAAAACCAGCACCGTGTCAGCAAGTATGTGGCAAATTCAGCGCCCGAACCCATCAGTTCTAACTCATATGCTTAATTCTGTTTTTCTGAAGCTCCCTGACAGTGGCTGGCCTCCTGGATCAACAGCAGAGCCTGCCAGCCACAGCCTCAGGCCTCCTTTCCTTGACGTTCACACCTCCCACCTGGCACTGAAAGCACAGATCTAAATGTGTGGTTTTGTCCTGGCAGAGGCTCCCACATGCCAGGCATTTGGCTTCGAGCCCTTGTCCTTGCAGCCACTGATACGGATGCAGGGGGAAGAGCGTCGGGCTGGCGAGAGCTCGCCTGTGCCAAACAGAGCAAGCGAGGAACTGGGGGGTGAATAAGAGGGGCCTGTGGGTACTATGATAATTTTTTTTAAGTTTCTGTAGCCCCTTTCAAGTGAAGAATTTAGAGAGGGGTTTTTTTGGCCAGATCAGCTTTTCACAGAGAAAAGTAGTTCAGATACCAGTTTTAGGTCTCTCAGGAGATGCTGAACGCCTCGCGAGATGAAGCCCTAAATCTGTCAACGGGCGATGCTAGATAAGGAGTGGTCCTGCCGAGCTATTCCCAAACCATCCCCATTCTCGCTCCGCGGCCCCTTCCTGCGCTCGCTTGTTTCCAGGAATTACTGGCCTGCTGTTGAGAAATGCGGCTTCGCTCTGGTTCCCAGCGCGGCCATGAAAGAAGCGGAGGCATCCGCGTCCCCGTGCGCATTCAGGCGGGGCGAGGAGCTTCCCCTCACACCTGCTGTGTGCCACAAAGGGCCCGCGGCCCGGCGGGGGACACGGCCCCTCACGGGCCTCCCTCGGCTGAGGCGAACAAGCGAACAAAAGCGGGGACTTTCTCTCCCCTCTGCCTCAATACCGACGTCGGGGCCAAGGAGAAGGCAGCGAGCTCTCCTCTTTCGCCGATCTCCGGCTCTCCGGTCCCGCTCGGGGCCGTGCTACGTGGGCAGTCCTCCCTCCCCTCTGACAAGAGAGGTTTGTGCTGGGACTTCGGATCCGATCACTCGCTGCCACGGCCTTAGCCTACTTGCCTTTTACTTTGTTCGGTCCCTGTCATCAAAAGCTGTTAAGACCACTTTTAAAATTCTGAAATACCTTTGAAGTGCTGGCCTTCAGTGTTGCAGCTTGCTATCTTAATGGGAGGGCCAACTACCAGGTGAAACTCAGGTCAGCCTAATACACTTCATTTCCCTAAGCTCTCTCCACAGCTAGTGAGGAGAGAGGCCCTTCGTGACATCTTTCAGATTTGCTAAATTAGCCCTCTACTCTGAATCACCTTCTGAATAGACTTGTCATGCTCCATTGACTACAGAGGGAGCCTAAGGACAACCTCTGAGATTAACCTTCCACCTCACACACTGGGATGGTGGGTACTTAGCATTGACAAACTCCATAAAACTTCTTGAATCAAAAGTGTTAACTGAGAGTGTATTACTAAACTACAGTACAAAGCACAATAATGGCCGTTAAACTGTTGTTGTCATTACTGCTAATAAGAACAGCAAATGAAGTATCTTTCTGGGTTTAAGATTAGAGTGTTTTTCATTTCCCCCCTCCAGGTACCCATTGCATAAATGCTGCAAAGCAGGAAGGTGGCTGCCTTTTCGCTTGCTTTTTCTGCCTCTAAGAGCTTGTCGTTCTGCTTTATTGTACCACTTTATTGTTACCCTTACGTTAAGGTTGCAGAGCACTTACTCTTTTGGGTACACACTGCACCGAAGGAAAATTTACTTGTCTTTTTCTTCCCGTGCTGGTAGATAGAGCAGTGGCTTATTTAGCTTTCCTGATAAGACAGCAAGTAGCAGTGATGATACACAGGCCCAGTTCAAATTCAACTACTTACAAAACAGTCTTTATCACAGGGAGCGTGTGTTTTGTCTTTGCGACACTCAGCCGAGCAGGCGGCCTGATGGGCCCCCATCATTGAAGGAGGACAACAGCAAAGAGAACAAACGTTGTACTGCACTCCCAGCTAGGGATAAATGGGGACCTGCTCCTGCCACTCCTTGGGTTTTTGCACTGGGAAGCATCCTGTTGAATCAGTAGGGCTATCTGCAGCACGTAAAGCACAGCGCTCACGTAAGTTGTGACAGGACTGAGATATTATGTATTTTAGGATCTTTATACGTCATACCGTGAGTCTCAAGGCATGTCTCCAGGCTGAAAATGGGCCACTTCACATTCAGAATATATCCAAAATCAGGTCCTTAATTCAACATAAATCTTTTTTAGTATATATTGTCAGAAGACGAGAGGAGAAATCTCTGGCTTTCCTTGCAGCCTGTTCCATCAACTGCCCAGGTAATCCTATTTCGGGGAAGGGACTCTTCAGCACCTCAGTCTGGGCCCTTTTTTGTGTCTTTCTCTGACACGTGTGCCTAGTTTTTTGTTTTGTTGATCTTTACATCAGGGATTCTATTCCTACCTTCCAAAATCACCTTTCCTCAACATTTCCTCCCAAAACTCCCAGCCCCACAGAAGTTTGGAGACTATTCACAACAGTGACTCCATGCAATTGCAGACATCACAGCCGTGTCCCCTCCCAAGTAATCACTTACTCCCCAAGTTCTGGGTCAGCAGTATGGGGCCCAAGCCCAAGCAGAAAGTGGAAGAAAGGAAGAAATCAAGCAAGCAAGGAAATAAAAAAAGAGAGAGGGAGAAAGGCCAATAGGGATAATATTGCCCTGTGTTCCATCTCTCTGGCCACTACCTCCACCATAAATGCTTTTGAGGAGAAAGTGGAAGTCAGTCCATTCTTGCAGCTGGAGATTCCCTTTGCATCAAGCACATCCCCAGGCAGCCACTTTGCCAGACTGAGGCCCACTGCGTACCCTGGAGCGACACCAACTGCACTTGACCAAGGCTGAGTATCTAGGTCCCGTGAGCATCTGTAGTGCTATGTAATGAATAATAGAATACAAGAATTAATGCAATAAAAAAGTGAAAGTTTTTCAGACAGAAAAAAAAAGTAATTACTTGGGTGCAGAACTCTTTTATTATGAACAGTAGATTTTTGAAGTTGTATATCAGGGTAAAAAACCAAAACAAAATGAAGCAACAGCCTGTATTTCAAAATGCAATAGTATGCAAGTTAATTACCATTATGGAAAGCTCTTTTCCTTTCCCCCATACCTAGCACACTACATTTCTCTTCTACTCTGCCTCCAGAACCTCCAGTAACAAACACTTAGCAACTGCTAAATTGGCATCAATTAACTGAAAACATTTATCATTATATACATATATATATTTTTTAAAGAAGGATTCTTTCTTCTGTTCTGGTCTTGAGAGGCTTTATCTACTGAACAGGACAAAAAACAGTTACCGACCTTTTCAGATCCAAGCTCTCATCTTTTGCTCCTGGGACAGAAATAGAGGGAAGCAGCAAATTAAAAGGACTACAGCTTAACTATGAAAGCAGAGACTGAATAAATAAAAATAACAAATATTTTTTTGCCAATGGAGACAACAGCTTCAACGGTGATTGTGTAGGAATGGAGCCTTCTATAACTCAGGGTAACTGGAAGGGATGGAGATATTTTTCTGTAAAAGACAGAATGTGTATGTGTGTATATTTATATTTAATGATAAATCTCATTTGACCACAAGTCAAGTGCAATGGTCTTAAGAAATTCTCTCAATAAACAGTGAAGACTTTATAACAAACTTGTATTTTACTATAAGATTACAGGTTTTTTTCTTCCATTTGGGTTTCTCTAGAGACAATTAGTACAGGCTAAGTAAGATAAATGAAGAGGCTCTCTGTGTAGGTGACTTCCCACACCACTGTAAAAGATGACAACAGATGAAGAGTTGTACGACTACTTTGTGGGAATACTTCATCCTGAACATGACCAGTGGACTGTGCAAATTCTCTGTTCAGTGAAAATCAGGTGTTGCTCTGTCATCTACAAGGCAAGGGGTGAAGTGAGTGTGTCTCTGTGTGTGCATGTGTGAATATCATGCATTTCAGTATTAATTACAATTCTACCCTGGGCAAGGCCAAAGGGATGGTGAAGTACGGAGAGGTTTTTAACTTCAACTGTAGCAGTGCATTGTTTGAGCTCTGGGGTCTTACAGTTCTCAAAGCGGCCTTCACACTGCTAGTGGTTACTTTTGTGTGGACATCTCACCCCACTCACCACTGGCAGTCCTTGCATCCATAAACCCACTTAATGAAGCACCACTCTCAGAAGTTTGGAGCACAGAGTGGTAGCAGAAATTGGGTCTCTTCAGCACAAAGTTCTCTCCATTCATATACTCCACAGATAACAAAAAGAGGCTACGTAAAGACAGAGATGGCCTTCTAAGACCCTATTCCATGAAGGCAACCCACCAGAAAAGAGCTGATCCAAAATCTCTTTGCCAGGCCTGTCTACAGCTTAGTCAGCATTTGGTGACAGAGGTGGGAAGGACAGGAAAAATCAGAGACATGTGAAGCATGACGGAGCTTTGGGAAGCTAAGCATGACTTGAGACAACCCTCAAGCAGCTCAGGCTTACTGACGAGATCGGATACCTCCCATGGAAGAAAAAGAGCATCTTAAAACTCTCTCATTACTCAGTAACTTAAAAATGTAACTAACTGCTAAGCAGGATATTAAAAAGTAATTAAATTTTTTTCTTTTGTAATTAAACAATAGAGAGTACTTGGGTGTCCTTTCCAAGCATAGGATTTAGATTGCCGAGTCCATTAGTGGTTTGAAGAATGCACTGTCAGTTTTTGTATCTTAAAATACTTCACTTTCTTCCAAACAATTTCAGAAGCCTGTATAAATCTCCCAGTCTTGTAAACAGTGTGAAGCATCTCCCTCTTTTGGTAGTGAGTGATGGAATGTCTTGTATGGAGTAATTAATTATTCTAATGTTTGAAATAATAGTTGGACACAGAAACAAAACCAGAAAAGTATTTGGAAAAGAAAGGAGATTTAGGAAAAAAAGGATAATGAAAGAACAAAAAGAAAGGAGAAGAAATTAACATACTATGAGCATTACCTGAATTTCTGCATAGTTCTATTTTGTCTATTAATGTGATTTAACTTCTTTGCTCCACTTTTGAGGCTTAATCATCTCTCACCAAACACACACACTCATTAAAGTCACTGTTAAAGTAAAACAGCTGAGCATGACAGAGCTGGGAATAAGGTTTTCCCACTGCTTAGCTGAGAGAGTAATTAAAAAAAAAAAAATAATCAAACTCCTCATCTGTAACCCATCATTGTGTCAATATTATACAGGTTGAGATAACTGTATACTGAAACAAGCTGCTTTACAGAACTGGTAAGCGTCAAGTATTTGGGGCAGACAGACTTCAGTATGCACAAACCAAAGAGCTGTTTTCTGCTAGAATCATTTTCTGGCAGACTTCTTTCTACACATTAAAACTTTTCCTGAATTTACAAAGAAAAGTGTTTCTGTAACAAGCAACGCCTATAGCTGATGGGAAATTAGTACAATAAAGACAGACCACTAAGAATACTTGGAATTAATTTAAAAAACTTCAGAAGTCCCCTACAGTTTCCACAACCAAATGAGAACACCACACTTCTGTGTATTAGTTTATTTAATTCTTTATCGCCACTAAGAGCAAGTAAATTATGTTGATACAATTGGTAAACATATACATTCGCTAGAGCCTCCCACAATCCCACAGAGCTAAGGGAAACATTAAGGGATGTTACAGGATTAATGCTTTCATTCTACAATATGGATATATGGCTTTCATACAAGTTTAAAAAAATCGAAAAGGTAACACACTGCTAGCTTACAAAATCAATATACAAACTGAAAAAAAAGGAACAGGAAAAAGAGAGTAACCCATGAGAAGATATCATATAGCACTGGTTTAATAGATATATACAGAATTAGAAATCCATTGAACATGATATTCAGGCTTTAATTTGTTATTTTGACTTTCATTCCTTCTTTCTGTTTAACACCCAAACTGCAATTAAGATGATTTCTGTTTTACTTTGTTTTTTTCTATCTTTTTTTCCCATTTTCCTCACTTTTTATTGGCAAAGAAAAGCCTTTTTCTGCCTGGGCTTCTATGTTCACACCTAAGTGAAGCGGTTCCTCCACTTCAAAGCTTTGAACAAAGCCCTTCCGTGTACACGGTGTGACAGAAGAGAACACCACTCTGATACTAAGTCCTATCGGCCATTTCATTGGCATGTGCTTTGCATTTTCCTTGGACACAGCTACCCTTCAACTGATAGGCTGGCAAGTGGGAAAAACCCTAGCTCTTCATCCTAATATACCACTTTTGCATCCTTGTGTAAATAACAACACAGGACAAAAAAAGCTCTTTCTCTTGTACTTTAGCTTGAAAACATGGCAGCACTAGTTATGAGACACATTTTGAGTTACGGATGCACTTTTATACACATCTTTGCTTGGAGAGAGAGAGAGAGAGAGAGAGATATGCATGTATATTTAGAGAGCTGCTGTGTCTGATGCCGACACCCTCATTCGGTGGTTTCTAGCTCCAAGCTGCAGCAGTAGTAGCCTGCCTCTGCTTCAGGTCCCCTCAGCAACCACAACACAGACACTCTGGATTATCACAGCCATTTCCTTCAACTGTAAAAATCTAGATGAACTACGTAATTATAATATGGGAAGTGTAATGAATGACCTAATGAGAAAAGTTAAATAATGTCTTGTTGCCAGGTAGATTAGGGTGAGGGAATTCAAACAGTGTAATTAATTGAATGAAATTGGCTATGGTAAGACAGTCCTGCAGAGGCTATCCATTTTCTTAGCGTTACATCACAGAATTCAGGGCTAAAGCTTTTGTACAGTCTTTAACTTTGAATGACCTTCTGAAATGGGAATACTTGGGAGCCTCTGTTTTATCTCATCAGTAAATTCATACATTGGACAGAAGCTTTCAGTTTTGTTGTGGGTTTTGTTTGTTATTGTGGTTTTTGTAAGAAAGGACTAAGTACCGCAAGTACTTTTTTTTCATAGGCAACTCATTCAAAGCCCAGGGATTTAAAGACTAGGAGATACCTACTGAGTTTTTAGCCGTCTGGGATGGCAAGACACTCCACATTTAAATGGCAAACTGCAGAAAGAGCAAAAGGATTGCACAGGCCCACCAATGAGATAATGATAGTCGAATATACTTGAATTCCCATGTTTTCCTTGAAATATCTCATTTCTGCTCAGGGCAGAGTGATGAGGCCTCAGGGCAGACTGCCATTTTTGAAGAGTAGCAGAATGGGAACAGGTCTAGGTAGGCTTGTTCATAGCAGTAGAAAACTTTGTGTGCTTTTGGATCAAAACTAAACAATGCTGAAGTCTACCCCCACTGACATATTGCTTCACCTTCCTATAAGAATTTGGGAGATCTGAAAGACTCATGCGTCATGTCAAAATGGTGTACCTCACCAATACTTTGCTTTAGAAAAGTGGCATGTTTATATTGTTAATGTTGTTGCAGTTCCTAGACTGAGGGAAAGTCAGGCTGGCTTTTGTCCCACCCTCATCACTGCCATTAGACTAAGGAAACTCAGTTCATCATATATATAAGGGGGTTCATTAAACAAATGGGAATGCTACACAATGTTTATCTTCAGATGCTCCCTGCTAGCAGCATGGTTAGTTTCAGGGGGTTTATAGGCCTGTTTCCATAAACAGTTTCCATAAGTATTCACTTCCCCTTAGTTCATCCTAATGCTCCGTTGTTTTACTTGAATTGTCCGTTGCCACATGCCAACTGGTGAAGGATATACACCAAAGTTAAAAAAACATGTTATGTCTTCTCCTATCTACATCATCATAACTTGCACTCCTAAACCAGAAAAGACAGACATACTGTTGTCTCCTTTTGACATTGCCTCCTGTAGGACATGTTCTTTTGAGGTTGGAGTGGGACTTTACTCCTCTGTAACATTCCATATTTGATTAGTTTTCATTAAGGCACAAATCTAGCAAAGCATAAAAACAAATGTGCCAGCCAGTAACCCTGTCTTCCCTACTCAGGGAGCATGCGAAAGAAGTTTGTGTAAAATCCTCCTGACTTCATACCTGTCTCTTCTTTACAAAGTCTCCAACACTGTCTGTTGATATGTTTTATAATTACTACTCTTTAATTTCTTCTAATTTTTCTCCTTTGAAAAACAGTACAGTCCAGAATGTCATTATGGAATTAGAAGATGAGAATCAGTAAGTTACAACTCAGTATCTACCTGCATGTACAACAAATGTTTTCCCTTCCCGAAGCCTTGCCCTATAGTTTTGCTGCACTTAATGGTTTGCCAGGCTGACAAGCAATGATTCTCTTTCAATACGGGCACTTCTGTCAGAGACGTGACAAAGTCAGAAAATGCCACAAACCTCAAATATTGTTTTGAATGAAGATACAGACAGGCCTAACTGCTTAGAAGCATGGCTCAGCATACTTAAAGGAAGGGAAGGGAGCTATATCCAAATTCCACTACGTTTAAACTTGCTAGAATCCAGAGTCTGGATGCCGTTTCACCCTTAGCTGATGTTCAGCAACTCACCCCTCTCTTTCCTAAGGGATTTGAGAGCTCAGAAAAAGGCTGTCATTTGGGGGATTTTGATCATCTCCCCATACCATATCTTTGCTGTAGCAAATGAAGATGGAAACCACTTCTCGAGAGGGACATTCATGAAACAAGCTTCAGTTGGTTAAGCTAGCTAAGCAACACATCTACGCTAAGTCATTTTCCATTGTAACAGGATAGCACCAAGAGGGCAAAACACATATTTCATCTGAAGTAGCCGCCCCCACAGCACTGTCAGACAAGCTTGCCCTCCCAAAGGAGGGAGGGTAGCAGATTAGAAAGCAAATAAGGAGAAAATCCAGAATGACTCAAGTGGAAACTGAGCAAGATAGGGTGGGAAGAGGTTTTGTTCAGATACTTGCCTCTTGCTTTCTTGATAATGTCACTAGTGAAGAAACTGCTCTTATGAGGTACCAGGTATCTCCTTTCAGAGCTGACTTGACTGACCGATTCTATTCAGTCTTCCTCTGTTCTGCCATGAATTACTTATATCATCTCCTTCACAGCCAGAGTTTCCACAGAATGTTTTCTGCTGGTTTCTTGCAAATTTTCTTCATTGTTTATAAACTATGACAGATACAACTCCAATTACTGTCAACAATAAGATGCCAATATAGATCCAAACATACATGGCTGAGTAGTACAGAGGAAGTGTTCTCCTATTTCACGCCCTTTGCTACCAGGACTGCTGAGCTTTCTTCTGGTCCTAACGTGGTATTTTTTTGTTTGTTTTCTGTAAACTCTCTCCATGGAGGCCCTACACCACCACAGGAACTTGACTGGCCTCCTTCAAAAACTATTAGGAATGTTCCTTTAACAAGCCAGATGGGAAGTTAATTATAAGGGCCATAAGGTGTCAGAGGAAACACAGGGGAATTTATTTTCTTCTTACTCACAGAGGTGGAAATCAGAAGTCACATCTAAGGTTTGCTAAAGAATAGTCAAACTGTTGGTCTCAGCATCATTCCCAACTGCTGCCAGCTCCCTACTAAACATGGACTAGATTAACCAGTGTAAGACAATGGTGCAACAGTGTTTGCACTCAAAGCTGAACCACTTTAAGTGAACTGATGCAGCATTTAGACAGATAAACCTTTGGTGAGTGAAAAAGCTTCTTTCTCCCTTTGCTTTCAATCAGACCTACCAATCCGTTAGCTTAGTCTGAGGCACAAGCACAGGTAGACCTGATTAGACCATGAACAACCCAAATAGCACCCAGAACCACCCAAATATGAGCCTTTATGATTTTGGATTTGGTCATTGCACATCCACCACATGTTGCGGACATTTTTAACTATACCACTGGCTCAGGTATGTCTAACAGCATAGTCAAAGTAACAAGGACATCAACACAGACTGCAAAACACACCCAAGGAGTCTGGGAAATAATTGTGTGGCTAGTCTACCTTGAGCTATGTGCAGCCTTGGCTAGCTGGCTTCAAAGGGTTTGGGAACATCTACAGAAGGACTCGCCTCACTGTGAGTTCAGATCAGCCATACCCTCCATATGAGAAAAAAAGAGGGCAAGCTCTGCAATTGTTATAAATTTTTTGTATAGAATACGGGAGTGATGTTAGTCTGGAAAAAGACTCCCTGCTTGTCTACAGGCTAATCCCAAGAGAGCAACGTGATTTACTCAGGTGAACACACCCTGCTGCAGCTTCGCTGAAGTCAGTGGGTTCGCAGCAGTACATGGGAGACCAGTCCTCTCGACCAGCAGGCAAGCCTGCAGCCTACACAAATGACAAACCTTGTTTCTTGCTGTTGAATTTTAAGATTTAGAATTTAAAAGCAATGATTTTGAAATTAATTTGGGCACTGAAATCCCTTATGTTTCCTCTAGAAAGTCTGGTCTGCTGGTTGTTTAGTTTGTTAAACAACCCTTCACCTGGGGACAGACCAGCCTTTTGTCAGATCTTTTTCTTTGTGACTTTTCTCAGGACTTACTATCATTTAAAAGAGGGAAAATTGAACAAACTGAAAAACAGCTGTTTATAATTTTTCTTTTTGTTTTCCCTGAAGACCATTAAAAAAAAAAACAAACAAAACAAAAACTACAGAACTGTTTTGACAGTTTTTGCAAGGTCTTTTTGCTTATAAAAAAATGGAAGAAAGCAAAAGGTACTGGTTTTATATTTCCCTTCTGCTCTACTAACAGAGAAACAAAAATTAATTTCATTCCTATTGGTTTCAAGTCCCACAAATTGTCCCTTTTTTGGTCAGAAATATGAACTGTCTCAGGCAGCTTCCAAACAGATTTCTTTTGTTACTTCCCACTAGACATACTATTTTTCAATCAGCTATAATTAAAATCAACAGGAAGATTCCCACTGATACAAAAGGGAGTTGGGTCAGGCAGAATCACAACAATTTCAACTAGATTTTTGTGAAAAGGATATTCTCCCTTCTGGCAAAACAAACAAATAAAAGAAAGCATTTTTCAGCTTTTATAGGTAAAACAGAGGACACTACCATCCACAGTGTGATATGCTAAAAAATGTAAAGTTTTGCTATCATTCCACTTGGAAAAATCATTGCTAGAAAATCACAAAAAATTAGGACTCTTCTATGTCCAGTGGTTGAAAGATTTCAGAATTTTTACTGCCAACATCCAAAATATGGCCAAGGATAGGAGTGCTACTGGTTTTTACCTGGAGATGGTGGCATTTTAGAATGAACATTCACCACATCCAAAAAAATTCTATGCCTGTAAATACTCAACAAAATGCCCCCATCCTTTCCTTAAACAAATAATTTCATACAGTTATCCAGATGTAATAAGAACTTCAGAAACAAGTGTGGTTTTTTTTCAGATATAAGGTCCAATCTTAAATACAATTCCAGCCAGCCAGACTCCTATGCACACAGGACACCACTGGCTTCAGCAGAGCTCCACACAGGTTCAGGTTCTGCTTGCATGGAGTAATTACCAGATTGAGACCTATGGCAAGACTTGAGAAAAAAATATTTTTAAAACCTCTACATTGTTCAATATACAATAGACGTAATTTTCTAAATGAGTTTGGAGTCCTTATTACAGGCCTCTAAAAATTGTTGTTAGGGTTATACATTAAAAATACTAAAGTAATAAAAAAAGTAATTTTTTTTTTCTGTTTGTTTGTTTGTTTTCTTCTATGGTACCATTAAGCTATAAATAATTTTAGGATAAAATGCCTAGGTATAAATGAAACTGTTAACTGATCGTGTTTGCTGATGTCCTTTTCTCACATTGCCCAAGTTGGCTCCATTAGTCCAGCATCTTCTCTTGTTTCTTGCCTTCCTTTTTCTTCTTCTTGGATTCTGTCAGGATAACAATAACAATAAAAAATTAGCATCTAGCAGTCACTGCAAAAAACTTCATCCCATATGCCTGAAAGTTCCCCTTATTTTCTCTGTGCCCGCAAGAACTAACTTTGTTTCCTCATTCTGGACAAGGAAAGGGAAAACAGAAGGAAAAGCAGCAAAAAAAAAAGAAGCGGTCGAGGCGCTAGAGAAGATGGAAAAGAGGGGGTGCATGTCCAGTTCAGAACCCTTCCTATCTGAGCAGCTGACCCTGTTTGGCATGCAAAGCATTGTCTCAGGAACTTGCTTTGAAAATAAGAAAACAGCAGGCAGCTCCTGGAGAAACCGGGTCATGGCTCAGCGGAGAGCTGGAAGAAAGCTTTGCACACACTACCCACACACAGACCCCTCCCTTGCTTCCTTTCTGTTTCATTGTTAGTCTTTGGCTTTCTCTGAATATGAGAGCAACTCCAGAGCGTGGTGAGAAAGCTCACTTGTTTCTTCAGCTTCTCCATTGCCAACCCTACCCCTTTTGTACGGGACAAACACCTATGTACAGTTGAGAGGCAACTGAAGTTTGGCCTGGAGTCATTAGAGCACGGCCTGTCCAGCCAGCCGGTACTGATACGACAGGTCAGGGACCTGGGAGCATCTGCTTCTCCGATTAACTTGCAGTAAATAAGAGAACGATGTGAAGGTACAAGTTTATACAGTATATTACCACCTGTGGTAACTTTCACTGTGCTATAGGGTAGCGTGGTGTTCTACAGGCAGAGGAAATTCAGAGGAGACTAGAAAATGAATATGAATTAAGGGGATTTAGGTACTCTTGTATCACACGTCACCTTGTAATGGGGGAAATAACAACTCTCGCTGGGAACGTGAATAAATCCTCGTGGATACCACCACAAAAGACAGTACTAGAGAGAGACGGAAACTGAGTTTCTGTGAAGCATCTTTCCTGGAACCAAAACAGCAAGCAAGTAGACCCATGTTTGCCTTAACCCAGATTTCACTTTCTTCCTTTGAATCCTACCTTTGTTTCTTCCTTCTCAAAAAACACCACCCCCCACAAAAACCCAAACAAAACCCATGCAAACCAAACAAACCAATAAAAACCATCTCAGGTTAAAGAACAAATATCACCGTGAATGAGAAGACAAGCACTTGGCCCTTAAGGTGGTACTCTTCTTTGTGAATATGATTCTTTTCTCTCTGACCAGGTTGCATAGCATCGACAGTCAAGCAATCATCAGCTCTGGTAAAACCAGCTTACTTGCATTAAAGCCAAGGGAACTACACTGACATCTTTCAGCTATGGATAGAGCCAGGGTACCTTCAGCAGAAGGGAGACTTAGGTTATCACATTTCTCCGACAGTTGTTTTTCCTGTTTGTTAGTGTTTCAAAACAACATCTTTTTTCTTCATCTTTTTCAACAAGACAAAAATTGTTTCAAATAATCCTTTAGTCAAAGCAAGATAAAATGCCTATTTCGTGTTTAGTCACATAATCTGCTGTAAAATCTTTCTCTTAAAAACATTGCTTAACATTTAAAGGGATATTAATTTGAAACAAGAAATAATTTGCTTTCGTTTGAAAATGTACTATTATTTTTTTCCCCTGCCTTTCTATGTGTGTCTGTTCGTGTGTGCGTGTGTGTGTGCATGCCCGCAGTCTGGAGCCATTCACAGAATCTGGCACTATCTTACAGCCCGTTGTTCCAAAATGTCATTTTTCATTAAGTTAATATCTAATTTGCTTTCAGCTAAAGCTTTTTTCCCCCCTACAAATTTTCTGTCTCCCCTCCTATCCTCTTTCACCCACATCCTCTACTTCCTCTAATTTTCCCTCTGTATCACTGACCCTCCTGGACTCTGTATTGATTGCACTTTCTTTCACTCTCTCTCTTCCTCCCCAGTACTGCTTTCTCTGAAAGAAACAGCAGCATTTTATCAATCAGACCAGCACTTGAATCTGTAAAATCTATTTAGACCCAGCACAAGCAGAAAGGCACTCTGCAGACTTCAACTAAATTTACTAAAAGCAAAGGAGACATATGAATGTGGGCAGACTACTAAAAGAACTCTACTGAAGAGTACATGCAGTTCATGGTAAGGGGGAAGTCATCACCAAGAGAACGTTTTGGTCTGGAGTCGTGTGATCACACCAGGTCCCCATCCTCACTTGACTTGAGGTACCAGACAACCCACTGTTTATTCATTTGCACTTGGCTTCTGTGGGTCTCTATCTGCTCCTGTTAGCAAAAGCTCAGTTCCTGCCTGTTGTCTACCTTGTGATAATCTGCATATCACCCAAGCTCCCAAACCCATCTACCTACCAAGACAAGTGATTCTGCTTTGTGCCTCAACACAGTAAAACCCTCACGTATGGGATGTAATTCCTCTCATATTAAAGGTACTCACACCATCACAGCTTGATCTTTCGGACAGGTAAGATGTATTGATGCAAAGCACATTTGCTTCATGAAATAACATGCACCCCCAGAGCTGTGATGATATAAAAAAAAAAAAAGAGAAAAAGAGAACTGCTCAAATATTTCCCATATTTGCTGTTCATACTTTCATGCACAAGTCTGTTCACAGCTATCCTCCACCTGCTTGACTATGGTCAGGCTTCAGACTACGGTATGTCCAGGGCTAACAAAGTATAAAGTTGCTTTAAGATGTACTTTGTTCATGTTTTCTTATTGCTCGACATACTCTTTGCATCTGTGTCGTTCAGGCTTTTGTTGTCCTCATCTCTGCTCACCCTACACTACTATTTTGACTTTTATGACATACTATCAGGTCAGCTCACACAACCACACTGGGATAGGTGTCACCCTGATCACTTGGTCTACCAACGCTTCCCTTCCCCAAGTAAACAGTCCTCAATTTTTGTGTCTGGTTTACAGCGCATACTTTCCTCCTTCCCTCTTATCCCACAATGAGAGGCTGCCTAGCAGTGCTCTGGATCAGATGGAGGCCAGGATCTTGGACCAGGGCACAGGCAAAGAGCAAATTCAGAATACTTGGCAAAGGGCAGCAACCAAGCACTGCACATCCATCCATCCCGCTCTCCCCTGGAACCCAGAGCACTTCCAGCAAGATAAAAACACCCATGTAGTGTTGTACCAATGCCCCTGCAAGAGTGAAGTGTGTCGATGCACACACACTGGATTACCTAATGATACATCACCTGAATAACCCTATCAATAGTTGTATGCCTAAGAATTATGCGCAGGATTAAAAGGTGTAGTGGTCATGGATTAGCACTGGACCCTCTGGGGGTCCATGATAACTGGTAACAAAAATTCCAGTGAGAACCTTACCGAGTAAACAAATGGCTTTGATAAGCAGAACTTTCTTTATGCAATTTGGAACGGCAGCAGCCCTCTTTAAATAGTCATCTTTATACTGGAGCCTCATTCTTACTATGCAAGCAGCGAAGGAAAGTAATTATGTTGAACAGGAGCCACACACCATTTGAAGCCACTCTTAATGTGTAAGGCACAAAAGGGAGGTAATTACATTTTAACGGAAGCCAAGCTTTGTAAGCCGAGATTTGCAGGCATTTATTTTCATTTGTTGAAAAGAAGGTAACGATTCACTCATGGCACTGCTGATCTCCTGCATATAAAAGTCAAGCAGTGTCCCCAAAAGCAATATAAATCATTTGAAATAGCAAAAGCTGTGCTGATGAAAGGTTAGAGTGAAGAATTTCAATACCAGGTCTTCAGGACACAGTTTTCCCAGGAACCAGCACTCAGTCCCACTGAGTATAGAGGAAGGCAGGTTTTCTAAAGGGCTCTCTACCTCTTATTGGGGCAAATTTTCCAAAGCACCTGGTTGCTGTGGTGGGGCAGGGCAATAGTGCCATTGGGTGCAAGGAATTTCTGAATTTGGCGGACGAAATGCTAACCCAAGTGGAAGGGAGCTATCTTGACTTTGATGAAGCCAAGGATTTTATCCCTTGGTGAAAAAAAATCTTACCCTAAAGAGGTTCACCCTGCTCTCTAGGAAGAGAAACTGTACTATCTTGTGATTTCCACGACTGCAGAAACAAATCCCTTGATTTCTGACATACTCTTTAAATATAGTATTTCTTCTGCTTCTAGAAAAAGAGAACCTTTCATGGCCATCTAATTCCTTTTCCTCTTATTTTCCTGCACTATATACAGCATTCAAGTATTCCAAATGGTTTAGAAGGAAAAAAAATATTACAATAGCAACTGAGTTCCAAAATTAATTCTTCTGAAAAGCCTCTTTGAGCAACGCAGTTCTACTGGATGGAAAAAAAAAAAAAAAAAAAAAAAAAAAAAAAAAAGGCAAGCAATAATCCACTAGCTAAAGAGCAGTAGAAGGCAAGACTCCAATGAATCTATGACCTTGATGTGACTTTTACTTCATTAATGTATTACAATTGATTATATCCCCTATACTTCAGCTCTTTGCTGTTTAATGACTTTCTCTAGTTGTCTGTGTTTCTCAATTTCTCCATTCTTCCAGTCACTCCTCTCCAGCAGGTTTTATTGTGCTTCTCACTTTGCTAAATTTCCATTTTGGATAGACCTGGATTTGTTCCCAGTTGAACACAAGATGGACCCAATTCAAACCTAAAGGGTGGAGCTACCCCGTATAACCCAGGAAGGCATGCCACAATGCGTGTTATGAATGGGGAACAGCTAGATTTATGCCTGTAACAAACACTAACATATCAGACAAAGAAATGGGCCAAAGAGCCACTCATGGAAAAAGTTTCACTCATTTTCTTTCTCATTGGAATTGCAAGAAGAAATAAATGCAGGGAAAAATTAATCCTATTTATTCTAAAACTTAGCTGCAAAGCTCTGAAACAATCTTAAACAGTCAGAAGCTGTGCTTGAACCTGACATACAGATGTAAGATGTTAGAAATGTTTCCTTTAACATCCTTACTTAAACTAGTCCGGAATTACAGGGAGGTTTTTTTAAAGAGGTCATTTTTTGAAACCAAGGGTTTTCATCAGAAAGGTTTTGTTTTGGTGATTTTCTTCATTCAAATATTTGGAAGAAAAAGTTTCAAAATCGCCTAGGCACAGGCACACAAAAGACCACAGACACACACATCTTCTGATTTTGCTAGATGGCCTAATGGCCCAAAGACAAAGATGAGGAAAGTTTCATCTCATTTTCTTTACATCTGGGTCACATGTATCTAAGATGTTAGTCTTAAGAGTAAGTATTCAGCAGATTGCAATGGACAAACTTTCCAAGCAAAGCCTGTTTTGCAACTGGAGACTGCTGAAGGGCTCCGGTAACTGGAAAGTGATTTCCCAAAGTAGCTCACTTTGCTCTTCTGTTTGCTTCTTCGCATCTCCCTCTGGTACATTTGTACTGCTGCTTCTGTAGGGTGTGGACTTTCTTACTGTTCTTTGTCATGTTCTGTGCTCAGCACAAGAGGGACCCAGTCCCAGCTGGCTCTTCAGCCCTCTGTCTGTACTGTACAGAAGATCCCTCTTAATGCCAGCGAGACAGGTGCAGGCACAGACTGATACATTCAGAGTTCACTCTCTGCATTCACATGTCTGCAGGAGACTGCTGACAGCAAAAAAGTATTAATAATCCATTTGTAGTTTGGCATGTACCTCTACAGCAAAGAGATCACACATAGAGGCAGTTTATATGTCAAACTAAGATCTATATCATATATAAATATATATTATATATAAATAGAAGAAAGTTATTTGTGATAAACTGTGAATAGAGACCCTATTTTATTTAGTTAGTTTTTGAAAACCAGGCACACACATTTCTCAGTTGTGCTTTCTTGCACGTGCCCCAGAAGGGATCTACCCTCAGTACTCCACACTCTGAAAAGTTGCCGGCGAAACTTTCACAGTAAGCACAGATAGAAGAAAAGATAGAGAGATAGTGACATGGAAAATGAGATGGAGGGATAAAAAAGGAGGGAAAAAGCTTGAAAGGAAAGGAAGTGAAGAAGTAGAAAAGGAAAGGAAAGGACAGAAAGGAAGGAACAGAGCTTTCTCTCTGTTTCACTGCTGGGAACAGTAATGAGTGTAAACATTTGCTGATGGCGTATCTTTTATCACAGCAAGTCCCACAGCTTCAGGCATTTTAATGGCTCAAGGGCACTGACTAATGCCAAGGAGGCTGGACTGCTCTTGCAAGCCAGGAAAGTGAGACAATGAGCATGTAACAGAATTGGCACACACGAGGCTATTTAAACTTTCACCCACAAAGGTCCGTATTAAACCCTAGAAGAAACTCCTGCAGGCACAAGAGAGTTAAACTAGAACATTTGTCACATCCAGTTTTTCATCTTTTGGGCCAGCACAGCAAAAAAATATAATCTGAAATACAAACCAGGGGGTGAGAAAACGTGGAGATCTAAGTTGCCCATGAAAATTCCCAAACTTTTCTTTTGAAGAACACCTGTAAAAGCTGCAGGACAACTAAAAACTGAAAAATATTTTGTTTTAAAGACAAAATTCTTTCTCCCTCTCCTACAAGCACTTCGTGCTCCCTGGAATCAGGGCTGTGTCAGTCAGATTGATATTATGTTATGATCTGATGATACGTTCAAATTATTTATCCAAACAGTGTAATTTTTCAAAGGTACAAAAGCAGTCTCAAGGAAGAATATAGTGCAAAGCCTCCAAGAATCATAAGGATATGGAAGCAGAAAAAACACCAGTAAAGACATCCGAACTTTATTAGTTATGGACTGCACTGGCACCTTACTAGCAGCTTGAGGCTGGTCCACACTGTAACCATCATTGTGCTTATTTTTCTTATACGGCTTACTCTTGTTCCCACTTAAATGGAGAAAAACCTTATTTCCTCATGTTATGGCAGCAGGAGCCAAATCAGAGAGATGTGTCTCAGAGCCTAAAGTTTCCAGTGAGTTTTACTTCATCTTGAAATAACAAGCCTTGTCCTCAGACTAGCAAGGGGCACAGGGAATCACAACCAAGCTTTAGTACCCAGTCTCACCCCTCTAGACCACTGTTTCTTCTCTTGGTTTTCACATTTCTCAGCTCCATAAGGCATAAATTATTCATGACAGAACTGTCTCTCACAATGTTTATGCAGTGCTTAGTACAATGACACTCTTTTTCAGCTGGGGCCTCTGGGCACTCATGCAATACAAATAATCATGACGATAGCAACAATAATAACAGCCAGCTATGCTGTTCCCACCGGGCACCCACTGCCAGTGTCTGCCCCGCAGAGCTCAGGTCACTGTATTTCACTGCAGGCTCCTGGTCAGTGCCAGAGGCCATTCTTCCATAAACCTGCCTCATCCTTTAGACCAAGAGAAAAACCTCCCCATTTTGCCTTTCAGGTCTTTGTTTAACTATAACAGCTGTTTCCTAATATGAGAAAATCCCTCATTTTTATATCTAATTAGTTTGAGCAGATCCTATTATTATGCCTCCTGTAATACTAATTATTACGCTAGCTGCATGCCTGCACGACTAATGAGTTACATTAAAGATGGGGAATTCTGAAACCTGAAGAGGGAGATACAGCACGAGTGTGATGCCAAAACAGGAGACATCGGCATCTTTCAAACAAAAGAAAATCGTAGTCGTAACGAGTCATTTCTTCTCCCCGCGTCCCCTCCAGCTACTCTTTAGAAGCCGACATTTTATTTCTGCACAAAGGCAAAGTTGAGGGAGGGCACCCCAGAAAAAGCAGATTGTCCAACACGCAAAATGGAGTGGGCTGCAGGTGGTCCTTTTCGTCAGTGCAGCACCTAGTTTGTCTGAGCAATGAATAGGTGCGTTATCAGGAGAGCAATCCGTTCAGACAACATCACTGTCAGCTCCTCGCAACAGCCAGCAGCCAAGTCATCCTGCCAAAGTGCAGTCAGTCTGTCCTGGCAGTGCACTGTGAGTAAGATGTCTTCTCTGCACGTAGAAATCAAGGCTGTCACTGTAGTGCTGTCATTTTCTGCTCCTGGCACCAAAGTAAGGACAGGGATATACCTGCTCGTTAACAAAAGTCCAGCTCTTTGTTTTGACACTAAGCTCCCTAAGAAGACACAAGGTAAATCAGTGTCAAACACTGCCTTAAGTCCGCTGAGATTAGTAACGTCAAAACCAAAGATCCTAATTAAAGATTGCAGTGCAGGCACTCTCCTTAAGTAAATCGTCACATTCCCATAATTTTAATTGCAGGCTAGGGTAAAAGGGAGCAGTAGCTACTAGTCAGAGCATGAAGCCAAGAGTCAACAGCACCTAGCTGAGTGCCTGGACTGCCACTGACACTGTGTCAACCTGGAAAATAATTTTCTGACTTTCCAACTTTCAATTACTACTTCTCTTTAAATTGTACTTCCTCAGCTCCAAGGAGTGATAGTAGGATTAGCTAATTGCTGCCTGTAAAGATTGCTAGATGAAAGAAACAATGTAGTGCAGATGATTTATATTTCACTAAACTTTTAAGTAAAGCTCTTCAAACAATATGAAATTATTAAAAACACACAGACCGCAGTCTTTCCTCCACTGCAGTAGCACGCACACCGTGCCAAACACAGGGAACTGCACTGACACCTTGCTAGACCTTCAAATGCTACACCTGATCTGCATTACAGGAAAGAGATTACAGCCATTAACAGCTCGGGTAGGTCTTGCCTCCATGTGAGAAACCTTTCCAAACACTGCGTATTGGAGGATGTGGTCTGTGGACGCCACCTCAATTAAAGACAGCAGTGGTGTAAGCAGTGTTAATGTTTGCCAACCTTTGTTGGAATTGTTTTCCTATGTGGCAAGGACTGAGCTGCGCCAGGATAAAGTAACTCATAGATCAGATACACTGTAAAATTGATAAAAAGTTGGAAAGGGAGATTTATTAAAAAGAAGTAAAGCAAGCCAGGTGAAAAAGTTACCAGAAAGGAGCATAATTCAAAAAATGAAGGGTACATTGCAGAAAGAACAGGCAGACTGCCTATTCTATTTAATTTTATCTTAATCAGAAGAATAAATAGCTTAAAGTACAAAAGTTATGGGGAGAGAGAGAGGAAGAATGAGAGTGACGGAAAGAGTGAAAAAAGAAATAAAGCCTATCGGGCAACCCAGCTCAATAAAAATAAATTCCTCCTCTCTCAGCAGTTAAAGCAAAATGTTTCCTGAATCCTGACAATACCCCATTCTTTTACTTTCTGGCTGGCTGGAACCCGAACAACCATCAATCAAGTTTGGGTGGCCGTGAAGTAGGCCAGATGGACTACGTCGGAAGCGTTTTCTGCTCTTCAGTGCAAGTTGGCCATTAGAGCAGCCACTCGACAGAAGTGCCTGAGTCTTTCACATCTGTCAAGATAGTTTAGGGAGACCTTGAACATATCCTAGCCTTGCAGACACTGATTAGAATATGCAATTGTGTGTGCTAGAGGAGAGGTGGCTGCCTCCACTGGGATTTTGTGATAAAAATTATCCTTTCATCCTTTCCAGCCTTTGTGACAGGCTTTCTCATGACCTCATTTGTGTACTAAATACACAAACCATGGTGTCTGGGATATCACTGTCACATTGCTGACAATCTCTCTGTCCAAATACACAATATTCAAGAACGAACGACAGTTTTCATCCTATGTTAACTACACTTTAGCACAGCAGCCCAGGACCAACCTATTGTCTTCTAGTCTGAGAACACCTCAGCACAGCTATGGAGAAAAGAGCTCATTAGATATTCAGATAAAATTCAAATTCTTGATTCATCATCTGCTCTCCCCCTTAAATTCATTACACAGCAGAGTTTCTCTAATAATTCTCCTCTTGCAAGCAGTGAGATCCAAAATGAACAAATGTCACAGACTACAAGCCATACTTAGAGTCAGCTGCTCAGAAGAAAAAGTACTGAGACAAAGCAGTTGCTAATAAGGAAAAAATACAATTATTTTTTTTGTTAGTTTCCAAAATAATGAGAGTGCGTCAAAGAGATTTTAAGGCTTTTTCCATGAATGCTGACTAATGATAAAACAAATCCATAAGAACACTTAGATCACCAGTTTATGAGACAGGCATTGATTCCCAAAGTTAATTAGTATCTCCTGGTTTAATTTAGCAGAAGTTTTGCCACAGCTCATAGAAGTTCCTGGAAAACCAAAATATACTTTTATCAGCAAATCTGCAAAATGATAACCCTTGGGATTTTTCTGCAGGTATAATTTTCCTTTCTGTTAAGCGTAGATCAAACGCCTATGAAACAGTAGTCATCTTTGAAAAAGTTAGGTGAGAGGAGGGGAGAGACACAGAATTCATCCTATCAGCAAAGTTGCTGCATGTTCATGAGCCAGAAAGGTGGATAAGCAACAGGAGAGCAGCAGTTACAGATATCATCAATTTATTTGCATTTTTCTCAAAGAACAGAGAAGGTAAGGAGGAACTTCAGACACCAAGTCACACTAAGCAAATGTGTCACATGAAACCTGATACACAATACTTCATTGGGCAAGCCTAGATGAAATAATCTGCCTTACCCATACACTTTCTTGGGTTCTTAACTAACCAGATTACTTAACTTTTTCAAAAAATTTAAGAGTTAGGGAGAATTGTGAAGGTCTCAGATAAAGATATCTACTCCACACGCAAACAGAGATCAAAAGAAAAACATATTTAGGTTATTTAGTGGCTGTAATGAACAATAAAGGAAGTATTACAATGATCTTTTCTTTTTCAACACAAATCTGTAGAGGACATGCTTGGAATACTGTGTACAGTCCAGTCTCTTAATCTCAAAAATGATTTTGTAATAATAGAAGGAATCTAGGTGAGTCCAGCAGAGAATATTCTTGTCGTGGATAAATTGTTATACAACAAAATACTTAAGTTAGAGGTTTTAGCCTTAAAAGATGGCAAGTGACAAAAAGTAACAGAAGATATATAAAACTACAGTCGATCGGAGAAGATAAATAGGGGCCTTTACTCACCCCATTTACAATATGAAATCAAAAGGAAAAGTGATGGAATGGAGAGGTTACAAACACCACCTAATAGAAGGAAAATTTCAGCACACAGGAAGGGGGTTAATCAAGAAAATCATGAAAACCGCCCTTTTTCTGAATATACTAATATTTTTCAGTGCAATATTCTCAGTCAGTTCACATCTGCTTTTGGTACTCCCAACCTATCGCTGTCAGAGCTGTATTCAGTGATGCGGCTCTTGAAGCACACACCAGACAGAAAGGTAACCATTTAGCAGTAGGACGGACTCCTGTAGTCAATAAGCTCCTCACTTACTATTCTGCTGCCAGAGCTCCCAAATGCCAGAGAGCCACTGCCCTGCTACTCCAGGCAATCACAGTAGGAACCGACGGCACTGGATCAGCATTTACAGGTCCAGCTGCATATCAATACAGACCTTATGCAACACTGTGCCTCAGAAAAAATTGCTGCTTCCAACTAATGTATCACATGCTTTTTCTCTTGTAGTCTTGAGCTATTGATGCAAAGCTATATGAGAAAAGAGATCCTGCAGTCTGTTCCAAGTGCTCAGACAATAATCTAGATCTTACTTCTCATCTCCAAAGAATTAAATTGAGTCCTATTCTAATTACAGATTGCATACAGCTTTATTTTTCCTTTATCTAGATGTGGGTGGGGACTTACCTCCAACCTGTAATTTCCTTCACCTCAGGAAGAAAACAAATATTCTTATTCCAGCTAACACGTCAGCACTCAGATATTTAATTCAGAAATAAAGTTCAGTAGGGCACAATATTCACACAGGACTAATCTTCCTGACCTGATTTCTTACTCTAGTTCCTCCTACTGCTGCCAACACACTGTCCGGTGTAGCTCCCATGTAGTTATACCCACAGATCTGCAATATGGACTTCTTATCTTTAGCTCAGGGCCCAGGCAGGCTGCAAGCATGACTTCCATGTGTGTTGCTTCTACTAATGCCAACAGCAGATGAACGAGCAGGTGGCATGCAGGAAGATGCCGTGAGATTTCTAACGTAAATCAGAAGAGCAGAATTTCTGCCCACAGTTATTATGATCACAAACCTAAGTTTGTACCTACTTCTCCTTTTGCATTCCTTCAAATCAAATGAAGTCAGGTTTCCTAATTAAGTCAAACCACGTAACTATGTTTGCTGCAGTCAGTCCCAACCTGAGTTTCAGTTTCAGTTATAACTCACTCATATATAGAATCAGTTAAAGTTAACTCCAGTCCAGCAATTTTACAAGCTCTGCCTTTAAAACTATAGCTTGAAAACGACCCTGTGCCACCCAACAGCATTGCTCTCACAAAATGATGCTGCATCAATGCTCTGCTTTGTCTCCCTCTCCCCTCTTCTAACAGCCATTGATAGAATATATTGACTCAGCGGGAGCAGAACGAGGCAGAGGAGTACTAGTGGCTCCAGCGGCAGAGACCTTCTGGCAGCACAATAGGAAGCTTCATTCAATAAACTCCCAAATGCCAGTTAGGCATGGAAACTTAAAAAAAAAAAACAAACAAAAAACCAAAAACCCCCCACAAAAAAGTCCTTCTCCCAAAACTAATAAGCAATAAAATCACACAGCTCAGAGCCCTTCCTGCATTCCCATCCAGTCACCTCCATCCCCAAATGAAGGTGTTTCTTGCTGCCAACTGAACCAAGTCAGCCGGTCTCTGAAAATCTAGTTGTATCCTTTCTGTTTCACAGCTTATCGTTATCTACACAGGTTCTAGACTCAGCACTTATCAGATAACTCCATGCATGATGTGCAAGTAAGACCAGTTACAGCTGTACTGACTGCAAAGCAGATGGATGCATGCACACACAGAGAAAGCGTCTGTAACTTCATCAGACATGTCTGTGGTTGCACAAGCAGAGCAGGCCACCTGCAGGTACTCCTCAGATCAATGGTGCACCACCACCCACAATTTGAAAATTGTTCATCCCCGTTGCACCTGTCACTCCTAATCACATTTATTTTTATAATTATCTAAGTATTCAGAGCCTGGAATGTGTTAAACCTAGCTGGTTTTAAGCAAACAAATGCCAGGGTAGCATAGCTTGTATAATCCACTTAAACACATTACTTCTGTATCTCAAACAAGATCTCACAGTTTTAGCTCCCACTATAAATCATCCTACACAGATAACACCTGCTACTCCAACAAAGGAGTACATTAAAAGGCTTTAATGATTAGAAAGAAAATAAGTTTGCCTAAGGGACACCTGGAAACACAAATGCAGGGCATATGCCTTTCTGTGTACTAGGAATTACACTGTCACTCACATTTAAATAAGACATATATATTCTGTACTCTCCTTCCTGCTATCTTTGAATAAAGAATATACAACCCCAAGCGTGCAGAATATCTACATATTTCAGCATGCAGTGAGCAGAACATCCCTTCAATACTACCTGTCCAGAAGGAAAGCAGTCCTTTTTTCAACTAGTCATGATTTGATACCAAACAAAAGGTGTCTTTATCAGGAGACATTTTTGCATGTTATTATTGGTCTGTTCCTGTCAACAGGTGAGTTATGAAAAGCATCTGTACTCTGGAAGTCACATCAGCAAACTGGTAGCAGTACAGGTCATCTAAGGTTAAAATTGGAGCTCTAATCTTCAGCTTACCTCTTGTGTGTGAGACTGCCCTTATTACACAACTCGGGAATATTGTCTGCCTGACTGCTGAGAGATAGGAGCAGTGCAGAACTGAGGAAAGGCCACAAAAAGTACAATCTCCTGTACTACTGAGTTCCCACTGAAGCACGTGTGACATCGCAAATCCAGTGATTTAAATGAACTGGTGTCCAGCTTTCAGTAAATGGAATTTACCTTGAGGTTTGGGTTTGGTAAGCTTCCCACAGGGCTTTGAGATTGTGACAGTCTTCTGGCAGTCAGCATTATGAAGGGCTCTCTTTAGGTTCCCGGTTCGAGTCTTCAAGGCAGTATTCAAGTCACATTCTCCCCAGGCCTGGAACTGGTATTTGCACTCTGCTGCAATGAGTAAATAAATGGCAATAGTTAACCCAGAATGGCTGAGTGTGAAAACAAAAATGTTATGAGTCTAATAGGATATCATGGACAGCCAGTGCTTGTAGACAAAAGGATCATGCAACTGAAGAAAGGAATCCCAAGAAAAATTTAAAGATAATTTGGAGTGATAATTGCAGTCTTCCCCCAAAAAAAAAAACCTTTAAAATGGAATCCTCTTGCTTTTGCATGAATATTATTGTCACATAAAAGAAAATGCATACAACTATGAAGACAGACAACAAACTAAAAAAAAAAAAAAAAAAAAGAAGCAACAGCAGTGGGAAATGTCATTCACGTTCTATATGGTCATTCTTCTATTTGTGCAATGACAAAGGTCACCAAATAAGGAGTGAAGAGTTTCAAGAATGTATGCACAACTATGAACTTGTCAAGTCTGAAACTGCTGCACTGATTGCCTTGGTAAGGTCACAATGATGTCAAACCCATACAAGCAGTTTACTAGAAAAAAAGCCAAGTTTGCAAGACTAATCAGATCTGAGTCCTTGACAGACATCTTGTCCAGGACAGATCTGACATATCTTTCTGAACTGTTATAGATGGACCTTCTGAACCGAATAATATAGATGAAATACACTGGTGTTCATTCACTCCTTTCAATGCACACATTGGTAGCCACCTATATGCTCCATGCTGCAAATCGCACATTGCGAGGTCACATAAAGCCTATAGTAACCATCACAGAGATTCACAGCTGTGAGAGAACACACGACACTTACACACTGCCTTAAACAGGATTGTACACCACAGGAAAGAAGATTTAAACACACTGCTGGAACACTGAGTTAACAGTAAGTAGATTACATGGACTCTGCAGAGGAGCTGCTTTGTTCTGAAGAAGCTGCCTTTTGATGCCTTACATGTTCTAGCTGCAATGAACTTGAAAGGGACAACCAGGTGATCAGGCCCAGTCAGCATGAGTACATGAAAGGCAGGTCCTGCCTGACCAACCTGATTTTCTGGGACCAGGTGACCCGCCTAGTGGATGAGGGAAAGGCTGTGGATGTTGTCTACCTCGACTTCAGCAAGGCCTTTGACGCGGTCTCTCATGTTATACTCCTTGAGAAGCCAGTGTCTCATGGTTTAGACAAGTGTACTCTTAGCCGGGTGAAAAACTGGCTGGATGGACGAGCCCAGAGGGTTGTGGTGAATGGGGTTAAATCCAGCTGGCGGCAGGTCACAAGCGATGTTCCCCAGGGCTCAGTATTGGAGCTGGTTTTGTTTAATATCTTTATCAATGATCTGGATGAGGGGATCGAGTGCACCCTCAGCAAGTTTGCAGATGACACCAAGTCGGGACGGAGGGTCGATCTGCTCGAGGGTAGGAAGGCTCTACAGAGGGATCTGGACAGGCTGGATCGATGGGCCAAGGCCAATTGTAGGAGGTTCAGCAAGGGTGAGTGCCAGGTCCTGCACTTGGGTCACACAACCCCATGCAGCGCTACAGGCTTGGGGAGGAGTGGCTGGAAAGCTGCCCGGCAGAAAAGGACCTGGGGGTATTGGTCGACATCTGGCTGAATATGAGCCAGCCTGTGCCCAGGCGGCCAAGAAGTCTAACGGCATCCTGGCCTGTATCAGAAATAGCGTGGCCAGCAGGAGCAGGGAGGTGATCATCCCCCTGTACTCGGCACTGGTGGGGCCGCACCTCGAGTCCTTGTTCAGCTTTGAGCCCCTCACTACAAGAAAGACATTGAGGTGCTGGAGCATTTCCAAAGAAGTGCAACGAAGCTGGTGAAAGGCCTGGAGCACAAGTCTTATGAGGACCGGCTGAGGGAACTGGGGTTGTTTAGCCTGGAGAAAAGGAGGCTGAGGGGAGACCTTATTGCTCTCTACAGCTGCCTGAAAGGAGGTTGGAGCGAGGTGGTTGTCAGTCTCTTCTCCAAGTAACAAGTGATAGGACAAGAGGAAATGACCTCAGGTTGTGCCAAGGGAGGTTTAGATTGGATGTTAGGATGTTTATTTACTGAAAGGTCTGTCAGGCATTGGAACAGGCTGCCCAGGGAAGTGGTTGAGTCACCATCCCTGGATGTATTCAAAAAGCACGTACACAAGGCATTTCAGAACA
Source organism: Astur gentilis (assembly GCF_929443795.1). Classification (NCBI taxonomy): domain Eukaryota; kingdom Metazoa; phylum Chordata; class Aves; order Accipitriformes; family Accipitridae; genus Astur; species Astur gentilis. Next base: position 20,065,599 of record NC_064897.1, read on the forward strand.
TGGTTTAGTGGGCATGGCTGGTGGTTGGACTCAATGATCTCAAAGGTCTTTTCCAACCTAAATGATTCTATGAAATACAGAAGTAGCCCCTTCACCAGGACATTTGCTGGCCTAAGCAGAAAATACAGGCTTCCTTCTCCACACCTAAGTAAAAACCAAAGCAAATCCCTTGAGAGAGCGATGCTTACCTCCAAATTGCTTCTTCCAGTTGCAGGGAATCTTACACTTCTGAGTCTTGGTGGTTTGTTTGCACTCAGCTCCAGTGCGAGTGCCCTCACGCGTCCCCAGGCCACAGTCACCACTGGTGGGCACGCAGACACTCCACTGCCATTCCCCACAGTCAGACTTCTTCGCCTTTTTCTCTGGATGAAGACAAGGAATCAAACCCAGGCAAGAGAAGTGGTCAGTACCCAGAGCCTAGGGAGGAGTTCCCTAAACTTAACTACACAGTCACAGGGTGAATAAGGGAGACATTCATAAAACAATTGCTTCAAAAGCAAAAGGTCTGGCATCCTCTTCGCAGTTCTGCAGAGACAGGTCAGCCTCTTTGACTCCAAAGCAAGGTGCATTATTCAAATTTAGTCCCACTACCATGTCTACTAGTCCACTTAGCTATTCTCAAGTGGATTCTCATCTTCAAAATGAGGAATCATCTAGAAACCCCCAGGGATCACTGACCAAAATATGCAGGAGGGCTCACTCAGAAAGGACACTCCTCTGCCTCCAGTAGCTGATGGCATGCAAATATTTTCAGTTCCAACTGAAGCACTACACACTATACAGATTAGAAATGTACATGTTGACATTGTGTATCAGAGGATTTGAGCACCTCCAAGGAACAGCTGTGGGATACAAACTTCTCACTTGGTATACCATGACACATTTTATGTCAGAATATGACCAAAACTCCAAAGGGGAAGAAAAAAATACACGGAGAACTGTACTCAAAATGCTGTTAATACAGGTGGGTTTGCTGGTCAGGGGTGTAAGTAATGATCATGATTTCATTTAGATCCTTATACCCAAGTCTGATGAGAAAAGACAGCAGTGTTATCAAACCCAAAGGTTCACAAAAATAATTAGTTAGGCCCCCAAAACATCACAAGTTAAATAACCTTATATAAAATTATTTTCCTTCTAGCTCTTGTATATTTATGTTCACATTTTCTCATACAGCCACAATGGTTAGAAACACCTTTGGTTTTTTAATGGGAACACTAACTCTGATAGACTCATAGGTCAAATTAACTGGTATGTAATAAGACCTTAAGAAAAACACCAAAAGATGTGTTCCCTAAAAAATGTCAAAACTGGGTTTGATAGATATAAATTTTCCACCCCAGGCCTGTCTCTCCTATAATGAGGTCCGAGTTCATCAGTGACAGAAAGCAATTACTGCTGGATGTCTGGCTTTCTATCTGCAGCAGCGAGTTAGTTCAATTCTTTGTCGGAGGATTTCCACATCACACAGCATTGGCGTAGCATTGTCATATACAACACTGAACGAGCGACGCGATAACTACTCTTTCATCACTCCTGTTTGGTTCTCCTTAAGTCAAGCAAGAACCTATTCCCAGAGCAAATTTTAAGCTGCCTTGCAATACCCACTCTGTGATAAGCTAAGGACTCCGGTCTCTGGGGCTATTAAGCTGCCAGCTTTCATGGAAACTACTTTCTGTTTTCCTATTCAACACAGAACAACATGTCACAGCCACAAATCCCTACCCTGTATGTCAAAAGGTTAACGAATGATCTGAATTTTATAACAAAACCAGAGGCATTTGACATTCTCCCACACGTGCAATCTATCTTGGGGATTAACTCTGAATTACACCGGACCTTACCTGGTTTCTCTTTTTTGCCAGCCTCGGTGGTACTCACAGCTGCCAGAATGAAAACAAGTGCCAGGAGGGCAGCTGTGAACATTCGACGTTGCTGTTGTTGCATTCTAGGGATTAACAAGAGAGAGAGAAAAAAAAAGGCCGGTTAGACTGTAAAAAGTGGAACACCATCTAAAGTGTAGCTACAGTATTTTTGGGAAGCTGTGCTTCAGGGCCACAAGACAAAAGCAGGTCAAACATAATTAGCCAGTAGCAGAATAGGCAATTATCTTCATTCCAGAGAGAATACAAAGACTTTTAACAATTATTTTCCAGCCTGTGTACCAAGTCCCTGATCCACATCGCTGATGTTACGGATGAGTTTTGCAACAGAAAATTCAGAAATTATTGCTCATCTTCTAGAAACATGTTAGAGAATCAAGGCTCCTGATGGGCCTGGAACTTCTCTCTTCTTTCCTGACCGCTGGCAGTGATTTATTGTGTAAAACGACACATAACATATACTTTGTATTTCAGTTTACCCATTCACATGAAGTAGGGAATGCTACACTGTCCACCTTGCAAGGGTTCAAATTCTTATTAGGCTTACCTGACATCCGAAAAGAGCTTCTTCCATGAAAACTTATATAGGTAATATGTGCTTTATTATCTTAATTGTCATTGGCATGTTGCTACCTACTTTTTCCTTCCCCTCCAATTAGCATCTCTTCCTAATATAAATTAAGCTAATTGCCTGAAATGCAAAATGGGCAGAGAGGTAGGACTTGCACACACAGCTAGAGGCTATCCATAGCATGCTAATGAACCCAAAATCTGTATTTGAGAAGCAAATATTCAAATATAAAAAGGAATTAAAAACATTTGCTTGGTGGTGAAGCATCGGTTATTAGCCAATTGCCAAAAGTCATTCAGAGCTGCCTGATTTCAACGGCTTACACACATATTTCCCTTTCACTTTGCTATAATTTGCATTGTCTCATTTTGGCATTGTTTATTGGAAAGCAGGGCCATAAGAAATATATATGTTAAAAATAAGCAACCTCCCCATTTCCCAGACACACCTCTCTAGTAGGTGGCCGGGTACCAAGACGGTGGACTAGAGATTTCTTGAATGGAAGGTTTCTCCAGCATTTTTTTTTTTTCCTCCAACCAGGGCCCATGACATTCATGCTACACCAGCCTTCGAGGAGATGTCAACAGTGCTACCACTAAGATGGCCTTAAAAACTCAACTACACTGATGTTACAGATTGTTTAGAGGCAACCTGATCTCATTTTGCTGAGCACAGCAATCTTAGGGGAGAACTAATTCTCACCATGAACAAAGAACAAAATGTATTTAAAATTTAATTTGGCACTCCTCAGTATTCCCTGCTGGCATCCTCTTGCTCAAAAGCAACATAATTGTAATTGACATGGAAAACAGGAGAGGAATCCCAAACACAGAGACTTTTAAGTATCCAGCTTTAATGTCATGCTAGAAGCCAGATGAGAAAACTCGATAGTTTTGTTGAAATAAAGTTCATGTGAAGACTGCAAGAGACCTGGCATTCAAATCTCTGAAAGAGCTGTCATTAGCACCAGTTTGGTTTACTCCAAAAGAAAGTACCATTTCCCGTCATGAAGAAAGGACCACCGGTATTTCCAGTGAACTTAGAGCCCAGAGCTAGAGCACACGAGTGCTGCGTGAGCTTGGGTTTGTTTTTTCCTTTCTGCTGCTACATGTTTCCACTTAAAGCCTCTCATGCTTTACAGGAAATGAAATAAACAAAATAAGCAATAAAAAAAAAAAAAAAATGCAACCTGACTTTTTATTCAGCTTACTTCAAACTGGTTCTCCATAATCAAACACAGCTGCAATACTGTTAAAACACAAAACTTTCCCCCTCAGCCCCTTTCCCTTGGAGAAACTTCACCACCAGCAGCACCGCACCTCACCTCACATCCCATTTTCACCACATTTCATCTTCTCCCTTCCTCTCATCCAAATGACTCACCAGAATCTAATCCCTCGTTGAAGGAGGGAGTTAAGAGCTTGTGTGGAAACACATATGGAAAGAGAGATAAATACTTCCACCATCTCAAGACACTGTCCCAGCGTGCTGTCGGGGGGTGTCAGAAGCTGAAGCAAGGTGGCACCAGTGGGTTTGCTGCACAGAATGTCACCGCACGCAAGGGACGCCCGCAGTGGGCTTGGGGCTCCCTCATCCATCCCTGCTGCCTGCCCCAGGGACCTGGGATGTGGTCACACATACTCCACGGGCTGCTGGCACTCACCGGGAGCCATGGATAACTGTCTGTAGGGAAGCTGCCTTATATTAAGTCGACAGAGACTCAAATTCCAATCTGATCGACGTTATTTTCAGCAAAACAGGCAGGGAAAATAACTGGGGTTTTGGAGTCTGAAATGTTCCAAAAGCCCTACAAACAAAACCCCACGGAGCCTTAATATAGCATGTTTTCCTAAGACTCCAGGTCTTCCTACAGCCAAAACACTTGCCAAGTTGTCTAACGCAAACACTCAACCTGCAGAGAGAGATACATGTATCCCTCTGGCAGAGTGAGCCAGGCTGCTTCCTGAAGTGCCTTTCTATTAATTACCATCAAGTGGAAAACCATGCTGTACAGATGGAGGCCTTGCCTCACACCACACCAACACCTTGAGTTTGATGTAATCAGGATGATTACAGAAAACTGCATAATTGTTTTGCACACGATAGACCAGCAAGGGCCGGTGCTCCCACAAAATTACAAACAGCTGATAAACAGTACCAATTAAACATTAGATTATTTTTTTTTCAGAAGGCCAAAAAATCTGACCTATCAGTTATCATTTGAGTTCAATCTTCAGTTTTCCTTGCAAATATTTTAGCTGGCCATTAAAAAGATGGATGAAGAGAAGAACTTGTCAGACTGGACTTGGTTTTGAAAACAATATATTCCACTGAAAATAACTTTGTCTTTTTTTTGGTTTCTTTTCTTGAAATTCAAAGGTGACAACTTTTCCTTTTCATCAGATTCTGTGATAACATATCCAGTTCAACCTTTGATTTAAAGAACTGCCAAAACTACTAACAGCAATGAAAAAGCAAGCGTTTCATGATATGCAAAATGGACTCCTCCTCGACATTTTGATTTTTGTAACGAGCCTTCTATCTACATCAATGGTAACAAGTAAATCGTGTCATAAAGGGAAAGTATTTCTAAAATCCTGTATGACAGCTCCTAAACAGAGCAAGACAGCAGCATTTAAACAAATGGAAGTAGCATTTACAACCAACAGAAAGAGACAAAAACAAAAGTGAAGGAAGGAAAAGAGACGTTTGGGGTGGGGGGAGCTCCAGGAAACTTCAGAAGATATAAAAGGTGGAGAGAGAGAGTTCAGAACAGTTTAATGGTAAGGTGGAACAAGATCAAAAAAAAGAGAGCAAGTAATCATGAAAGAGCACGGAAACAGGAATGAGAGAAGAGACAAGTAGTTAACAATGGTGCAACACTAAAACAGAGACTGTTAGGAAAACATGAAGTGTGTAACGAGGTGAGAAGTGAAGCCCAGCTGAAAAGCACCATAGCAAGTAGCTTCTCCCAACAAAAATGAGACACAGGAATTACTTCAGTCTCACAGTTGATTTCACAGTCAATCTCTGCAAGGGAGTAAAAAAATGAAAGGAAAATTAAAAAATGGCAGGCAATCAGAAAATTAATGAGTTTATCAACCATCCATCTAGGGGTTCAATTGCATGTTGAGCACCCGAAAGAGAGTCGGGCAGATGTCACACTACGGCTGCAGTTTGAAGGACCTTCTGAGGGGATCTTGAGCCTCCCACTCCCAATCCCTCACTGCCCCCAACCTCATTTTACAATCACACTCATCTCTCCTGACCGTGATTCATTAAGTCATTCGCTTGCTGTGATGAGTACAATCCGCGCACCTAAGCGTACCAACTGCTTTGGGAAATACCTATCCTATGGACTGCAGCACACAAATCCCAGCCCTACCAGAGACCCAAACCAGTATCTACATAGCATCGCCCAGTGGCATGCAGACACTTCCATATGGGTCCAGAAACAGTACAGAAACTTTCATGCAGTGCCAGGCTTTGTCTAACAGCCCAAGAGAAAGGTTACTCCTTCCAACCCAAGACCCTGCAAATGCAGCTTGCTTCCTTCATACCAAAGCTGGCAGCCCCAGGCAGCCCAGGCGTTCTCGTGTGCTGCTCCTTAGACCTTTGGATCTCAGTTTGTGCCAGTCAAGCTCGCTGGAGCGACTCTGCACTCATGCAATTAACTCGTAGACAGGTTCTCCATTTCTCACACCTGAACAAGTCTTTCCTGAATACAAGCATCCAGAATAAACCAGACAATTTCAGATGAAGCTCTATTGGTGAGCAAGTGTTTATTTTTCCTAGCCTTATTGAAGCTAGCATATGCAGTACATCCTAGGATCACATATGCCTTTTGCAGGTGGCTTTTTTGCTGTTAATAACTATTACTCACAAGCCCTTCCCTTCATCTGTTCTTTCCAAAGCAACTGGCAAGGTCCCAGATTATAAAAGCAAGTATTTTATTATTAGTCCATATGAGAGTAATCTCCCACTCTGAACTATCAGGTTTTCTCACAATTTAACCCGTCTATATCTTCCAGCTCTTCCAGTATAATATGCCAAGCATCAGCTGTGTTGATAATGCTGCTACCCTGTATTTATTGCAATACTGTATGTATTGCCATCACTAGTGACAGGCCATGGGCTTTGTAGTGAGTTTGCAAGGCCTCAGGACTGAGGCTTGTCGAGGCTCGCTCTGCCTGAGCTTTCTTTGGCCTGTCCGCAGCTTTATCACATTTGGGTTAGATGCAACAGCAATTTTTCTAATTGATCAGCTAGCCATAGCCAATTTGATATACTTTTCTTTGGCATTGTATGGAGCTAACCAGGTTTTACAAGTCTATTATAATAATGTACTATAGAGAAATACAGGACTGGTATCTTAGCAAAGCTCTTGAGATGTGTAGACACGTAGAGGAGTACAGGTATAGGAGATACAAGATGGGGCACAGGCTTGACAATGCAGACCCCCCCAGCTATAAACAACTCACCCATGGTCAGATAAAGAAATGCAGACCTGGAGCTGGACAAAACTGGATATAGCAGTAAGAAAGAGAACACAGAAATAGTTTCCACCATACCTAAAAGGCACCGTATGTAGTAAGTTTGGATATAACATAGAGCTGCAGATGAATGAAGAAAGAGAAAGGCATACGAGCATGTTAGCAAACATAAAAGAACCAACCCCAAGCTGATCCTAAGGTGAGGAAGAAGAAACCATGAACATGAACATCCTCCTGGCCAAGGACCGCAGGTGATGACAAGTCACCATAACCATCCCCACCACCAACACCATACCTGAGGGCCGAGAGGAGCTAGGGAAGGGTCAGCACATCATAAGGAAAAGCAGTTGAATCTAAGTGTATGGACAACCATTTTAACTGTGGCGGTGGTATTGTTGTTATTTTTATAATAATAACATCTGCATAGACATATTCTTTTCTGTAATAATTACACCTACACTAATAATGATTCTTGGATTAGACTGTTAAGATTTCAATTACACTAACAATGATTTTTTTTTACTCTATATAAATATTTATAAAAGGTATGGTTCCTCTTTGCCCATAAACAGTATTTTGAGCATAACTATGACTCCCAGCTTTGTCTTTTAGTACACTATCATTTTCATCCCATGATCATGAATAATAAAATGCATCCCAAAAGCAGACTTAAGAAATTCCTACAGCCCATTATTTCTCTTCACAACACTGCTCATTTTGGGTCCTCTTTAGGCTCCTTACCCATGCTAGAACTACCTTTTGCATTAATCCTTCTGTTTTTCCTGCTTGAATGAATAATTTTTCATCAAGTCCCACAACAACTACTTTAATAAATTACAGTTTGATTAGTCCCAGATTAGTCACATCTACAAAATCAGTTTTTAAATGAGCTAGTTTGGGAGATCGGTCTCCTTACAGTAAACACATGCTGTGTTTAATGAAACTTAACATTTACCTCCACTTCCTAAATTATTCTCTTATTTGAAATGCATTCTATTTTGCAGTCCATCAAGGGCAGATGAACATGTCTGCTGTTACTGGGATCTGTTTCTTTCCCTCTTCTTAAATATAAATATTATATTTGCTATGCTCCAGTTGTACAACAGCAGGAAGTATTTGATGCATGGTTTAACGGTCTTAATGAATCTGAAATACTAAGTGCCATTTTTACAGTACCCTGAGACGGAAACACACAGTTTTCTCTGTAAAAAAGAAGTTAAGAGCATTCAGCTCTTAGGAGTTTGATCTCTGTAACACTTGCAGAAACTTCTGCTTCTCCAGGTCTCTTTCTCATTCATCACATGGTACGTGACCTTATGTCCTACCTGATCTCCCATATTGAAAACCAAGTGCTCAAGCACTTTTGGAGCCAGACCTTTATGAACTATAATCTTCCAAGTGTAAAATGTTCCCCCTTCCCTCGCACACATACACATTTCCTTTGTTGTCTTTATTTGCAAGACTAGGGGGGGAAAAAAAAAAAAAAGAAAAAAAAAGCTAGATTTGCTTTTCATTTTCTTTGCAAGATTTAAGTCAGCTTAGTTTTGGTAAGTCTCAGCAATCTGCCACTTCTGGACTTCCAATACACTACTTTCTTGGATCATCGGTACCATTTTCTTAAATTCCTGCAAGCTCCTGACAGCACTTTAGTGGGTTGATCCTCAGTTAGATTTGGAATTCCTCTCTACAGGCTTTTTTCCCATCTTTTTTTCTTGAGGAAACATTTTTTTATTTTTTATTTTTTTTTACTTTGATACAAAGAGATTTGAAACAATTCTTTATTAAAAATCTTGCATTGGTCTAACGCACATCACCAGTTTACTTAATTTCTTAAAAATCAACTTTTAAAATTGAAAATCTTAATTAGATTTATGTTCATGACCCTATGTAATACAAACTGAATCAGCTTGTTAACACTTGATGCAAGTAGCTATTTTTAAGGATGAGCTTTAAGGATGAGCTGTAAGGTCAAACTGAATTAAATTTTAAAATAGCATCAACTTTTTATAGTCCTATGGTAGGTAGTGAAGAAATCACATCCACAAATAATTAGCCCCTATTATTATTAGCACCATTTACCTTCCAATATAAATTTGGAAAGATAAACCCTTTTATAATGAGAGATCTACTTCTAACTAAATTCACATCCAACTTTGGGTTGACACAAAACCAGTAGATATTCTTCCATACTCCTCCAAAGTAGTTTTGAGTTATATGAATCCTATCTTATGCATACCAGTAGCTCTTATTTATTTGCATGTATCATTAATTTCCATTACAGCTATGTGGCAGGGGGTGGGGGGATGGAACTAGATGATCTTTAAGGGCCCTTCCAACCTAACCCGTTCTATGATTCTATGATTCCAGAGGACTTTTACTCTGGTTTCTATCTTTTCTGGACCTTCAAGTCCTGTCTCCCAGTCATGATTACCACTACAGAGTGTGTGAGGGCTAACCCAATAATAACCATTTGCAGGTACTACACCTCTTTCCAGCTTCTCCAGTTCATTGCCCAGGCCACCGGCACCTGATATTTCTCTCTGATCTCACCCAAATGTCACCCTGGTACCAACTTTTCCTTAACTGCTTTCCACCCTGACTACTGCAGTTTTCAACAGTATTCGAAGTAGACATAGACATCACATACATTTCTCTGTATGCTTCCTTATGGGTAAAGATCCCCAAACTCTCCTCACAGCACAAAGCCTTCAGCCAATTTGCCGATCTTCATTTAGTTGCACCTTCATGGACCAAAGAAATGCTGTGTTCATTTCAAACAGAACTACTACTACAGCCTTGGTGGTCTAAGCTTAAAAGTAAGCCAAGGTTTAAGGAAAGAAAGAACCTTTAATTGTAACAACTGATTGCTCAGCCAAATGATACTATCCCTGGCTGAAAAAAAACACGCCTTCATCTCATTTCTAACAATGGTTATGTTTCAGAATGATTTTATTAAAGAAAAGCTACTAGAATAATGATGAAACACCAAGTTTTCTTCTTTGGCCAAATTAAGTAATGAAATGATATTTTACTCTTGGGGAGGGGAGGGTTTGGCTGGGTTGGTCAGTGTACAAAAAAAACCCAAACAAACAAACAAAAAAACCCAAACCATATTAATTCAGAGACCTTCAGTTTCCACAATCCTGCCCAAAGCAAAATCCACACTCCTTTGACTTTCCTGTGAGGGATCGTTTTTCTCTTGTGATATAGTCATGAAATTTTGGGAGCTGCGTCAGCAACACCAAACAGCAGACGCCAGTGGTCTGAGTCCATGTGCTAACAAGTTAGTTCAAAGCGATGTAGGAAACCCCAAACCCTAACAAAAAAAGCTCCCTGCATTTCAGCCGCAGGACGACAACTGGGTGACGGGCTGACATCTCCACACCCAGCGCCTCAGTCCCCATTCCAACATGCACGACAGTGCAGCTGGCGGGCTGCTCTGTCTGGCAAAATGACAGAGAACCAGGGAGTTTCAACTACCAGGTACTTCTCAGCTTTTCTTTTTTTTCTATTCCCTCCTTTGCTTCTGGGGGGGGGGGGGTGGGGGGGTGGTGGAGAGAAGGGCCACCCCACACAGGGGCAGCTCCAGCGATGCTCTGCCCTCCAGGCAGGAGAGGGGAAGCTGGCAAGCAGCAGCTGGTAGGGAAGAGGCAATTGCTTCCAAGGTGAGCCCATACTGGAAGGAGCTGCGTAAGCATCAATCTATTCAGCAGTATAGTGGCAAATTTAAAAAAAAATAATAATTGACTATATCTGTTTGTTGCTGCAGATCAGCCAGGGAGAAGTGAGGAAACTCTAGAAGGCTGTAATTATATTTGGCAAACTTACTTTTTTTTTTTTGTTTTTAAACCAGCATTTATGCTCAGCTACAGCACAGTGTACCCATAACAACAAACCGGAATCAAACAGTTAGCTAAAAAGCCAAAAAAAAAAAAAAAAAAAAAAAAAAAAAAAATCACAGCATGACCCTTCTGATGAGCTGAAGTCAAAAACTTCACTTCAAAAATTGCAGCGTGCAGCTTGGAGACTACATCTTTCAATATGTAATCAACTGCATGTTCTCTTTTCAACATGGACATCATTTAAGGGCCAGAAAAATGAGCAGAGGGCAGCGAGTTATACCAATGCCCTAAAAATAAACAGGGAACCAAGTGTTACATGACTGAAGAAAATTACTAAAATGTAAACAACAAAAAGTCAAAACCAATGATCCATTAACATGCCCCATCTAGCTTTGTTCAAGTAAATAAGCTACAGTAATTAGTTAAGTTGTGGATAACAGTTCCCCTAGACTTTGATATTTGTATAGTTGATTGCACGTTTGTCTCTCACATCAGGCTAAGGCAAACACACACGCTGTGGATATTTTATATTTCTAGCTCCCCAGACATAAATTAATACTTCAAGTTGATAACAGATACCCCTGGGTACGTGAATTCTGCCTCTTAGTGCTGAGCATAATTTAGACTGATTTGAGACTCAAGAAAAGGGCTGGTCTGAACAAATACGGACAGAAAATTTCTTCTATTTTTCCAAAATGTTTTGCCAAAAATGAAAATCTTTTATAGGAGAATATCAATTTCAACAAGATGGCAAGTTTTTCAAAGTGGTTTTTATGAATGAAAATAATTTTCTTTTTATTCTTTTTCACTAATATTAAACTGTATTCCTTTCCATTAAAAATGTAATTTCACACAAGCTATACAAAGGATCTTACCATTTCTCATAGGCATTATCTCCAGATACTTCTGCAATATCACTTCAGACCTAGAAATCTGAACCTCCGTTTGGACTTCTTATTAACCATCTCTGTCTCTCAAGGGGAACACCAAGAGCTGTGTAATTCCTTCATTTCAAGTTTTAAGCAAATTTTGCCAACCCAGGACACTGTAAGCCTTTATCTGATCTCAGAAGAAGGAACCAATTATAAAAGGTGTCATTTTGGGGGGTGAAAGTTTAGCATTCATGCAGTAGTGTTGTGAACGAAAATATAACAGCAAAAAATAGTTTCTTCCTGAGAAGAAAAGCATAGTAAATGGAAGGAAACACAGTGCTAAACAAACACAACCAGCAATACGGATGGTTAAAAGGCCAGGGAAGTAAAAATCTAATAGAGATGGCAAAAACCCTCCAAAGGGGATTAAAATTTTTATGCTTCTCTCTTTCCAAACTTCCAACATAAACACTTTTACATAAGTGATTTTATTTTCAGAAAGCCTAGGGAACACACCTAATTTTTTTGAAAAATTCATAATTGCAAAAAAACCCCACATTTTCAGAATCATAAGCTGATGTTAAGAAATTAACCATGTCAATAAAAGGGTGAAAAACCATGCTGTCCTTTCCAGAGAAACATTACATTTATCAAATGTAAAAGGGGCGGTTGATATTTTCTCTGTTGGTCCTTAGCCAGCATATAGAGATCATTTTCTTAGCCCCAGCCTTCAAAGTTTCTCTAAGAAATGAACATCACTGTTGAAATCGGTTTTCTCTCCTTCTTCCCCAAGCTCTTATTTCACTCTCATCCACAACGCACACATTTTCTTCCTCTCTTTTGCTTTTGGTGGTCTGAGCAAGTCACGGCTCTCAAGCGATAACTAATACTGACTTCTGCAACTGCCTCTTCTATTAACCTTCCCCTCCCACTACTCGAGCCGAGAGGCTGAAGAAAACAAAACAAAAAACCCAAACCAAGGCTAATATTTCAGTTCATTCTGCTGTACTTCCAGACGCTAACTGAAAAAAGACGGTTTAAGCCACTTCTGTTACCATGATTCTTTTTCCCTTCCTGCGCTTCCTGCAATGATCACAGCTGCTGTGTCACTATCTACGAAGTCACACTGGGGTTCTTCACACTTTCATTTCTCCAAGGCTGAGGACGAGATTCAACGGTCCTGGATGTGACCAGCCAACCATCCATCTAGAAGAACACAGGAGACCCACCTCCATTCTCTCCAATTACTTTCCTTTCAGTGAAAGTGAGGCCAAGCTGCTGACTGAACTTTCCTGTGCATCATCTGCATCAATGTGTCTCTCTTGGAGAATCCACACGTTGTGGTCCTGTGTTTCCCCAGCCACAACTACTGGTAAATTCTCTCTCTCTATTCTCTTTTGATTCCTTCTTCACTGCTCCCTCAATGCACAAAAGATATAATTACTTGAGAATAGCAGAGGGACAAAGCATGCCTAACCGGGGGAAAACAAGCTCTTATTAAAGTTACTCTTTCTGCCTCCTTTCCCACCCCAAACTGGCTAGTGGTTTTGCTCTACCTAATGTTCTTCTGGTTGCCTGAGGTTATTAAGACACAAAGTATTTTTTCATGGTGTTGCAATGTCTCTGACAAGCGTCCAGATCCCTACTGCTCAGGTGCCATGACACCACAGGACCAGAAAAGGGCAAATAAACTCTATAATACAAAGTCTTTTGGTGTCAGGAGGACAGCTGACATCTATTTGGCTAACTAATGTGTTTTCATCAACCAGAGATGAATTTGGGCACCTTCTGAAAGCGTCAGAATAAGAAGTGGCATATTCTCATCCACTTGCTGAACAGAGGGCAGAACAGAGTCTCTCATTGTTCCTGTCTGGCCAAGAGAAAGTTTTCTTCACTATTCTACGTTCATTTATTGAAATAGAATAAATTTATGAAGCCTCATTTTCTTGACTGCAGCAGTTATAACAATGTCATATGGGTATCACAGTCAGAAAAAACACGAGCTATCAATGAATATAACTATTTTTGTAATTGGGTCCACAGCCAAAGATTATTATTACTACTATTAGGAAAAAAACTGGGTGCAGATACACACTGATGTCACCACAGCCCCAGTGGTCATACCATTATTGTGAATGCATCATGATTTGAGAGCTATTTAAGCTGTAACATGTTTTTCATAATGAAGAGCTGTACTGTACAAGCCAGGCAGATGCCTCCACTGTATTCTTGGGTTTATTTCTCTCTCTGCCCCAGTGAGGACATTTTCAGCTCAATGGCAATAGGCAAATCACAGCATCTGTCACTGTCCTCCCTTCTCCATCTATGCAATAGGGATAATAGCACACGCCTCCTTTAAAAAACACTGAGAAATCCATAATAAAAATGATTACGTGAAGGGGGGATACTTTTATTAACCAGCATCTGCTGCAGCTTGCTTTACTTACCTGGATCTTACGCCTCCACGGCTCCAGGCTTTGAGCAGGGTGGCCAGACTCCCCCAAGCAGACAGCAGCAGCAACGCTGTGCAACTCCCAATGGCTCAGCACGTTGTTGAGGGAAAGCTGCAAGCCACAGCAGAACCCCTTTATCCTTGACAACTACCTTTCCTCAAAAGTAATCAGATTTTGTCAAATACTTGAGTTTTGATTTGCCTGAGCTGACTGTCATGTTGGAGACTTTTTTTTTTTTTTTTAACCTCCAATCAGATTCTGGGACATACTCTATACTCCTAAAGAAAACAGCCCATTTTATTTCCTTTACTCGTTATGACTCCTCATTTCCTTTGCTGGCTGTCCAAAATATGCAGTGCAGTCAGAAAGCTATTTAAGCTGAAAGAACATGGCCTCTCACCTATGCCCTCTATTAATCTTTTCAAGGGACTGCATTTATATATTTTATTTTTTTTTCAGAGAAATCATCTCCTTGCTTCAAGTGACAAACCTCAGGGCACTGGGATAGCTATGCAAGAACTAATGAGGAAAAAATTAATTCAACTGAAACAAATACGACGTGCAAATGAAATTTGTGTTTTGGCCACATTGTAACACAGGGCTAGAATGTGTTTTTAAATCATTCTCCTCCAAAAGCAGCTAGTGAGCATAGGGCAGCACTTGTGTAGCATGTTATCTCCTCGTTGCCAGTGAGAAAGCAAATAGCATCTCCAAGGCATGTATGCCCTCCAGTATGATACCAGTTAGCAAAGAAAGACAAGACCTCAGACCTCATCTTCTGCAATTGGTATTCATAGAATCATAGAATCATTTAGGTTGGAAAAGACCTTTAAGATCACCAAGTCCAACTGTAAACTTAATATTGCTAAGTCCCCCACTAAACCATGTCCCTAAGTGCCACGTCTACACATCTTTTAAACACCTCCAGGGATGGTGACTCCACCACTTCCCTGGGCAACCTGTTCCAGTGCTTGACAACCCTTTCAGTGAAGAAATTTTTTCCTCATATCCAATCTAAACCTCCCCTGGTGCAACTTGAGGCTATCTCCTCTCATCCTATCCTGTGTTACTTGGGAAAAGAGACCAACACCCACCTCGCTACAACCTCCTTTCAGGTATTTCACAGCCCTTCCTTACTTAGCTAGGGCTTTAAGAACCGCCTCTCTTATTCCAGTGGAATTTAACAACCACTCAGGATGGACCCTACCCTGATTTCACAAAAGGACATTCATCATGGTATTTAATGATAGCAAAAAATGAGTTGGCATGCAGGACCACTCCCTTTTCAGGTATGGGAGCCTGGCCAGTGTTCACCATGACCATATTGGTGCAAGCAACAAGCAACACCTTTTGACGGCTGCAGAGAAGCACCATCAGGCACCGATGATGAACAGCTGCATTCTGTAACAGCACCTCAAAACGGTGCCTCTGTCCATGGGAGATTGTCCCAGAAACAAGCAAGTCACAGGAGGAGGGGCAAGTGCCATCACCTTCACTTGGCAGAACAGAAACTGAGGTTTAGAGACATAAATCAACCTGCTTGTAATTATCCAAAGAAGTATGTGACAGATAGAACTTTTTTCAGAGAAAAGAGTCTTGTACCTTAACCAGAAATACATCCTAGACAGAAAATCCCACTTTCAAATATGGCCAGGTACACAGAGTTGCCCCTACTCCAGTTACTTACCTCATCTGCAATAAGTTTCATATTTCTCTCCAAGGTAAAAAATGTCAAAACATATTGTAGCTACATCTTTTGATGCAGACAGCAGAGGATTAAGTGGTACAGTGTGCAGTACATAAGAGGTAAAACTTCAGAGCAGCTTTTCTGGATTTTAGACTGTTGAACTCTATTGCTACATTCCATAATATCTTTCCATTTTGGAAGTCAATACAGAGCTGCATACTTGCAGCAAAATTTTGGTAGCTACAGAATAAGCCTGCATGCTGCTTTGGTACTATTAAAAGGACACTGTCCCACAGCTATCTTCCAGCCAGCCATGCAACAGGCCAAAATACATTCAGTTTTTTAAATGTCTGTTTTCATCTACCCAGGGAGGTGGGAATGTGTCTTCATGACTGATGAACCTTCTCTATTATCACCCTCATCTGCTGGAAGGCATCGGAAAAAATGAAGAAACTCCATTCAAATTAAAAATTCTTGTTATCTGACATCCCAGCTGTAATTTGATGGTCACCATTTCACCCTGTTCTTTCAATTACCCTCCCAAGTGTCATCTTCTCTAATCCCAGATGATGTCTCCCCTCCTCTTTGTTCCTCTATCCTTGTACACACGTTTTTTAAAGAGAATCTCCTTATGAGTCATTCTGTACCGCATGGCTGCTTCAGGTCATAAAGTTCTCTTAAGTCCACTAAAACAACTCTTTTTAAACAAAAAATAAATGAAGTCCTCTTTCCAATCTGGAAGATAGCATTCACCAAACCATTGGAAGGTGACAGTTCCTAAGGGAAGCCACATCCTTCCAAAACCAGACACATATCCTATTCCATCTATGTTTCTGTAACAAAGAATAACTTCTAGCATTGGAAGAACATTAAGCAAGAACACAAGGAAAAAATAAAAAGGAATTATTCATGCTACTAAATATTTAACAGAGTCATTGGATGGGAAGATCATACACACCAATAATCAGAGAACTGAAAACTCATTAGCAGTATTGCAAAGTTTGCAATGCAAAACTGAAACTCTTCCTAGAACGTGGGCAGGCAAACACGTATTTCACACTGTTCCTATAGTCTTCATTTTGCACCTGCCACAGATCTCTGCATTCACTGCGCAAGTAGGATACAGAAATTCTCAGGGAGACAACTGGAGATTTTGGCAGCTAACTGAGGGAGAACCGGACCCATTGTTATCCCGGGGGTCCAAGCAGGAGAACTGGATACTCAAAGAGGTAAAAAAAAAAAAAAAAAAAAAAAAAAAGTATTAAACATGTTGGAATTTAAGACCATCATCTTCGGTGTAGAGAGTTAATAGCCAGCTGAGAATAACAAAACGATCCAAGGATTATTTTTCAGTTTACTAAAGATTCACATAAATAAAAATGCAACAGGTCAGACATGAAAAGCTTCCCTCAGAGCTGACTTTCCAAACCACAATGGCTAAAGAGGTTTGGGGTTTTTTTTTCTTTTTTTTTTTTAAATAAAGTCCAGATTCTGCACAGACTTGTGTGACAAGAGTCATACTAATGACATACTGTAGAATCACGGTATCACAGAATAAGCCAGTAGATGCCAGAAAGATAAGACTGCATTTAGGAAAAAAGAAGTTGGAATTTTTAACCTCCCAAAGGAGGCTACAGCCCTGGAGGAGGTTGAACTACTGCTGGAAGGCAGGTTTTATTCAAATTGAGTTCTTATTAACATATAAATAAGGTAATTATTTAAAACTGTATCTATGCCACATATCCAAATGTAATAATAACTAGAACTAAAAAGAAAAAAATGCAGGCTGAGAACAGCTCAGATTTGTTGTTGATCTACTGGCTGATTGTTTCCAGATAATATCCTTTCCCGCTTCTTTCCAAACCAGACTATTTTTCAGCTTTGGACCTTAATATCACAGCAACAAGGTTCCTGCTGAAGCTTTTTGAGAGCCACCCCTTGGGGACTTTGAACAATCAGTTAGTCACGCAAACTTAGTACTAATTCATCAGCAGAAATTAAAAGAATGAGAAAAATCATTTATGATTATGCTTTTTCTGTTGAATTTCATATTGATTTCAAACCAAAAATTTAAAGCTTGGAAGATCTATCTTCAGATCCTGTCTGTCATTGATAGGCGAAGTTTTCATTACTGTTTCCTACTTCTCAAGAGAGCCCTAGCTACAGCTCAGAGATTTCTCAGGTGGGCATCTCAATCTCCCATATATTGTCTCATACTAGTTATTTCTAATGGCCGTAAAGGCATTCTCCTGGAAGGTAGGATTATTATGCCCTAGTGAAAATTTAAGTATTTTATACCACATGATTAGCTTCCACAGGAGATGTGGAGAAACTACCACTATAAAGTGCCTTGTAGGACCATATTTACAGCATTCAGATATGCGAGGTTTTGGCTGAGAAGAAAAACTTTTC
Source organism: Astur gentilis (assembly GCF_929443795.1). NCBI lineage: Eukaryota > Metazoa > Chordata > Aves > Accipitriformes > Accipitridae > Astur > Astur gentilis. The sequence continues at coordinate 20,083,812 of NC_064897.1, forward strand.
CAATCCAACAGAGAGGGGATGTCAATCAGGACTCCCTCACTAAATACCCTATCCAAAAGACTACTAGATAAGGGCAAGGCAGCAGGATATAGAGTAGCCTCACTGCTCTCTTCTCCCTTGCATGAGCAGCAGTTACTCCATAAAACTTTTTAATTTAACCTGCAGTTATGTATAGCTACATCTCATAACAGCATTTCTCAGCGAATAAAATATTTGCCAAGTGTGATTCAACAGAATTTTCTTGAGAACATGTCTCTCAGAAGAGTTGCAAGACAGTCCTCTTCTTTCATGCGTGAAAGAAACTGCTCATAAGCACTTCAACCATCGTAAAGGCAGGATTTTTAGAACAAGTTTGAAATTTTTCTATTCCCTGCATGCTGCACTCAGGGATATTGAGAGATTCAGGAGAGAGAGAACTCCATAGCCAAAACCATGTTTTTCAGACCATATTCCTAAAGTAGAAACCCAGGTGGTCTCTTCAGAGCCTGCTGATGAGCAGAGCTCTAGGGATCACATTGTTTACACCATTTCAGCATGTATACTTTTTTCCCTTCCTCGTGCAAACTGCCACTTCTCCTCCTCCCATTCTACTGCACTGCTATTACGTGCAGAAATTCAGTACTGTATTTCCCCATATGAAGAAATTGGCAAGAAAAGACCGTGTGCTCTTGGCAGAAGTTTATGCTGGGATTATGCCAATAAACAATCATTTTCTGGTTGCCACAAGCATTCCATTATTTCAGTTTGGCCATTCAGTCCACTCCAGTTCAGCTCCGTTAGTGCTTCCTTAATAAACCCTTATTATCAGGGGCTTAGGCCTCAGTCATTTGAATTCACGCTCAGCTGGGACTTGGTATTCAAGGACCCAGTCCGAATGGCCTTAAAAAAAATATAATTAAAACACTTACTTTGCCACAGAGCAGAGACAATGGAATTTCGTTGGCTGCAAGTTATATTTGCCCTCTTAAAGACTTAAGAAAAGCTGGATTTTGAGGTTTGTTTTATAAACAACACTTGGAGGCTTTGGTTCTCGCTAGAAGAGAAATGGGATAGCAGTCTTTTGCCTTCATCCTTCTTTCAACGTATACGCCTGTTGTTTACAGCACAAATAGATTTCATTTTCTCATCCATTTTGAATCGCCTACTTTTGGGGCTAGATTCTTTGGGGGGGAACCCACTCCCCACTGGGGTCTGCACCGAGCGGTGACAGCACCTGAGACAGCTCCTCATCCCGTGGCACAACTCACGGCTGCTCCGCTGACTTGGTGCTACAGAGGAGGCAGCTCAAGCCACTGATCTGTACAGCATGGGCTTCACAGCTTTGATCCAGGCACCTCAGTTCTCCTAGAAAGCAGCAGGTAGTCTGTATCACTAAGGGCACCACACACACACACTGAATTAGCAAGGTGGCTGGCTCCAGACTTTGAATTTTAAGCAACCAAAGTCAACTTCATTGCTGCACACATCGACTAAGAAAAACGATTTGCCCAGAGACTAGTTGTAAATCCCAGACCGTTGGGTTTGCCACTGAAAAAGCTCACAGCCACCTCCCTCATATACCCCACTGTCATAAATCCCTTAATATTTAACTTGCTCTTGATAATCTATTCTTTACAATAAAGGTGTAAAAGCCATTAATCATAGCAATTTATTGGCCACAGGCTGGATGCCTTTATAAAGTGCCTGTGCAGGGTAGGAATAGTGGCATGTACACCTCAGACACAGCAAGGATGGCATCTGTCTGCTCTTCTGCAACAAGTTCTCTTTGTACAAGTTAGATTCTACTGTAGTTAAAGTGGCAGCCTCTAGAAACCAACATTTAAATGCAGAAAGATGTATCACCCATGGATCAAATTAGTAAGGCTTTACCCTATATTTATGTTCCTTCCCTTCCAATATATCATCCATCAATATCATACCATCCTTACTGTCCTAGAGACAAGCACAGTCTCATCCACTCCACCCTCTCCTCTCCTTTGCTCTGCAATTAGACAGGCAAACCACAGAAAATGGAACCTCTGCCCTGCATCCTAATAAGGGTGGCTGGTCCCCTAGAACAAACTGGCTTGCAAGATGTGGAAGTCACTGCCGACATTGTGGAGGCAGAACAGGGAAAAAAACCTAAAAAGTGTGAACTTATGTATTTTAGACCTCTAAAGTGAAAACCTGCTCCCTCTGCTACTGCCAGTCACTCCACAGGTTGCTATAGAGAGTAGTCCAACCTGGGAGGACAGGATTCTACTCCAGCCAGAATCCCTTGGGAACACTTATCTCTGTTCCCATAAACCCAGCTGAAACCCTTTACTGCTATTGCCAGTTGAGGAATTTGGAGGACAGCATGGAAAAGCAGCTTTCCAGGGATTGCACTATTACTGTGAGCTGCCATAGTGGTAACAAAGGGGAGCTGGTGTGTGGCCAAAAGAGCAGTTTCATGGGCTCCTCTCTGGGCCCAGGGACCCTTGTCAAGAGTGAAGAGCTCCTGAAGGCTCTGGATTCTTCAGTTACACCAGAATTACACAGAGATGAGTCCTGAAACAAGAGTGCAACTGACCTCAAATGAAATCAGAGTCATATAAACCTGTGAAATTGCAGCTGTCTAAAAATCAAACTAGAGCACCAGACCTTGTAAGATCTCCACTGCTTTTTATACTCTTCATGAGGGGGTAGAGAGCTGAAGATATTTGTAACTCTAAATGGTACTTCCCGTTGGCCCTTTGTTTCTAATTTCTTCCCAGATGTTTAAAAGGACAGAAAAGTATCATGGTATGCATGGTTGTTACAATTACTGTAAAACGGGAATTCAGTTTCATTGAGTCTCCCAAGAACATGGTCAATTTTAACTACTGAGTTTTGTAATTTCTCATTTTTGTGAATTTGCAAGAAACAATGATGGGGAAAAAAAGCCTTAATAAAACTTCAACGCCTGAAGAAGTTAATAGGCAAGTAATGGGGAGGGGTGGGAGAAGGAAAGAAGGAAAGGTGGGGGATGTTGGGATGTTAACTCTTGATGGTTTTGTGGAAAGTTATGACGAGTCATGATAGTTTTATTCCTGCACAGTTCAAACACGTAATGCAATCAGTCCATTCTCGTATCGGCAACACACCTATCACCAATGGGAGTGATTTCCCCAGAAACACTCCAGGACATTATTGCAAAACCCCACCACAAGGTTAGTATAATCTATCATGAATTAAATACATGATTTGCCATTAGGGAAGATAATTTAAAGGTCCTCGAGGTAGACTCACTTGCGATATCTGTATAGGTGCAATACAGCATTGCCCTCTGCTGGATTTTAAGCTGCCTGCTCATGCAAAAGTTGCCGCTGGCTGAGCTAGAAAGGATGATTTTTAAACAAGCACTGTACTAATTACCATAAAGGACTATCTTGCCACCAAATAAGGGATGAAATAGTGAATTAATGCTTATTCCTAAGCCTTCCTTTTTTCACAGGACTAGCACTGCTTCAGACAGGGCCAGCATTGACTCACTCAGCCCTTGCCCGGTCTAGCAACAGTCACAGACTATTATGCGTTCCCCAGAGTCCAAACACTGAACAGAATCAGTGCCACCATCAGATCCACAACATCTAAATAGGCAGAGACTGAATTTTAGGTGAACTCCGGCTAAACCCATGTGACGGTTCTGGTACCTACAAGACTGGTCCATCTTACATGACTGTCACATCCAACTGGGTGTTTCCCAGTGCACAGGATTCCTGCTGGACAAAGGCCTGCTGCCACCAACTCCCTTCTGGGCATCTCCTGATGAAAAGTCAAGTGCTATTTCCAATCTCTTCATAGGTACAAATACAGAGACTACCTCAGTGTGGACTGATGTATGATGAGTATGACAAGAATGAGGAAGGGCAAACTGGATGCAGCACTACAACGTAAGCCAAATCTTTTTGTCTGTTCTTGCTGTTCAGCATCTATCGTTTGCTGACTCTTCCCTAGCTTACTGACGTTTGGTATAACTAACCAAATGCACACACATATACAGGTATATAGCTATACCTGTATGTGTAAACATATTTGAACACAGCTGCCTGTGATGGGTTAATTATAACCACATGACCTAGCTAAAAACAACGAATCCTATTTCTGTACTTCTTCAGCTATTATTCTTGCTGATCATGTAAAAGACACAGCAGGGCATTTTGCATCCTGTAGCTTGATGCTGTGCAAAATGGGACCACATCCAGAGAATCAGGACATCTGCTAATTCAGACTAATATATGGGAAACTGAGAGTTAGCAAAATACTCTTTCAGAAAAGAAGAAAGTGCAAATGCAAAGCTCTTTTCCATTTATACTAATTTCCAGCCCACAGTCCACCCTTGTGCTTCTTAAATGGTCCCTCATTGGGTTTCTTTTAACTTTGTTTTTCCCAGCATTCCTTCTCTCTTTCAATCCCTACCTTATTTTCCCATTCTGGTCTCATTTTAACATTTTACTCATTTTCCCTTTTCCACCAAATATACATGCTGTATATTGTCTTCAGAATAGCTAGTCTGCAAAAGCAGCTGCTTATATCCCCAGTTTTCTTAGGATTCCAACTCTTGTTATGTATCTGTTCTGCACTAGATGCTGTGGGAGCAACTCACTCTTCTCTATGGGTGGTGGTGTTAACGATAATAACAACAATAATAATAAACAACTCGGTTTCTAAAGATACTTTCCTGCTTTGTTGCTTGATGAGAATATCTACTCTCAAAAACTCTCTAGTGTAGCTCTCCCTGCAAGGTATTCTGCAGTTCTCTGTGGGAGGCTTCTTCCTAAAAATAAATGTAATGATTTGTTTTCTCTTACGTTACTGCTAATTAAATTTTGCCACCATAACATTTCACCATTTCATTATGCTGCATTTCCACTTTGCCCTCTTCCTGCTTCTTTTTTCTCCCTGTACTGTCAAGCCGAGAGCAATGGCTGGGTTTAAATATGAAAATTATCAACCCCAGCCATGTGCAATGAACATAAGAAACAAGCCCCACATTGTTTGATCTCTTGAAAGAAGTTAGCACCAGGAGTTAAGATGATTTGATAATCTAGCAACTTCAGCTTACAAACTGTGGAAAGTAGGAAACTTAACTGTAATAACAGGTATGTGTCACTACGCACAAAAGTGCTCAGACATGAAAATGTGAAGAATGTACTAAACAGCTTACGGATAGAATATAAGAATTATATACATAGTTTAAAAAAAAAAAATGGTGATAAGCTTCATATTATCCAGAACTCAAATCCTAAATACAAAGTTTACCTAGATGCCAAAATAGAGTTTTATGGACCAGGCAGGCATTAAAGAACACAATTTACAGCTTCAGCCCAATTTTGCACTGCCTTCTGCTTTATTTTATTATGCATACTTGTGCAAATGAGTGGGCAAAATGTTCCATAACATTTTATACTCACCTTGAACAAATGACTGAACAACATGCAAAGCTGTAAAATGGATGTTGTAATGATGGCAGAAACATAAACATGCAGTAATTCCAAAATAGTACCAATAAACAATTGTTTTGGAATTTTCAGCAGTCACTATGGCCAGTGATGCAGATGATCTCTCCAGTTTAAGACAGAGGTAATAAGTCATAATGCAAATGGTTCAGCAAAGCAGTCAGAGAGGCAAGGTAAAATATAAAATTCTCAACCTGTCACACTCAAGTGTACTCCCTACTTTACATTTTAAAGCACAACCATTGAAACGAAAAAAAAAAAAAAAAAAAAAAAACACAGGAAAAAAACCCACCAACACTGCTATTTAAAATGTAGGTCACAAAGACAAACTTTACTTAAGACTATGTTCTTGAACTTTGGACACACTGTACATCGTGACTGATTATAGTATTGTCTACAACATTAGCTCTCTGTGTTTTAAATTGGAAAATGCCTGGTGGTGACGATATATCAGAATGTGAAAAACCTCCATGTGACCACTGTCCTGTCTTGAACCTATCTGCAGGTAGACATCCACAGGGAAAAAAGGAAAAAAAAAAAAAAAAAAACCAACCAACTTTGCTAGGCTATAGACAGCCACAAATAGAACAGTGACAATATATCCCTGGTACTTCTTAATAGCAATGTCAGAAAGCCAATGCAAGAACGCTATCAAACTTCTTTTCTCTCCCAGGGTGTGGGTGTCCCAAAGGTCTTGGCACATTCCAAAGCGGTTTGCAGAGTCCCTGGAGGACAGGACTGGAGTGGGAGGACTCTGGCAACACGCAGCCTCCTTTTGAGTTAAATGTTACCAGCAGGGAAGGGGGAAAAAATATTTTGTTCTCTTTATAGCTATACCATATAACTGAATTTGGAAATTATTGCCAACTGGCAGGTAGAAAAAGTCTAATGTGGATTTCAAAATATCTTGCCTGAAAGAAACAGTGATATTTAAGCTTTTCTGTAACTATCTTTTAGTCCCTATCAAAGAAAATAGCTATGAGGATTGAGTTCAAGTTTCAACTGCAATAAGGCATGAGTATGGTAGTAGAGTCCAAGCTCAAACAGAAAAACCCTTTGACTGACTTGCATCCAATCAGATCTCTTGGCACCATGATTCTTAAGGAAATCTGAAAAATGGAAGAGTGATACTGAGGATAGGGCAAGGAAGAACCTTCCATTGTTGAAACTTTCTGAAAATTACTCTATTTGTTACTGGTTATTAAACACCAAAAGAAATCAGAGCTGAAAGGTGCTTTGTTTACTAACAAAGCCTAAAGTACTGAACAATTTCACACACACGTATTCCCTTCCCATCTCAACTTCTGCACAAATAAACCACAAAAACTCAACACAAAACAAAACAAAACAAAAACCAAACAAAAACAAACACTCAATGGACCCAGTGTCAGATCTTCTCTCCCATACGCAACTACAGGTTCACGTGTTCATTTCTGTAAGGCAGTAAGGCTGCATGCTTTAGAAGGTAAAAACCCACATTAAGTGCTGCCATTAATGAATCAAAATGGAGATCCCACAAACTCCATTATTTTTTCTGGTAACCTGTTGTGCTGATAAGGTTAACTAGGCAAGTGCTCAGATATGAAGTCCCGAAGGACTTCAGACCTTACTGGCATGTAAGATACCTAGATTTATAAAATGTGGATCTTTTGTACCTCTGCTCAGCGCCCAGCTAGTTCTGGCAATGTCTCAGATGGCAATGCAGTTCAAATATAGCTAAATATTAACGTAGCTCAGCTTTATCCTGAACACCTAGAATACTGTAAATTGCTGGCTTCACAGGGTTCATTATAAGCTAACTTACCTCATTACCTTTTTGTGTAACTGTAGCCACACAATCTTCAGCATCCAAGCTATCACTCAGTCAGTAGGTCTGTATGGATTTCAGTCATACACTCAATTCTCCCTGTACACTGATCTTAATGATTCTTGATTCCGCTCCTAAACAATTAGCTCAACAAGGCTGAATGCACCTTCTGCGATGTGTGCTGGCATGGGAGACAAGGGATCAAACTCCGAACCCAGCCTAGCCATGTTAGTTTTTTTCCTTCTGGGTAGTTTGTGATCCACAGGGTATACTGAAACCTGTTGGCTCTTTTCTATTTTTACTTTTTGCTAAAAAAAAAAAGAGAAATTCAGCTTTTGGGTAAGACTGCCTCCCTGTCCGATGAAGAGCAGCTGGCACGCATGCATGCAGGAAGGCAGGGTTAAATTCAGACTTGCTTGAAGTTCCAGACCATTTCAACTAACCTCCTACTACCCCCTCCTTAGGTCACTGCATCACGTTTACTTACATGGAAATAAACACATTATACATCTGTCTGCCAGTTACTTTCCCTCTTTTCTTCACCAACAGTAAAAAGTGCTGGCACAGAGCATACCTATATCTGTTCGCATAATGACTGTATGTGTATGGGATTGCTTCTGAGAATATTTCTGCCATTCTTTGTTCTAGCAACAGGAGAAACAAAACCACTCAAAGCAGAACACAGAGAGAAGAAAAGTTGAAGAAAGAGGATAGTTGATCCTGAAGCATTCCCCTATCTTCACTTCATTAATATTCATATCTTCTTCTATGATGGAAAGGAGTAACAGCTTATATTGCCAAGGATCATAACACTAGCTTTCTCATGTGTGGATTCAGGGAGACAAGAGGGAGCATTCCTGCAGGTAATTAGCCTTGACTGCTAATCACATCAGCCAAAAGTGATGAGCAAATTAGAGCTTCAGTAGAGCAGCTAGTCTGATGCTCTTCCTAGATCCCTAGAGCAGCATTGCTGGTTACTGTGATGCTCTGATGCACAGAGACCTGCAATACATCCTCACTACCATACCAGGACTCGCCTTCACAGCAGTCTGCCCTTGGATCGGGTGAGAATACAGACAGCGTGTCTTCTATCAGCCTTGCACTCCACCCCAAGGACCGTGTTTTCTTACGGGTCAGGGCAGATATTCAACTTCTGATTTACTCCATTGATTTGCCCTCGTGCTGCAACAGTGCAAACAGAAATTATTTGCTTGATCTTCTCAGAGTCAACATTTGTCTGGTTTGCAGTTTTCCAGAAAAAGAGAAAAGTCATGATCCAGTCACAATGAACACAGTGAAAGGTGGACAGGGACTTGGATTCAAATTTGTCTGTATCCCTTGTCTACTAATCCTTTTATTTTTTTTTTTCAAAAGCAAACATACTATAGCACTGTGTTTCTACATGACCTGTCACTTGAGATCTTATTCATTCCTAAAGATGCAAGGTAAAGTCTCAGCACACACACCTCGCCTGCAAAAATGGCTCTTTTATTCAAAAGTTATAAATAGGAAAAAAAGCAAGCATGTAGACAGCACAGCACAGTTTACACCTACACCATCTTTACCTGGGACCTGAAAGAAGCGAGCACACAAGCAGCCCCAGCAGCCTGTTTTTACAGACCTCTCCCAAGTGTCATACACAAAGCAAAAGACTCAAGAATTGATTCCCTCCAAAAAGCCTTCCCAGAGCCAGGGCTGGACGTCACACAGGTCGGCAGTGATGCTTTGTAACCTTCCTCCCACTCCTTGAGCCCCCAGACCTGGACCCATTTCCCCGCGAATGCTGCCTTGCTGACTGACTGACTGCACCTTCGCGCAAAGAAAGGCTCAGTTCAGCTGGGCATTGGACTGATCCTTCTCTTCCAGGGATACAATTCCAAGATGCCGCCTAGCGCCACGTCCCTTTCTTCTTGTTATGCCCCATGTTTGCATTATTGCAGACATTTGCAGCGGAGGAAGAGCAATAGGGCCCTTGCTTCAGTGACATGCAGGGTCTATGCTACAGCCACCCCAAAGGAGTAAGCCAGCCCAAACAGTGCAAAGAAGGGAGAACAGTGACTCTACCACAGCTAAGAGGTTCCCAAGGGGAAAAAAAATAATACTTTACTTTTACAGATATTGCATAGACATGTTATATTGACATGTTATGAGAAACAGTCTCCAAAAGCGGACAGGAATGGGACAAAAGCTGTGTTAGATACACTGAACAGAGAAACAACCAGCCCCAACTCTGTCCTCAAGGAAAAGACTCTGAAACCTTTCAGGGTAGAGGACTGTGTCACAGTTGGCAAAGGCCTAAAACACATGGGATGAAAAAGGACTTGGAAAAAGAGGATTATCAGGAATGGAACGGGCCAGGAGACACAGCAAGGAGCGGGCTGTGCATTGAGGAGGAAGGCTGACAGAGAAAGTATCTGAATATGAAGCTCAGCCCAGCCAACTGTGCTGAAGGCACAAGGGCTGAGGCAGTTGCTCAAATATGCTGAGAGCAGTGACTAGTTTCTGTGTCCTGACATTTTTAGAAACTCAGTGAAGGAAATGGAGAAAAATAAATCCTTCCAAAGATCCTCTCCTCAATCCGAGATGATGATAGCTTAATTATGCTGGAACCTATTAAGGACTAGACTTTAAAGAAAAGCACCCTGTAAGATTTCAAAGGATGAAAACACAGAATTTCATAGATATTACTACTAAAGCCTACAGAATTTAAGTGAAAACAGTTACAGGTAGATGTCAGATTTCCAACCGCTAGAAGATCAGAGTAATTTGATTCCACCTTGTATAAGCATTTACATAAATCAGAGGCTGCCGAGGGATTTAACGATGGGAGTTCTACGTCAAAAGAGTGGGATTTCCAGCCTCTATTTCCAGATCCAGATTGTGATCCAGGCTATGCCGCCCCATTTCCCCACCGCCACTCCCCCTCCCTGCCACAGGATAGGCTTGTCGTAAGCAGCTTTCTGCCGGAAGAAGGTTGGATAATTAAGGTAACTACCTCACAAGGCTCAAGGATTAGATCTTCCTCTTTACTGACCCCGAAATAACCTTAGAAAGAAAAAGCAGAGCTCTTAGTGATAAAGGCTGGAGTCTGGGGATAGGAAGAAGCAAAACCATCCGAGGAGTTCAAGCCATTCCAGTGCCCAGCTGACAGCAGCCCATTCCCAGGACACTCCTACCAGTTTTTCTAGCAGCAATTCATCCTCATGGGTTTCAGGAAAGCCATATTTAAACACTTCACGTGATCGGGACCCCTGCACACCACCCAGACTGCACAAAACATCCAAACGTGCCTCTGAATATATTGGAGGTTTGGCCTTTCCTCCAAAGCAAACAATTCCGACTTAGACAGCTTCTCACTAAAGCTAGCCACTGGCTACTTTGGCTTCCCTGCTCCACGGCCAAAGATAACAAGCAGGATGCCTAGAAAGCATTCCAGTCTTAAGTGCTACATCAGCATAAACCACAACACAGGACTAATTTCCCTGCAGCTCCAGGCTGTCTTACACTGCAATAAAGTCTCTTTGAAGGAGTAAGAACATTGTCCCTTCAGACACGACTCTTTGTCAGGATGTCAGTCTGTGCACGTGGCTGGAACAGTAGCTGAAGTGGCAATGTTTCTACTAGCAGTTCCTCCAAGTAAAAAGCTAGTTTAGTATCATTTCTCCTCTTTTAACACGACACACAGAACAGGCCCTTTTCCTCACCTCTACTAGCATACACTGCTATTCCGCAGCGTACAAATTGACCAACAGAAGGACAGAGATGGGGTACAAGCCTGAACAAGAAAATTGCTCAGGAGTCACAGAATTTGTCAATATAGGAATCACACACAGTTGAGGTCAGAAGGGACCTCTAGAGGTCACCTTGCCCAATGACCCTGCTCAAGCAGGGCCACTTAGAGCCAGTTGCCCAGGACCATGTCCAGATGGCTTCTGAATATCTCCAAGGATGGAGACTCTACAACCTCTCTGGGCAACCTGTGCCAGTGCTCAGTCAGGGAGAGACCCACAGTCTCACTTATGCCGGACACCACAAGCAGGCCTGGTTTTCTACAAGGCTGGACACTCACAGACCTGATCTAATTCTCTTCGTGTGGTGTGGGGTTTTGCTTCTCCCAACCCTTGAACAGCCACATCCCTGTGCGGTATCCACACTAACGTGTGCAGATTTTATAGTCAAGACCCTACCAGCTAGGGTGGCAAAAGTCCTGTGATTTAATGTTTTGTCACGTCTGTTCTTTAGCAACAAATGCCTTTAAATGGAAGGCATCATGGTTACAGCTTATGCAGTGCTGTATTTCTGCATTTTAATTCTCAAAATGGCTTGACAGAAGAAGGGGAACTGCTCATGCTTTGCCCAATCAATCCTATTACAGTCTCTGCAAGGCAGAGTACTCCCACTCCTCAGACAACAGACATTAACAACAAGGTCAGCTTTGTGATTACTCCTCGTACTGGCTTTTTTAAGCAGTCAACATTAACAGGTGGGTTTGCTACAGAGAGGGGAAGAATATATTACAAGCAGGTACAAAAAACCAAAGAAATGCAGGAAGAGTAAGCAAGACAACACCCCTGAGGTTGAAACTACAGGACTGCCTCATGAAGAAAAGTCTTTGTGGAAAAGTACGATCAAGCACAGATCGGGTAAGTCAAGTCTCTGCATTAAATCAAATCTCTATGCTTCTTCCCCATTGCCTTCATTTTTTGTTTATTCTGTTTCAGGTGAAAGGAATAGAGGACTAACAGAACTGAAAGTCCTGCTGGAGCAGATTTGTTTCAAACAAGCATCTCACCAGCAAAAGCAGATTAAAGAAAGGAGCCAAATCTCTTAAGGGGGGAAAGAGAATGGCCCTAGTTCACCAGCCAGTACACTTGGTCCAAGTGCTGCTCTTGGGGCAGTTCACAGCACCCTTGCATCGAGAATACGCTGCAATGAACGTTACCATCCTGCAGATACAGAGAGATCACAGATCAAATGCCATAATTACAGATATGAGAGTGGCCCCCCTCCTACTCATGTGCCGGCAGACTGAGCACCTGAGTCTGCTAAAGTAGGCCAATATCTTCCTTATTAACAAAGAAACTCTCCACCCTCAGTTCCTGCACCGCTTTCTTCCACCTCTCATGTAAAAAGACCTATGAAGCTTTTATTCTCCATTCACTTTGTCTCTGCCCTATTTCTGAGGTCCCTTCGGCCCGAGTTTGCATACCTCTGAACCAGTGGTTGCCGTTACAGTTTTGATCCTTTCCCTGGCTGGTTTAGTTGCTTTTATTAGCTGGAGCACATCTTCAAAGTTAGAGCTGTTTCTTTCAGTAGTCTCTCCTTTAGCATGGAATAATACATATTGCAGCTGATTGTCTCCCTAATTAGAGGACTTTTAATATCTCTAGAGTTACATATGACTGATAGAGTTCTCAGTCATTCAGTAACGTAAGCATCTATTCCTCTTTTGCTTCTCAGTTTAGAGTATTTCTGGCACCTCAAACTACTCCCTCCCTCTCTTCTCTATCCCCCAAAACCAAAATAAACAAACAAAGAAAACATGCACATGAATGTCAAACTTTTCTAATAACTTCCCTAATTCCTCACTTTTATGTCTTGTGGTCACTATATACAGCCCCAGTTCTTACTTTTACTGCATCACAAAGATGCAGGATCTGTGCAAACTACTCTGAAAAATCCAGTGGTCTCTGAGTCCCTCCTTGTTGCTTTTTAAACAAGTGAAGAAGTGTGAAAGAGAAAAATAATACATTATCTTACTAAACCAATTACTGGCTACTACTCTCTTATATACCACACATGGGGGAAAAATGCCATGAAAATAAGGACTTGGAAAATAAAAAAGAATCAATAAGGTTGTTATTTTACAAGATTCTGGAAATATGTTTTTATATGAAGGAATAAATAATAAGAAAAAACACAACAGCAAAACACAGGCAAGAGTCTGTCACATATTACTTTCAAAGAACCCTAACTTCTTCCAGCAATAAAAGCCACAATTTTCTAGCCAAAGAAAAAAAAACAGAATCCTCCTCCACCTCGAACATGTTAAGCCATTTGTTACACTGCCACAAGGAAGATCAGGAATGCTAGTGAATGTTAAAATATGCAGAAGAACCATAACGATGAGAAAGATCTTGCGAAGAAGAGTCAAGTACCCTCAGAGAGGAGGAATTGAGTCTTTCCAGAGATCCCAACTTGACCTGGATGCTGAAGGCTTCCTAGCAAGTGAGATTTAGGGTACAGAGAGACTTTTATAAATCCTGGTTGCTGAGCGCACAGCACAGTTTTTGGTAGCGGCATACTCAAGACTGGCAGGAACAGTATTGTCCAGTTTGGGATCTAGACAGATTTAGCAAGCTGAGAAATATAATAGTGGGGGGAGGTTTCAAAGCAAGTTACACAGGGACTTTAGAACCAAACTTCTGCATTTTCATCTAACACAGAAAGCATATGAGACAAAGGACGAAAAATTTTATATGGCATAAAATTAGCAGTCTTTCCTGCTAGAACACATTAGGACCAAGTCATCATAAAACAAGAACTGGATAGCCTTGGGGATGGAGGGATAACAAGTTCTGAAACTCAATAGTACCAGAAGCAAGATCACACACTTGGGAACTAACAGAAAATTCTGCTTTGAACCACCAGCTCGTAAGGTCGCACAAGTGAGAAAGGGGACTTTTAACACAGACCCTGATTACCACCATGATGAGACCATTCAAAGAGGGGATGTGAATTCAGAATGTATCATACACACAGAACACGAGGTCCTGGTGACCTCCTTCTCATTCCTTCCCCTTGTAATCAACCTTCAGAAAAGAAACATCTGCAAAAGACAAAATTCAGCAGGTTTTCTTTTTTTTTTTTTTTTAATATAGGGATTGGCAAGTTTCCAAATTTAATGTCTTTAAAACACCTAAACTTTGGATGTTTGGAAACAGCTTGATACACTTTGCTCTACTTCACATGCTGTCTTCTGGGACACAGACTTTCTCTCAGTGACTATTTGTACGATGCCAAGAAAACATCCCTCATCTTTGTTGGCTGAGTCTTCCTGGAACCTCTGTGAAAGAAATGAAAAAATACCCTAATGAAATTTCAAAGTGGCCGGGATACTTATCTATACTCAATTCCCCCTTCCCATTTCTCGGAGAGGAAGGGTTGTTTACATAATCAGAAGATTACATTTGTTGATCAAAGGATGAGGGGAATCCTCTTTACCTCGCATGCCCCATCCGCATGCAGATTTCGGAGCACGGCCTCACTGAAGCACAGTGTATGGCAACACAAATGAACTACCCCTATATTAAGTCACCAGATGTAATCCTGACAACAACTCCAAGCTCTTGGGTTCCTCCTCCTCTGATCTCTCTCTTTCTCCTGCCTCCCTCTCCCTTTGCTTTGATGACTTTGACAGCCAAGTTCTTGGAGAGTCACTCCAGGTTACAACGTGTCACCTTTAATGGAATTCAAAGCTTTAATTCAGAAAGTGGCCACTCTTGACCTCTGGCCCCGCTGCCACCCACTCTGCCACCCCCCTCCTTTCTCCATCGCCATGGAAATGAATAGCCGAGCGAAAAAATGGGAGCAGGCAAAGTCTAAAGCTTTTCACAGAGCCCCCAAAAGAAAGATGAATGAAACTCATTCATCACTGAGCAAGGGACCCAGAGAGCAACGCTGACTGAAAAGCAAGCCAGAGGGAGAGCAAGCAAGGGAGAGAGACAGACTGAGATAGAAAAGGTTACCTCATGCAGGAAGTTATGTGATTTGAAAAAGAAAAGCACAGGAGGTGTGAGGGAACATAGTTCACTTGCAAAAACTGCAGATTCCTCCAAGAAAGATGCTGTTATTTGGGGAGGAGGGGCTATTTCCTCAGCCCCTTCCCCAGATAGAATTTCTTGTCCGATTACTAGGAAAGGATGGAAATTGGAGGGGAGAAGGGAGAAATGACTGAAAAGAAATTGCAGTGAAAGCCTAAAGGATGGGCAGCTCGTTGCAAGGAAAAAAGTATAATTAGAAACAAAGCTGTGTTTGTAGTGTTTAAGTTCCCTCATCAAATCTCCTACTCTAGTGGTATTTTGCCCCCAACGCATACACCTGCCTTTCTTTCCCATCACCTCTGCATCACATAGCTTGATTTGTCTTGATATGCAATATCCATCAAATATCAAGGCAATTTTTAGCACTAGGGAGCAAATGCACTTAAGAGGCAATAGCTCATTCACTCAGACATAGCACCGGTTTTCCGGTGTGTTCCTCCAATTTCCCCATTTCTCACAACCTCACTACAGCTGCATTGGCAAAGAGCTCCTTCTTTCAGAGCACCTGAAACAGATGCACAGTAAAAGGAAAAAAAGAGTTAAACGACACCATGTATGCCAACATCAGATGAAGGAAAATGTGCTACTGCATGCTGTCCTACAGAGCTGACGGAGCTTGCTGATGCCGGTGACAGAAAGAAAGGGAGAGGGAGAGAAAGGAAAGTCTGAGATGCAGCAGCTCCAAAGAGCTTATTTGCCTGCACCACTTGAAAAAAAGAGATAAGCAGGACAGAAGGAAGGCAAGCAGCAGTGGAAAGTGATTCTCTAAACCCAGAATCTTTTGCGAAGGTATTAGATAAGAGCGTCATAGATTACACTAGCATACTTATATCCTTAATGACTTCCCAGAATAACCAGTCAAAATTCATCTCAAGCATACCAAAAATTAGGCAGAAGCCAGCAAGGCGCTTTTGGATGGTTATGGGAGAAAAGCTGTAAAGGGCAGGTCTCAGTAAGAGGCAAATTCTTACCTAAGACTGCCTTCTTGCCTTATTCTGACAGAGAAATGATAATGCAGTTCTCCTTTTCACTGAAGGCCAGTCCAAAGCTTACCTGTTAAGTACAGCTCAGAATAATGCCTACCTAGAGATTAAGTGATAACTCCAGGAGATAGTTGTCCCTTGCAGAGCGATTACCATTCTGAACCATGAGATTCTTTTTCCTCCTTCTGAAAGCTAATCAGGCATGATTCTCTTTCATTCCCCCAATCCCTTTGCCACAATTTAATTCCTTTTTTAGTGTTCTAGTGAAAAGGTATCATGAGAGAGGCAAGAATCATTAAACTTTATTCATTGTTAATTCAGTGAACAAGATGTGAAGCCAAGCTTCCTGGGAGTGGCATTAGCACCTCTGCTGGCCAGTGAGCTCAGACCCAGAGATCATACTTAAGCTTCATTTTTTTTATAATCTGTATTACCCTCCATGGTGGGCTCAAAATACGTGGCTCATACTCCAGCTCTAGCCTGAGCTACCCTGACGATTCCCCAGGGAGGGGAGTTCAGGTGCACAAGGAGAAACGCTCACTTCAATATATACAGTATATATAGTACGTAAGGCCTTTGAGTCACAGTAAGAGGGATGCAGTATATTCACAAAGCCTTTTGAAAAAAGAAAAATAGAAGCGACAACTTGCATACAAGTGAACTGAAACTAAAGGTGGCACTCTCCACTGCTCCCAAGTCTCTCTCCCACAGCTATCAGAACATGTCTCTCCAAAATGGAAGCAGGCACAGATAACGCTCCTTTTCACCTGCTGAAGGCCCACTACTGAGGTGGGGGTTTTAGCTTGTTGCTTGTTTCCCATTATTGGGGAATCATTCCCTCCAAATACCCAAAGGCTCGCTAAGACCACAGGTATCGCCCGTTAAAGCCAATGAAGCATTTTTCACTACAGAAGGATGCCAGCACTGAAGGCCCAATACAGACTCGCTACTACCTCTCTACAACTCGTCTTTCATGAGAAGCAGTTCTGCAGACGTAGAAATGCCAGAAGTAACGCTACAGGCTCGTAGACCGAGGACAGAAGGAAGAGCACTGCAACAGGCAGAGGGGGAGAAGAAAGCCTGAAACCTTGCAGTGCTGCTCCTCACACCTTGCCTCATCCTCTCCACTCTTCTGGCCTGCAAACATCTTCCTCTCTCCCAACCTCCTCTCAAAAGCTGGCTTGCAAATAGAAAAAGAGATCACTTGGGAAAAGTTTTGACAGTTATAAAGAAAAAAATGACTATTTATTCAAGGCATGGCAGAATTTAATAGGATGATGCTATTCCACACAGGCAGAGCAACCACACAGCTCTGGTATAAAACAACTTGTGTTAGTGTTAAGCACAGGTAACAGTAATATCTTAGTAAGGAATTACCCTCTAACTGGTTCTTCTCTCTGGTGGCCTCAGCCTAAGGCTTTGAATTGTCTTGAATGAAGATGTCTCTGGTTGATCCATGCTTAATTCCCACTGTAGGGAAGTTCAGGTCAGCTCTATGCTGCACATCTGTTTATGTTAGACAGATTTTGGCAGCGGCAAATTGTGCCACAAAAGGCTCCACAGAGGTGGGAAGCCTCATTTGGTCTTCAAAGTAACCAACTTCCTACAGTAAATTGAAAAACTTCAGTGCTCCAAACCATGAAGGACACCTGCATGTCATTAAGTACTTAATGCTGAGCATACAGCTTTCTGGGTCACCATCTGTTCAGCGAAAGCACCGGCTCCTGGCTGCTGTTCCCCAATTCAGTGCAATCCAGGGTTTGAACTCTCAGCCTTGGCAGCTCACAGTTACCCAAAAGGTAGCATGGATGGATCTTCTGTGTCAGCAATACAAATCGAAAAACAGTGTCCCAAGAGAGAACAATTCAACCAGGCAGACGTCAGTAAAGTCTGTTTAAGGATTAGGAGCTAATCAGAATATCTCATAACATATATGCCTCTGTTTGTCGTATCTACTGCTGCCCTTCTAATCTCATCAAGATGCCTGCTTATCTGCAGTTATCTGGCTCTGGTAATACTTATTGTCTGTGTTGTTTAAGCGAAGTTCTCTCTTGCGCTAGAAAGTTTGCTATCTAGGCAACTACTCACCAAACAAAGTTCAAAATTAACATGCCCTCACCTAAACAACAAAACTTGTTGAAAACACTTTTTGTAGCAGTAGGAGGGAGCTACCTGCATAAAGCTAGAGAAGAAATATCTCATGAGCTCTAGAAATCCAGAATTACCTTCCCTCTGGCTCCACAGGAGCCAGGCTGGCCCAATACTGGCACTTCTATCCAAAGTTTTCAGCCTGGAGCTTCAACCTTTTGAAGTTCAATCGCCAGATGGTTCCACTATGTCAACATCATCATTAAATTAGGCAACATTAATTACAGAGATAAAACAAGAGGTAATCGGTCCTAATGGTCACTGGGGAAGCATGACCTTTGCATAAAACAAAGCAGGAGAAAGAGAGAACAGAGGCTGCTCTAAGGTCTGAGGAACTGATGTAGGCTATAACCACTTTCCACATCACAGGCTTACAGCTTCTGCTTTTTGCCCCCAGTCCTCCCCACCCAAGTTGTGTTACACATGAAAACTCAATTTAAGGAAATGTACTTTGTGGAACAGTTCCATGTTCTAGAGAGAAGAACAAACAAGTTTTTCCCATTTGGTAAAATCCTATTTGGGATCTGATCTTTCAGAATCTTCTTAAATAAAGCCAACAATTTATTATAACTATAGCCGGTGCTCAAATTGAACTAGAGTTCAAAGCTGCTAAGCTCCTTCATTCTTCTCACTGAGAGGAAAATCAGCATTTCTCTTGATTCTGGAAACAGAACTGGCTTATCCACATGACTAGAAAAGCATAAGTAAAGGCACACCAATCCCATGAGCAAAGGAAGCCAATAAAGCTGATATCCTCCTCTTCTCTAATGCCTCTGTTTCCTCAGTGTTGCAAAATCCAGAACTCCTCCTTATCCCTGCATACCTTGCACATTTCCCAACTAAAAGTGGGCCAGAAACAGCACACAATGGTGCACATACTCTTCTTCTTTGAACTGGCAACACCTTAGCTTAATTTCATTTACTGCGCTCTAAAGAGATTTGTTTACATTTAAAAATTGACACAATCTACCTATGTCACAACTGCATGCTTTTATTCATTTAGATTTACTTGTCTAAGAGGCTTTATACAGGCAAGACCTAAAGACAGTAAGACAATGCTTGGATGGAGACCTTTTGTGCTAAGTGACTAGGGTTTCAGGAATAAGGATTGTGGCCTGCCTGTCTGCTATCAAGAAAACCGTACTTGATGGGAAAGGAAAGCACACATGTAGCTACCATTCCACTAAGGCGAGGTAAACAGGGGGAGGAGGAAAAAAAAAAAAAAAAAAAAAACAACCAAAAAAAACCAAAAAACACACAAACCCTACACTTACAAAGGAAGGAATAAGCAACTCTATAATTTGATGTTTGGCTCTACTCTACTAAGTTTACAGCAGCTGAGTTACAATTTGATATGATAAAGGGCAATACCAGTGTGACTTGCAACATGTTACAGCCTTTGTAGGAAGCAAATTGGCACCTCGATCACAGTATTTGTGTATTACAGTTAAAGAGAGAACTCCATTACTTGTTAAAGCAGGACACATTTGCAACCTTTTAAAACACAGACTCCTGCTTTGCTGGCCTGCCCACATTTCACCTCTGAGCAGCTGAGAAAAACTCCTCTGTCAAGACAAAATGTATGTCCTTATGCAAAAGCCCCAAGTTAGCTCCTTGTACCAATCTTCAGGAATCCACAATTCCACATTTGCCATTTACACTTCGTAAGAAAAGGGATCCACTACCTTCTATGAAAGCTTTTGTGAAATTATCATCCTGCCTCCTACCATTGACACTCTAAAATAGTAAATTAATTTGTAATTGAATTTTTCTTATCATTGCTTTCTCCAGTAAGTTAGAGAGGCCTTCAGTACTTGTTATTTTTCCTCCCTAAAAGATATTTATAATGTGGTTATCTGTTCTTGAGTCTGTCAGGCAGACTAAGCTCTTTAAGCCACAGAGCAAACTTTCTCCAGCCATTAGTTTGTTGGAGACACCAGGACAGAATGCCTTTTCCTGGTATCTCTGTCATTACCACCATCACCCTACGCTGGGCCTCTCATGTATATGCTTAAGAACTGATTTTAGCCATTTCTCCACTGCACTACATTCAGAGCTCACCTGCCAATGGCTACCTCCTATGACCCCCTAAAATCTTTTTTAGTCACTGCTTTCCAGACATTTCCCACTATGTAAGTTTCATTCACACATACAGAGCTAGAAAGGACTAAAACATGCTGTGCTAAGCCACCTGCAACTTTATTTTCAGCCCTGAAAACACAACAGGGAAAATGTCACCCATCCCCAAGACACAGACGGACACGGGAAGGAACAGGTGGAAAGAAGCTCCCTGCCTTTTCCTGGCACCTTTCCCCATTTCCAAAAAGGTAGAGAGAGGTCCTCAGCAGCCTCAGGCTGTTAATAATGGTGCCAATGCTCAGTTAGACACGAGTTTTGCAATATTTAGCGTTTCTCTTAAAGACTAAAGTCTAATTCTTAGTTTTTAAAAGAGAAAAATAAAAATGTATTTTCAGTCTTCAGCTTTAAAGAAAATACTTGAAAGTGTGACCAATGGGTTGCATTAAAATAATAAAAACCTATGTAGAAGCCAGAACAAAGAATCCCATCGCTGTTTTGGATTTTCTTCATTTAGTGATTTTTAGGCCAATATCCTGACAGGAAAGGGGGAGGAGTGGGGCTGTCAGTACTGTATTCAATGAGTATAATTACACTGAATTAGCGCTAAGGGGTTTAGAGAGAGGGGAAAAAAATACTATTCCACAGAGTTAATATAAAGTGGGCTTTCATGTACATACAAACCCACAAGGAGCAAGCTACTGCCTGCTGAGACCTATTTGAGAGCCAAGGGATTGATCGGACTCAGCCAGCCCTTGCTTAAGAAAAAAGCTGCAGTTGTGAATTACTGTAAAGCAGTATTCACATGATTGATGGGTTTACCCCCACCACCACATTTGTTTCAAAGATCCATTTTGTCTTCTGCAGTGACGGTGTGAATTAACCCCTCTCACAATGGCTGGCTGCATTTTGCAAGACCAGTCCAAGGTCTGGGAGCTCGATGAAGCTTTTATCTTATGCAGCCATGTGACCGGGAAAATGGGAAAGAGATGCTATTTAACACCCAGGCTTCTGAGGAGCACCGTAACACCAACCTCCTCAAATAGTCTGCAAACTTTCTGCTGTCAGACCAGCCAGCTCCTCACCTGCCTGGAGAACTGCCTTTGAAGGAGCTCTGCTTCTGATCTCCCTTGCAGTCTGATGCTCCACACACTTGTCCTTACGTCCAAGGGAGCATAAGGTATATTTATTTCATCTCTTGCCTTTTTAACCCAGTTTGCTGTCAGCCATAGGTTTGGGGGTTTTTTTCTTCTCTTTTCCCCATGAAGAGCAAGGGAAAGCCTGGACTCTGTGTGCAGTAAAGAATCCAGAGACTCCAGGTCGATTTGTGATGGGATTTCTCCTCAAGCACTGTAAATTGAAAGTAGTAGTTAGAATAACCAAGGGAATGGGGGAGAAAAACCAGAAATGGGCCCAGACCATGACCAGCTTTTAAAAAGCTCCTGAAATCTTTTGAATTGACAGTATGACACAGAAAGCCAGATTTCCATGGAAGCCCGATCACCTGCCTGCTCAGGAACAGGCCCACAGCATCTCAGGAACAGCTTATTCAGCCAGGAAATCTGTTCATGTCAACTGCAAACTGCCCTCTGCTCTTCCCAGTTCCCAGGAAGGTATTACATACATGAATAAGATTTCTTTCTCCTTTATGAGGTAAATATATTGCTTAAAAGAGAGGGGAAAAAACCCAACCAAACAAACAACACAGCATTAAATACTACTAGCGACACCAAGCTGGCTGCAGGCAAGTGAAATGTAACCTTCCCATCCACAACTCTGCAAATGCTTGTCGTACTGTGTCTGCACCACTTCATTTCTCTTGCCCTGGACTTCCATAAAACCACGTGTCTTATCTTAGAGCATCTCCTCTGTATTCACAATCCTGTTCTAGCCACAAGGAGAAAAAAAAGAAGAAAAATAAAAAAATGATGCATCGCCACCGCAGTCATCTGTGTCACTGTACTCCCTGCCACCACACTGCCAGCATTTCTTAATCTCTACCTGCGGCATGCGCTGCTCCCCACAGTGCGAGAGCCCTTTATCCCAGCCCCACCTGCCCTCCCAGGCCTGGCCCTGGGAAAAGGGCATAAAAGCACGACAGCGCAGCTGGTTTTACAACGAATGTTAGGCGGGGGAGCTTCTCGGCACGTCCTGCCTTGGCTTGTCACGGCACATTGTAGAAGTCCTCTGTCCTCGGGTTTAGAGCACCTTGTGATCAATCCTCCTCGGTCCTTCCTTGGACACCTCCTTGATAGCCATGGCAGATGTTGCAGGAATCACAAATGCCGAACCCAAGCGCTGTGAGAGGTCTCTGCCCTAAAAAACGCAGCCTCCGAAGGGGCAGATGCTGAAGTAGCACCAAATGGAGTCAAACACATTCCAGCCACTACACTCGATTCTCACCTGGAGATGCAAATTCTGAGGCCAAAATGTGTCATGACTGAAAGCATCCAGTAGCTCCGTTAGTCCGTGTGCATCAAAGTTATTAGTGACCCACACAATCCACAACTACAGCTCAGCTGTCCTGGAGTGACTGGGTTAACAGATGAACACTCAGCATCCTCGGGAGAGTACAGAAACTGCTGTCAGACCTTCTCCTGCTATCTTACAACCACGTTTCCAAATTTTATGTGTGTGCATTTTATTAACCCCAAAGGACAGCATGTTTCATTTCTCTGTGAAAAACCTCTCTCAGTTGCAGAGAAACCACTCAATTTGTCAGGATCATTTCGACTTTTACTGTGCTTGTGACCCCTGTTGCTGTGCTTTGCAAGTCCTACACGCGGGCTTTCTGCTCCACCACTGAAACGGAGAAGGAGGACAACGGGATCAACCTCGCAGAGCTGCCGGCAGCCTGCAAACCAAACGTATGGAAAACCACACTGCAAGGCAATGTCACGAATCCTGCGTGAGCCGGTGAGGTGGGGGAAGACCAGAGCAGCAGAGTACACTAGCATTATCGCTGTGCTAATACGACACTGCTGTGTTAACAGAGCTGTCAAATCCCACAGACCCACCGTACCAAACCGAAGGTTCACCCCAGTCCCAGGAGGCCGGCGGGCTTTGTTTCTACCTGTCATATGACAAAAACATTTCCACTGATCAGCACTCTAAGTTATTCTCTTCCCTCCCCCCGCAAATCCCCTAACTGCGGTTCAGTCCGGAGGCAATAGCAGCTGGATGTAAAACACTACCAAGAAAAGTCAAGTTATTTCATTTCCAAAGCCTGTGGGCAGTGGAGTACCATTAAAACCAGGCATGTTTTTCTTCTCGTTCCACCTAAACAATGATTTACTTTTGTTTAAAGCTACTTGTTGCCAACCCTTCATCTGCCACGCTCAGAGGTGTCATAGGCAAAATCTAAAAGCACCATCGTTAGAAGCAGGAGGTTAAACGCAACCTCGGTTGGCTTCCGTTACTCCTAATGCTGCGTGTGTCACAGCAAAAGCTGTAGTGCACTTAGTGACTCACATGATGACAAGGAGCACTAAGCCCTTGTGCCCATTCACAGCATCCTACATAAAAGCCACTTGAGCTCATCAAGAATAGGAATGAACTCTTTCTTAAGTCCAGGCCAATCCAGTTAACAGGCTTATATGGAAATGCTGAAAGACAAGTCTCACAAGTGGCAACGCACCTAACTTGTATGCAATAGTTTGCTAAAAATTAAGGAAGAACATGTATGCACCGCCTAGCTGAGGTTTGTAACTGCCTCTTTCATCTCCGTTTATTCCTTTATGGTTGCTTTTGTCTAAAGACAGGAATTTAAGAAAAGGCTTGAGTGACCTTTGTCATTAGTAACCATATATATAACCATTGTCATTATAACCATTATATTAAAAAAATTAAAAAAAAAAAAAAAAAAAAAACCTGTTAAATACAGAAGCCCATCTCAGTCTTCCTGATCAATTAGCCTTCCCTTCCTGCTCTTGGCATATGTTTGCGTAAGTTGATTTGTTTCTGCTAAAGAAATGCCAGCATGCATCAAAGGAGGAGGAAAAAAAAAAAAAAAAAAAAAAAGATGTAGAGAGGCTTTGAGATTTTTTTGTTGTGACATCAGTTGGTGATAACACACTACTGTCCCCAGTCTCCCTCGCTCCATCTGCACACAGAGATGCAACCTGGGGAAGGGGTTGCTCCTGACTTTCTACTGAGGAGCAAGCATGTAAGTGGATACTCAAAGCCAGTTCTTCCCACCACCCCCGAGCATGTGGGATAGCTCCAAAATTAAGGACATGACAGAAGATTTCTTCCATTCAAAAAACAATGATTTGCTTTGGGATTCATTAACTCAAAGGTAATAATCTTAAAGTACCTGTAACCTCAACGTGCCAAGTCTTGATTTTCCACAATAGAACCTGCGGGGGGTGGGGGGAAGGAAGGGAAGCATCAATTTTGCCCACTATATGAATAATTCTAGGTGTTAAAGGAAAGACATTTTAGAAGTGTTACTACGAGAAGCTAATATTAAAAACATTCTCTGTGAGACACAGGGAGACTAAGTCAGCATCAGATTAATTGAACACAGCCAGACTTAAGGGGAAATGGGTAGTTTTCACAGGATATTCCTACTCTGACAACATACTTGTTTTCAAATAGTTGTCCATTTACCACAGCTGGAAAGCATCAGGGCATCAAATTAGATGAACATGAATGGAATCAGCTTGCATTTCTGATATCACAAACAGCTTCCTGGAGCACAGTTTGCTCAAGTGTTAATCAAAAAGAAGGCAGTAACACAAAAAGTTTTAATGTCAAATTATACAGCCAATTGAAATCACAGTGAGCCTACACACATACATACATTTATTTTTACATATGTATTTAGTTACTTTGGTGGACTTTAGATCAGGCCTTTAGCTAAAATGCTTAGAGGGGATTCTTCTCAAGGAGAAAACGTACAACCTTGAGCTATACTTGCATACATAGCAAGTAAGAAAGAGGAAGAAGTCAGAATTTGACTTTTGAGGTTCTCTTCTATGAGCATTTCCTCACAGGGAGGTACAATAGGGGAACGTTTCCAACTACAAATTCTGAGCTACAGTCTTGAGGATGATAGAAGTCTCCGATTCAGACCAGAGATGATTGATGTAAAATAATTGGTGATCAAATGATGACGATGTCACCATTTTCTAGAAATGGAAAGTGAGATAATTTTTATAAATTATTTCTTGTCAGTGTAACCAATTCATACGATGACAGCTGGTTTGAAGCTTGCAGAAGGAAAATCTATAATGAGTTAGTCCCAAACAATGGAAAATAATTGATTCAGGAATTAGACAGGGCTATTTTTCTAGACTAAGTTCCAAAGGGAGAATTGTCGCAGTTCAGATACATTTCCACAGTATGTAAACATAGAATTCTCTCACAATCCTTTGAAATCTTCACCGCAGTTACTACATGATTTTGGTGGATGCTGTAATTGGGAGGTTGTTACCAGTCCTAAGAGAACCAGGCTTCAAGGAGCACAATATTTGGGAGTCACTTCTTTCTGTTCCCTGCAAGCCTTCCTTTAATAAAGCATGCAAGGAATGAGCACAGATATTCTGAAAGGATGCCAAAGTGCAATCACTGATGATATTCCTGGCCACTCAGAAAAAAAAAGAAGAAAAAAAAAACACCCCGACTTCTCAAATGTAGTTTAAGAATTTATTCACTCACGTACTATCCTTAAGAGAAAGAAAATGGAAATCCAGCCCAAGTGAAACTAATAGGAGAGAACAACTTTGGCAGGTGAGATGCAAAATGGAGATTAAGAGGTCCAGGAGCACGGTTGAGAAACAGGGAGGCAAATACATAGTGACAAGTAATAAGGCATTCCTTAAGCACAGGGGAAACTGGAACTCCAGAAGAGCTGGTGGGTCCTGCAGACTATACTGCAGACTACCCTGAT